>NC_138221.1:5560753-6951395 GCF_964197995.2 Scardinius erythrophthalmus | reverse complement strand
TGAGTGAAGTGAAGGAGGAGAGTGAAGAACTGAGTGAAGTGAAGGAGGAGAGTGAAGAACTGAGTGAAGTGAAGGAGGAGAAGGAGGAGAGTGAAGAACTGAGTGAAGTGAAGGAGGAGAGTGAAGAACTGAGTGAAGTGAAGGAGGAGAGTGAAGAACTGAGTGAAGTGGAGGAGGAGAGTGAAGAACTGAGTGAAGTGAAGGAGGAGAGGGAAGAACTGAGTGAAGTGAAGGAGGAAGAGTGAAGAACTGAGTGAAGTGGAGGAGGAGAGTGAAGAACTGAGTGAAGTGAAGGAGGAGAGTGAAGAACTGAGTGAAGTGGAGGAGGAGAGTGAAGAACTGAGTGAAGTGAAGGAGGAGAGTGAAGAACTGAGTGAAGTGAAGGAGGAGAAGGAGGAGAGTGAAGAACTGAGTGAAGTGAAGGAGGAGAGTGAAGAACTGAGTGAAGTGAAGGAGGAGAGTGAAGAACTGAGTGAAGTGAAGGAGGAGAAGGAGGAGAGTGAAGAACTGAGTGAAGTGAAGGAGGAGAGTGAAGAACTGAGTGAAGTGAAGGAGGAGAAGGAGGAGAGTGAAGAACTGAGTGAAGTGAAGGAGGAGAGTGAAGAACTGAGTGAAGTGAAGGAGGAGAGTGAAGAACTGAGAGAAGTGGAGGAGGAGAGTGAAGAACTGAGTGAAGTGGACGAGGAGGGTGAAGAACTGAGAGAAGTGAAGGAGGAGAGTGAAGAACTGAGTGAAGTGAAGGAGGAGAGTGAAGAACTGAGTGAAGTGAAGGAGGAGAGTGAAGAACTGAGTGAAGTGAAGGAGGAGAGTGAAGAACTGAGTGAAGTGAAGGAGGAGAAGGAGGAGAGTGAAGAACTGAGTGAAGTGAAGGAGGAGAGTGAAGAACTGAGTGAAGTGAAGGAGGAGAGTGAAGAACTGAGTGAAGTGAAGGAGGAGAGAGAAGAACTGAGTGAAGTGAAGGAGGAGAGTGGAGAACTGAGTGAAGTGAAGGAGGAGAGTGAAGAACTGAGTGAAGTGAAGGAGGAGAGTGAAGAACTGAGTGAAGTGAAGGAGGAGAGTGAAGAACTGAGTGAAGTGAAGGAGGAGAAGGGGAGAGTGAAGAACTGAGTGAAGTGAAGGAGGAGAGTGAAGAACTGAGTGAAGTGAAGGAGGAGAGTGAAGAACTGAGTGAAGTGGACGAGGAGAGTGAAGAACTGAGAGAAGTGAAGGAGGAGAGTGAAGAACTGAGTGAAGTGAAGGAGGAGAGTGAAGAACTGAGAGAAGTGGACGAGGAGAGTGAAGAACTGAGAGAAGTGAAGGAGGAGAGTGAAGAACTGAGTGAAGTGAAGGAGGAGAGTGAAGAACTGAGTGAAGTGAAGGAGGAGAGTGAAGAACTGAGTGAAGTGAAGGAGGAGAGAGAGAACTGAGTGAAGTGAAGGAGGAGAGTGAAGAACTGAGTGAAGTGAAGGAGGAGAGTGAAGAACTGAGTGAAGTGAAGGAGGAGAGAGAAGAACTGAGAGAAGTGAAGGAGGAGAGTGAAGAACTGAGTGAAGTGAAGGAGGAGAGGTGAAGAACTGAGAGAAGTGAGCGAGGAGAGTGAAGAACTGAGAGAAGTGAAGGAGGAGAGTGAAGAACTGAGTGAAGTGAAGGAGGAGAGAGAAGAACTGAGTGAAGTGAAGGAGGAGAGTGAAGGAACTGAGTGAAGTGGGACGAGGAGTGAAGAACTGAGAGAAGTGAAGGAGGAGAGTGAAGAACTGAGTGAAGTGAAGGAGGAGAGTGAAGAACTGAGTGAAGTGAAGGAGGAGAGTGAAGAACTGAGTGAAGTGAAGGAGGAGAGTGAAGAACTGAGTGAAGTGGAGGAGGAGAGTGAAGAACTGAGTGAAGTGAAGGAGGAGAGTGAAGAACTGAGTGAAGTGAAGGAGGAGAGTGAAGAACTGAGTGAAGTGAAGGAGGAGAGTGAAGAACTGAGTGAAGTGAAGGAGGAGAGAGAAGAACTGAGTGAGTGAAGGAGGAGAGTGAAGAACTGAGTGAAGTGAACGAGGAGAGTGAAGAACTGAGAGAAGTGAAGGAGGAGAGTGAAGAACTGAGTGAAGTGAAGGAGGAGAGTGAAGAACTGAGTGAAGTGAAGGAGGAGAGTGAAGAACTGAGTGAAGTGAAGGAGGAGAGTGAAGAACTGAGTGAAGTGAAGGAGGAGAGTGAAGAACTGAGAGAAGTGGAGGAGGAGAGTGAAGAACTGAGTGAAGTGGACGAGGAGAGTGAAGAACTGAGAGAAGTGAAGGAGGAGAGTGAAGAACTGAGTGAAGTGAAGGAGGAGGGGAAGAACTGAGTGAAGTGAAGGAGGAGAAGGAGGAGAGTGAAGAACTGAGTGAAGTGAGGAGGAGGGTTGAAGAACTGAGTTAAGTGAAGGAGGAGAGTGAAGAACTGAGTGAAGTGGAGGAGGAAGAGTGAAGAACTGAGTGAAGTGAAGGAGGAGAGTGAAGAACTGAGTGAAGTGAAGGAGGAGAGTGAAGAACTGAGTGAAGTGGAGGAGGATAGTGAAGAACTGAGTGAAGTGAAGGAGGAGAGTGAAGAACTGAGTGAAGTGAAGGAGGAGAGTGAAGAACTGAGTGAAGTGAGAGAGAGAGAAGAACTGAGTGAAGTGGAGGAGGAGAGTGAAGAACTGAGTGAAGTGAAGGAGGAGAGTGAAGAACTGAGTGAAGTGAAGGAGGAGAAGGAGGAGAGTGAAGAACTGAGTGAAGTGAAGGAGGAGAGTGAAGAACTGAGTGAAGTGGAGGAGGAGAGTGAAGAAATGAGTGAAGTGAAGGAGGAGAGTGAAGAACTGAGTGAAGTGAAGGAGGAGAGTGAAGAACTGAGTGAAGTGGAAGGAGGAGAGTGAAGAACTGAGTGAAGTGAAGGAGGAGAGTGAAGAACTGAGTGAAGTGAAGGAGGAGAGTGAAGAACTGAGTGAAGTGAAGGAGGAGAGTGAAGAACTGAGTGAAGTGAAGGAGGAGAGTGAAGAACTGAGTGAAGTGAAGGAGGAGAAGGAGGAGAGTGAAGAACTGAGTGAAGTGAAGGAGGAGAGTGAAGAACTGAGTGAAGTGAAGGAGGAGAGTGAAGAACTGAGTGAAGTGAGGAGGAGAGTGAAGAACTGAGTGAAGTGAAGGAGGAGAGGGAAGAACTGAGTGAAGTGAAGGAGGAGAGTGAAGAACTGAGTGAAGTGGAGGAGGAGAGTGAAGAACTGAGTGAAGTGAAGAGGAGGAGTGAAGAACTGAGTGAAGTGGAGGAGGAGAGTGAAGAACTGAGTGAAGTGAAGGAGGAGAGTGAAGAACTGAGTGAAGTGAAGGAGGAGAAGGAGGAGAGTGAAGAACTGAGTGAAGTGAAGGAGGAGAGTGAAGAACTGAGTGAAGTGAAGGAGGAGAGTGAAGAACTGAGTGAAGTGAAGGAGGAGAAGGAAGAGTGAAGAACTGAGTGAAGTGAAGGAGGAGAGTGAAGAACTGAGTGAAGTGAAGGAGGAGAAGGAGGAGAGTGAAGAACTGAGTGAAGTGAAGGAGGAGAGTGAAGAACTGAGTGAAGTGAAGGAGGAGAGTGAAGAACTGAGTGAAGTGAAGGAGGAGAGTGAAGAACTGAGTGAAGTGGACGAGGAGGGTGAAGAACTGAGAGAAGTGAAGGAGGAGAGTGAAGAACTGAGTGAAGTGAAGGAGGAGAGTGAAGAACTGAGTGAAGTGAAGGAGGAGAGTGAAGAACTGAGTGAAGTGAAGGAGGAGAGTGAAGAACTGAGTGAAGTGAAGGAGGAGAAGGAGGAGAGTGAAGAACTGAGTGAAGTGAAGGAGGAGAGTGAAGAACTGAGTGAAGTGAAGGAGGAGAGTGAAGAACTGAGTGAAGTGAAGGAGGAGAGTGAAGAACTGAGTGAAGTGAAGGAGGAGAGTGAAGAACTGAGTGAAGTGAAGGAGGAGAGTGAAGAACTGAGTGAAGTGAAGGAGGAGAGTGAAGAACTGAGTGAAGTGAAGGAGGAGAGTGAAGAACTGAGTGAAGTGAAGGAGGAGAGTGAAGAACTGAGTGAAGTGAAGGAGGAGAGTGAAGAACTGAGTGAAGTGAAGGAGGAGAGTGAAGAACTGAGTGAAGTGGACGAGGAGAGTGAAGAACTGAGAGAAGTGAAGGAGGAGAGTGAAGAACTGAGTGAAGTGAAGAGGAGAGTGAAGAACTGAGAGAAGTGAAGGAGGAGAGTGAAGAACTGAGTGAAGTGAAGGAGGAGAGTGAAGAACTGAGTGAAGTGAAGGAGGAGAGTGAAGAGTGAGTGAAGGAGGAGAGAGAAGAACTGAGTGAAGTGAAGGAGGAGAGTGAAGAACTGAGTGAAGTGAAGGAGGAGAGTGAAGAACTGAGTGAAGTGAAGGAGGAGAGAGAAGAACTGAGAGAAGTGAAGGAGGAGAGTGAAGAACTGAGTGAAGTGAAGGGAGGAGAGTGAAGAACTGAGAGAAGTGGACGAGGAGAGTGAAGAACTGAGAGAAGTGAAGGAGGAGAGTGAAGAACTGAGTGAAGTGAAGGAGGAGAGAGAAGAACTGAGTGAAGTGAAGGAGGAGAGTGAAGAACTGAGTGAAGTGGACGAGGAGAGTGAAGAACTGAGAGAAGTGAAGTAGGAGAGTGAAGAACTGAGTGAAGTGAAGGAGGAGAGTGAAGAACTGAGTGAAGTGAAGGAGGAGAGTGAAGAACTGAGTGAAGTGAAGGAGGAGAGTGAAGAACTGAGTGAAGTGGAGGAGGAGAGTGAAGAACTGAGTGAAGTGAAGGAGGAGAGTGAAGAACTGAGTGAAGTGAAGGAGGAGAGTGAAGAACTGAGTGAAGTGGAGGAGGAACATCATGTCAAACCTAGAGAAAAAGAAAGTCGCTCAAAGACTAAAAAGAATTTTTTAAAGAAAAGAAGAGCCAAGAAATCTTTCACCTGCCCTCAGTGTAGAAAGAGTATGACAACCAAACAAAGTCTTGAATGTCACATGAGGATCCACGCCGGAGAGAAGCCGTTCTCATGTGATCACTGCGGCAAAACATTTCTTAGTGCATCAGAGCTGAAGAAACACCTGACAGTTCATATGGAGGAGAAGCCGCATTCATGTTCTGTGTGTGGAAAGAGTTTTTCACTGCTGCTAACTTTACATAAACATGAGAAAACTCACACTGGTTTGAGAGAGTACATGTGCTTTGAGTGTGAGAAGACTTTTACTACAGCGGACTGTTTAAAACGGCACCAGAGAATTCACACTGGAGAAAAACCTTACAAGTGTTCACACTGTGACAAGAGATTCAGTCTGTCAGCAGATAAAAAAACATGAGAGGATCCACACAGCTAACAGGGAACGTTCCCATAACTTTCACTAACGTTATGTAAAAGTTATTAAAAAAACTTTACTGAAATAATGTTTCTGGAACGTTCTTATGTTTATAGAGTTAAAATACATTTTCGTAACGTTGAGAAAAAAAAAACGTTCTTAGTTTTGGAACGTCCTTGTGATGTATTTGTTCTTGGCTGATGTTCTCATAATATTGAGAGAAAATGTTCTTAGAACAACATTCCCAGATAACAAAAATATGTTCTTAGAACTTTTAAGTTTCATTAAGTTATGAAAACGTTATTTCTGAATGTTTTCTGGACATTCCAAACATCCGTTTTTTTAAAGTATTAAGAAAGTTTTTTTCCTTGTTTATGTGAACGTTAGAAGAACATTCCATTCTATTAATCTGGAAATGTTATAAAATCGTAATTTTTTTTAAGACCGTTTTGTCCTAACATTTATACATAACTTTTAAAGAACGTTAGTGAACATTATGGGAACGCTCTCTTCAGGTTATAAAAAATGTTCTTGAAAGTTTTCTTCAGGTTATAAAAAAAGAACCTACAGAGAATGTTCCTAGAACGTTCTTATTTGGTTCCCAAAATAATAGCCAAATGGGAACCACATGGGAACGATAGGGGAAAGTTCTGTGTTTGTTGGGGTCCTTGTTAGCTGGGATTGAACCTAATGCATTACACTAATCAATCAGGACTTTAAATTTCCCTTCAGTAACAATTCTGATCTAAATTCTCTCATTGTCTTTATATCACTCACCACTCAGCGCATGCGCTCCATTCCATGCCATTTTTAAAACGGTTTGAACATAAAAGGCTAAAAGTTTTTGAAATTTTCAGTGCATGTCTGTGTGAGTGCAAGCTGTTGAAGCTCCGCCCCTCTGTGCCGGGAGCAGCATTTAAAGGAACAGACACAAAACGGTGCGTTTTTGCTCACCCTCAAATATTTATCATTTTAACAAGCTATATAAAAATATCTGTGGGGTATTTTGAGCTAAAACTTCACATACACACTCTGGGGACATCAGAGACGTATTTTACATCTTGTGAAAAGGGCATTGTACCACCCCTTTAAAAAATGTGACAAATCTAAAAAATGTGATGATACCAGCATTTCCCTCTAGCATTCTGAGCAGATTCTTAAACACCTCTGATTGGCCACTGTGTTGACACATTCAACATATAGACAAACATCCAGCGTCTCCAGACAACCATTACACTCTCTTCAGGTCTCTCTTCAGCCTGAAGCATCACTGTAAAATTACAGAATTTGATTAATATACACCAAGCACAATTTTGTGGTGTTTTCTTTTTCTATTGTGCTGTTTTCCACATGTCTTGTTAGATTTGACTTGTCTAGTTGTATGTTTGAGTTCTAGTTGTGTTATTTTTTCCCTTGTGGTGGGGTTGTGTTTTTGGTTTAGAAAATGTATGTTTTACCCTTTATAATTCCATTGTTTGGACTGTGTACTTCCCAGAGACTCTTTACAAAATGATGTGTACTACTTCAGTAAAATGTGAATCTTAAAGTAAAGTCTTGTCTGTTATTTTTGTAATATTAATATTTAATGCACTTAGAAACTTTTATACTCTGGAAAAATGTGTCAACAGTTGTTGGTGCTTAAAACTCCTGTTACTTTGAAATCCAGACCTGTAGCTGTAAGAAATGAATTGCTTACATTTTATGAAATCATATAAACATAAATAGAAACAGGGCAGCACAGTAGCACTATCACCGCGAGACGGTCCCCGGTTCGAGTCCTGGGTGAGCCAAGAGTTAGCAGGTTCTCCGTGATTTCCTTCAGGTTAATTAGCGATACTCGAGTGTCTGTGTGTAAGCCGGGTGATGGGTGGGCCATCCGTTCAGGGTGATGTGAAAGTCCAGAAAACATTCAAAAATAACGTCTTCATAACATTTCCAAAATTATAGAATGGAATGTCCCTGTAACGTTTAGATACGCCAAGAAAAAAACCCGGATGTTTTGAACGTTCAGAAAACTTTCAGAAATAATGTTTTCAAAAAAACAGGCTCTGCTGCTGAAGGTGAATCCCATGCACTCTCATAGGCCTCTCCATGACTCTCACAGAGGTTATGTAGAGGACAGCATGTCAGCACCATAGATTTCACAAGGCCAACCGCACAGTCACTTCTTTTAATAAGGCAACGCCATCTTCCTTTCAATCTACCAAAAGCATTTTCAACTAGGGGTGCACGATTCAGAAAATGTCACGATTTGATTCAATATAAATTTTTAGGCTCAAGATTCGATTCGAAATCGATTTTCGATTCAAAAACGATTCTCGATTCAAAAAAACGATTCACAGTATGTAAATGTTAGGGGTGGGAATCTTTAGTCACCTCACGATCCGATCCAATTCCAGAATGATTCTTTATCTACTCCTCCCCCCTCCCCTCCCCTCCCCTCCCCTCCCCTCCCCTCCCTATTAATTCATTAGTTTACATAGGTAATTAAGTACTTTTAAAAAAAAATACAAATAAAAAAAAAAAACATTTAAAACAGTTGTATGTTAAGAATTTTAAACTAATATAACTTCAAAACATACAAGTAGCAAATAATAAAGAGGAGCATAGAAACATAAACAAACAAGTAGTGCTTTCAGTAGCCTATTTAAGATTATCTGAACGTTTTCCATTCAAGAACTGAGTGATTTTTCTTCATCTTTACTGTTGTTTTTTACATCATAGACTGCGGGAGATCTATTAAGCTGCATTCACGCACGGATCTCTTTTGAAATATAAGAAGTAAAGTGGTTTGTCCTGTCCGTTTAATCCCTTAAGACATAACTGGCTGTGTTTACGTTAATTTTGCACAAGTATATTAGCCTAAACCACTTACACGGAGTCGCACAGCCGCATGCGCGAGCAATCTACACAAACAAAACGTGCGTCAGCATTTGAAATTGAAAGCAGCCTCTGTTAGTGAGGTTCATATTTTAAATATATAAGTCCACTGCATTCCAAACCACATAAATGATGACTTCGTAGAGCATTTGTAAGGAAAATACCGAAAGGAGAGACAGCACGCTTCAAGTGTAACGTAACATCAAACAAAGCGCGCGTCTCTCACAGCGCATCCTGTGCAATGAAGCCGGTGAATGTCCTAGTAATTCGCTTCAACCTTTCCGAACTTATGAAAGATTATTTTACGGAAAGTTTGATTGGTGTATGTATGTGTGTGTGAGGAATTGGAAGAAAGCAGATTACGGGTGTTTCTAAAGCAAACTCAGCTCATCGCATATCTGGTTAAAAACTAAGCTCAGAATCGATTCTGAAATTCTCATTGAGAGAATCACGATGCATCGATGGATCGATTTTTTCTCCCACCCCTATTTTCAACCACTACACATGCTCTGGAAATGTTCATGTTGTAGACCCACTGTTCCGCTGTCAGCCGTCCTGTGTCAATGAATGGTTTTAAGAGCCAGTTCTGCAAGGGATAGGCAGAGTCTCCTAGGATGTAGTAGCCAGCATTCACCCCACCAATGTTTTTGGTTTTTGTTGGTATGTGGTTTCCATGGCTTGCCAACTCACACAGTGTGGACAGTCTCTTATATTTTGCTAACGAACTAAAATCGAAACTGTGATATGGCTTTGTGCCTTTATAAAACAGCACAAGACTTTAATTAAGTAGCCTATATGATATAGGTATTCTGTTTGTGCTTTGTGATTTAATGAGAAGTGCTCACGCGATCAGCATGGTCATCTGATGTTTTCTCCAAAATAAAAGCTCAAGGGTTTATTTCTTGCAAGTGAAGAAATTAGGACAAAAGTATTGTAATGTTCCTATATGTGGCCCTTGGGAGTTAAAACCCAGGAAATTATACCCAAAATATGGTCTGACTACACCACTCCCATTTATTGGACTGGGATGGGAGACCCAACTAGTACCCCAGAGTAAAGATGTACCCCACACTAATAATATTCAAGTGAATGAAACAATTGAAGGCTGATGTAACAAAAGCAATATAGACATTATTTATTTGTGATCTTCAATCAGAGTGGTTAAAATATTTGCTTTGTATAGAAAGAACCATTAATGACAGTAATACATCAGAGGCATCTACATGAATTCTCGTAGACAAATATTCATATGAAAAACTACACTAAATAATGTTGGGCCGGACAACAGTGCTCAATGTTGACAGGGATCCACGTTTAATTCACCATGAGTACAAGGCTCCAAAGGAATTCAGCACACCAAAGACAGCAACCGAGGTTACACTGCATCAACCATAAAGTGCTTTGTTAGTACACACCAATTCTAATCACACCACACAGGTGGTCACCTTAATACATTGAGCACTGAGCCCTGCCCACTAACTATGAGAACGCAAGCAATGCCCGCTTCAGACTAAGAACAAGTGCAGAAAGTGCTACTATGGTCAGCTGTATAGGAAGCTATCCAAATTGCACATACCACTGGCACTTCCCCATCCCAATATTTAATATTGCACAGTGGGTCCTCTCTCATCTCCCACCTGTGCAAATTGATTGGGGCTGGATGTCAATGGACAATGATAGGGCTGGAGCACTTGACGTTTGAGGAATTCATTAATTCTCTGGATCGCCAAAGGAATTCTCCAGTTAGGGAGTATGCTGTCATCCCAGAAGAGGCGGTTATTTCCACACCATCTCACCCGCGCAATTGCAGGAGGAGGAAGGCTGCTGTTGCAGGATGGTGATTCTGACTGCCATGAAGTTCACCAAGTCGTCCTTCCTGCTGCTTATCGTCCACAGGTGCTGAAGCTTGCCCACGAAAATGTACTTGCAGGGCATTTAGGTGTTAATAAAACCTTTCACCGTATAACCAAGTACTTCTTTTGGCCAAAGTGCAAGTCCTCAATAGCGGAGTTTTGCAGAACTTGTGAGATATGTCAGAGGTCTGGCAAACCAAACCAGAAGGTCCCCGTTGCTCCTATGCATCCAGTGCCAGTGATGGCTGAACCATTTGAACGGTTGATACTAGATTGCGTAGGTCCACTGCCTAAAACCAAAAGTGGTTACCAGTATGTGTTGACCATCATGTGCACCGCAACCAGGTTCCCTGAAGCAGTTCCCTTGCGCACAATTAAATCCCCTGCTGTGATTAAGGCTCTTGTAAAGTTTTGTACAACGTTTGGGTTACCCAAAGAGATCCAAACAGATCAAGGATCAAACTTTACCTCAAAGAAATTCAAGCAGATGTTAGTTGAAATGGGAGTGTCGCACCGCATGTCAACTGCCTATCATCCTGAGTCGCAGGGGGCCCTGGAGCGGTATCATCAGACTTTAAAAGCCATGATTCGTGCATACTGTGTTGAAACTGGGAGAGAGTGGGATGAGGGGCTTCCTTTCCTTCTGTTTGCCACTCGTGAGTCTGTGCAGGAGTCAACTGGGTTTAGTCCTGCAGACCTTGTGTTTGGCCACACGGTTCGTGGCCCGATGAAAATGCTGAGTAAACAGCTGCTTTCTGAGAATCGTTCGCCTGTGTCAGTGTCAGAATATGTCAGTTCTTTCAAAGAACGCCTGCATTGTGCCTGGGACATGGCAAAAAGACATTTAAGTGATACCCAAGTAAAAATGAAGTCACGCTTCGACAAGAAAAGTGTTAACCATAAGTTCAATCCTGGTGATCTTGTCCTAGTCCTTTTACCCGTTCCAGATTCTGTGTTTGGAGCAAAGTTTTCAGGCCCATATGCTATTGAAAGAAAACTGAGTGACACTGATTATGTAATTGCCACCCCAGACCGGAAAAGACGTAAACGCGTCTGTCACATAAATATGTTGAAAAGATATCTGAAACGTGGCGAGGAAACTTACAACGCTACTCCAAGTGTTTCCCCTGTAGCTGCGGTCTCAACTGCCAGTTATTGTCTTGCCGAAGATGGCTTGGTAGATAAAGTTCCTGTCAGCTCAAGTGGAAAAGTTAAAAATTCAGTGATTCTGCAAAACTTGCCTAATACTCTTCCCTATCTTACAGTCTGCCAACGTAAATAACTTCTGCAGCTGATAACCAAGTACCCTTCACTGTTTGCTGATGTACCAGGCAGAACTTCAGTGCTGACCCATGATATTGATGTGGGTGATTCTTTGCCAGTAAAACAGCATGCCTACAGAGTGAACCCAAATAAACGTGTAATAATGAAGGAGGAGGTGGAGTACATGATACGTCATGATATTTCCATGCCCAGTCAGAGCCCGTGGAGTTCCCCCTGTTTACTGGTGCCAAAGCCAGACTTATCTTTTCGATTCTGCACAGACTTTCGCAAGGTGAACAAAATCACCAAGGCAAACTCGTTCCCGTTGCCACGAATGGAGGATTGTGTAGACCGGGTGGGCTCCGCTAACTTTGTATCAAAATTAGACCTCCTTTAGGGCTACTGACAAGTCCCCCTAACTCCCCGTGCCTCTGAAATTTCTGCATTTGTGACACCAGATCATTTCATGCAGTACAACGTTTTAGCGTTTGTGATGCGAAATGCTCCCGCTACCTTTCAACGCTTGATGCAGAGGGTCCTGGCAGGTGTCACGCATTGTGAGGTCTACATCGACGATGTTGTTGTCTATTCAAGCACATGGGAAGAGCATGTTAAAACACTTGAGAGTGTATTTGATAAGTTGGCTATGGCGTCACTAACTTTAAATGCAGCCAAATGTGAATTCAGAAAAGCAGCAGTCACTTATCTGGGAAAACAAGTGGGTCAGGGATGTGTGAGACCTGTAGTTGCCAAAGTGGAGGCTATCTTACAGTTCCCTACCCCCAGCAATAAGCGTGAGTTGCGGCGATTTCTCGGAATGGCTGGGTACTATCGAGGGTTTTGCAGAAACTTCTCTGCAGTAGTTTCTCCACTCACTGATCTCTTGAGTAGTAGCCGAAAGTTCATTTGGGATTGTGAATGTTCCCTAGCTTTTAATGCAGTGAAAGACCTGTTGTGTAACGCACCTGTGCTTCTAGCCCCCAACTTTGAAAAGTCATTCAAATTGCAAGTGGATGCTAGTGCCACGGGGGCAGGTGCAGTGTTATTACAGGAAGATGAACATGGTATTGATCATCCGGTGTCCTATTTCTCGAAGAAGTTTGTGTCCTATCAGAATCAATATAGCACCATCGAGAAAGAAACTCTTGCTCTCTTAATTGCGCTTCAACACTTTGATGTTTACGTAGGAGGTAGTGCAACCCCTCTTCTTGTGTACACCGATCACAACCCCTTAACTTTCCTAGCCCAGATGTCTAACTCGAATCGATGCTTGATGCGGTGGGCATTAGTTGTTCAGGAGTATAATCTTGACATTCGTCATATGAAGGGCTCTGAAAATGTGATTGCCGATGCGCTGTCTAGGGCCGGTGGTACTGAAATTTAAGTGTTATACATGTTTTTTTTTTGTTTTTTTTTCAAGTCGAAAGAGAAAAGAGAAAAAAAAACTTAGTGGTGGGGGTGTTACGTCCATAGGGACATAAGTTATTCTGTCATATGATTTAATTAACAATTGTGTTTACTGTGTGTGTAGACTGGTCTTGTCTCTTTTTACTCCTCCTGCTCTCTCTGCTTGGCAGGCTAATGAGTGTCACCTGATTCCTGTTTTGAGCTCGTTAACTGGAGTATAAAGGAACCGGCAGAGCTGCAGTCCAGTGAGGGAGGCTGAGGTGTTCCATCCTTGCAACTGCCATCTTCCAGTCCCAGCGTTGTAGTTTAAGCTCTGGTTTAAACTCTTGCCTAAGTGTTTGTTGATTGCTTCACCTATAGTGTTAATGTGAAGTTATTGAGATCTATCTCCGTGTTTGTTGATTGCTTCACCTATAGTGTTAACGTGAAGTTATTGAGAGTAGCAGAGTGTTTCAGTTTTATTTAGTTATTTATTAATTTTTGTAACTGCTTAAGTGGATGTGGAATATCTTTTTTTTTTGTAGGGAGGTGGATGTCATTTATTTTAGAAATTACCCCTTTTCTCCTGTGTTTAAGTTAGAGAGGAAGTCAGGGAAGTATCTCTGTATTTTCTTTTTCTTTTCTTTTGATAGGTAAGTTATTTCATAAAACCTTAGCCAGAGGAATTTTTTTTGTTTGTTGTTTTGACCTTTCCCCTCCTGAAGCCTTAAGTATCTTCTCCACATTCTGTTAAATAAAATACCTCTGTTTGTTTGCTTTAACTGGTGTTACTGAGCTTTCTTGTGTATCAGCCCTGGGACTTGGAGACGGCAGTTCTCTCAGTCTCTCCCCACCGTTTATTTGTTACACCCCTTTCACCCCTAGACCTTTTTTTTTTTAAAGGGGTACGTAACACTGGCAAGAAGTATTTGAGGGCGGGGTTTGGGGGGTTAGTGCGTGTACACATGAAGGGGGTGTGGAGGAGAGAGAAGCATGAAGAGGGAAGTTTGAATTATGGCCAACACACGACCAAAGAGACGACATTCTGATGAACAAATTGCAAAGAAGAGAGACAAGGATAAGGGACAAGGATAAAGAACGCGCAAAGTACCGAATTTACATCGGAAAAGCCTTCGAAAAGGTGGCGAGAACTCCGCCGGCAGAAGGGATTCCAATCCGACATTCAGTTGCTCTGTTTTTGCAGAACAGGTAAATCCATTTTTCTTTCTAAACTGACGTTCATGTTCGCCAAACCAACACAAGGATGTAGTTAGCTAGAACTATGCAGTCAGCGTTAACTTTGGTGAATACAACATGTATGTTTCTAGCAGCTAGCGATCAATCTCTATTATAAATGATCAAGCAAATTCACAGTAGGGCGACCATATGTGTGTATGATTGTTTTCATCCACTGTTTGTTATGAATTTGAATGTTCATTTATAGGCTATTGACAACTTTGACTAAATTTGTTTACGACGCCGCCGTTGTTTATTCTCACTGGGAAACGCAAAAGCTAACGTTATCTTGCTATTATTGCGTCCTTGTATGGAAACTATAGTTATAACCTCAGGTGGCGCAACGATTTTAAGAAAATGTTTCTCTTTTTCTGCATTCTGTTCTGCAATATATAAAAGCATTTATCTAACTTGGTGACGTTACACATTGAATGAAGTATCGTGTATCATGTGCATCAAGTAATGTGTATCATTCAAACTTTGTTTGTAGTGACTACTTTGACTTTCCTTTATGCCGGAAGGGAGAGGAGGAGGGAGGAGACGGGATGAGGATGAGGAGGAGGGAGGGTCTAGCTAGCCTCCGTTTTGTTTGACAACAATTCGAACGTCAACAAGAAGTCACGACTCCCGGCATCGCTTAGAGCACCTTTAACTAAATCACAGCCTTTGTGATTTCACAATAGCACTATGCTATATTATGATTGTAAATGGTTTTAATATATCACGTAGCCTTAGAAAAAGGTGTAATAATGCAGTACATGGATTCTTCCATGTATCTCACTTCCGGTACTTTGGCAGTTACTCGACACAGGTAAATTGCAATCGAGGATTTTTTCAAATATAATACATCCTTTAATCGAGGAATCGTGACAACCCTAGTCTGCTATCAGACCAGCTCTTCTCTTCCATGGAGATGAAAAATCCATCTAAAGCACATACATTTTAGAAACACGCACACCTTTTAAAACAGCAAGGATAAAGACAATTAGGAAAAATAAACTCCTGACACTGAAATGGATTTGTATTAACCTTGTTTAAAAGCTTACTTTTCTAGTTGATCACTTAAAGATGCGACACTGTGATCTATATCCAGTGTTAGTTCAGTGTAATTGCCACGTGCTGAGCAACAAAATCTCTTCTGTGTAAGTTAGTCACAGTCAAATCACTCCATCTCCACCAGTGTTGCCAGATTGGAAATGTCCAAGTATTGTACCAGAAGCTCAAAATGATCGAATTTGGAAGAAAATTATCGTACACAAGTCAAACGTACAGAATACAGCTATTTATTGACCAACCACTTTTTGACACGACATGAAAATGATTAATGACCTAGTGAGTCTCGGGCTTGTTTGTCTTCTGTTGATTATCATCATACTGCGGTATTTTTTCATGATCACAGCAGAGAGAGACGAGATGAAGAGTTTGATCAAACTAAATACTGCATATGTGGTTTCTCCACTGCATGGATCTTCATGTGTTGCTTCAGGTCACTTTTAATAGAGAAACTCTTCCCACACTGATCACACGTGTGCAGCTTCTCTCCAGTGTGGATCCTCTCATGTCTTTTCAGATTTGATGAGTGACTGAATCTCTCGTCACAGTGTGAACACTTGTAAGGTTTTTCTCCAGTGTGGATCATCTCATGTGATCTCAGATGTTCTGATCGACTGAATCTCTTGTCACAATGTGAACAAGTGTGTGGCTTCTCTCCAGTGTGGATCATCTCATGTGTTTTCAGAGATGATGGCTGACTGAATCTCTTGTCACACTGTGAACACTTGTAAGGTTTTTCTCCAGTGTGAATTCTCTGGTGCCGTTTTAAATCTCTCCCTGTAGTAAAAGTCTTCTCACACTCAAAGCACATGTACTCTCTTACATGTGTATGTGCTTTCTCATGTCTATGTAAAGTTGGCAGCCATGAAAAACCCTTTCCACACACAGAACACGAATATGGCTTCTCCTTCATATGAACTGTCAAGTGTCTCTTCAGGTGTAATGCCCAAATAAATTTTTTGCCACACTGATCACATGAGAACGGCTTCTCTCCGGTGTGGATCCTCATGTGAATCTCAAGACTTCCTTTGGTTGTGAAACTGTTTCCACACTGAGTGCAGGTAAAAGATTTCTTGGCTCTTCTTTTCTTTAAAAATGTCTGTTTAGTCTTTGAGCGACTCAAATGTTTTTCTCCAGGTTTGACATGATGTTCCTCCTTCACTTCACTCAGTTCTTCACTCTCCTCCTTCACTTCACTCAGTTCTTCATTCTCCTCCTCCACTTCACTCAGTTCTTCACTCTCCTCCTTCACTTCTCTCAGTTCTTCTCTCTCCTCCTTCACTTCACTCAGTTCTTCACTCTCCTCCTTCACTTCCATCGGGTCTGAAATCAAAGAAAAAAATATTAATTTCATTTTCAGTACATCAAAATAATTTAAAGAGAGGAATATAAAGTGAAAGGACATGAAAGTGAGCCCTGATGTAATAGTAGAAAGTAGACAACTGTTATAAAATATTACGATAATTTGATGCCTTTTTATAAATTGATTATATGTCCTTGAAACTTTCCATTAATGAGGGAAATTCATCTTCCAATTATTATCTTTAAAGCATTATAGGCACGAATCCCTTGTTTCTTTAGCTATTAAATATATTTGATAAATGACACAATTATCTAACATGATATTAACATTAAAATATACAATATGTGTCATATTTTGACACCAACTTTGAGATATTTATTTTACTAAACCGTTTGAATTAATAATGGCCGTTCACACTAGACTTTTCCTTGCACTGACTTCCATTCATGCGCATGTGAAAGTGGGACACCAGAAACACAAGCTTAAGTGAATTACCCTGTGAGAAATAACACAAGCGTTTAGCATTCAAGTGGAGTGGAATGTTCATTTTTAAATTTTTTAATTATTATTATTTGTTATATGTTAAATTTATGTTTGTAAAAAAAACTGTTGCAGAATGTGACGTCATTTCACGACCGTTGCAGAGTCTGTAGAAACTTCACAAGCTCAAAGTGTAGAGTGGCCATAACTTTAACTGGCTTTAAATTAACTATATTTATTATCTTTATCTGTGTCCTACATGTTTCACTCAACCCTGTTACTCCTGACATGATTTTCCTCCTTTTAAAACAGAGCATTTCTTAAAACTGTGACACACAGGAAGTGACATCATCTGGGCTCTTTCTACTGCATGATGGGAAGACAAGAAAATAATCTCAATCCATTGTCTCAGTTTTTACACAAACTGTAGCATTGACTGAGTTCATCAACCCTGTTACCAAAGTTACTGTAAGAAGAATCTCTATAACTATAAATAACTTGTATGATATTTGACAAATACAATGTTATCAGTAACTTGGTGTTTACTGACTATTCCTAAAAATATAAATTTTAAACTATGTTGAAAATGACTAAACTTCTGGTAACGTTGTTGCAAATTGGGAACCAGATATAAAATAAATGTAAAAAAAAACAGTTAAAATAGTATTTCGCTTGATCTGATTTTCACTATCAGTATAAAATGTCTCAAACCTCCCTTTACTGACCATTTGTTGAAGAAAACCCAGAACATTCTGAACCGTTTCACAGTTGAACTGTTTATCTGTTTATCTGAGTGATGAAGTGCTTGAATGTTTCTAACATGAATGTTCTTCAGCATCATGAATGAATGAAGAATAAACACCAACCTCTTTGTTCTTCAGGATCTTCAGTGTGTTTCATTCTGCAGGGTTCTGGATCACTCATGTTCTCACTGTCCTCTTTAATAAACTCAGTCTTTGCAGATTTCAGCTCTTCCTGATGCTCTGATGCTCGTCTTCACTTGTAGCTGATGGGAATTTACAGCATTTATTGGAGAATTACTGTTGGCGGAGCTTCACTGATGATGTATTCCAGTGTGGGAGGAGCTTCACTGATGATGTATTCCAGCATGGGAGGAGCAAAAATATCAATTACCGAGTTTTTTTGTAATAATAAATGACACTTCTAAGCATTTATGTCTGTCTATCTATTCATCGTACAGTAATTGATGACAGTTCATTAATTATTTTTAATTATTTTTATTGCTAATCCTAACATTATTCTGCTTCTTCATTAAAATACAGGTATCTAGAAATAAAGAAAAGAATATCAATAATTAAAATTTTTCCTAATATAAATAAATGTTAAGAAAAACAGTTAAAATCATAAACACAGAAATAAAGGTGCATATAGTAGCCAACAAATCCCCTCAGTCTGCTGACACCAATGAAATGAGCTTTAAGTGTCAATTTACAGGAGATCTGAAGACATCAGCATAATAAATGAGGTGAAAACAGGAACTATTGTCATGAAATAAAGAGTGTTTTCAGCAGATCTGTTAATATTGATGAGCCTCAGACTATCAACACTCATTCAACAAGCCATTCAGGACCATCAGCAGATCATCTCACTTTATTCTGAGTGTTTGCTGTTAGAAACGCATTATTTGAGTCAGGATACATGACAAAAGCCTGTAAAACTACTCTACTGAAAGAAAATATTGTAATTTCTCACAATATGACATGGATAAAACATCAATAACACAAAAACAATCACTAGTGACACTCATCTTCATCAACCATTACAGAGAAATAACTACAGCAGCATAATATGTCCACATTAAGTTTGATCTCATGATATACATAAAATCCTATAAAGTAGTTAGATCATTAAAAAAAATAGCATTATATCATATGCTAGGAAACTGAAAATTATCATAAAACTTTTAAACACTATTCATATTTATTAGTATTGCTTTAATGTCTCACGTGGCTCATCTTAGGCTCAATGTAAAGCATTTAGCAGTCTCTGTTCCAGTATGACACTTGAGATTGATTCACATTAATGCCCTCACAGATCTTAAACTTTGACTTTTGACTTGACTAGACAATCACACAAACAAACACAAACTCGCTGAGGTCTGAATGAACTCAACATATTCTCCTCATGCTCGCTGCTGCTGCACTAAATGTTTATTTCAGAAGGAAGACGCCAGAAAAGACGCACAAGTATCGCTGTGATCGATGAAAACAATACAGAAATGAGCCTGTCGCTTAATCAAAAAGTGTGTGTGATGGTTGTGTAAATATGAGAAAAACCCTGAACTGCTCTCCTCACCTCAGAAGACTCGACACTGAAATTAATTTACATTTAGTCATTTAGCAGACGCCTTTATCCAAAGCGACATTGTTCAGAGTAGCATAAGCCAGACACCAGAGGATTAAATGAAAAGTAATTTATTTGCATGTTTTTATGAGGTTAAGTGCTCACGGAAGAGACGAGTTTCCAGCTGTGTTTTGAATGTTGTCTGGGATTCTGCGTTCCGGATGAGGGTGAGGAGATCATTCCACCAGCTTGGAACCGTGAATGAGAATGTTCTGGAGAGGGATTCACTTTCATCTCCTCTAGATTATCATTCACCTCTACAGATGTTTCTGAAACACTTGGATCTGCAGTTTCGGTAGTTGTCACAGCGTCAACAGACAGAGAAGGTACAGGAGTCACATAAGATTTCAATAAATTAACATGACAAACCTTTAATTTCTTTCGACGATCTGGTGTATTTAATAAATAGTTGTCATTCGGAAAACACTTCGCAATTGTATAAGGTCCAGCAAACGTAGCCTGGAAAGGACTAGTCAAAACAGGTAACAACGCCAGCACTTGATCTCCTGCTTGAAAGTGTCTGAACTTGACTTTGCGATCAAACAACCTCTGCATCTTTCCCTGAGACTTGGCTAACTTTCGTAGAGCAATAGCTCTAGCTTCGTAGAGTCGATAACGGAAACTGATTACTTAGTCTAAAACATTCTCAGGAGGGTCAAAAGTCGTCCACTCATCTGCCAGGACAGCAATAGGGCCCCTAACAGTGTGTCCAAACACTAACTCACTAGGGCTAAAACCTATGCTCTCCTGTACAACCTCACGAATAGCTAGCGACATCCAAGGAAGTCCTTCCTCCCAGTCACAGTCAAGCCCGACACAATAAGACCTCAAAACTGATGGAATCTTGCCAGACCTTTCCTCTTCCAGACTTTGAGGGTGATAAGCACTTGAGGTATTATGTTTAACTTTAAGTTGTCGCATGACCTTAGAGAAGTTTCGGCACATTCGAGCCCTGGTCTCAGACTCGATGGTTTTTGGAATGCCAATAATATACATTAAACTTGTTAAAGCCTTTAAAATAGCTTTAGAAGTAATTGATCTCAGAGGATAAGCTGCAGGGTAACGTGTAGTCTGACACACTACAGTGAGTAAATAAGCATGTCCAGTCTTAGATCGTGGTAAAGGACCAACGCAATCAATAGTCAAGTGTGCAAAATGTGTGGTAACTGCAGCAATAGGCTGTAAAGGAGCCAATGGAACTTTTTGATTTGGCTTTCTGGTCATTTGACAAGTATAGCAGGACCGTATATTGTTAATCACATCTCGCTTACATCTAGGCCAATACAATTTCCTTAGAACTCTCTCATAGGTCTTTCGTACCCCCATATGACCAGCCATGCCCTGGTGTGAAAGCTGTAGGAGGTCTTGACGGAAATTAAGAAGAACCACGATTTGGATCCTAGGATCGAGTGAAAAGTCAGAGCTCATAGGTTGTTGTCTATGAAGCAATCCATCTTGAAGAAAATAGAAGGGAGATAAAGCCTTGTCTCCTACTTCAGAGATAAAGAGAACAATTCTTGAAGAATCATCCGCCTGCTGTGCTTTGATAAGGTCATCTCGAGTCACACTATAAAGCAGAGAAAAAGAACAAGACGTGTTAATAATAATAATAATAATAATACATTTTATTTAAAAGCGCCTTATCAGGACACCCAAGGACACTGTACAAAGCAGATAAAAACATTAAAACAGTAAACAATAAAATTGGCAAGACAACATTGAGATGATATGGGTCAGGTGGAATATGACTGTCTGAACAAAAAAGTTTTGAGTTTGGATTTGAAGAGGTGAAATGAGTCGATGGTACGAAGGTCTGGAGGGAGGGAATTCCAGAGATGGGGAGCAGAGCGACTAAACGCCCTGCTCCCCATTGTGACAAGACGGGCAGGGGGGACAGAAAGCTGGCAGGTATGGGAGGATCGGAGTGAACGGGTCGGGATGTTTAAATGGAGGAGATCTGAGATGTATGGAGGAGCCATATTCTGAACTGCTTTGAAAGTAATGAGAAGTATTTTAAAGATGATCCTCTGTTTGATGGGAAGCCAGTGAAGTTGTTGCAAGATGGGAGTGATATGATGAGAGATGGGGATCCGAGTAATCAGGCGTGCAGCAGAGTTCTGTAGGAGCTGCAGCTTCTGGAGCGACTTATTAGGGAGACCAAACAGTTGCAGTAATCTATCCGAGATGTGACAAGGCTGTGAACGAGGATGGCGGTGGTTTGGGGAGTGAGAGAGGGACGGAGACGGGAGATGTTACGCAGGTGGAAATAGGCGGACAGAGTGATGCTATTAATGTGAGAGTGGAAAGATAATGTGCTGTCGAGGACGACACCCAGACTCTTAATCTGAGGGGAGGGAAGGACAATTGAGTAATCAATGGCAATGGAAACTTTATTGGCTTTGGAGAGAGTATGAGGTGTGCCCACCAAGAGGACTTCAGTTTTTTAACTTTTAAGTTTGAGAAAATTGGATGAGAACCAAGAGTGGATTTCTTGGAGACAGAGGGTGAGAGAGGTTGGTGGGAGTAAAGAGGATGGTTTAGTAGAGAGGTAGAGCTGGGTGTTGTCCGCGTAGCAATGCAATTCAATGTAATGTTTACGGAGGATGTGACCAAGAGGGAGAATGTAGATGATAAAAAGGAGAGGCCCCAATACAGAGCCTTGGGGCACTCCAGCGGAGACGGGGAAGGTAACGTATTTCTGGGATTTGAGTTGTATGAACTGTGTGCAATCAGAAATGTATGAAGTAAACCAGGCTATGGGAATGTGGGTGATACCAATGGATGATAGTCGACTAAGGAGGGTAGGATGGGAAATGGTATCAAAAGCTGCGGTGAGGTCCAGAAGAATGAGAATTGAAAGTAACCCAGAATCAGAAGCCATGAGAAAGTCATCTGAAATTGAGGAGTGCGGTTTCAGTGCTATGAAGGGGACAGAAGCCAGATTGAAACTGCTCGTAGATGCTGTTGGACATGAGGTAATTATGAAGTTGAGAAGCGACTGTTTTTTCCAGAATTTTGGATATGAAGGGTAAGTTAGATATAGGCTGAAGATTGCTGAAATTGGTGGGGTCCAGGCCAGGTTTTTTCAGAATGGGTGTGACCGAGGCAGTTTTAAGTGAAGGGGGGACTAAACCAGAGTTTAGGGAGGAGTGGATAATCTCAGTGATGAGAGGGGCAAGTGAAGAGCAACAGGATTTAACCAGGGTGGAGGGAAGTGGGTCGAGCTGGCATGTGTAAGGTTTAGATTTATGAATAATATCCGAAATGGCTTGAACGGAGGGAAGGTCGAAACTGGAAAAAGTAGTAGTTGGGGATGGATAAGGGGTGTTGAAGTTGCCTCCAGAAGCTGCAGCTCCAGATGAAGTCAGGTGTTTATGGATGTCAGTGATTTTGGAAACAAAGAAGGACATAAGTTTATTGCAGAAGTCCTGGGATTGCATATGGTAGGGAAGAGAGTCAGATGGTTTTGTAATGGAGGTGAGAAGGAAAAACAGGGTTTTAGAATTGTGATGATTAGAGTGAATTAAATGAGAGTAGTAGGCAGATTTAGCTGAGGAGAGGGAGTGCTTATACAAATTGACATTGTCCTTGTACATATTGTTGTAAATGGTGAGTCCAGTTCTATTGGCAAAGTGTTCCAGCTGACGGCCCTGAGATTTCATAAGGCGTAGGGCGGGAGTGAACCAGGGTGCTGAGCGGGTGAAGGAGACTGATCTGAATCTCATAGTAGCATGGGTGTCCAGGAGAGTGTGAAGATTTTTGTTGTAGTAAGAAACTAATTCATCAGGTGAACAGCCGGCAGATACACTTGGAAAATTATTGATATCAGATGTAAAGGTGACAGTGTTAATGTCCTTGATATTCCGGAAGGAGATGGTGCGAGGGAGGGTCATTTTAGATAGCGGGAGGGTGATGTTAAAAGTAATGAGCATGTGGTCGGAAAAGGCAACAGAGTGAGTTTTACAGGCAGAGGGGATGACACCAGAACAACAGACTAAATCCAGTATGGATAACTCGGTAAAGGAGAACTCTGCAACTCTAGCGAACTCTAGTCACTTCTTCGCTGATTTTCCCTTTTGTTGTCGCATGTTTTCCCCACGAGCTCCCCCTATTGCTGTGTGTGTGGGGGGGGGGTATATTTCACAAAACGGTCGTAAAAAACTAACTTGAAGAGTCAAGGAGGGACGATTTGACATGTTTCCACATCTGATTGAAACTTTGGAAGCCTCTTCTCATGTGAACATATCAAGTGTTATAACCCAGCACTTGTCTCAGTTGTCTCAAAAGTTTGCTGACTACTTCCCAGAGGACCCTCAACATGGAAACCTTTGGATTTGGACCCATTCTCTGTAGATACTGCTTCAGAAGACATGGCTCTGTCCACTGTGTTGGAAAATGAATGAATCAAACTATCAGCTGACAGTAGCCTAAAACTTTGCTTCATTTTGGTTACTGGCTGCAAGTGAATATCCCTCTCTGTCAAAGCGGGGAATCAGATTTCTATTACCTTTCACCACCACATACTTATGTGAGTCAGGGTTCTCCACTGTGACTATCACAAATCAAAAGCAAGGAGCAAACTGAAAGCTACTTTGGATGCTACTCTCCGTGTCAGTCTCTCACCCATTTCACCAAGACTTGATGTTATTATCTTTAAGAAGCATCTTCTTGTTATCTTCTGTTAGACTTCCTCATTTTTGGATGTGTGGGAAGGGGTATGAGTAACTAGTCCAGTTTTTCTCCAGTTGAATTGTAAAAAAATAAAAAAATCACGTTTGTTTAATATGTAAAATTGTTTTGAACAGTCATACTTACAGTATGTAAATTGGGGTTAATGAACTTTGTTGAACATTTCTGCTAATGCATATAGAGAATGTTCCCCTCTTGTGTGTCTGACCTGTTGTTACAGGTATGTTAGCCTGGATGTGGGGATGTATTATTAATAAGGGCTAATTTGTTAAAAGAGTGTTCCCCTTGTGTGCCTGACACAGTCATTGGTCTGACCTGCCCTGTTAATGCTACAGGAATGAATGGTTACTGAGTAAAACTGCCAAGTCTTTTTTATATAAGGACCGTTTTCATCTATATACTTTTTGAATTTTCTTTTATTCTGTGTTCATTTTATTGGGAAAGGTGGTCCTCATAATGTTTTTAAACAGTCATTGGTGTGCCATGAGTTGCAAAAGGTTGAGAAAACCTGTGCTATAGGGAAGGCACTAATGACTACTTTTGTATCGATTAATCTATTGACTGCACAACGTGCCCTCAAAATCACAGCAGGCGTGCGACTGGTTGGTGGTATCAGGGGGGCCATTTGTCCCAATCACGCCCCTCCAGGTGTCACTGTCGCTGCCCACGTGGGCGTTGAAGTCCCCCAGTAGAACGACGGAGTCCCCAGTCGGAGCACTTTCCAGCACCCCTCCCAGAGACCCCAAGAAGGCCAGGTACTCTGCAGTGCCGTTCAGACCCATCCCCGACCCGAAGGCGTGGGGAAGCGACCCTCTCGTTCACCGGGATGAACTCTATAAGCAACCCACACCATCCCGCTGCCTCTCACCATTTATTGACCAACAACTTTTTGACACAACATGAAAATGACTTTTTTTGCCAAAATATCAACATCGGCTTGGAAAAAAACTGACCTAAGCGTAGGGCTGGGCGATATATCGCATGACATTGTTAGGTGCATCTCGCCAGTAAAGCCGGTTCCTTGATTAGTAGTAAATCGCCATCACCTGCTTTCAGATGGAGCGGCATTTACAACACAGAGCCGTAGTTAACTGACAAGCTGAGCCATATCGCATTAATTATCGCAGGCGATACGTCATGCGATATATCGCCCAGCCCTACCTAAGCGGAAGGAACTCTTTACTTTTTTATTTACTTTTTTCTTCTTCTTGCAAAACATACAGAGATGACATGTTAATGATACACAACTTTGTATACAATATACAAAAAGAACATTAACTTGTGCTCATGAGAGAGTCATTCTCCACGATGATTGGCCGAGAAGACATAACGTGAGATCAGATGAAAGACATGCGTATCTCCACGTTCAGGTTCTTCTCACGGTAGACATAGAATCCACAGCTAGATCAATGAGTATAGAAGCCCTATGATTACAACCACCATCATTTGAAGAGTCACATAATACTGAAATTATCATACACTATGGGATTTTTTTTATTATTATTGATCATAAATCGAACAGAGGTCAAATATATTGTACAAATACAATAATTATCGTACGTCTGGCAACACTGATCTCCACTTATAACTGGTGTGTGGTGATGGTTTTAATAACAGTGAGTCTCGGGCTTGTTTGTCTTCTGTTGATTATCATCATACTGCGGTATTTCATGATCACAGCAGAGAGAGACGAGATGAAGAGTTACAGGAACACAGCTGGAGAGTTTGATCAAACTAAATACTGCATATGTGGTTTCTCCACTGCATGGATCTTCATGTGTCGCTTCAGGTGACTTTTAATAGTGAAACTCTTCCCACACTGATCACACGTGTGTGGCTTCTCTCCAGTGTGGATCCTCTCATGTGATCTCAGATTTGATGACTGACTAAATCTCTTGTCACAGTGTGAACATTTGTAATGTTTTTCTCCAGTGTGAATCCTCTCATGTGTTTTCAGAGATGAAGACTGACTGAATCTCTTGTCACAGTGTGAACACTTGTAAGGTTTTTCTCCAGTGTGGATCCTCTCATGTTTTTTCAGAGATGAAGACTGACTGAATCTCTTGTCACAGTGTGAACACTTGTGCGGCTTCTCTCCAGTGTGGATCCTCTCATGTCTTTTCAGATGTGCTGACAGACTGAATCTCTTGTCACAGTGTGAACACTTGTAAGGTTTTTCTCCAGTGTGAATTCTCTGGTGCCGTTTTAAATCTCTCCCTGAAGTAAAAGTCTTCTCACACTCAAAGCACATGTACTCTCTTACACCAGTGTGTATTTTCTCATGTTTATGTAAATACAGCAGCAGTGAAAAACTCTTTCCACACACAGAACATGAATGTGGCTTCTCCTCCATATGAACTGTCAGGTGTGTCTTCAGGTGTGATGCCCTAAGAAATGTTTTGCCACACTGATCACATGTGAATGGCTTCTCTCCGGTGTGGATCCTCATGTGAAGCTCAAGACTTTGTTTGTATGGGAAACTCTTTCCACATTGATCACATGTGAACGGCTTCTCTCCTGTGTGGATCCTCATGTGAATCTCAAGACCTTGTTTAGTTGCGAGACTCTTCCCACACTGAGTGCAGGTCAAAGATTTATTGGCTTGTCTTTTCTTTAAAAATGTCTGTTTAGTCTTTGAGCGACTCAAAGGTTTTCCTCCAGGTTTGACATGATGTTCCTCCTTCACTTCACTCAGTTCTTCACTCTCCTCCTTCACTCTACTCAGTTCTTCACTCTCCTCGCTCTCTTCTATCAGGTCTGAAATGAAAGAAAAAAGTTTGATTGCATTTTCTAAGGATGCACTGAATGTTCGTCTGCCGAAATTATTTGGCTGAAAATATCAACAACTGCACTTTCGGTATTCGGCCGAATAAGTGAAAAGACAGAATAAATTTTACCGAACAATGACCCTTTTGATGACGCGATCAAATGGCAACCAGCATAGAGTGAATTATGAATCCAGCAAACATGTCGACAGTGTGGAAGCATTTTAGAGTCTCAGAGAAAGATGCAAATATGGCCGTTTGCAGACACTGTTCTGCTGAACTGTCGAAGGGTGCATCTGCAAAAACTTAGGCTACTGCACTATTTAGTGAAAATATCATAAAATCCTGTAGCGTTTCGCTACTAAAAAGTAAACAGACGGATTCTTCCTCCTTCTAAGGCTTTATTCAGGAACTGCAGGGTTACTGTTATGGCCGTAACCCATGAAGGGAGAGCTATAACGTGCCGTCTCTGCTGTTAAACTCACTCTGTCTTTCCGCTCCCAGCTCTCCACTCGCTCTAGTTACTTGACCCCACTAAAACCCTGCCCCTTAAAGAACCAGGGACTAACAGATAGAACCACTTATGATTTAATTTACATTGTCGAACAACATAACACTAACTAACTAGCGTCTTCCATTTATACTGACATTACAATACTCTTAGATCGATTACAAAATTACACCGGTATTCAAGGACAGGCATCACGGTGGTTTAGATCGGATCTATCAGGTCATTATCATTTTGTGTACTTAAATGAGGAAAAATCAAAGCAAAAATCAAAAGCAAAGATAATGTCAGTAAATTATGGAGTGCCTCAAGGCTTGATTTGATTTGATTTATTTAATTATATCAAGAATGCCTGAAACATAAAACTCAAGGCATCAAATACAATAGAGGATAAAAACAGTCCAGGACTTATTTCCATTGTGGTCCTCAACACATAACATCAGGACAAGAGACTTGTGATAATCAATGACATAACATACTGTACAAACATTTTTCTTAAATAAGCAAAAATATAAGCGGTAACTGGCCCCTGGTTCTATTCCGCTACCCTCTCTAATAACCAGTCCTTGATCCTCTTTTTAAAAGAGTTCATGATTGAAATCACTTTAATTTGCCGATCTAACTTGTTCCACTGAACTGCCCCTATATAGGCAAATGTTTCTTTCCCTAACACTGTCTTGAATGCATAAGGACAGAGGTCTAATATACTGCCACGAGCAGAGGTGTCAAGTAACGAAGTACAAATACTTCGTTACCTTACTTAAGTAGAAATTTGGGGTATCTATACTTTACTGGAGTAATTATTTTTCCGACGACTTTTTACTTCTACTCCTTACATTTTGAGTCAATTATCTGTACTTTCTACTCCTTACATTTTAAAAATAGCCTCGTTACTCCTATTTAATTTCGGCTTGTTTTCATTCCGGCTTGTCGTCGTTAAAAAAAAAAAAAATTGGCCAATTACACAAACGGTTTAGATCTGAGTCCCGCCTCCTGAATACACATCGCTAAACTGATTGGCGGTGTGGTGTCTTTCTAACTTGTGAGAGGCTGTAGGCACATTTGGTTGTGCGCAGCGGCAAAAGTCCTCCGAAGGAGTACTTTGTTCCGTCCCTGATAGGTAAGATCTAAACATCTAAATCATCTACAGGTGGCGCTGTCTGTCTGCCCCTAAGGCCTCAAGTTTGGCAATCAGTCTATCATGGTTCACCGTATCAAATGCCTTTTGAAGATCCAATAAAACCATTCCGCAGAGATTTCCATTATCGATTTCCCTGTGTATGAGTATAGTACATGTTGGCTTCTTGCCGGAGGTATAAACAAACACTCCTCAGCCCCCAAAGATAGAATTGTATGCCGTGTTTGAACAATTATCAAACATGCAATTATTACGGCAGTAACCATCCATCAATTATTCAACTGAGGAGATGTAGGTGATATGATACACCTCGTAGACTGTTTAAACTGCAGACACCTCTGCTGTCGTGCCTGGTCCGTGGCGGCCATCTTGGAATTGTGCCTCTGTGTTCGGCCCTCTGCTATCTTCAATATATATGCTGCCACTTGGTAATATTATTAAGAAAACATGAAATTAATTGTCCACTGTTATGCCGATGATACTCATTTATATATTTCATTACGACCAGATAAATTCTCTAAATTGTCTAACTTAACAGAATGTGTTAAAGATATAAAATATTGGATGACCTGTAATTTTATTCTATTAAATTCAGCTAAGACAGAGGTATTACTTATTGGACCAAAAACCTGTACACAGAATCTCGTAGAATACAATTAGCCTAGCATTTGGAAGGATGTCCTGTAACTCCATCCTCTACAGTTAAAGACCTGGGTGTTATATTAGACCGCAACTTATCTTTCCACCTCAGAAACATCGCTAAACTCTGGAATATGCTTCTGTTTCTGATGCAAAAGTTAGTTCATGCTTTCATGACCTCTAGACTAGATTACTGTAATGGAGTAAATATGCATTTTCTTTATGTACAGTAGAGGGTGCCGCTCAAAAAAACCTTTCAGCCTTTCTGGATTAAAGAACAATAGGATTCAGGAGAAGGAGGTTCAACACTCTTCTAAACACTTCTAAATCTAATCTAAAGCAATTATGCTTATTAGTATGGTTGAATTAGATCATTGAAGGTCAGCAGCAAAGGCATTGGTTAACAAAATAAGATTAAGTACATACATAACGTATATTTGTGTCATTTAATATAGTGAATTATGAAATGATAAAAATCTGAAAGTCTGGGAAAAAAATGTGCTATTTGAATTCTAGAATTTACCGCTTTAAAACACAATGGGAATGTCAAACATGATGTAAAACAGCCACATAAACTAAAAAGACTGATGAAAAGAGGGGAAAACATCACCCTGAACCAACATAAATTTCCCCAAAATGTGTTCTGCTAATAATGACACATATTAGCAAAAACCTGGCTTTCAGACATTCAAAGAGATGACAGGAAATTTACATTTTCAATATAAGAAAATGTTAAGTAAAGTTAATTTGACCTACCATGGCACTTTGATTATTATTATTTATTTTTTTAAACTGATACGTTAGTTAAGTCAATTCACTTTTATTTATATAGCGCTTTTAACAATAGGTGCATAAATAAAATAAAATACATTATATCCTATATTAACCAGTGAACACTAACTTGCCAATTACTTTATTGCATTTATGTTATCAATGCATGTGTGGATGATACCACAAAAAAACACAAATAAATCTCATGAGTTGCGCTGGGACCCGCTAAACGGGAACACACTTCAACCCCCCAATGTTCAACCAAAACTAAGCCCTTGACCTCCTCACTTTATTTTTCCTTTAAACATAGGGACAGGAGAGCTGTCAGCCAAAAAATTGAAATTGAAAAAGTAATGTGTTACTTTACTAGTTACTTGAAAAGTAATCTGATTACGTAACTCAAGTTATTTGTAATGAGTTTCCCCCAACACTGCAAATGCCTGTGTGTGTTTGTATTGTCCATCTCAGGAGATCAAAGTATCTGAGGTTATTTCAGCCTTACACTGTTACTCCTGACATGATTTTCCTGCTTTTAAAAAAAGAGCATTTATAAAAACTGTGACACTCAGGAAGTGACATCATCTGGGCTCTTTCTACTGCATGATGGGAAGACAAGAAAATAATCTCAATCCATTGTCTCAGTTTTTACACAAACTGTAGCACTGACTGTATTCATCAACCCTGTTACCAAAGTTACTGTAAGAAGAATAATCTATATAATTATGAATAACTTATGATATTTGACAAATACAACTTTATCAGTAACTTGGTGTTAAAATATATTTTTTTAATTCATCAACCCTGTCACCAAAGTTACTGTAAGAGGAATATAAGTGTAAATTAAGGGAGATAATTTGACCTGATGTTGAGTCAATGTGAAAGTTTCTCCAACCTCCCTCTACTGACCATTTGTTGAAAATCTGTAACCGTTTTATAGTTGAACTGTTTAAATCTAAATGTGATGAAGTGCTTGAATGTTTCTAACATGAATGTTCTTCAGCATCATGAATGAATGAAGAATAAACACCAACCTCTTTGTTCTTCAGGATCTTCAGTGTGTTTCATTCTGCAGGGTTCTGGATCACTCATGTTCTCACTGTCCTCTTTAATAAACTCAGTCATTGCAGATTTCAGCTCTTCCTGATGCTCTGATGCTCGTCTTCACTTGTAGCTGATGGGAATTTACAGCATTTATTGGGGAATTACTGTGGGCGGAGCTTCACTGATGATGCATTACAGTGGGAGGAGCTTCACTGATGATGTAATTAGGTGGGAGGAACTTATCTGCCAAAATCAAAAATAAGCTAGTGAGGTTTTTTTTTTTACTAAATGACACATCTGTAAAATCGTGTACATCATGTCTGTCTGTCTATCATAAAGTTAATGATGCTCATTCAACTCAGAACCCCAAAATTATTCTCCTTCATTCAAATATTGTTGTGGAGTCTGTCACTTCATTAAAAATCAATATTGAAGTCTTGGGGTTTTGATGCCAGAGAATAAACTTTAATATCCAATATATATGTAGGCCTATATTTCTTTATCTAACAAAGCAGAGTGCATTTGCAAAAGCAACTCGAGTCCAGTATCGAACATATAAACACCTCAAAGGTAATCTATACATTCCATATACTTTTATTTTAAGCAGTGAACATGAGACTAAGGAATTCACCATCTATCAGCATTTCCATCCATTCCAGTCGCATGCTTTGCTTCTCTTATGCCCCTGCCCACTTAATCCAGTTAATAACCCATACCAATATTCTACAATATGCAGAATTAAAGAAAAACATTAATATCTTAATGTAAATTCTTCCAAATACAAATAATGATAAGAAAAACAGTTAAACTCAGAAATAAATGTACATATATTAGCCAACAAATCCCCTCAGTCTGCTGACACCAATGAAATGAGCTTTAAGTGTCAATTTACAGGAGATCTGAAGACATCAGCATAATAAATGAGGTGAAAACAGGAACTATTGTCATGAAATAAAGAGTGTTTTCAGCAGATCTGTTAATATTGATGAGCCTCAGACTATCAACACTCATTCAACAAGCCATTCAGGATCATCAGCAGATCATCTCACTTTATTCTGAGTGTTTGCTGTTAGAAACACATTATTTGAGTCAGATAGATGACAAAAGCCTGTTAAACTGCTATATTGAAAGACAATACTGTTATTTATCACAATATGACACAAAAAATCAAACATATAACATTTTATTCACACTTATCTATAGTAATAACATTTTCCTGTTGAACCCCCGTTTTAATTTGGCATTAACGGTTTCACTGACTTAAAAGGACTTTGTTGCACTATGCTGGAGGGAGTAAAGTTCATAAATGATCGTTCTTTCTCATAGGATTTTGTAAAACTACCGTAAAACTTCAAATAATAGCCGAGTCCCAAATAGACGCCTGTCTCTTGCCTTGTGTGATGACAGGTTTGGGTAAATAAAGGCCGGTCTCAAATAGTGGCCTGGTTTGTTTTTTAGTATCGGGTTGTATTTGATCTTCTAAAACCCGTCAGATCGTCTGTTCTATGTTTTGATTACAAAGGTTCTTAATGATATTTATATGAGTACAGATTCGGGAGATTCCGTCATTTTAGTAATGTTAGATTTGTCTTCTGCTTTTGATACTGTAGATCACACGATTCTCATTTCTCGGCTGGAGTCTTACGTTGGCCTAGGGGGCGAAGTTTTAAGCTGGTTCAAATCTTTTTTAACTAATAGACGGTTTTCTGTAAAAATGGGATGTTTCTCCTCTTCATTCCGAAATGTATCTTGCGGTGTGCCTCAGGGTTCTGTTTTAGCTCCTGTCTTATTTTCGCTATATCTTCTTCCTCTGGGTTCAATTTTTAGGAAACACAATGTCTCATTTCACTGCTATGCCGATGACATGCAGATTTATATGCCTTTGTCTAAGAAAAATAAGAGTGCTCTTCACAGTTGATGAGGTTAAAGCTTGGCTTACCAACAATTTCCTATTCTTGAACTCAGACAAAACAGAAGTTATTATGTTTAACCCCTCTGAATCCAGGCAAACACATGATTTTGACCTTGGATCTTTAGATTTATCTCTTGCTCCACAGGTACGGAATTTAGGGGTGATTTTAGATAGTTCCCTTAAATTTGATAGGCAAATTTGTGCTGTTATCAGATCGAGCTTTTTCTATCTTCGCTCTATAGCGAAAATCAAATCCTATCTCCCGAAACGTTCGCTGGAGACTGCGATCCATGCTCTTATTACCTCGCGCCTAGATTATTTTAACCAGCTTTATTTTGGTATATCAAAGTCCCAAACGGCCCGCTTACAGTGTGTTCAAAATGCTGCGGCGAGATTCCTGAAGGGAAAGAGGAAATTCGACCATGCCACCCCCCTTCTGAGATCCCTCCATTGGCTACCGATAAGCTTTAGAATTGAATTCAAAATTTTAATATTGGTGTATAAATCCTTAAATGATTTAGCACCTTCTTATTTATCTGACCTACTCCATTTTTATTCTCCAACTAGAAGTCTTAGATCTGAAGCGAAACTTCTTCTTCAGATACCTAAAACCCGGTTAAAATCAAGGGGAGACCGAGCTTTTGAAGTGGCTGGCCCCACAATGTGGAATAAGCTCCCACTCTATATTAGATCGACTTCCTCTCTGTCTGAGTTCAAGTCATGCCTCAAAACGTACTTATTTACTGCTGCTTTTAGCTTACAATGATTGATCCATTCTAAACTGTGTAGTATTATTTTTATTTATTTATTTTTTTTATCTATTTTTACTAATGTTATTTACTGTATGTACAGCACTTTGGTCGGCCAGTGGCCGTGTGTAAATGTGCTCTATAAATAAACAAACTGAACTGAAACTGAACTGATTAGATTTCACGTGACAGACGCAACAGTTCATGAACGACTCATCACTATTCGCGGGCGCGCGTGCGTGTGTGTGAGGGAGAAAGAGGAGATAAAATATTTCATTAACTTCGGGATGTTATCCTTAGGTATGTGGCCTGAGAGTAGCTTCTGATGGAAGCGTGGATCACCTTATACATTGTTTCAAAGAGGGAGAGCCGTGCGCATCTGGGCGGGAGCTGTTAGTGCAAGCAAGGCAGGCAGAGTTAGCGGAGGCTGGAGAGGGAGAAGTGGAGGAGAGCGACGTGGAGGAGGAATTCGCCAGTGAACTTGTAATTGAGGATCGGGGTGATGATGATAGTGATGAATAGAGTAATTTTCTATCACATGATTGCAGTTGTTTTACAGGGTAGCCTTCATTCTTTCTTGTTGATGTGTTTCGGTCAACAAGTTCATATGCTCTATGTATTTTAGCAGTAACTTGTGTTCTGCCCATTGCTGTCACATCGTCTCGTTGTTTATGTTTTTTTTTTTTTTTTTTTTATGCTGCCAATAGCCAAAGACATTTCTTACATTAAATGATTTTGTTAAACACATTCGAATTAATTATAAATATATAATATAATGTGGTAACCTCCTACTATCATGCTTGAACATCTCAACACTAAATTAAAGGCCTGTCTCTTATAGACGCCTGTCTCAAATACAAGCCGGTGCAGTTCGGCGATTTGGGTAAATAGAAGCCCGGGCTATTATTTGATGTTTTACGGTATATTGGGTGGACCTCTGTCCCTCTAGGGGGGTTCGGGGACATGCTCCCCCGCAAGAAGATTTTGTCATCAATCTGGAGCACTTTGAGAGCTGGAAATTAAGAGCTTGTACCCATTTACTGTGCACATTGAACAAAGAAAAAGCATTGACTTGTACCTGGACATTAAGGGCTCAAACATCTTTTTAGTTATGATATAGAGTCTCAAGTCTACATTACATTATCACTGGTGTTTATGATTTATATAAATATTCATATGACGTAATCCATATAGCCTATGAATGTACTGTATAAATGAAAAATAATATTTTACATTACACAATAGTATAAGAAAATTACAAGACTTTTGTCCTAATTTCTTCACTTGCAAGAAATAAACCCTTGAGCTTTTATTTTGGAGAAAACACCAGATCACCATGCCGATCTTCTCTTTAAATCACGCAGCACAAACATAATACCTATATCATATAGGCTACTTAAAGTATTGTGCTGTTTTATTAAACATGAACTGTGCATTATATAATTTTACGAGATCCTGCATTTTTAATAACTTTGATTTAAGAAAGAGAGGATTTGTGTGTTTAAAATAAGCAGCCTTGTGTATAATTCGTACAGCCCTTTTCTGTAGCAAAAAAAGTGATTGTATTACATTTTTGTAATTATTGCCCCATACCTCTACACAGTAGATTAGATATGGCTGTATTAAAGAACAATAAAAGGTATGGAGTGCATTTTGATCAAGGATATGTTTAACTCTACTAATTATAGCAAGGCTTTTGGAGACTTTAGTAGTTATTTGTCTGATGTGGGCATTCCAACTTAAATTCTGGTCTATCGTTACACCTAAAATTTTTATTTCCTGAACATTTTCAATTTGAACTCCATCTATCTCAACCAGTTTCTGTGAAACGGCTTGATACTTTCCAAAAAACATCACTTTAGATTTATCTAGGTTTAAGGATAATTTGTTACTTTCCGTCCATTTTTTAAATTTACTTAGTTCTTTGTTCATCAAGACACGGCTTGATGTTCCTGACTTCCTGTTTCGAATGTTACGTCCGTGGATCACGGCTGAACGCGTCTTCTCCGCACTCATTTACAAACAAACATTTTTTTCGCCTATCGTGCGTCTACTCTACACCCGTACCACTGAAAAGACGGATTATATCCAAGACTTAAGCCATAAATTAGTATTAATATTGATAGCATCACTGGTAGCGTCGTTGCTAACTTAACTTACTTCCATCTGTTAAAATGGCGAATATATCAAATGTAAGTAGTCTACCTTTTGGTGCAGGTGAGGACACATTTGAGCTGCACGCGGTGCAGTCTGAGCTGGAAGCTGTTGAGAAACAGATCCACGACCTTTTAGTGAGAAAAGCCGAGCTGATAAAGAGAGCTTGGCTCTTGAAACATCACGCGCTGATGCTCACAAATCAGAGATTAACGTTACTAACCCGCTGACTCCGACATCGTCTACTCCGTGCGTTCCTCAACATCGGTCCCGAACGTCGAGGTCGCGATCAGCCATGGTCTCGTTCACTCCGGCTCCAACATGCCATCACGAAGCCTGGATTTTTCCGCAGCGGAAGACGCGAGCCAGGTCTAGACCAAGAAAACTCTCTCCGACCCTCCCGGTTTTCGAGATATCCACACAAAACCGCTTCTCCCCTCTTCGCAAAACAGAACGCGATGCTGTGATCATCGGCGATTCCATCGTTCGACACGTACACGCTACGTTAAATAAAAGTAAGGTGCATAGTCACTGCTTTCCTGGTGCTCGTGTTTCTGAAATCGCTGCTCACGTTCCCGAGATTCTGAACGATAACGAGCGCGTCGGAACCGTGGTCCTGCAGGCGGGAGGGGCCGACATCAGACTGCGCCAGACGGAGGTTCTGAAGAAAGACTTCAGGAATCTGATCGATACGGTACGCAGCACATCGCCTGATATAACGATTATTGTGTCAGGACCGCTTCCCACGTACCGACTAGGTCATGAAAAGTTTTGTAGATTATTCGTGCTAAATGAATGGTTAATGTCATGGTGCAATAAGCAGAAACTGCTCTTTGTAAATAATTGGAATCTGTTTTGGGAGCGTCCTAGGCTTTACCGTGCTGATGGCTTACACCCAAACAGATTCGGATCGGATCTTCTGTCAGATAACATCTCCAAAATGTTAAATACCTCTTGACTAGTAACCAAAAGTCCAAATCATAGTCTCTGCTGCACCAATTTAACTGATATAAATAGTGTAGAACATTGCATAGAAACTGTGTCTATTCCTCGTTTAGTGAGATCAAATAATAAATCTACTGCAGGATCTAGAAAAAATCTAATTGTTATTAAACCAGAAAATGTTGCTATTGGTAATCAAAAACAATTTCTAAAGCTAGGTCTTCTAAACATTAGATCACTCACACCTAAGGCAGTTATTGTAAATGAAATAGTCACAGATAATAGCTTTGATGTACTTTGCCTTACTGAAACCTGGCTTAAACCAAATGATTATTTCGGTCTAAATGAGTCTACTCCATCAGGATACTCCTATAAGCACGAGCCCCGTCTGAATGGTCGTGGCAGCGGTGTTGCAACAATCTATAGATATGTTCTCAATGTTACTCAGAAAACGGGTTATAAGTTTATTTCATTTGAAGTACTTGTACTAAATGTTACGCTCTTGGATGTTCGAAAAACATCCCTATTATCTCTAGCCTTGGCTACCGTATATAGACCGCCTGGGCCTTACGCTGATTTCCTAAAAGAGTTTGCAGATTTTCTCTCAGACCTATTAGTTAACTTCGATAAAGCATTAATTGTTGGAGACTTTAATATCCATGTAGATAATCAAAATGATGCGTTAGGGGCTGCGTTTACAGATTTATTAAACTCCTTTGGGGTCAAGCAAAACGTTACCGGACCAACTCATCGATTTAATCATACACTCGATTTAATTATATCACATGGAACCGATCCAACCGATATAGATATCATTCCACAAAGTGACGATGTCACTGACCATTACATGGTAACTTGCATATTACGTACTCCTGTAATATATCATGCTGCGCCGCGTTATCGATTAGGCAGAACAATCCTTCCATCCACCATAGATCATTTTTCAAACAGCTTATCGGATCTGTCTCAGCTGCTCAGTGAACCCAAACAAACAGATGAACTTGAGGAATTAACTAGCACTATGAGCACCATTCTCTCTGGATCATTGGATATTGTTGCGCCCATTAGATTAAAAAAGGTCAGAGAGAAAAGTAATGCACCATGGTACAACAATACTACGCGTGTTCTAAAGAGAGAAACCCGTAATTTAGAGCGTAAATGGAAACAAACTAACTTAGAGGTCTTTAGAATCGCATGGAATGTATGTCACGTTATGAAAAGGCCCTAAAAGCGGCCAGGGCTGAGCATCTCCGCAAACTAATAGAAAACAACCATAACAATCCTAAGTTCTTATTTAACACCGTGGCGAGACTAACAAATAAACAGATGTCTCCTGAACAAAATATTCCATTACAGTTTAGTAGTAATGATTTCATTAAATTCTTCACTGAGAAAATAGAAAACATCAGAACCACAATTGTAAACGTTCAATCCTCAATCGCGCCTTATAATTCAGCCTCGATTATCACCCCGCAAGAACAATTACAGTGCTTTACAACTATAGAACAAAAAGAGTTAAATAAACTTTTTACTTCATCTAAAACAACAACATGTTTACTAGATCCTATACCAACTAAACTATTGAAAGAAGTGTTACCTGTAGTGGAAGAGCCTCTCCTCAATATTATTAACTCGTCTTTATCTTTAGGTTATGTTCCAAAAACATTTAAACTGGCAGTTATAAAACCTCTCATTAAGAAACCACAATTAGATCCGAATAATCTAGTAAATTATAGACCCATTTCAAATCTACCTTTTATGTCTAAAATACTAGAAAAAGTTGTGTCCGCTCAACTGGGCTCTTTCTTACAAGAAAATGACACCTATGAAAAGTTTCAGTCTGGGTTCAGGCCGCACCATAGCACTGAAACTGCGCTCGTTAAAATCACAAATGATTTACTTTTAGCTTCTGACCAAGGCTGTATCTCAATATTAGTTTTACTTGATCTTAGTGCTGCGTTCGATACTATAGATCATACAATACTCTTAGATCGATTACAAAATTATACTGGTGTTCAAGGACAAGCATTAAGCTGGTTCAGATCATACCTATCTGACCGATACCATTTTGTTTATTTAAATGGAGAAAAATCTATCATAACTCCAGTAAACTATGGAGTGCCGCAGGGATCTGTGTTAGGCCCTCTATTATTCTCAATATATATGCTGCCACTTGGAAATATTATAAGGAAACATGGAATTAGTTTCCATTGTTATGCTGATGACACTCAAATCTATATTTCATCACGGCCGGATGAAAACGCTAAATTATCCAAATTGACAGAGTGTGTTAAAGATATAAAAGATTGGATGACGCGTAATTTTCTTTTATTAAATCCAGACAAGACAGAGGTACTACTTATCGGTTCAAAAAAACACCCACAAAACCTCTCACAATACAACTTTAACATAGTAGGATGTCCTGTTACTTCATCCTCTACAGTAAAAGACCTGGGTGTTATATTAGACTGCAACCTGTCTTTTGAAAATCATATTTCATATGTTACAAGAACAGCCTTTTTCCACCTTAGAAACATTGCTAAGCTACGTAATATGCTATCTGTTTCTGATGCAGAAAAGTTAGTTCATGCATTCATGACCTCGAGACTAGATTACTGTAATGCGTTATTAGCCGGTTGTCCTGCATCCTCAATAAACAAGCTACAGTTAGTCCAAAATGCCGCCGATAGAGTTCTAACTAGATCAAGAAAATATGATCATATAACACCGATTTTATCATCACTACATTGGTTACCTATAAAGTCCTGTATTAATTACAAGGTATTGCTACTGACTTATAAAGCCCTAAACAGCTTAGCTCCAGTCTATTTAACCGATCTTCTATCACCCTATAATCCATCGCGCTCTTTAAGGTCACTAAATTCGAGGCTTTTGGTCATACCTAGGATATCCAGATCCACCAAAGGAGGGAGAGCATTTTCACATTTAGCACCAAAACTCTGGAATAGTCTTCCGGATACTGTTCGCTGCTCAGACTCGCTCTCCCAGTTTAAAACTAGATTAAAGACGCATCTCTTCGGCCAGGCATTCATATAATACTTTTAATCTTACAGTTAGATCCGACCTCTACACTGTAAACCCAAATGCTCAAAATAATTAAAATTATTGAGTAGCATAAACTTAATTTTCTGAAACAGTTCTACTAACCTAAATATTTTGAGTTTATGTGACTTTTATATAGTTTTGAGTGAGTTAAACTTATTATTTTTAATTAACTTAAACAATTTGCTTATTAAGTAAGTCCCACTTAGGTGTATAATTTAACTGTACTTATTTATTGTTGTTTCAACATTGTGTGTGTGCTTGCATGTGTGTGTGTTTGTGTGTGTAACCAATTGTTTGATAGTTTTAATTAAATTATATGTATTTAAATAAGTTAATATTTAAAAAAATACTTAATTTTCCTAACGGTTGGGTCTTCATAAATTCAGCTGTAAAAGATTTTAGCAAGAAAAATATTTAATTCACTCTAAGCACTAATTGTACGTCTATTTACAGCTGGTTTAATGTGAGCACAAAGAATATTAAGGAATCACTGCTTAAGATAATAACGTAAGCAATTAAAAATGTTTGATTAAAAAGTTACGACTCGGTTGACGTAAGGATCATCATTTTATTGGCTTGCGAGGCTCACGTGCCCCAAGGTCAATGTGAGACTTGCGACGTTGTGGGAACGCGCAACACGAACACGTGGATCGTTTTTAAGTTAGGTTGGCGCCACAAGTGACTGCAGTGAGGAGGATGTAAGCTTCAAGCTGTCGGCAGTTATCAGCAACTTCGGTGTCACGGTAAGTGTTAAATGTGTTTTTAAACAGGGGTTTATCTAGTGAACAGTTGCAGCAGTTTAATCAAGACAAAACTTTAAACAGCGTTCGTCAGTTACGTATATTACATTCAAAAGCCATGGATGTCTAGCAAGGAATAACTGATGAAATGGGCCTAATAAAAACAATGAACGACGAAGCATATGTTACACATCAGCTAACTTTTATCATTTTTTAAACGGACCATAGTCTATAATTCCGCGTGTACTAGAGATGCGCGGATGGCCTATTATTTCATCCGCAACCGCATCACAAAACTCATCATCCGTCCGCCATCCATCCGCACCACGTTTTTGACCATTTTTCAAAACCGCACCCGCCCGCCATCCGCTGAATGTATACATAATACATATATTTTCATTTGATTGTTTCAACCGCCCGCCACCCGTCCGAATTTAATTAAAATATTATTTTTCGTCACGTCATCCGCCCAGTCCGCGGTTTATCCGTGGAGTCCGTGGCTGTAACCGCCAACCACGCATCTCCCTGTACGATTTAGCCTAATGTTACATGTGTTTTAAAGACATTAACGTTAGGCGCTGAGATTATGTCCATGCGTGACACGCAATTAAAAAAGCATCCATTGCTAATTTTGGCTGGTGTGCACAAAACTAGATAACTAATATACTTTTCCCAATGTGTTGGCGTGCCAATGATACGCAAACTAGGGAACTGGAGAGCATGTGCCATTGCCTGTATTTTTGCAAAATATAGAGCCGTTATGTGAAGAGGTCCACATTTATAATTTTCCTGCTTAATCTTTAAACAGCCTTGTCTATTATAGTACTCCCCTCTATGTTCGGTGTAACATTAACATACATTTTTCTATCTGTACACATGAAAAAACACATTATAAAGAGAACAGTGTTAGTTGTATTCTCTGGTCATGATCATGTAACCTGTTAGTTGACTTGTACTTAATAATTAAACTATTTTGATGGAGCTATACACTTTCTAACATTAATTTTGTTTTTCTTTCAGGTTGTTGGCTACAGTATGATTTGGCAATGTAAGTTGTGCTCAGCTTCTTTTACTGACAGATTGCAAATATTTAAGCACTACAGACTGCAGCACAGTCACTTTTCCAGTGTAAGCCCCCTTCCATGCATCTATAATGATTGCATGTGTACATTTAAGACACTTAATAGTCTTAGAACTCATTTGTCAAGATATCATACTCGCCAATTTGGCAGTAGTGCAGAACACTCTCAGCAGGCTCTGTTATTTAAATGCCCTTTATGCCCATTTCAGCAGCAATTTTCTGAATCTGTTCTTTTCTGCCATCTTAGAAGGCATTTAAGAAATCATGAAACAGTGGCTTGCCCATATAAGGATTGTAGCTTTACCACAAATGTGTACTCTTCATTCAATTCTCATAAAAGTAGATCACACCAAGCAAGTGTTTCGTCAGACTTTCAAAATGACATTGTCAGTGAAGTTGGTCAAGCCAGTATTCCTTCAGTTGATGGTGATTTGTATGAAGAACCTCCAGGCACAGATGAGGATCCAGATGATGGTCAGTGTGACACTGACGAACTAAAAAAACATCTCAGAATAAATTTATCTTCGTTATTTTTGAAGATGCAGACAATCCTACATGTCTCAAACACATCTACCCAAGAAATAGTGGAACATTTAAATCAGGTCTGCTTCTTATCTCAGCCTTTGATCAAGGAGGCAATTAGAGAGATATTGCAGAAAAATGGTTGCAATGTGGCAGAATCTACACTGGATGAAGTTGTAAGTGCTGTAATGGATTCCAATGTTATATTTACTAGTACTTCTAAAGGTGCAGAGTTATCCACATCCAAGCGCAGAAAAGTATTTTTCGAGCACAACTATCCGTGTGTAATGCCAGTCGAGTATCAGCTGGAGCTACGTAGACATACCATAATGTATGTTCCTATCCTTCAAATGATTCAAGAGTTGTTTAAAAACACAGACATTCTAAAAATGATCACTGATCCAAATACCAATTCTGGTCAATATGCCTCATGCTACAATGGCTCATATTTCCTTGAAAATGAATTATTTTCAACAGGTGATCTCATTCTACCACTCCAGCTTTATATTGATGACCTTGAAATTGCCAACCCACTTGGCACATCACGTAAAATTCACAAACTTTGTGCTGTATACTGGGCACTTGCCAATATGTCACCAAAATACAGGTCAGAATTACACAATATACAGCTAGCAATGCTTGCAAAAGTGACAGACCTCCAGAGGCATGGGTATGCAGCTGTACTTGCTCCACTATTACGTGATGTTCATATTCTTGAACAGGATGGTGTCTTTATTGAAAGACTTGGTCGCAATGTCAAAGGCACCATCTTTTGTGTGTCTGCTGACAATCTAGCTGCCCATGGATTAGGTGGCTTTGTGGAGTCATTTAAAGCAGGTTATGTTTGCAGATTCTGCTTGGCCACAAGAGAACAGTTTCCAGCAACTGAAGCCAGGCAGTTTTCTCAAAGAACCAAAGACAGCCATGACCTTCATGTACAAAACATTCAGGAAAGTGACACGTCCTCCAGCCACTTTGGTGTTAAAGCTAGTTGTGTCTTGCGTGACTCCCTGGATTACTTTCATCCAATCACAGGATTCCCTCCAGATGTCCTTCATGATCTTCTAGAAGGCATAGTTCCTGTGGAGCTTTCTCTCTGCATTAAGACCTTGATCCAGATGAAGTACTTCACTTTAGAGTATTTGAACCAAAAGATTGCATCTTTCCCATATCAACATGCTGATAAAGTGGATAGGCCTCAACCAATTCCCAAAACATTTCTGTCTCGAGGAACGATAGGAGGGAATGGACATGAAAATGCTACTCTGCTCCGACTGCTTCCATTGCTTGTAGGCAATGTTGTACCAGAAGGTAATGGTGCATGGACAGTTTTGATGGAACTGAAAGAGTTAGTGCAGTTAGCATTATGCCCATCATTTACTGATGAAACCTTAGACTATTTTCAGTCCAAAATCAGCGATCATAAGCAAGTACTGCTGAAGACATTCCCAGAGTTTAGCCTTCGTCCTAAACATCACTACGTGGAGCATTACCCCACCATGATCAAGTGCTATGGGCCCCTGGTGCATGTTTGGACAATGCGATTTGAGGCCAAACACCGTTTTTTTAAACGAGTGGTGCATGATGCTCAAAACTTCAAAAATGTTTTGAAGACTATGGCAGTCAGACACCAACACATGATGGCATACCATCTTGCTGCCCCATCATTTTTCAAGCCAGAAACACAAGCATCCAGGGTTGACTCTGTTCTGATTTCAGCTCTACCAGAAGTAGCTCAGCTACACATTAGAAGACTAACAACTAGTGACACAATATACCAGACATCAAAGGTTACCATTGATGGCACAGACTATGTCTGTGAAATGTTTTTGTCTGTCGGAGACAGTGGTGGACTACCTAGGTTCTGCAGAGTGACTTCAGTTTAAAATATGAAGACCCCGACTTTGATGGAAAACTTACATCCCTCACTGACATTGATGAGTTGCCACAGAAAGCTGTTGTGCATGTGTCTTTTGAGCAAGATTCCAGCTCTGTTGCCTCAATGGAAACAGTCTCAAGCGTATCATCCTCAGAACGTGGGAGAAGATGGCCTTCAGTTCTTTTTCCAATTCCCACATTTTCTTTGGATGTTGAATTGAAACTTCGGGAAGGTAATGCCGAATTTGAGAAGAACAACAAGTATCTTCAGTTAACAAGAGATGTAAAACATGACATTTTAGAAAAGCTAGCATCTGAGATGTATGGCTACAAGGCTTATCCCAGTGACAAGGAGATAGCAATGGTAGTGTTAAAATATCCTTGCTTGAAGGAAGCAGGATCTGAAACTGGCTGGAATGGATGGAAGAACAGCCTCAAGTTTAAGATGGGCAACTATAGGAGCAAGATGAGAAGGGCTGGATGTCCAGAGATCACAGTGAATGCTGGAAAAAGAAGTAGAATGAATCCTAACAATGACTCTTCACATTCAAATATTAAAAGACCCAAACGAGCAGAGGTAAACTTTCTGCCCAACATTCCCCAAGGAGAAAATCCCTCAACCCTTGAACAGCTGAGGCAGAAAGTCGTTGATGAAATGAAGAAAGCTGAGAAGAACTTACCGCTTATAAAAAAGATGATGCAAACCACATTTGCCCTGCGGCGACAAACCATAGTGAAGACATGCCCACCAGTGAAAGAGCTCATGGAACTCTGGCCTGCACTCAAAATGGAATCTGAGGTAATGTAGTAGCACTTTTTCCTGTTATTTCTTTTTTTGACAACATATACCACATTCAGGGGCTGTTTTCTGCCTTATGGAAGGGTAGTAGATTTACCAGATTCACATAGTTAATATGGCTGTGTTGTCTGTCTGTCTGTCTGTCTGTCTTTGTTTTAAAATGTAGGTGTATGCAGAGTTCCAACGGATTACAAACCAGAACCTGCCCAACACATTCTACTCTGAGCTTGACCGACATCTTCCTAGACTGATGACTCTGTTCAGACAGAAGGCAGGCAGAACCGGGAAGACATCAGATGCTTTGACTGAAATCCTAAAAATCCATGATGCACAGGTACAAATATTGTTATACCTATTTTATAGGTCTAATTCTTAATTAAAAGAGGAACATTGGAAAACATTTGAAAAGTTTGATGATTCAAATGAGCTTTGAATACAACAACTTGTCCACTTTTTTGGTATTTGTCTGATGTTTGTATATCTGATTGTATTGTTTAACATTAAGTAAGTTATTTAAAATTCTGTTTTTATCGTTATAGGAGTTTCATGACATACACACCAAGCGTGTTACTGTTCTTCATGCCCTTCCTGTGTATCTACGTGAGGACGTCTCAGAGTTTTTCAAGACCTGCATAGTGAGTTTTTTTTTTATTTTATTTTTTTTATCTCACGACCATATTAAGTAAACGGTTCATATGAATACAGACATACTTACACGCTTACCCTTGCTCAGTCTTTCAAATCACATAGTTTGTGTGATTTGAAGAGATTTGAAGCGATTTGTTTTCTTTGACCTCATTGTAAAAAAAATAAAACTTTGGTACTAGATTGCTTTAACCTTTTCACACGTGAGTTTAAAATATTCTATTTTACCCCAAAGGGTGAGTTTTTTTCAGGCGACCATTATTTTAAAATGTTTCGCATTACTGTTTCCATGGCGACGCGTCATGTGACACTGCAGCCACAACAGCACTGTAAGACACATGGATCGCTTTTATTTAGTTTTTCCTTTTTTATTATTAATATTCACAAGCATGCTCACTATATTATGTAAATAAAAATAAATCTGATATTCCGATTTCGAAATATGTGCAAGTAAATATATTTAAAAGTCCAAACACTTTTATTATGACCACGTTAGTTAATCTATACCGGGTGATGGGCGCCGCCATGTTTGTTTGCGCTGAATCCGAGCTGTGGGATTTACAACACCCAAATTCATCCTCTCCTCCCGAAAGCCATTAAATTAAGTCTCTGGTGAGCTGGGAGAAGAGGAGAGTGAACTTTATAGTTACCTACATAATCTGTATATGATTAATATGATTAATATACATATTAATATTAATATACATATTATATAAACATATAAAATATGTTGTCAGAATATATTTGTAGGAACATTATTGCCGCTTCCATAGACATCAGTGTGTATTTTACAAACTATAAATGTATGGTTTTGCTAGTACTTGTGTATTTAAATGTCTAAACCTAAAATAAGCATTATATGGTTGAAAACACTGAATAGTTGTGATAATATGACAAGCACTCAGTGCGTCCGATCTGGCTCAGCGCCAGCCAAAGCGCCAAAACCGATTTGAATTCAGCAGCTGATGACGTGATGCGGGGAACGTTCGAATCACACCGGTGTGACCGTACGCCTCAGGGACCAGCCAAGACAAATCACAACGGTTTGATCGTACGTGCTAAAGGGTTTAACAAAATGAAGCGTTTTTATAGTTTTTTTTTTAGCATAGTATCAATTTCTTGTTTACTAGCTTAGTTGGGTCCTGTAGAACACTGATCTTCTGTTTAAAATCTTCATACTGTAGTTTGTTCACACAACTTTCTGTCAGTTGGTCTAAAGCAATATTGTTTGTTAAATCTCATGACTAACTAAATGCCTTTATCTTTGCTATAAACCTGCTGTAAATATTTTTGACAAAAATCTTAATTAAAAAATCTTTAATCCTTTTATATCTATTTTATTTTACAGGACACATCTGATGAGCCAGAGCTTTTAGATGTTTCAGTGGCCCTCCTCACAGTCGTCAAAGATAATGACACAAGTCCAGTTCACTTCCAGCCTGTGAAAATCTCTGTTGTCATTGAAAGCGAGATTGTGGGCAACCTCCCCAGATTTGCTGATGCCTTCCTGGTAATGTTTGGACTAATCTATGCACTACACCTCAGCTATCCCAGGGGACTGACCAACACTTTTGAATTCGTTCAGAAGATTTTACTTGGTCTTAACGATGGTAAACTGTCACCCAAGTTACAGAGTCTCAAAAATGACTTGATGCGCATGTAGAAATGTATCAGAATAATTACTAAGGCCTGGCAGTTCCTCTGTAGTTCAATGTAGGTAATTTCTGTGAAAATAATGGTTAAACTGTTTCTGCACCAGTTTTTTTTTTTTTTTTTTCACACAATATGCACAATATGCACAAAAGAAGCCTTTTGTATTTATTAATGTTATTTGGTATTAATACAGCTCTTGTTCTTGAGAGTTGTTAAGGACAGCTGGGTAGTACTTGATAAATGTACATGTATTTTAGTTTTAAATGGTACATGTAAACGTGTAAAGTTTCATGCAGGTTCATAAATTTGTAATTTTAGAGGTGCTATTTTAATCTGGTGTTCAGGTTTTAGCCTAGTGCATCTCTGGATTGTTTTATGTTTCTGTCTTTTAAATTAACACTGCAGTGTTAAATAAAAGATGGCAAGAATTCATTGTAACTCACTGTAAATTAAACTGTTGAAGTTGTTTGAACTCAAAATATTTGAGGCAACGAGTTACCACCAAATTTTTAAGTTTTGAGGCATACGATTTTGAGTCTTGTGTGTCAAATGTTTTGAGTTATTTGTACTTGTAAAACAAATCACAAAGACTAATAAATATTGAGTTGATGCTACTTAAAAATGGTTCTTTGTGTACTTATTATTTTTTTGTAATGTAAACTTAAATATTTTCAGTTATAGAGACTCATGGTATTAAGTTGATTTAATAACAAGTTTTAATTTAACAGTAATTAAAATGTTTATGTAGCATGTAATCCAAATATTTAACCTTTGGGAAATATTTTTTTTAAGTTCATGAACTTAAAAACATTGAGGCAACGAGTTACATCAATTTTTTTAAGTTCTGCTTACTAATTTGGTTTTACAGTGTAGTTCATAAACGCCAGAGGAGAACTGGCCCCCGACTGAGCCCGGGTTCTCCCAAGGTTTTTTTTTCTCCATTAGGTCACCTGATGGAGTTTTTCGGTTCCTTGCCACTGTTGCCTTTGGCTTGCTCAGTTGGGGATATTTAATTTAATTAATCAATCAACGATACTATTGATCAGCATTACCAAACGTAGACGTTCCACTAGAAACAAACATTGATGTATTGTTCTAATTTATTACTGTGAAGCTGCTTTGATACAACCTATGTTGTGAAAAGCGCTATATAAATTAACTTGACTTGACTTGACTTGACTTGTTTATAACACTAATAAGTCGCTCCAAACTGACGTTATTATATAAAATGTTTGTATCGTCAGCAAACAATACACATTTAACCAACTGAGAAACAGTAAAAATATCATTAATGTACAAATTAAACAATTTGGGGCCCAGTACTGACAAGCACTGTCACAACATCCAGAAGAAAGCTCACCCATTTGGACATACTGTACTCTGTCGCTCAAATAAATTTTCACCCATTTCCCAGCCACCCCCCGTATTTCATATCGTTCTAATTTCTTAAGTAGTATATCATGGTTGATGGTGTCAAAAGCTTTTTAGAGATCAATAAAAATTCCTATTGCATGTTTTTTATTTGTTAATGCCTTCGATATTTCTTCTGTAGCATCAATTATAGCCATTGAAGTGGATCTGTTGGGTCTGAACCCATATTGTCCTTCATTAATTAGCTTATGCTTATATATGAAATTTTCTAACCGTTTGTCAAAAACCAAGGATTTTCGAAAATTGGGGAAGGAGTGAAATGGGTCTGTAATTAGTAAAGTGATTCCTATTTCCATTTTTGAACAATGGTATGATCTTAGCAATTTTCATTTTTCTTGGCACGCAACCGTTTTTAAGCGACAGGTTACAGATATGTGTTAGAGGCTTTATAATGCTTTTAATTATCTTTTTTATTAGTACCATATTGATTGAGTGACAGTCTGTGGATACCTTGTTTTTTTTTTATTTTTGCACAATATTCATTATTTCACACTCACTGACAGAAGAGAGGAAAATAGTATGGTCGTTTCTTTCAGAGTTCAACTCCAATTCTTGATTTGGAATTTTGGCTGCTAAATCAGGGCCAACATTTACAAAAAAAAATATTGAAATCATTTACTAATTTATTCATGTCATAGTTTTCTCCATTAGAGTCAACAAAATATTCCGGGCAGGGCCGTGCAGAGACCTCTGGAGGGGCAGGTGCTCAAAGTATAAAAGGGGGCACATGGAACAAGGCTTTAAATAGGGCTGTGATCAAAATACAGTAACAGGGTTTTTCCTGGCTCAAAATGAGGCGGAGGTGGTAAAAATCCTAATAATGTATTTTAATAATAAGATAATTAAATTAGTATTTTTTTTTGTAGATCATCATATAGCCTAATGTGTTTCCCACATTATTTATGTGGGTGGAGTTTGATATCTCTAGGGGGGTCCGGGGGCATGAATGCCATCAATCTTGATGGCATTCAGGAAAACAGTTACTTCTATAGCCTAACGTTCCACACAGCAATTTAAACAACATCTCTGCATGCTCTCTTCACGTCGTCCTTGTAAAATAATTATAATAAGTAAACGAACATCAAAATCACTTAGCTGAGAATGAAACGCCACTTACACAAAATTAAAACAAAATGTGCGTGCAGCGTGAGGAATGAGTTAGTCAGGTGAAGATTATCATGTGGGTCATTTTATTTACGGCTAAATTATTATTAATTAATTTTACTAATAGTTAGATTGGGCAGGCATCCACAAAAGCGCCTTTAATTACAAAAAAAGAAGAGGAAATTTTGCCTTGACAAAAGGGCACTTTGGGCACCAAGGGGCAAAGGGGCAGGTGCTCAAGCAAAATCCAACCTTTAAGGACACCAATTTTCTTTGTGAATGAATAATGTATCGTAAATAAATAAATGTTCTTCCTTAAAATACAGGGTGCATAAGTTTGGACATCCCTATGTTAAATTCCCATAGAGGCAGGCAGATTTTTATTTTTAAGTATTTAAAAAAAATTTTTTTTAGGATACTATGCATCCTGATAAAGTTCCCTTGGCCTTTGGAATTAAAATAGCCCCACGTCATCACATAGCCTTCACCATACCTAGAGATTGGCATGGTTTTTATTTCTAGGTATGGTGAAGGATATGTGATGATGTGGGGCTATTTTAATTCCAAAGGCCAAGGGAACTTTATCAGGATGCATAGTATCCTCAAAAAAAAAAACAAAAAAAAAAAACTTAAAAATAAAAATCTGCCTGCCTCTATGGGAATTTAACATAGGGATGTCCAAACTTATGCACCCTGTATTTTAAGGAAGAACATTTATTTATTTACGATACATTATTCATTCACAAAGAAAATTGGTGTCCTTAAAGGTTGGATTTTTCCTAATTTTTTAAATTAAGGCATTAAGTTCAATTTCCAAAAGATGATTTTTTATTCCTCTTTTTAGTCAACTTTAGCATGGGTGCCTAAACTTATGCATAGCACTGTATATATATATATATATATATATATATATATATATATATATATATATATATATATATATATTAGGGGTGGAGCCGAACCCGAATACGGTATTCGGAAAGGCACAAATAATGTGTTTTTTACGAATACTTATTTCGAACAAATACTTTTAAAAATTTTGTATTCGGGAACAAGAAAAACGCGCTTGCGCGGCAAGCGCGCTTATAATAGAAGCGAGCGGCGCGCTGCATAGCAACGACAGACGCCACAGGAGGGCAAGCGCTTGTGGAAAGGAGATAGCAGTGCGAACTGCGCTCTTCATGATGATGAGGAAGTATCAGCAAAGAATTAATTGATTTCTAGCCCTTGCATTAGCTTTATATTTATGGAGTTGAGAAATGAAATAAAAAGCCGTCATTATGTCATTAATATCAGTCCGTCAGAAAAGCAGTTCTAGTCTTATTCTTGGCTGGATAACTCTTAGCAGGTTTAAAAAGCTCTTTTAAAATTAAATATGAATGCAGTTTTGGATTAAATAAAAGTACAGTCAAGTCAAATAAAACATGTTTTATCTCCTGTTTGGTAACACTACAATAAGATACCATTCATTAACGTTACTTAATACGTTATCTAACATCAACACATTGAGTGAACAATATATTTTTACCACATTAATTAATGTTTGTGAATGTTATTTAATACAAATACTTGATTGGTCATGTTTGTTCACTTCATTCATTGTGCATTAAATAATGTTAACATAAATAATGTTAACTTTTGATTTTAAAAATATATTTTTAAATTAACCCCAAGGAGAATAATTGCGACAGTATATAACTATTGTTTATTGTTAGGTCATTTTATCTAATGTTATCTAACAAATGGAATATTATTGTAAAGTGTTTTTAATACTACAGTTTCCATCTTTGTAACCGTGATATACGCTTTAATATATGTAAATTTAATCTAAATTAAGTTTTGGTACCGAAATTGTTACCGAGAACCGTGGATTTTCACAGGTATCGGTACCGAATACTGAAATTTTGGTACCGTGACAACACTAGTAGCTCTGTTAGCTCGGTAATTTAGACAATAGGCTGTTGACAGAGTAACGTTAACGTAGGTAATGGTTGTTATGTTATTGTCTTTTCAATGACGTTCCTTGTTACATGTTCATTGCTGGATTTATGGAAAAACATCAACCAATATTGCATATCCATAATTATTATAATGGATATAATTAAAGAATACTTACACTATAACATAAATTAGAAGTGTAACGCAAAAAAAATGGATTTTTACACCTATTTTGAATTTTACTCGAATACAAATACAAATACTTTTCCCCTCTCAACAAATACAAATACAGATACAAATACTGGCTGCTTTGCACACCCCTAATATATATATATATATATATATATATATATATATATATATACACACACATTCGTATGTATACATATGTATATAAATACACATACATACATGCACACTGTCATTGAAATCAATTGAATGTCTTGTTGAATAACATTTCTATTAATTTCTAAAAACATTTTTTTACAAATTACAGAATCTGCTGGAAACCCCATGTTAAACAAGTATGAGCAAAAGTAGCACAGATAATTGGAGTAATGGGGAAAGCAAGGCATGTTTTGAAAGAGAAAGCACTTCATATGTTGTATAGTTCACCTGTGCCGTTGTCATGAACTGCTCTGAGACTCGAAGGTGAGATCCAAATGCAGCTTTTATTATGGGCAATCCAAAAGCGTAATCCACAGTACAGGCAATGGGTCACAACACAGGTAGGCAGTCCAAACAAACAAACAAACAAACAAACAAACAAACAAACAAACAAACAAACAAACAAACAAAACAGGCAGGGGTCAGAGGCAAGAGAGTAATCCACGGAACAGGCAAGAAAAAAACTAGAGACAGGAAACCAGGGAAAATGCTCAGAGATGCAGTGAAACTAACAATTTGAAAGTGATTGCAGTACCAGTTTTGGCCACAATCTTACATACGGCTTCTTTAAATGAGTTGTTGTAGAATGGGGCAACACCTTCAAAACCATACACATTAAGCACAACACAAAAGTAGGATATAAGGAGCATACCAATTTACTGTATTTAAAATTACACACTTTAAAGTTTAAAGATCTGGTGGAATTTAAGACTGAACAAACAAACTATAAAGCAAAAAATAAAGGGGGGCTTTACATTTGACAGAATACTCGACCAAAGCTCAAAATTATGTGTATTTCGATGTGCGTTTGTGGAAGAGTCTGAACAAATAGATTAAACAAAGTGTAAATATGTTGCAATTTTAAAAAGGTTTATTTTTGAAAAGTACAGAAGTGTGAAGGGAAAGTGCAAATTCAACACATTGATTTTTGATTGTTTATCTATATGCTACAATATATAAAGTAAGGTGTAAATTGGTTTAGTATATTTGTATTATTTTAAATGACATGCCTGATTTTTCTTGTTTGATTGTGATGTGGTTTTGGTAAGTACCATCAGGACCTGATAAGGGCTTTTATCCCTTTTCCAACAGGTTGACATTTTGATTTGTTTATTTGGTTATTATATAATAACAAAATGAAAAATAAAAAATATATATTCATATACAATATATAATATATATATATATATATATATATATATATATATATATATATATATATATATACACACACATATCGTATATAACTCGTCTCTGTATTTTATTTGTGTGTTTATTTCTTCTTTTAATAGTTTGAAATAAAGATTTTCATTCATTGATTTATTCATTCAAATCCTCATATTAGAATGATTTCAGAAGGATCATGTGACACTGAAGAAATTCAATTTGTGATTTTATTTTTGAAATCATTCTTACTTTACAGCATTTTAACACAAGTGCCAGTACTTTTCACAGTACTGTAGCTTTGCAGGAAGGTTTCTTCAAGCATCTTGGAGATGTTCCCGCAGTTCTTCTGGATTTAGTTTGTCTCAGTTTCTTCTGTTTCTTCATATAATCACATACAGACTCGATGATGGTTAGATCAGATCATCCTGGCTGTTTTCAGACCCCTTGTGCATACACAAATCTCACTGGATTATTATAATTAATGGCAAAAAGAATGTTTGGAAATGTAAACTAATATTTTCTACTGACACACTACAGCAAAAGATATAAACAACTGATTTAAAACCATTTTTTCTTTTCAGGGGTATTATTACATTTACACCTTTCAAGAGCAGAATGCCAATTGCCTGGAGACCAACCGTCCTTTGTGTGCCTGTTATCTCTAATCTCCTAAAAACCTTATTACCTTTTGGGTTACTTCTTTGGGAATGAGACCTTTGTACCAGTCGCACTGAGACATTTCAAGTGATACCAAACAGGTATGATAATTATTCACATTAAACCATATAGATTCTTGGGTGAATATCAGGTGGTCTCTAGCCTGGTTAAAACCAGACCATTCTCAGTAGTAACTGAGCTATGGTCTGGCAAAGCTTCATTAATAACTCATTTCCAAAGGGCCAACGGACGTCGCTCAAATGCCTCTAGGCGCAACTGGATAAACCTAAAACAAATCAGAGCAATCGTCATTGTGTAAAGCCATTTGCTGTGTCCCAATTCACCTAAGTTACACTACTCCATAAAAGTACAGATGGTACTCAACCAGAATAATACTTTTACTGCCGCCATTCCCGCGGCAGTAAATTGCGGGTGTATTTGCAGCCTCTTACCTCTTACTAAGAGGCGCTACAATCACAGACTTTGCAAAGTGTCCGTTTATTCTCTCTGTTGTGTAAACCGCTCATTGAGAGCGTTTGAAAGCTGGTAGAAGAACAAATAACATCACAAGGACGTTCCAAAACTAAGAACGTTTTTCTCTCAACTTTACGAAAATGTATTTTAGACATTTAGACATACCCTAGAAACATAAGAAAGTTCCAGAAACATTATTTCAGGAAAGTTTTTTTTTACTAACATTTATATAACCTTTAACATAACGTTAGTGAAATTTATGGGAACGTTCCGTTAGCTGTGTGGATCCTCTCATGTGTTTTCAGAGGTGATGAGTCACTAAATCTCTTGTCACAGTGTAAGGACCATCCATTGGCCCAACGACGGAATCCAACGGCCTGGCGAAGGTTTAATACGTGTATGTCTTTTCAGCGCTCCAGTGAAGTTCACTTAATTTATTGGAACTTAGTTTTAGTATTACTTTAGCTCTATGCGTAATCTGACTCCAATTTCAAATGATAATCAAATTTAGATCGTATTTCTGATTAGAAAATAATCATAAACATTGATTATGAATTAATCTAGATCTTTGATTATTCTGAGTATCCCCTACTTTCAGTTATTAAGTCATTATGGACCCGAATGCCGCTTAGAGATCACGTTGGCCAAATCGTGTTTCTCACGGACACAAACCAGTTAATTCTGATTTCAGTCAGAGGATGTAGGGTTTGCTAATACCCCTAAAGTCGGTTGCCTACTGCTCACTCGAACTAGAGAGTGTAGTTTAATTTAGCCACTTCCATACAACTTGCTAAACCAGTGATAGACAGAAATCAAAAGATCTTCAGATGACGTGCCTACTGCTCCGTTCATACATGCGCCTTTAGTTTGACCTACCTTAACTAAGATTTGCGGTAGCACCAGCCTCCTTAATATATTAAAATAATGATTTCAGAATACTTCAGAATAAATCAAGATGTAACATTTATTTGTCAGGTAAAAATGTATCATGCCAATTACAGAAGTAAATGATTAAAAGCCAATTCAGAAAATACATGACATCATTTACTCAAAGATGACTCTAAAAGTAAGCAATGTTCTCCTGACAAAGACACACAGTAATGTGTCAGGATTTTCCAACAGGAAAATACTGACATGCATTACTGTGTGGGGGATGATCCTGGTAAAAGATTCCCAAAGGTTGCTCTGTTCCCTCGCCTTAAATACCAGATCAGAACAGAAGGGGGTTATACAAATGTTGTTTAGAGTTGGTTGGGCCAATCCATGTACCCCAGGGGGGTAGCACCTGATTTCTTGAGATATCGTAAAGAGATATCAGCCAGAGAGATACAGGATTCTCCTGAGTTCTCAATCTTTCTCATTAAACCAATGACTGCAATGAAATTAAGACCATTTTACCAATCGCACTGTGCCCTTCAAAATGACACCAAACATGAAAAGGAAAAACAACATATTCACAAGATACACCATATGTGTGAAATAGACATTCTTAATGAACTTTCAGTGCCTTGAGGAGGGAGAGGGGGGATGAGTTGAAGTCAAACAGGGGGACAATGAGATAAGTTTGGGCAGGACAAGGTTCTGTGCTCTGCCTTTGTTATCTGCTGTCCAGGGGGCATTTTATGGCTTTATTGCAGGGTGCGTTTTGTTTTAGCAGGAAAATCAGTCCTTACAACAGTGTGAACACTTGTAAGGTTTTTCTCCAGTGTGAATTCTCCGGTGCTGTTTTAAACTGTCCGCTGTAGTAAAAGTCTTCCCACACTCAAAGCACATGTACTCTCTCACACCAGTATGTAGTTTTTCATGTTTATGTAAAGTTAGCAGCAGTGAAAAACTCTTTCCACACACAGAACATGAATGTGGCTTCTCCTTTATATAAACTGTCAGGTGTCTCTTCAGGTCTGATGCCCATATAAATGTTTGCTGCATTGATCACATGAGAACGGCTTCTCTCCGGTGTGAATTCTCCTATGCTTATCAAGATTTGGTTTGTGTGTGAAACTTTTCCCACATTGATCACATGAGAATAGCTTCTCTCCGGTGTGAATTCTCATGTGAAGCTCAAGACTTTGTTTGCTTGTGAAACTCTTTCCACACTGATCACATGAGAACGGCTTCTCTCCGGTGTGAATTCTCATGTGAAGCTCAAGACTCTTTCCACACTGAGTGCAGGTGAAATATTATAAGGAAACATGGAATTAGTTTCCATTGTTCCATTGTTATGCTGATGACACTCAAATCTATATTTCATCACGGCCAGATGAAAACGCTCAATTATCCAAATTGACAGAGTGTGTAAAAGATATAAATGATTTGATGACGCTCAATTTTCTTTTATTAAATCCAGACAAGACAGAGGAACTAATCATCGGTTCAAAAAAAACGCCCACAAAACCACTCACACTACAACTTTAACATAGTAGGATGTCCTGTTACTTTATCCTCTACAGTAAAAGACCTGGGTGTTATACTAGACTGCAACCTGTCTTTTGAAAATCATATTTCATATGTTACAAGAACAGCCTTTTTCCACCTTAGAAACATTGCTAAGCTACGTAACAGGCTATCAGTTTCTGATGCAGAAAAGTTAGTTCATGCGTTCATGACCTCGAGACTAGATTACTGTAATGCGTTATTAGCCGGTTGTCCTGCATCCTCAATAAACAAGCTACAGTAAGTCCAAAATGCCGCCGCTAGAGTTCTTACTAGATCAAGAAAATTTGACCATATAACACCAATTTTATCATCACTGCATTGGTTACCTATAAAGTTCCGTATTAATTACAAGGTATCGCTACTAACTTATAAAGCCCTAAACGGCTTAGCTCCAGTCTATTTAACGGATCTTCTATCGCCCTATAATCCATCGCGCTCTTTAAGATCACTAAATTCAAGGCTTTTGGTCATACCTAGGATATCCAGATCAACCAAAGGAGGGAGAGCATTTTCACATTTAGCTCCAAAACTCTGGAATAGCCTTCCTGATACTGTTCGTTGCTCAGACTCGCTCTCCCAGTTTAAAACTAAATTAAATACGCATCTCTTCAGCCTGGCATTTATATAATATTTTAATCTTACAGTTAAATCCGGTCTCTACTTCATAAACGCCAGAGGAGAACTGGCCCCCGACTGAGCCTGGGTTCTCCCAAGGTTTTTTTTTTTTTCTCCATTAGGTCACCTGATAGTTTTTCGGTTCCTTGCCACTGTTGCCTTTGGCTTGCTCAGTTGGGGATACTTAATTTAATTAATCAATCAACAATACTATTGATCAGCATTACCAAACATGGACGTTTTACACTAGAAACTAACACTGATGTACTATTTTATTTAATACTGTGAAGCTGCTTTGATACAATCTGTATTGTGAAAAGCGCTATATAAATAAAGTTGACTTGACTTGTCTTATTAAAGGGATACTTCACCTCTGGGAAGATGAATGTGTATTTAAAATAGGTCATTTAAGTAGAAGAAATGTGAAGAAATTTTTGAATTTGGAGCTTTCTAGACTGAGAAAAGCCAGAAAATGTATTTTTGGCTTATGTGGATGAAAGACAACAACTCCCAGAATGCACTTGCTTCGCTGCCTTAGGAGGCCACGCCTACCGGTAAGAGTGCGCCGTTGAAAACAACAAAGCTAGCCTACGTGATGAGTTTGCGAGGGATTTAGAGATCGTCCAAAATGTCCGGGATTCGGCTTTTGTGTTTGTGACGTCCTTGTTGGTCCTTCCTTGTTTTGTATGTGTGCGTGTGTTTTGTGTGATTATGGTTTGCAGGTGGATGGCTGATTGCGGCGTGATTGGGAGCACCGGTGCGCAGGTTCTTCGTGCTCTACAAAAGCTGTCGGGTTCTTTTGGCAAGGAGGCTTCTATTCTGGTTCGGCGTGGGACCTGGTGGGGGTTCCTGGTGTTTCACGTCGTTATTGATGGCTGCGGACGGCCGAATTTCGGTTTAAGTCTAATAGTGTGAAATAAAGCGCAGCTTTGAGCAAATTAAATGCATTCGTTCCCTCCTTATTTGTGGTGATTCGTTAGAATCATAACAGTGTTCTACAGTCGCCATTCATTCATTATGTTTACTGTGGCGAGCAGGACGAGGCTGACGGCCGCGGGAGAACAGCGCGAGGCCGGTGGCGTGATTACCGAGACGCGCCGGGTCTCGCATCTCTCACGGAGGAGCGGGAATTTTTCTTAGCAGTGGTAAAACGCACATCAACCGATCACTTGTTTAGCGTTTATGTAAACACTACATTAAAATTCACCAATCGGAATGAATTCAGTTGGATTGAAAGGTGTGCATGTAACCAATGAATGGCGACCACAGAAAGCAAAAGCCGAATCCCGGACATTTTGAACGATCTCGCCCGCCGGACAAGTCCGGGAAAAGGAGGATGGTTACTTACTCAGCTTTCTCCTACTATTCAGCTTTCTCCACAGAACAAGAGCCTGCTAGCTTAGCTTCCAAAGAAAGACGGCTGACACTGTGTACATTCTGAGTGAGATCCCACCCTGTATGGGCAGGCTGAAAACATGCAGAACAACGCCTTCTACTGGCTGTAGTCTTTAGCCTCTGGCCAGAAAATCCTCCGATGACGCAAAATGACGATTTTTGCGTCATCGGAGGATTTTTTTCCAGACAAAAAATACATAAATCTCTTGTCTCAGGGGGATATGAGGGTGGAAAGCATGGTAATTCGAAAATACTACAGGTTTTCTACTAATACAAAGCTTAATGCTAAATCCTGAAGTAACCCTTTAACCATATTAAAAGCTTACTTTTCTAATTGATCACTTAAAGATGCAACATTGCGATCTAAATCCAGTGTTAGTTCAGTGTAATTGCCACGTGTGAGCAACAAAATCTCTTCTGTGTAAGTTAGTCACAGTCAAATCACTCCATCTCCACCAGTGTTGCCAGTTTGGAAATGTCCAAGCATTGCACCAGAAGCTCAAAATGATCGTATTTGGAAGAAAATTATCATACACAAGTCAAGCGTACAGAATACAGCTATTTATTGACCAACAACTTTTTGACACGACATGAAAATGACTTTTTTGCTAAAATATCAACCTCAGCTTGGAAAAAAACTGGCCAAAGCGAAAAAAAGAACTCTTTGCTTTTTTTTTACTTTTTTCGGTAACACTTTATAATAACGTTCAGTTGTAAGTAATTTATAAGTGGTTAGTTAATGATGACCTAGTCATTTACAGAACATTCATAAATGAGTAGCAAGTGATATACTAACATTTAATGTATGTTTTGTAAATTCCGTTACAAGTCATTTACATGTGATTAGTTAATGATTAACTAATTATTTACGAAACATGACTATTCGTTCATAAATGATTAATAAGTGATATGTTAATTACTGGATGTATGTTTTGTAGATTCAGTTATAAGTAATTTACAATTGATTGGTTAATGATTAACTAGTAATATACAAAACGTGAATATGTATTTCATAAATGTTTTTTTTTTGTATATATGTAGCAATTAGAGGGTGCAAAAAGTGTTGTAAATGCCTTGAATACACATACAGATCATTTGTAGGTATATGTAACACATTTACAAGTGATGAATAGTTTACACTTTAGATTAGGGGATGCAGAAAGTGTTGTAAATCATTTACAACACTTTCTGCATCCCCTAATCTAAAGTGTAAACTATTCATCACTTGTAAATGATTTATTCATGCGTTTACACATCTATAACAGGTGTTGAACACTGTAGTGTGTACTGTAGTGTGCTGACTGGTGAGGGTATAGACAGCTGTCTTCTCTGAAACACATTGAGTCTTTAACCACTGTGCACCTTATGTCAGCAAAACATGCAAAAAAAATGTAACAATTTATTAAACATTTATGAATGCATAGTCATGTTTAGTAAATGATTAGTTAATCATTAACTAATCAATTGTAAATGACTTATAACTGAATCTACAAAACATATAATGAACATATCACTAATTAAAGGGGGGGTGAAATGCTATTTCATGCACACTGAGTTTTTACTCTGTTAAAGAGTTGGATTCCCATGCTAAACATGGACAAATTTTCAAAAATTAAATTGTACGTTTGAAGGCGCGGGTGCGCGCGCACTCACTCGTAGACCAGAGCAAGAGAGCGAAAGCAGTACCTCATCAAAGCGCTGTGGTCGGCTTTTGGAAGTCAATGTCACCAAAGAAGTGTGTTTTTGGTTGCCAGGGCAAGACAACCCTGCACAGATTCCCCAAAAACCCAGCGTTAAGAAACCAGTGGATGGAGTTTGTTTTTTCAGAGCATCAACGGAGTTGTGCAAGACTGTTGTTCCCTGCATTTCGACGATGATTGTTTTATAAACAAAGTCCAGATCGACGGATTTGCAGATCGTCTAATGCTTAAGGATCGAGCAGTCACAATGAATGATAAAGGTTTGCGGTCGTGATTGGAACCGGGCAGTGAGTAAAACTTCAAAAAGCTTCAAATGTCTCTGTGTTGTTAGCTCGGCGCGTTAGCACAGCTTTAGCTTCGCCCACACGGCCCGCCTCCAGCCGTTCGTGTTTTTCCGGAAATTTTCGGAACTGCCTATCTTTCTTTTATAAATATAATAAAACTAAATACTTTTTGGAGATATGAAGGATGCAATACTACTCTATAGGTACTCAAGATTAACAGGAGAGGAGCATTTCACCCCCCTCCCCCCTTTAATCATTTATGAATAATTAGTCATGTTTTTAAATGATTAGTTAATCATTAACTAATCAATTGTAAATGACTTGTAACACAATTTACAAAACATACATAAAATGTTAGTATGTCACTTGCAACTCATTTATGAATGTTTTGTAAAGTGTTACTCTTTTTTATTATAAAGTGTTACTCTTTTTTCTTCTTCTTGCAAAACATACAGAGATGACATGTTAATGATACACAACATTGTATAGAATATACAAAAAGAACATTAACTTGTGCTCATGAGAGAGTCATTCTCCATGATGATTGGCCGAGAACACATAACGTGAGATGAGATGAAAGACATGCGTATCTCCACGTTCAGGTTCTTCTTACGGTAGACTTAGAATCCACAGCAAGATCAATGAGTATAGAAGCCCTATGATTACAACCACCATCATTTGAAGTGTCACACAATTCTGTAATTATCATACATTATGGGATTTTTTTCAATATTGATCTTAAATCAGAGGTCAAAAATTATCGTACAAATATGATAATTATCGTACGTCTGGCAATACTGATCTCCACTTATAGCTGGTGTGTGGTGATGGTTTTAATAACCGTGAGTCTTGGGCTGGTTTGTCTTCTTCTGTTGATTATCATCATACTGCGGTATTTCATGATCACAGCAGAGAGAGACGAGAAGAAGAGTTACAGGAACACAGCTGGAGAGTTTGATCAAACTAAATACTGCATATGTGGTTTCTCCACTGCATGGATCTTCATGTGTCGCTTCAGGTGACTTTTCATAGAGAAACTCTTCCCACACTGATCACACGTGTGCGGCTTCTCTCCAGTGTGGGTCCTCTCATGTCTTTTCATATTTGATGAGTCACTGAATCTCTTGTCACAGTGTGAACACTTGTAAGGTTTTTCTCCAGTGTGGTTCATCTTATGTGTTTTCAGAGATGATGAGTCACTGAATCTCTTGTCACAGTGTGAACACTTGTGATGTTTTTCTCCAGTGTGAATTCTCTGGTGCCGTTTTAAATTTATCCCTGTAGTAAAAGTCTTCTCACACTCAAAGCACATGTACTCTCTCACACCAGTGTGAATTTTCTGATGTCTATGTAAAGTTGGCAGCCATGAAAAACTCTTTCCACACACAGAACATGAATGCGGCTTCTCCTTCATATGAACTGTCAGGTGTCTCTTCAGTTGTGATGCCCTAAAAAATGTTTTGCCGCACTGATCACATGAGAACGGCTTTACTCCAGTGTGAACTCTCCTATGTACATTTAGACTAGTTTTGTATGTGAAACTCTTCCCACACTGATCACATGTGAACGGCTTCTCTCCAGTGTGGATCCTCATGTGTTGCTCAAGACTTGCCTTGGTTGTGAGACTCTTTCCACACTGAGTGCAGGTGAAAGATTTCTTGGCTCGTCTTTTCTTTAAAAATGTCTGTTTAGTCTTTGAGAAACTCAAAGGTTTTCCTCCAGGTTTGACATGATGTTCCTCCTCCACTTCACTCAGTTCTTCTCTCTCCTCCTTCACTTCACTCAGTTCTTCTCTCTCCTCCTTCACTTCACTCAGTTCTTCAGTCTCCTCCTCCACTTCACTCAGTTCTTCAGTCTCCTCCTTCACTTCACTCAGTTCTTCACTCTCCTCCTTCACTTCACTCAGTTCTTCACTCTCCTCCTTCACTTCACTCAGTTCTTCACTCTCCTCCTTCACTTCCATCAGGTCTGAAATCAAAGAAAAAAAATATTACATTTAATTTTCAGTACATCAAAATAATTAAAAGAGAGAAATATAAAGTGAAAGGACATGAAAGTGAGCCCTGATGTAATAGTAGAAAGTAGACAACTGTTATAAAATATTACGGTAATTTGATGCCTTTTTATAAATTGATTATATGTCCTTGAAACTTTCCATGAATGAGGAAAATGTATCTTCCAAATATTATTTAAAACATTATAGGCATGAATCCCATGTTTCTTTAGCAAGAACTATTAAATGTATTTGATCAATGACACAATTATCTAACATGATATTAACATTAAAATATACAATATTGCCATTTTTGACACCAACTTTGTGTCACATTCACCGTCTGTCATCGTCCTGTCTGCACTACAGTTCCCAGAATCCTCCTTGTTTCCACTACTGAACTCACTCCCTTCATTAACCACCTGTTCATCATCATTATCTGCATCACCTGTCTTGTGTTCATCTGTGTGTGTATTTAAGTTCCTGGTTTTCACTCTTCACTGGTCGGTCAATGTTGAATGTTAGGTTTTCTGTATTTTGAGCACACGCTCCCCTTTTGTTTGCATCAGTGTATATTGAGAATTAAAACCTTTGTTTCGTTATCTTCGTGTTCGTCTCCTACTTCATCCACCCCGGAAGCCTGACAGATTGACCGACCCTAAAAAAGGAAAAGATGGAGATATGGAGGCAGGCCTTTGTGGGAACCCGCCAAGCTGTGTTCCGGGGTATCCGTGGAGGTCACAGGGGAGGATATGGGCGATATATCTGCACAATCAAACCTATCTCCAGGGATGACTTCTCTGATCTCCCTCCTCTCATCAGCCCAACCAAGCCTGCACTTCACGTCTGTCCAGCCGAGCCTGCACTTCACGCCAGTCCAGCCGAGCCTGCACTTCACGCCAGTCCAGCCGAACCTGCACTTCACGCCAGATCTGCCGAAGCCAAGGCAGTATGCGTCATGCCCGCCGCCCCTGAGACTGTGAGCGTTATGCCCGCTGCACCTGTGACTGACAGCGTCGTGCCCGTCAAGCCAGAGACTTTCCGCCCAGTATCTCCTGTTCCTGTCCTCAGCCAGAGTCCGGACGAGAAGGACTTAATTGACCTTTTTTCAGAGCTTTCTTCGCTGCTGGTCCTGCCCAGCTCAGAGCCCTCTTCGCCGCTGGTCCTGCCCAGCTCAGAGCCCTCTTCATCGCTGGTCCTGTCCAGTTCAGAGCCCTCTTCGCCGCTGGTCCCGCCCAGCTCAAAGCCTTCTTCGCCGCTGGTCCCGCCCAGCTCAAAGCCCTCTTCGCCGCTGGTCCCGCCCAGCTCAGAGCCCTCTTCGCCGCTGGTCCCGTCCAGCTCAAAGCCCTCTTCGCCGCTGGTCCCGCCCAGCTCAGAGCCCTCTTCGCCGCTGGTCCCGCCCAGCTCAGAGCCCTCTTCGCCGCTGGTCCCGCCCAGCTCAGAGCCCTCTTCGCCGCTGGTCCCGCCCAGCTCAGAGCCCTCTTCGCCGTTGGTCCCGCCCAGCTCAGAGCCCTCTTCGCCGCTGGTCCCGCCCAGCTCAAAGCCCTCTTCGCCGCTGGTCCCGTCCAGCCCAGAGCCTTCACCGCTGGTCCCGTCCAGCCCAGAGCCTTCGCCGCTGGTCCCGTCCAGCCCAGAGCCTTCGCCGCTGGTCCCGTCCAGCCCAGAGCCTTCGCCGCTGGTCCCGTCCAGCCCAGAGCCTTCGCCGCTGGTCCCGTCCAGCCCAGAGCCTTCGCCGCTGGTCCCGTCCAGCCCAGAGCCTTCACCGCTGGTCCCGTCCAGCCCAGAGCCTTCACCACCGCTGGTCCCGTCCAGCCCAGAGCCTTCACCACCGCTGGTCCCGTCCAGCCCAGAGCCTTCACCACCGCTGGTCCCGTCCAGCCCAGAGCCTTCACCACCGCTGGTCCCGTCCAGCACAGAGCCTTCTTCACCGCTGGTCCCGTCCAGCACAGAGCCTTCTTCACCGCTGGTCCCGTCCAGCACCGAGCCTTCTTCACCGCTGGATCTGCCCAGCACCGAGCCCTCGTCGCTGGATCTGCCCAGCACCGAGCCCTCGTCGCTGGATCTGCCCAGCACCGAGCCCTCGTCGCTGGATCTGCCCAGCACCGAGCCCTCGTCGCTGGATCTGCCCAGCACCGAGCCCTCGTCGCTGGATCTGCCCAGCACCGAGCCCTCGTCGCTGGATCTGCCCAGCACCGAGCCCTCGTCGCTGGATCTGCCCAGCACCGAGCCCTCGTCGCTGGATCTGCCCAGCACCGAGCCCTCGTCGCTGGATCTGCCCAGCACCGAGCCCTCGTCGCTGCCCAGCACCGAGCCCTCTCTGGTACCCGGGACTTTTCCCAAGTTTTTTTGGGGGGGGGGGGCCATAGGGCTCCGTCCTGGCCACTCGAGGGGCCATGGCCACCTGAAGGGTCTTCTCCGCCATGGCCACCTGAAGGGTCTTCTCCGCCATGGCCACCTGAAGGGTCTTCTCCGCCATGGCCACCTGAAGGGTCTTCTCCGCCATGGCCACCCGAAGGGTCTTCACCGCCGTGGCCACCTGAAGGGTCTTCACCGCCATGGCCACCCGAAGGGTCTTCTCCGCCATGGCCACCCGAAGGGTCTTCTCCGCCATGGCCACCTGAAGGGTCTTCACCGCCGTGGCCACCTGCAGGGTCTTCTCCGCCTTGGCCACCCGAAGGGTCCGGACCGCCATGGCCACCCAAAGGGTCCTCACTGCCGTGGTCGCCTGAGGGGACATCACCGCCCTGGCCACCCGAAGGGTCCTCTCCGCCGTGGCCACCCGAAGGGTCCTCACTGCCGTGGTCGCCTGAGGGGACATCACCGCCGTGGCCACCCGAAGGGTCCTCTCCGCCGTGGCCACCCGAAGGGTCCTCACCGCCGTGCCCGCCCGAGGGGTCGTCTCCGTCCTGGCCACGCCCACAGCCTGCTCCACCGTGACCACACCCACAGTCTGCTCCGCCCTGGAGGCTTCCTGCCTTGTCTCCCTTGCCTTGTCTTCCCCGTCAGCCTCCAGGGCGCCCACCCTCCCACCCCTTTGGTCTTTCTACGGCGCGAGGACGCGCCTACCGGGAGGGGGGAGTAATGTCACATTCACCGTCTGTCATCGTCCTGTCTGCACTACAGTTCCCAGAACTTCCTCCTTGTTTCCACACCTGAACTCACTCCCTTCATTACCCACCTGTTCATCATCATTATCTGCATCACCTGTCTTGTGTTCATCTGTGTGTGTATTTAAGTTCCTGGTTTTCACTCTTCACTGGTCGGTCAATGTTGAATGTTAGGTTTTCTGTATTTTGAGCACACGCTCCCCTTTTGTTTGCATCAGTGTATATTGAGAATTAAAACCTTTGTTTCGTTATCTTCGTGTTCGTCTCCTACTTCATCCACCCCGGAAGCCTGACACTTTGAGATTTATATTTATTTGACTAAAACCGTTTTAATTATTATGACCGCCGCTAGCATAGCTAGCGAAAGCGGTCATATAGGGATTGTCAACGTTTTTTTTTTTTTTTTTTTTTTCGTCAATCTACTGAATTTTCTGTTTTAAAAATCTTTTTGTTGTGCTTTAAAGTACACTTAATTTGATCTGTTGTAGCCTACATGTTATTCAATATTAAATATAAAGTTGATGTCTGATATTTTTCACAAGGACAGGTAAAATAAAAGACAATATCTATACTTTTGCTTAAACTTTTTTTAGTTGTACTAAATCAAGTCAGTTGATGGAGAAAATGGAATGGAGAAAACAAAAACAAAACAAGCCTAAAACAGCAAAGGTGCACTACCGTACAGCTGAAAAGTTGTCCTCAATCTGTGTGGAGCCTGAATATTGCAGTCACAAAAATACTACAACACTTAATCCGTGTGCAGTCCTGACCTGGGGTTGAGAGAATGTTCCTTTTGGCTGCTCTTATAGGAACTCATGTTGAGCTACAAGTTAACCATGATAGTCTGTTAGTCACTAATTAAGTTCACCTGTGTTTCATTTAGCTCCCTTTGTTTGCCTGTTTATATATAGCACTTAGGCCACATTTACACATAGCCGGGTATTTAGAGAAACGAATATTTCTCCCCCTTCATTTTCAAAAATAACATTGTGCACACAACATCGTTTTCAAAAAAAGTTTTCGATTACATTAACCCGCATAAATACAATGGGCGGCAGTGTAGGGAGAAGGATAAAGCCATGCAAGCCAATCAGAATCCTCAAAATCGACAACAACGAATAGCACGAGCGACTTCCTGTTCCTTTCAAAACAAGACCTGGCGCGAGGTTCGTTCGTGTGGACAGACAGCGAAGCAAATGCAAACAGGCCAAAAGCGTTTGCACAAAAGTAAAAAATGAGTACCACCTTAACAGCATCCATGATCAAATAGTAGCCAAACAAACTCTAAACATAGACCGCTCACATGACGTAAGCATTTTCTGGCGCATAATGTGACGTTTGAGAACCTAAAACCCCGTTTCTCCCAGTTGACACGGCAACACATAACCGGCGTTTTCAGAAATCTCCACTTTGGCCGGAGTTTTTAGAAATAATCGTTTTCTGGGATAAAAATGGCGTTTTCGTGTAAATGACAGGCCAAAACGCAGGGAAATATCTGCGTTTTCCCATCGTGTAAACGGGGCCTCAGTTTATTCAGTTCTTTGTCTTGAACTGCACAATGTGTTCTCCAGTGTTTTGTGTTTATTTAAAGAAGTACTGCTATAGTTTTTTTTTACGATTGTGTAAGGACCACCCATTGGCACAACGACGGAATCCAACGGCCTGGCGAAGGTTTAAAGCGTGTACGTCTTTTCAGCGCTCCAGTGAAGTTCACTTAATTTATTGGAATTTAGTTTTAGTATTACTTTAGCTCTCTGCGTAATCTGACTCCAATTTCAAATGATAATCAAATTTAGATCATATTTCTGATTAGAAAATAATCATAAATATTGATTATGAATTAATTTAGATCTTTGATTATTCTGAGTATCCCATACTTTCAATTATTCGTTCATTACGGACCTAGTGTCGCTTTGAGACGTCACGTCGCGACTGCGCGCTCACGATCACAAACTAGCCAGTCCTGAAATAGTCAGAGGGTGCAGTGCAAGTATTTTACCCTATGCAGCCGCTACTCCAGACCTATAGGTGTAATTGTTTATAATATTTGCAGCGTACAACATGCTAAGTCAGGAGATAGTCAGAAATCAGAAGGTCTTCCTAAGATGTGCCCCATGGTCCATTCAAAGTGCCTTCAGTTTGATCTATCCTGGACAAAGATTTGCGGAAACACCAGACTACACATTAATCTACTAAAATTAATGATTTCTAAAACTTCAGAATAATTCAAGATGTAACATTTATTTGTCAGGTAAAAATGTATCATGCCAATTACAGAAGTAAATGATTAAAAGCCAATTCAGAAAATACATAACATAATTTACTCAAAGATGACTCTAAAAGTAAGTAATGTTTTCCTGACAAAGACACAGTAATGTGTCAGGGCTTTCCAACTGAAAAGCACTGAAACATCACTATGGGGGATGATCCTGGTAAAGAGTCCCAATGATTGCTCTGTCCCCTCACCTTAAATCCCAGACCAGAACAACAGGGGTTATACAAATGTTGTTTAGAGTTGTTTGGGCCAATCCATGTACCCCAGGGGGGTAGCACCTGGTTTCTTGAGATATCGCAAAGAGATATCAGCCAGAGAGGAGAAACAGGATTCTCCTAAGTTCTCAATCTTTTTCATTAAACCAATGACTGCAACAGTGGCGATTTGTTTAAGACTGCAAGGGATGCTCGGCTTCCCCTATAATGTCAAAAAAATTAACGGTCAAATATGTACTATTGTATTAACATTTTATTGACTAAAATGCGTTAGAAAACGTTCGTCTCAAAGAAGAGTTCGTTCAGAATCAGTTACATACAGCAGGTCTGCTGACTCGATTTCCTTCTCATACATAACCGTAGCGTCACAGCCAGTGCATTTTCCTGTTGAAGCCCAGCTTCCATTGACTTCTATGGGGCTGCTTCAAACAGTTTTTTTCAGCGCTTCGAAACTAGACGGTGATTGGATAAATGCTGCGATTATGTCCCGCCCATGGAAGCTCAGCTTCTCTGGGGGTGAACGGGGAGTGGGCTGGCCTGGACTCCGGGCTTCCGCGTGATGATTGGAGGGTCTGTCGAAAGGCTGTGTCTCCTTTTGATTGACAGCGATTTCATACAATAAAAAAAGTCGCTGATGTTGAAGCTGTTCGAGCTCAGTCCCATCGCGGATTTTTCAAAGACAAACTGCTGCAACCTATTTCTTGGTATTTGCTTGTCGAAATTGCTAGCCAATTTTCAATAATGGTGTGTTTAATGAACTCCAGTAATCCGCAGTGATGGGCAACGGCAAACTCAGTTTATTCATCAGATTGTGTAAGTATTGTGTTGTGTAAGTAACTTTAATTTTAAGCTAACTATATTCTTCTCCCAGTTCACCGGCCACTTACTTTCATGTATTTCGGGAGAAGTGGATGAATTCACGTGCTGTAACGTTAAATCCAACAGATCCGATTCTCTGAACAGTGGCACAAACTAACGCAATCGTTTTAAATGTGTTTAAACAACATAACACTTCCACTTGCATATATTTGACAATCGGAATATCAAATATTTCATGCCATAGCTAACTTTATTAATTTATTTATTTATAACTTTATAAATTTGTGAATATTTTGAATAAAAAAATTAAATAAAAGCAGATTTGTCACGTGACAAGCAATGACGCGTCACCATGGAAACTCACAGGGGTCAGCCAGAATATTTTAAATTTACGTTTAAAAGGGTTTAATATGAATACACATATTTTTTTTATAATACATTTCACACAATTATACATTTATACCTTTATTATATTATTACTTATTGTATTTTTTATATTATTATTATTAGTAATAATTTCAAAATAATTCTTAAAATATCTTATTATTAGTAGGCTAGCATTATTATTATACTTTATTATATTATTATTTATACTTTTATTATATTATTACATTCATTTTTCACAGAGCATTTTCTTGAAAAGGAACGTAGAATTTACGTATAAATGAATAATTTTTATGATGTAGGCCGAAAATGAGCTTCCCCTCTTTGAAAGACCAGCAGCCGCCACTGGACTGCAATGAAATTAAGACCATTTTACCAATCGCACTATGCCCTTTAAAATGATACCAAACATGAAAAGGAAAAAAACAACACATTCACAAGATACACCATATGCGATATATAGACATTCTTAATTTAACTTTCAGTGACTTGAGGAGGGAGAAGAGGAGGGAGAGAGGGGATGAGTTGAAGTCAAACAAAGGGACAAGGAGATCAGTTTGGGCAGGACAAGGTTCTGTGCTCTGTCTTTGCTATCTGCTGTCCAGGGGGCATTTTATGGCGTTATTGCAGGGTGAGTTTTGTTTTAGCAGGAAAATCAGTTCTTACAATTGCTATGACAGATTTTTCAATACTTTTAACAATTTTCCAAAACTCTTAACACAGTTAGCACTACATCCGTCTATGTCAGGGTTATTATAGTTTTGCATTTTTCATTAGTTTTTATTTTTATTTCGTTTTGACTTTTTGTTTTCAAATTCAGTTTAGTTTTAAAGTCTATGTTGCAGGTTAGAGTACCCAGTAAGACAATGTATAGAAAAATAATGTAGGAACTAGATTTAAATATAAACATATACTTATAAAACGCTATTTAGGCTTCTGGAGTCGTTTTTGTGAGAAATTTTTACATCTGCATTTGAAAATCGCTTAAACCGCCGAACCTGAAGTGACGTAACATGAGGTAGAGCGGTCAAAGTAAATCAACTAGCAAATAGGAAAGCAATGGATCGCAATGACAACTCGGAAAGCTGGGGGAATTGTAGCCTAAATGTTTACTCGTATGATATATATATATAATTCATATATAATTATAAGCGGTCATATAGGGATTGTCAAAGTTTTTTTTTTTTTTTTTTTTTTGTCAATCTAATGAATTTTTCGTAAACGATACCAGGGACACCGAAACACCGGGGAACATGAAATTTGGTGGGCATGTAGCCCCACTAGACTTTTACGGAAAAATTTAGTTTGTTCCCAGGGGGCCACTCCCCCCCCCCCCCCCCCGCGCTGGGCCCCCCAAACCCCAAAAATGCAGTTTTTCCTAAATAACTACCTGAACCGTGGCACCGAGGATGAAGAAATTTGCAAAGTATGTTGGTCTTAAGGGCCCACATCAACCTAGCCCATAATCGATTGTCCAAGTTTTTTTTCCCCGTCAATCTACTGAATTTTCCGTCAACGATACCAGGGACACCGAAACACCGGGGAACATGAAATTTGGTGGGCATGTAGCCCCACTAGACTTTTACGGAAAAAATTCGTTTGGTCCCCGGGGGCCACTCCACCCCCCCCCCCCCCCCCGCGCTGGGCCCCCCCAAACCCAAAAAATGCAGTTTTTCCTAAATAACTACTTGAACCGTGGCACCGAGGATGAAGAAATTTTTATGGTATGTTGGGCTTAAGGGCCCACATCAACCTAGCCCATAATCACTCATTTGTGATTTGCGCCCCTCCCATAAAAAATGAAAATGCAATATTCTTCTTCTTTAATCGCCCCTATCTTCAGTGGAGATGTTCAGAACTGCACCATATTTCATGTGTATGATTAACTTGACATCCTCTGGGGGTATGCTAAGTTTCGTAGAATTTCATCCATGGGGGGGGGGGGGTATAGAATAAATTCATTTATGTGCACATTTAGTCACTGTACACTCATCGACCTGTAGATGGTGCTGTTGAGCGAAGGGTTGCTGGTTTAGGATGATACTGTCACACACACACATGCAGGAATACAAACAAACGCAAGCATGCACACACACTGACATCCACACGCACAGACACACACACACAAACACACACGCGCACACACATGTACGCACGCATACATACACGCACAGACACACACACACACACACACACACACACACACACACACACACACACACACACACACACACACACACACACATACACAAACACACACACATACACACACACAGACAGACATGCACATACTACTACTTTTTTTAGGTATCAGCCATATACCCGATTTACCAATTCCCAATGTGTTATGCTTGGGCAGTATACTAATGAGGTGGGTGGGACATGTTTCATGCCATGTTAGATCACATCCTGAGAGTCTACGCTTTCAGAAAATATATAGTTTATATAGTTGAATCAGTTTTCTCTTCATGGTACAGACCAAAATGTGTTATGTGTACACTTTCTTCACCTAAATTCATAAAATCCCATTAATTTCAATGGGACATTTACTTAAGTGTTCTACTAGGTACAGTGGGAATGAGTTTAATTTTGTTAACATTGTTTTTTTTTTAAACTCTGGGACCAGGGCTACAAGATAAAACCACTTTTTTGGGGAAAAAATGTTTTTTATTTCAGTAAAACACAACAAACCCATGCCAAAGTCAGAATTTTGACTGAATTTTACCATCAACAGGCACCTCAACCGTTTGGTAGAGGTTTGTAGAAATTGAATGGGAGGGTCCTTTGAAAAAGAAAATCACAGATTTTTCATTCTTAGTATGTACAAGTATATTTTTTGTGGAAAGCCAGTGCAGGCCTGAGCGGCGGTCATATTTTGTACCGCCATGCGGTACATCTAGTTAATGGCCGTTCACACTAGACTTTTCCTTGCACTGACTTCCATTCATGCGCATGTGAAAGTGGGACACCAGAAACACAAGCTCAAGTGAATTACCCTGTGAGAAATAACACAAGAGTTTAGCATTCAAGTGGAGTGGATTGTTTATTTAAAAATTTTGAATTAATATTATTTGTTGTATGTTAAATTTATGTTTGTAAAAAAAGCTGCCGCAGAATGTGACGTCATTTCACATGTTAGGCTCAAAAGCTCAAAGTGTAGAGTGGCCATAGTGAAACAACCCTGTTACTCCTGACATGATTTTCCGGTAACACTTTACGGTAAGGGTACATGAATTATCATGAATTCATGTATAAATTCATGCATGAAATATGCATTTATTCATGCATTAACATCTCATGAATCATCAGGAGCTAACACGAGTTCAACGTTTTTCATTCATGACTTCATGGATGAACAACACCTTAATTATAACATTAACTAAGAGGAGAACATCATCATGAATTATGATTTATTCCGCATGATCATGATGTTTTCTTTGTTCACAGTTATGCCACCATCACATTGTTCATCAGTGTTTCAAAGGACCTAGTCAACACTTTAGTTGAGGGGCCACACACATGATGAAGTCATTGATAGATAATGCTTAGTTAATAATGACTACTGTATTTGAATGTCAACAGAATTTGTGTGCTATGAGCTGTGATTGGTCTATTTTGGGGTCTGTCCAATACAGTAGTCATCATTAACTAAGCATTATCTATCAATGACTTCATCATGTGTGTGGCCCCTCAACTAAAGTGTTGACTAGATCCTTTGAAACACTGATGAACAATGTGATATTAATGGTGGCATAACTGTGAACAAAGAAAACATCATGATCATGCGTAATAAATCATAATTCATGATGATGTTCTCCTCTTAGTTAATGTTTTAATTAAGGTGTTGTTCATCCATGAAGTCATGAATGAAAAACGTTGAACTCGTGTTAGCTCCTGATGATTCATGAGATATTAATGCATGAATAAATGCATGAATTTATACATGAATTCATGATAATTCATGTACCCTTACCGTAAAGTGTTACCGAATTTCCTCCTTTTAAAAACAGAGCATTTCTTAAAACTGTGACACTCAGGAAGTGACATCATCTGGGCTCTTTCTACTGCATGATGGGAAGACAAGAAAATAATCTCAATTCATTGTCTCAGTTTTTACACAAAAATGTAGCATTGACTGTATTCATCAACCCTGTTACCAAAGTTACTGTAAGAAGAATCTCTATAACTATGAATAACTTGTGATATTTGACAAATACAACTTTTTCAGTAACTTGGTGTTTACTGACTATTCCTAAAAAAAAAAAAAAGTGTAAACTATGTTGAAAATGACTGAACTTCTGGTAATGTTGTTGCAAATTGGGAACCAGATATAAAATAAATGTAAAATAAAACAGTTAAAATAGTATTTAGCCTGATCTGATGTTGACAATCAGTATAAAAATGTATCAAACCTCCCTTTACTGACCATTTGTTGAAGAAAACCCAGAACATTCTGTACCGTTTCACAGTTGAACTGTTTATCTAAATGTGATGAAGTGTAGAATGTTTCTAACATGAATGTTCTCCAGCATCATGAATGAATGAAGAATAAACACCAACCTCTTTGTTCTTCAGGATCTTCAGTGTGTTTCATTCTGCAGGGTTCTGGATCACTCATGTTCTCTCTGTCCTCTTTAGTAAACTCAGTCTTTGCAGATTTCAGCTCTTCCTGATGCTCTGATGCTCGTCCTCACTTGCAGCTGATGGGAATTTACAGCATTTATGAGAGAATTACTGTGGGAGGAGCTTCACTGATGATGTATTCCAGTGTGGGAGGAGCTTCACTGATGATGTATTCCATTGGGAGGAGCTTCACTGATGATGTATTCCATTGGGAGGAGCTTCACTGATGATGTCTGGCAAAAAATATCAATAATAAATAATAATAATTGTATTTTTTAATAATAAATGACACTTCAAAGCATTTATGTCTATCTATTCATCGCACAGTAATTGGTGCCAGTTCATTGATTATTTTTAATTATTTGTATTGCTAATCCTAACATTATTCTGCTTATTCATTAAAATACAGGTATCTAGAAATAAAGAAAATATAAAAAATTTTAATTATTTCTAATATAAATAAATGTTAAGAAAAACAGTTAAAATCATAAACACAGAAATAAAGGTGCATATAGTAGCCAACAAATCCCCTCAGTCTGCTGACACCAATGAAATGAGCTTTAAGTGTCAATTTACAGGAGATCTGAAGACATCAGCATAATAAATGAGGTGAAAACAGGAACTATAGTCATGAAATAAAGAGTGTTTTCAGCAGATCTGTTAATATTGATGAGCCTCAGACTATCAACACTCATTCAACAAGCCATTCAGGACCATCAGCAGATCATCTCACTTTATTCTGAGTGTTTGCTGTTAGAAACACATTATTTGTGTCAGGATACATGATAAAAGCCTGTAAAACTACTCTACTGAAAGAAAGTATTGTAATTGCTCACAATAAGACATGGATAACACATCAATAACACAAAAACAATCACTAATGACACTCATCTTCATCAACCACTACAGAGAAATAATTATAGCAGCATAATATGTCCAAATTAAGTTTGATCTTATGATATACATAAAACCCTATAAAGTAGTTAGATCATTAAAAAAAATAACATTTTATATGCACAGAAACTGAAAATTATCATAAAAATTTAACAAATAAAGAGCATCAAAAACACTATTCTCTATTCTATTAAACACTAATAGATCTCAAAGGTCCTTTAATTGTATACTGCTTTTTGTTCCAAGAACTCGTCTTAAAACGAAAGGGGATCGAGCTTTTTCAGTCGTTGGCCCTAGACTGTGGAATGCTCTTCCCCCTGATATTAGATCTGCACCGTCAGTTGATGTTTTTAAAATTCGTGTGAAAACGTATTTGTATTCTGTTTCTTTTAATTCTTGACTCTGTCATTGCATATTTTGATTTTTTTGTATGTTTTTTCTTGTTTTTAGATGTACAGTCCTTTGGTCTACGGCGTAGTAGAAAGGGCTATATAAATAAATGAGACTTGAGACTTGAGACTTGACTATTGTTCCAAGAGTAAAACACTATTCATATTTATTAGTATTGCTTTAATGTCTCACATGGCTCATCTTAGGCTCAATGTAAAGCATTTAGCAGTCCCTGTTCCAGTATGACACTTAAGATCGATTCACATTAATTCCCCTCATAGATCTCAAACTTTGACTTTTGACTTGACGAGACAATCACACAAACGAACACAACATCGCTCAGGTCTGAATGAACTCAACATATTCTCCTCATGCTCGCTGCTGCTGCACTAAATGTTTATTTCAGAAGGAAGACGCCAGAAAAGACGCACAAGTATCGCTGTGATCGATGAAAACAATACAGAAATGAGCCTGTCGCTTAATCAAACTGTATAAAGTGTGTGTGATGGTTGAGTAAATGTGAGAAATACCGTGAACTGCTCTCCTCACCTCAGAAGACTCGACGCTGAAACTCATTTACATTTATTCATTTAGCAGACGCCTTTATCCAAAACGAGTTACAAATTAGGACTAAATTAAGTGAGTCATAGTGAAGAGGCAAAAACAATGCAAGAAGTGCTCAAAATACAACGTTCAGGCATTGTTCAGAGTAGCATAAGCCAGACACCAGAGGATTAAAGGAAAAGGAATTTATTTGCATGTTTTTATGAGGTTAAGTGCTCACGGAAGAGACGAGTTTCCAGCTGTGTTTTTAATGTTGTCTGGGATTCTGCGTTCCGGATGAGGGTGAGGAGATCATTCCACCAGCATGGAACCGTGAATGAGAAGGTTCTGGAGAGGGATTCACTTTCATCTCCTCTAGATTATCATTCACCTCTACAGATGTTTCTGAAACACTTGGATCTGCAGTTTCGGTAGTTGTCACAGCGTCAACTGACAGAGAAGGTACAGGAGTCACATAAGATTTCAATAAATTAACATGACAAACCTTTAATTTCTTTCGACGATCTGGTGTATTTAATAAATAGTTGTTATTCGGAAAACACTTCACAATTGTGTAAGGTCCAACAAACCTAGCCTGGAAAGGACTAGTCAAAACAGGTAACAACGCCAGCACTTGATCACCTGCTTGAAAGTGTCTGGACTTGACTTGATCAAACAACCTCTGCATCTTTCCCTGAGACTTGGCTAACTTTCGTAGAGCAATAGCTCTAGCTTCGTAGAGTCGATAACAGAAACTACTTACATAGTCTAAAACATTCCAGGAGGGTCAAAAGTCATCCACTCATATGCCAGGACAGCAATAGGGCCCCTAACAGTGTGTCCAAACACTAACTCACTAGGGCTAAAACCTATGCTCTCCTGTACAACCTCACGAATAGCTAGCGACATCTAAGGAAGTCCTTCCTCCCAGTCACAGTCAAGCCCGACACAATAAGACCTCAAAACTGATGGAATCTTGCCAGACCTTTCCTCTTCCAGACTTTGAGGGTGATAAGCACTTGAGATATTATGTTTAACTTTAAGTTTTCGCATGACCTTAGAGAAGTTTCGGCACATAAAATTTAAGCCCTGGTCTCAGACTGAATGGTTTTTGGAATGCCAAAAATAGACATGAAACTTGATAAAGCCTTTAAAATAGCTTTAGAAGTAATTGATCTCAGAGGATAAGCTGCAGGGTAACGTGTAGTCTGACACACTACAGTGAGTAAATAAGCATGTCCAGCCTTAGATCGTGGTAAAGGACCAACGCAATCAATAGTCAAGTGTGCAAAAGGAGTGGTAACTGCAGCAATAGGCTGTAAAGGAGCCAATGGAACTTTTTGATTTGGCTTTCCAGTCATTTGCCAAGTATAGCAGGACTGTATATAGTTAATCACATCTCGCTTACATCTAGGTCAATAACATTTCCTTAGAACTCTCTCATAGGTCTTTCGTACCCCCATATAACCAGCCATGCCCTGGTGTGAAAGCTGTAGGAGGTCTTGACGGATATTAAGTGGAACCACGATTTGGATCCTAGGATCGAGTGAAAAGTCAGAGCCATAGGTTAATTTGGGCCGGAGCGCACCGGAGCGCAGCTCCGCCTCCTCGGGTCTACAACACACCATGCTGGAGCTCAGCTTGGTTTCGCATTCCTACCCCAAAGCAACAAAATAAAATAATTTTTTTTTTATAAGGAAAGACAAATACTTTGTTTAGGCTTGGCTTGTAGGGATTTCCAAACCTGCGTATATTCAAACACACATAACTATAGAACCCATTCTTAATGCGCATGTGACCGCCATCAGCGTTTATCACAGGTTCGCGTTTAAAGTCTGTGTAGAGAGAATGGTGTCGTCTTAGCGGCCCCTAATTTAAAAACAAATGATCGTTGCGACGGAAGCGAATCAATCAAACTAACTTTAGATGGAAAATAACTTAACTCTGCTGTAAAGCCGAAACAATCTCTGTTACCTTAAATTATACGCTTATCTCTGTAAAGCTGCTTTGAAACAATCTACATTGTTAAAAGCGCTATATATATGAAGATGACTTGACTTGACTTGACTCAGCTCCGTCTCCTTCAGCACCAAATATTGTTATTCCACTTGAATTATTTTTCATCTCCTGGTAAATACATGGCACATGAGACTGAATAATTAGCAAGACTACACAGATACACCCAGGCTACATGGAATTATCAGACGTCATAATGCATTAATCCCTGCGTTCTCTGGTTCAGCACCCCGCCCACCAGCGACGTCACCATGGAAACCCGCGAGCGGCTAGCAAAATCAGTCTTTTAAATTCAACCGCCCAATGGGCTCATTGTGCTGTCTAAGTCTTTATCGAGCATACATACGCGAGTATTTGGTTTAATTTACCTCAGATAAATAAGATACGTAATTATTCAAACACAACCTACAACTTCATTTTCTAATGTGACTAATGTAGCCTCGCTCGCACTGTTTAGTTTTTCATTTGATTTGTCTGCTAAGGCCATAGCTGCCAACTCTCACGCATTCATGCTCTCACGTGACGCCACACATCAATTTTCACTCTGATCACTCTGATCTGGATGTAAACTTTTTCCGATTACCAAATCTAGATTACTGGGGCTGTACGGAACCCCCAAAGGGACATGGTCATGTGAAAAATATGAGTTAGGGAAAAAATATATATTTCAATGCTTTTGCGTTCTCTCAGAAAAGTTTTGTATAGCGTTCACCAAAAAAAACCTTTGTGTTTGCTTGCAAAGATCTTTTGACTGGTTCATCTCTTATGATTGTGCCAATGTAGTTTAGAAACAATGATAAAACACTTTGAATTAAATATAATATTTTCGTTTGATTTTTACAGCTGTTTGGGGATTATGGCGCCAAAATCTCTTTTTTTACTTTACAGTAGGCTACCGAAAGGCTTAATACAGTATGTAGCCTAATGTCTACTTCTAATGTATTACTTTAACAGTTAAGCTAATCAAAAGCAAAATAAAAATATGAGTGTCTGTGTATATTACATGATACAAATGTTGTATGTTTGACCAATTTGAAAGTTTTACTACATTTTCTTCCTGGAATCCACCTTGAAATCCTACCCCCTGGGATCAGGATAATCCTGTTTTTTTTTTTTGGATCAAAGTTATCCAAATCCTACTGACAAGTTTTGAACAACACAAACTGAAGATTTGATCCAGATTAAAACTGGGATTGGATTCCTTGATCTAACCTGATTTCAGATTCCTTCTTTCCCTTTTGAACAACCCATTTTCAAGATTTGATCCAGTCCGATAACCAAAATCCGATCAGCTTACCTTTGAACAACTGGCCCTATAGCAGGGAACGGCAACTGGCGGCCCGCGGGCCAAAACTGGCCCGCCAGCAATATTTTCTGGCCCGCCGGATTATTTTGGCAGTCCTAAATGCTGCACAAAACTCTTCCACTACTTGAGAAAAGCCGTAGTCGCGCGGCGATTTCTGTGTGAAACGCCCATAGGGAATCATGCGGCGCGGGATTACATTTTAAAGTATAACTGCGTTCACACAGTTTCACACAAAAAAATCGCGCCTGCCGCGTCTAGTTATACGCTTGACCACTTTGTGTCCATTCGCGCGTCAAAAGACGGTAGCGGTCAGAACTCTGGTGTACTTTGGACGGAGCGGGCGGTCTGACTGACAATAGCCCACTCCCGACATCTTTTGACAGCGTATCCGCACTTCATTCTGACCGCCACCTATCTCTGATGAGCTGTTTGGTACTGAAACCATTGTCAGTCAACAACATTCTTTTTTTGCAAGGATGTTTGAAATAGTTCGGCAGAAAATAGCCTACTTCATTTGTCAGTAGGGCAATATGATTTTCGTTTATGTTGCTTAGAAATTTGAGTGATAGGCTTTGTCCTATTTAATTTATGTTATTTATATTTCTTTTTTTTTTCCTGTGGCATTTTTTTTTCTCTGCTGACAGTACAATGTTAAAATAGCCTACTATTTATATTGACACGAACACAATTTTTGTATAGCATTTATAATTATTATAGGCTACTTAATCTCCTTCTTTCCGTTAGAGACATGAGATTATGGAAACGAGATCTAAATTTTGTGGACCCGTCAGGTCGGGAAATAAAGCGGGTGAACACCGAGTGTATTTTAAGCGGTTGCTGAATAGAAACTTGTTGGAGCAGGACGAAAAAAAAAAAAAAAACAGTCCCGCGCAGACCTCCTTAAACCTTAGGTGTGTATGTGTGTGTCCCCGAATAAATAATAATAATAAAAAAGGAATAAAGTTCAAAAGTCGGACTGTACGGAATGAGGCATGATTGCTATTCATTTTACTGTAATCTGTTACCACAATAGTACTTGATCTGTTTAAAATGATTTCCTTGATATATGCATAAGGTGTTAAATTAAAAATTAAAAATCAAAATTAAAATTAGTCTAATCCAGTAATTAATTTTTTCTATTTTTGATCTGAGCACAATCAGAAAATCTGTCCTTATTTGTTTTTTGTTTTGTTTTTTCATTTCAGTTCAGGAAATAAATAATGGAAAAACAAGTTGTTTTTCATATTTTTATTTTTGGTTTTAATTTGAAAAAACAAAAACGATTGAACGAATGATCCACGGACGGTGACGGACTCATATATTCCGCAATTATAGGCCTATATAAGAGTATTTAATTTGTATCCATAGGCCTACTCTGTGTAGCTGGCCCACCATCTACTGGCTAAAAAAAATATTGGCCCGCGGCCAAAGTTACTTGCCGACCCCTGCCCTATAGCGTCACGTGGAGTAATGATCTCTAGCTAATGAACAAAAGGCGTGTTCGAGATGAGCAAAATCTGCATAGAACCGATCACCGGTGATCACCGCGAGATGCATGCCGGTTAGAAATGTGTCCTAACTAAGTGCGGACGTGTCGGATTCTGCAGTCAAGCATAGTTGCTCTCCACCGACTGCGCTGATCAAAAGCACGATGGGAAACGACTTACTGACGACACAGCTTAATGCTCATTGGTTTAAACAACTGTGATGTATTGTTCTCTTTTAAAATGTTTGATTTTAAAACTCTAATATCATGTTTTATGTGTATATGTTATGTGTGAATATTCCCAAACTATCTGACAGTGCGATCTCTTTGGGTTATGCAATTTAATTTTTATAAAAAAATAAAATAAATAAAAACACATATGTCTGTATAAAAGAAAAAAATATTGATATTTGGAATGGAATTAAATAACAAGTACTTTGGGTGTCTTGTTCATTTTATTTATTTTCATAAAAGCAACATAACTTGAATTACATCCAGTTTATTAGCAGCACTGTGCACGAGCGTGAATCCCGCGATATCCATCTTTGATCTCGCAGGTGTCAGATCCACTGCGAGAAGAGAGATCTGTCCGGCTTGCCTGTGCTTTTTTCACTCCTCTTCTCACTGAAGCCGCCTACTCTCACATACATTTCAGGCGAGGCAAGGCGCATCTCAAACAAGCCTAATGTTAAAGGGGTGGTAAAACACGATTTCACTTTTCTAACTTTAGTTAGTGTGTAATGTTGCTGTTTGAGTATAAACAACATCTGCAAAGTTACAACGCTCAAAGTTTAAAGCAAAGGGAGATATTTGCTGTTAAAGAAATCAATTTCTAAGAACTACAGAAAACGGCCAGTAGGGACTACGCGACATTCCTGCGGGCTTGCTGACATCACTAAGCCCAATATTTACATAAACCCCTCCTCCGATGAAGGATTCACACAACGGCTAGTCCTGAAAGATCGAGCAGTTCCAACTTTAAAAACAGAAGCTGCTGTTTACGAGCCACAACCTGTAAGTATGATTTTTTCGTTGGTGTGTTTTCCTGTAATAGTTCGTATTGTTAATTGTACGTTGTAGCAAGGAAGTAAACGAAGGACAACGCTGTTTGGCTTCACAAACCAGTTTGTTTATGATAATTCATAGTTATCCGACAAACACATACAAACTTCTGTTTAATATCACCAGCGCAGCGAACTTGGAATGTTCGTGGTTGTTGTCGTTTATATGATCAGTGTAAATTAGTCTTTGATTATAGCTAGTGTTGTTTTTGGCGGCCTGTTTTAGTTTTAGTTTTAGTCTAGTCTGTGTCCAGCTGTCATTTTAGTTTTTATTAGTTTTAGTCAGGTTCATACTCTTTTTAGTCTAGTCTAGTTTTAGTCGACTAAAAGTCTGAGCATTTTAGTCTTATTTTAGTCAGAATTATCCATGACTATTTTCGTCTAGTTTTAGTCGACGAAAACTGATGACATTTTAGTCTAGTTTTAGTCAATGAAAATTGTATTTTAGTCTATTTTTAGTGATGCAATTCGATTTAACCTAGTTAATATAGTGTAAGTACCTAGTAGTATAGACACAACCAATTTTCATTTAGCCAAACCCATTTCAAACAAGGTTATCTTAAATATTATTGTTTCCTTTTAGACTCAAGAACACCTCCATTCCAGACAAGACGCTCTGATTTGAATTTACAACATATTTATTTTACCAACCAAACATGTTAGAAGTACACACACATAAATTTAAATAAAATAAATAAAATAGCATCACATGACAATGCCAGAAAATTTTTTATACATTCAAGTTTAACAAAGAGAAACAAGGTGCTTGAATAGTTGAGCTACAATAACATACTAAAAAGTGCAAATAAAATGTGTGTGTCTGTTACTTGTATTGTAAACTGAAGTCAGATTTTGCATATAACACTACAAATGGTTTGGACCTTAGAGATGGATAGGAAGCACTGGCTGCATAGAAAAGAACAGAACAGAAAAGAACAAACAGAATGATGCCAACTACTGAACCAAAAAACCAGCAGTCTCAACAGAAACTCCGTTGTGTCGAGCAGCTGCATCTTTGTAGGTTCGCCCATGTGCAAGCGAGAACTCCGACAGGTGGTTTTTGAGATCCAGGAGTGCTGGTACAACAAGGGAAAGTGATTGAGTGTCACTTTCAAGTGACTTAGTGTGCTCCGCAAATGGCAGAAGAAGGTCTCTCAGCATCCCGATCTTTTGCCACTCACTGGGCTGCAGGCTGTCCCAGCCCATGGACTCAGCCACAGCTGTGAGGTGCTCCTTGACTTCAAGACAGCGCGACATCATAGCAAAGCAACTTGACCACCTGGTGGGACAGTCTTTTACCAGAACCAGAGCACACTTCTGCAGCAGCCGCTCTGTGGCGACAGATGACTTCCTAAATTTGTTCACCAAGTGCCTCACTTTCTCCAACAGCCTTTGGATTGGGGGTTCCTTCTGGACCATATTCACTACAAGCTGTACAGTGTGAACCACGCATGGGGTCCTCTCTATGGCTCCGTAGTCGTATCTACATGAAAAAACAAATGCACATATTTAACCATTTTAGCCCTTACATTATTGAACCAAATGATATAGCTTTAGTAGTTAACTTCTTATGAACTTATTTAGTCTCTATGTATATGAAATTAAATTATGACCAGTTTCATAAATGCTGAATGAATTAATAGCATAATTTTTAATCTTTTAAATTTCTATGAATTATTTTTTATTCATAAAAAATACATGATAAGTTACATAAATGTTGAATGAATTAAATTGTATATAGTATTATTTATGTTTCTTACGTTCCCCTTGTGTTTTTACTCTTTATATGTAAAGTGTTTGTTGTGTACTTTGAGCGCAAAGACTAACCGGAGTCAAATTCCTTTAAACCTGGCCAATAAAGCGGATTCTGATTCTTAATTAATAGCATAGTTTCATACACAGACTTGCGTTACCTGTCATCCTCCCCAAGTTCCAGATGCTCATAGTCATCGTCGTGCTCTGCCTCTGAGTCCTCTTCAGAAGTTGTGGCAACTTCTGCATGTGTGTGGAACGAAGCCACCATATTGCTGCCATTGTCAGTAATCGTTGTGAGGACCTTCTCTCTGGGGATCCCCCATTCTTCCATTGACTCCTCCACAAGTGTACTAATCGACACTGCGGTGTGAGGGTGAACCATCTCCTTCAGGTTCAGGAGTTTGTGTTCCGCCTTGTTTTCCTCAGGGTTGAAGTAACAGGCGCTGACTCCCAGGAAGGATGCTGTAAGCCCCTTTTTAGTCCAAATATCCAACCCTGCAGTTATTCTGCGTGCTGTGGCCAGTTTTTGTTTGATTTTTTCTTTCTCTTCTTTGTACATTTTGTCAATCAAGTTTAAAATTTTATGTCTTTTTGGCACTTTTAACTTTTTGTCCATTTTTTCCATCATGGCGATGAACTCCTCATCTTCAACAATTCTTGCTGGGAGACCTGTGCGGCCTATCCACTGTGCTATCCCCTCCTCTTTGGTACGTTGCTCTGGGGAGTTGTCGTTGTACATCCTTGTGGCAAAGAAATCCTGAGCACTAGTTGGCTTGTCCATCTTCTTGGGTGGGACTTGCTTCACTGGTGCTATTTCTAGAATCTAGCACAGGATCAGATACAATGTCAGGACAAATGAAGCCTCAGATTTTTACTATAGTAAATCAACCTCTGAGTGAGTGACTTGACTGTTCATAAAAGAAAAAAAAAAGTCTGCATAATCAAAACAGAAGTCGTCTAAGTAGTAGTCTCAACAGGCATGTTAAAGGGATAGTTCACGTCAAAATGAAAATTCTTTCATCATATACTCACCCTCAAGTTGTTTCAAACCTGTATGAATTTCTTTCTTCTGCTGAAGAACACAAAGGAAGATATTTTGAAGAATGTCAGTAACCGAACAGTTAACTGAACCCATTGACTTCCATAGTAGAAAAAAAAAAAAAAAACTATGGAAGTCAATGGGTTCAGTTAACTATTTGGTTACTGACATTCTTCAAAATATCTTCCTTTGTGTTCTTCAGCAGAAGAAAGAAATTCATACAGGTTGGAAACAACTTGAGGGTGAGTATATGATGACAGAATTTTCATTTTGACGTGAACTATCCCTTTAATGCCAACACCATTTGTTTAAATGTATGTATTGGTCTAGAATAAGGTATTCAAAGTCATGTTGTTGATGCCAAATTCAGTTCAGAGTGATTGCTATGTGAATGACAAAACTAGCTACAATATTTGACCAACGAGGGATGTCAGTTAGTGAGGTAGGAACTAAGAACCGACTTTACACTCTCTCACACACACAAACAAACACACACACACACACACACACACACACACACTAACTCACTTTACACTCTCTCACAAACAAATAAGTCAAGTCAAGTCATCTTCATTTATATAGCGCTTTTAACAATGTAGATTGTCTCAAAGCAGCTTTACAGAGATAAGCGTATAATTTAAGGTAACAGAGATTGTTTCGGCTTTACAGCAGAGTTAAGTTATTTCCATCTAAAGTTAGTTTTAATTGATTTGGTTCCGTCGCAATGATCATTTGTTATTAAATTAGGGGCCGCTAAGACGACACCATTCTCTCTACACAGACTTTAAACGCGAACCTGTGAGAAACGCTGATGGCGGTCACATGCACATTTAGAATGGGTTCTATAGTTATGTGCGTTAGAATATACGCAGGTTTGGAATTCCCTACAAGCCAAGCCTAAACAAAATACTTGTCTTTCCTTATAAATTTTGATAAGGAATTTTATTTTATTTGTTGCTTTGGGGTAGGACCGCAAGACGAATTTTCCCGACAACGCCTTATCTGTAGAGTGGTAGTGGGATCCTCCATAGGGAGAGACTAGTTGGCACTTCAGCACTGCGTTGTCATCGGTCCAGGTGAAGGTCCTTCGTCAGATCTGGATACGGCCTGGATCCGGCAGGCTGCAGGAAAAACCTTGGGATAAACACAGACACTAAAATTAGCGTAGATGCCATTCTTCTCGTGATGTAACGAGTACATCAGGATTTTTGGGAAGTGTTCCCGGTTCCGGCTGACCTAATCTATGCAGCATAACATTAAATTATAGAAGTCTATAATGTATTATGTGAATGCTAGGTCAAAGAGATGTGTCTTTAATCTGGCTTTGAACTGACAGAGTGTGTCTGCTTCCCGGACAATGGTAGGAAGACTGTTCCAGAGTTTTGGTGCTAAATAGGAAAAGGATCTACCGCCAGCAGTCGATTTTGATATTCTAGGTATAATCAACTGGCCGGAATTTTGAGATCGTAATAGACGTGACGGACTATAATGCGTTAAGAGCTCGCTCAAGTACTGCGGAGCTAAACCATTCAGTGCTTTGTAAGTAATCAGCAATATTTTAAAATTTATGCGATGTTTAATAGGGAGCCAGTGCAGTTTTGACAGAACCGGGCTAATATGGTCATACTTCCTGGTTCTGGTAAGAACTCGAGCTGCTGCGTTTTGGACCAGCTGTAGTTTGTTTATTAAGCGTGCAGGGCAACCACCCAGTAGAGCATTACAATAATCTAGCCTTGAGGTCATGAACGCATGAACTAATTGTTCCGCATTTGTCAATGAGAGCATATGACGTAATTTAGATATATTTTTAAGATGGAAAAATGCAGTTTTACAGATACTAGACACGTGACTTTCAAATGAAAGATTGGTATCAAAGAGCACACCCAGGTTCCTAACCGACGACGAAGACTTAACAGAGCAGCCATCAAGTGTTAGACAGTATTCTAGATTATTACGTGAGGAAGTTTTTTGTCCAATAATTAGAAACTCTGTTTTTTCAGAATTTAGAAGTAGGAAATTACAAGTCATCCAATTTTTTATATCCGCTATGCATTCCGTTAATTTTGTGAATTGATAAGTTTCGTTAGGTTTTGAAGAAATATAGAGCTGAGTATCGTCAGCATAACAGTGAAAGCTAATTCCATGTTTCCTAATGATATCTCCTAAGGGTAGCATGTACAGAGTGAACAGCAGCGGTCCTAATACTGAGCCTTGTGGTACGCCATACTTAACCTGTGATCGATGAGACATCTCATCATTTACTGCTACAAACTGATAACGGTCAGATAAGTATGATTTAAACCATGCTAGTGCATTTCCTGTAATGCCAACATAATGTTCTAATCTATTTAAAAGAACGTTGTGGTCGATGGTGTCAAATGCAGCGCTAAGATCGAGTAACACTAATAGAGAGATACAACCACGATCGGATGATAAGAGCAAATCATTTGTGACTCTAACGAGAGCTGTTTCGGTACTATGGTACGGTCTAAATCCGGACTGGAAATCCTCGCAGATATCATTTCTTTCAAGAAAGGAACACAGTTGTGAGGATACTGCCTTTTCTAATATCTTTGACAGAAAAGGTAGATTCGAGATCGGCCTGTAATTGACTAATTCTGAAGGATCAAGTTGCGTTTTTTTAACAAGCGGTTTAATCAAAGCCAGCTTAAAGTTTTTTGAATTTTTTTAAAATACACACACACACGCTAGTCACACACGTTTGTCTTAGTCGTTTTCAGCTCCAGTGGCTAACTTCTAAAGCTAACGTTAAAATGAGACACATTAACCACAGCCTCATGAGTTAGCATGAGCTTTCTAAAATAGATAGTAACGTTACGTTAATGTCTTTTAACTTACCTCAATTTCATTATGGAATGCCTTGAGATGTCTTTTAAGGTTCGTGGTGTTTTTTCCTGTGATTTTGTGGCCGCATTTCTCCCCATCTTTTTCCACAACACATTCCGTTTTCTTTTCCACTTCTATGTAATGAAAGTTTTTCCAAATGTCGTTTCTTCTTTTTCTTCCAAAGACGAACCCCGTCTGGCCGGCCATCGGTCTCTTTCTCTGTGTCACACTAATAGACTTAACTTTGTTGTCGTTTACATACACTAATTCACCGCAGTCTAAGCAATCTAAATAATGCCGCGAGTGGGGCTTGAGGAAGTGACGCCGCCTGCGTCTGCGCAGTGCGACCTGATGCAGCCTCCTGAAGGGAGACACAGGAAACAGAAATACTGCAAAAATATATACTGCGACTAAACGAGACGAAATAACGTTGTAACATTTCGTCTCGTCTCGTTTTGGTCAACGAAAATGAAGAGACATTTTAGCATAGTTTTTATTTTGTAAACCACATTTAGTCTCGTTTTTATTCGTCAACGATATTGCATTATACATTTAATTATAGTCATCGTCACATGACCAGCATTTACGTTGCGTCTCGTCTCGTTTTCGTCACGTGATAAAGGTTCGTTGACGACGATATTTAGTCATAATTTTCGTTGACGAAAGCAACACTAATTATAGCTTGTATGTATTGTTTATCTACATGCTTGTTTATCTACAGGCATGCTAAACATGGTTTTGTGTTTGATTTGGCTACCGTTGTAAAGCCAATGTTTAGTGTTTGTATTGGGTTAATAGTTCTGACGACAGATATTTAGCTACAATCGTTCTAAATGCAAAAGTAACAGTGTCATATAGCGATCACAATAGATCTGCAGTCTTAAAAAACATACCTTAATGAAATGTCCTTTAACAGCCGTTCTTCAACAGGTTATGCTCGATCCTCTCCGCTAACATTCTCTGGGTCTGATTCGGGCTCAAATTTGTATGGCAATATTGACGCCGTTGTTTACTGAAGCACAAACTACCGGTAAGGGTAAGGGGTGTGACGTTTCCGAACAACGTGCACTCGGCGGTTAGCGAATCACATCACACTGGGCCAGCCAACCAATCTGAGCCCATTGCGTATTTTTGAAGGGGGGGCTTCATAGAACCCAGAAATTATCCTACCGTTTTTACAAGGAGAGACAGAGCAGTGTAGAATAATGGTTAAATATGTGAAAAATAATGCGAATTTTTAAAAACGAAGCATGAACACATGTTACAGTGCACCCCACAAACACAATCAAGCCTTCGAAAAAAGGTGTTTTACCACCCCTTTAAATACAGTTGTTGTTGTTATAATTAAAAAAAAAAAATGCATGTCTGGGCTGATTAGGTGAGTTTTTTTTTTTGTTTTTTTTTATCTTGAGAAAAATGAATGCCTATCTTGTGTAGCCTACCTAATATTTATCCAAATGAGTCAATATTGAATCAAATCAGAAGCACTGAACTGAATTGAAATCATAAAATTTGTGTCAAGCAATAAAAAAAGTAGCTTATCAGAAATTGTACCATGTAAACAATATAAATTGTTGTTACTAAACCTAATACAATTCTGCTTAGTTACTAAAATTTTACACCAATTTGATATTTAAAAATAAAATATTTAAAAAGTATATAATTATCTAACGTCTGACTAATTCAAAATTAACCTCAAAACATTAAATGCTAAATGGTGGTTATATATAGGCCTATCTAGCATTACAAAAAAAAATTGTCATTTTTAATGATGACCACCGTAAATAAGGGCTCCCTACAAAAGCCAATTTAACCACTGGTCAGAGCTCATAGGTTGTTGTCTATGAAGCAATCCATCTTGAAGAAAATAGATGGGAGATGAAGTCTTGTCTCCTACTTCATGAGCTAAAGAGAACAATTCTTGAAGAGTATCATCCGCCTGCTGTGCTTTGATAAGGTCATCTCGAGTCACACTATAAAGTGGAGAGAAAGAACAAGACGTGTTAACATGGTCATCAACAGCATGTGACTCATGAACAGGGATCACATCTTCCACATCCGTACACACAGTACAAGGTTCTGGCTGAGAGGAATTTTCAGAAACGGTATTCAGTCATTGGTCTGACCTGCCCTGTTTATGCTACAGGAATGAATGGTTACTGACTAAACCTGCCAAGTCTTTTTTATGCAAGGACAGTTTTCATTTATATACTTTTTAAATTTTCTGTTATTCTGTGTACATTATATTGGGAAAGGTGATCCACGGAATGTTTTAAACGGAATGTTTGTAAACAGTCATTGGTGGGCCATGAGTTGCAAAAGGTTGAGAAAACCTGTGCTATAGGGCTGGCACTAACAACTACTTTTGTATCGATTAATAAATCAACTGATTTATCGATTCATCTAAACCAGGGGTTTCCAAAGTGTTAGAGTTGTCACTTCTGTCTGGTTTGTATCTTGGTTTGGTGACAGAGCTTTGAGGTGAATAAAGATGCATAAAATGTTCCACTAATAATTTTTTATAAAAATATTTTTTCAAAGTTTTTAAAAAAATCATATGCTTACAATGCCAAGATAAGGCAGTCAAAAATGATCTCTTATATAAAATAAGTATTTAAATTTTGCGCGCACACCGTCACTTGCTCAATGTGCTTGTTGTCATAGTAACGGCAAAAGCAAAAGGAAAATGGCAGAGAAACGTAAATGCGGTGATTCTTCATCAGAGGCGAAGAAAAAGTTAAGACACTATGACAAAACCTACATAAATTTTGGTTTTATTGAAGGCCAAGACAAGTCTCGGCCAGAATGTGTCTTTTGTGGTGAAAAACTGGCAAACGACAGCATGAAACCAAGCAAGATGAAAAGACACCAGGAAACGAAGCATCCAGAGACAATCGGCAAAGATAAGGAATTCTTAGAGAGAAAAAAAAGAGATGGCTCTGTCAAAAAGATCGACAGACATCAGAAAAGTATTCGAAAGAGCAGGTAGTGATTTACAGAAGGCCACTAAAGTTTCCTTTGAGTGTTCGCTGTTGATTGCCAAGGCAAAAAAGCTGCATAATATTGGAGAGGAGTTAATCAAACCCGCCTGCATTAAAATAGTGAACACACTGTTGGAGCAGCTGTCTGATGGGTTGAGACCAACAAGAGACTGCAGGGCTCTGAGTCAAACATCTTGGAGTGCAAAGAAGCAATCGATGCTTTTATGCACAAGCTGGAGTACAGGGCTGGAAAAATGTCACAGGGGCATTTACAACACTTTCCACTGCTGCTTCAACATTCTGGGGGTACCGTGAGTGCATCTTTGCATGCCGAGTTTTGCCGTCAAATGACTGCGCTACAGGAGGCATTAAAGTCCCGCTTTGCGGATGTTGACGCATTATCCAAGGAGTCATGGGTTATGGATCCCTTCACATCAAGGCTTGAAGATGTGGAATACCTTGGCTGTGAAGATGAGCTCGCTGAACCACAAACTGATTCACTGTCAAAAAAGTGCTTCCAGGAGAATGGATTCAAAAGGCTTTGGATAGCCAGGGCAAGCCAGACCTACATCAAGATGTTAGGTCTGGCAACTCTCTGGTATCAAGCCCTTTCCAAATCTGTTTTTATTTTTATCATAGCTTGTTGGTAGCAAAAGTTATGTTTATCTGAAGTCGGCCGATCGCTATGATTTTCTGGAACGGAATTTTGAGAAAAACAGGTTTAATTAACTGTCACCGTCGAGACGCTTAATCTCGCGACTGTTATAAAACTGCGTGACGTTATAGTTTAAACAGGATTGCCGCGAAATGCGCACTATACACATTCACTGTACATGTATGTGGTTTATTTTAAAGGTAAACTATCTTTGTAGTGTTAAGGGACGGACAGATGTATGGGATATACGGCGATTGTTTTTTTTTTCACCTCTGCCGGGCGTTAGAGAAATGGTCGCATAGAATGCATTAGAGAAAGAGAGTATTTTCAGCTTGACACTATAAATCGCTGTTTTTCTGCACTAAACAAGGGAATTTTGCCAAGATATTTTGAGAGATAAGAGAAAAGACGTTATAGAATAATAATTTAATGGAAAAAAAAATTGACAAAAAAAATGACATTCAAACTATTTTGGAATTTACTGAAAACGGCCCAGCGCGACATCCGACGGGTTTTCCCAGATCGCATCACATATATACATATATATATATATATATATATATATATATATATACATACATATATATATATACATACATATATATATATATATATATATGCTATGGGGGGGGGGGGGTCACGGATTGTTAAATATGTACATAGGGGGGGCCCCAAGGAAAAAGGTTGGGAACCACTGTCCTAGAGCAGTCCAGTCTCCCTGTCGCAGCCCCAGTAGTGGCCGAAGAGGCAGTGGTACCATGCTCTAGTAAACGGAGGAGGAAGTCGTCCTCCGTCCCACAGGGCTTGGAGGCCACGCCCAAGCTCCTGGCCCTGCCGGTGCGGCCCAAGCTCCTGGTCCTGCCGGTGCCGCCCATGCTACCTGTCAAGCCTGAATCTCTACATGGCCGCCGCCGAGCCGGTGTCTCCAGACAAGATGGCCGCTGCTGAGCCGGTGTCTCCGGACAAGATGCTGAGCCGGTGTCCCCAGACAAGATGGTCGCCGCCAAGCCGGTGTCTCTGGACAAGATGGCCGCCGCCGAGCCGGTTGTCTGTTCCTGTTCCTAAGCCGGTGTGTGGGCCAGTTCCTGAGCATAACTCCACAGCTGCCCTCAAGAAAATTTTGGGAGGGGGCAATGGGTCCTTTAAACTGTCATCTCCGCCCCCTGGCCACTGTCATGGCCAATTCACAATCTCTGGTTCAGGTCTTCAATGTCTGGTTCTGGTCTCAGAAGAAATCTTTCAGAGTCAGAGTTTCAGGTCTCAGAAGAATTAACTTTATTAAGCAGTTCAACAAAATGAGATGGTAGCTAGAAATCTGATCTTACAATGGTTTACACTTGGGTCTTATATCTTTTTTTCTCATCACTTGTTGTCCAGTTACCTCACTTGGTGTCCAATTAGCTTTAACATAGTTATCTTTTTCTGTTTGCTCCTCCTCGTCACTTTGCCACGATTAGAAACACCTGCATTAATGTTTAATTTCTATTGGTGGCCATACTGGCACATGCGCCTTCTTAAATATGACTTCATATATGTTTTTTTGGGTACTTTTCCACTCTTATCCCCGTTTTTGTCCTGTCCTCACACAACCCTACACAGTTTTTGTCCTCACATACACTTTTGACCGGTTCAGTGTTTCCCATCATTTTGTCCCTTTTGACCTGTTCTCTCTGTTTCCCATATTTTTAGGCCTCCCATATCTTAGGCCTAGTATCCCTAATATTTATATCATGCATTTAAATTGGACTCATGTATGAGACAGATGAAATTCTCCAATACCACCCGAAGGGTTGTTTCCGCCTTGGCCGCCCGAACTGTCTGGTCAACCCTGGCCACCTGAACTGTCAGGTCCGCCCTGGCCCCCTGCACAGCCTGCTCAGCCCTTGACGCCTTAGTGAAGCTTAGTGTCAGGGTTCTGTCACTTCTGTCTGGTTTGTATCTTGGTTTGTTGACAGAGCTCTGACACTCTCAGTTTGTTATGTGTTCGTGTATAGTCTGGTTTGTTGTGAGCACATGGCTCTCCTGTCTATTGTCTAGCCCCTCCCATCTTGTTACCTGATTATTGATTAATTTGCCCCACCTGCTTTTCTCGTTACCCTCTTTTGTTTGCTTCCCTATTTAGTCTCCCTGTGTTTGCAGTCCTGTGCTGGTTTGTTGTGTATGTTCCCTTGTTTTTCAAGTTCCTGTCTAATGCCTGTCTTGTTTTCCCCCCTCACAGGGAGGTTTTGTTTGTAGTTTTGGTATTGCTTTTCGGTTACTTAATAAATATTCCTTTTTGCACTTGAATCCTCGCTTCACCATTTTTCCAGCCCATGACACAAAGTCTAAGACAGTGGGCCTCCCTTTTTGACACAACTTACAAACCCCATCCCCCTCCCACTCCCCCGCAACTCAAACTCACGGCATGAAAAACCTCAGACGCTCCACGCATATAAATGATAACAGTGCAACTATGAGAAACAAACCGCGTCCGACTTTTTGCATTCCCAATCGCACGTTATTGGAAACCTAAACAAACAGCACAGAGACTGAGTTTGTGTGGAGCAGCGTTTACTGTGAATGGATCTGAGGTCATTTTAATGTAATCTGCATGCATGTAAACAATTAAAGCGTTGTTGTGGCGAGAGGGGAAAAAAAGAGTGCATATTTATTTAACTGAATCACAGCCTTTGTCATTTCACAATAGCACTATGCTATATTATGATTGTAAATGGTTTTAATATATCGCGTAGCCTTAGAAAAAGGTGTAATAATGCGGTGCATGGATTCTTCCATGTATCTCACTTCTGGTATTTTTAAACACATACACTTTTTAAAACAGCAAGGATAAAGACAATTAGGAAAAATAAACTACTGACACTGAAATGGATTCGTATTAACCTTGTTTAAAAGCTTACTTTTCTAGTTAATCAAAGATGTAACATTGCGATCTAAATCCAGTGTTAGTTCAGTGTAATTGCCACGTGCTGAGCAACAAAATCTCTTAGGTAGGGTATCTCTGTAAGGTAGTCACAGTCAAATCACTCCTTCTCCACCAGTGTTGCCAGACTGGAAATGTCCAAGTATTGTACCAGAAGCTCAAAATTATCGTACACAAGTCAAACATACAGAATACACCTATTTATTGACCAACAACTTATTGACACGACATGAAAATGACTTTTTTGCTAAAATATCAACCTCGGCTTGGAAAAAACTGGCCTAAGCGCCGCGGAAAGAACTCTTTACTTTTTTTTTTTAAACTTTTTTCTTCTTCTTGCAAAACATACAGATATGACATGTTAATGATACACAACTTTGTTTACAATATACAAAAAGAACATTAACTTGTGCTCATGAGAGAGTCATTCTCCACAATGATTGGCCGAGAACACATAACGTGAGATGAGATGAAAGACATGCGTATCTCCACGTTCAGGTTCTTATCACGGTAGACATAGAATCCACAGCAAGATCAATGAGTATAGAAGCCCTATGATTACAACCACCATCATTTGAAGTGTCACACAATTCTGAGATTGTTTTCATTATTTATCGTAAATCGAACAGAGGTCAAAATTATCGTACAAATACGATAATTATCGTACATCTGGCAACACTGATCTCCACTTATAGCTGGTGTGTGGTGATGGTTTTAATAGCCGTGAGTCTTGGACTGGTCTGTCTTCTGTTGATTATCATCATACTGCGGTATTTCATGATCACAGCAGAGAGAGACGAGATGAAGAGTTACAGGAACACAGCTGGAGAGTTTGATCAAACTAAATACTGCATATGTGGTTTCTCCACTGCATGGATCTTCATGTGTCGCTTCAGGTCACTTTTAATAAAGAAACTCTTCCCACACTGATCACACGTGTGCGGCTTCTCTCCAGTGTGGATCCTCTCATGTGATCTCATATTTGATGAGTGACTGAATCTCTTGTCACAGTGTGAACACTTGTAAGGTTTTTCTCCAGTGTGGATCATCTCATGTGTTTTCAGAGATGATGGCTGACTGAATCTCTTGTCACAGTGTGAACACTTGTAAGGTTTTTCTCCAGTGTGAATTCTCTGGTGCCGTTTTAAATCTATCCCTGTAGTAAAAGTCTTCTCACACTCAAAGCACATGTACTCTCTCACACCAGTATGTATTTTCTCATGTCTATGTAAAGTTGGCAGCCATGAAAAACTCTTTCCACACACAGAACATGAATGCGGCTTCTTCTTCGTATGAACTGTCAGGTGTCTCTTTAGCTCTGATGCACAAATAAATGTTTTGCCACATTGATCACATGAGAACGGCTTCTCTCTGGTGTGAACTCTTCTATGCGCATCTAGATTAGATTTGTGTGTGAAACTCTTCCCGCATTGATCACATGAGAACGGCTTCTCTCCAGTGTGGATCCTCATGTGAATCTGAAGACTTCGTTTGGTTGTGAGACTCTTTCCACACTGAGTGCAGGTGAAAGATTTCTTGGCTCTTCTTTTCTTTAAAAATGTCTGTTTAGTCTTTGAGCGACTCAAAGGTTTTCCTCCAGGTTGGACATGATGTTCCTCCTCCACTTCACTCAGTTCTTCACTCTCCTCCTCCACTTCCATCAGTTCTTCACTCTCCTCCTCCACTTCACTCAGTTCTTCACTCTCCTCCTTCACTTCACTCAGTTCTTCACTCTCCTCCTCCACTTCACTCAGTTCTTCACTCTCCTCCTCCACTTCACTCAGTTCTTCACTCTCCTCCTCCACTTCACTCAGTTCTTCACTCTCCTCCTTCACTTCCCTCAGTTCTTCACTCTCCTCCTTCACTTCACTCAGTTCTTCTCTCTCCTCCTTCACTTCACTCAGTTCTTCACTCTCCTCCTTCACTTCACTCAGTTCTTCACTCTCCTCCTTCACTTCACTCAGTTCTTCACTCTCCTCCTTCACTTCACTCAGTTCTTCTCTCTCCTCCTTCACTTCACTCAGTTCTTCACTCTCCTCCTTCACTTCCATCAGGTCTGACAGGAAAGCAAAATTATTCATTTAATTTTCAGTACATCAAAATAATTCAAAGAGAGATATATAAAGTGAAAGAACATGAAAGTGAGTCCTGATGTAATAGTAGAAATTAGACAATTGTTATAAAATATTATGAGAATTTGAAGCCTTTTTATAAATTGATTATATGTCCTTAAAACTTTCCATGAACGAGGTAAATTTATCTTCCAATTATTATCTTAAAAACATTATAGGCATAAATCCCATGTTTCTTTAGTAATAACTATTAAATATATTTGATCAATGACACAATTATCTAACATGATATTAACATTAAAATATACAATACTGCCATTTTTGACACCAACTTTGAGATTGATATTTAATTGACTAAAACATTTTCCTTGCACTGACTTCCATTCATGCGCATGTGAAAGTGGGACACCAGAAACACAAGCTCAAGTGAATTACCCTGTGAGAAATAAGTCAAGTCAAGTCAAGTCAAGTTTATTTATATAGCGCTTTTCACAACACAGGTTGTATCAAAGCAGCTTCACAGTAATAAATTAAAACAATACATCAATGTTTGTTTCTAGTGGAACGTCTACGTTTGGTAATGCTGATCAATAGTATCGTTGATTGATTAATTAAATTAAATATCCCCAAATATCCCCAACTGAGCAAGCCAAAGGCAACAGTGGCAAGGAACCGAAAAACTCCATCAGGTGACCTAATGGAGAAAAAAAAAAACTTGGGAGAACCCGGGCTCAGTCGGGGGCCAGTTCTCCTCTGGCGTTTATAAACTAGAGGTCGGATTTAACTGTATGATTAAAAGTATTATATGAATGCCTGGCTGAAGAGATGCGTCTTTAATCTAGTTTTAAACTGGGAGAGCGAGTCTGAGCAACGAACAGTATCAGGAAGGTTATTCCAGAGTTTTGGTGCTAAATGTGAAAATGCTCTCCCTCCTTTGGTTGATCTGGATATCCTAGGTATGACCAAAAGCCTCGAATTTAGTGACCTTAAAGAGCGCGATGGATTATAGGGCGATAGAAGATCCGTTAAATAGACTGGAGCTAAGCCGTTTAGGGCTTTATAAGTCAGTAGCAATACCTTGTAATTAATACGGAACTTTATAGGTAACCAATGCAGTGATGATAAAATCAGTGTTATATGATCATATTTTCTTGATCTAGTTAGAACACTAGCGGCGGCATTTTGGACTAACTGTAGCTTGTTTATTGAAGATGCAGGACAACCAGCTAATAACGCATTACAGTAATCTTGTAGATTTAAAAATCATGGTTTCCCCATTATGGTTGAATCACGGAAGCTACACCAGTTACCTTTGCCAAGAGATATGAATTTATTATGTATCATGTGTCAGACAGAGAGAAACAAGCATAAGAACAAGGCTACATGAGAGGTCTTCATCCCAGATTTCTCTGTTCTCCATTTCTTTATCTTCTCATCCCATCATTCTAGATGTAAATGGTTTCTCTGGCTTTATGTTTCTCTGCCATTAAGGTTCTCCTACCTCTAAGTTTCTCCCCATTCTTTGTTTCTCCTGTGCCTCTACCCTCATAGCCCTGTTTCTCATCCATATGGCTTTGTTTCTCATCCATATGGCTTTGTTTCTCTGAGGTGGTACAGTAAGGTTGAGCTTATATACATTACAGAGCAGCTTCCTTTTAAGGTAACAAACATGTAGCTTAAGCTTTAAAAATAAAACGTATATGTCATACGAACACATGGCGCAATTCACTTCCATATTAAGAATCATCTTTGTTGTTTACATCAGTTGCATCAGTTGAACACATGTTACAATGTACACACCCTGTACAAAATATAGCTCATCCACCTGTCTCATGTGACATGATCTTCACATGGTTCATGCTATCTATAGTCTCCTCATGCATAACTCTGGCTTGACAAAATACATTATGAAATTATTAATAAAATAAAAATAATACAAATACATAACATTAAACAGTAAATTTTAGTCTTCAAATCTAGTCTCGAGGTCATGAATGCATGAACTAACTTTTCTGCATCAGAAACAGATAGCATATTACGTAGCTTAGCAATGGTTCTAAGGTGGAAAAAGGCTGTTCTTGTAACATATGAAATATGATTTTCAAAAGACAGGTTGCAGTCTAATATAACACCCAGGTCTTTTACTGTAGATGATGAAGTAACAGGACATCCTACTATGTTAAAGTTGTATTGTGAGAGGTTTTGTGGGCGGTTTTTTGAACCGATAAGTAGTACCTCTGTCTTGTCTGGATTTAATAAAAGAAAATTACGCGTCATCCAATCTTTTATATCTTTAACACACTCTGTCAATTTGGATAATTTAGCGTTTTCATCTGGCCGTGATGAAATATAGATTTGAGTGTCATCAGCATAACAATGGAAACTAATTCCATGTTTCCTTATAATATTTCCAAGTGGCAGCATACATATTGAGAATAATAGAGGGCCTAACACAGATCCCTGCGGCACTCCATAGTTTACTGGAGTTATGATAGATTTTTCTCCATTTAAATAAACAAAATGGTAGCGGTCAGATAAATACTATCTAAACCAGCTTAATGCTTGTCCTTGAACACCAGTATAATTTTGTAGTCGATCTAAGAGTATTGTATGATCTATAGTATCGAACACAGCACTAAGATCAAGTAAAACTAATATTGAGATACAGCCCTGGTCAGAAGCTAAAAGTAAATCATTTGTGATTTTAACGAGCGCAGTTTCAGTGCTATGATGCGGCCTGAACCCAGACTGAAACTTTTCATAGTTGTCATTTTCTTGTAAGAAAGAGGCCAGTTGAGCAGACACAACTTTTTCTAATATTTTAGACATAAAAGGTAGATTTGAAATGGGTCTATAATTTGCTAGATTATGTGAATCTAATTGTGGTTTCTTAATGAGAGGTTTTATAACTGCCAGTTTAAATGTTTTTGGAACATAACCTAAAGATAAAGACGAGTTAATAATATTGAGGAGAGGCTCTTCCACTACAGGTAACACTTCTTTCAATAGTTTAGTTGGTATAGGATCTAGTAAACATGTTGTTGTATTAGATGAAGTTATAAGTTTATTTAACTCTTTTTGTTCTATAGTTGTAAAGCACTGTAATTGTTCTTGCGGGGTGATAATTGAGGCTGAATTATAAGGCGCGATTGAGGATTGAACGTTTACAATTGTGGTTCTGATGTTTTCTATTTTCTCAGTGAAGAACTTCATGAAATCATTACTACTAAACTGTAACGGAATATTTTGTTCAGGAGACATCTGCTTATTTGTTAGTCTAGCCACGGTGTTAAATAAGAACTTAGGATTATTATGGTTGTTTTCTATTAGTTTGCAGAGATGCTCAACCCTGGCCTCTTTTAGGGCCTTTTTATAACGTGACATACTGTCTTTCCATGCGATTCTAAAGACCTCTAAATTAGTTTGTTTCCATTTACGCTCTAAATTACGGGTTTCTCTCTTTAGAACACGTGTAGTATTGTTGTACCATGGTGCTTTACTTTTCTCTCTGACCTTTTTTAATCTAATGGGTGCAACAATATCCAATGATCCATAGAGAATGGTGCTCATAGTGCTAGTTAATTCCTCAAGTTCATCTGTTTGTTTGGGTTCACTGAGCAGCCGAGACAGATCCGATAAGCTATTTGAAAAATTATCTATGGTGGATGGAAGGATTGTTCTGCCTAATCGATAACGCGGCGCAGCATGATATATTACAGGGATACGTAATATGCAAGTTACCATATAATGGTCAGTGACACCGTCACTTTGTGGAATGATATCTATATCGGTTGGATCGGTTCTATACGATATAATTAAATCGAGTGTATGATTAAATCGATGAGTTGGTCCGGTAACGTTTTGCTTGACCCCAAAGGAGTTTAATAAGTCTGTAAACGCAGCCCCTAACGCATCACTTTGATTATCTACGTGTATGTTAAAGTCTCCAACAATTAATGTTTTATCGAAATTAACTAATAGGTCTGAGAGAAAATCTGCAAACTCTTTTAGGAAATCAGCGTAAGGCCCAGGCGGTCTATATACGGTAGCCAAGGCTAGAGATAATAGGGATGTTTTTCGAACATCTAAGAGCTTAACATTTAGTACAAGTACTTCAAATGAAATAAACTTATAACCCGTTTTCTGAGTAACATTGAGAACATCTCTATAGATTGTTGCAACACCGCCGCCACGACCATTCAGACGGGGCTCGTGCTTATAGGAGTATCCAGGAGGAGCAGACTCATTTAGACCGAAATAATCATTTGGTTTAAGCCAGGTTTCAGTAAGGCAAAGTACATCGAAGCTATTATCTGTGACTATTTCATTTACAATAACTGCCTTAGGTGTGAGTGATCTAATGTTTAGAAGACCTAGCAGCAGAGACTATGATTTGGACTTTTGGTTACTAGTCAAAAGGTATTTAACATTTTGGAGATGTTATCTGACAGAAGATCCGATCCGAATCTGCTTGGGTGTAAGCCATCAGCACGGTAAAGCCTAGGACGCTCCCAAAACAGATTCCAATTATTTACAAAGAGCAGTTTCTGCTCATTGCACCATGATATTAACCATTCATTTAGCGCGAATAATCTACTAAACTTTTCATGACCTAGTCGGTACGTGGGAAGCGGTCCTGACACAATGATCGTTATATCAGGCGATGTGCTGCGTACCGTATCGATCAGATTCCTGAAGTCTTTCTTCAGAACCTCTGTCTGGCGCAGCCTGATGTCGGCCCCTCCCGCCTGCAGGACCACAGTTCCGACGCGCTCGTTCAGAATCTCGGGAACGCGAGCAGCGATTTCAGAAACACGAGCACCAGGAAAGCAGTGACTATGCACCTTACTTTTATTTAATGTAGCGTGTACATGTCGAACGATGGAATCGTCGATGATCACAGCATCGCGTTCTGTTTCGCGAAGAGGGGAGAAGCGGTTTTGTGTGGATATCTCGAAAACCGGGAGGGTCGGAGAGAGTTTTCTTGGTCTAGACCTGACTCGCGTCTTCCGCTGCGGAAATATCCAGGCTTCGTGATGGCATGTTGGAGCCGGAGTGAACGAGACCATGGCTGATCGCGATCGCGACCTCGACGCTTGGGACCGATGCTGAGTAACGCACGGAGTAGACGAGGTCGGAGTCAGCGGGTTAGTAACATTAATCTCTGATTTGTGAGCATCAGCGCGTGATGTTTCAAGAGCTAACCGCCGGTCTATTAGCTCGGCTTGTCTCACTAAAAGGTCGTGGATCTGTTTCTCAACAGCTTCCCGCTCAGACTGCACCGAGTGCAGCTCAAATGTGTCCTCACCTGCACCAAAAGGTGGACTACTTACATCTGATATATTCGCCATTTAACAGATGGACATTAAGTTAGCAACGATGCTACCAGTGATGCTATCAATATTAATAGGCCTACTAATTTCTGACTAACGTCTTAGATAGGGTGGTGATGGCGCAGTGGATAAGACACATGCCTTTGGTGTGAGAGACCCGGGTTCGAATCCACTGTGAGACACCATGTGTCCCTGAGCAAGACACTTAACCCCTAGTTGCTCCAGAGGCGTGCGACCTCTGACATGTATAGCAATTGTAAGTCGCTTTGGATAAAAGCGTCAGCTAAATGAATAAATGTAAATGTAGATATAATCCGTCTTTTAGTGGTACGGGTGTAGAGTAGACGCATGAAAGGCGAGAAAATGTTTATAAGTGAGTGTTGAGAAGACGCGTTCAGCCGTGATCCCCGGGAGTAATCTATAAGAGTATCCAGCGTTGGATTACTAATAGGCTTGAGACGCGTCTGCTCAACAGTCCAATAACACAAGCGTTTAGCATTCAAGTGGAGTGGATTGGTTATTTTTAAATTTTGTATTATTATTATTATTTGTTATATGTTAAATTTATGTCTGTAAAAAAGCTGCCGCAGAGAGTGACGTCATTTCACGGCCGTTGCAGTGTCTGTAGAAACTTCACAAGCTCAAAGTGTAGAGTGGCCATAACTTTAACTGGCTTTAAATGAACTATTTTATCATCTTTATCTGTGTCCTACATGTTTCACTCAACCCTGTTACTCCTGACATGATTTTCCTCCTTTTAAAACAGCATTTCTTAAAACTGTGACACACAGGAAGTGACATCATCTGGGCTCTTTCTACTGCATGATGGGAAGACAAGAAAATAATCTCAATCCATTGTCTCAGTTTTTACACAAGCTGTAGCATTGACTGTATTCATCAACCCTGTTACCAAAGTTAATGTAAGAAGAATCTCTATAACTATGAATAACTTGTATGATATTAGACAAATACAACTTTTTCAGTAACTTGGTGTTTACTGACTATTCCTAAAAAAAAAAATTGTAAACTATGTTGAAAATGACTGAACTTCTGGTAATGTTGTTGCAAATTGGGAACCAGGTATAAAATAAATGTAAAATAAAAGTTAAATAATAGTATTTCGCTTGATCTGATGTTGACAATTAATATAAAAATGTATCAAACCTCCCTTTACTGACCATTTGTTGAAGAAAAACCCAGAACATTCTGTACCGTTTCACAGTTGAACTGTTTATCTAAATGTGATGAAGTGCTTGAATGTTTCTAACATGAATGTTCTCCAGCATCATGAATGAATGAAGAATAAACACCAACCTCTTTGTTCTTCAGGATCTTCAGTGTGTTTCATTCTGCAGGGTTCTGGATCACTCATGTTCTCACTGTCCTCTTTAATAAACTCAGTCTTTGCAGATTTCAGCTCTTCCTGATGCTCTGATGCTCGTCTTCACTTGTAGCTGATGGGAATTTACAGCATTTATTGGGGAATTACAGTGGGAGGAGCTTCACTGATGATGAATTCCAGCATGGGAGGAGCTGATCTACCAAAAAAATATAAATTACTGATTTTTTTTTTCTATAGTAAATGACACTTCTAAGCATTTATGCCTGTCTATCTATTCATTGTACAGGAACTGATGCCAATTCATTAATTATTTTTTATTATTTTTATTGCTAATCCTAACATTATTCTGCTTCCTCATTAAAATACAGATATCTAGAAATAAAGAAAAGAATGTAAATAATTTAAATTATTCCTAATATAAATAAATGTTAAGAAAAACAATTAAAATCATAAACAGAAAAAGGTACATAATTGTAATCATCAAATCCCCTCAGTCTGCTGACACCAATGAAATGAGCTTTAAGTGTCAATTTACAGGAGATCTGAAGACATCAGCATAATAAATGAGGTGAAAACAGGAACTATTGTCATGAAATAAAGAGTGTTTTCAGCAGATCTGTTAATATTGATGAGCCTCAGACTATCAACACTCATTCAACAAGCCATTCAGGACCATCAGCAGATCATCTCACTTTATTCTGAGTGTTTGCTGTTAGAAACACATTATTTGAGTCAGGATACATGACAAAAGCCTGTAAAACTGCTCTACTGAAAGAAAATTATTGTAATTTCTCACAATATGACATGGATAAAACATCAATAACACAAAAACAATCACTAATGACACTCATCTTCATCAACCATTGCAGGGAAATAAACAGCAGCATAATATGTCCACATTAAGTTTGATCTTATGATATAACGTTACATAAATCCCTATAAAGTAGTTAGATCTTAAAAAAAACTTTTATATGCGCAGAAACTGAAAATGATCATAAAACTTTTACAAATACTGAGCACCACAAGCACTATTGTTCCAAGAGTAAAACGCTATCATATTTATTTGCTTTAATGTCTCACGTGGCTCATCATAGGCTCAGTGTAAAGCATTAGCAGTCTCTGTTTCAGTATGACACATGAGATAGATTCACATTAATTCCCTCACAGATCTTAAACTTTGACTTTTGACTTGATGAAACAATCACACAAACGAACACAACATCGCTCAGGTCTGAATGAACTCAACATTATTCTCCTCATGCTCGCTGCTGCTGCACTAAATGTTTATTTCAGAAGGAAGACGCCAGAAAAGACGCACAAGTATCATTGTGATCGATGAAAACAATACAGAAATGAGCCTGTCGCTTAATCAAACTGTATAAAGTGTGTGTGATGGTTGTGTAGACAATGGCGCCACCAGGGGGTGGCCAGGGGTGGCCGTGGCCACCCTTGGCCGACTCCTGGCCACCCCACTGGCCACCCCGCTGGCCAGTATAAATTTTAGTAGCATCAGTTATGCATTTCATCCCTAATGCACAGCCAGGCAGGCCGCTCTAGACCTTCCATCGCACACAGTAGCCAGTACTCCCCCGCCCATAGACTGTAAAAAAAATAGCCCCCGCCCCTCCGTCAATGCCGCTGTTGCGCCCTTTTACAGTCTATGTGTTGCGCGCTCAGACAGCAACAGCTCAGCGCGTGCCCGTCGGTCAACAATTTCAAAAGAAGTTAAGAAAGAAGACGAAGAAGACTACCGCGTCAGTTTGGGTGACAAAGTCATCTGAAGTCATTCCATAGCTTAATGTGAGGGACTGAAGTCTATTTAGGCCTACATCATTTAAGTTTATGGAAACTCGTTTTCGCTCCTCTGTGGCGGTCAATCATTCTCCATTCAGTATTCAAACAGCGCGCGCGCCTCTTCCGGTTGGATGCATGGTAAAACTCTCCAATATGATATTATGCACATTATAATGCATTATCTGTAGATAAAAGGTTGTGGATTTGCATAAAATGACTTTATTTTGTTGGAGTTTGTTGCTGTTTTTAAACGACTCACTACCGTGTGCTTGTTAGATCACACACATCACAAGGACTATGAATCGACATCAAACGCACAATAACTGGAATTTTTAAACTGTGAAACAAATGATCAATAAACTGTTGGACAGATACACTCTAGGATTTGTGCGCTCGACATTTCTTCGCTTTGTGCCGTGAACTTTATGCTCACTTGTGCAGCGCAGCGCTGCACACTGTGACTCCATGTTGCTTTGAGCACATCATTCTGCATCCGCGATGCGCATACGCGCTTTGTGTGCTCTGTTTTGAAGCATTTCATATTATCATGGTTTTGCGCACTGAAAGATTATTAAAAGCCTATATTTTTTATACCTAGCCTGCTCAATACATTTTAAATAAGCATAATTTAATTGTATATTATTTCTTTGTAGTGTAGGCTATATAAATATATACACTTCTGAATTCTTGACATTAATATATAAATATAATATATTTGTGTCTGCCAGTATCTGCTTTTCCCCAGTAACTGTTTTGTTTGCAATAAATGTACACCTTATGCCAAATATAATTGCAAAATAAAACAGAATTGTTGTGCAACTCAAAATGTTAACTGTACTGTTATTAGTCTATGCATATTATATCATTAGTAACATTAAATATAACACAATAAACCATCATATAGTATATCAGTAGGAGTTTCTTTAAGTCTTTCTGATAGTTTTCTACAGGCCGGTTTACTACAACAGTAGAAAAAAATCTGAAATTATGGTTCATAGTTTTGGTGTGCCACCCCAAGATTTTAAGTGGCCCCATCTGGCCACCCCCATGAAAAATTTCTGGAGGCGCCACTGTGTGTAGAGAAATACCGTGAACTGCTCTCCTCACCTCAGAAGACTCGACGCTGAAACTCTCAATGACGGAAGAGAGACGGCGCGAGCGAGCGGTGACGTCATCGACCGCCAACTGTAGGAGGGGGGGGGGTTCAGCAACAATTGTTTTAAAGAACTGGGAGCTAAGCTTACAAGTATACAGTCGTTTTAGTAATGCTTATTTGATTATAGCTGGAGATTTTAATGAAACCCCTGACGATGCACAAGATAGATTTCCTATAAGAACTACCTCTAATTCACATGATAATATTATTTTATGGTTGTGTGGAAATCTTTCAGTGACAGATGCTTGGTGTTTCTTTAACTCTGATTGTAGAGGCTTTACTTGGTCCAACAAATCTGGATCGCTTAAAGCTAGAATTGATCTTTTTCTCATTTCTCATACTATTTTGAAAGATGTCCATACTGTTAATCATCAATTGGCCTTGGCCGATAAAATGTGATAATTTAAGTTGAGAAAACTTAATTTCTTTAGGTGTTACCAATTGAAGTAATTTTTTAAGTTGATCCAACTGTTCACTTTTTACAGTGTAGAAGTAAGCAAATTAAAAGAGAAAAAAAAACATTAAAGAATTAGAACTCATTCATAGATTAAGTGTGTTAATGCAGAAGGAAAATCCCAGTAAAGAGGATGAGGTAGAAATGAGCACATGTCATTTGCAAATTGAAAATATGTACACAGAGATTGTTAAAGATGTTTTTATATGCTCTAGACTAGAGCAAAATGGATCGTAAAATGGATGAAAAAAGAAATCGTAAAAAGACATCTCTCTCTCTCTCTGCCTTAAACATTAATAGTGTTTTATGTGCAGATCCAGGAATGATTTCAACCTTTGTATACTCCTTTTATAAAAAAAATTATACTTCTCAGTTTTCTCAAGAAAAATCTGACGATTTTCTTTTGAGTATTCATGATAAGATTTTAGTTATTAAGGATGACTTTAAGCAACTTTGTGATTCTGATATCTCTATAGTTGAAATGGAGGATGCACTGAAATCTATATCACTGTTAAATGGTTGATTTAAGTCAAGTATATTTGTATAACACTTTTCACAATACAGATTGTATCAAAGCAGCTTCACAGTATTAAATTAAAATAATACAACAAGGTTTGTTTCTAGTGGAATTTATTGATTGATAAAATAAAATTAAATATCCCCAAAATATCCCCAACTGAGCAAGCCAAAGGCAACAGTGGCAAGGAACCGAAAAACTCCATCAAGTGACCTAATGGAGAAAAAAAAACCTTGTGAGAACCCAGGCTCAGTCGGGGGCCAGTTCTCCTCTGGCATTTATGAACTAGAGGACGGATTGTAGTTTGAACTGTAAGATTAAAAGTATTATATGAATGCATGGCCGAAAAGATGCGTCTTTAATCTAGTTTTAAACTGGGAGAGCGAGTCAGAGCAACGAACAGTATCAGGAAGGCTATTCCAGAGTTTTGGAGCTAAATGTGAAAATGCTCTCCCTCCTTTGGTGGATCTGGATATCCTAGGTATGACCAAAAGCCTCGAATTTATTGATCTTAAAGAGCGCGATGGATTATAGGGCGATAGAAGATCCATTAAATAGACTGGAGCTAAGCCGTTTAGGGCTTTATAAGTCAGTAGCAATACCTTGTAATTAATACGGAACTTTATAGGTAACCAATGCAGTGATGATAAAATCGGTGTTATATGGTCAAACTTTCTTGATCTAGTAAGAACTCTAGCGGCTGCATTTTGGACTAACTGTAGCTTGTTTATTGAGGATGCAGGACAACCAGCTAATAAAGCATTACAGTAATCTAGTCTCGAGGTCATGAATGCATGAACTAACTTTTCTGCATCAGAAACTGATAGGATATTACGTAGCTTAGGAATGTTTCTAAGGTGTAAAAAGGCTGTTTTTGTAACATGAAATATGATTTTCAAAAGACAGGTTGCAGTCTAGTATAACACCCAGGTCTTTTACTGTAGAGGATAAAGTAACAGGACATCCTACGATGTTAAAGTTGTATTGTAAGAGGTTTTGTGGGCGTTTTTTTGAACCGATAAGTAGTACCTCTGTCTTGTCTTGATTTAATAAAAGAAAATTACGCGTCATCCAATCTTTCATATCTTTAACACACTGTCAATTTGGATAATTTAGCGTTTTCATCTGGCCGTGATGAAATTCTGTATAACTGGTCGTATATCATAACCATCACTGAAGAGTAATGTTAGTAGACCTTCCTGAAATTAAAGCACTGTGTAGGCCTATATAATGTGTATCTTTGTTTAATTGTTTATCTTTTGTTTATCTATTGTTTATCTTTGTTTAATATATATATATATATATAAAACAAAAAGAACCGATAAGAATACAGTTAAAGTACCGGATCGATAAGCAGCATCGGTAAGAGTAAGAATACCGTTAAAACCCTACTCCCCGGTCAATGCTCCGACAACAGCCCAGACATGAGCTACTTCAGCCACCAGTCTCCCCAGTCCCTGGTAAGATGCCAAGCCCTGGTCCTTCGTCAGAGATGGCATTCGACTCAGAGATGGAGGTAGAGCCTATACCGCGCCTGAGCTAGAGACTCAAAGTTAGTTTGGCAGCTCAGTGAAACACTTTAAACGTTGTTTATTTTTTTAAAAAGATTTTTATTTTTATATACAGTAAAATTGTGCTTCAAATAAAAAAAAGTATTTACCTACATGTTATTCTTGTTTAAAATCATTTACATAATATGAATGTATATAGAGCGTGATCAAAAGGTGACCTTAAAATTGTGGCGTTAAAGGTGATGTGAGTCGAGAAAATATTTGGGTGCACCTACATTTTGTGCTGGTGCACCTAAATAAATAAGTTAGGCGCACCAGTGCAACCAAGGCAAAAAGTTATTAGAAAAAGTCCAAGGCACTCGAATTGGTGAAAAAAATTTTAAAAAGCCTTTATTTCTTCATGGCTATAACTTTTAAAATTGTTACGGTGAGAAGCAAAAGTAGGCCTACACCTACGCGTTGCGGCTGCTAGCCTTCATCAGGGTGTGTAAAACAAACTTCATCTCATTTCATTTAACAAGAGTTAATTAGTCGAATTAGAAACACCTGATCTTGACCTGATCAGCTTAAAGATAGGGCTACCTTTCAAAGAGTATGTTTTTCACAATACAATTGAATCAAATACACAAGTCAAATTACATACATGTCAGAATTTGTAATATAACTTCTCAACAAACGAGAAGAAAAAAAAAAAAAAACCCAAAAAACTGAATCTACTATATTGGTGACCATGGATGTAGAATCACTATACACAAACATAGACCATAAGGATGGACTGGAAGCTTTAGCATACTATTTAGATATGAGATCATCTGTTGAAAGGACACCTGCTTTTTTTATTGCACAGTTAGCAGAATGGACATTGAACAATAACATTTTTTTGTTTCAAAACGAATTCTATAAACAAATTAAGGGTACAGCTATGGGTGCGTGCTTTGCCCCAAATTATGCAAATTTATTTTTGGGTTTTTGGGAAAAGAGATTTGTATTCTCGGACTTAAATCCCTATCTGAAGTATGTTGAGTGGTGGGGTAGATACATAGATGATATTATATTGATATGGAGAGGCTCGGAGACAGATTTGTTAGCTTTCCATGCGTATCTGAATAATACCAATACTAATTTGAAGCTGAGCTTAGAGTATTCATACACTGAGATCAATTTTTTAGATGTTAAGATTTTTAAAGACAGTGATGAGAAGTTACATACTACTATCTTTAGAAAAAAAAACGACAGAAATACTATACTAAGAGCAGACAGTTTCCATCCTTTATGGATGACTGAAAACATTCCAGTAGGACAGTTCCAGAGGTTGAAAAGAATATGCGATCGAGAAGAAGATTTTGACATTAGGGCAGAGGAAATGACTCAAAGATTCAAAGAACGAGGGTATAAAAATATGGTGATTAATAAAGCACATAATAAAGTAAAAAATATGAGTAGAGATGAGCTATTACGACGAAAACAAAAATCACAAGATTCAGATAATTCAGTTTATTTTGTGACACAATATAGCACAGAGGCAAACAGAATTAAGAAGATTATTAAAAGTAATTGGGAAATAGTGATGAGTGATCCTTATTTAAGAGAAGTCATGCCAGAGTCTCCTTCGATTTCATTCCGAAAAGCACCTACAATTAAAGATAAAATAGTGAGAAGCCATCTTCCTATAAAAAAATCAAATACATGGTTAAATTCAAGTGTAGGGAATTACAAATGCGGTAATTGTAATCATTGTGAAAACATGGTTAAGACTGAAGTGTTTGGAGATGTTATCTCTAGCTCTGATTTTAAAATAAGATCATTCATTAATTGTAATACCTCTTTCGTGGTGTATCGGCTGGAGTGTCCTTGCGGGTGTTTTTATATAGGGATGACTACGAGAAAATTGAAGATCAGACTATCAGAGCATAAAAATGCGATAAGAGTCTGCAATCCGTTATACCCCATGGCACTGCACTATAGAGATATGAATCATGGTAGTCCTAATACATTAAAAATTATAGGTATTGAACATATCCCGAAATCAATAAGAGGAGGAGATCGAACTAAAAGGTTGTTGCAGAGAGAATCTTTCTGGATTTATACATTGAAAGCAACTACATTTCCGGGTTTAAATGGAGAACTAGATTTTGTACCATTTTTGTAATGTATTAACTCTGTATCTTGTTAATTTGATGTTTTTTTTTTTTTTTTTTTTTTTTTTTTTTCTTCTCGTTTGTTGAGAAGTTATATTACAAATTCTGACATGTATGTAATTTGACTTGTGTATTTGATTCAATTGTATTGTGAAAAACATACTCTTTGAAAGGTAGCCCTATCTTTAAGCTGATCAGGTCAAGATCAGGTGTTTCTAATTCGACTAATTAACTCTTGTTAAATGAACTGAGATGAAGTTTGTTTTACACACCCTGATGAAGGCTAGCAGCCGCAACGCGTAGGTGTAGGCCTACTTTTGCTTCTCACCGTAACAATTTTAAAAGTTATAGCCATGAAGAAATAAAGGCTTTTTAAAAATTTTTTCACCAATTCGAGTGCCTTGGACTTTTTCTAATATCTTTAATCATCCCACACAACCAAAGAGCACCGAGACCTCATACCCCATGCAGCACTTCACGCATTTATTGTTTTCAAGGCAAAAAGTTAGTCTGGAGCTCTGCAATATAAATCAAGTAACGAAGATCATAGACATAATACAAAAAAGCAAAACATTAAGCTGCACTTGAAAAGGTTAAAGGTTTTTCATAAACAAAATTTAATCGGAGTGTTCAATGCCAGTTGTTTCAACTGGTTTCGCAGTTTTAGAATGTTTGAGCAGTGTGTATTTGTCAACAATCTGGCCTTATTTAAACATGAACAGTTGACGAAATGCGTTCATGCCAGCAAGAAATGAATGCGAGTGAGCAGCATATACAGGGCGCTTTAATTCACGATCAACCTTGTTTTATTGAAGTCCTTCCCCGGCAGGGATCACTGGTGATCCCGGATTTTTGTTGTTCAAAATTCATTACTCGTCAAATCAACACACTCTTACTTGGTCTGGACAAACTCAGCATCATAAGGAAGGTTTAAGACTCCAGCATCGATATTTTACCACTGTTTATGATTTAAGTGGTTTGCAGTGACATTTATTTCTTAATTTATGCCAGGAGTGCAAAATAATTCATCTGTAACGATCGTTATTTTTAATAGAAATTATCACTCACAAAACATTCATTCTCGTCTTCTCCGGTTTATTTGTGGTCAAATACACAAAATAAACAGCATCCGCCAGGGTTATTAGTCCAATAGTGTGCATATTTGGTGAAAAATGATTAATTATCACATGTTAGTAAAATATTTTGGTGATACAGAATAAAAATTCTATTCATTTTCCTATCTGAATTATGCTATCTGAAGAGCTCAAACAGCAAAAAGAGCAAGATGTGTGTCTCCTCTTCCTGATTTGCTTCATACTTGACCTCAAATCTTTATGATTCGCTGAACAGCTGTCAATCATCTTCACGTGATTCAACGTGACCTCTTCTGCATGTCTGTGTACACTTCCTGATTCTGGACATCCGTGATAAAGTGAAAGTGACATCTCTTCACCTGAAACAAATAACTAATAAATGCATGATACAAAGTATTTGTGTTTTGTGGGTGATTTTCGTGCGATTTGGGGTTTTCATATGAATAAAGAATGTTTACAAAATGCATATGCTAGGTAATGATAGCCCATAGCTTCATCTAAAATGCTAAATATAACATATTTCAAAATCTTTTTATGACTTGAAACAATCTTAAACCGCGACCGGAATATGATAAAAATACTCGATGGTGTTTTAAAATGAGCTTTAAATAAAAGTGTAATATTAATAAATTAAATTGTGTCATGTAGCTTGAGGCTACCTGTTGTGCTAATGCACCTGCTGCAGGAGCTTTCTATTCCATACAATCATTTTGTAAAAATAATTCTCATTTAAAAGTTCCAATAATAGTTTTTTATTGTTTGCTTTCTAACAAGACTTAAGGATTATTCATGTATTCACGATTTGCATAGCTGTCAATGGCCAAGCATTATGCCAGAAGAAAGGCTGTAATGGCTGAATTCAAACAAAAGAATAAGGATAAAAGAATAATGAAGATTAAGTTTCATGCCGGCAAAGGTGTGAGGTTGGTCTATTTAAATGAAAAGAACATGAATGGTTCGCCAGACATTAGTCAGAGACTGTAAATGGGTGTTTATAGGGCAAAAATTCTCTGAAATCCTCCCCTGACATGGTCTCACAATCGGCTTCATAAAATGCATAATTTTAGAGATATCAAACTCAGATTTGAAATGAAGCATGACCACAGTTGTGGCTACATTTTAGTTGTGGTTATAAGTTGCTATCCTAAATTCAAATAATATTTTTATACATTTGATAAATATATTCTTAATATTTGTTGCTTTTGTTTTTATGTTTGAGCTTATATATGTAAGGGATAATCCACGGCTAGCCATGCATTAAATGATTTTAATGCACGACGTAGAGGCGAAGGTACTTGGGGCTTTGGTCATCTTTTGGAGGATATGGAATGTTACCCAGCTCAACCTCATCATGACAGCCTCCATCCTCTGTTGGTGTTTGAAATTCCACCTCCTCAGTGAAGCGGACTTTCCTGAACAGCTCATTATGAGTTTAAAATAAACATGTACTTGTGTTGGCATGATCTCTTCGTCATTGCACAAGGACAGTGCCACAAATTCTTTTTTGTGTCATATGACACCATGACTCTTCCTAAACGACTGTAATATGAAACAGTCGGCTCATAAACAGATATGTATTTTTTTGGACTGAGGGATTCCAATTTGGGAGTATACAGACAGAGGTATATGGTTTGCATTTGCAAGGTTTTGCAGATCAAGGCAGACCGTCTTTTTATCCTCGCCAAACCACCGGCTGTTCACCATCTCATTAAGTGTTTCCTCACTAAGTACAGGAGAGGAGACATAGGATGTGCAGTAAGTTAATGATTTAAGGTGTACACATTGATGTGCTTTCAACCCACTTCTCCATGCCAACTCCATGTTCACCTGGCACTCAGCAGATTCACAGAAAAACATGTTGATTTTCCCCCCAGACTTTATTTTGAACGTGCAGAGGTGTAGTTGCCCAGTGAAATGATTTGTGAACAGTATAAACTTCATTCTCTGGATCTATGCATTCACTTGGAAGGTGTGAACATGCTGTAATGTCCTTATGTTTTCCTGTGTGTTTCCTTTCTATGTGCCTTTTTAAATTAATTCTGTTCATGCTAAGCTGGCATATGGGACAATATGGGAAGTATTTGGAGCTGGGATGGTGGAAGTACTTGGAGCTGGGACGGTGGAAGTACATGGAGCTGGGACGGTGGAAGTACTTGGAGCTGGGAGGGTAGAAGTGCTTGGAGCTGGGAAGGTGGAATTACTTGGAGCTGGGACGGTGGAAGTACTTGGAGCTGGGATGGTGGAAGTACCTGGAGCTGGGACGGTGGAAGTACTTGGAGCTGGGACGGTGGAAGTACTTGGAGCTGGGACGGTGGAAGTACTTGGAGCTGGGACGGTGGAAGTACTTGGAGCTGGGACGGTAGGTGAAAGTACTTGGAGCTGGGAGGGTAGAAGTGCTTGGAGCTGCGACGGTGGAAGTACTTGGAGCTGGGAGGGTGGAAGTGCTTGGAGCTGGGACGGTGGAAGTACTTGGAGCTGGGACGGTGGAAGTACTTGGAGCTGGGACGGTGGAAGTACTTGGAGCTGGGACATGGAAGTACTTGGAGCTGGGATGGTGGAAGTACTTGGAGCTGAGACGGTGGAAGTGCTTGGAGCTGGGACGGTGGAAGTACTTGGAGCTGGGACGGTGGAAGTACTTGGAGCTAGGAGGGTAGAAGTGCTTGGAGCTGGGAAGGTGGAAGTACTTGGAGCTGGGACGGTGGAAGTACTTGGAGCTGGGATGGTGGAAGTACCTGGAGCTGGGACGGTGGAAGTACTTGGAGCTGGGACAGTGGAAGTATTTGGATCTGGGACGGTGGAAGTACTTGGAGCTGGGACGGTAGGTGAAAGTACTTGGAGCTGGGAGGGTAGAAGTGCTTGGAGCTGGGACGGTGGAAGTACTTGGAGCTGGGACGGTGGAAGTGCTTGGAGCTGGGACGGTGAAAGTACTTGGAGCTGGGACGTGGAAGTACTTGGAGCTGGGACGGTGGAAGTGCTTGGAGCTGGGACGGTGGAAGTGCTTGGAGCTGGGACGGTGGAAGTACTTGGAGCTGGGACGGTGGAAGTACTTGGAGCTGGGATGGTGGAAGTGCTTGGAGCTGGGACGGTGGAAGTGCTTGGAGCTGGGACGGTGGGAGTACTTGGAGCTGGGAGGGTGGAAGTACTTGGAGCTGGGACGGTGGAAGTGCTTGGAGCTGGGACGGTGGAAGTACTTGGAGCTGGGACGGTGGAAGTACTTGGAGCTGGGACGGTGGAAGTACTTGGAGCTGGGACGGTGGAAGTGCTTGGAGCTGGGACGGTGGAAGTGCTTGGAGCTGGGACGGTGGCAGTACTTGGAGCTGGGACGGTGGAAGTACTTGGAGCTGGGACGGTGGAAGTACTTGGAGCTGGGACGTGGAAGTACTTGGAGCTGGGACGGTGGAAGTGCTTGGAGCTGGGACGGTGGAAGTGCTTGGAGCTGGGACGGTGGGAGTACTTGGAGCTGGGACGGTGGGAGTACTTGGAGCTGGGACGGTGGAAGTACTTGGAGCTGGGACGTGGAAGTACTTGGAGCTGGGATGGTGGAAGTGCTTGGAGCTGGGATGGTGGAAGTTGGAGCTGGGACGGTGGAAGTACTTGGAGCTGGGACGTGGAAGTACTTGGAGCTGGGACGTGGAAGTACTTGGAGCTAGGATGGTGGAAGTACTTGGAGCTGGGATGGTGGAAGTGCTTGGAGCTGGGACGGTGGAAGTGCTTGGAGCTGGGACGGTGGGAGTACTTGGAGCTGGGACGGTGGAAGTGCTTGGAGCTGGGACGGTGGAAGTACTTGGAGCTGGGACGGTGGAAGTGCTTGGAGCTGGGATGGTGGAAGTGCTTGGAGCTGGGACGGTGGAAGTACTTGGAGCTGGGACGGTGGAAGTGCTTGGAGCTGGGACGGTGGAAGTACTTGGAGCTGGGACGGTGGAAGTACTTGGAGCTGGGACGGTGGAAGTACTTGGAGCTGGGACGGTGGAAGTACTTGGAGCTGGGACGTGGAAGTACTTGGAGCTGGGACGGTGGAAGTGCTTGGAGCTGGGACGGTGGGAGTGCTTGGAGCTGGGACGGTGGAAGTGCTTGGAGCTGGGACGGTGGAAGTACTTGGAGCTGGGACGGTGGAAGTACTTGGAGCTGGGACGGTGGAAGTACTTGGAGCTGGGACGTGGAAGTACTTGGAGCTGGGATGGTGGAAGTGCTTGGAGCTGGGACGGTGGAAGTTGGAGCTGGGACGGTGGAAGTACTTGGAGCTGGGACGGTGGAAGTACTTGGAGCTGGGACTTGGAGCTGGGACGGTGGAAGTACTTGGATCTGGGATGGTGGAAGTACTTGGAGCTGGGACGGTGGAAGTACTTGGAGCTGGGACGGTGGAAGTACTTGGAGCTGGGAAGGTGGAACACAGTGGTGTTTTTAATCAATCACCAAAGGGGCACGAGGTCTCTACCTTGCCTTTGAATTTCACGAGTGCTGCTGTTGTGGGCAAACCAGCACTTCCTGTTGATCAGAGCGGCACACATTCCCAGTCACTGCAACAGTGTGGCAGACTCACTCTCTTGATCGGGTCCGAAGTCAGGGGACTGGTGTCTGCACAAGGCGGTAGTTCAGTCAGTTTGGAGACTTAATGGGACCGCAGCAGTCAACCTCTTTGCCAGCAGAAAGACAACACATTGTCCACTGTGGTTTGTGGAGCAGGAGGAGCAGGGATCACTAGGCCAGGATGTCCTGGCCCACAACTGGCCAGACCTCCTCCTCTATGCTTTCACTCCAATTCCACTTCTCTGGCCTGTGCTGAGGCATGTGCAGGTGAGACGACACAGGCTTATTCTAGTGGCACCCTGCTGGCCAGCGAGACCATGGATCAGTCTGCTGTTGGCCCTTACGTAAATGGAAGATCTTTGTTTCATGGTGTACAGATCGGTCTGTTAACCCAGTCACTTGCTCCATCAGTTCAGTGTTGGAATTCTTACAACATTTATTGGACACTGGGCGCTCCCCAGCGACTCTTATGGTATTCGTGGTGGACTTGTCAGCACATTGGAACCCCTTGGGGGGGATATCGATTGGTGTGGAAAAATTGGTGGTTGCAGTACATCTTAATCCACCGGCACGGATAATGCATACCCAGTGGGATCTTCAGATGGTGCTTCACAGTCTGCGTTTACCGCCTTATGAACCACTTGAACAAGCTGATATTAGTAGTCTTTCGATAAAGACTGCTTTTCTCTTGACTATAATGTCAACCAGAAAAGGTTGTGAGCTTCATGCCCACTTGGTGAGTCCACAGTGTCTCAGATGTGGGCTTCAGATGAGTACAATCAGGTTACACTCTGGCCGAATCCAGCTTTCCGACCTAAAGTGTTGTCTGATCGCTTTGTGAACCAACCCATTCAGTTTGCGACGTTTAATCAAGAGGCTTCCCAGACAACTGTGTGTCCAGTGAGAGCATTGCAACAGTATGTGTTGAAGACTACTTTATGACATACCACTGATCAGCTGTTTGTCCGTTTTAATGCCTGTAAGAGAGGCTCACCCTAGTCAAAGCAAAGGTTGTCTCATTGGGTGGTGGATACCATTGTACAGGTATATGATTCGGCTGGTCAGACAGTTACAGCATCTATTAAATGCCATTCAACCCAGTCAGTGGCTACTTCTTGGGCAGCACTACGTGGGATGCCCCTTTCTGAAATATGTGCTTCTACATGGACGTCACCTTGCACGTTCACAAGATTCTACAGGATCAATGTATTCCTTTGGTCAGTTCTGCTGTGTTAGCGGACAGTATCAAGGTGAGTGGCCCTCGTGACTTGTTTGTATTCGTCTTCCACTATGTTCGGCTGTCTCTGGCGGTCTTTAACAATGAAATAGAACGCCGGTTACTGATGCAACCTTGGTTGGTCACTCGGATTGAGAAAACGACTGTGACATGAACGGAGTGGATATAGCTTCCGACACGTTATCGGTCAGGGTCACAGGTGACAAATCAGTGCGAGATTTTCGATATGGCTCGCAAGACGCGACTCCTTCCACTATGTTCGCCCGTCTCTGGCGGTCTTCCACTATTCATAGAGCCAAGGTTACTCCAGTAACCGCCGTTCTGTGAACTCAGGGGTCCTGAGCTGCAGTAGGCAACCAGTTACTTATAGTGCAGCATTTTGCATGGCGTCCCGACTGCGTATAGCTATGCAATACGAAGTGACTGTTCGAAAGAGAACTACTCGGTTACTATCGTAACCTCAGTTCCCTGAGAGTAGGGAACGAGTATTGCGTAGCCGGCTGCACTATAGTATCCTGGCAAGTTGTCGCTTCAGTCGTTTAAACCTGATAAAAATGACTTTTTTTCGGGGACTAATATAGGCTAATAAAGACAATTAGGAAAAATAAACTACTGACACTGAAATGGATTCATATTAACCTTAATTAACTATATTAAAAGCTTACTTTTCTAGTTGATAATTTAAAGACGTGACATTGCGATCTATATCCAGTGTTAGTTCAGTGTAATTGCTACGTGCTAAGCAACTAAAGTTTGTACGTACGAGGTGAAAAGTCGTGCTTATAACGGCATGTGCGTTCGAGTACTTTCTCTTAATTAATTACACAAAAATACAGTAAGGTTCTTAAACTCTTGTTCTAGAAAATGAAGAACAAAGAAATGTGCATCAGGTGTACTTTGTATTTTTATGTTTTTAATTAATTTATGAAGTCACTGCCAACACATCGTTACATGTTGCATTGTTATATTATAATACTATCATATTCTGTGTTGGCGATTAGCTAACTGAGCTGTTAATAGAAAAGCCTGACAATATCACAGCTAAATACCTTTACGTATTGTGTATTCCGCCATGTTAATCACTGACACGCCCCCAACTTGTAAAGATCGGAGCTTAGAGAAAATCCCGAGCTCCCCACTGGTATTTACGACATTGTGGTGCGTTCAACTCGTAAATACGATCTATACGAGATGACTTGAACGCACCAATAGTCACAGTCAAATCACTCCATCTCCACCAGTGTTGCCAGATTGGAAATGTCAAAGTATTGTACCAGAAGCTCAAACTGATCATATATGGAAGAAAATTATCGTACACAAGTCAAACGTACAGAATACAGCTATTTATTGACCAACAACTTTTTGACACGACAAAACATACAGAGATGACATGTTAATGATACACAACTTTGTATACAATATACAAAAAGAACATTAACTTGTGCTCATGAAAGAGTCATTCTCCACGATGATTGGCCAAGAACACATAACGTGAGATGAGATGAAAGACATGCGTATTCAGGTTCTTCTCATGGTAGACGTAGAATCCACAGCTAGATCAATGAGTATAGAAGCCCTATGATTACAACCACCATCATTTGAAGTGTCACACAATTCTGAAATTATCCTACATTATGGGATTTTTTTCATTATTGATCGTAAATCAGAGGTCAAAAATTATCGTACAAATACGATAATTATCGTACATCTGGCAACATTGATCTCCACTTATAGCTGGTGTGTGGTGATGGTTTTACTAACCGTGAGTCTTGGACTGGTCTGTCTTCTGTTGATTATCATCATACTGCGGTATTTCATGATAACAGCAGAGATAGACGAGAAGAAGAGTTACAGGAACACAGCTGGAGAGTTTGATCAAACTAAATACTGCATATGTGGTTTCTTCACTGCATGGATCTTCATGTGTCGCTTCAGGTCACTTTTAATAGAGAAACTCTTCCCACATTGATCACACGTGTGCGGCTTCTCTCCAGTGTGGGTCCTCTCATGTGTTTTCAGATTTGATGACTGACTGAATCTCTTGTCACAGTGTGAACACTTGTAAGGCTTCTCTCCAGTGTGGATCATCTCATGTGTTTTCAGATTTGCTGACTGACTGAATCTCTTGTCACAGTGTGAACACTTATAAGGTTTTTCTCCAGTGTGGATCATCTCATGTTTATTCAGAGATGCTGACCGACTGAATCTCTTGTCACAGTGTGAACACTTGTAAGGTTTTTCTCCAGTGTGGATCCTCTCATGTTTTTTCAGAGATGATGAGTCACTGAATCTCTTGTCACAGTGTGAACACTTGTGAGGTTTCTCTCCAGTGTGGATAATCTCATGTCTTTTTAGATTTGCTGACAGTCTGAATCTCTTGTCACAGTGTGAACACTTGTAAGGATTTTCTCCAGTGTGGATCCTCTCATGTGTTTTCAGAGATGACGAGTCACTGAATCTCTTGTCACAGTGTGAACACTTGTAAGTTTTTTCTCCATTGTGGATCATCTCATGTATTTTCAGAGATGATGAGTGACTGAATCTCTTGTCACAGTGTGAACACTTGTAAGGTTTTTCTCCAGTGTGAATTCTTTGGTGCCGTTTTAAACAGTTTGCTGTAGTGAAAGTCTTCTCACACTCAAAGCACATGTACTCTCTCACACCAGTGTGAGTTTTCTCATGTCTATGTAAAGTTGGCAGCCATGAAAAACCCTTTCCACACACAGAACATGAATGCGGCTTCTCCTTCATATGAACTGTCAGGTGTGACTTCAGCTCTGATGACCTAAGAAATGTTTTGCCGCACTGATCACATGAGAACGGCTTCTCTCCAGTGTGAACTCTCCTATGCGCATCTAGATTAGTTTTGAATGGGAAACTCTTCCCACATTGATCACATGAGAACGGCTTCTCTCCGGTGTGAACTCTCCTATGTGCATCAAGACTATGTTTGTGTGTGAAACTCTTCCCGCATTGATCACATGTGAACGGCTTCTCTCCAGTGTGGATCCTCATGTGACGCTCAAGACTTTGTTTGCTTGTGAGACTCTTTCCACACTGAGTGCAGGTGAAAGATTTCTTGGCTCTTCTTTTCTTTAAAAATGTCTGTTTAGTCTTTGAGCGACTCAAAGGTTTTCCTCCAGGTTGGACAAGATGTTCCTCCTTCACTTCTATCAGTTCTTTACTCTCCTCCTTCACTTCACTCAGTTCTTCTATCTCCTCCTTCACTTCACTCAGTTCTTCACTCTCCTCCTTCACTTCACTCAGTTCTTCACTCTCCTCCTTCACTTCACTCAGTTCTTCACTCTCCTCCTTCACTTCTCTCAGTTCTTCACTCTCCTCCTTCACTTCACTCAGTTCTTCAGTCTCCTCCTTCACTTCACTCAGTTCTTCTCTCTCCTCCTTCACTTCACTCAGTTCTTCACTCTCCTCCTTCACTTCACTCAGTTCTTCAGTCTCGTCCTTCACTTCCATCAGGTCTGAGAGGAAAGAAAAAAATATTTAATTTAATTTTCAGTACCTCAAATAACTCAAAGAGAGAAATATAAAGTGAAAGGACATGAAAGTGAGCCCTGATGTAATAGTGGACAACTACTATAAAATATTATGATAATTTGATGCCTTTTTATTTAAAACATTATAGGCACGAATCCCTTGTTTCTTTAGCAAGAACTATTAAATGTATTTGATCAATGACACAATTATCTAACATGATATTAACATTAAAATACACAATATTGCCATTTTTGATACCAACTTTGAGATTGATATTTATTTGACTAAAAACGTTTTAATTATTAATGGCCGTTCACACTAGACTTTTCCTTGCACTGACTTCCATTCATGCGCATGTGAAAGTGGGACACCAGAAACACAAGCTCAAGTGAATTACCCTGTGAGAAATACCACAAGCGTTTAGCATTCAAGTGGAGTGGGTTGTTTATTTAAAAATTTTGAATTATTATTATTTGTTGTATGTTAAATTTATGTTTGTAAAAAAAGCTGCCGCAGAATGTGACGTCATTTCACATGTTAGGCTCAAAAGCTCAAAGTGTAGAGTGGCCATAGTGAAACAACCCTGTTACTCCTGACATGATTTTCCTCCTTTTAAAAACAGAGCCTTTCTTAAAACTGTGACACACAGGAAGTGACATCATCTGGGCTCTTTCTACTGCATGATGGGAAGACAAGAAAATAATCTCAATCCATTGTCTCAGTTTTTACACAAACTGTAGCATTGACTGTGTTCATCAACCCTGTTACCAAAGTTACTGTAAGAAGAATCTCTATAACTATGAATAGCTTGTATGATATTTGACAAATACAACTTTATCAGTAACTTGGTGTTTAATGACTATTCCTAAAAAATAAAATTGTAAAACTATGTTGAAAATGACTAAACTTCTGGTAATGTTGTTGCAAATTGGGTACCAGATATGAAATAAATGTAAAATAAAACAGTTAAAATAGTATTTAGCCTGATCTGATGTTGACAATCAGTATAAAAATGTCTCAAACCTCCCTTTACTGACCATTTGTTGAAGAAAACCCAGAACATTCTGCACCGTTTCATAGTTGAACTGTTTATCTAAATGTGATGAAGTGCTTGAATGTTTCTAACATGAATGTTCTTCAGCATCATGAATGAATGAAGAATAAACACCAACCTCTTTGTTCTTCAGGATCTTCAGTGTGTTTCATTCTGCAGGGTTCTGGATCACTCATGTTCTCACTGTCCTGTGTCCTCTTTAATAAACTCAGTCTTTGCAGATTTCAGCTCTTCCTGATGCTCTGATGATCGTCTTCACTTGTAGCTGATGGGAATTTACAGCATTTATTGCTGAATTGCTGTGGGAGGAGCTTCGCGGATGATGTAATTACAGTGGGAGGAGCTTCACTGATGATGTGATTGCTGTGGGCAGAGCTTCACTGATGATGTATTCCAGCGTGGGAGGAGCTGATCTGCCAAAAATATCAATTACCGAGTTTTTTTTTAAATAATAAATGACACTAAGCATTTATGTCTGTCTATCTATTCATCATACAGTAAACTGATGCCAGTTCATTAATTATTTTTAATAATTTGTATTGCTAATCCTAACATTATTCTGCTTCTTCATTAAAATACAGGTAATCTAGAAATAAATAAAAGAATATAAATAATTTAAATTATTCCTAATATAAATAAATTAAGAAAACCAGTTAAAATCATAAACACAGAAATAAAGGTACATATAGTAGCCAACAAATCCCCTCAGTCTGCTGACACCAATGAAATGAGCTTTAAGTGTCAATTTACAGGAGATCTGAAGACATCAGCATAATAAATGAGGTGAAAACAGGAACTATAGTCATGAAATAAAGAGTGTTTTCAGCAGATCTGTTAATATTGATGAGCCTCAGACTATCAACACTCATTCAACAAGCCATTCAGGATCATCAGCAGATCATCTCACTTTATTCTGAGTGTTTGCTGTTAGAAACACATTATTTGAGTCAGGATACATGACAAAAGCCTGTAAAACTACTCTACTGAAAAAAAATTACTGTAATTTGTCACAATATGGCATTGATAACACATCAATACCTAGGGCTGGGTATTGTTCAAAATCTTTCGATCCGGTGCCAATTTCGATACCTCAGTTTCGATACCGGTTCCTAACGATATTTTTTTTTCGATACCAATTTTATGAAATACATTTTAACAAGACTACATAACACATTACCTCAGAAAAACTTTGGTTTTATTTTTTCAGTTTGACTCATGCTCCTTAGCCAGTGCACAAAGAAACAAAAAAAGCACAAAGGAACAAAAAATGTTTTATAAAGAGATCATGCTCACCAAAGCTGATTTTTTTAAATAAAAAATACAGTAAAACTTGTAATATTGTGAAATAGTATTACAATTTAAAATCATTTTTGAATATATTTCAAAATGTAATTTATTCCTGTGATGTCAAAGCTGAATTTTCAAAATCATTAGGGACCGTTCGGTATTTATGGAAGGGGCCACCGGAGGAAAGTAGGGGAGGGTCATGTCTTTTTATTCTTTGTTGAGGGAAGGGTCATCCAACTTTTTTTAGTCTAGGGGGAGGGTCACCCAACTTTTATATTCATGAAAACAGCAACATTTCAAAGTGGCTTGTTTGGTGCTATTTTTTTTTCCATTTAGCTCTATGTTGATCTCGCGTTATCAGCCCCCCTTCGATATCAGATGTGTCTGACCCCACAAAAATCCAGTTTGGCGCTGTTTGACAGTGCGCACTTCAGTTCGCGCTTAGAAAAAGTGTATCATGTCAGAACAGAATGCCAAAGAAATGTTTACCCTGCAAAGCCAAGGTATGCAAACAGCGCGCTTTTCGGCGCCTCACGCTTTTTTCACATCAGTTTGGGTGACTTGGGTCAGAGAGGGTCTGATTATAATTTCACAAAGTCATCTGAAGCCATTCCATAGCTTAATGTGAGGTACAGAAGTCTATTTACATCATTAAATTAAAGTTTACGGAATCTCGTTTTCCCTCTGCGCTGTCATTCTCCATTCAGTATTCAAACAGCGTGCGCGCCTCGTCCGGTTACAGCAGGATGCACGGTAAAACTCTCTCCAATTTGGATTTGCATAAAATAACTTTATTTTGTGTATTTGTATTTTACGTTTGTTGCTGTTGTTAAACGACTCGTGTGCCAGGACTATAAATCGGCATCAAACGCACAATAACTGTAATTTAAAACTGTGAAGAAACAAATGATCAATAAACTGTTGGACAGATATAACGTACTCTAGGATTTCCGCGCTCGACATTCTTCGCTTTGTGCAGTGAACTTTTAAATGCGCACTTGTGTTGCTGTGCAGCTCTGCACACTGTGACTCCATGTTGCTTTGAGCACATCATTCTGCACCCGCGATGCACATACGCGCTTTGTGCGCTGTGTTGAAGCGTTTCATATTATCATGGTTTTGCGCACTGAAAGATTTTTAAAAGCATATATTTTTTATACCTAGCCTGCACAATAATTTAATTGTATATTATTTATATATAGCCTACACTTCTGAATTCTTGACATTCATATATAAATATAAAATTGTGAAATGTATGATTGCCTGATTGAATTTTATAAGAGTAGGCCTAGGCTACTAATAGTAATTTGTTTTTATTAACATGTTTAGATTTTATCAAATTACTGTGCAGATTTTTTCAAGAATTACTCTTTGATGCTGATTTATATACTCACTAAGTTTAATAAAAATACATAGGCTAATACATTTATGTAATATTTAAAGGTGTTAACGGTAATCTTACACTGCAAAATGATAACTTGCAAAGGATTAAATTCATCACAATTATGTAAGTATCTGGGGTGCGTTTCCCGAAAGCATCGTTGGCCAACTATGGTCGCAAGTTCCGTCGTTACCAATAGAGTTCAATGGACATTGCGATGAACTTGCGACCATAGTTGGCCAACGATGCTTTCGGGAAACGCACCCCTGGATAGGCTATATGCTGCGGGGCGAGGGTTTCGATAACCTCTCTCTTTTTTGACCATACATGTGTTTGCATCCCTTAAAGCAATTTAAGTTAACATAATAAAATACGTAGACCTACACCACAAAAACTAGTTAAACTATAATTTGTTAAAATTGGGCGATTCCAGTGTTATGGACGTGCCATTTGCAGTCAAAACTTGAAATATAAATTCTCAGAAAATGCATTTAATTCCAATATTTTGAAACGTCTGAAAGGAGTCAAGACATTAGAAAAATATCAGTCTACACATGCGTTTTATATTTAATATGAGGGAAATACACATGTGACGTAACACAAAAAATCTTTAACTTTTAGGGGGCAAAATATTTTTTAGTAATTCAAGGCTATAAATTACACTGTGCAAACCAAAAGATATATACCCACCGGATGAATAAAGATCGGCCTCCACAGAACATATAATATTATTTTTATTTTATTTTTCGTGTTTGCATTTATGTGAGTGAAAAAAAAAAACATTACGGGCTCAGTTCTCCATTACGGACATGACTGCTCTGAAAGCGACTTTCACAGAGACCTCAAACAGAAAGCACAAAGCCTTTCTTTAAAATGAATTTCGTTTTTTTATTAATTGTATCTTAATTTTAATCAATGTTTCACCAGGATTTAATAAATAAGAAGTAAATATAGCCTATAGAAAATAGATAACCATGACTCGGAGGCGTGGGCGAGTGAACTGGACTCTTGTCTCATAAATGAACCGAAACTCAGCGTAACTACTTGCCTCACAGACCTGAGAAATATATAAGCTTGAAATGTCTACTTTTAAACAGAACAATTCAAAACGAAGGAAAACAGACTGCTTTCTGCTTATGAAATGTGCATTTCTCTCTGGCACGTTCCGGTTAGAAGATTGCGACGCATCGTCAACTTCATCTTTGCAGTCGACACAGCTAAACACTTGTTTATTAATAAACAATTAAAATGTCTCCTTACTATGTTTGACATATTCATCATAATCATTACTTTTGCCGGTTCTTTGTGACAGCTTTTAGATGCTTTGTTGGCAGTGCCACCCACATGTTGAACGAGTCACACCGCATCAGCACCAAAAACATGATTTTTTTCAAATCTAAAATAAAAAATCGTGATACGAACCTTTGGTTACGTAGGTTTGGTCTATCGTTACAGCCCTAATAAGACGAGAAAGCAAGAGTTTATGGTTTAAAAAAAAAAAAACAATGGCGAACATCGTTGCCAAGCGCAAACTAGAAGTACCGGTAGGCTAATCAATAAATTATCGGGGAGGGTCATGCCTTTTTTCACAATCATTTTGGAGGGTCATAGAAAAATTTATTGCTGGCGAAGGGAGGGTCATGTATTTTTTGACAACAGATCTCAAAACTCGTCCGGTGGCCCCTTAAATAAAAAACGAACAGTCCCTTACTTCAGTGTCACATGACCCGAAATATGAAAACAGTTTGGTGCTTAATATTTTGGAAATTATGATAAATAATACATGATTCTTTGATGAATAAAAAAATTAGTCAGATCATTAAAATAATAACATTTTAAATGCGAAGAAACTGAAAATAATCATGAAACTTTTAAAAATAAAGAGCACCACAAGCACTATTGTTCCAAGAGTAAAACGCTATTCTTTATTAGTAGCTTATTGCTTTAATGTCTCACGTGGCTCATCTTAGGCTCAATGTAAAGCATTTAGCAGTCTCTGTTCCAGTAACGTTATGACACTTGAGATCGATTCACATTAATTATACCATGGTCTGGGTGAATACTCGATTCTGATTGGCTGCAGGGTGTCCATTAAAAAGTGATAATGTACACCTAGGAAAGGCGTCCCATCAATTTGCCTGATGACAGTTCTAAATGATTGCGCTGGCTCAAACTCACTAGCTGTGTCCCAAAGTGAAGGCTGCGTCCTTTGAAGGACACGTCCTTCGAAGGACCCAGCCTACCCAGCCTTCCCAGCCGTTGAAGGACCCAGCCTACCCAGCCTTCCCAGCATTCGAAGGACGCTCCGAGTCTAGCCTTAGTAGGATTGTAAATGCCACCAGGTGTTCCCAATTATGCTGTCGCCTAGCAACGGTGCGATAGGAGAGCTGCCACCCTACGCGGCATTTATTAAAAATAAAAATGGAGCAAGATTTCGTCATTTTATTTTTTTTATTTTATGTTTTATTGGAGGAGATGGTGGGGATGTTTCATCCCCGGCGCCGCCGGGTGATGTATCTCTGGCTTTGTCAAGACCGTGGCCAGGTAAAGTAAACTGGTTTGCTGCATCCCAATTCAGAAGTTGCGTCCTTAATTGCTGGAGTACACAAGTATTGGGTGTACTGTCATGTTATGATAGGCTACAAATACAAAATACACAATTACACATAAAGCTGTTCAAATGTTTAGTTATTGGCTACCTTACGAAGATGCGATTTTTATGGAGTTTATTCTCTTGAACATGGTGATCTTATTCAGGCATGTTTGCGCGTGCATTTATTATAGGCTAGCTATATATATATATATATATATATATATATATATATATATATATATATATCTCCTTAAAATTGTGCTCGTTTCATTTTCAAAATAACCTGTTGTTGACTGTAAGCAAGTACATTCGCTAAGTATTCACATACAAATGTGAAGTAATGAGTTTTTTTTTTTAATCTCACAGGACAGCAACACTACAAAACCATTACAATATGATGCATTGTTGTATAGTAAACTACTCAACAGTAAATTGTAAATTACTTTAAATATAACAACCTTCAACATATTCAGAATTAAAATGCAATATACACATAGCCAAGCAGTAATATGAATGCAACAACATATCTAAAAACCCTGACAAGGAGTTTTTTTATGCAGAATACATAATTGTACTTTTATTCTTAATATTTTAAGTAAATTAAATACAAATATACAAGATAACACTTGTACATAAGTAAGGTTTTAAATATAACTTAGATTTCCCCAATGTGCCATTAATACTTACTAAAAGTAGTTTAATATCTTCCAACAATTTCTCTTTTGTTTGTTTCTCTAAATCAGACCAGACCCCTGTACTGCAGGATAAACCTGAATGTCCCAGTGCTGGACAGGTTTTTTAATGACATGGACACACAACCTGATTTTCGGCTGAGCAGGGAGGCCCTGAGAGTGCTGCTGGACCTGTTGAGAAGTGACCGGCAACACGGATGGGGTTCCACAATAGAGACCCTGGTATTTCTTTTCTGGCTGGCGTGTGGTACATCCTACAGGGTTGTCTCCAGAGCATTTGATATACCTCGTTCCACTGTCCACCGCATTGTCCATCGAGTCGCTGAAGAGGTGGTGGCCATCCGCCACCAGGTCATTCGGTTCCCCAACACCCCAGAAGACCTGGAGGCAGTTTGCCGTGGGTTTGCAGGGCTGGCCAGACACAGAGCTTTCTTGAAAGCTGCAGGAGCAATCGACGGCTGCCATGTCCGCATCAAGCCTCCAAGCGGCCCTGATGGTCAGTGCTACAGGAACAGGAAACTGTTCCCGTCCATCATCCTCCAGGCTGTTTGTGACCATCAGGGCCGCTTCATCGACACCTACGTGGGCTGGCCGGGGTCAGTGCATGACGCACGGGTGCTCCGGTACAGCCCACTGTACAGGAGGTCAGTGTACCCTCCTCCAGGGCACTTCATCCTCGCAGACGGAGAGTACCCGTGTCTCCAACACCCACTCCCCCTCATCACTCCCTACAAGAGGCCAGTACGAGGTGTGGGAGCCCAGCGCTTTAATCTTCATCATTCCAGGGCACGCTCCATTATTGAGCGTGCTTTTGGGATGATGAAGACCAGGTTCAGGGCCATCTTCCTGCAAGCGCTGGAGGTGCACCACACCTTTGTACCTCATGTAAGTTAAATGAAAAATACATTTGCAAAAAACATAATTAACTTCTTTCTTCCAGACTATATACATTTTTGTTTTGTTTTTTCATTTCAGGTCATCACAGCCTGTGCCATCCTCCACAACATCTGCCTTGGGGTTGGTGACATCATGGCCCCGGAGGATGAGCACGAGGAGGATGATGCGGAGGATGAGGGGGAGCAGGTTTTGGAGACGGTCAGTGGGGCTCCCTGGCGTGACCAGCTGTCTGCAGAGGTGTCTGCCCTGGAGGAGGTTCCCATTGACCATGATTACTTGTAACAGGCAAGTCAGAGAACTTTAAAGCTATAATGGCCAAAACCAAAAATTTATGTCCATAGAATGGGTTTACATGTTGAAAGTTTTGATGCTTTGATTTGAGGATGTGAGTTAATTTATTTTATTCTTCCCTCTTTTTGAAATGATCTCAGTGAGATGGCAGCCGTCGATTGAGTCAGCCCTGCAAACCTGCTGTTAGACAATGCAGTGGACAGTGGGAATTATGCAGTCAAACACTCTGGAGACAATCCTAGATGATGTCCCACCCACCGGCAGAGAGGCCTTACCAGGGTCTCTATTGTGGAGCCCACCCAGGTCCAGCAGCTCCACCAGGGTCTCCCTGCTCAGCTGAAACCTCATTTTATGTACTGTTCATTTAAATTGTTGTCAAAAGATATACAAGTTATGTTGTAAATGGTTATTTATTATTTACAAAATGTTATTTATCTATATAATTTATTTTTTTCCAAATGTTATTCCAAAATATTGTTTTTTTTTTCAAATTGCACCTGTCATTAAAAAAAAAGCAATGTCAATAACTATTCCTTTTTATTTCATATCCCAACAAGTTATTTAAAAAATAATGCACAAAAATGGGAAAAAAAAGTTTATTATTCATTTTAAATAAACTGTACACAAGTTTGAAAAAATAAATAACTCTTTAATATAACTTAGATTACAAAAATAAACGGTTCACAACTTAAATTTCCTCTTTTAAATATATATTGCCTCATTTAATGTAAATAAAAAAATAAACTGTAAAGTTCTCTTTTATATACATAAAAAAAAAAAACTATTTCTCAACAATACGCTCAAGAAGAGCAAACAGCCTGTCCATCCTCTCCCTGCTCTCTCGAGCTCTCCTCTCCTCTGCATCCCTCTGTAGTTGCATGTCCTCTCTAATGAGGTTCAGCATATCCTCCTCAAAGTCCCGCTTTCTCCGTGGTGGTGCTGCGGTTGCTCCTGCTGGTGGTGCTGCGGGTGCTCCTGCTGGTGGTGCTGCGGGTGCTCCTGCTGGTTGTGCTGCGGGTGCTCCTGCTGGTGGTGCTGCGGGTGCTCCTGCTGGTGGTGCTGCGGGTGCTCCTGCTGGTGGTGCTGCGGGTGGTGCTGCGGGTGCTCCTGCTGGTGGTGCTGCGGGTGCTCCTGCTGGTGGTGCTGCGGGTGCTCCTGCTGGTTGTGCTGCGGGTGCTCCTGCTGGTGGTGCTGCGGGTGCTCCTGCTGGTGGTGCTGCGGGTGCTCCTGCTGGTGGTGCTGCAGGTGCTCCTGCTGGTGGTGCTGCGGGTGCTCCTGCTGGTGGTGCTGCGGGTGCTGGCTCCTCACTGTGGCCACCCACTGCTGAACTTGACCCTGGTGTGTCCTCAGGGATTGAGGCGATGAGGACAGGGGGATTGACAGAATGCCTCTGTCCCAACACCTCATCCATGAGGACAAACCAGGGCCAAGTTTCAGCAGTGGGTTTCCCACCCACTCCCTCTCCTGTCCCAGGACATTTGCAATCCTAAGGCAGAGCAAATTAACCATGGCTTGTTAACAACAACAGCACAATTCATTTTAGCAAAGGTGTGTGTATTAACTTTCTTACTTTATATTTTGTTTTTAAGTTGTCCCACTTTTTCTTTGCCTGCATGGGGGTTACCTTCCCCTGCAGCCTCATTTTCTCCAGAATTGCTCTAAAAAAGCAGAAAAGGGTACTTATGAAACATTATAACACAGGGGTGCAAATGAAATATTAACATTAGTGCATTGTTAGCATTGAAAAATTACACATCAGGACATGCATTGAAAATAGTTTAGAAATCGTATTTCTGGATACTCAAATGTGGTTAAAACCTTTGTAGACATAACTTACATGACAACACTACAAAAACACATAAAAGTGAAACCCATTGCATCATCTACTGCTTTTCTTAATGTTATGGGTTTTCTAGGGTGAGTGATATTTATTGTAATACAAAAGTGAGACAGACTACTGCAAATTTTACAACTGTTGTCTTACCTCCAAGCCACGCTGGCGGAGTTTTTTGCCCCAGTAAATAGATGGTCAATTGAGCAGTCTGCTCCTTGCTCCCTGAAAATTATTAAAGTAATTAGCACAACTTTTGCGTCTAACCACCTGACAAATAAAGCCACCCAATGGTAACAAAGGAGTTAAGATGAAGTTTATAAGAAAGAAAAACGTGTGGCTTTTGACTGTGGTTTCGCTAGTTATTTAAGTAAATGAAAACATAATACTTTCATTTAAAAGTGAATTTTCCCTCCACCACCGAACTCGAGGACGCCATTTTTTCAAATGAAAATCCTGTCGTCACAGGCGCGCAATGACTTATGGGGTAGGATAGGCCACTAAGGATCCGTTTTTGTATCCTTCCTCTCACTGGGAAACGAAGGGTGCATTTGGCGTCGCTTTTAGCCTTCGTCGCGCCGCGATGACTCAACCGGCCTTCGAATATGGCCTTCGGAGGATGCAGAACTGAATTGGGACAGCCTTCATCGCGCCCGCGGTGACGCAATCGGCCTTCAAATGCGTCCTTCAAAGGATGCAGTCTTTGAATTGGGACGTCCTTCGTCGCGCCGCTGTGACGTTCCGTCGCGCCGCGGTGACGCAATCGGCCTTCAAATACGGCTATCCGGCCTTCAAAGGACGCAGCCTTCACTTTGGGACACAGCTACTGATCAACTGCTGCGGTCGGTTCGCTGTGGCCACGTTGCTTGGCAACGCCTGTATACGGGAGTTATTAAATAGTGCGCTCGACTTAATAAATAAAAACCCTCACGATTTTTATTCTAAAACACATTAAAGTATTATTAATTGATTAAATATTTCTTTCGTAAGTGACCATGGTAATAGCGGGTTAATGCCCATCGAGGTGTCCATTGTCAGGTATTAATGGACTTCCATTAATACCTGGTCGTCCAAATACCTGATAATGGACACCTCGAAGGGCATTAACCCTTACTTCCCTCACAGATCTTAAACTTTGACTTTTGACTTGACAAAACAATCACACAAACGAACACAACATCGCTCAGGTCTGAATGAACTCAACATATTCTCCTCATGCTCGCTGCTGCTGCACTAAATGTTTATTTCAGAAGGAAGACGCCAGAAAAGACGCACAAGTATCGCTGTGATCGATGAAAACAATACAGAAATGAGCCTGTCGCTTAATCAAACTGTATAAAGTGTGTGTGATGGTTGTGTAAATATGAGAAATACCGTGAACTGCTCTCCTCACCTCAGAAGACTCGACGCCGAAACTCTCAATGACGGAAGAGACGGCGCGAGCGAGCGGTGACGTCACCGACCGCCAGCTGATCGGAGACGCGCCTATGGCAAGCCGGTTTAGCATTAAATACCCCTGGCTGTACTAGTCGTAATTTAGTTTTTGACTAGTCAAAATTCAAATTCCAGATATCTTAATTCCAATTTTGACTCCTCGTAATAGGAATACAATGTGATTATGACTAGTCATATTCTTCCACTGGAAAATAATTCCTGATATCCTCAAATGAGTTTTGACGTGTAGAAATTGTAATTAAAGATAACTATAATTTATTTTGTACTAGGCATTAGTATGGCTAACCGTTTTAGCATACAAAACTGTTTTGACTATCCATAAATATATTTTGGATAGGCATAGTTATAATTTGACTAGTTAGAATAATATTTTGCACTAGTAAGAAATCTGATTTGAGATATCTTTAAATACATTTTGACTAGTCAAAACTCCATTTAAGATATTTGTAATGATGTCATAGATATCTTCAATTGATGAGTCACACATATGCAAAAGTAATTACAGATATCTCTACCCTTACGAAAAAGAAGTTTATTCAAGTGTGCTATTAGTATACTTTTTTAAAACTAAAATAAGAAAGTATACTTTTAGTCTACTTTTTATGTACTTCTCAGAAATATACTTTATGTACTTCTCAGAAATATACTTCAAATTCCACTTAAATATACTTGACATATACTGACAGAGAAGTCTTAAGTATATTTGGCCTATACTTGTTGATCGAGATATACTTAAAAGTATAATTAAGTATTCTAAGTATTCTTGGCTTGTATTTGTGTTTACTATTTTGATTGAGAGTAGCTTATTAAATACTTTTTTAAAAAACATAATATTACACACCATCTTATAAACTAATATGTCCAGGTTTATATAGTAGCAAACTTTCGGGTGGAATACCCAGATAGCAGCTGACTCTGGGCCGGATCCGCCTCCAAACCGGCAGATCCGTGTAACAGTCACGCCCGTTTTACTGCCCCGTTCCAGATACGGCCCGCATGTAGTAGAGTAGGCATCAGTCGGCGGAATCATAATAGATCTGGCCCGGACTCGTCGGAACGAGCGCGCAAATTGTTTCTTTTTTTTTACCGGTTCATACCAGAAGTCAGTCGGCGGAATCGTAGTTGTTCTGGCCCGGGGCATTCGGAACGAACGCGCGAACTGTGGTCTTTCTTTGGATCAATTCGGACTGCAAGCTTTGTGGAGTTTATAACGGTAAGTTGAACGATGTCAAACAATCAAACAGTTTAGTGTGCTTGTTTGTAATGCTTGTTAACATAATTTCGGAATGTTTTGACCAGGTTTTAACTTCTTACGATGGCTAATTGACTGTTGGTCTTTCTTTGGAACAATTCGGACTGCAAGCTGTGTGGAAGAGTTTAACGGTAAGTTGAACGAAGTCAAACAATCAGTTCAGTGTGCTTGTTTGTAATGCTTGTTAACATTTCGGAATGTTTTGACCGGGTTTTAACTTCTTACGATGGCTAACGTTAATTGAAGAGGCATGTACGCTTTTTAGCTGGGTTAGCACTAGCTAAATTAACTGAAACTGATAGCTAGCATTAATAAACAACTTTGTGTGTAGCTAGCATAAAACATTAATGCAGTTTAACATTGGTTAACAATGATGTTGTACGTTTTGAGGTGCTGTCAGTTGGTGCTGTTCAAAACGTAAGAAGTTAAAACCCGGTCAAAATTGACTGATGGAAGCTCATGCCTACTCCTGATTGTACACAGACTTACATGCAGAACTGCATCTGCGTCGATTTGTGCGTCTTTCTGCAACACTTTTAAAATCATCCACATTGCCGACATGTCAACGTAATTGTTCGGTAAAATTTAATCGGTCTTTTGACGCATTATGCATACACAAACTTAAAAGAAAAGCACTAATCATTAACAGTCTAAAGAGTTTATAACTACACAATATATATTAAAGAATTACAGACCAATGGATATGTTTAAAGTGCTTTATTTATGAACAAAACATTACTTACACATTTTCATTTGCTACAACGTGTTTTAGCTTAATGTTGGGAGACAGAGTGAGAAAAAAACTCAAAGAATTAGTGGTTAATTCGGTGATTTTGGCTGTCGGCGTCCTGATCCATCATCACGCATCACACTCATCTACTCTGCTTGATCATTCGAAATTCACTTCCCGCTACTTTTTCCCTCTTCCTCGCACCCGCGCCGCTGCGACTGTCTTCTTCTTCGATAGTAGCTACTGTCTGTATACTGCCACCTGCTTTACTGGAGGTCTAGCAACCCAAGTGCAAGCCACTTCATTGGGGCTGGGTATTCAGGAAAGAAAACTGATTAGCTTTAGTTAAAATTGTTTGTGACCTAATGGTGTTTTGTGAAGCCATGGAGGGGTGGGTGGGTGCCCTTAATACAACAAAAACAAAGTTATTGTGTATTAATAATAAAATGATTATTAAATTCAAGTACTTGGTAAATCTAGGGCTTCAAATCCAATACTGATTTTCCATTTTATCCTTCATACTGTGAATTTGGCATTACATTATTTTCTAAGTGGTATTAAAAAGGTCTTACAAAGTCATACATTTTGCTTGGGGAACCCTGCCAGTACACTGTCATGGTTCGTTCTTTTTTTGTCACAAAAAAAATCTTTTTTAGAGACATGATGAAAAGGAGTCAACCTCTATTAACAAGCTCTGGAGTCAGGCGGAGGGCCCGTTTTTCACTCGAAAAACGACTCCATGAAATTGCTGAAGACTGTCAGTTAACATCAGAGCAGACAGTAGCAAACAAAGCAGACACCTGTCACAACACCAATCACAACGATAGCAACAACGACTGTCACACCACCAGTGAGGCTGATGGCAACAATGATTCTCACACCACCAGTGAGGCTGATGACGACAACGACTGTGACTCAAGTGACAATTCAGATGGCCACACAGACATAGAATGGGCAGAGGGAGAACTTGTTTCAGAGTCTGATGCAGAAGAATTAAATGAGAATGTGAGCCTTTTGGACAGCTTGGCCAGTTGGGCTATCCAGTTCAGTGTTTCTTCAGTAGCGCTCACAGCTCTTCTTAGTTTGTTGAGGGTGTACCACCCAGAACTGCCCAAAGATGCTAGGACTATTCTCAAAACCAAAATGGACTATAGAATCCAAGAAAAATGTGATGGGTTGTATCATTATAGAGGTATCTTGAAAGCGCTTCATAACACCTTAACTGATTTTCAGTGTTGCTGATGGCTTTACATTTAGGCTGCAGGTTAATATTGCTGGGTTACCACTTTTTAAAAGCACAAATATGCAGTTGTGGCCTATTTTAGGACTTCTTTTAAGCGTTCCAATGAAGGAACCTGTTGTTATTGGCATTTTTTGTGGTTTAAAAAAAACAAATGCTGCCAATGAATTTTTGCAAGACTTCACACATGAGCTACAGCAGCTGCAGAGAGGATTTGATTTCAAAGGGAAAAAGGTGTTCATCAAACTGGATTCTGTGGTGTGTGATACACCTGCTAGGGCATTTGTAAAAAACACAAAGGCTCACAGTGGATACCATGGATGTGATAAATGTTGCCAGCCAGGTGTTTACATTAACAAGCGAATGACATACCCCATTAATGATTACATGTTACGGACTGACTCATCATTTTCAGAGAGGGCTGATGAGGGCCATCATCATAGAGGACCACATGGATTTTCTGACTTAGATGTTGGTATGGTAACTCAGTTCCCCCTAGATTACATGCACCTTGCATGTTTAGGTGTAATGCGTCGATTGTTAAACATTTGGATGAGGGGCCCTTTGAAGTTTCGTTTGTCCTCTAGTCTTGTTGACAGGATTTCAGAAAGTCTAACTCAAATGCGTTTGTATATTCCAGCAGAGTTTGCAAGGAAACCAAGATCCCTCAGAGAGCTAGATCGTTGGAAAGCAACTGAGTTAAGACAAATTCTCTTGTATACAGGCCCTGTTGTCACACACTCGACGCTCCTCCCACCTGCACACTGTTGTTTACCTTTTTCCGGCTACAACGGAGTTCCCATGGGACTTCAGCGCGAGACTACAGCTAGCCGTCTAAAACACTATTTAGGTGAATTTAAACAATGGCTAAGTTGTTAAACGCATCTTGTTGTCATGTAAGGGCCCTGTTCATGTTGGAAAGACATTTTAATTGCATTTTGTGTCTGTTAACAGGCACAAAGACACCCTTTATGTATATGCCCCCATAACTGCCGTTATAGCTGAGTGGGAGCTCTGGACATTAGCTGTAGTATCTCCGTGTTGCAAGCACCGATCCGGTTCGTTTTTTTTCTATAGACAGTACTCACAAAGGTCTAATGATCAAGATTAACTTAAAAATTGGCCGGAGTTCTCCTTTAAGACTTGAAATGTTTGCTGTATACCACAATCAAAAACAGCTTTTACAAAAAAAGTGAATGAACATCTACAGAGAGCACAGTCAAAATGTAACTTTTTTGTTACTGGCATTGCACATATTGCAGGGCAGTATAACGTACGAATAACAGATCAGTTTACAGCATACTGATGTGATAACTAAACAATACAGAAAGCAGCTCTCATACAAAAAATACTAAATAGGTAACAATGAAATTGCCAATTTTCCATACGTTAGCTTTTGACGAAGAGGGTGCCGTTCGAATTTGGCGCTCAGCCATCATGCATCTCTGTTATTACATCTCTGTAATGTGCGCATCTCTGTTATGTGCACGCCACAGACTGTCTGTCCGCGCACTGCACGTCCGCTTTAGAGTTCCATCAATATTACGTTATTATTAGGAAAAATATATATATATTTTTAGAAAATTGATTTTTGACTTTTGTGAATCGATTCAGAATCGTCCATGTCCGCATCGTGATGCATCTAATAATCGATTTTTCCCCCACCCCTAGTAACAGGGGCCAATCCCCGCCTCTAGAACCGCCCCTGGTTGTTGTTCATCTCTGCCTCTCTCAAACCACATGAGAGAGTAGTGACCAGAGTCATGATCCACAAATACAAAGGAACTATTGTATCTTCAGCTTCTGCTGGAGAACAAGCCGCTGGCTAGGCATAGGCATGCTTGCACAGAAATAGCAGTCATACGCGTGATATTGAAACAGCAGTCATACGCGTGATATTGAAACAGCAGTCATGCGCGTGATATTAACCCTGATGAAGACGACTGAATTCAGACTATAAAAGAGGAGACCTGGACAGGACTCTTCGCTCTTCCTTGCAATCTCCAGTCTGATACAGCCAGCAGTTATCAGATGCAAGAAGCTTTAAGCCTAGCTAGTATCTCTCTGTTAGTCAGTACTCATTTTGTAATCTGTAACAAGTATTCTTTTCATTTGATTATTTTAATAAATATTGTTAAACAATTATTATACAGTAATCATTTGACTGGACCTTGGATTCTTGGGTACGTGTCGCATTCTTCTATCTGGATCAGGAAGATCCTACCTGGAGGAAACGACAAGAGGGTGAGCATTCTTTTGATATAAGAATAATCACTATGAGATCTGATTGATTAATAAAGCCTAGCCAAAGAGGCAGCGTACGACAGGGTTATTGTTGTATAGCGAACACGGTTGAAGAGTACCTTAAAAGGTAAACTTATAATACAAAGGGGAAATCTATTATCTTTATAATAGAATACGAATTTGTATAGACTGATCGCCTAACTCTTGAGGACACGACTAAAGTGTAACAGACAAGTCTGTTACAAAGTCTTTTTACTGCATTCTTTCTTCCACACCACTAGGGGTGCTATTGTGCCTGAATGTTCTCTTAAGTAAAGGTGGGTTTGTAGGGGAAGAGAGTAGAAAAGCAGCAATAGAAAGCATGGCTTTACTGCATTTGTGAAATTACTACAGGGACTTTATTATTACAGAATTAGAATTACTGTTGCTGCTTCATTCACTGAGTCTCTGGTAGCCCAGATCTAAAATGTGTTAATACTGGAGTAGTGATAAGCACAGGTAGCAGGTAAGCCTCCCTGTGGAGTTAGAGGCATGGTTAGGCTTCCTCTCACTTCAGAGAGTTATCTGTTGAGCCCTCCGCTCTCTAGAGCTTGACAGAGTGTTTGTAAGTCTTAATACCTTAGTGATTTTTCAGGTCTCCTCTCATACGAGAGTCATACTGAGGCCTCCGGCCTTAGAGCGCCATGCAGATGTAACAATATTAGCTGAAAGGGGAAATATTAATAATAATCCATAATTACCAATTATGATTAATTATTAATATTTGGGTCAGTTAATTAGATTAACTTTGAGGTAAGCTAAATTAATATTACAATCAATTAATCAGTTCCAGTGAACTCTTTGATTATTCATTTATTCTAAGAAAAGTGTAGGGGTCAGTCAAACAGTTGTTATTCGGAAAACACTTCACAATCGTATAAGGGCCAGCAAACCTAACCTAAAAAGGACTAGTCAAAACAGGCAACAACACTAACACTTGATTTCCTGCTTGAAAGTGACTGGACTTGACTTTGTGATCAAATAACCGCTGCATCTTGGCTAACTTTCGTAGAGCAATAGCTCTAGCTTTGTCGAGTTGATAACGGAAACTACTTACATAGTCTAAAACATTCTCAGGAGGGTCAAAAGTTGTCCACTCATCTGCCAGGACAGCAATAGGGCCCCTAAAAGTGTGTCCAAACATGAACTCACAAGGGCTAAAACCTATGCTCTCCTGTACAACCTCACGAATAGCTAGCAACATCCAAGGAAGTCCTTCCTCCTAGTCACAGTCAAGTTCGACACAATAAGACCTCAAAACTGATGGAATCTTTCCAGACCTTTCCTCATCCAGACTTTGAGGGTGATAAGCACTTGAGATATTATGTTTAACTTTAAGTTGACCTAAGAGAAGTTTCGGCACATAAAATTCGAGCTCTGGTCTCAGACTGAATGGTTTTTGGAATGCCAAAAATAGACATGAAACTTGTTAAAGCCTTTAAAATAGCTTTAGAAGTAATTGATCTCAGAGGATAAGCTGCAGGGTAACATGTAGTCTGACACATTACAGTGAGTGAATAAGCATGTCCAACCTTAGATCGTGATAAAGGACCAATGCAATCAATAGTCAAGTGTGCAAAAGGAGTGGTAACTGCAGCAATAGGCTGTAAAGGAGTCAATGGAACTTTTTGATTTGGCTTTTCGGTCATTTGACAAGTATAGCAGGACCGTATATAGTTAATCACATCTCGCTTACATCTAGGTCAATAAAATTTCCTTAGAACTCTTTCATAGGTCTGTCATACCCCCATATGACCAGCCATGCCCTGGTGTAATAGCTGTAGGAGGTCTTGACGGAAATTAAATGAAACCACGATTTGGATCCTAAGATCGAGTGAAAAGTCAGAGCTCATAGGTTGTTGTCTATGAAGCAATCCATGTTGAAGAAAATAGAAGGGAGATGAAGTCTTGTCTCTTGCTTCATGAGCTAAAGAGAAGAATTCTTGAAGAGTATCATCCGCCTGCTGTGCTTTGATAAGGTCATCTCGAGTCACAATATAAATGGAAATAAAGAACAAGACGTGCTAACATGGTCATCACAGATAAATTGACTTTCTGACGTAGAATCAGACTTGTCAGTCTTATGGTCATCAACAGCATGTGACTCATGAACAGGGATCACATCTTCCACATCCATACACACAGTACAAGGTTCTGGCAGAGAGGAAGTTTCAGAAACGGTATTCAGTCATTGGTCTGACCTGGCCTGTTAATGCTACAGAAATGAATGGTTACTGAGTAAACCTACCAAGTCTTTTTTATACAAGGACATTTTTTATCTACCGTATTTTCCGGACTATAAGTCGCACTTTTTTTCATAGTTTGGCTGGTCCTGCGACTTATATTCAGGTGCGACTTATATATCAAAATTAATTCAGACTGAGATGAACCAAGAGAAAACATTACCGTCTACAGCTGCGAGAGGGCGCTCTAGTTGGCGGATTTATTCAGAAGCGACACCATATGAAGAAAATTCAATGGATTCAGTGATGTGGAATGAGATCGCGGGGGCTTGGTGAACTTGTTTACTGGTAACTTGCTTGTTGGACTCCATGGCTTATGTTAATTTAGCCTATTCCGCCTCCCAGGTATATGTTCTTTATGCTATTGTGTAACTTAGCTGAATAACTGTTAATGTGTTGCGTTAACATACCGGACACCTACTCAGCCTGTTGTTCTGTGTGCTACTGTGTAGTTAAATAACTTGCCTTTCCAGATCAAATGTCTGTTCTTGGTCTTCGATTTTGTGAAATAAATTTCTAAATAAATGCGACTTATACTCCAGTGCGACTTATATATGTTTTTTTCCTCTTCATGACGCATTTTTTGACTGATGCGACTTATACTCCGGAGCGACTTATAGTCCGGAAAATACGGTATATAGAGTTTTCTGTTATTCTGTTCATTATCTTGGGAAAGGTGATACTCGAAATGTTTTTAAACAGTCATTGGTGGGCCAAGAGTTGCAAAAGGTTGAGAAAACCCTATAGGCAGGCACTGAGAAAACCCTATAGGCAGGCACTAACGACTACTTTTGTAGTCTAATCTAAACCAGGGGTTTTCAAAGTGTCAGGATTCTGTCACTTCTGTCTGGTTTGTATCTTGGTTTGGTGACAGAGCTCTGACACTCCCGGTTTGTCATGTGTTTGTGTATAGTCTGGTTTGTTGTGAGCACATGGCTTGTCATGTATTTCCTTGTGCCATGTGGTCTCCTGTCTATTGTCTAGCCCCTCCCATCTTGTTACCTGATTATTGGTTAATTTTCCCCACCTGCTTTTCTCGTTACCCTCTTTTGAATGCTTCCCTATTTACTCTCCCCGTGTTTGCAGACCTGTGCTGGTTTGTTGTGTATGTTCTCGTGTTTCAAGTTCCTGTCTAATGCCTGTCTCATTCTTGGTGATATGGCCCTTAAGGACTTGTTTAATTATGCCCTTGATGAGCCCATCAACGTCTGGACAATGATAGGGCTGGAGCACTTGATGTTTGGGGAATTCATTAATTCTCTGGATCACCAAAAGAATCCTCCAGTTAGGGAGGCTGCAGTCATCCCAGAAGAGGCGTTTATTTCCACACCATCTCACCCTCGCAAGTGCAGGAGGAGGAAGGCTCCTGTTGCTTCCCTTAGCCTGGTGATCCAGGAGGACCTGACTTCAGTGGTCCCAAGCCCGGTGGTCCTGGAGGACCCGACTTCGGTGGTACCAAGCCCGGTGGCCCAGGAGAACCCGACTTCGGTGGTCCCAAGCCCGGTGGTCCAGGAGAACCCGACTTTGGTGGTCCCAAGCCCGGTGGTCTAGGAGAACCCGACTTCGGTGGCACCAAGCCCGGTGGCCCAGGAGAACCCGACTTCGGTGGTCCCAAGCCCGGTGGTCCAGGAGAACCCGACTTTGGTGGTCCCAAGCCCGGTGGTCTAGGAGAACCCGACTTCGGTGGTACCAAGCCCGGTGGCCCAGGAGAACCCGACTTCGGTGGTCCCAAGCCCGGTGGTCCAGGAGAACCCGACTTTGGTGGTCCCAAGCCCGGTGGTCTAGGAGAAACCGACTTCGGTGGTCCCAATCCAGTTTCCCTGTCGCAGCCCCAGTGGTGGCTGAAGAGGCTGTAGCGACAATGCCTGACATGCGGTCACATACTGTTCCAATTAGTAATTCCTTGTCTCCAAACACGTCCTTCGTTGTCTTTTTAGACAACGGGTCTGTCCACGGCGTCGCCAAGTCTACTTGGACATGTCAAAATTGCAATCTGGTTAATAATTTCCCCCGAGGGACATTTGAGCCATAAAGAGGACCCTGTTTTTAAGAACCCCTTTGTAAAACCCCCCTAGTTCAGCATGGACTTCCTGTGATTTTACAGCCTCGTGACATTCCACACACACACACACACACACACACACACACACACACACACACACAGATTCGTGGACTTTCAACCAGAAACCCACCACGAGATGCAACTGAAGCACATTTCCATATATGGACTTCCACATAGTAAAATTTCATTTTACCATTCATTACAAATTTATAATAGAGGTGTGACTTGCTAGAGTAAAATCTTTAATTCTGAAGGTTCATGAAAGAAGTTCCTCAATAGTGTCTTGTGGTAACCCTACCTCAGACCATAAAACCTTACAACCCAGGAAAACTAACATTCCAGCGAGTCACGTCCCAAACGCACACACGTCCAGATTTTCCATTGACTTACCCACATAGGACATTACCAAAATGTTGATATGTATTCCTATGTTTCTCAAGTGTCTTCACATGCCAAAACGGAAATACTGACCATTTCATTGTGTGTTTAATCAAACTTTATTTGTGTATAATGATGCATATGAATGTATCTCTATGTTGCTATCTATGTCACTATTCGTTTTTGGTCCTCCACAAGAAAGGGGGCGGGACATTGGACATTGATAAAGTCCAAGCCTTCAGTTTACTCTCTCTCTTCCTTCTTCGCTCACCTCTTCTCCCATCGATCCCGCTGACCTCCTCTCCTCCCCGGCAGCGCTCCTCCAAGGATCATCTGAAGAAGGCCTTAGTCTTCTCCTCGGACAACACATGTTCGAGTCGTAGCTGCCGTTCTTTGCAACTAAGCTCATCCGTGCCTTTCCCCTCAAAAAGGGAAATGATCTAACTTTCTCGGTAACTTAAATTCAAGTAAGCCTTTACATCGTCTTGCGAAACGACCCAGAAGACGAACTGAACCTTCTTGGTAATGTTACATGCAGTGAGCATTTAAACTTCGCGGCACCTGAAGACACAGCAGAAACAGGATCGACATCGTCACGCTGCCCTGCCTCAGTCTCACGCCAAACAGAGAACAAACGTGCAAGTAAAACATTATTCTGATAAAACTGCTTTCCAGGTTGTCTCGTGAACTTAGGTTCTATTTGTATGTAATAATTACTAGCTTCCCCATTCTCTGCCTTTCTTTCTATCTTTCTTTCATTTCATGTTACTTCTGATCACGTATTTTTATTGTTTGGTTATCTGTTTGTTTGTTTATTGTGTGCATTTTTACGTACGTTTATGTTCGTAGATCATATAATCATAGTTTTGCATTTATTAAAATTCATAAATACTTTTCACTGCCTCTGTGTTTGAAGAATCCACCTTTGAAGTCAATGAAGTGTATCATGTATTTCCTTGTGCCATGTGCTCTTCTGTCTATTGTCTAGCCCCTCCCATCTTGTTACCTGATTATTGATTAATTTGCCCCACCTGCTTTTCTCGTTACCCCCTTTTGTTTGCTTCCCTATTTAGTCGTGTTTGCAGTCCTGGGGCTCGTTCTTCGTACGTCGCTAACTCAGTTAGCTGGATTTGATTGTTGACGATTTGGCTTGATCTTGGATTGTTTGGTTCTTCGACGCTCATCCTGGACTTGCTGTCATAGCAACAGGTGTGCAAGCTTAAACCTGCTCGGGAGCAGGCTTATTTCATGTAAACAGGATTAGATCGCGGCGGCTTCATATGCGGAGCTGATGGAAGTCCAGCGCAGCGCGATAGTGCACTTTCTGAGAGATATATTTTTTCTCGTGACTCGTGAGATTGTCGTTTACATTATTAATTTGTTGAAAACGCACATTTATTTTCGACTTGTCGGAGTCGGGCTTTAACTACAGCATAAACTGTACCCTAAGATTATTTGCGAGTGGCTCTTTCCTTTACACTATTGGAGATGCGGAGAACTTGATGGAAAGTGCTGTCTGTCGTGTCATTCAGAGTTAACCTGGCGCTTTTAGGTTTAAAAAACAGTTTTAGGTTTTTTTTTTTTTTTCTATATGCCACTCAGGCTTAAAGGGATATACTCCACTTTAAAAATCTGTCATCATATAGCCTACTCACCCTCATGTTGTTTCAAATCTGTATGAATTTCTTTCTTCTGCTGAACAGGAAGGAAGATATTTAGAAGAATATCAGTAACCAGACAGTTTCTGGTTTCATTGACCATAGTAGGAAAAAATATAGCCTAGGCTATACTATGGAAGTCAATGAGACCAGAAACTGTCTGGTTACTGATATTCTTCTAAATATCTTCCTTTGTTCAGCAGAAGAAAGAAATTCATAAAGGATTGAAACAACATGAGGGTATATGATGACAGAATTTTCATTTTAAAGTGGAGGCTGCCATCAAGGCCTCAATGAAGGGGATTATGTGAACAGAAAGGGGGTTCACAATGTAAATGTGCAGCCCAGTTACTATTGTGATTCTTAATATTCCAGATTAGATCAAATAAAAAAAGGCATTTGACTAAATCTTTCATATCACAATTGTGAAAGAAAAATGTCCAGGATCTGTGCATGACTTAAGAATTTTCAGAGATTCACATTATTTGAAAGTGGTAAGGAAAGTTCCACAATTAAATATCAAGCTCACTGTATTACATACACTTATGCTGATCCTAACAGAACTGCATTTTTTCATAGGTGATTATGACATGTTCCTGCCTGCAGACAGGTGTTTTATGACCCCATTCCCTGACCCAAACCAGTTACAATGCAGCTCTAGCCAGGACAAGGGCACACAATGAAATGAACTTTGGCTAAAGGGAGGATTTCAGTGTCTGAAGAAGTCTGAGGGTTGCACACCTGCAGGGCCTGTGACATTGTTGCATGTGCCATATTAAAAAAACACTTTTCATTAAATGTTTAATAAAAGACACATATGCTTAGTTCCTTGAGTTTTATTTCAATTGTTCTTTGTAAAGAAAAGCCAGTGGTCAAGTGCCTGCACCAAGAGATATTAGACACATGCCTCATGCAACAAATAAAAAGGAAAAGTTGGCTATACACTGTCCACCTGTAGGCCTATGTGTCCTCTGTCTGTGCAGACTCTTCTGTAGGCCTTTCTGTAGATGTGGAATCCTGCAACTTATATTGCAGCCATAAAGCATACAAGTATAAATGAAATAAAGTTATTTATGCACTTGCAGGTCAGCTAGTTCCTCCATATGACAGTTATCTGAGAGGGTTTATTCACTGTCCATGCAGTGCAATGGAAACAAATGGACATTACAAAGTCTTATACTTTCTTTCCTTTGGAAAGTTAGAAAATGTCCACTTACTGCACATATTTCAGCCACTATACTTTCTTGTGAACAGATACAAGTGTTGGTGTATTTTGTAAAAGTGCACAAAAGAGGAAAACACAATGTCATTACAATGAACTACACTCGGGAAAAATGTGATCAATAACTCATGGCAAAATATTTTTACATAAACATAAGTTTATCAGTTTTCACTTTCACAAGTCAAAGCAATTCATCATTACTCAAGATTTAACAGTTGAAATGACTATATGGTCTTAATTTAATGCAGCAAAAATTATTTTACAGTGTAAGACTAAGATCTTTTCTTTTTTTCTCAGCCTTTTTCTTGGTTGCTTTTATAAACAGACAACCATTTATTTAACAGTGCCTTTTATAAAAGAGACTATAATATAGGCCTAACTAAAAATTACCATAATGTAGAATATTTTTGTACTTCACTTTTATTTGCTCCCATGTTCTAGTGTGGTGACTCTGACATTACAATGAACAAAGTAATTATGCAATTATTAAAATACAAAAATATAGGTGATATTAAGTAATAAAAACATCTATGGCCACTTCTAACGGATTTAAATTGTCTGCTACTTTTTGCCAGCTCTCTCTCCTGGCTTTTGCAGACTTTGAGGTGTTCCCTGGCGTTTTGATTAAACATTAAAAGTCCGAATAAACTTCGACTATTAGTTCTTGCTCTGCTGAGGAGAAAAACTGAGCGCGCTCTTTGGCCACGCTGAGCAGCCAATAGCAGCGTTGCTGATCAATGTTTCTACTATCGATACATATCCCCTTTTAACCCAGCGCATGAACGCGCGATTATCTCAGATAACTCAATCCAGCTATACTAATCATAAACAACAGGTGAGTTCGAAGAACCCAATTAGCCGGATCATGCTTAGCACGATGATATCATCTTGGATGTGTCATTTGATCTCGGATGTAATAAGCAACGTACGAAGAACGAGCCCCTGTACTGGTTTGTTGTGTATGTTCCCTTGTGTTTAATTTCCTGTCTAATGCCTGTCTCGTTCCAGATCCAAGACCTCCCACCTTACATATACCTAAACCTACCTATCTCCACCCCCTGATCCCTAAACCCACCCCTAAATCTACCAATCTCCACCCTTTAGATCTGGATCCAACTCCGCCCCATGGATCTCGTGTACTGCAGTGAAAACTATCTCAAAATACCTGAAGTGTAATACATGGATGAATTCACTGGGTATTTTGGCGGTTACTCGGTAACACAGGTCAATTGCAATCAAGGGTTTTTTCAAATCTAATAATCCATTTTAATCGAGGAATTGTGACAGCCCTAGTCTGCTATTAGAACAGCTCTTTTCTTCCATGGAGATGAAAAAGCCATCTAAAGCACACAGATTTTAGAAACACACACTTTTTAAAACAGCAAGGATAAAGACAATTAGGAAAAATAAACTACTGACACTGAAATGGATTCGTATTAACCTTGTTTATTAGCTTACTTTTCTAGTTGATCACTCAAAGATGTGACATTGCAATCTAAATCCAGTGTTAGTTCAGTGTAATTGCCACGTGCTGAGCAACAAAATCTCTTCTGTGTAATGGTGCGTTCACATCGGACGCGAATAGCGCATCAGGCGTGAGTGATTTCAATGTTTTCAAAAAGTCAATGAAATGATGATTTCAAAAAGTCAATGCAAAGACGCGTTACGCGCGTAAAAAATTCCTGCGGCGCGAATTCAGCGTCTGGCGCGTTAAGCGCGAATGATTTTATGTAGTGATATTTGTGCATTCACACGTTTGACGCGAATTCGCGTCTGACGCCCGAGTTGAAAAATCTGAACTTCTGCGTCAATTTGCGCCGCCTTAACCAATCAGGAGCCTGCTTGCTGCTGTCACGTGGTGAAGTAAAAACAAAGTAAATCTTTTATCACATAAAAACTTAAGACATATTCATTTTGTATTGAATTCTATTTATTCCTTATCTAAATCCAGATTATATGAAACATTATTATTCTAATGTAAAGACAACCAATACACTTTAGTGTATAAGAATAGTTTGTGTCTGGACAGTGTTGTGTGAGAAAAAAAAAAAACACAGGACAGGTGTTACTTTTGGAGGCTGGCTCCATTTATCATCAATACAAAAATAAATTACAGATTATGTGGGTGAGGGCGCGGGTGATCCTCGCTCCGATGCGGGACAACTGGTCATCAAACTGGGTGCAGTACGGGCGGAAGCACCGCTGATAGCTGCCGTCATCCAGGCGCAGCTCCTGGAGCAAATGGTGAAACTCGACAAACTCTGTAGGGTCTCGGTGGACCCAAATACGGCGACGATGATCCCTACGCCGCTGTTCTGCTCTCCAGAGCAAATACAGAGCGGTGACTCTGTCGATAAATGATCGATTAACATTGTCACAGAGAGCCTGTGACCTAAGACTAAAAGGACTTTTATTTTGAAAGGACTGCTTAAGTACTTGTACCCCATAAACAGTTTACACCAATATACACACACAATCTACATGCCGGCAAATTAACATCGTATACTAGATGTGTGGTTATTTTTCTGTTTAGGTGGTGTGATAGGCTCTCTGCTTAGTTCAATGTTTTTTATATAATTTTCTTTCCTTTTGTTGGTTGTTTGTTTTGTCTCAATGCTAAATGTTTTGTTTTGTTATATGATTTAACCTTCAAAGAAACCACACCAAACTCTTTTGCAAATGTTAACAGTTTATTTCCCCTGTAACAAACTAACATGTACACATAAAATACTGTTATACTCACATTGTGGGTCACCTCTCTACTGGCAAACCCATGTGCAGCGACGGCTGCCATTTTAAAGCTTCTAATTGCCCAATTGGAAGGGCACGTTCATTGTCAGTGACATCACAGGGGGAAATCAGGGAAATGATCATTTCTCAGACATTTTCTTTGTAATGTGGAGACATAATTTGCAATTAATAATGTGATGCATAGGTTGCATGTTAATACCATTTGTTTAATATATTTGTATAGTTTTATCTTGCTTTAAAATTATCATTTATTTATACATGGTATGTTCCAGAAGTGGGAGGACCCTAACTCTATAAAAGGGCTCCTGGTAGCCATTTTTCAGGAGAGTGTTTGGAGTGTGGGATCACTCCTTGTATTTTTGGGCCTGGATATTGGCATAGCCAGAATACATGTGAACCTCTTATGGATTTATATATATTTCTTTTGCCTTAGTTTTTGTTACTGTATATATTTTTGCTTGGGAATCACTTTTGCACCAAAATAAACACCCTGGACTGAAAATTCTTCTCCATCATCATTGATTTTACACCTTCACCGACGGTACACCCTAACAAACATCAATCAGACATCTTGTAAAAAGATGGCTGCCAACGGGTTTCGTAAATTTTGCTTCAAACTTTTGTTTTTACGCGCGTCAAGAGCAAAATTGCCGCGCGTAAAAACGAATGGACATAAAGTGGTCAAGAGTATAACTAGATGCGGCAGGTCGCGAATTTGACGCGCTATTTGAGTCCGGTGTGAACGCACAGTAAGTTAGTCACAGTCAAATCACTCCATCTCCACCAGTGTTTCCAGGTTGGAAATGTCTAAGTATTGTACCAGAATCTCAAAAATGATCATATTTGGAAGAAAATTATTGTACACAAGTCAAACGTACAGAATACAGCTATTTATTGACCAACAACTTTTTGACACGACATGAAAATGACATTTTTGCTAAAATATCAACCTCAGCTTGGAAAAAAACTGACCTAAGCGGAAGGAACTCTTAAATTTTTTATTTACTTTTTTCTTCTTCTTGCAAAACATGCAGAGATGACATGTTAATGATACACAACTTTGTATACAATATACAAAAAGAACATTAACTTGTGCTCATGTTAGAGTCATTCTCCACGATGATTGACCGAGAAGAAATAACGTGAGATGAGATGAAAGACATGCGTATCTCCACGTTCAGGTTCTTCTGACGGTAGACGTTGTATCAACAATGACAATGACATCCGGCCAGATGGTCTGAATTAGCGAATCCTGCTTGTTTCTCTCATGCTAAAAACACATATGAGCATATACATGTTCGTATTCAGAAAGCTTTGAATAATGTGGCTTGGTAGCATGTCTCCAAGTTTGCAAGCAGACCACAGGTTAATATTTACCACGACTTAATGAAATCAACGAACAGGCCCATGTTGTTTCTCAAACTATCATGTGCTGGGACAACAATTCCCTTACTGTGTCTAACGTTTGTTCTTTGTGTACTGAAGGAAAATTACAAAACTGGCTCCATTCAGTTGTCTAGGACAACTAGCAAAATTCTACGACGCCTCAGGCTGATAAGTGTTTGCATACAATACTACCTTTGTCTCTGAGACTGCCATTTCCAATTAAACCCCCAACCCCTCATGTGGTACGCGTACCACGGGATGCAACAGACACACACACACAATCATGCACAAACACACGCACCTCTCCAGCTAACGGAGTGGAATTCCGATAGCAGACTGCAGTAATACCTCTCTCTTTTACCCTGCTCTCTCGCTCTGATCTTCTTCTCCACGCGCAGCCCTTCTCCTCCCAATGCAACCAGCTGGACAGGCCTTGCCTTGGCCTCTGGGACGCATGCCCCGCGTCATGTAGAAGCTGCCGTCCTTTGCAACTAAGTTCATATTCGCCTTTCCCTCCATACGGGAAATGATCTGAATTTTCTCGGTAACCTTAAATTCAAGTGAGCGTTTACATCGTCTTGCGAGACGACACCGGAAGACGACGCTAGACGCAAACTTTTCCAGCACCACACTGAAAGAGCACAGAATCTTGCCAGTATCTCTCTCTAAAAAGCTGATTTCAGGTGTCTAGCTCGTAGGTCTGTGAATTAAGTTACCCTCTTTTCTCTTCTCTCTATATCCTTCTTTCTTTCATTTCATTCATTCTGATCACGTTATGTCTTATGTTCTTGTTTGGTTAAATGTTTGTTTGTTTTATTGTTTGCATTTTTACGTACGTTTATATTCGTAGCTCATATAATCTCTAGATTTACATTTATTAAAATCCATTTATACTTTTACTGTCTCTGTGTTTGAAAACCCCACCTTATAAAGTCAATGAAATAAAATAAAATATCTAATTAAGCTACAAGCTCGATATTATAGATTACCTTGATTAGTTTTTAATTCATAAACTCGGAAAGTTTGATGTTCGTGGCCAGAAGATAAACTTTCTTGGAGTTTGTAAAACAGGGATACCCCTTCTTAACTGTGATAATCTTACATTTATTCGCTGGACGAATGACTGATGACCAGGGGTGCGTTTCCCGAAAGCATTGTTGGCCAACTATGGTCGCAAGTTCATCGCAATGTCCATTGAACTCTATTGGTAACAACGGAACTTGTGACCATAGTTGGCCAACAATGCTTTCGGGAAACGCACCCCGGACCAGTTACGGAACAAAGTAATCTTGATAATTGATAAAGTAAATGTACATGCGATTTATGAATTATTATGACCATGAGTTATGATTACTAATATTTTCAAAATTCCCTATATCCTTGAGCTAATTCGCATTTACCCAGAGTCGTTTACGTTACAACGATAATCCACAGGTAGATCAATGAGTATAGAAGCCCTATGATTACAACCACCATCATTTGAAGTGTCACACAATTCTGAAATTATCCTACATTATGGGATTTTTTTCATTATTGATCTTAAAATCGAACAGAGGTCTGAATTATCGTGCAAATACGATAATTATCGTATGTCTGGCAACACTGATCTCCACTTATAGCTGGTGTGTGGTGATGGTTTTAATAACCGTGAGTCTCGGGCTGGTTTGTCTTCTTCTGTTGATTATCATCATACTGCGGTATTTCATGATCACAGCAGAGAGAGACGAGAAGAAGAGTTACAGGAACACAGCTGGAGAGTTTGATCAAACTTAATACTGCATATGTGGTTTCTCCACTGCATGGGTCTTCATGTGTCGCTTCAGGTCACATTTAATAGAGAAACTCTTCCCACACTGATCACACGTGTGCGGATTCTCTCCAGTGTGGATCCTCTCATGTGTTTTCAGATTTGATGACTGACTGAATCTCTTGTCACAGTGTGAACACTTGTAAGGTTTTTCTCCAGTGTGGATCATCTCATGTGTTTTCATATTTTCTGACTGACTGAATCTCTTGTCACAGTGTGAACACTTGTAAGGTTTTTCTCCAGTGTGGATCATCTCATGTGTTTTCATATTTTCTGACCGACTGAATCTCTTGTCACAGTGTGAACACTTGTAAGGTTTTTCTCCAGTGTGGATCATCTCATGTGTTTTCAGAGATGAAGACTGACTGAATCTCTTGTTACAGTGTGAACACTTGTAAGGTTTTTCTCCAGTGTGGATCCTCTGGTGCCGATTTAAATCTATCCCTGTAGTAAAAGTCTTATCACACTCAAAGCACATGTACTCTCTCACACCAGTGTGAATTTTCTCATGTCTATGTAAAGTTGGCAGCCATGAAAAACCCTTTCCACACACAGAACATGAATGCGGCTTCTCCTTCATATGAACTGTCAGGTGTCTCTTCAGGCATGATGCCCTAAGAAATGTTTTGCCACATTGATCACATGTGAACGTCTTCTCTCTGGTGTGAACTCTCATATGCACATCAAGATCATATTTGATTGTGAAACTCTTCCCGCATAGATCACATGTGAACGGCTTCTCTCCGGTGTGGATCATCATGTGACGCTCAAGACTTTGTTTGGTTGTGAAACTGTTTCCACACTGAGTGCAGGTGAAAGATTTCTTGGTTCTTCTTTTCTTTAAAAATGTCTGTTTAGTCTTTGAGCGACTCAAAGGTTTTTCTCCAGGTTTGACATGATGTTCCTCCTTCACTTCACTCAGTTCTTCACTCTCCTCCTTCACTTCACTCAGTTCTTCTCTCTCCTCCTCCACTTCACTCAGTTCTTCTCTCTCCTCCTTCACTTCACTCAGTTCTTCTCTCTCCTCCTTCACTTCACTCAGTTCTTCACTCTCCTCCTTCACTTCACTCAGTTCTTCACTCTCCTCCTTTACTTCACTCAGTTCTTCTCTCTCCTCCTTCACTTCCATCAGGTCTGACATGTAAGAGAAATTATTCATTTCATTTTCAGTACATCAAAATAATTTAAAGAGAGAAATATAAAGTGAAAAGACATGAAAGTGAGCATGAGTATATTAAATATATTTGATCAATGACACAATTATCTAACATGATATTTACATTATAATACACAATAATGCCACATCAACTTTGAGATTGATATCAACTTTGAGATTGATATTTATTTGACTAAAACCGTTTAATTATTAATGGCCGTTCACACTAGACTTTTCCTTGTACTGACTTCCATTCATGCGCATGTGAAAGTGGGACACCAGAAACACACGCTCAAGTGAATTACTCTGTGAGAAATAACACAAGCGTTTAGCATTCAAGTGGAGTGGATTGTTTATTTTTAAATTTTGAATTATTATTATTTGTTATATGTTAAATGTATTTCCGTAATTTCACGGCCGTTGCAGTGTCTGTAGAAACTTAAGCTCAAAGTGTAGAGTGGCCATAACTTTAACTGGCTTTAAATTAACTTTTAGTTAAATGTTTGAAAAGTCATTTTCAATTTGTTCAAATCAATGTTGAAAATGACTTAACTTCTGGTAACATTATTGCAAATTGGGAACCAAATGTAAAATAAAACAGTTAAAATTAGGGATGGGGTCGATCCAGTATCGGGACCGATTCCAGCGTAATTCACGTATCGGATTTTTCCGATCCAACCTGCAGAAATATCCGATATCCATGAGTCATGTCTGCGCTTTAACGTTGTCTGCTGAAATGACTCCAAAAGTGATTTCCGCCGGCCAGTCTGCTAGCTGGCTGCAAACTGTGTAAAGGATTTCCTGAATGGAGGCGCGGCTCAATGAGACACAGAGTTATGAGACCCCAAGTATTTGACATTTTGGGAATGTAATAAATACTGACATGACAATCAATTTGAAACCCGTACAGATGCATATTTGTTTTCAGAATGGGATTTTTCCTGTTAACAGGATATACTGTTTTTCTGACTTCCTTTTCTGATACTCACCTCAAGTTGCCTTTTGGGACATACATGCATACATACGTACAGTGGTGGACGAAGTACACATACCATGTACTTGAGTAAAAGTAAAGATACTCAAGGTAAAATATTACTCAAGTAAAAGTAGAAGTGCTGCCTTTAAACATTCACTTGAGTAAAAGTACAAAAGTATTTGCCTTCAAATGTACTTAAGTATCCAAGTACTATGATTTTTTTATGGCTATAATTGTCCTATTATTATTTTTGTAACAAGACTCTTGCTTAACTTAGTCTACGTGAAGACTACAATGTCACTCTTGGCACATCAATCTATTAATAAAATGACATTAATTAGTCTATATATATATTTATATTATATATATTTGAATTGAATAAATTTTTTGTGTGTTTAATTTTGGACAGAAGGGGACTGTTCCCATAAGGGATAATACATTTACAGTATTTACTGTATATATTTTTCACGAGCGTCTAGTTATAATAGGCCTATTATAAACATCCTAATGTTATGATACATTCATATAAACCTGCACAATGCCATTAAACACACAAACACACACACACACACACATTTATACATATATAATATATAAATATAATTTATTTATTTATTTATTTTTCTACGTTATGGGAGCAGCCTATTTCCCTCCAAAATTAAACACCAAAACGTATTAATGCTGCTACTCCCCAGAAAAAAAATGCTATTATATGCAAGTAATTTTAGTGTCAACGTAATAAGCAATGCTCATTATGCGTCAATATTTACCGATAATTGCTCCAATAATAGCTGCTGCTCTCTGCCCCGCTTAAAATCATTGGCAACGCGATTTGTTTGGAACTATTGATAGCTACACGAATCACGTGACCGCGCGGCGGCGAGATTGCAGCGGCTGCACACTGCACAGACCATTCGGTGAATGATATTAAAATACTGCGACTCGAGATAGATCGATTAGTGTACTAGTGTAGACAGCTCTGTATGCTTTTCAATCACTCTCGCGATGTCATAAACGGATCGGTCTGTGCAGCTCCGGTTCAAGTCGAACAAGCCTATAGTGTGTCGCAACCTTATACTGTCTATGGTCGCAACTCTCATAACGGCTCTGGTTCACGCAGATAGCGCCAAGGCAAGTTCAAAACAAAGCACGCAAGTTGTAGGCTAGTGATTGGTGGCTCGTTTGACCAGTTAAGTTTTTATCCACTCATAAATAAAAAGGAACGACTGATTTTGAATATGTAGTAGAGTAAAAAGTAAGATATTTGACTTTGAAATGTAGTGGAGTTAAAGTAAAAGTCTTCCCAAATTTAAATACTCAAGTAAAGAACAGATACACAAAAAAACTACTTAAGTACAGTAACGAATTACATTTACTTCGTTACTGTCCACCACTGCATACGTACATATCATACTTGCCTGTTGAGAGAAGTTTATTTCAGCATCACATGTTCTCACTCACTATTGTTTATAAAATAAACAATGATAATAATATTAAAGCAAACACAGCTCTGGTATCGGAATAGTATCTGTGTCGGCCGATATCCAAATTCAAGTATCGGGATCAGAAGTGAAAAAATGTGGATTGGTGCATCCCTAGTTAAAATAGCATTTAGCCTGATCTGATGTTGACAATCAATATAAAAATGCCTCAAAACTCCCTTTACTGACCATTTGTTGAAGAAAACCCAGAACATTCTGTACCGTTTCATAGTTGAACTGTTTATCTAAATGTGATGAAGTGCTTGAATGTTTCTAACATGAATGTTCTTCAGCATCATGAATGAATGAAGAATAAACACCAACCTCTTTGTTCTTCAGGATCTTCAGTGTGTTTCATTCTGCAGGGTTCTGGATCACTCATGTTCTCACTGTCCTCTTTAGTAAACTCAGTCTTTGCAGATTTCAGCTCTTCCTGATGCTCTGATGCTCGTCTTCACTTGTAGCTAATGGAAATTTACAGCATTTATTGGGGAATTACTGTGGGAGGAGTTTCACTGATGATGTGACTGCAGTGGGAGGAGCTTCACTGATGATGAATTACAGTGGGAGGAGCTTCACTGATGATGTATTCCAGCGTGGGAGGAGCTGATCTGCCAAAAATATCAATTACCGAGTTTATTTTTTTTTTATAAATGACACTAAGCATTTATGTCTGTCTATCTATTAATCGTACAGTTAATGATGCCAATTCATTAATTATTTTAAATTATTTGTATTGTTAATCCTAACAATATTCTGCTTCAGTAAAATACAGGTATCTAGAAATAAAGAAAAGATTATAAATAATTTAAATTATTCCTAATATAAATAAATGTTAAGAAAAACAGTTAAAATCATAAACACAGAAATAAAGCTACATATAGTAGCCAACAAATCCCCTCAGTCTGCTGACACCAATGAAATGAGCTTTAAGTGTCAATTTACAGGAGATCTGAAGACATCAGCATAATAAATGAGGTGAAAACAGGAACTATAGTCATGAAATAAAGAGTGTTTTCAGCAGATCTGTTAATATTGATGAGCCTCAGACTATCAACACTCATTCAACAAGCCATTCAGGATCATCAGCAGATCATCTCACTTTATTCTGAGTGTTTGCTGTTAGAAACACATTATTTGAGTCAGGATACATGACAAAAGCCTGGAAAACTGCTCTACTGAAAGAAAAAAATATTGTAATTTCTCACAATATTTCTCACAACCACAACAGAGAAATAATTACAGCAGCATAATATGTCCACATTAAGTTTGATCTTATGATATACATAAATCCCTATAAAGTACTTAGATCATTAAAATAATAACATTTTATATGTGCAAAAACTGAAAATGATCATAAAACTTTTACAAATACAGAGCACCACAAGCACTATTATTCCAAGAGTAAAACGCTATTCATATTTATTAGTATTGCTTTAATGTCTCGCGTGGCTCATCTCATCTCATCTTAGGCTCAATGTAAAGCATTTAGCAGTCTCTGTTCCAGCATGACACTTGACATAGATTCACATTAATTCCCTCACAGATCTTAAACTTTGACTTTTGACTTGACGAAACAATCACACAAACGAACACAAACTCGCTCAGGTCTGAATGAACTCAACATATTCTCCTCATGCTCGCTGCTGCTGCACTAAATGTTTATTTCAGAAGGAAGACGCCAGAAAAGACGCACAAGTATCGCTCTGATCGATGTAAACAATACAGAAATGAGCCTGTCGCTTAATCAAACTGTATAAAGTGTGTGTGATGGTTGTGTAAATATGAGAAATACCGTGAACTGCTCTCCTCACCTCAGAAGACTCGATACTGAAACTCATTTACATTTAGTCATTTGTGCACCTTTATCCAAAGCAACTCACAAATTAGGACTAAATTAAGCGAGTCATCGTGAAGAGGCAAAAACAACGCAAGAAGTATACTTCAAGTTCATTTTATGAAGTATAGGCTACTTAAAGGGGTGGTTTACTGCTTTTTTTCTTTGCATGATTGTGTTTATGGGGTGCAATATAACATGTCTTCGTTTTTGTTTTTTTAAGTCTTATTTTTCATAAATTTCACCTTTATTGTAAGCCGCTTTCTCCTCTGTCATTTGAACGACCGGTTGACTTCCTGATTCTATGAAAACACACCCTCAGAAACAGGCAATGGGCTCAGATTGGTTAGTTGGGCCGGTGTGTTGTAATTGGCTAAACTGCGTAGTGCATGCTGTCCGGAAACTTCACACCCATTACCTTTACGGGCAAAAGTTGCATGTGATCCGGTCAAATGTAAATAATGGTGTGATACTGCCGTATCAGTTTGAGCCAGAATCAGACCCAGAAAGTGGCAATGAAGAGAGTCAAGCAACCTCCGCAAACACGGCTCTTACAAAACGTTTCTGAATGGTAGATTTTTTATTATTATTATTATTCTATTCTAATCTACCATTATTATATATGAATTTCGATATGTTACTTGAAAATGCTACTGCTGCTTGTTAGCTTTTGAGATACGGTTTTCTCCTGATTAAACATTTAATATAACTGAATAAATGACTGAGTAATACCGTTTTTTAAAGTTATTGTTTTAACTTCAGCAGCTGAAGTTTGCTGTTGCGATTAGGCTAACGTTACATATATTTTTTTTTAACTTTATACACGTTTGTCTTATACACACAAAATAGCATCGAACTAACTGGCTATAAACAAACAGCGTTGGCATTGGTTTACGTTCTTGATCAAATCAATCATCATAAATATACATGGAAAAATACATTTACAAAATTAGAACATAATTACAAATTCAGGTCCAAAATCTTTGAACGCGTTTAGTGGCTACTAAAGCCAGCGCTGGCATTTGTTTACGTCCTTGATAAAACTAAAACATTACGTCTGAAATTATACATGCAAATACATTTAAAATGATTAAGTCTTACTTACAGGTTGTGGCCCAACAACTGCTGTCTCTGGTTGTAAAGTTGGAAGTGCTTCATGTTTTAGTAACAGTTTCTTGTTGAATCCGGCATTTAATTCGTGGAGATTCTGGAAGCTGTCTTCCGTAAAATGCGCAGCACAGAGAGCTAAATTACGATTGTAATTTTCAGGAACATAATCAAACATAAATTTTAGCCATTGTTGACGAACTACAGCGTCCGTATGAAGCCCGAATACAGAAGACCTGGCAGCTGGGTGAAAATAACACACTTTTGACGGCATGGCTACAGCTCTCCACTATAACTCTTCCTCTTCGACAAAGCCGCAGAAATATGGCCATGCCTCCTTTTTTGCATGGGTTAGCTACGTATAAAACCCGGGAAATACCTCGTTGTAGTCCCATTCGAGTCGTTTTTGTAGGCATTAAACTTCCTGATTTTTAAAAGTCGATATCTCTGCTTACATTGAACTTTCAGCGCAGCAACTTTGCAGATAATGTTCATGCACCAACAGCAACATTACACACTATTTAAAATGAAAAAAGTGAAATCACAATCAACTACACCTTTAAGTAATGTTCAAGTATACACTCACCTAAAGGATTATTAGGAACACCTGTTCAATTTCTCATTAATGCAATTATCTAATCAACCAATCACATGGCAGTTGCTTCAATGCATTTAGGGGTGTGGTCCTGGTCAAGACAATCTCCTGAACTCCAAACTGAATGTCAGAATGGGAAAGAAAGGTGATTTAAGCCATTTTGAGCGTGGCATGGTTGTTGGTGCCAGACGGGCCGGTCTGAGTATTTCACAATCTGCTCAGTTACTGGGATTTTCACGCACAATCATTTCTAGGGTTTACAAAGAATGGTGTGAAAAGGGAAAAACATCCAGTATGCGGCAGTCCTGTGGGCGAAAATGCCTTGTTGATGCTAGAGGTCAGAGGAGAATGGGCCGACTGATTCAAGCTGATAGAAGAGCAACTTTGACTGAAATAACCACTCGTTACAACCGAGGTATGCAGCAAAGCATTTGTGAAGCCACAACACGCACAACCTTGAGGCGGATGGGCTACAACAGCAGAAGACCCCGCCGGGTACCACTCATCTCCACTACAAATAGGAAAAAGAGGCTACAATTTGCACAAGCTCACCAAAATTGGACAGTTGAAGACTGGAAAAATGTTGCCTGGTCTGATGAGTCTCAATTTCTGTTGAGTCATTCAGATGGTAGAGTCAGAATTTGGCGCAAACAGAATGAGAACATGGATCCATCATGCCTTGTTACCACTGTGCAGGCTGGTGGTGGTGGTGTAATGGTGTGGGGATGTTTTCTTGGCACACTTTAGGCCCCTTAGTGCCAACTGGGCATCGTTTAAATGTCACAGCCTACCTGAGCATTGTTTCTGACCATGTCCATCTCTTTATGACCACCATGTACCCATCCTCTGATGGCTACTTCCAGCAGGATAATGCACCATGTCACAAAGCTCGAATCATTTCAAATTGGTTTCTTGAACATGACAATGAGTTCACTGTACTAAAATGGCCCCCACAGTCACCAGATCTCAACCCAATAGAGCATCTTTGGGATGTGGTGGAATGGGAGCTTCGTGCCCTGGATGTGCATCCCACAAATCTCCATCAACTGCAAGATGCTATCCTATCAATATGGGCCAACATTTCTAAAGAATGCTTTCAGCACCTTGTTGAATCAATGCCACGTAGAATTAAGGCAGTTCTGAAGGCGAAAGGGGGTCAAACACAGTATTAGTATGGTGTTCCTAATAATCCTTTAGGTGAGTGTATTTTTAAGTATACATTATGTATACTAATGTCAATAGGCCAATGTACTAGTAGTAAACTTGTAAGTGTACTATTTTAATACCGCTCGGGACTAAATTGGCCCACTTTTAGTATATAAAAGTATATGTTTAAGTGTACTATAAGTGTAACAGTAGTAAACTCTGAGTGCACAACTAGTTCATAATTACGTTTCTCATTTGTACTGCAAGTGAACTTATGGGTATACTAGTAGTTTACTATTTTTAATACTTGTAGCAACTTTGAAGTAAACTCTCAGTAAACTACTAGTTTAGTAAGTTTTATACTACAAGTTTTCTTTAAGTGAACATAACATTATACTTAAAGTTTACTATTTGTATATTATTTTTGCAGTTGCAGTAGGCCTATAGGCCTACTACTATGTTCAAATGTAATTTTTTTATACTTGAAAAATGCCTTTAACTGTACATTAATTTTAAAAACATTTTATTAGCTCCATGCATCCTTTTTTATCAACACTTAAAAGTTGGTAAGTTTCATAAAGAAAGGCAACATTTTAAACTAAAAAGATGAGAAAACCACATTTTTGTCAAAGACTATAGGCTTACGCCTTGATCAGATTCAGAAATGTGATCAAACACAGATGGAGTAGATCGAGTCTAACACCCCCACAGCTTCAGTCGTTTAAGCAGTTTTGATTTAAACTGTTTGGTGATCACATTATTTTATATTTGAGTGAGCAATCTTCTATCACTTGTTTCAGCTTCTTTTTCTCCTGCATTTTGATCCGGAGATTCTGTACTAGAAGATGTGTCATAGCGCCCCCTACCGTATAGCAGTGAAAACATGGATAGCTGGAAAATTCAATCAATGGTGGTGAAAGAGTAAAGTAGAATTAAAGTGAATTCCTATGTGCACTACCAGTGGACTAGCCTATACAAACATTCAGATACGCAGAATTAGAAACATATCTGTTTTATATCAATATTTGAATCTATGTAACTATGAAAAAACTATGTAAAAAAAAAGTACATTTAATAGGCTACTCGATCAAAAGAGTTAACACAACTACAAGCCACATATACTTTAAATAGTTAATTATACTTTTAAGTATATCTCGATCAAAAGATTGAGTACAAGTATAGGCCAAATATACTTGGACTTTTCTCCTATAAGTCAAGTACACTTAAGTGTAACTAAGTATATTTATGAGAAGTATATAAAGTATATTTTTTGGACGTATATAAAATGTGGACTGAAGTATGCTTTCTTCTTTTTAGTTGAAAAGAAGTATAATAATATAACACTTGAATAAACGTACTTTTCGTAAGGGAATTATTATCGCTGTGTACAAGATCAGGTTTAGTTCCATGCTTATTTTATGTACTCTATAAGCTATTCCACCCGAAAGCTTGTTACTATATAAACTTGAACATGTTAGTTTATAAGACAGTGTATATTATGTTTTTTAAAAAAGTATTTAATAAGCTACTCGATTAAAATAGTAAACACAAGAACAAGCCAAGAACACTTAGAATACTTAATTATACTTTTAAGTATATCATGATCAAGATGTATAGGCCAAATATACTTAGACTTTTCTGTCAGTATAAGTCAAGTATACTTCAGTGGAATTTGAACACAGTTATTACTTGGACAACACTTTCAAAAATTAAAATAAATTTTAAACATTATTAAAGACAATAAATAGTCAAGTAATAAAATATGCACAAATAAAAACAACGGAGAAAAAAAGTGTTTCAAGGCATAATAAGGTTTGGAATGACATTAGGGTGAGTAATAACGACTCATTTTGGGTGAACTAACCCTGTAGAGTGCATTGTCCAAACTCCAATTTTTTTATTTATAAGTTATTCTGAGGAAACATGATTAATTTAATGAATTTATGATGCTCTGTGGCCTAACAGCAAATTATAAACCATTATAATGACAAAATGATTGATAAACAAATGAATGATAAACAATAATATGACAAAATGAAGGCTGCAATACTAAGGTTGTCCACTAGACATAGCATAAATAATCTTTTCCTTTCAGTTTCTAATGAGTTACTGTACGTTCACACCGCCGCCGACTTGAGCTTCCAAAGTTACCGGAAGTCATTAATTTTCAATGGAAGCTGGCTTCTCTCAGTTGCAAGGAGCGTCATATCCATCGGCGTCGCGTTTTGGGCGTTTTGAGCGTCAATCAGAAAGTTGAAAGTAGCTCAACTTTATGGTAATGAGCTATGACGCATTTCAGTGGCAAACGCCAGCAAACAATCGAACGTCCTTCGCGCTGGCTGATTCCGGAGAAACATACGATGTAAACTTTCGTTCCTACCAAAACATTAGTTTCGAGAAAAAAAAACATCATAGAGTGAAAGTGTATCATTTGCATGTGTTTTTAAGTCCTGTCAGTTTAACAGGGCGCGCTTGACAGGGCATGAGAGAGAGAGAGAGAGAGAGAGAGAGAGAGAGAGAGAGAGAGAGAGAGAGAGAGATTACAAAATCTTTATTTTAAAACAGCACTAATTTTCCAACAAATTCACATTATATGAAAAGATTTAAAAAAAATAAAAGAAAATGAAAATTACATTTTCAAAACCAAATGTCCATCAGAAACAACACACAAAACATCATTAACACACCACAGATCATTGAAACCCATCTCATTTTTTACAAGATTATAGTAAGCAAATTCTATCCTTAATCTGCCAGCTACTAACTTCATAAACATAATTTCAACATTTATACTATTGAGCTGTAAACCCTGATTTTTCCTGGTTTTCCATATTGCCAATTTCGCAGTTCCGATTAGATAATTTAACAGACACATCTTCCTTCTTTTTGAAAAGTTATATTTCACACCCCCTATAAAAACTTCATCTGAGAAATCTTCACCGAAACTTTGAAACAACCTACTAAGAGCAACAAAAAGACCTTCCAATCTATGACATTTTAAAAACAGATGCTCTAAATTCTCTTCTTCCCCACAGAACCTACATCCCACCCCTACTGCTGGGTTCAGGTGCGCCACGTGTTTGTCTGTAGCTATTGCACCATGAATTATTCTCCATTGAAGATCCGCTGTTCTTTTCTCGACTGGAGGTTTATACAGAGTTCTCCATCTATCTCTTACAAGAAAATCTGGCTTTAGCAAAACTGGCCACCTCGAGATCTTTTGTCCTCTGAGTAAAACTTGATGCAAAACTTTTACTGCAGTGTTGTATATGGCTTTCTTTGATGTCAATTCAAACAAGTTCAGCTGTGGAGTTTTAAAAGACAAAATTGAGACTACAGATTCATCCTCTTGTCCTTCACCGACGACAGCAGCAACTCTGATTTTTGGAAAGTCGGGTTCATTGCTTGAGTCTGACGGGAATCCTTGTCCGATGTTTTTCCTATAGCCACTTGGTAATGCATTGACTATTTCCTCCACCAGCTTCTCCGTCAAGCGCAACGACTTTAGTCCTGTCCCTTCTCTCAGGGTTTCTATGGATTCCCATCGGTCATTATTTAAAAGTTGCCCCAACTTCACAATACCATGTCTTTGTAAACATTCTCGCACGCTTACAGCTGACAAAAGTCTTGTCTGAATCAATGGGTTAAAAAACAAGCATTCCTCTCGTATCCAACTCCCGGATTCCTCAACATCTCTTTCCACTTTAAAAACAGTTCTCCAAGAGTGCAACATTGACCGATAAAAGGGTGTAATCTCAGACAGATTCACTTTATGCAGTTCCATCAAAAACAGATGTCTGTCTAATTTAAGACCACCAGCTTTTTGTAGAATCATTTTTGCAGTCTCAGTCCAGGTTAAGTCTTTACAATACAGGAACCTCTGTGCCGCTTGTATTCTGAAAGCACAGATCCTGCTCCGCACATCTACCAGACCCTGACCTCCCTCGCACACGGGAAGGTAGAGTGCTGCCGCTCGAATCCAATGCTCCCCACTCCAGAAAAACTCCACAAATGTCCTCTGTATCTTGCAAATCAAATCCTCAGGTGGTTCCATTACAATGAGTCTATGCCACAAAATTGAGGCAGCCAGATTGTTCACAACCAGCACTCTTCCTCTGTATGACATCAATGGTGATAGCGATTTCCATTTAAACAATCGGGCAGACACCTTTTCCAGCAATCCCTCCCAATTCCTATTCTGAAACTGCTTATTTCCCAAAAAACAACCCAACATTTTCAGCCCATCTCTTTCCCACAACAATCCACCAGGTAGTTTTGGAGGTCCTTGCCCACCCTTCCACTGACCAATAATAAGTCCCTCATTCTTTCCCCAATTTACCCTTGCTGAAGATGCCTTTCCATAATTTCTCATTATTTCAGTTAAAATATTAACATCATTTTGATTTGAAATAAAAACAGTAACATCATCAGCATAAGCTGATATGGAGATTCCATGCATTACATTGATTCCACTGAGGTCCCTTCTTAGCCTGCACAGCAATGGTTCAATAACAAGGCTATATATCTGTCCAGACAGTGGACAGGCTTGCCTAATCCCTTTTAGCACAGGTATTGGCGCACTCAATCCTCCACCAGCTTTTACGATCACAAAAACATCAGAATATAGCAGTTGAATATATATAAAATTCTTACCAAACCCAAAACTTTTCAAAACCTCAAAAAGATATACATGATTGACTCTGTCGAAAGCCTTCTCTTGGTCTAACGACAACACACCCAGGTCAACATTATTGAATTGATTAAGATCTATGACATCTCTTAACAAAAAAAGATTGTCCATAATTGACCTGTTAGGAATACAGTATGTTTGATCCCTGTGAACTAATACCTCCAAAACATGTTTTAATCTATTTGCTAAGCATTTTGAAAGAATTTTATAGTCCATACACAGTAAAGAAACAGGTCTCCAGTTCTTTAAAAGGCACAAGTCCCCCTTTTTAGGGAGCAAGGAAAGGACTGCTCTTCGACAGCTTATAGGAAGTAGCTTGTTACTTATACTTTCCAATAAAACTTCATATAAGTCACTTCCAAGTACACTCCAAAATGCCTGAAAAAACTCTGCCGGCAAGCCATCAATTCCTGGCGAACGTCCATTTGACAACTGACTCATTGCCTCCGTGATCTCTTGGAAAGTAATCTGTCCATCCAAAGATTCCTTCTGTTTATTAGTCAATGTCGGTAGATCACTCAGCAAGTCAGACACACATTCAAGATCACACGTCTCAACATCATATAGATCTGTATAGAACTTAACTGCCAGTTTCCTTATTTCCAATGGATCAGAGGTTATGACCCCGTCAGGCCGCCGAAGATGATACATTAGCTTTTGCTTAACAGTTCTCTTTTCAAGATTAAAAAAATATGAGGAAGGAGCATCCATGTCCTTAATAGAACAAATTCTTGCTCTTATTAATGCTCCCTTCACTTGTTCTTGTAATACTGAACCAAGTTCTTTCTTTTTGTTTAAATGTTCATTTTTTATTTGTCCATCATCATTATTTATCATAAGAATATTCTCCAAAGCCTGTATGTCCCTCTGAAGTTTCTGTATCACTGCTTTCACCATGGAAGTAGAATGTGAACTATAATTTTGACAAAAAGTTCTTATGTTTGCTTTGCCAACCTCCCACCACATAAGCACATTTTCAAAATTAACCTTTTTCAACTTCCAGTCATTCCAAAAGAAAAGAAAATTCTCGCAAAATAAGGCATCTTGCAAAAGTTTAGTATTGAAATGCCAAAAATAGTTTGGTTTTGCAGTTCTTTTCATATTCAAAGCAAACAATATCAAGTGGTGATCTGAGAAACCAACGGGTAAGATAGAAATATCTGTTATTTTATTGTTCCATTCTTTACCTATATAAAATCTATCTAGTCTAGCTCCGCTAACCCTATTATTAGATATTTTGAGCCAAGTATACTGTTTAATTGCTATATTCCTCCTTCTCCAAATATCTATTAATTCAAACTCTTTTAAAATTTTTAATAATACAACACTTGATTCATGATGGGGTTCCTCTCCATTTCTATCAAGAATAAAGTCGATAGTGCAATTCCAATCACCTCCAATGATAGTACAAACATTGACATCAATTTTTTGCAAAGCACTCCTTAACTGTAAAAAATTCCTCACACGCTCAGGTCCATTATTAGGTGCATAAACATTTATCAGTATGAACACAGATCCTTCATATTCTATTTTTAACAGCAATATTCTTCCTTTTACAATTTCTTCAACAGCTAAAATATTAACCTTCATTCCTTTAGAAAACAAAATAGCGATACCAGCACATGTATTAGTCCCATGACTTAAAACACTTTCTCCTTCCCACCATCTACTCCATTCAGATTCATTGTCTAGACTAGTGTGTGTTTCTTGTAAGAAAGCTACATTTATTTTTTTCATACTAAATAACTCTGATACCATCGCTAACTTGTTCCCATCTCTACCCCCATTTATATTTAAAGAGGCAACTCTCAACAGCTCCATAGAAGAAAGAAGATATAAAGAGGATAGAAAAAGAAAAAAAAACAAAAGGAAATGTTCACCCCGTGTAAATTAAACATTTGATTTGTTTTGAGAAGCATTCATTTTATCCTTTCTTAGCTTTGTTAACATCTTCTTCAACCTGAACCTTTTTTGTTTGCTTAGCGCATCAAAGCTTACATTTCTCTGCAACAATTTAACTGTATAAATGAATTTATTCTCATCAGAAAAAAACTCCTTAACTTCAACAGTTCTGCCAAAGGTCCCATCCAGGAAGTTATTTATATCTTGCAATGTGTACACATCGTCCACACTTCCACACTGTGATCCAATGTCAGACATATCAGAGAGAGCATCATCATCTCTCATCCCCGTATCAGCGACACCCATTTCGCCAGAATTAGACATTTCAGAAACTTCATTAGAAACACTTTCGGTTTCAACACTAACCGTAGCTACATCATTTAATGCACTAGCGCCCTCCAGTTCAGAAATACCATGCCTTCTACCAAAGTCAACCATTTCATGAACGTTCTCATTCTGACTTTCACCCATTCCATTACTATCGATGTTCACCTGTAATCCAGCTTGAGGCTGCACATCCTCAGGAGCTGACTTAGTGCTCTCACCACCAGCAGCAGAAGTACTAGGCCTAACTTCCACTTCACTAACCTGGGCTTTGTGCGGACATGTGTGCCTTTTATGCCCGATGTCCCCACACTCGAAACATTTCATATTACCAGTGCTTGCATAAATAAAATACGCTTTCCCTTCATGCATAACTCTGAACGAAATATCCAACTCTGGCTCATTTAAGAACATAAACACCTGCCGCCTGAAGGACATAACGTGTTTTAGAGCAGCGTTTTTACACCCCAACGGGATCATCCTAATCTCACTAGCTTTTTTCCCATATCGCGTCAAAGCTTTCTCGATTTCCTCATTTCGAATAAAAGGCGGCACATTGGATATCGTAACTCTAGTTGTCGGAGCAACAAGCGGTGAGATAATAAGAAAATCGCCACTTACCACGATTCCGTCACTTATCAACTGATTTATTATGTCTTGCTTCTCGAAAAAAACCACCACTGCTTTATTCATCCTGGATGCTGTAGTAATGTTTTCATACCCAACTTTTTCTCCGATTGCCAGCAACACGTCTTCAACTGTGACGCCCTGAGCCGGTACGCACCTGATTCCATGGCGGAGCGACACCTGTGACACTGTCCCCGCAGGGATAGACGCCATCCCGGTGCCGCCTCAAAAAACTCACAAACACTCACAAAACAAACCAAATGTTATTTTTAGAGAAAAAAAATAAAATAAACAAACATTCATAAACTTAGAAACATAAAAAAAACAAAAACAAAAATAGCAACAAAAAAGCGGAAAAAAAGCAAAATCAATCGTTCTCTCCTCATGAGCACCCTCACACCACACGCACCCCAACACTCCCAGCATGCACCGAGAGAGAGAGAGAGAGAGAGAGAGAGAGAGAGAGAGAGAGAGAGAGAGAGAGAGAGAGAGAGAGAGAGAGACCCGGCCGCGCACGCGCGCACTCACCCAAGTGCTGTCTTGAATGCAAGACTCTTGCTCTCTCTCCCTCGCGCATATTAATCAAAATCAATTGATACGATGGTGTCGAAAAAAAAAAACACTCCAGGGATGAAATGTTTTCTGTGTTGACAAATCTTGTGCGATATCCTAAATTACTGAATGCATTGCTTGTTTTTTCTGTTTACATTTCATGGTGTGACACTTCTCTTCTCCCATGATCGAAAGCTTCCCCGTACTTTTTGACAAGCGTCCTTGACGGCCAGAGCTTCTTTGCAGCTCAAGTCGGCGGCGGTGTGAACGTACAGTTAGAATGACAAATGCAAGAATAAAAGAACAATTATACTTTGAAATGGTGCAGTAGATCCTCACTCTTTAAATGTCCCATGAACTGTGATCCCAGATAACGAGACTGGACACAACCAGCCTCCCAAAATCGAACATGGACATCTAGTTGTTTATTTTTTGTTGAGTGGTATAAACTCTCAACAAACATCAAGACAAATGGTCCTGCATTGTTAACTGCAGTAATCAGTTGATTTTTGAAGTATGGGGCAAGTTCAAATTTTAAAATGTAGCTGGTTTTGTCCTTGCCACAAGAGAAAGATTTGACGATTTCAGAATCAGGAAACATTGCCTGAAACAACTCAGAAACACCTTCATTGGACGCATAAGAGTGGTGAGGGACAGCTGTGTTCAGACACCAGAGCACCTCCGCCTGCATAGTCGCATTCGAGCCAAACGTTGATCGAATGTCGCTTGATTTTGCTGCGGTAACGTTAGCTGCTCCACAAGCGTTGGTGACAGCATCAGTTGTCGTTGGTCACGCCAAAGTAACTAGACATAGTAGTTTGCTGTCTTGGTCTTACCCGTCACACTGCATATGGGATTTTACGGCGCCAATTCCCATTGTCCCCAACTTAAATGCTTTTCTGCAAACACTGCAAAATCCTTTTTACCACTAACAGGCTGCAACCATGTCTTGAAATTTTCGTTTTCCAGCCACTTCAGTTGGAATTTGCTCTTTCCCATTTTTCCTCAGACCTCGTCCACCGCTGTACGAAACAGGTCTACCAGTCGTTGGGTATTAAGAGTCTGCGTACAACACCATACCATCCTCAAACTGATGGGCTCACAGAACGATGTAATCAGACATTGAAACAAATGCTGCGGAAATATGTTGGTGAGACTGGCCGGGACTGGGACCAATGGCTCCTGTATCTTCTTTTTGCTTATAGAGAAGTACCCCAGGCTTCTACCGGGTTTTCTCCGTTTGAGCTCTTATACGGCCATGAAGTTCGGGGACCTCTGACACTACTTAAAGAAGTCTGGGAAGGAGAACATGGTAAGAGTGAGCCTATTAACATTGTGTCTTATGTCTTCCAAATGAGGGAACGTCTGGAGAAAATGAGGACTTTGGCTCAAACCCACTTGATGGAGGCCCAGAAGCACCAAAAAACATGGTACGACCAATCGGCACGGGCAAGAGGCTTTGTGGTTGGAGAAAAAGTACTGGTGATGCTGCCGAGTCAGGAGAGTAAACTGTTGGCCAAGTGGCAGGGCCCCTTCGAGATCAAGAACCAGCTAGGTCCCACCACGTATGAAGTGGGCATTCCAGGGCAAGATCGTGCTAGCCGAGTACTTTATGTAAATCTGTTGAAGAAGTGGGTATCCCGACCTGAGCAGAGAGCGCAAGTGATGATGATTCGTCATGTGAAGGAGGAGGAGGAATGGGAAGACCAGTACTTGCCTCGACCAGTAGCTGGAAATATTAATCTGGAGCATCTACCTGAAGATCAGCAATCCCAGGTGAGAGCTCTATGTACCCCTGAAACCTTCTCAGAATATCCTGGTTTGACATCTTTGATACAACATGATGTGATATTAAAACCTGATGCAGCTGTTAGACGTATGAGTTACAGAATACCTGAGAAACTCCAAGAGGACTTGAAGGAGGAAGTGAACTTGATGTTGAGACTGGGAATTATTGAACCCTCTAAAAGCGAGTGGTGTCATCCGGTGGTCCTAGTACCGAAAAAGGATGGGAGTATCCGGTTTTGTATTGACTTCCGGTACTTGAATTCTGTATCACAGTTTGACTCATATCCTACTCCCCGCATAGACGCCTTAATTGATCGACTGGGCAAAGCCAAATACCTGACGACCATTGATTTGTCCAAAGGGTATTGGCAGATACCACTGACACCACAGGCCCGTCCTTTAACAGCATTTAGGACACCATGGGGGCTATTCCACTTCCGGGTTTTACCCTTTGGTCTGCATGGGGCACCGGCTACCTTTTAGAGACTTATTGATCAGGTGTTACATGGGCTAACCTTTGCTGCAGCTTATTTGGATGACATAGTCATCTACAGTACTACCTGGGAGGAGCATGTTCGACACCTTCAAGAGGTTCTACAGCGTCTTCAAGAAGCAGGCCTCACAGTGAACCCTGCCAAGTGTGCTGTAGCCAGGACGGAAACCGAATACCTGGGCTTTGTCATTGGCAACGGGATAGTGCGGCCACAAGTCAAAAAGGTCCAGGCATTAGAGGAAGCTCCCATTCCACAGACACGTAAGGATCTCAGGTCCTTTCTGGGAATGGCGGGATTTTATAATCGTTTTATCCCTCACTTCTCTAGCAGGGCTGCCCTGTTGACAGATATGGTGGGGGTCCGATGTCCCAATCAATGCAAGTGGTCAGAAGAAAGGATGACGGCCTTTCGAGATATTCAATCGGCTTTAAGAGAAAATGCTGTGCTGTACAGTCCAGACTTTGATCAAGAATTTATTGTGCAGACGGATGCCTCTGAGAGGGGCATAGGGGCTGTGCCGTTACAGGGACCACCTGGTGAGCGACGGCCTGTGGCTTTTATACAGTGTGTGCAGAATTATTAGGCACGTTGATTTTCTGATCATATTTTATTTCCAGGAACATTTTGCCAATTCCAAACCATATTAAACTTAATAACTACTATTCATTTTCTATTTAATCATGTATAAGTGATATATAATTGTTCATGAAGGCTGGAAATGAAAAATGTCTTATTTTCAGGTGTGCAGAATTATTAGGCAAGTTTTCTTTTACAGATAAAATAAGCCAAAAATGAGACTTAACAAAGACTGAAAAGTCAAAAATTATTAAATCCCCACGAGAAGAATGCAAAACTAATGCAATACTAGAGATTACAGTTAAGGCATGACCATTGGACAGTGAAATGCTCATTGGGTCAGCAGGGTCAGACAAAAACAGGTGGAGAAGAAAAAACACATGTTAACTGCAAAAGAATGCAGAATTAAGGTGAAGAATTAAGTGTGAAACCATCAGGAACCCTTTAGTCTTCAGCGCCACCATTTTCCAGAACTGCAACCTACCTGGAGTCTCCAGAAGAGCAAGGTATCAGGGTCTCAGAGACTTGGGTTAGGCAAAGAATCCTAAAAAATGACCCCCTCTTAATAAGAGTCACAAGCTGAAGTGTTGTTAAATACATGAAGACTGTTTTTTTATAGGCTTTATAGACAGACAGATTGAGAGTGACTCTTGAAGGACCAGCACCACATCCTCTTCTACCACTGTTTGAAGAATTCATCTTCCAGAATACATTTTAATACGTTTTGGGAGTTTATTTTTAGTCCATCTCTGCAAAACGGACTTCAGGGTAGGAGATGGACTAAAAATAAACTCACAAAACGTATTAAAACGTATTCTGGAAGATGAATTCTTCAAACAGTGGTAGAAGAGGATATGGTGCTGGTCCTTCAAGAGTCACTCTCAATCTGTCTGTCTATAAAGCCTATAAAAAAACAGTCTTCATGTATTTAACAACACTTCAGCTTGTGACTCTTACTAAGAGGGGGTCATTTTTTAGGATTCTTTGCCTAACCCAAGTCTCTGAGCCCCTGACACCTTGCTCTTCTGGAGACTCCAGGTAGGTTGCAGTTCTGGAAAATGGTGGCGCTGAAGACTAAAGGGTTCCTGATGGTTTCACACTTAATTCTTCACCTTAATTCTTCATTCTTTTGCAGTTAACATGTGTTTTTTCTTCTGCACCTGTTTTTGTCTGACCCTGCTGACCCAATGAGCATTTCACTGTCCAATGATCATGCCTTAACTGTAATCTCTAGTATTGCATTAGTTTTGCATTCTTCTCGTGGGGATTTAATAATTTTTGACTTTTCGGTCTTTGTTAAATCTCATTTTTGGCTTATTTTATCTGTAAAAGAAAACTTGCCTAATAATTCTGCACACCTGAAAATAAGACATTTTTCATTTCCAGCTTTCATGAACAATTATATATCACTTATACATGATTAAATAGAAAATTAATAGTAGTTATTAAGTTTAATATGGTTTGGAATTGGCAAAATGTTACTGGAAATGAAATATGATCAGAAAATCAACGTGCCTAATAATTCTGCACACACTGTAAGCCGCAAACTCTTTCCAAGGGAAGTCTGCTATTCGACCATAGAGAAGGAATGTTTGGCAGTTAAATGGGCCCTAGACTCCTTGAGATATTACCTACTGGGAAGGGAGTTCAAGTTGGAAACGGACCATAAAGCTCTCCAGTGGTTGGGAAGGATGAAAGACACAAATGGGAGGATCACACGGTGGTATCTGGCTATGCAGCCTTTCCGGTTCACTATCCAGCATGTTCCTGGCAAGTCTAATGTGATCGCTGACAACTTCTCTCGTTGTATCCACGAGATGTCTGAAGGGAGGGGGTGTGTGATGGCCGAACCTGTGGCTACATATTGATAAGGGTAACAGACACGCATTCATTTACGATACATACATTCATTCACATACGGATAGTTATTTTCTTCCTCTTTATCATTCATTTATATTTGAGTTTAGTATAGTATAGGATTTAAGGTTCATGTATAATAAAATCACTACACAGATTTGGTTTGACAAATTTGCAAAGCTTTATTTATACATGTTAGTACTTCGTTCGTTGGTTTGGAGTGCACACTTACTGGCTTGCGTTGTACTATGTCTGTTTCCTTATCCTTGTTTCTATTTGAGTTTAAGTTACCGTGGCATGGAGGTTGGATGAATGTTGTTGGCTGCAGGGGTCTTTCCGTCATCGCGGTCTTGACTGACAAAAGGCTCAGGCGCGTGCGGCAGTAAATATTTATGGTCTGAGCGTTCCGCTTGGCGATACCAACTGGATGCTACGTCATGGGGGGGTGAAGAATATGAAATTATATTTTTGATTGGTTCCAATTTATTTCTATTATTAACATTTGTTGTTTTGTATTCTTATATTGGTTTGTTTGTTACTCTATTTACTTTGATTGGTTAACTTGTAACTAATTGTTGATTTATAAATTGTTGATTGTATGCTTCCCCTGTCTTGTTTAAGTGAGCTCACCGTCTGTGATAAATACCTGTTTGTTGCCTCATTTGGGGGGTAATTTTGTTCTGTTCAGTTCTCGCTATTTTTCGTTATATTGAGTTAAAACTTGTTTTATTTACTTTAGTTTATTTAAGTCTAGCAAGATGTTTTGCTAGAACAAGTTGATTTATTTTGTATCCCTTAATTGGGACCTTTTCTTATTTTTGGGTAAATAAACCCCATTTTTTGTTGGAAATCCTGTGTCCTTGTGCCTTACTACTTGGCTGTATCTGACAGTGTTAACATGAAAAGTGCAGTGTTAAACTTAAAAAAAAAAAAAAAGAGCGCATATTTATTTAACTGAATCATAGCCTTTGTGATTTCACAATAACACTATGCTAAACTAATAATGCGGTACATAGATTCTTCCATGCATTACACTTCCGGTATTTTGGCAGTTACTCGACACAGGTAAATTGCAATCGAGGATTTTTTTAGATCTAATACTCCACTTTATTCTTCTGTTGATTATCATCATGCTGCGGTATTTCATGATCACAGCAGAGAGAGACGAGATGAAGAGTTACAGGAACACAGCTGAAGAGTTTGATCAAACTAAATACTGCATATGTGGTTTCTTCACTGCATGGATCTTCATGTGTCGCTTCAGGTAACTTTTCATAGAGAAACTCTTCCCACACTGATCACACGTGTGCAGCTTCTCTCCAGTGTGGATCCTCTCATGTGTTTTCAGATGTGATGACTGACTGAATCTCTTGTCACAGTGTGAACACTTGTAAGGTTTCTCTCCAGTGTGAATTCTCTGGTGCAGTTTTAAACAGTTCGCTGAAGCAAAAGTCTTCTCACACTCAAAGCACATGTACTCTCTCACACCAGTATGAATTTTCTCATGTCTATGTAAAGTTGGCAGCCATGAAAATCCCTTTCCACACACAGAACATGAATGCGGCTTCTCCTTCGTATGAACTGTTAGGTGTCTCTTCAGGTCTGATGCACTAAGAAATGTTTTGCTGCATTGATCACATGAGAACGGTTTCTCTCCGGTGTGAACTCTCCTATGCACATCAAGATTAGGTTTGTGTGTGAAACTCTTCCCACATTGATCACATGTGAACGGCTTCTCTCCGGTGTGGATCCTCATGTGAATCTCAAGACTAAATTTGGTTGTGAATCTTTTTCCACACTGAGTGCAGGTGAACGGCTTCTCTCCAGTGTGAATTCTCATGTGACGCTCAAGAATTTGTTTGTTTGTGAAACACTTTCCACACTGAGTGCAGGTGAAAGATTTCTTGGCTCGTCTTTTCTTTAAAAATGTCTGTTTAGTCTTTAAGCGACTCAAGGGTTTTTCTCCAGGTTTGACATGATGTTCCTCCTTCACTTCTATCAGTTCTTTACTCTCCTCCTCCACTTCACTCAGTTCTTCACTCTCCTCCTCCACTTCACTCAGTTCTTCACTCTCCTCCTTCACTTCTATCAGTTCTTCACTCTCCTCCTTCACTTCACTCAGTTCTTCACTCTCCTCCTTCACTTCACTCAGTTCTTCACTCTCCTCCTTCACTTCACTCAGTTCTGACATGAAAGTAAAATTATTCATTTAATTTTCAGTACATCAAAATAATTAAAAGAGAAATATAAAGTAAAATGACATGAAAGTGAGCCCTGATGTAATAGTAGAAAGTAGACAACTGCTATAAAATATTATGATAATTTGATGCCTTTTTATAAATTCGTCATCACTTCCTGCTCAGCTACTGTTCGGACGCTCTTGCTTACTGCTCCGCGCTTTGCTCTATCGCTTTTACATTTTATCTCCTATATTTTATATTTTATTTCCTTTTATCATCTAATTTTAACTTCAGCAAACAGCACAGTGCTCAGACAACAAAGTTTGGATTACTACAAAAACGCAGAATTCTTTTACCCGACCAGCTTACATTCCGGGAAAGGAAAACACAACTGCCTACATTCATACGGATAAGAGAGAAAATGCCTCTTCAGGTTCAAGAATCTACTTGCCGCACCAACTGCCACAGACTTTTACAAAGGATTGCAGTTCTCGAAACAAAGTTACTTACGGGACCACCAAACCAGACGGAGCACACAACAGAGCTTCGTCATGGACACCCTCAGCATATAGCCGGTGAGTCCCATGAAACTAGTGCTCCTCGACAGGTAGAGAAACAAGCCGATCGACTTACTAATCGATGGCACAAACAGGGAGCGAGACCCAAAGGCACTCGAGACATCAGATTGTCACGAGCATCACATATTGCCGCAGTAGCATCCTCTACCCCAGATACAGCTCTGACAAGGATTGCAAACATTGGTCTTATACCACCGCCTATACATCTTGAGAACAGATTTGAAGTACTAAGGAATGTAAATGAGGAATCCCCAAACGTGATGAATGTGATCGAACACAGACTGAATGGGCCAGTAGCTAACACTGATGCTAACTGGCGCTCAAGGTCGAGCAGACAGCGGCACTCAGCTCAGAGCGCAGCCGAGCCCAGGACTCTGATAGTGGGGGACTCGATAATCAGAAACATTAGCGGCAGGGATATAACTACATGCTGCCTTCCACAAGCAACAACTTCTGATGTAAACAGGGAACTTCAGAACATTCTGATGAAACATAAGACTGCAAATCGACTCATCATTCATGTGGGGAAGAATGATATTCATAAAGAGCAGTCAGAACTCCTTAAGAAGGATTTCAATGAACTTTTTGAAACACTTAAAAAACTGAAAGTTCAAACATTCCTCAGTGGACCACTCCCAGCAAGAGGAACAAACAGGTTTTCACGGTTGCTTGGGCTACATACATGGCTGCAAAAAACCTGCAATATAAAAGGAGTAAACTTCATTGACAATTTCAATCTTTTCTGGAGTCAGAGACAACTTTTTCATCGGGATGGCCATCACCCAAACAAACTTGGTTCAAGAGTGTTAAAGGACAATTTCTACTTCTCCCTCAATCATCCTTCTGCAGTTTGTGCCAATCCACTAAATCTGAACGGCACACACACACATGGACACAGTAGAAATGACCACGGGACTTCACTTCAGCAGCAAAATGGACATGCGGTTGACATATCACACAAGGACAATGATAACACCACTCCGCCACAACAACCTCTGCTCACGGACACAATCTCAGCTGAGCCCTGCCCACAGAGAGAAAAATATCAGAACTGCTTGAAGATTCAGCACCCAAGGACGACTTCCTGGAAAACAGCCAGGGAAGCCAGGACAGCATATCACAACCTCATATAACACCAGAGCATCAGCCCCTTTCACCAGATACGCTATCCCTCTCTCCAGCATCGCCACTACTATGTTTCTCACAGAAAATGGAAGAACTGGTGTATGCTGGAACCAGACTATCCCACTCTTTTGCTGCAAGCCCCCAGATACCAACCAAAAAACGACAGGCACCATTACCACCCGCACCAAAGCCTGCGGGCCCAGCTCGCCCTCCCCCTCCTGTGAGAGCTCTTCGGCCTCTGCCACAACGCCAGGGCCCACACCCTCCTCCATCTGCTCGGGGTGAACCAAAAACAACTGATACCAGCTCTCAGTGATGTGTTTTGGGTCCCCGCTCTGATAACAGTAACTTTCTCAAATGTTTACAGAACAAGCGGGAACCCAGTGTGCCTGTATCTTTCTCTATTGCTGTTCTATTACAAGATAGAAAGTCTAAGGCCTTCAATAGCCGTGCAGCAAACCTAACTAATCTGGTGCCTATTACACGTCAAAGTAAGATTGATGTAGGGACAAAAAGTAATACTGTTAAGTTAGCACTTTTAAACATTCGTTCATTTAAAAATAAATCACTTCTAGTCAACGATTTAATAACCACAAACAACCTGGATTTTATGCTTCTAAATGAAATCTGGCTAGAAGACAGCTGCAGTGCAACAATCCTCAATAAAGCAGCCCCCCCCTAACTTTACTTTTATGAGTGTCTGCAGAGCTGTTAAGAGAGGTGGGGGTCTAGCTGCTCTTTTTAAAGATATCTATCAATGTAAGCAAATATCATTTGGGAATTACCCTTCTTTCGAATATCTGGGTATTGTGTTGAAAGGTGCTCCACGCATTTTACTTATTATTTACAGGCCTCCAAAATACTCTCCAGCCTTTGCTGAGGACTTTACAGAAATGTTATCAGCAATTACCTCAGAGTTCGACTGTTTTGCCATTGCAGGAGATTTTAACATTCACATAGATAATGCAGAAAACAGTATGGCAAAAGAAATCAAAACTGTTTTAAAAACTTTTGATCTGACTCAGCATGTACATGGACCCACACACAATTGTGGACACACTCTAGATTTACTTATAAGTAAGGGTCTAAACATTTCATCGATTGTTATTAAGGATGTAGCACTGTCTGATCATTTCTGTATTTTCTTTGATATATTGATCTCTCCTGCCACTGAAGCTAGATCTGTGTCTGTCAAGAAGAGATACTTAAATGAGAACACTAGTGTACTATTTATGAAGGCTATATCCTTAACACCAAGTATATCTGCTGACTCTGTTGATTTTCTCCTTGATTCTTTTAACTCAAAAGTTAAAGGTATAATTGATGAAATTGCTCCTGTTAAAGTCAGGAAGAAGAGTGGCAGACAAAAAGCACCTTGGAGAAACACAACAGCAGTCCAAAATATGAAAAGACAATGCAGAAAAGCAGAGCGCATTTGGCGGAAGACTAAACTTGTAGTCCATTATAACATCTACAAAGACAGCCTTCATGCTTTCAATATGGAACTAGGCAAAGCTAGACAGACTTTCTTCTCAAATATTATAAACAGCAATTTAAACAACACACGCACTCTTTTTGCTACTGTAGAGAGACTGGCAAACCCCCCAAGCCAAATTCCCAGTGAAATGCTCTCAGAGAACAAGTGCAGTGAGTTTGCTTCTTTCTTCTCTGAGAAAATCAGTAATATCAGAAAGGTGATCAGCACATCCTTGAGTTGCACTGGGGTCAGACAGATCAAACCACCTGAGAAAGTAGTTACTATGTCTGATTTCAAAGAAATTGATGGCAAAATTTTGGAAGAAACTGTACAGCACCTTAAAACATCAACCTGCGCTCTTGACACACTTCCCACATCATTTTTCAAAAGTGTGTTAAACAGTTTGGAAGCAGATCTTCTAGAAGTGGTAAATGTCTCACTTCGCTCTGGGAGTTTTCCATACTCCCTGAAAACTGCAGTTGTCAAGCCCCTCCTGAAAAAGAGCAATCTGGATAAGACCATATTAAGCAACTATAGGCCGATCTCAAATCTTCCTTTCATAGGCAAGATCATTGAAAAAGTTGTCTTCAATCAGCTGAACAAATTCTTGAGCTTGAATGGATACTTTGACAATTTTCAATCTGGTTTCCGACCGCACCACAACACAGAGACAGCGCTCATAAAGATAATAAACGATATTCGCTTAAATACTGATTCAGGCAAATTATCGGTGCTGGTGTTACTCGACCTCAGTGTTGCATTTGATACTGTTGATCATAACATACTTCTTGACAGGCTGGAAAACTGGGTGGGGCTTTCTGGGATAGTCCTAAAATGGTTCAGGTCATAATTAGATGGGAGAGGTTATTATGTGAGTATAGGAGATCATAAGTCTGAGTGGACATCCATGACATGCGGAGTTCCTCAAGGCTAAATTCTTGCACCACTCCTGTTCAACCTGTATATGCTCCCAATGAGCCAAATAATGAGAAAGAACCAAATTGCTTACCACAGCTATGCAGACGACACACAGCTCTACTTAGCCCTATCGCCTAACGACTACAGCCCCATTGACTCCCTGTGCCAATGCATTGATGAAGTCAACAGTTGGATGTGTCAAAACTTTCTTCAGTTAAACAAAGACAAAACTGAAGTCATTGCATTTGGAAACAAAGATGAAGTTCTCAAGGTGAACGCATACCTTCACTCTAGGGGTCAAACAACTAAACATCAAGTTAGGAATCTTGGTGTGACACTAGAGTCAGACCTTAGTTTCAGTAGTCATGTCAAAGCAATAACTAAATCAGCATACTATCATCTGAAAAATATTGCAAGAATTAGATGCTTTGTTTCCAGTCAAGACTTAGAGAAACTTGTGCATGCTTTCATCACCAGCAGGGTGGATTATTGTAATGGACTCCTCACTGGCCTTACCAAAAAGACCATAAGACATTTGCAGCTCATACAGAACGCTGCCGCCAGGATTCTTAGCAGAACCAGAAAATATGATCATATCACACCAGTACTCAGGTCATTACACTGGCTCCCAGTTAAATTTAGGATTGATTTTAAAGTATTATTACTGGTATATAAATCATTTAATGGTCTAGAAAATTGATCTTCCAATTATTATCTTTAAAACATTATAGGCATGAATCCCTTGTTTCTTTAGCAAGAACTATTGAATATATTTGATCAATGACACAATTATCTAACATGATATTAACATTAAATACACAATACTGCCATATTTTGACACCAACTTTGAGATTGATATTTATTTGACTAAAACCATTTTAATTATTAATGGTCATTCACACTAGACTTTTCCTTCATAGACATGCGCATGTGAAAATGGGACACCAGAAACACAAGCTCTGTGAGAAATAACACAAGTGTTTAGCATTCAAGTGGAGTGGATTGTTTATTTTTACATTTTGAATTATTATTATTTGTTTTATGTTAAATATGCAGTAGGTTTGTAAAAAAAAGCTGCCGCAGAATGTGACGTCATTTCACGGCCGTTGCAGTGCCTGTAGAAACTTAAGCTCAAAGTGTAGAGTGGCGATAACTTTAACTGGCTTTAAATTAACTATTTTATTATCTTTATCTGTGTCCTACATGTTTCACTCAACCCTGTTACTCCTGACATGATTTTCCTTCTTTTAAAAACAGAGCATTTCTTAAAACTGTGACACACAGGAAGTGACATCATCAGGGCTCTTTTTACTGTATGATGGGAAGACAAGAAAATAATCTCAATCTATTGTCTTAGTTTTTACACAAATTGTATAGCGTTGATCACATTCATCAACCCTGTTACCTAGGGTGACCAAACGTCCTGTTTTCCCAGGACATGTCCTGGCTGTTTTCACGTCCTGTCCTGGCCGTCCTGTCTGTTTTTTATAAAGTGATGAAGATGTCCTGGTTTTCATTATTTTTCATTGGGCCATTAAACGTGTACTTTAAATACATGTTTGCCTTTGCACACAAAACATGAAACCGGCTTCGCCCCGTCTTGTTATAGCCTAATCAGCGCGTTCCTCAATCCGCAGCAGAGAGCACGTCAGAATACAGATGTCTGTGTGTGTGTGTGTTCATCTAAGCCTCATTGGTCTGTCACACTGCTCGTCAATGTCAGAATATTTGAAATGACCAATCAAATCAAAGTAAGCGGACTTTACGTTCACAGACACAGAATTTCAATTTTAGCAGCGTGACTCGTCCAGGACTCGACGGTCAGTTTTGTGAAACTTGCTAGTTCGGATTCGTTTGCACTCTGTCATAATTTGCGCTGTGTTTTCTTCTACCACAATAACACCATTACGGCTGCATTACACTGTAGCGCTACAGCGCCGTAGCGGTCAAATCGCGATATTGCAGGCCCTTACATTAGGTCACGTGAGATCAAACGACTACTCGACAACAAAGATATTTGTCGACAATGTGGACTAATCGTTTCAGCCCTAATTGACAATAAATATAAAAATGTCTCAAACCTCCCTTTACTGCCCATTTGTTGAAGAAAAACCCAGAACATTCTGTACCGTTTCACAGTTGAACTGTTTATCTAAATGTGATGAAGTGTTTGAATGTTTCTAACTAGTGATGTGACGTTCGGCGCCGAGGCTTCGAAGCTTGTATAAAAAAAAAACGAAACATCTCACATGAACCACTGTACCGGAGCTTGATTCGTTTTGCCATAACCATGTGATCAGTGACATCCGAAGCTTCGTTTCGACACACAACCACGTGACTGCTTCAATTCTGATTCAAAAATAGCGCGAACCCCTTGCGCAGGTTTCGAGTGTCATGCGCTTTTTCAGTGAACTGAGACCGACTGAGACTGAAACAGAGAGTGAGCTCTTTTAAATTTTCAGCATGGAATCAGCCACGAAAAGAGGCCGTTCGGAAATCTGGCAGCATTTTCAGGTCGTATCAACAAATAAAGTAAGCTAATTATTTTTATTATTATTATTATTTTGTAATAAGAATATGATTTTAAAATGATTTATGATTTTTTTATATAAAATAAATATAAGAATGAATTATAATGTAAATTGATAATTACATGTAAATTTATGCTTATTCAGTCTATAATAAACAATAAATTCTGTTACATAATAGGCCTACATTTTATATATATATATATATATATATATATATATATATATATATATATATATATATATATATATATGTGAAAAAAAAAGTATTCAAGTTAATGCATGTGACCTCCTTCTGTAGGTTGAGTGCCTAATATGTTCTCAACAGCTTTCTTATAATAACAACACATCATCAATGTTGAGACATTTTAGAGCTAAACATGATAACATCTTCTGGAAGTGGACCAACAACTAGCAACCAAGGTAAAAGACTTCTGATCAGTCATTCATTTATTTGTTTGTCAATTTCTGTATTTACAATGAGGTATCTTAAATAGTTTATAGTTATGTAATACTTATTCAGTTATATTTAAAATACTTTACTGTATTGCAGGGATCAGAAAACAAATGATTGATGGGGCCTTGGTTAACATGATTGTTAAAGATTACCAGCCATTTTCAATTGTTGAAGATGCTGGCTTTAAGGAGTTTGTAGGAATGTTGGATCCAAACTACATTATTCCATCCCGCCAGTCATTAAAGAAAATGGTTGAGGAAAAATACAAGGAGGCCAAAAAGAAGGCAAAAGAAGAGGTGAACAAGGCCAGAGCTGTAAGCCTCACATCCGATATGTGGACATCACTGCATATGGATGCATATCTGGCCGTGACATGTCATTTTATAAACGAAAATTATCAGATGTCCACTGTTTTACTGGGGGTGGGAAAATTTTCCAAATGTCACACTTCTGAAAATATAGCCAGTGTTGTGTGTAACGCGTTACAAAGTTACAGTAACGTAACTACTTTTTCGGGTAAAAAGTAGTGTAACGCGCTACTACTAAAAATTTGGTAACGAAACGTAGTTCCTTTTTCAATTCGGCGCAACGTTACTTTTCCCATGGATATATTTGACAGCGACACTGCCTCAGCTGCGCGCTTGAGAGAAGAGAACGGTTGAGAACTGAAGAGAACGATTTAGTTTCATATTTATGTTTAAATTAAATAAAATAACAATTTTGTGTGGAGACATGATTTTGACCACTTTATTAAGTTTGTTTTTGTAGAAAACCTATATTTTAAGTGAATTTCGTTTTGTATTAATTGTATCTTAATTTTAATCAATGTTTTATCAATCAATTGCCTGAATTTAATAATAAGTAAATTAAAGAAAACTATTTAGTTTCATATTTATGTTTAAATAAAATAAATAAATAAATAATTTAATCTATGTTGATTATATGAAAAGTGAAAAGCATGAGTAAGATCGTAATTTTGTGCAATATATCGGGAGATAAATGGAGTGGGCAGACATGATTTAGACCACTTTATTAAGTTTGTTTTTGTAGAAAGACTTTCTTTAAAACGGATTTCGTTGTGTATTAATTGTATCTTAATTGTTTTACCAACCAATTAATTGCCTGAATTTAATAAATAAGTTAATATGGCATGCAAAATAATCATGACGGCACCAGCGCGTGAACTGGAGCTCGTCTCCATACTGTAAATGAACCGAAACTCAGATAAGCTATACTTGTCTCACAGACCTGAGAAATATATAGAAAGCTTGAATATGTGTACTTTTAAACAAAATATATTTTTTTCTCTCAAAATCTCTTTTTTTCTCCTACTCCCTTAGAGTGGGTCGTATGTCTGAAAACTAAGCTTATGTCTTCTATATCATTTTGTCCTATGCTATCAAGACGCGATTCGCACCGGTGTTAGAGAGCAGGAGCGCTTTATTGGCTGTTGCCGAAATTTAAAGTTCGGTGGATAGGGGGAGCGGAGCGGAGAGAAGTGACGCGGGCGCGCTGCTCATTCGCGGAGTGTCGCACTCTACTCCATGATGCAGAGCCGGCTGAGAATAAAAGTTGCCGCACACAGCAGCACCAATGAGAAGGACTTTTTTTTTTATACTATTGATACTATTTTTTATAATAAAGAGCACAAAATAATTACCTGTTATGTCCTCCATTGTATAACTTTATGTCTACATATTTAGGAACAGATATTGGGTTCTGCCCAAAGTCAAGCAACATAAAAGTAACGTAATAGTAACGAGTAACGTAAAAAGTTACTTTCCAATAGAGCCCGACCGATATGGATTTTTGGGCGCCGATGCCGATACCGATAAAAAAAAAGCCAGATACCGATATATCGGCCGATATTATTTATGTGTATATTATAATACAGTAGCAATATTATTTATGTGTATTATAGTACAGTAAGTTTGGACACACTTTAAAATTGGTGTCTACAAACTTTTGATGGCTACTAGAGCCCGACCGATAAAGGATTTTGAAGGCCGATACCGGTACAAATATTTGTTGGTTTTAAATTTATTTATTTATTTTTTTCAGAAACGCGCAACAAAACATTAACAAATTTCCCTAACATTAGTTATTTGTAGTTATTTATGAGTTTTAACTAAAATAATATGATAATGCATTTTAAAAAGAAACTTGTTTATTTTATTGTCACAACAGAACAGAGGAACATCAAAATATATTAAAGTTCTGATAAATAAAATGTATAAAAATACAAACTTAAGATTTTTTTTAAGACTAAACGTTCAGTCCTTTGAACAAAAACAACAATTTCACATTCAAATTGACAACAAATTCAAATTGTCATAATTTACTCTCTCAAGTTGTTTTTTTCTTCTGTTGAAAATAAGTTATTTGGATGAATGTGGGTAACCAAACAGTTGATGTACCCCAGTGACTTCCATAGTATATTTTTTTTCCTTTGGAAGTCAATGAGGACCAGCTACTGTTTGGTTACCCACATTCTTCAAACTATTCATATTAGAAAAATATTAGAAGGAAATTAATACAGTTGGAACAACATTAGAGTGCCTGTAAATAATGATATCATTTTTATTATTGGGTGAACTATCCCTTTAAGGACAAGCGGCAATGTGTTTACAATTGCTACTGTCTCTTTAAGAGCTGAGCACGACACGTCTAATGTACACGCATTTGACAAGCAGATTTTCTCTCAATTTTTGCCTTTACTTTAGACAACCGACTTTGTTTATGTAAGTCTTGTGTGTATATATAACAGTATTAGCACAATAATACTCGAAAGATAACTTAGTCCAGTATCCAGGCGCTGGTAGAAAGGCTTTTAGTGCATGTGAGCTTCACATGTACGCGCTGAGAAACGCACACGTTAGAACAGCGCATCAGCATTTAAAATTAAATGTTTAACCGACAAAGCATTAAAGCACATGCACATTATGAACTTTTGTGAACTGCAGTGTTAACATTTTATGTGAATATAGCCTACGTCGCGTTGTTCCGCTTCACTCTCGGCTTATTTAACCGCAGCAAAACTGGACATGAGTCACGAATTTTGTCATCCTTATTTGAGTTAAGAGAACTGATAGGGATGTTCTTTTAATTGTTATTCAAGCAATGTATGTCTCGTGAGTCGTGACCAACTCACCATGAACACAATTCACCGCTGATCTCACTCGCGGTTCTCTCTGCCCGACTCTGGCTGGATCAACAGGTTGCTGAATGTGTGGCGCGTTATACACGAGTGTTGCCAACAGGGACGGTGTAGAGTGCCCTCTGGTGGACAAACTATACAACGCCAACACTCATAACATGGTTGAAGGGTGTTTCGTCCGTTTTTATTTTATTTTTGAAATATTCATTTATCGGCCGTTATAAATGCCGATACCGATAGTTTTGAAAATGCCTAATATCGGCCGATAATATCGGCCTGCCGATATATCGGTCGGGCTCTACTTTCCAAATGGGGTAACTAAGTAAAGTAACGGATTACTTTTTTAAAAAGTAACGAGTAACGAGCAAACACTACTTTTTAAAAGTAACTTCCCCAACACTGAATATAGCTGAAGTCAAGTCAGCTTTGATGGAGGAGTGGGGCCTTCAAAACAAAGTTAGGCGTCTGGTAACTGATGCTGCTGCCAACATGGTTTCAGATTGTGGCACATTTCAAGTCTAGCACAACAGCAAGAGAAAGATTATTGGTTTTACAAAATCAGATGGGCAAACCAAATCACATGTTGATTCAAGAGGTGGAAACTCGCTGGAACAGCACATATGCCATGTTAGAGCGGCTCTTTGCTCAGAGGGAGCCTGTAGGTGCTGCTTTGGTTACTCTGAAGACAATTCCTCTTATAAGAATCCTGAAGCATGCAATCCCCTCAGAAAGCTCACAGGTTCACGATGAGACGGCTTTGCAATTGTGCAACAACCTCCTGAGACTTCTTTCTGAGAGCATGTCTACATATGAAACTATGAGCATCATGACTCTAGCAACTCTGCTTGGTCCACTTTTCAAACTATCGGCTTCGGCAGCCAGTCAAATGCACAGACTGAATGTGCTGCAATCATACGAGCAGCCCAAAACACCCCATCCTATCAAATCTCCTCATCGCAACCAGAGCCAACAGGAGCCACAGGCAGCCATGCAACCCACTCAGGTACTGTTTGTTGGGTGTGTGTGTATGTTTGTGTTTTATTAGATTTGGCATGGATCATGCATGTAGCTATTGCAGTGAAATACACTGAATTGCATTCAACTTGTATTTGTATTATTCTATTCTTTTTCAGGTAAAGGTCTGTGGGATGTACTGGACAGTCAGGTCGTGGAATCCAGACAAATTAAAAACGCAACAGCAGATGCCCAAGTTGAAGTTCAACGCTACCTCAGTGACCCAAATATTCCACGTACAGAAGATCCCCTGCATTTCTGGGTTACTCAAAAGGGTGTCTATCCGCATCTTCATTGTCTTGCCCTGGAATTCTTATGCACTCCTGCCTCCTCAGTCCCATGTGAGAGAATATTCTCAAAGGCAGGGGAAGTAGTAAATAAAAAAAGATATAGACTTAGCCCTCACACGGTTGAACAAGTCCTGTTCCTTAATAAAAATCTTTAATTTCTTCAATTACCCAACTCCCCAGTGCACAAGCACTTTCACTACCCAGCACTTCACCATTCCACATTAGTTTTCTTTTATTTTTATTATATATGAGCCTTGCCTATGAACTCATAGGTTTAGGACTACGGCTAAAGTTTTAAGGCTGCATTTGTTGAACAAAGCAGAATTAATTTGTCCTATGTATTAATTGTTTCACAAATTAATTCATAGACTCATTTGTTCATACATTGCGGCCCGCCAATCATCTCCATGCGGCCCGACGGCACCAACCTCCCTCCTCCTCTTTTCGCTCCGATTGACCTGAGAAACGTTTTACGTGTGAATATTTCAGCAGTTATTATATTTGTCCCGAATTTATGTCGACTGAACCAGCGATAGGCTACCAATCATTCGTGAATGAATCATTCTTTTGGTTCGATTCTTTCTAAACGCGCTTGCATAACGGTCTAAAACTATTCGGATTCATTCGGACTGCTCCGTCACTGAATCATCTGAAGCGGTTTCTCGTTCAGTACAGTTACAACAAATAGCGATGTTTTCAGTTGTTTCACTAGTTGTTTAAACACGGCCCAGCGCGGAGTTGCGTTTACTCCCGGTCCCAGACACTATATTAAACAGCGTTGCGACAACCAGTGGAAGCGTTTCAGTTCGACAGAAACATTTCTGTTACAAACCACAAATCACTCGATGATTTAATTAGTATTAAATCGGATGAAACAGCCTCAACATTCCCAACAAGACTGATGAGGAAAGCAGGAGAAACATTGTGGCATGAACGAAATTAGAAGACTTTAAATCCCCTAATCACCCTTACAAACATTTACCACATTTACTGTAGTAATTTACCATGGTTGGGCAGAAATGTGCAATATTTATATTGAATACTATGTAGTAATAAATAAATATAGTAAATATATACTAGAGCCCGACCGATATGGATTTTTGGGCGCCGATGCCGATACCGATAAAAAAAAAGCCAGATACCGATATATCGGCCGATATTATTTATGTGTATATTATAATACAGTAGCAATATTATTTATGTGTATTATAGTACAGTAAGTTTGGACACACTTTACAATTGGTGTGTACAAACTTTTGATGGGTACTAGAGCCCGACCGATAAAGGATTTTGAAGGCTGATACCGGTACAAATATTTGTTGGTTTTAAAATCCGATATTCCGATATATCGGACGATATATATTTTTTTTTTTTCAGAAACGCGCAACAAAACATTAACAAATTTCCATAACATTAGTTATTTGTAGTTATTTATGAGTTTTAACTAAAATAATATGATAATGCATTTTAAAAAGAAACTTGTTTCTTTTATTGTCACAACAGAACAGAGGAACATCAAAATATATTAAAGTTCTGATAAATAAAATGTATAAAAATACAAACTTAAGATTTTTTTTTAAGACTAAACGTTTAGTCCAACAATTTCACATTCAAATTGACAACAAATTCAAATTGTCATAATTTACTCTCTCAAGTTGTTTTTTTCTTCTGTTGAAAATAAGTTATTTGGATGAATGTGGGTAACCAAACAGTTGATGTACCCCAGTGACTTCCATAGTATATTTTTCTCCTTTGGAAGTCAATGGGGACCAGCTACTGTTTGGTTACCCACATTCTTCAAACTATTAATATTAGAAAAATATTAGAAGGAAATTAATACAGTTGGAACAACATTAGAGTGCCTGTAAATAATGAGATCATTTTTATTATTGGGTGAACTATCCCTTTAAGGACAAGCGGCAATGTGTTTACAATTGCTACTGTCTCTTTAAGAGCTGAGCACGACACGTCTAATGTACACGCATTTGACAAGCAGATTTTCTCTCAATTTTGCCTTCACTTTAGACAACCGACATTGTTTATGTAAATCTTGTGTGTATTTAACAGTATTAGCACAATAATACTCGAAAGATAACTTAGTCCAGTATCCAGGCGCTGGTAGAAAGGCTTTTACGGTACGTTCACACGGGGCGTCAGCGTCAACGCTTGACGGAAGGCGTGGCTGAAGTTTGGCACTGACGCCATGGTCATAGCAGCGTCAGCCAATGAAATTTAAAATGTATCCTCAGTTTGCTGCTCTTGAACAGGATGAACGTGATTGGCTGCCGCCTGGCTACTGTATTTGCATAGAGCGATCCTATTGGCTGACGCTTCCGTCTGCGGCGCTTCACTGGCGTTGCTCGCGGCAGAAGTTGAAAAATTCTCAACTTCTGCCGCGAGCAACGGCAGTGAAGCACCGCCGACGGATCCACAATTCCTTTCGGCAACGCTTGACGTCACCCATTCAAAGTCAATGGGAAGCGTTGACGCTGATGCCCCGTGTGAACGTACCGTTAGTGCATGTGAGCTTCACATGTACGCGCTGAGAAACGCACACGTTAGAACAGCGCATCAGTATTTAAAATTAAATGTTTAACCGACAAAGCATTAAAGCACATGCACATTATGAACTTTTGTGAACTGCAGTGTTAACATTTTATGTGAATATAGCCTACGTCGCGTTGTTCCGCTTCACTCTCGGCTTATTTAACCGCAGCAAAACTGGACATGAGTCACGAATTTTGTCATCCTTATTTGAGTTAAGAGAACTGATAGGGATGTTCTTTTAATTGTTATTCAAGCAATGTATGTCTCGTGAGTCGTTACCAACTCACCATGAACACACTTCACCGTTGATCTCACTCGCGGTTCTCTCTGCCCGACTCTGGCTGGATCAACAGGTTGCAGAATGTGTGGCGCGTTATACACGAGTGTTGCCAACAGGGACGGTGTAGAGTGCCCTCTGGTGGACAAACTATACAACGGCAACACTCATAACATGGTTGAAGGGTGTTTCGTCCGTTTTTATTTTATTTTTGAAATATTAATTTATCGGCCGTTATAAATGCCGATACCGATAGTTTTGAAAATGCCTAATATCGGCCGATAATATCGGCCTGCCGATATATCGGTCGGGCTCTAATATATACTATAATATTATATAGTTTAATAGTAAATATAGTGATTTATGTTGCATTAGTTTTATTAGGTGGGTAGAGGAATATATATTTAATGCTTGTAATGAAATTATGTCAGTTTCTTTGTAAAGGTGCGTATAGTTTTTAACTTGTGTTTAGGCATTTTTTATACAGTGGGAGCCTGTGGTTAACAAGTCTCACTGTCAGAATATTTTCATTTAAGCATAACAATTATAAATAAAATAATTATTATTTCTCACCAACAGCTATAAGTTTGTATAAATAATTTATTTGTTCCAAGGAAAATAGTTGTACACAGCTGTAAATTATCAAGTTTTTATTTATTATGGTTTTATATATTTGCACACTGTTGGGTACCACATTTCCAAGTAAATACCACACGTCTTTAGGGTTACTTTAACTTATTTATTGAAACTGTTATGTTTCAATAAATAAGATAAACCCCCAAACCAACCCACCGGCCCACCTCAACTTTTCGATTTGATAATGCGGCCCTCGAATGAAACTAATTGAATAGCCCTGCACTAAAGCCTCAGTGCTTCACAAAGCTTAATTTCACCATCACTATTTCTAACATGAATGTTCTTCAGCATCATGAATGAATGAAGAATAAACACCAACCTCTTTGTTCTTCAGGATCTTCAGTGTGTTTCATTCTGCAGGGTTCTGGATCACTCATGTTCTCTCTGTCCTCTTTAATAAACTCAGTCGTTGCAGATTTCAGCTCTTCCTGATGCTCTGATGCTCGTCTTCACTTGCAGCTGATGGGAATTTGCAGCATTTATTGCTGAATTACTGTGGTAGGAGCTTCACTGATGATGTGATTGCAGTGGGAGGAGCTTGACTAGTGATGTATTCCAGTGTGGGAGGAGCTGGTCTGCCAAAATAAAATAGGCTATATCAATTATACGCCAATTCAATAATTATTTTTAATATTTTTTATTGCTAGCCTAATCCTAACACTATTCTGCTTCTTCATTAAAATACAGGTATCTAGAAATAAAGAAAATAATATAAATAATTTTAATTCTTCCAAGAATAAATGGTTAGAAAAACAGTTAAAATCATAAACACAGAAATAAACATGCATATAGTAGGGCTGCACAATATATTGAGATTATCAAAATATCGCAAATGGGTGTATCACGATATATTCTGTTCTGATCATTCTGTTGTTAAATAAACCTAATGTAGGATAACCTAAAACTCTAAACACCGAGGTTTACACTGATGTTAAAATAACACTTATTATGTGACAGTAAAACACTGATGTTTACTCTCAGAAGTTGTAGGGATGTTTTCTTGTCACAAAAAGAATGTGAAACACGCATGTAGGCTATATAATAGCCTAGATAATTTAATTTAATTTTACACACTTTAAGCATTATCGTATCGCATGTTGCATTATTTAATGAGTTATCACGTTTTTCTTCAATATCGTGCAGCCCTAGCATATAGTAGCCAACAAATCCGCTCAGTCTGCTGACACCAATGAAATGAGCTTTAAGTGTAAATCTACAGGAGATCTGAAGACATCAGCATAATAAATGAGGAGAAAACAGGAACTATTGTCATGAAATAAAGAGTGTTTTCAGCAGATCTGTTAATATTGATGAGCCTCAGACTATCAACATCCATTCAACAAGCCATTCAGGGTCATCAGCAGATCATCTCACTTTATTCTGAGTGTTTGCTGTTAGAAACACATTATTTGAGTCAGGATACGTGATAAAAGCCTGTAAAACTGCTCTACTGAAAGAAAATGATTGTAATTTCTCACAATATGACATGGATAAAACATCAATAACAGAAAAACAATCACTAATGACACTCATCTTCATCAACCACTACAGAGAAATAATTACAGCAGCATAATATGTCCACATTAAGTTTGATCTTATGACTAGCCTACATTGATCACTATAAAGTAGTTAGATCATTAAAAAAAAACATTTTATATGCGCAGAAACTGAAAATGATCATACAACTTTTACAAATAAAGAGTATCACAAGCACTATTATTCCAAGAGTAAAACGCTATTCATATTTATTAGTATTGCTTTAATGTCTCGCGTGGCTCATCTTAGGCTCAATGTAAAGCATTTAGCAGTCTCTGTTCCAGCATGACACTTGAGATCGATTCACATTAATTCCCTTCACATATCTTAAACTTTGACTTTTGACTTGCTGAAACAATCACACAAACGAACACAAACTCGCTCAGGTCTGAATGAACTCAACATATGATATTCTCCTCATGCTCGCTGCTGCTGCACTAAATGTTTATTTCAGAAGGAAGACACCAGAAAAGACGCACAAGTATCGCTCTGATCGATGAAAACAATACAGAAACGAGCCTGTCGCTTAATCAAACTGTATAAAGTGTGTGTGATGGTTGTGTAAATATGAGAAATACCGTGAACTGCTCTCCTCACCTCAGAAGACTCGACACTGAAACTCTCAATGACGGAAGAGAGACGGCGCGAGCGAGCGGTGACGTCATCGACCGCCAACTGTAGGAGGGGGGGTTCAGCAACATTGTTTAAAGAATGTAAGTACTTATGTAGGTAATATATGTTTTTCCCTTAACGCAAAGAACAGATCTATAAGAGAGTTATTTCAAAGAAATTCTGTGTCTTTGCCTTATATTTACTCATATTGGAATCGTTTTGCAGAAGATATTGTGTGGAAAAAGGTTTGGCTTGTACCTAATCAATATTTAATTACAAACAAAGTTAAGGAGGTATCGTTCAAATTGATACATAGAATATACCCTGTAAAACATTACTTTCTAAAATTTAAAAGTGATATTGATGTTAATTGCACCTTCTGTGACAGTTGCCCTGAAACTGTGGTTCATTTATTTTGGCACTGCCCATTTGTAAGACCATTTTGGCAAAATGTCTGTGATTTTATCACAAGAAACATTGATGACCAATTTATGTTGTTTTGGAAACATATTTTATTTGGTCTTTGGGAGAACAGTAGAATCAAGCATAGTCAGGTTTATATAATTAATTTTATTCTTTTAATGGCAAAATTTTATGTTCACAAATGTAAATTCTCCTGCAAAAAACCCTGTTTTATTTCATTCAGGAAAGAAATTGAGCTTTATATTGATTCACTCCGATTTTCTATGAAGCAAAAAGCAATTAAAACATTGAAAATTTGTAAATGCTTTAATATCTTCATGTAAATTAGCAATAGCCCCCTAGTGTGTATCTATATTGTATTTCAATGTATATACAAATGTTTGTAAAATACTTTTTGTTGATAATAATTATAAAAAAAAAAAAAAAAAAAAAAAAAAACATAAGTCATAAAACTTCTATACATATCCTAAAAAAAAAAAAAAAAAAAAAAAACATTGTTTAAAGAACTGGGAGCTAAACGTACAAGTATACAGTCGTTTTAGTAATGCTTATTTGATTATAGCTGCACATTTTAATGAAACCCCTGACAATGCACAAGATAGATTTCCTATAAGAACTACCTCTAATTCACATGATAATATTATTTTATGGTTGTGTGGAAATCTTTCAGTGGCAGATGCTTGGCGTTTCTTTAACTCTGGTTGTAGAGGCTTTACTTTTAAGGATTGTTTTTGGATCGCTTAAAGGCAGGGTAGGTAGGATTTTTCTAAAAAAAAAAAAAAAAAAAACATTCCAAATTTGTTTAAACTGTCTTTATATACCAATACATAATTAAAATGTAAGTAGCCTACTCTGAAAAAGTGAGTATAAAAATCAAGTGACTGTAGACCTTTTAATCTGCAATAAACACAGCTCATTATTTCCACTCACTCCCAAGCCCTCCCCTCTGAGCTCCTTCCAAAGCCACGCCCCCAAAACACATGAATGCGCGACGCCAAGCACTCAGGCACAGCTGGAAGACGGCGCATTTATTTACCTGAGACGAGCGGAGAGGAAGGAGAGCAGTACATGCAGTGACATCACGTCAGAATCACATGTAATAAAATACCTAACTTTATCACTATGAATATAAACAAATAAGATTTCTTTTAGTACTCACTATCAAGCTAGCATATCGATACTGGTAAAGTTTGATTCGGTAACAAGCTTTATTTATAAGGCAAAGCTAAAAACAGGTTGCATTGATACACGTTTTTCCATTACCATCAGTTACACTGTGATGAAGGTGAATTTCGTGTAAGATTCATAACATATACAGTGTTTTGCATGTAAGAGTTTCCATAATGAAAACATTGTTGACTCTAATGAAGACTAACGTACACTCCGGAGACAAGTACCGCTTCGTCGGTTCGAGGACAGGTCCGGGGTCGAGGGCGAAGCAGAGGAGGTCGTTCAAGAGTGCGGGCAGGGTCCGAGGAAGTAGTTTTTGCCTTGTTTGCCTTCGCTGACTGAATATGCAGGTGCTTTGAATTTTGAATGCTCTTTCTCTGCCATCATTTTACGGTTCTGCGCCTCTCAAATCAAACGGGTGCGCGCGCATATGGGCAGATCTAGCGACAGGGGTGGTAGCCATTGGTTGCGAGAGTGAGTGACAGTCGGCCAAACCAATCAATTGTTTCGTCCCGAATGGAAATAATGAGCTGTGTTTATTGCAGATTAAAAGGTCTACAGTCACTCGATTTTTATACTCTCTTTTTCAGAGCACTTACATTTTAATTATGTATTGGTATATAAAGATAGTTTAAATAAATTTGAAAAAAAGTATTTTATAAAAATCCTACCTACATTACCTTTAAAGCTAGAATTGATCTTTTTCTCATGTCTCATGCTATTTTGAAAGATGCCCATACTGTTAATCATCAATTGGCCCCGTTTACTGACCACATGTTAATTTCTTTGAATCTTGCACAATATAGTAAGTTAAATAGAACAAGGCATTACTGGAAATTTAACAGTTGTCTTTTGGAAGACACAATTTTAATGATTGTGTAATTCAACTGGCTAATTCTATGTTTAGTAATACTGAAAGCGACCCTGGCTTTAGCTGGGAGTTTTTTAAATTCAGAGTTAGAGACCTTGCTGTTAATAGAAGTAAGCAAATTAAAAGAGAAAAAAACATTAAAGAATTAAAACTCATTTATAGATTAAAGGTATGGTGGAGGATTTTCTTTTTCCGGGTGGATCATCAAGACTATTGGTCCTCCTAATTGTCAATCATTCTGGTGATATGTTTACATAAGGCAGTCGTACGTGCTTGCAAGTAAGCATGTATGAGCGATGCCGACAGCAAATTGTAAACAGAGCATGCACGAGGAGAACTGGGCTTGTGCATGCTCTCTCGCACACGTTTAATAGGCGTTCTCTCTCGGGAGCAGGAGTGTTGCGCATGTGCAAGTGGAGAGGGCGGTTCTTTTCTAAAATTCTGAAAAATCCTCCACTATACCTTTAAGTGTGTTAATGCAGAAGGAAAATCCCAGTAAAGAGGATTAGGTACAAATGAGCACATGTCGTTTGCAAATTATAAATATGTACACAGAGATTGTTAAAAGTGCTTTTATACGCTCTAGAGCAAAATTGATCGAGAAGGGTGAAAGAAACACTAATTACTTTTTTGCTCTTGAAAAAAGAAACCGTATAAAGACATCTCTCTCTCTGCCTTAAACATTAATAGTGTTTTATGTACAGATCCAGGAATGATTTCAACCTTTGTATACTCCTTTTCTAAAAAAAAAAAAAAAAAAAAAAAAGTATACTTCTCAGTTTTCTCAAGAACAATCTGACGATTTTCTTTTGAGTATCCATGATAAGATTTCAGGTATTAAGGATGACTTTAAGCAACTTTGTGATTCTGATATCTCTAGTTGAAATGGAATTGTCTGTTGAATTTTATTTACATTTTTGGGCAGGGACGGACTGGGGCTAAAAATCAGCCCTGGACTTTCTCCCAAATAGGCCCATCATCCGGCCATTCGCCTAGCCGTGTGCGACAGACACTAGCCAGGATGTCCTGATACTATATGCCACAATAGCCTATCAGACAAGCTATTCACAGCAAGTAACATCTCAAAACCAATGATGATTATTGGGGTTTTGGTTATTAATGAAGCCTCAGCCTTCAAATAAAAACACAAAATGTACAATCCCATAAAATACAAATAATGAAATGTCAATGGCTACAGTAACTCCAAATTACACAAACTTGTAATTATAAAACATATAGTTACTACAGGGGTCTCCAACATGTTTGTGTGCGAGGGCTACCTCAAGGGATAAAATAATCTAGAAGGAATTTTTATTTGGTATAGGCCTTCTCCAATATTTATTATACATAACATGGTGAAGCTTTTTTTACTTTTCACCATCATATGGGAAATAATAAAATATCTTGATATCCTGGTTCAGACTTACAAGCATATAAAAAAAAAACAATTCCTGAAAAATTATGAAAATATTAATTGATTTTTTGTCGATTTTTCTATAAACCTATTGTATATGTTATCAAAAACAGTAGCCCAAACATTTAGTAGGCTATAGCCTAAATATAAATGAAAAAAATAAAATAAAAAAAATAAACTGCCATAAATTCTAAACAAAACATTACTGCATTAGGCCTACATTTAATATATTTATACATGACTATATTAATATAACAGCATTTTAAATATAAATACAGGCATCACTGTTTTTTGGGCCGAGCTGATAATGCGCTGCTCAGATCAAACAAGTTTTGTTCCGCTTTTTGAACGTTTGCCATTTGACGTTTCTCCTACGCAACGCAAATGACAGCGTATAATCAAAGAGAGTTGGGTAATTTTGTAGAGGCAAAAGTTCAAATTGAAACGTTTAGTTGAAAAGGTCGCAAAATTATACCATTCGAAGTCTGGAACCCCGACTGCAAGTTGGGGCTATTTATAGAATGTGTTTAGCGGGCAACTCCCAGGCACCACGTTGGAGACCACTGCTATTCGATAACTTAACTATTCAAATATAATGTAGCCTAAGTAAATTTAAAAGTGCGGCCTTATAAAACTAACTTTCTGTCAGTGGCTATAGGCCGACTCTTCTTCCTCAGTTGTTGTTTTTTACACGTAGCATATTGATCATATTAGTGCCCCTGCTGTTGGCTGTTCATATTGCTTTATTTTTTTTTATTTTTTTTTGTGCCGAAGGCCCTTGGTTGGACGGCCGTTCTGGACTTTTCCAGAACGCACAGATTGTCAGTCCGTCCCTGTTTTTGGGACATCTTAAAGCAACCTCTACATAGTTTGTTTAAAGACTGTATTAAAAAAGGAGAGATGACTCCCTCAATGAAGCAGGGTCTTATTTCCTTGATCCCCAAAACTGATAAAGATCTTTTAATTGAAAACTGGAGACCTATATCACTGTCAAATGTCGATTATAAATTACTTGCTTAAATTTTGGCAGTTCGTTTAAAATCTGGCCTTAATAGTATAATTGGCGAAACACAAAATGCATTTATGAAAAATAGGCATATTAGCTCCAACATAAGATTAGTTCTTGATCTTATTGATTATTTAGAGAATATTGATTCAGAAGCTATTATAATGTTTTTGGATTTTTATAAAGCATTTGACTCTTTAGAACACCAATTTTTGCTTAAATCTCTTAGTCTTTTTGGTTTTGGATGTGCATTTATCAATATGGTTAATAATGACATTAACTCTTCAGTTTTGGTTGGCTTTCAGGAGTGCGCCAAGGTTGCCCCATTTCCCCATTTATTTTTCTGTTAGCTGTTGAATTGTTATCAATTGTTATTTCACAAAATCCCAGTTTAGAAGGTATTTAAATTTTTGTTAAAGAATTTAAAATATCTCAACTAGCTGATACAACTATATTTCTTAAAGACCACAGTCAAATTCCCCTGTGTATCAATATTATTCATTCTTTCTCCGATGCTTCAGGCTTATATTTAAATGTATCAAAGTGTAATGAGACATGGTTGGGGCACTGCAAGTCCCATCAGCCCTAGTGCTATATAAGGAAGTAGTGAGATTTGTTCGCTCTCTTGCTTCCTGTCTTTGACTGATTTGTGGATGAATGGATGTCGCGGCACATCTAAAACTTTAACTGATGGTAGGTAGAAAGATTAGTTTGCTCTCTCGCTTCCTCTGTTGCATTGATTGTGATTCATGTGTGAATAATGTTGCGGCAGATTTATCACTTTAGAAGAAGAGTAGCGGACGAGTAGTGATGGCCAAATGAAGCGTTTCGAAGCATTATTGCTTTCTCATACAATTGTGTCGAAAATGGATTATTACTCGAAGCTTCATTCAGATAGAAATTGCAGCACCATTTCATGGTGAAGTAAATGTAATGCAACAAAGCTGACAACCATAAAATGCAAGTAGGCTTATATGTTAACGCCCCATTACGTGTTTACCGAGGCGATCAAAGCTGAAACAGTGTTAGTGCTGTGAAACTCATTTATGTAGGTGAATTTTACAGATACTTAGGAATTTCATGTGTTCACCTTGATAATAAAACATTAAGCATGATGCGTGTGTGTAATTATTTCTTTAGACAAGGACAGAAGATCAGACCAGCTTAAAAAAAGTTGGAAACCATCACAGAAATTCTAATGATTTCTATTAAAATACCAATAGGAACCATTGCCTTTTACCATTTAAACCACTACAGAATAATTTTTTGTAGTGTGTTTGGGACATATTCCTTTAGGATTTAATGCCCCCACCAATAGAACCCAACACATATCAGTAGAGACCCACAGAGACCACTATAATTCCCATTACAACCAATAAAATTCCCATGAAAACCATTCAATCTGATAGAATTTCTGTAATGGTTTCTATAGTTTTTTTTAGCAGGGCAGTATCATGTTTGAAAGCTTTATCTTGTTTAGCTGTGGGAAGCAGAACTCTATAACTTGTTAACTGGTGGGACTGATATTTTTGTATGTTGAAAAGGATGTGCTTGTGTAACTACTACAACCCACGGTGTTGCCATGGTTTGGCTTCACTTTTATAAGAAACACAGCCGCCAGGTTTCAAACCTGTCAACACTGGATTGGGCTGTCAAAGCAATCAGGTGGTTCACCACAGGAGTGAACCAGTGTGTTTGCTTCAGAAGTCATTTTCATGTGACGTAATGATACAAGCTCCGAAGCAGTGGTTCATTGCAAGGGCGTAGATTTGGTTTGAACATTGGGGGGGGAGTTGAAGTTTGGGTATGCCTCCTGATATTGTGATCATGGTATAAATATGGGGGGGGGGGGTTGTAATGCATAGATTTAAATAGGGGTTATTAGGCGGTTTAGAGTTTCCTTTAAAATGTAATTTCACCCCTTCTAAATGACCCATTTCTCTCTCCAAATTTCACCAACATGTTTTACTTGCTTGGAAATTGTTATGTGCTGAGGGCCGCTGTTGGGGGCGTGCCGAGGACCGTTGTTGGGGGCGTGCAGAGGGCCGTTGTCGGGGGCGTGCCGAGGGCTGCTGTCGGGGGCGTGCCGAGGGCCTTTGACGGGGGCGTGCCAAGGGGCGTTGAAATGTCCAATTAGGGGTGTGCGATATGAAGATTTTTGATCGTGGACGATTAAAATGTCTCCACGATCTGCTTTTGAAGAAATATCGTAGAATCGTGCATTATATCTGTTCTGGCGCCTTTGTCATACTGAACAACGTATATTCACATAAAATGTTAACGCAGCGGAACAGGAGACTGCAGTTATCTTTCGAGTCTTATTGTGCTTATACTGTTAAATACACACAAGGTTTACATAAACAAAGTCGGTTATGTCTAAAGTGAAAGCAAACTTGAGAAAATCTGCTTGTCAAATGCGTGTATATTAGACGCGTCGCGCGCAGCTCTTAAAGAGACAGTAGCAATAGTAAACACGCTGCCGCTTGTCCTTAAAGGGATAGTTCACCCAAAAATAAAAAATATCTCATTTACGCAATCTAATGTTGTTCCAAACCTGTATTAATTTCCTTCTAATATTTTCTAATATTAATTTTTTGAAGAATGTGGCTATCCAAACTGTAGCTGGTCCCCATTGACTTCATAGGAAAAAAATATACTATGGTAGTCACCGGGGTACATCAACTGTTGGTCATTCTTCCAAATAACTTTTATTTTCAACAGAAGAAAGAAACTTATTCGAGTTTAAAACAACTTGAGAGAGTAAATTATGATATTTTGAATTTTTAGGAGAACTATCCCTTTAATGTTAATAAAACAAAAAAATGCAAAGAGAAAATCACTCACTGCTCTTGACTGATAACTTTAATAGTAGCTTTAATAAGTATCAATGTATAATTTATACAGTGAAGTCTGTTTTGTTTTATTTTCATATTTGTTCATTTAATTACTTCAATGCTACTGTTAAATACACCTACTGTAGCTTAAAACATAAAGCACTGTTTAGCCTATTTCACTGTTTAGTTATTTCATTTGTATATTAAGTTGTGTATGTAATGTGTATCTTTAATCTTAATATTTAATAACAAAGAAAATAATGACACATATTTTTATCTTTGCCCCTGTCTGCCATTTTTTTTATTTTGTTACCTAAAGCTTTGTTTTTAAAATATGGACATCAGTTTGGCTGTAATGCTCAGTTACAAAATAGTAAAACCAACATAAAAAGAATCGTGATAAAATCGTTAATCGTGATTTTCCTGAAAAAAATCGTGATATGATATTTTTGCCATATCGCCCACCCCTATGTCCAATGTCCAAATAACGTGAAATTTCTCAGTAGTAGACTTCTGTTTGCTGAGCTGGTATAGCCATGCTGGACAACAATGGTAAAATGACCTGCTCTGATCACATGCTCTGGTAATAATAGCTTTGTAGGACTATATTTTATTTTGATAATTAGTAAAAAAAAAAAAAAAAAAAAAGTTAAATTGATTGTTTATTGATTATTGAAAAATATTAATATATTGATGTTTAATATTATTTTAATATAGGGCTATTTTCTGTTCCTTTTTTTTTTACCTGTGTTGTTTAATATAATTAGGTGATTCTAAGTTTAAATATTGATGATTACAAGCTTTGGGGAATTGCAATTAATTGCAATTAATTACAGCAAATTGTGCAATTAATTAGCTAATTTTTTTTCATTTTTTAATAAATATTTCAACTATACAAAACAGTGAATGGTCAGATATGCTGTATTTGTGATAGATTTACATATCAAATTTGAAAAGTTACCCAACACTGCCTGGCTGTGGATATTCATAGCTATCTTGGTATCGAAAGCCTTTTTTATGCTGCTCAATCGTAGTTTTTTTTTGTGACAATTGTAGTGGTGAATGATATTCCTCATGAGAAACAGATGAGTTGACGGTAAAGCCATGTTTAAAAAGTACAACAGCAAGTTGTGGGACCAGGCAAAGCATCATGGGCATCCTTTGTGTTATCTTCATGGAAACGATCATACAGAGCATAATGCTTTGCTGAACCAGTTATGGGATGGCCATCACAGTCTAAGACCACTTTTTGCAATTCAACCAAGGAAGTGACACCTTTAGTTTCCCATCTTTGGCAAGTGCTATGTTTTTTTGCAGTTGGGGCCTTTAACCGTCCTTCAAATGGAAGTGCTTTTTATCCTCGCCAAACCACCGGCTGTTCACCATCTCATTAAGTGTTTCCTCACTAAGTACAGGAGAGGAGACATAGGATGTGCAGTAAGTTAATGATTTAAGGTGTACACATTGATGTGCTTTCAACCCACTTCTCCATGCCAACTCCATGTTCACCTGGCACTCAGCAGATTCACAGAAAAACATGTTGATTTTCCCCCCAGACTTTATTTTGAATGTGCAGAGGTGTAGTTGTCCCATGAAAAGTTTTGTGAACAGTATAAACTCCATTCTCTGGATCTATGCATTCACTTGGAAGGTGTGAGCATGCTGTAATGCCCTTATGTTTTCCTGTGTGTTTCCTTTCTATGTGCCTTTTTAAATTGATTCTGTTCATGCTAAGCTGCAGATGGGACATTTTTTACGCAGTACTTACTTCACACGGACCCTTTGTATTTGCGTACTCTGGGTGGCTGGCACAGGGAAGGTTGTTGGAGCTGGGACGGTGGAAGTACTTGAGTACTTGGAGCTGGGACGGTAGACGTGCTTGAAGCTGGGATGGTGGAAGTACTTGGAGCTGGGACAGTGGAAGTACTTGGATCTGGGATGGTGGAAGTACTTGGAGCTGGGATGGTGAAAGTACTTGGAGCTGGGACTGTGGAAGTACTTGGAGCTGAGATGGTGGAAGTTCTTGGAGCTGGGATGGTGGAAGTACTTTGTACTTGGAGCTGGGACAGTGGAAGTACTTAGAGCTGGGACGGTAGAAGTGCTTGGAGCTGGGACAGTAGAAGTACTTGGATCTGGGACAGTAGACGTGCTTTGAGCTGGGACAGTGGAAGTACTTGGAGCTGGGACAGTGGAAGTACTTGGAGCTGGGACAGTGGAAGTACTTGGAGCTGGGACAGTGGAAGTACTTGGAGCTGGGATGGTGGAAGTACTTGGAGCTGGGATGGTGGAAGTACTTGGAGCTGGGATGGTGGAAGTACAGTACTTGGAGCTGGGACGATGGAAGTGCTTGGAGCTGGGACGATGGAAGTACTTAGAGCTGGGATGGTAGACATGCTTTGAGCTGAGACGGTAGAAGAACTTAGATCTGGGACAGTAGAAGTACTTGAAGCTGGGACGGTGGAAGTACTTGGAGCTGGGAAGGTGGAACACAGTGGTGTTTTTAATCAATCACCAAGGGGGCACGAGGTCTCTACCTTGCCTTCGACTTTCACGAGTGCTGCTTTTGTGGGCAAACCAGAACTTCCTGTTGATCAGAGCGGCACACATTCCTGGTCACTGCAACAGTGTGGCAGACTCACTCTCTCGATCGGGTCCGAAGTCAGGGGACTGGTGTCTGCACAAGGCGGTAGTTTAGTCAGTTTGGAGACTTAATGGGACCGCAGCAGTCAACCTCTTTGCCAGCAGAAAGACAACACATTGTCCACTGTGGTTCGTGGAGTAGGAGGAGCAGGAATCACTAGGCCAGGATGCCCTGGCCCACGACTGGCCAGACCTCCTCCTCTATGCTTTCCCTCCAATTCCACTTCTCTGGCCTGTGCTGAGGCATGTGCAGGTGAGACGACACAGGCTTATTCTAGTGGCACCCTGCTGGCCAGCGAGACCATGGTTCAGTCTGCTGTTGGCCCTTACGTAAATGGAAGATCTTTGTTTCATGGTGTACAGATCGGTCTGTTAACCCAGTCACTTGCTCCATCAGATCAGTGTTTAATTCTTACAATATTTATTGGACACTGGGCGCTCCCCAGCGACTCTAAGGGTATTCGTGGTGTCACCACATCGGAACCCCTTTGGGGGGATATCGATTGGTGCGGAAAAATTGGTGGTGGCTTTCCTTAAGGGAGCAGTAAATCTTAATCCACCGGCACGGATAATGCATACCCAGTGGGATCTTCAGATGGTGCTTAACAGCCTGCGTTTACCGCCTTATGAACCACTTGAACAAGCTGATATTAGGAGTCTTTCGATGAAGACTGCTTTTCTCTTGACTATAACGTCAACCAGAAGAGTTGGTGAGCTTCATGCCCTCTCGGTGAATCCACAGTGTCTCAGATGGGGGCCTCAGATGAGTACAGTCAGGTTACACTCTGGCCGAATCCAGCTTTCCGACCTAAAGTGTTGTCTGATCGCTTTGTGAACCAACCCATTCAGCTTGCGACGTTTAATCAAGAGGCTTCCCAGACAACTGTGTGTCCAGTGAGAGCACCAGTAACCGGCGTTAACCTGAGCTGCAGTAGGCAACCAGTTACTTATAGTGCAGTGTTTTGCATGGCGTCCCGACTGCGTATAGCTACACAATACAAAGTGACCGTTCGAAAGAGAACTACTTGGTTACTATCGTAACCTCAGTTCCCTGAGAGTAGGGAACGAGTATTGCGTAGCCGGCTGCACTATAGTAACCTGGCGAGTTGTCGCTTCAGTCGTTTAAACCTGCTAAAATGGCTTTTATTTGGGGACTAATATAGGCTAATAAAGACAATTAGGAAAAATAAACTACTGACACTGAAATGGATTCATATTAACCTTAATTAACCATATTAAAAGCTTACTTTTCTAGTTGATCACTTAAAGATGTGACATTGCGATCTATATCCAGTGTTAGTTCAGTGTAATTGCCACGTGCTGAGCAACAAAATCTCTTCTGTGTAAGTTAGTCACAGTCAAATCACTCCATCTCCACCAGTGTTGCCAGATTGGAAATGTCCAAGCATTGTACCAGAAGCTCAAAATGATCGTATTTGGAAGAAAATTATCGTACACAAGTCAAACGTACAGAATACAGCCATTTATTGGCCAACAACTTTTTGACACGACATGAAAATGACTTTTTTGCTAAAATATCAACCTCAGCTTGGAAAAAAACTGGCCTAAGTGCTGCGGAAAGAACTCTTTACTTTTTTTTTTACTTTTTTATTTTTCTTGCAAAACATAAAGAGATGACATGTTAATGATACACAACTTTGTATACAATATACAAAAAGAACATTAACTTTAACATTAACTTGTGCTCATGAGAGAGTCATTCTCCACGATGACTGGCCGAGAAGAAATAACGTGAGATGAGATGAAAGACGTGTATCACCACGTTCAGGTTCTTCTCACGGTAGATGTAGAATCCAAAGCTAGATCAATGAGTATAGAAGCCCTATGATTACAACCACCATCATTTGAAGTGTCACACAATTCTGAAATTATCGTACATTTTGGGATTTTTTTCATTATTGATCGTAAATCGAACAGAGGTCAAAATTATCATACAAATACGATAATTATAGTACGTCTGGCAACACTGATCTCCACTTATAGCTGGTCTGTGGTGATGGTTTTAATAACCGTGAGTCTCGGGCTGGTTTGTCTTCTTCTGTTGATTATCATCATACTTCGGTATTTCATGATCACAGCAGAGAGAGACGAGAAGAAGAGTTACAGGAACACAGCTGGAGAGTTTGATCAAACTTAATACTGCATATGTGGTTTCTCCATTGCATGGATCTTCATGTGTCGCTTCAGATGAATTTTCATAGAGAAACTCTTTCCACACTGATCACACGTGTGCGGCTTCTCTCCAGTGTGGATCATCTCATGTGTTTTCAAAGATGATGAGTGACTGAATCTCCTGTCACAGTGTGAACACTTGTGAGGTTTTTCTCCAGTGTGAATTCTCTGGTGCTGTTTTAATCTGCTTGCTGTAGTAAAAGTCTTCTCACACTCAAAGCACATGTACTCTCTCACACCAGTGTGTATTTTCTCATGTTTATGTAAATATGGCAGAATTGAAAAACTCTTTCCACACACAGAACATGAATGCGGCTTCTCCTTCATATGAACTCTCAGGTGTGTCTTCAGGTTTAATGTCCTAAGAAATGTTTTGCTGCACTGATCACATGTGAACGGCTTTTCTCCAGTATGAACTCTCCTATGCACATCAAGATTAGATTTGTGTGTGAAACTCTTCCCGCACTGATCACATGTGAACGGCTTCTCTCCAGTGTGAACTCTCATGTGAATCTGAAGACTTTGTTTGTATGGGAATCTCTTTCCACACTGATCACATGTGTGTGGTTTCTCTCCAGTGTGAACTCTCATGTGAATCTGAAGACTTTGTTTGTATGGGAATCTCTTTCCACACTGATCACATGTGTGTGGTTTCTCTCCAGTGTGGATTTTCATGTGCTGTCTAAGATTTGGTTTTTGTGTGAAACTCTTCCCGCATTGATCACATGTGAACGGCTTCTCTCCAGTGTGAACTCTCAGTTCTTCACTCTCCTCCTTCACTTCACTCAGTTCTTCTCTCTCCTCCTTCACTTCACTCAGTTCTTGTCTCTCCTCCTTCACTTCACTCAGTTCTTCACTCTCCTCCTCCACTTCACGCAGTTCTTCACTCTCCTCCTTCACTTCACTCAGTTCTTCACTCTCCTCCTTCACTTCCATCAGTTCTTCACTCTCCTCCTTCACTTCCATCAGTTCTTCACTCTCCTCCTTCACTTCACTCAGTTCTTCACTCTCCTCCTTCACTTCACTCAGTTCTTCACTCTCCTCCTTCACTTCACTCAGTTCTTCACTCTCCTCGCTCTCTTCTATCAGGTCTGAAATGAAAGAAAAAAGTTTGATTGCATTTTCTAAGGATGCACTGAATGTTCGGCCACCGAAATGATTTGGCTGAAAATATCAACAACAGCACTTTCGGTGTTCGGTCGAATAAGTGAAAAGACTAAATGTATTTTAATAAATTTTAGGGTTTTCCAAAACCATAATTTTTAATAAAAATTTGTAGGGTTTTTGTAGAATAAATTTTACCAAACAATGCCGCTTTTGATGACGCGATCAAATGGCAACCAGCATAGAGTGAATTATTATGAATCCAGCAAACATGTCGACAGTGTGGAAGCATTTTAGAGTCTCAGAGAAAGATGCAAAAATGGCCGTTTGAAGACACTGTTCTGCTGAACTGTCGAAGGGTGCATCTGCAAAAACTAAGGCTACAGCACTATTTAGTGAAATTCAAGTCAACGCGAAGATCAAGTTAGAGATGTGTGTTTAACAAGGATCTTCAAAAAGAGTATCAAGTTATAAATTATGCATAAGTAAGTTGTGAAAAATAACACTAATGTTGTATCAGGCTGAAGGACGCCCACCAGAAGCGACAGCGCGCGATCCCGAATTCACTTTTCTTTGTGCCTGAATGGTGAAATACTGACACACAGGTGTCAGTCAAATTGGCCATCATGTGGAGTATCTCACGTAAATACAGTCGGTTATGGCTTAACAGATCGGTGAAAACTGGATATGTGTCAGTTAGTCAGTATACTGTATTACCGGTAGATCCAAGCATTTGGTCTTAAAATTACAGCAGCCTTAAATACCTTTACATTCCGTCAGCAGTTAGTTATAGGCCTAATATAAGCGAAAAACCCTGTTCGCTATTCGGCCATCGGCCAAGTCTTTCATTATTTTCGGCTTCGACAAAGAATTTTCATTTCGGTGCATCCCTAGCATTTTCAGCAAATCAAACAATTCAAAGAGAGAAATATGAAGTGAAAGGTCATAAAAGTGAGCCCTGATGTAATCACTTTTTACATTTTGTATTTTTGCCTGTTTATAAATTAATTATACGTCCCAATTACTAACGTTCGTAAAGTCGCTCGTAGAAAATCCTCGTAAGTGCTAAGATCCATCGTTATCTGGAAACACTGGTATTTTAGACGTAAATGGAAGATTTGAAATGTAATGAGAAATACAATAAAATAATATTTATAAAATATTATATAAATTTTATCAAATAAATAATACTATAAATGGCTTTTGCTCAAATTATGATTACAACTCTGTCAGCCATTCTGGAAAGTTCATTTACTTGATAGTTTGCTGTTTACAGCTTCAAAAATAATAAAAATAATAATGTAAAATATATACACAATGTTTTAATCTACATTAGAAAATGTCCGACATTTTGCTAAAATGGTAGCAAAAAAACGTGAACCAGATATAAAATAAGTGTAAATTAAGGGAGATAATTTGACCTGATATTAACAATCAATGTGAAAGTTTCTGCAACCTCCCTCTACTGACCATTTGTTGAAAATCTGTAACCATTTCATAGTTGAACTGTTTATCTAAATGTGATGAAGTGCTTGAATGTTTCTAACATGAATGTTCTTCAGCATCATGAATGAATCAAGAATAAACACCAACCTCTTTGTTCTTCAGGATCTTCAGTGTGTTTCATTCTGCAGGGTTCTGGATCACTCATGTTCTCTCTGTCCTCTGTAATAAACTCAGTCATTGCAGATTTCAGCTCTGGTCTGATTGCTGTGGGAGGAGCTTATCTGCCAAAATCAAAAATCAGTTAGTGAGATTTTTTAACTTAATGATACATCTGTAAAATCGTGTAAATCATGTCTTTCTGTCTGTCTGCCTGTCTGTCTGTCTGTCTGTCTATCATAAAGTTACTGATGCTCATTCAACTCAGAACCCCAAAAATTATTCTCCTTCTTCATTCAAATATTGTTGTGGAGTCTGTCACTGCATTAAAAGTCAATCTTGAAGTCTTGGGGTTTTGGGGTACACCTCAAAGGTAATTAATACATTTCATAAACTTTTATTTTAAGCAGTGAACATGAGACTAAGGAATTCACCATCTATGTGCATTTCCATCCATTCCAGTCGCATGCTTTGCTTCTCTTATGCTCCTGCCCTGAGTCAGATATAATAGCATAATGGATAAAGTATAAAGTATAAACTATAATAGATTTCACTTAATCCAGTTAATAACCAATACAGATATTCTACAATAAGCAGAAATAAAGATAAACATTAATATATTAATGTAAATTCTTCCAAATACAAATAATGATAAGAAAAACAGTTAAACTCAGGAATAAATGTACATATATTAGCCAACAAGTACCCTCAGTCTGCTGACACCAATGAAATGAGCTTTAAGTGTCAATTTGCAGGAGATCTGAAGACATCAGCATAATAAATGAGGAGTTCGGCAAAAGGCGGAAAAAAGACTCATTCTTGCGACTCTGATGTACATTTTTGGAAAACCCAATCAATAGTTTTTAGTCATGGATCCAATCACTCAGCAGGTGTTGCTATTCTCTTTAACAAATTTAAAGGTGATGTTTTGGAAACTATTCGTTCAGAAAATGGAAGATAGTTAATAATGTCTCTCAGATTGGATAATTCTATTTTATTAATTTGCAATGTCTATGGTTTCAAAATTCGAGTACATAATCTAGAAACGTTTAAGAACATTTGTGAAATATTAACAGATCTAAAAAAAGAAATAGAAAGTAGGGTATGTAATTATAGTGGTGACTTTAACGATGCTCCAGATTACTCAGTTGACCGTTTTCGGCCTATAGTTAGTTCACCAACCTCAGACGTATTTTATTTTATAACTGACAAGTTACAAGTTACTGATGTATGGATATATTTGAACCCTCATTTTTATGATTACACGTGGAATAAGTCCTCTCTTTCTTTAATATCAAGAACGAGATTCCTCATGACTTAACCCTCTGAGGTCGGCGCGGGCTCGTTTTGCTGGATTTTCTTCACATTGTAGAACTATAAACTTAAATTTCTCCGTCATTTATGGTCATACAGAAAAAAGAAATATAAAAAAAATCTGTAATATTTCTACTTTTGTATGTGTCCACTTACAATCAAATCAAAACATTGTGCTTTTGTAAAATAAAGAAAATAAACAGGGTGTGCGTTCTGCCTCTCCGTCGCTGTGAACTTTTTTTCTTGAGCACGTCTATAAACTGAAACAAAACTCAGCGAATACTTGTCACACATTTATGAGCCATATACCTTTATAAACATTTAAGTGTGTACTTTTAAATGATCGGATTCAAACTGAAAACAAATATTCTCTGTATAAGTAATTTGTATAAAACCAACAAGATGTCCAGCTTCTCAAACGCTTCATAATTATTTTTAATTTGAACACACCCACTCGTGCAAAAGAAATTGACATGCAAATCTCCACATGGAACGCGAACGCGCTCGTTACCTCAAAAACAAAACACCAAAACACTTCACAAGTCTCTGCTTTTCGTCGAGTTTGAAAGGCGCGCCTGAGCTTACATTGGATTTAGGCTACCTCAGAAGAAGAAGAACGCGATTTGAAGACAAGAAAGATTTAAGGTAAGAAATTCTTGCATATTAGTTTGTTATTGTTGCATAAATTTCACATTGCAGTTGAACTGTTGCTAGATATATGGTGAATATTATAATATTTAGACCCGTGTTTACTGTTACTGTGATTGTGGATATATGCTCAAATGTAGATATGTATATGGTAACCATAATGTTTTATATTTTGGATCACAATCACGTTTGAAAAGCACCAAACGGCTTCATGTTTTTACTATTATCTCATTTCATATCATCATAACGAATGGAAACATTTGAAGTAACATATGATAATCAATATATTTTTCTCTAGCTTAGTTGTTACTGAAATATTTTGGAAGATTTATAGGCTGCTATAGGTTATTGTTATTATTATTTTATGCAGCACTGCGCATAGCCTATGCCTACAAGGCACAACAAAGCTGGTGTTCATTATATTATATATTGTTGGAAACATTTATGTGTGTGTGTGTGTGCATTCTGTGAATTTTAAAAAGCAATTTTAACCAGAAAAATCTAAAATTTATTCCCAAAATCGTGCAGGCCTTTCTCTTGATATCAGTATGTTCACTTTTTTTTTCTTTCAGGGCCCAGATGCCACTGAGTCCTGCTGACTTCAACATTCACATGAGTCTCTGTACATGAACATGGTAAAGTGAAAATCAAACACCTTGGAAATGAAAGGTATGTACAATTTTAGGAAAGGCACAAAGGTCTCTGTTTTTGGATCATTGTTTTCAATAAGTGCTTTTTTGTCATTTGTTGTGTATCTTTGGATTATGTTGTGTTGTAAATAAATCCAAAATATCTAAAAGCCATTCTTTTTTAAATCTCCTCATTCTTTGTGCAAGGTTGCTCAGAATGATAGGGCCTGATAGCTCCTAATAGGGCCGTTAGGGGAGGGTCTTTGTCTTTCTCAGGTGTGAAAAGCTTACATATTAATGAGCTCCCGCATAAAGCTTTTTCACACAAAACACGTCGTAACATTTTTAAATCAATATATTGTCTTATCTGAATGAGCAGTCAGGGTGATTTTCACATAGTTTTAGAGCAAATATTCTAGGCTACGTCATACAATTTTCAAAAGTCTTGTGAAGAAATAATCAGTATGGGTTTCATGGTCTTATTTCAGTGAGAATTTTTTTTTTGTATTTTCACAAACCATGCATAAATGTCATTATCTCAAAACAACAAACTTTTACACACATGCTGCTGATATATTATTGTAGCAGAGTTTGTGCTGAATACAGTGCAATTAGACTTTAGCCATGAAAATGTCACAAGTAACAGAAATAAGCACAAATGTCAGAGCATGTCAGAACACCTCCAGGGCCCAGAAACAGCTCAGACCCCAGAGGGTTAATTCACTATATCAGAAACAAAAATTGCTTGTGCTCCTCTATTAGATCACAATTTGATATTGATTTCTTTTGATGGGTATTTGAATAAAGGTAATATGATACATGGATACTGGAAATTAAATAACAATTGCTTTCTGATAAGAATTTTGTGAACCAAGTTAAATTGTTAGCAAATATTTTTGAAGGCAAAATTTTAAGTTGTATACAACAGTGGGAACTATTTAAATTTAAAGTCAGGGAAATGGCTATTAGAAGAGGTAAAGAGCTTTAGAAAAACAAATTTAGAAAGATTACGGATGTAAGACTGGAAAACTGGAAGAACTGGAAGAGAGGGCAACTCTCTGATGGAACAAAGGAAATTTACATTTGAACTCTCTCTTGTGAAGGTAGCACCATCATTCGAGACGCAAGTCTCACCTCAGAATAAGAGTATTATAAAGAGCCAGGATATTTTTTGATATAACTCCGATTGTATTTGTCTGAAAGAAGAATGTCATACACTCCTAGGATGAGTTGAGGGCGAGTAAATCATGGGCTAATTTTCCTTTTTGGGTGAACTATACCTTTAAAATGCTTTCTCAATGGATCTGACAGTGCTGTGTAGTAATGTTGTTGCGTGATCGAGATCTAGTATTGCTCCGAGCGGATAAACTGTTTTCGCTGCGCATCTCAAACGAGTTGCGTGGTTTCATTCTGCTTTCGTTTGCCGTGTGATGTTTCTCGTATGCGGCAGAAAAGGCAGCTCTCTCTTATAAAAGTAGCAAAATGTGACCATTTAGTCGCAGTCTAGAGCCCTGTATAGTGCTATTTCTGCTTTACATTAGCGCTACCTACTGTCAGAGAGCGAATTTGTTTTTTTTTTTTTTGTTTTTTTTGTATTGATCTGGACTAGTTTTGCAAACACTATTGGCTGAAGAACTTCAGAATGTCTGAAGAAACATGTATGCACTTGTGCAACATACTGCGTCCAGCGACGTAGATATGAGACACAAACTTCTGTGTGTGTGTGTACCTCTAAAGATGAGAGTAGCCATTGCACTGTGAAAGCTTGCAACCGGCTTACAGAAGACTGAGAGACTTTTGAGACTGTCCACACTGTGGGAGTTGGCAAGCCATGGAAACCACATACCAGCTAAAACCAAAAACATTGGTGGGGTGAATGCTGGCTACTACATCCTAGGAGACTCTGCCTGTCCCTTGCAGAACTGGCTCTTAAAACCATTCATTGACACTGGACGGCTGACAGCGGAACAGTGGGTCTACAACATGAACATTTCCAGAGCACGTGTAGTGGTTGAAAATGCTTTTGGAAGATTGAAATGAAGATGGCGTTGCCTTATTAAAAGAAATGACTGTGCGGTCGAACTTGTGAAATCTACAGTGCTGACATGCTGTGCTCTACATAACCTTTGTGAGAGTCATGGAGAGGCCTATGAGAGTGCATGGGATTCACCTTCAGCAGCAGAGCCTGTTTTTTTGAAAACATTATTTCTGAAAGTTTTCTGAACGTTCAAAACATCCGTGTTTTTTTTTTTACGTATTAAGAACTTTTTTTCTTGGTGTATGTGAACGTTACAGGGACATTTCCATTCTATAATTTTGGAAATGTTGTGAAAACATTATTTTTGAATGTTTTCTGGACTTTCACATCACCCTGAACGGATGGCCCACCCATCACTGGGTTTACACACAGACACTCGCTTATCGCTAACTAACCTGAAGGAAATCACGGAGAACCTGTTAACTCCTGGCTCAGCCGGGACTCGAACCAGGGACCTTCTTGCTGCGAGGTGATAGTGCTACTGTGCTGCACTGTTTCTATTTATGTTTATATGAATTCATAACATATAAGCAATTCATTTCTTACAGCTACAAATGCATTAAATATTAAAATTACAAAAATGACAGATAAGACTTTACTTTAAGATTCACATTTTACTGAAGTAGTACACAACATTTTGTAAAGAGTCTCTGGGAAGTACACAGTCAAAAAAATGGAATTATAAAGAGCAAAAATTACATTTTCTACACCAAAAACACAACCCCACCACAAGAGGAAAAATAACACAAGCTCAAAAATACAGCAAGACAAGTCAAATCTAACAAGACGTGGAAAACAACACAATAGAAAAAGAAAACACCACAAAATTGTGCTCTGTGTATGTGAATTGTTTCATACGGAGATTCAAATACTGTCATTTTACAGTGATGCTTCAGGCTGAAGAGAGACCTTAGAGTGTAATGGTTGTCTGGAGACGCTGGATGTTTGTCTATATGTTGAATGCGTCAACACAGTGGCCAATCAGAGAATCTGCTCAGAATGCTAGAGGGAAATGCTGGTATCGTCACATTTTTTAGATTTGTCACATTTTTTTAAACGGGTGAAATAATGCCCTTTTCACAAGATGTAAAATACGTCTCTGATGTCCCCAGAGTGTGTATGTGAAGTTTTAGCTCAAAATACCCCACAGATATTTTTATATAGCATGTTAAAATGATAAATTTTTGAGGGTGAGCAAAAACGCACCGTTTCGTCTGTTCCTTTAAATGCAAATGAGCTGCTGCTCCCGGCACAGGGGGCGGAGCTTCAACAGCTTGCACTCACACAGACATGCACTGAAAATTTTAAAAAACTTTTAGACTTTTATGTTCAAACCGTTGTAAAGATGGCATGGAATGGAGCGCATGCGCAGAGTGGTGAGTGATATAAAGACAACGAGAGAATTTAGATCAGAATCAGATGAAATGCCGTTAGTGAAGGGAAATTTAAAGTCCTGATTGATTAGTGTAATGCATTAGGTTCAATCCCAGCTAACAAGGACCCAACAAACACAGAACTTTCCCCTAACGTTCCCATGTGGTTCCCATTTGGTTATTGTTTTGGGAACCAAATAAGAACATTCTAGGAACATTCTCTGTAGGTTCTTTTTTTATAACCTGAAGAGAACTTTCAAGAACTTTCAAGAACTTTTTTTTATAACATAAAGAGAGCGTTCCCATATTGTTCACTAACGTTCTTTAAAAGTTATGTATAAATGTTAGGACAAAACGGTCTTAAAAAAATTATTACGTTTTCATAACATTTCCAAAAGGATAAAACTTTACTTTCGTAATACTTAAAAAAAAAAAAAAAAAAAAAAAAAAAAAAAAAAAAAAAAACGATGTTTGGAATGTTAAGAAAACATTCAGAAAAAAACGTTTTCATAACTTAATGGGAATGTTAGAAAAAAGTTCTAAGAATATATTTTTGTTATCTGGGAATGTTGTTCTAAGAACGTTTTCTTTCAATATTATGAGAACATCAGCCAAGAACAAATAACATCAAGGACATTCTAAAACTAAGAACGTTTTTCTCTCAATGTTACGAAAATGTAGCTTGACGTCGTCATACTCAGATTCTAGTCAGAATGTGAGTCTGATACTGCTCCACTGAGCTGTGATTATGGGGCGTGTTTCAACCGAACCAGGAAAGAAAATGCCTCTGCACTCAATTGGACAGACCAACAACCAATCAGAGCAACGGAGTAAGTGACAGATGTTCTTCATTCATCTTTTCGATTGACAGATGCCTTGATCACGGTTCTCTGTACCTTGTTTTAAAATTAATGCGCTGTCGATATCTTCTATAACAGACGCGATGGCGGAATCGACACATGATGTTTCATAATCAAAGTTCGGGAGGAGCACGTTTAAATAATCAATCCAATCAACTTGTCATCAAACAATTACGGCCTACACTGCATGAGAGGAAGCATTATTTTAACTCTGTCAACTCACCTAACATTCCATGACAGTTTTCAGCATCCCCCCACTCACTCTCGGCTTGTTCTTCCACAGCCCGGAATACAGGGGGAGCTCGCTACTTTAGGTTCGGGCCGAATACCGAGCCCGAGCCCTCTCCTCAGACAGCACGCCAAATATGCATTTATTCTAAATTACTTATTTGTAAGTGTGAACTCGTAAAATCTCAATTCTCCAGCTGCAGTCGTCTTTGTTGTACACGAATTCAATCCAAGCGCTCTTTTTGACGTGCGTGATTACGTAACCGCAGATCATCTGTCCATCATCGATTAAAGCCCACCCTGGCAATTTGATTGGCTCGGCCTTCTGGGAGCCGAGCATAATTACTCCTCAACGGATCGAGTCCAGACCGAACTTACCGACCAAAAAATTTTGTGGGCGGGGTTCGGGCTGGCACCCAGGCTAACGAAAATGTATTTTAACTCTATAAACATAAGAACATTCCAGAAACATTATTTCAGGAAAGTTTTTTACTAACATTTACATAACTTTAACATAACATTAATGAAAGTTATGGGAACGTTCCCTGTTAGCTGTGTGGATCCTCTCATGTGTTTTCAGAGATGATGACTGATTGAATCTCTTGTCACAGTGTAAACACTTGTAAGGTTTTTCTCCAGTGTGGATCCTCTCATGTGTTTTCAGATCTGCTGATCGACTGAATCTCTTGTCACAGTGTGAACACTTGTAAGGTTTTTCTCCAGTGTGAATCCTCTGGTGCAGTTTTAAACAGTTCGCTGTAGTAAAAGTCTTCTCACACTCAAAGCACATGTACTCTCTTACACCAGTGTGAGTTTTCTCATGTCTATGTAAATGTTGCCGCAGTGAAAAACTCTTTCCACACACAGAACATGAATGCGGCCTCTCCTTCATATGAACACCCAGGTGTGTCTTTAGGTCTGAAGACCTAAGAAATGTTTTGCCACACTGATCACACGTGTTTGACTTCTCTCTGCTGTGAATCCTCTCGTGTGTTTTCAGAGATGATGAGTGACTGAATCTCTTGTCACAGTGTGGACACTTGTAAGGTTTTTCTCCAGTGTGGATTCTCTCATGTGATCTCAGATGTGCTGACAGACTGAATCTCTTGTCACAGTGTGAACACTTGTAAGGTTTTTCTCCAGTGTGGATCCTCTCGTGTCTTTTCAGATGTTCTGATCGACTGAATCTCTTGTCACAGTGTGAACACTTGTAAGGTTTTTCTCCAGTGTGGATCCTCTCATGTGTTTTCAGATGTTCTGACAGACTGAATCTCTTGTCACAGTGTGAACACTTGTAAGGTTTTTCTCCAGTGTGGATCATCTCATGTCTTTTCAGATGTTCTGATCGACTGAATCTCTTGTCACAGTGTGAACACTTGTAAGGTTTTTCTCCAGTGTGAATTCTCTGGTGCAGTTTTAAACAGTTTGCTGTAGTAAAAGTCTTCTTACACTCAAAGCACATGTACTCTCTCACACCAGTGTGAATTTTCTCATGTCCATGTAAATATTGCAGAAGTGAAAACCTCTTTCCACACACAGAACATGAATGCGGCTTCTCCTTCGTATGAACTGTCAGGTGTTTCCTCAGGGCTGATGACCTAAGAAATGCTCTGCCGCATTGATCACATGTGAACGTCTTCTCTCCAGTGTGAACTCTGATGTGACATTTAAGATGATGTTTAATTGAGAAATGCTTCCCACATTGATCACATGAGTACGGCTTCTCTCCAGTGTGAACTCTCCTATGTGTATCAAGACTATGTTTGTGTGTGAAACTCTTCCTGCATTGATCACATGTGAACGGCTTCTCTCCAGTGTGGATCCTCATGTGACGCTCAAGACTTTGTTTGGTTGTGAGACTCTTTCCACACTGAGTGCAGGTGAAAGATTTCTTGGCTCTTCTTTTCTTTAAAAATGTCTGTTTAGTCTTTGAGCGACTCAAAGGTTTTCCTCCAGGTTGGGAATGATGTTCCTCCTCCACTTCACTCAGTTCTTCACTCTCCTCCTTCACTTCACTCAGTTCTTCATTCTCCTCCTCCACTTCACTCAGTTCTTCACTCTCCTCCTCCAATTCACTCAGTTCTTCACTCTCCTCTTTCACTTCACTCAGTTCTTCATTCTCCTCCTCCACTTCACTCAGTTCTTCATTATCCTCCTCCACTTCACTCAGTTCTTCACTCTCCTCCTCCACTTCACTCAGTTCTTCTCTCTCCTCCTTCACTTCACTCAGTTCTTCTCTCTCCACCTTCACTTCACTCAGTTCTTCACTCTCCAACTTCACTTCACTCAGTTCTTCACTCTCCTCCTTCACTTCACTCAGTTCTTCACTCTCCTCCTTCACTTCACTCAGTTCTTTACTCTCCACCTTCACTTCACTAAGTTCTTCACTCTCCTCCTTCACTTCACTCAGTTCTTCACTCTCCACCTTCACTTCACTTAGTTCATTCTCCTCCTCCACTTCACTCAGTTCTTCACTCTCCTCCTCCACTTCACTCTCCTCCTTCACTTCATTCAGTTCTTCACTCTTCTCGATCTCATCCATCAGTTCTGACAGGAAAGAAAAAAATATTTAATTTAATTTTCAGTACATCAAAATAACTCAGAGAGAAATATAAAGTGAAAGGACATGAAAGTGAGCCCTGATGTAATAGTAGAAAGTAGACAAATGTTATGAAATATTATGATAATTTGATGTCTTTTTACAAATTGATTATATGTCCTTGAAACTTTCCATGAACGAGGTAAATTTATCTTCCAATTATTATTTTTAAAACATTATAGGCACGAATCCCATGTTTCTTTAGCAAGAACTATTGAATATATTTGATCAATGACAATTATCTAACATGATATTAACATTAAAATATACAATACTGCCATATTTTGACACCAACTTTGCATGCAGTGAGACAAAACTGCGGACGTTAGGCAAATGTTTTATTGCTTTCTGGTCCAGGAAGAGCATCAAGATGTTTTGCGTTTTTGCTGGTTCAAGGACAACAACCCTGAAAGTGAAGTGGTGGATTACCGGATGAGGGTCCACGTATTTGGAAACTCCCCATCACCTGCTGTGGCAACCTGCGGGTTGAGGAGAGCCGCACAGAAGGGAGAGAAGAATTTCGGCAGGGATGTCTGTGAATTTATTAAGAAAGACTTCTATGTGGATAACGCCTTGCGGTCCTTTCTGACTGAGGTTGAAGCAGTTGACGTTCTAAAGAGAGCCCAAAATCTGCTGGCAGGTTACAACATAAAGCTCCACAAGATCACCTCAAACAAGGTCGATGTTATAAATGCCTTTCCCAAAGGAGATCGAGCCAATGGTATAGAGACTTTGGACCTTGCAGTTGACGACTTACCCATCCAGCGCAGTCTGGGAGTAGCCTGGGATATGACAAGGGATACATTCACCTTAACATTCCCAAGCCCCAGAAACCCTTCACACGCAGGGGGGTGCTCTCGACGATCAACAGCTTGTTTGATCCTTTGGGCTTCCTGGCACCTGTAACGGTCGAGGGCAGGCTCCTTCTACGAGAACTAGTCTCTTTAAGGTACAGATTGGGACACACATCTGCCTCCGGAGAAATTTGAGAAGTGGCAACGCTGGCAAGACTCACTGCAAGAGCTTAATGATCTGAACATCTGTCACACCTAAGCTACATGTTCACTGATTAGGGCCAAAGGCACAGAGCTATGCGTCTTTTCTGACACCTCGGTAAAGGCAATTGCAGCAGTTGCCTACTTAAAGGTGGAAACTGACAAAGGTCGCACAGAAGTCAGTTTCGTACTCGGCAAAGTCCAACTGGCACCTCTGTCAGAGCTTACCATCCCGAGACTAGAACTCTGCGCCACAGTGTTGGCCACAAAAATTGCGGACCAGATCAGAGAGGAAATAGGGCTTAAGCTGGACAGGATCACGTTCTTCACGGACAGTAAGGTTGTGTTGGGATATATAAGTAATGAATCTCGAAGGTTCTACGTATATGTGAATAACCGCGTGCAGCGCATCAGACAGTCCAGCCATCCGAGTCAGTGGAGATATGAAGCCACAGAAAACAATCCAGCCATTCTCGGCTCAAGATCCGTGCCTGCAAGCCAGTTGCAAGGAACCAGTTGGTTGATGGGACCAGGATTTTTGTTGGAACCTGAGAAGTCGTCATCGGACATTATGGCCTTTAAACTGGTTAGTCCAGACTCAGACGTGGAACTTCGTCCAAAGGTCGCAGCGCTTTCGACAAAGGTCTCAGGAGAACAACTGGATACGAAGCGTTTTGAACGCTTTTCGTCATGGAGTCGACTAACAAGAGCTGTAGCTCGACTGTTACATGTGACACAAAGCCTCCACAAACCAGCACATGACGCAGAATGTGTTGGATGGCACTACTGCAAAAAAGGCGTTACAAGTGCTGAGTAAACCAAGGCAAAACACGTCATCATAAAGAGTGTGCAACGCAAGGTTTACGCAGAAGAAATGACATGCTTTGAAAGGAAACAAGACTTACCTGGTAGTAGTCCTCTAAAGAAGTTGCATCCTGTGAGGGACAAAAAGGGTCTGCTGCGTGTAGGAGGATGCATCATCCATTCAAACCTACCTGCAGATGAGACTCATCCCATCCTTATCCCTGGCAAGCATCATCTTGCTGTGTTACTTATTCGCCATCACCACGAACAGATCAAACACCAGGGAAGGCACTTCACAGAAGGCACTGTGCGTGGAAGTGGCCTATGGATAGTGGGAGCAAAACGAACCATCAGCAGCCTTATCTACAAATGTGTGACTTGCAGAAAATTGCGTGGCAGGTTGGAACAGCAGCAGATGGCGGACCTCCCCCATAGCGCCTGCAGCAAGAGCCTCCATTTACATATCCTACATATGGATGTTGGATGTCTTTGGGCCTTGGGAAGTCGTGGCATGTGACCAAGACATGAGCAGAGGTGGAAGTGCCAACAGCAAGAGGTGGGTGATACTGTTCACTTGTATGTCCACAAGAGCTGTCCATGGCTCTTCTCTTTGGCTCTCAACGAAGGCGGTCGCATTTTCTTCCCCTTCTCTACCTTACCTCCCCTGCTTTGCTCCTCTCGTCTCGTCTAGTCTACTGTCTTGTACTTTGAGAGACTCTCTCCGCACTGCTCTCAAAACTAAGAAATTATGGATTTCTTACGGCGCAAACATTCCCTGGTGCTATTCTGCAGTTTCAGAAAACCTTATTCAGATGCTATTTTAAGGGCGCAAGCTTGGCCATAATGTAGCGTGTGCACAACGTGCATACACTTTGCTTCTCTCATCTACACAGACGCAGCAGTGCACATTTTTGCAAACCATACATAATTACAAGGAAAAATATTCCACATGAGGGAAATCATTGTGGTGTCCATGAAGATGTGGAAAAAAATAGGCATAAATCTAGCTTACACATTTACCCAAATTATTATACATCCGTTTAACCGAAGATAATTTGAGTAGGTTTCTCCATCCCCAATGTCACTTCTCTGTGTTTTGCCGGGCAAATCCGCAAATCCTGCGCCGGGCAAATCCGCTGTTATAATAGCAATCCGCCATGGAACAAGCGCGCCTGCTCTTAAAGAGAATGTGAGATGATGCTCTGATTGGTTTATTTCACGTTATGCCCAAACCACACCTATGAGTAATGTAGCTACTTCAGACCAACCCATTTTAGATTTGCGTCAGGCGAAAGAGTAATTTATCCCGCCGGTATAATAGCAACAATGCCCGAGATCCGCCTACAAAGTTACTTGCGTTTCACGCTTGATACTTGCGTTTCAGATCGTTAAAATAGGGCCCTAAACGTTTTAGCTGTATAATGTGTTGGACTATACCCTTGGCCATTGTTTATTAAGCATTATAATTTTACAGAATTACTGTAAATTTTACAGATTTTTAAATCATTAAAAACTTGTCAGTAGAGATGCACCGATTTCAATTTTCTTGGCCGATTCCGATTTCTGATTTTTCATTGAGTTTGACCTGCCGATACCGATTTTAGCCGATTCCGATTTCATTTTTTCCTAACCACTTTACAGAATTTACTTTAATAGAACATTTTGCATAGAACATTTTTTGAACAGATAATCGCTATAAAATAGAACTATATAAATTACTCCTGGTGTGGGAAATTCACACACATCTAAAGTGCAGTGTTATGGAAGAACCATTTCCTTATTTTCATATCCAATATCCAACTAAAAAATTTGATATATTTAGCAAACTAAACTTCTGTATGAAAAAGGGAAAACGTAATGGTAAAATCGTAAACGTAAAGGTAATGGCAATAAAATAATATATATATAAATAAAATAATATATATATAAATAAATATATATATATATATATGCTATATGTACAAATATAGCCTTGCAATATAAAGATATTTCTATATTCTCTGGCTAGTTTACTTTATTCATTTTTTATTTTGCCCATCAAAAGTGTGCTTTCACTTTAATTGAGTGTGAGCAGCGCTGCAAAAATAAACTCAGTCCCGAAACCCGCGCTTCACTGCTGCTCATGCGACGCCTCCTGCTTGACGCTCAAGCGCGGCCTTCTCCTGCTCCCGGTGTGAATGCACTCATTGATTAACACCGGAAAAATGACCACGCTGCTGATGCTTGTGGTGTGAAACGGACGTAATTCACGAGGTTTCCAACATGTAGGCACGTGTGATGCTGATGTTGCGCGATCTTAATCATGCGGCGCCCGAGTGCATTTGCCTGGCATAAAATCGGCATATGTCAGACTGATCGGCCGGTCGCCGGTCATGGGGTCACGGTCACGTGAAAATCGGCCAATTCCGGTCACCAGCCGATCAATCGGTGCATCTCTACTTGTCAGTGTCTCTTACTTTGTTTCAAGTTTGAGTGTTGGAAAGAAAAATGATACTGAGGATGTTTTTTATGGTAATCCTGAAAAATATTGCAGAATGTCCTTCCGTCTAACAGTATGTCATTCCAGCAAACAATGACACAGGCAATTAATTTAACCCATATTTGTGTGTTAGATTACACAATTCTGTTTTTTGTTGAGTTAATGATAAAACAAGTCCTATTTACTTTTTTGGAAAACATTTTTAAAAATGTTTCAGCTTTTTTTTTTTTTTTTAGTTCTGAATTTTGACTTATCAGCAGGCAAAAATGAGCCCATGTCTATATGAAATCCCAAATTGATTATATTAATTGTGATTAAAATGTTGTTTTCCAAATACTAATTGTTTGTTGAGTTCCAATTAAGGAAATCAGTATATTTGTATATGCCAACAATGGTAGAAATGTAATTAATTAAAAAATTCATACATGTATTGCATTACATACAGAACACTCTAAAAATTATAGAAAGTCCTAAAATTTGTATTTTTTGCCATTTTTTTTTTTTTTCACATTTTAAATACTTATCCGTAATTCACCCTTTAAAGCCTTGCCGGTTAAACATTTCATTCACGTGCTGATGCGCTGTTCTAGCGCTTTCCTGAGCGCATACACCCGAAGCGCAGGAACTAACAGCCTGTCAAACAAGCGCCTGAATACTGGACTAAGTTATCTTTAGAGTCTCTTTGCGCTAATACTGTCAAATACACACAAGGTTTACATAAACAGAGTTGGTTATGTCTTAAGTGAAAGCAAAGATTTGAGAGAATCTAGTGCTTGTGTTATATGCATGTATATTAAATGCGTCGTGTGCCGGTCTTTAAAGCGACAGTAGCCTAAGTAAACATGTTGCCGCTTGTGCTTAAAGGGATAGTTCACCAGAAAATGAACATTTTGTAATTATTTACTCTCTAATGTTGTTCCCAACCTGTATTAATTTATTTCTTGTGCCGAACACAAAAGAAGATATTTTGAAGAATGTGGGTAACCAAACAGTTGCTGGTCCCCATTGACTTCAGAAAAAAAGAAAAAAACTATACACTGGGGACCAGCAACTGTTTGGTTACCCACATTCTTCAAAATAACTTTTATTTTCAACAGAAGAAAGAAACTTATTCTGAGAAAGAAACTTTTTATTTGGAGTCTCTCAAAACAACTTGAGAGAGTAAATTATGACAATTTTCATTTTTTGAAAGAACTATCCCTTTAATGTTAATAAAACAACAAAACACAAAGAGAAAATCTCTCACTAACAAAGGAAATAATGACAAAGATTTTTATCTTCACCACTTTGGCCTAAATGTCGGCCATTCTTTTTTATTTTATATTTTGTTACGTAAGGCTTTGTTTTTAAAATAGGGACATTAGTTTTGCTGTAATGCTCAGTCACTTGCAAAATAGTAAAACCAACTTGAAAAAGAATCGTAATAAAAAATCGTGAATCGTGATTTTCCTGAAAAAATCGTGATATGATATACAGGGTGGGCCATTTATATGGATAACACCGTAATAACATGGGAATGGTTGGTGATATTAAAGTCCTGTTTGTGGCACATTAGTATGGCCACCATGGTCACCACCCATCTTGAGCAGTTTGCCCCCTCACATATACTAATGTGCCACAAACAGGACTTTAATATCACCAAACATTCCCATGTTATTACGGTGTATCCATATAAATGGCCCACCCTGTATTTGCCATATCGCCCACCACCACCCTCAAGCATAGGCGGATCTACAGGGGGGCAAGGGGGGGGCAGGTGCCCCCCCACTATAGAGCCTTGCCCCCCCAGCTGCCCCCCTAACTTTGATGATCCAAAAACTGTACTTGTAAAAACAACCCGCCACTATGTCCACAAGCTTCTCAAAACAGTGAAATAAACAATACATTTACCAAAAGTGAACAATTTAATTTTTAATTTTAAATGTATTATTAGCCCCGCCTAGCCTGGTTAAAACCAGACCATTCTCAGTAGTAACTGAGTTATGGTCTGGCAAAGCTTCTTTAATAACTAATTTCCAAAGGGGCGTCACCAACGGACGTGCTCAAATGCCTCTGGGCACAATTGGATAGACCTAAAACTCCTAAAACCAATCAGAGCGATCGTAATCGTGTAAAGCCATATACTGCGTCCCAATTCGCCTAAGTTACACTACGCCATAAAAGTATGAAAAAAAACACGCCCTCGTGATTTGTAAGAGCACTCTTCCCTTTGATTAGCCTAATTTTGATTTTAGTAAAGACAAGAACAGCTTAATAAAAAATATAAAATATTGTTTGTATCCCGTCTCTGGGAATGAGCGCTCAGTGTGTGCTCTACTACACACACACACACACATACTGAGGCACACGTGGCGTTTTCAGCTTTTCACTGTATTGAGACATGATGTAGGCTACACATGTGCACTTCAGCGCGCTATGAGAGTCACTTCACGAGAATTTCACCATTTTATTTGATAAAACTATCGTCATTCATTTGTATCATATACACAGACAGAAACTGTAATGTCTTTACGACAACCTGTCAAAATAAAAGTTTGGTATAACTTGAAGAACTTTAAACCGAAATATTGTACTATTGCACAGTAGGGCTGTCACTTTTGTGAAAAAATCCTGTTCGATTTTTGAGACATAAGTGTTCATTGAATCGATTGTAAAATCGATTTTCCACATGTCTAAAGACGTTTCCATTTTAAACGCCAAATATGGGCAAATCCACGGACAACTAACAGGCATTAGGACGAACGTAAAGACGGCGCTTGAGACGCGCACAAGTCAGCAAATATTCCTGATGATTTATTGGTGCGAAGTTTCGTGCACAATGACAAACAGGAGTGCAACATTCTCGAAAAACAATAAGCAGAATGGACTACCATAACATAAATGAAAAACATTACCTCAGTCTTCAACATGGCTGTGTTTACGGTTAGAAATGTCAAACAAATTTCGCCTACGTAGGCGATTGAAGACCAGCCCGAAACTGTATCTGTATGCTTGAGACTGTCTGCATACCGGCAGAATTCACAGTTTTGTAGTAAAAAGAGAAACATTATGCAGAAGTATAATTTGCTGTTATGCGTGTTTGTCAGAGCCTGCCGTTGCTGTGTGATGCGCGTTCGCTGCGGGCGCATCATGACGAGCTGGACGCGCTCCAAGAGAAGACCGTTAAAATCGATTCCTTATTTTGGTTTTCGAAACTTGCGTTGGTTGGTCCGATCGATTGTGCAATCGATTTTCGAACGTAAAGTGACAGCCCTATTGCACAGTAGAGTATCCTATACTTCAATTAGGCCTAATAGCTAATAATAATAATAGTTTATTAAAAAACACAGAAACTCTGTCTACAACCCACCTTTACAAATGTCTACAACCCACCAAAATCAAAGTTCGGTCTAATCAAAGAAATTATGTAACAAATTGCACAGTAAAATATACTTAAAAAAAAAATAATAATAATAATCTACTAAAACGTTATTTTAAAGGAATATCACACAAGTTTTCATAGATGTTTTAATTTAAACTTGCCAAAACATTAACACCATATTTTTCAAAAACAAAATTCCTAAAAGTAAATTTGTATTTGTGTCTATAATGTTCATTTATTTATTATTATTCAGGGTTTTTCCTACATTGAAAATTTTTTGGCGGCCGCCAAAACGATTTTTTGTCCCGCCAAAGCCTTATTTGATCTGTAATTGGGTTTTGTGAGTGAAGCAGGCTACTGATGGAGTGACGGAGAGAACGATCACAGCGCCCCACCCCCGCGCGCGCACTATCCGTCTTCTTTGCTCTCTCCCTCGCATCAAAATCAACTGATCCTAAAGGTCGGAAGACCGAATCCATGTTTCACGTGGTGCATTCGGAGAATATTTTTGCTGAATTAGCGCTGGGTGTGAATTGCAGTCAAAAAAAGTTGCCTTATCTTCTCTTACAACTTGTGACAAGCATTCCGCACATGCAGCTGACATAACTTTAAATAAACGCAAAAAATCTATCCAGTTTGAAGTGGTTTAGGGGTCTCGATATGACGATTTTTGATCGTGGATGATTATAATGTCTCCACTATCTGCTTTTAAAGAAATATCGTAGAATCGTGCATCATCTGTTCTGGCGCCTCTGTCCCTGTATTTTTTTTACAGTCTATGGTCCCAACATACTGAACAACGCGACGTATATTCACATAAAATGTTAACGCAGCGGAACGGAACGGGACACTGCAGTTCATAATTTGCATGTGCTTTAATGCCTTGTCGGTTAAACATTTAGGCTAATTCGCGTGCTGATCAAGCGGCAACATTCTGATCTGAAAAATGAAGCCTACCCGGAAGTGCGAAAAACTGCAATACATCAAAAATCCGCTAGGGGCAGGTCCCAAAAGGGAGCAAATATCCATAGCCTCCATGTTAAAATGTCCGTTTTCACAGCATAAATTCATGTTTTTACAGTTTGGTCCCATGGACTTTTATTGTATTTTTCGATAGGTTCCGAGAGCCTGACAACTGTGAGGGGGGTGAATTTTTTTCTAACTCGTTAGTTTAGATAGTATTTAGATATAACATGTATGCCAAATAAGGGCGTGGTTAACTTTGATTGACAGCTTGATTGACAGCTGACAAGGCAGCGCCACGGAGAATGACAACATAAGAAGCGCCATTTTTTAATGGAGTTGACATATAATACTACTGTTTCTGTATCATAAAATGTAGTTTTAAGAGTTTTTCAGGTGAGAATGTGGTTGTTTAAAGCTCAGATCTGTGGTTTATTTATAAAGATTTATGAAAATTTGATCCAGTTGTGAGATCCCGCGATGACCGGGCGCTCGGCGCTCCTGCACCCCGCCCGGAACAGCCTTTCCTCGGCTTGACGCTCTAACGGTTTGCGGCGGACTCTGGCGTCTCTGTAGTGGTTAAACATAATTCGTCTTGTCTATATCTAACGGGCGATTTTTGGTCTTGTAAATGTATAATTTGTTCCCGGTCCAATCGTTTTGGCTGAGGGGAAGTTTCATAACTTTATAAGCTATTTAACTTTACCATAGTGACGTTATGGTAGACTCGAGCACTGACTTTGTATGTTTTACTGAATTGTTTGCTTTTATTTGTATATCTTCTTGTACATTTTACTTATACTTTTATAATGGCTAATTTTGAATAAAGTGAAATTTAACAAAAAGAGACTGGGTTGAGTTTCATCATTTTAAGTTTTAATACAACGAATATGATCTGTAATGTTGTTTACTGCCACATCTGTTGTTTAGTACAAATGCACATATTGCCTGGACCATATTAAAATGTTTAATATTTTTATATTATATTTAAAACGAAAAGAGGCAGGTTTGTGTTTTTTATATATATATATATATATATATTTTTATATATAAATAGGCAAACGTTATGTGCAGTGATCAATACGCATTGCCTGAACTACATTTGTGTGGCTATAATGTTTAAGATTTCTTTAAATGAAACCGAAAAGAGTTAGTATGGTGTTTTATAACATATTTCGTTGCCTAAAAGAGGTAACCGGAGTATTAGAGCGAGCTGAGTGAAGGTGGGCGGGGTGAAGCGTGCTGTGTTAGAAGGTGGGCGGGGTTAGGATTTCCCAAGATTTTCCAAGATGGCGCCGCCCATACCCCCCATAAACGGCTTCAAACCCGTTCTTCAGAAAGTCTATGGGTGACGTCACAGACGCTTTGTCCATATTTTTTACAGTCTATGGTGCTGATGCACTGTTACGTGTGAGTTCCTCAGCGCGTACATGTGAAGCTCACATGCACTAAAACAAAAGCCTGTCTACCAGCGCCTGGATACTTGACTAAGTTATCTTTCGAGTCTTATTGTGCTTATACTGTTAAATACACACAAGGTTTACATAAACAAAGTTGGTTATGTCTAAAGTGAAAGCAAACTTGAGAAAATTGAGAGAAAATCTGCGTAGACGCGTCGCGCACAACTCTTAAAGAGACAGTAGTCATAGTAAACACGCTGCCGCTTGTCCTTAAAGGGATAGTTCACCCAAAAATAAAAATTATCTCATAGTTTACGCACTCTAATGTTGTTCCAATCCTCTATTAATTTCCTTGAAAAATGTGGCTATCCAAACCACAGCTGGTCCCCATTGACTTCCATAGGAGAAAAATATATTATGGAAGTCACTGGGGTACATCAACTGTTTGGTTACCCACAATCTTCCAAATAACTTTTATTTTCAACAGAAGAAAGAAACTTATTCGAGTTTAAAACAACTTGAGAGAGTAAATTATGATAATTTGAATTTTTAGGATAACTATCCCTTTAATGTTAATAAGACAACAAAATGCAAAGAGAAAATCACTCACTGCTCTTGACGGATAACTTTAAAAGTAGCTTTAATAAGTATCAATGTATAATTTATACAGTGAAGTCTATGTTTTGTTTTATTTTCATATTTGTTCATTTAATTACTTTCTTCAATGCTACTGTTAAATACACCTACTGTAGCTGAAAACACAAAGCACCGTTTATTTAATTTGTATATTAAGTTGTGTATGTGTAATGTGTATCTTTGATCTTAATATTTAATAACAAAGAAAATAAATGACAAATATTTTTATCTTCGCCCCTGTCTGCCTTTTTTTATTTTTATATTTTGTTACCTAAGGCTTTGTTTTTAAAATATGGACATTAGTTTGACTGTAATGCTAAGTCACAAAATAGTAAAACCAACATAAAAAGAATCGTGATAAAATCGTGAATCTTGATTTTCCTGAAAAAAATCGTGATATGATATTTTTGGCATATCGCCCACCATCTTTCAAAACAATGAAAGCCAGTTGTGGAAAAACCACCGCTTTTTTTGCAAAGAGGGCAAGAAAGGATGACAGTGAGAGTGACAGGTAATATCTGTGTCTGATAATTGCAGTCTATATATAATTTGGAAGAGGTTTAAAATTGAATTAGCCTATTATCAGCCACAGTCTGGAAGAAAATGGCCCCCAAAAAAAATAAAATAAAAGAATGAACAACCAAATATTAACAACGAGGAACAAAAGAAACAAACATCAAGGTATAGATATAAAATAAGTTGTAATCGCTTTCTTTTACTATCTAGCCTGACAGTGATCGTTTTTTCCTGAATAAATAGAAAAAAAATCACAAACTGTTTCTTTGTATTTATTTTCAATTTAACATGTATTGTCAATATTGGCTTGCAGATCATGTGGGTACTAGGGTCTTTGCTGTGTGTGGATGACCATGTCGGTCAGCCACCACCGAAGACCAATTTTGACCCAGGAAAAACCCTGTTATTGTCAGCTAATAAAACCTATGCTTCAGGGACCATATTCAACTGAGAACCTTTAATAAAACCTAAATTGTGAGGAACAAAGTTTAAAATGTGACACTGGTGTAAATGGTGTAAATCCTGTTGAACATGAAGCAGTGTTGTTATTGTTTTTTTAATGTTTCTTATGTTGTATACAGTCAGTCAAAAACAGTTTGCTTCCCCTATCACACATCTGCCACTCATCACCTGTGTCTTACCTTAATGCCTTTCCTGTGATAATGCCCCTTACTTCTATCACACTTCTATCTCCTATTAAGTGAGATCACATTGTATGGTCACTTATTCCTAATATGCACTGTTTTAAATGCAAGACATTGATTGCATGAGATTAAGTTTGTAAATGGCAGCCTGTGCCCTTTTGTAGTGTGTACATATACTATTTATCATCAAACTGTGATAACTGTGATCTGCCATATGTTGCCACCCCTCAAAAATTCCTGACCCCTTCTCGCCACCCCATCAATATTTTTCTAGATCCGCCCCTGGGCTCAATGCAAAGCATTTAGCAGATCTGTTCCAGTATGACACTTGAGATCGATTCACATTAATTTCCTTCACAGACCTTAAACTTTGACTTTTGACAAGACGAAACAATCACACAAACGAACACAACATCGCTCAGGTCTGAATGAACTCAACATATTCTCCTCATGCTCGCTGCTGCTGCACTAAATGTTTATTTCAGAAGGAAGACGCCAGAAAAGACGCACAAGTATCGCTGTGATCGATGAAAACAATACAGAAATGAGCCTGTCGCTTGATCAAACTGTATAAAGTGTGTGTGATGGTTGAGTAAATATGATAAATACCGTGAACTGCTGTCCTCACCTCAGAAGACTCGACACTGAAACTCAATGACGGAAGAGACGGCGCGAGCGAGCGGTGACGTCATCGGCCGCCGCCAACTGTAGATGATCGGAGACGCGCCTATGGCAAGCCGTATTAGTATTAAATACTCCTGGCTGTACTAGTATGGCAAGCCGTCATACCTGTCAACCCTCCCGTTTTTCCCAGGATTCTCCCGTATTTTACATTGCTATCCCGCTATTATCCCGTTTAAATATTTTCCCGTATTTGTCCCGTATTTTTAATCTTTCTATAATATTTTTTAAAAAATCCCATTGGGCGCAAACCAGTTAAGCGGAAATCCCGCCCTGCAGCTAATTTCATTGGTTAAGGTTACAATGACAGGTAGGTTTAGGGATCAGTGTTTGGTGTAGGCAATCTGTACTGTGATTCACATGACCAATAAAATCTTTAGAATCGGCTGCAGGGCGGGATTTGTGGGGAAAAATCGCGCGAAGAAGAACAGCAGCATCCGAGGATGGACGAACATAAGAGAGATGGCATTAATTATGTCAAAATGTCCGTTTTGTCGAGTATCCTCATAAGAGCAGTCTGAGCAGTCTTAAATTAGTTTAAAAGTCGTAAATGAAAGCAAAGAGTTGTGAGAGAATGAGAAGCGTGTGAGATCCGTCAGCGGCTGTTTTTAAAGAGACAGTAGCCAATAAAGCTTTCTGTCAGTAAAGTTAATCAAAGAACAAAGGTAACAGAGAAAACACTCACTGCTCCTGACTAAAGATCTTTTTTTTTACTTTAGTAAGGATTAATCTATGTACAATTTAAATTGTATGCAGTGCAAACTGTTTGATAACTTCAATTTCTGTATATTTTTCCTACCTGTTAGACAAATATTTAAAATATACTGTTTTATGTTTTTCTACCTTAATTTGGAGATTAATTGTGAAATTATTACATTATAAAATATGTTAAAAAGTAAGTTTTTTTAATGGCAATTAATCGTGATTAATTAATGTAGTTAATTGTTGCAATCGATAAAAATAAATAAAGAAACATGAATAAGTCATATTTATGTTTATTTTAATTGAATAGTATGTATTTATTTATGTTAATATCTGCGCAATTAATGTCTATTTAGCCATCCGACATTATCCATCAACCCCCCCCCCCCCCCCCCCCCCGCCATTATCCATCAACTCCCCCCCCCCTCCCTTCCTGTCAGTGGCGGATACAGAACGTCATTAATGGGTGGGCCTGGTGAATATATGGAGGGGCCTCGTTTTTTTAAGCTTATATACACGCCCAGTGGCGTAACTTTGCTAAATCAGATATATGTACAATAACATTACAATGTCCAGCAATCGATTTAAATAGTAGGCTACATGGGGTTTAATTTGTCATTTAATGAGATGTAGCCTAATATATGTTGTCAGTGGGGAACATTTTTGTGTGAATAAATACATAGATTTGCCTATTTGACCAACCTGTTCTAATGGTCCAGTGGTAGAAGTTTCTTCAACCGTCTCAGAGGTTCTGAGTTCAAATCCGCACTAGTAGGCCTATAAATTTGTTTTTTGTTTTCTCGTAGTTTTTTTCCCCTCATCAAAACCGTTTATGTTCATCAGTGGTTGTATATCAAGCAGGGACACGTTAGTGTGTATTATGTTTTGTTATTTCACCAGAACGAATAGATAGTCTTCGCAACGGATTGAAGCGCGCGTCCGAGTGAAGACAGTGCGGTGTGCGCGAGACACACGAGTAAACACTGTATCCGCGTGATCGCAGCGGCAACGAGCACTTTGATCACTTTATTTAAAAAACACATTTCAGCGCTAGATCATCTCTTATTTAAAAAACGAACGAAATGAATTGTTTTTATTAATCTGATTGGGTGGGCCACCGGTCACCACCCATAAATCCGCGACTGCTTCCTGTACTAGTCATGAATCAGTTTTGACTAGTCATAATTCGAGTTCCAGATATCTCTTCTGCAATTTTGACTCGTTGTAATTGCAATTAAGATATCTACAATGTGATTGTGACTAGTTATAATATACATTACAGATATCTACAATGCTTTTATTAGTCATATTCTTTCATTGACTTCAATTGGAAAATATTTTCAGATATCTACAAATGAGTTTTGACTAGTAGAAATTGTAAATAAACATATAACAAATAAATTTCCACTGGGATTTCTAATTAGAGATATCTCAAATTATAATTTGCACTAGTGGCAATTAAATTAGAGATATCTCTAATTTAATCGCCACTAGTGCAAATTATAATTTGAAATATCTCTAACTGGGTTTTGTCTAGTCATAATCAAATTGGAGATAAATTTAATTCATCGTTTTTTAAGATATCCAAAAACACATATGTAGATATCTTTAAGTAATTTATTACTAGTCAAATTACAGTTGGAGATATCTTGAATTGGATTTTTGACTAGGCAAAACTTAATTAGAGATATCTTGAATTGGAAGTCGTCCTAGTCAAAACTCATTTAAAGATATCTTCAATTTAATTATAGATATCTCAGTCTGCTTTTTGACTAGGAGGATCTTTCTTTGGAGATATCTGCATTCAGCTTTGTGACTAGGAAGAATTTCAGTGTGTAGATATCTTGAATGAACATTCTGACTAGTCTGATTTTTTTTATAGATATCCTAATTGTGTACTCAAACCACCCATTTGCTAAGCCCCGCCTTTTCTAACCATTTTGTCTTCGAGGAGCGCGCCAAAAAAATCTCAGAACGGCCTGACCTGGTTTTCAGGCAATAAAATTATTGTAAAAGTAACTGTGTATGTTATTAACACTGGAATAGTAACTGCATTATTTGCAAATCACGGGATTGTTTTGCGTTGTCAATGAACCATTTTCTAAGGTAATATAGTTGTCAGAGATACCGTCGGAATCATCTCATTAGCCCCATAATAATTTACGTTTATGTTTTTCATTTTGTCGTAATGTTTGGTAAATTGTAATATCAAAGTGATATATCAGACAGAAGTTATCTGGTGTAGGCTATTTTTTAGATTTTAAATGTTTATCCATATTTACATATGGTCGGATTTGCTCCATGTAACGTTAGTCATTACATGTCAGTGGATATGTCTTCGGAATTTTTGAAGGAATGTAAACGAGTAAGTTATTTATTGTAGCGTTTTGATCAATGCTAATAAAATAGCTATCTTGTTTGGCTCCATGCATCGTCATGTTCGATGCTGGTAATGTATCATTTTCTCTTATCTTTAATTATAAAAATGTGGCATTGCTGCGAACAAGGTATGTGCTGGTGTAGGCAGTGAAGAATTCCACTTTGCAATGTACAGTATGCTATCTGTTCTGTAGAGTGACCATTACGGGCCATTTCTACGTCTAAAATATCCAGGTTTTGTTTTCCTGTTGCTTTAATGTCATAAGCTGGTCGGTCTGTGCAAACCTGCTTCAAGACAATAGCAAGTATGAAAACAGAAAAACAAAATCTGGATATTTTAGGCAATATTGAATTCCTGGCCAAGATGCGTTTGAGAAAACTGGCCCTAAATATTTGAATGAACAAGACATTTCTTTAAGACATGTTCAGTTGAATTGGCCTTTAATTTAACTTTAATACAAATGATATGTTTCTGCACAGTGCACATTAAGGCCCGGTTTCACAGACAGGGCTTAGCTTAAGCCAATACTAGGCCTTGGTTAAAATGATGTGCAAGAAAATGTTACATGTGTGCATATTGTGAGCTGACATATTTTAACATCTGTCAGAGACAGTTCAAACATGCATTTTAGTCTGGGACTAGCCTTAAGCCTTGTCTGTGAAACCAGGGGTTAATGTTAGGTGACAGTTGAAGTAACTTCTTTACTGTGCAGTAACTCTTAACAAATTCTTTGTCATTGTATTTTTTTGTCTTCTCTTAGGTAATGACACCATCCACAGCCATTCCCCAGAACTCAAAACAACCATCCTGCACTACAGCACTTGATGAAACCTCCTTCAGTGCTGAGACTACAGAATCTGTAAATCTCTGTGTGAGTGAAGTTATTTTTGATGTTGTCAATGGTTGTAAATATGACTGATTTGTGACTCATAGTTGTACTTTATTTCCTTCAGGAGTGGCGAGCTGTACGTTCCCAGCAAGATGAAGAATATAATGCTTCTTTGTTGGCAGATATAGAAAAGGTAATTTTGACTATTCGCACTTTGCTTGTCAAGGTTCAATTTTGTTTAAAACAAAAATGTGTATTACATATATGGTATTGCAGGACAGAAGAAGGTACTGCTATGAGGTTCTGGAAGAAAAGGGCAAAAAGGTTATTGGTTATTGTTTAATTTTCTTTATATATATATATATATATATATATATATATATATATATATATATATATATATACTTTTTTTTTACATTACATTTTTTTTGATGCATTTAAAACTTGATGACATAATGGATCTAAATAAAATCCAATACATGACAGATTATAACTCATCATGCCCAAGTGTATAGAGTCAGTACAGTTGTGTTCAGTCTGTGATTACAGTCTACATTAATGTCTGTGTGTAAGTGTTTGGAATCTTTTCCAGTGTAAGTATATAGTCTTCAAATGTGTTGAGTTTCTTCTTAGAATGATTCAGCTAGTCATAAAGTATGCTTCAAGCTTAACTCACAATAGAGCATACTCAGCATAGAGTAAAAGGTTGATTCTTGGAATTTAAGAATCAGATTGTATAAATGAGAATTGATTAAATTTGAGAAATCAACAATTTTAACTCAATACTACTTATTAAATCACAGTTTTGTCATTATAGTTCTGTGTTCTTTTCATTTCAGGAAAAACACTGTGACCCTGTAAATGTTGCCCAGCCTCCAGTGGATTCGCCCTTTGTTCAGTCTTCAGTGGCTCTATCCCCAGTCCAGTCTCCAGTCGCTCTGCCCTCTGCCCAGTCTCCAGTCGCTCTGACCTCTGCCCAGGCACCAGTCGCTCTGACCTCTGTCCAGTCACCAGTCGCTCTGACCTCTGCCCAGTCACCAGTCGCTCTGACCTCTGCCCAGTCTCCAGTCGCTCTGACCTCTGCCCAGTCTCCAGTCGCTCTGACCTCTGCCCAGTCTCCAGTCGCTCTGACCTCTGCCCAGTCGCTCTGACCTCTGCCCAGTCTCCAGTCCCTCTGCCCAGTCTCCAGTCCCTCTGCCCTCTGCCCAGTCACCAGTCGCTCTGACCTCTGCCCACTCACCAGTCGCTCTGCCCAGTCGCTCTGCCCTCTGCCCAGTCTCCAGTCACTCTGACCTCTGCCCAGTCTCCAGTCGCTCTGACCTCTGCCCAGTCACCAGTCGCTCTGACCTCTGCCCAGTCTCCAGTGGCTCTGACCTCTGCCCAGTCTCCAGTCGCTCTGACCTCTGCCCAGTCTCTCTGACCTCTGCCCAGGCACCAGTCGCTCTGACCTCTGCCCAGTCTCCAGTCCCTCTGCCCTCTGCCCTCTGCCCAGTCTCCAGTCCCTCTGCCCTCTGCCCAGTCACCAGTCGCTCTGCCCTCTGCCCAGTCACCAGTCGCTCTGCCCTCTGCCCAGTCACCAGTCGCTCTGCCCTCGGCCCAGTCTCCAGTCGCTCTGACCTCTGCCCAGTCTCCAGTCGCTCTGACCTCTGCCCAGTCTCCAGTCGCTCTGACCTCTCCAGTCGCTCTGACCTCTGCCCAGTCTCCAGTCGCTCTGACCTCTGCCCAGTCACCAGTCGCTCTGACCTCTGCCCAGTCTCCAGTCGCTCTGACCTCTGCCCAGTCACCAGTCGCTCTGACCTCTGCCCAGTCACCAGTCGCTCTGACCTCTGCCCAGTCACCAGTCGCTCTGACCTCTCCAGTCGCTCTGACCTCTGCCCAGTCACCAGTCGCTCTGACCTCTGCCCAGTCACCAGTCGCTCTGACCTCTGCCCAGTCACCAGTCGCTCTGACCTCTCCAGTCGCTCTGACCTCTGCCCAGTCACCAGTCGCTCTGACCTCTGCCCAGTCTCCAGTCGCTCTGACCTCTCCAGTCGCTCTGACCTCTGCCCAGTCTCCAGTCGCTCTGACCTCTGCCCAGTCACCAGTCGCTCTGACCTCTGCCCAGTCTCCAGTCGCTCTGACCTCTGCCCAGTCACCAGTCGCTCTGACCTCTGCCCAGTCACCAGTCGCTCTGACCTCTGCCCAGTCTCCAGTCGCTCTGACCTCTCCAGTCGCTCTGACCTCTGCCCAGTCTCCAGTCGCTCTGACCTCTGCCCAGTCACCAGTCGCTCTGACCTCTGCCCAGTCTCCAGTCGCTCTGACCTCTGCCCAGTCACCAGTCGCTCTGACCTCTGCCCAGGCACCAGTCGCTCTGACCTCTGCCCAGTCTCCAGTCCCTCTGCCCTCTGCCCAGTCTCCAGTCCCTCTGACCTCTGCCCAGTCTCCAGTCCCTCTGACCTCTGCCCAGTCTCCAGTCCCTCTGACCTCTGCCCAGTCTCCAGTCGCTCTGACCTCTGCCTAGTCTCCAGTCCCTCTGCCCTCTGCCCAGTCTCCAGTCGCTCTGACCTCTGCCCAGTCACCAGTCGCTCTGACCTCGGCCCAGTCTCCAGTCCCTCTGCCCTCTGCCCAGTCTCCAGTCCCTCTGACCTCTGCCCAGTCTCCAGTCCCTCTGACCTCTGCCCAGTCTCCAGTCGCTCTGACCTCTGCCTAGTCTCCAGTCCCTCTGCCCTCTGCCCAGTCTCAGACCCTCTGACCTCTGCCCAGTCTCCAGTCGCTCTGACCTCTGCCCAGTCACCAGTCGCTCTGACCTCGGCCCAGTCTCCAGTCGCTCTGACCTCTGCCCAGTCTCCAGTCACTCTGACCTCTGCCCAGTCTCCAGTCACTCTGACCTCTGCCCAGTCTCCAGTCGCTCTGACCTCGGCCCAGTCTCCAGTCGCTCTGACCTCTGCCCAGCCTCCAGTCGCTCTGACCTCTGCCCAGTCACCAGCTGTTCTGCCCTCTCTACAGCCTTCTCTGGCTTTGTTCACAGCCCAGACTCCATTCATTAATTTCAATTTTGAAGACCAACCTACAGAGCCAATTGTCATTGATATTGATGAAGAGACACCACTTAGTTCTCCATCTCCCCTGCAATCAGACATTGTAGATCTATCCCTAATAGTTCAAGGGAGGTTCGTGGCCCTAGATGAGTATGTTCCTATGCTTATTTACTTACAGTTAAAAAAATTCCTTTTATGCATTCGCAAATTAACATAAACATACACACAAAGCCACCAACTCTTCATTTAAAAATAATGGGATGAGGTTGCTTTGTGACTGGAAGTCCCTGCATGTGTGAGCGGGGCTTTGTGCAACAAGCAATATTCTGCATTTTAAAGTATAAAAACTGCAAAATCAAAATTGATAGAAACATCTGCCCAACAGCAAACCAAATAAATATGTTCAGAGAAATCATACTACAGTGCAGCCTGCAAGCTGTCAAGCAAAATTAGATGTAGTGTTTGTTGATAATGAGGAAAATGGGGAAGGGGCAATAGATGAAGGCGGCCCTACTAGAGAATACTTGCGGTTGTTGATGCGGGCCATCCATCAATCAAATGTCTTTCAGGGCCATGAGAAAGACCGGAGTTTGGCTCTAGACACACAAGGTCAGTACTCCTGTTAAAACAGAAAGCTTTTGTGTCAGGTTATGTTGAAATGCTATTCAGCTATTCGGTATCCATGAAAAAAATTGCTATTTTTTTTTCTCCCACCACTACTGGTCAGATGATGCTTTTTGGATTCCACTTTAACAGTCGAATAGTCTTTTTGATCTTTTGTGTTTGTATTTTTTTAATACAAACACAGTAGGCTAATGTGAAACACAGATTCCCCAGTAATGTGACTCCGGCGCTGAAGTCCTTGTACAAGGTTCATAAACAAGGCCACTTGTAAGTTCTCACCACCGTGATCTGACCTTACCCTAGAGCAGTGGTTCCCAAACCTGTCCTGAAGGCATCCCAACACTGCACATTTTCTTTGTCTCCCTAATCAAACACACCTGATTCAACTCATCAGCTCATTAACCCTTGTGATAATGAGCTGATGAGTTGAATCAGGAGTGTTTGAAACAGTTGTCGGTGTTGCAATTTAAGTGTGTGATTAGTCGTGAATGTCCATCGATTGCACCATGAATCACAAAGCCCCATCTAAAAGTAAAAATACAAATACAAATGTAAGTTAAATATTATAGGTTGTACAGTGTGAAGAACAAAGAGGTCCTACAGGTCCCACTTTTTCACAGTTTCTATTTTTTTAAGCGTTCATAAACTGAAAAATCAAATTTCTTAAGTTTCACATTGTACTATTAAAACATTCTGCTTGTTTCAGAAATAATATCTAACTTGGTAGTCTAGTAAAAGGTTTTATTGAATCCAGACTCGTAAAATGTCTGTTATAATGACAGTGCTACATTGTACTACACTCACCTAAAGGATTATTAGGAACACCTGTTCAATTTCTCATTAATGCAATTATCTAATCAACCAATCACATGGCAGTTGCTTCAATGCATTTAGGGGTGTGGTCCTGGTCAAGACAATCTCCTGAACTCCAAACTGAATGTCAGAATGGGAAAGAAATGTGATTTAAGCAATTTTGAGCGTGGCATGGTTGTTGGTGCCAGACGGGCCGGTCTGAGTATTTCACAATCTGCTCAGTTACTGGGATTTTCACGCACAACCATTTCTAGGGTTTACAAAGAATGGTGTGAAAAGGGAAAAACATCCAGTATGCGGCAGTCCTGTGGGCGAAAATGCCTTGTTGATGCTAGAGGTCAAAGGAGAATGGGCCGACTGAATCAAGCTGATAGAAGAGCAACTTTGACTGAAATAACCACTCGTTACAACCGAGGTATGCAGCAAAGCATTTGTGAAGCCACAACACGCACAACCTTGAGGCGGATGGGCTACAACAGCAGAAGACCCCACCGGGTACCACTCATCTCCACTACAAATAGGAAAAAGAGGCTACAATTTGCACGAGCTCACCAAAATTGGACAGTTGAAGACTGGAAAAATGTTGCCTGGTCTGATGAGTCTCAATTTCTGTTGAGACATTCAGATGGTAGAGTCAGAATTTGGCGTAAACAGAATGAGAACATGGATCCATCATGCCTTGTTACCACTGTGCAGGCTGGTGGTGGTGGTGTAATGGTGTGGGGGATGTTTTCTTGGCACACTTTAGGCCCCTTAGTGCCAATTGGGCATCGTTTAAATGCCACGGCCTACCTGAGCATTGTATCTGACCATGTCCATCCCTTTATGACCACCATGTACCCATCCTCTGATGGCTACTTCCAGCAGGATAATGCACCATGTCACAAAGCTTGAATCATTTCAAATTGGTTTCTTGAACATCACAATGAGTTCACTGTACTAAAATGGCCCCCACAGTCACCAGATCTCAACCCAATAGAGCATCTTTGGGATGTGGTGGAACGGGAGCTTCGTGCCCTGGATGTGCATCCCACAAATCTCCATCAACTGCAAGATGCTATCCTATCAATATGGGCCAACATTTCTAAAGAATGCTTTCAGCACCTTGTTGAATCAATGCCACGTAGAATTAAGGCAGTTCTGAAGGCGAAAGGGGGGTCAAACACAGTATTAGTATGGTGTTCCTAATAATCCTTTAGGTGAGTGTATATGTCTCATGCTATTTACACCTTGTTTGCGCTATTAGTTATGATAAAAGGATTTTGTGAGAACAAAGAAATCATGTTGCAATGATGAGATCACTGCATTCACTTGATCAATGCTCAGTGCTCTTTCCTGCAACCTTTCAGGTGATGAGGGTAGATCTAAATATAATCCTATAATCTACACCTCACACTTTGTTAATCTATACAGCTGTTATAATATTTTTTTTTAAAGTATTCAACAGTTACACATGCGTATATATAATTGCTTCATATGCAAAGATGTTTTTGTGGAAGCTGCCACAAAAATAAAAAGGTAACTGACTTTTTATCTAACAATTCTGACTTTTTCCTCACACTTGTGCAATATTTTTTTTTTCTCAGAATTATGGGATATAAACTTGCAATTGTGATTATAAAGCTTATAGAGTTGACTTATAAAGTTTATATCTCACAGTCATGACTTTATAGTACACAATTTTGATTATATAACTTGCAGTTGTTAGTTCATATTATGCAATTCTAAGAAAAAAGAATTTGGACAAAGATGAGACCTACAAAGAGTCAAAAAGATGAAACGGTTTAAAAAATTGTCTCAGTTTTCCTCAGTTACATTAGAAATGTAAGACTGTAGAATGTAAGGATGACAGTCCTGTTTTCACCTGCACTTAAAATTGTCCAAATATGATCAGATCTCCTGAATTCTAATAACAAAAATTAAGCCAGGGGTGACTGAGGGGTAAAATATTAACTTTTAAAAGTATTAATAATGGTTCTGTAGGAATTTCTGACATCAATATTTCTTCTGTTTTACTTTAGCTTTGAAGAATAGGTTGTATGCATCAGTGGGGAAGATGATTGCTATGTGTGTCGTCCATGGAGGAGTTGGCCCACATTTCTTCTCCGTAAGGCTTTTTCAGCAGATCTGTGGTATGCCAACATCCTCTGCCTCAGTGGATGAGGTTGGAGATCATACATTGAGGGAGCAACTAATCAAGGTACAGAGATGTTTGAGAATTTAAATAATTGTTTAAGGGTGTTATATGATGCTATTATTAAAGATCATTATTTTGTGTATTTGAAAAATATGTTGACATGCTTCAACGTTAAAAAAACCCAATATTTTTCATATGCAGCGCATTATTTTAGCTTCTTTATGCCCAGCCTCACTCTCAGATGTGGCGGTGTCCACAAAGTCCCTTCTTCCATCTGCTCTGATTGGTCAGCTGACCCAATGCATTGTGACTGACCAAACACCCACAAGTTTGTGTCAGAAATGTAATGCCCCTTACCATAATTGTGAGCTACAGCTTTCAAAGTACATATAAAAACAGTTAATGGGTTAATATAAAAACAGTTAATTGCTCAGCTCTGCTTGAGCAGGCATCAGTGTCATACAGAACACAGGGCATCTAGAGATGCTTTTCCACCATCAGGCCGAACGGTTCTCTTTGCTTAACAGTTACATTCTGTGCCGATACAGATGGTTTTTCCTCACAATTGTAAAATTGCTTTTTTCGCAGCTGATTTAGATACAGGAAGCAACAACTGTTCAGGAGGCAAAGTGTGCAATTGCAGAAGCAGCAGACAGCTTAAGTATCATTGGTGCCTTGAGATGTCTATCACACCTGACAGAAAGGAACTCTCTTGTCCAGTCAGCTGCAGAGTTCTTTGTGAATGGGAGACTGTGAGCTGCCTTGGACCAGTAAGTGATTTCAATGGTTAGTCTGCCCAAATATTGAAATTCTGTTGTTAATTATTCACCCTCATGGGTTTCCACACCCCAGGACTTTAGTTAACTTCCAGAACACAAATAAAGATACTACCATGCTAACATCTCCTGAGAGTTGTCATGATAGAACACAGTTTTTGTTGAAAAAATACAGTATATGAAGGTCTTATAGGTTGACCTGAATAATTAATGACAGAATTGAAAAAAAAAATTTGGGTGAAGTAAATTTTTAAGCCTTTCCTTTTTGACAACATAACTATCATCAGCTTGAAACTTCCATTGACTGCTATGTTTGTTATGCAGGTTTTCAGAAGGGTTGCAAACTCTCGGTTTGCTGGAAGAGATGCAGAAATATCCTGCACTTTTTTATGACATGTTCGTCAATGAGCAGAGGCCGAAACATAACAGCCAATACGAGTCAGAGTAACGTTAGGGCAGAAATGTTAATGTTTTCAAAGTCTTTTACACCGCGAGTCTGACAACTGGACACACTGCCGAACAAAGAACCGCACGTCGGAAAGCAAGCCTGCATGTGGTAAAAGTTAGCTTACAATGTTAACTGTCCTGTCAGATACAGACAGCGATGTTGCCAATGTCATTATTTTTTATTTTGACATAGAAGTGGGCGAGATAATATCGCGAGCGGGCGCGGGCGCCGTGAGCGCTGAGCGAGCAGGAACAATTAACAGTTATTCATTTAAACAGTGTTAAACAGTGTTATTCATTGCGCGGCTCGCGAGCTCATATGCGGCTCGCCAAGCTTTAATTTGTGGCTCGCAGTTGCATGGCGGTAAATAATACGGTGATATGATAATGCATTCACTAGAGATATTTCATAAAAACATTAATAACAAGTAGGGCTTTAACATAACCCGTTAAAAACTCAAAGTGTCAGCTCTATTACAAATTATTTCGATCGGATTGAAAGGGGTGGTTTATCGAGAGAACGTGAAAAAACTTGATCGATTGAAACCCGAAACTGAAAGGACGACGTATGACGCGCTGAACAAGCTGTTCTCCTGATTAATAAAGTGTCATATAAATGAATATCCTTTCATTCTATAATTCTCCTTTCACTCAGCATCTGTGAAGTGAAGCAGGACAACGGCTCACCAGTGCTTGTTTCAGATTATCATACAGACGACTAGTTTGGGGCATTTTTAATGCGTGATAAATAGTAGTAGTAAATATTTTTTTTTTCTCTGAGACCCCATGAAACGCGTAGATCAGCGTCCCATTGGTTCTTTTCTTGATTGACACTGGGCTAGCCCAATCACATCTTTAATGTGAAGTATAGAAATATACTCTTTCAAGTATAGAAATTAGTACAAAACTAATTATGAAAGTTTCCTTTATTTTTCAGTGCATTTGTTTTACAATATATGGCTATTACTATCATGGGATTAATATTGTAACTATTATTGTAGTAGTAATGTAGACAGACACTGTAACTAAAAGAGTTTTGAAATTGTCTTTGTTTAATTTGCACCAGATTGATGAATTTCACATTAAAAAGCACAAAATTTTCTTACGGGGGAGCATGCCCCCGAACCCCCCTAGAGTGGCAGAGGTCCACTCATCACAGTGATCCAAAAATCATGGGAGAAACACTGGTAGCCTACTACAATGCCAATGCAGTTTACATGTTGTTTTTTTGTTGTTGTTTCTATTTTTTTTGGGGGGGGGGGGGGGGGTTTATATGCCGCATCCTTCTCACCTTTTTTACCCCTGACCTGTTTTCATGCCTGGACTTAGATTTGAAGAAAATAAGTGTTTGAAATGAAAAAGTAATCTTATTTGTGGTGAATCTAACCATTATGCAGAAGAAATACTTAGGATTGTATTTTTTATTCTAATTTTTGTAATCAGACAAAATATAGAAACCATGCAGCTAGATGTAGTCATAGTTAGACAGGCTGGCTAATTCTGTTTAGATCAAAATATCGCTGTCAAAGAACTGCATGTACCACACTTTTTATAATAGGATAGTCTTTTGAGGTTTGTGATTTTCTGTACATATATTTTGCAGAGAAAGAGACTGATGGAGTCACTCTTGAAATGATAATGGAGTTTGCCACTGGAGCCTCCACAGTGTGACCTCTGGGTTTCCCCCACCGCCCAGAAATAGAGTTCCTCCATCAAGTCAGGAAAATCTTTCCAGAGGCCAATACTTGCCTCATTATACTACGACTGCCGATACACACAGAATATGAAATGTTCAAGACCTACATGACAGAGGGAATCATGCAGAGCCCATATTTTGCTGTTGCCTGAAATGCTTTAAGCTTTAATATTAGCCTACCTTTTTACACAAGTAATTTTAGGTACAGTTACAACTGAGTACAGCTTTTATCAATTTAAAGTTCCATTTAAGAAGCACCTTGAAGTCAAATATGTTTGAGATGTGCATCCATTGCAAAATAAAATGCATTGTTCTGCATTATGCATGTTCGTGTTTATTGTGGAAAAACGGTGTTACATTGCTAATTTTTTAACTGTTTGTTCAGGTTCTCTCACTTGTACACCAGCTTTTCATAGAAAATCATTTTTTCAATGTCACCATCTAAGCATCTATTAATTCTTCAACAGAGCATTCTTGTAGTTAAAACTTTTACATATTAAAATATTACAAAAGAATGACATTCTTTTGCACTCTAATCTGCCAAAACATTAGCAATTTCTGCACAACACACCTGAAACTTAATCTTCAAATCTGTAATAAGGTCAATAGCATGGGAAACCATTTCCATTTGCTGAGGAGTAAGGTTAATTTGAGGCTGTTCAACAGTTACAGCTGGGATTTCTTCATTTTCAGCTGTGGGCAAAGACTCAATGCCATGTTGAACCAGGAGTTCATTAAAATTTTCTGGCCTGTAGAGATCGTCTCCAAACACATTGTTGATGGCTGTGCTGTCAGTTCCTATCCTTGACAGCATTCCTTCTGTCCAAATCTGTGTTGGTGTTTTATTGTTCTCTGTCCGCAAAGCATGGTGATTCCATGCTAGGGATGGGCATTCGATTAAATTTTCTTAGTCGATCGTCGGGAGAATTAACGATCGACTATCGATCAATCATTAATATTTTTATATTGAAATTCATTATTTCTTCAACTTTTTATAAATAAAAAATGCAATGAAAATACAAAAATACAGTTTGTTTGTCCTCGATGAGATCTTTATTACAAGAAGATCAACTTGTGGCAGTAAAACTGGACGTTCGGTAACGTTAGACTTGAAGATGCCCTGCGGTGCTCTAAAACAGCGGAACAGCGAGCCGGCGTTCTTAAACAGAGACCCATGGCCACTTCATCCGTTTTCTGTGATCGGATAACTATCCGATCGTGAAAAGACCAAATGTAAATGCCCTCCGAAACGCATTTGAGGAGGATTTAAACCCGATCGCTCAAACCACTTCAGGAGGAGATCTGAGACGCATTCCAGACGAAACTGGACAAGAGTAAATGCATCTGGTTGTTGAAACCACATATGTAAATTTGACTTATCCCAAAAATGCTAAGAAATAAACATGTGAGAGCGTTTTATAGGCCTAGGCTATATGTCATGTTATAGCCAGATATGACGGCGTTACTGGAACACGCATCACCACAGATGAGCATCTATTCAAGCCAACGTGCAAACTATCGCAAATCAAAGTGAAAGTCATTCATCAAAACACAATCATCTTCATTAAAAGTAAAGAACCGAAATGATCTTACCAGGGCTGTTGCCGCAATATTGTTGCAGTCTTTGATTTAGAAATTTTCGCTGATGATCAATAAAATGCAGCTCATATCAGTTGCTTTCGGACGTGCAACAATTTAAATATGTAGCGCGGGAATTCAAGAGCGGATTTATATCCGTTTTGCAAAAACACATTTATATGACCGGGTGTAAATGGAATCGTTTTGATAAATCAGATAGCTATCCGATCTGAGAAAACGCATGAAGTTCCCATAGAACTTCTGCACCAGTCCACTGATTTCTGTTGAGAAAGATAAGCATGTTGACATGATCTGGGATCAGATGCGACCGCAACCTGGTGACAGCCAGTCAGCCGCTGAAAACACCCGTTCTGAGGGGACTGACGTTGCCGGGATGCACAGGTACCTCCGCGCTAAAATCAATTCCATTGCTTCAAGACTCACACTACGCAACGCAACCTGCATTAGATTAATCGATAACAAATAAACGTGATCGACGAAATTCTTAACGATCGATTATCGATCGTCGATTAATTATGCCCATCCCTATTCCATGCCTCTTTGAAGTGCTTTAGTCTAGCTTGGATCTGTGGAAGAAAAACTACGCTGAGCGAAACTTTGTGAAGGTCATTGCTGGGATCAAGCAGTTCAGAATCTTCAAGACTGTAGAACATGCTGTAGAATGATTGTAGCACATGTAAAAATACATCCCTCCACAAACCTTCTATCCTTTGGTTGTGGACGGATTCCCCAGTAATGTGACTCCGGCGCTGAAGTCCTTGTTCAAGGTTCATAAACAAGGCCACTTGTAAGTTCTCACCACCGTGATCTGACCTTACCCTAGCCCTTGTGTTATGTTGGAATTCTGTGCACTCCCCAGGGGCGTCACTAGGCCCTTTTTAGGGGGGCTTCAGCCCCCCTAAACTTCTGCCCAGCCCCCCTAAAAAATATTTGATTAAACCATTTATGATCGCTTCAGTCCCCTTTAAAAAAACTCATTTGAAACGGCGGCAAGCTGCGTCAAGTTTCGGCTCCTCCCCTTATCTGAGTCTGCTTGGATTTAGCGCATTTTTCAATCTGCAGGGGCGCTTGCTGAGCAGAGCGAACATCAGAGAGTACAAGGTGTGTCGTGAGTGCATTTATTGATAGATTGCTATGATATTACATCTGCATCGGTGCATTTCTTTGTCATAAATGCATTGCAGTTTACATAATGTAATGTTACTGGAGCATTGGGAGCAACACGGGACGGTTTCTCATCCAATACCAATACGTTTCGCTGCGTTCACCTTCAGCCCTTATCACAGTGTGATAGTTGTTTTTTATTCCTACAAAAATGAAGCGATTAACACCCATGAAAACATACTTTAGAAAACGATCATGATTTATTTTAATTTACTTTTTAAACTTTAAAACATATTATTTTGTATTTCGGCATTACATTATGCTGCCGGTGCCATGCACAGAAATGATTAAAGACACACATCATTGTCTGAAAGCACTAGATGGCCCAGAGAGAGAAACATCATTATTATTTTGGAGTTTTTTGGAGTTATTTTGTTTTGTATTAATAAATAGTTTTGTATTAAGTAATAATGAATCAGGAGGAGTGTACATACATATATTAGAGTAAAAGTAGAGTAAAGGGATTTGTGATTTTCTTTTAAGTACTTGATTTAGAAGTGGCAAATTGATAATTCATGTTGTTATTTTTAATAAATAGAAATAATTATAGAACAGATTAATCATATTGCCAATAGACAATTACATTAATACACGTTTAGCTGTTTAGTTAAATGATTTGAAATTAAATAGATTTTCACGGGGTAACCTGATGAATAATTCGTATTGTTGATTACAAAGGCAATTTATATTTCATTGTAGATGGACTTAGTTACCTAGCTTTCCTGGTAGCTTTGTCTGAGAAAATGATTCATGAATCAACCTATCAGTTGACCCTATGTTTACTTTCTTCACTGACAGACAAAAATTAAAAGCCTGTATCAGTCAAAGCTCAGCTTTAGGAGGGGAAAAGACAGAGCAAGATAAAAACAAAGAGAAAAAGAGTGTGATGCTGATGAGGTGAGAAAAATAAATAGCTGCGCGCACATGGTTTTAAAGCTATTGTCATCCAATTTTTTTGGCCTTCAAAACATCTTAAAATGCACATATGTAGATCAGAGAAATCAAAATTTTCTCGGGGGAGCATATACCCCCGAACCCCCCTAAATACCTCACATTCGGTACCTCAGTGATTATAAAATCATGCCATATGCATGTTACTGGATCAATGAATGAAACTAGTTAATAATGAGCATTAGACCATAAACTAACTCTTTTTTTTTCTTTTTTTTTACATCATACCCTCATTGGGGGCTGAGCCCCCCTAAAATGAAAATCCTAGAATCGCCCCTGGCACTCCCCTTATGGTCCGGGTCAAATTGACCCGCATTGGATTCAATACAATTCCTCAAAAATCACACTATGAAAAACAACAAAGATTCAGGTTCAAACTGTAAACTTTTAATATCAGCATTTGTCAAATATTCCAAAAAATATATATCTGAAGATATGATTTAATGAAAATGTTTTTAACCATTTTTTAGAACTATTTAAAATTTGAATATACGTTATATTTATATATATATTTGCATATACATTTTTTCAACTTTTTTTTTTTTTTGCTTAGAACATCATAACTGAACAATTAATCAATTAATGAGCTCATTTTTCCTGCTGTCTATGTCGAAGTCTCAAGATATTTCAGATATCTTGAATATATAAATGAGAGCTTATTTTACTATTTGTGTCTGTCAAAGATTTTCATTCGTAATTTCCAATTAATTCTGAACAACATGCACCATGATTTAGCTTTTTCAAGTGTGTTTGGTTTGGGTTAGAGCACTTTTAGATACACTTACACTTTAGAACTGGAGTTAATGCCCTGACATACATAAAATAAATGTTTGTATTTTGTGTCTGTACAGTTGCTTTTGAATAGCAGCCTATCATGGACATCACAGACGTAATAGTAATTTTGTTTGTATTTGTCAAAAAAAAATAAAAAAAAACACCAGTATGTTGAAACTTTGCATGCATGTTCATGATGATAAATGAGAAAAAGTCACAAAATATCAAGAAAAAAAAATGTTTAATATTATTTCAGGTAGCTTGAAAAAAATAAATGATAGGTAATTTTTACCATCTGTGGCTGACAAAATATTTTTCTGTATTGAAATAAGTGTGGAAAACCTATTTTTGTAGCTTCATAATGTAGTAAATAAATAAAATAACAAAATATAACCAAGAAATGTTATTATTTTGGGTCCGTACAGTTGCCTTAGAGCGTCAAAATATGCGGGTCAAATTGACCTGCGAACATCACGAAAGGAACATTTATTTTGTTTGTATATGTCTAAAAACAGCAGCATGTTGAAACTTTGCATGCATGTTCATGATGATAAATGAGAAAAAGTCACAAAATATCAAGAAAAAAATAAAAGGTTTAATGTTATATCAGGTAGCTTGAAAAAAATAAATTATAGGTCATTTTTACCATCTGTGGCTGACAAAATATTTTTCTGCATTGAAATAAGTGTGGAAAACTAAAATTTTTAACTTCATAAGGTAGTAAAAAAATAAAATAACAAAATATAACCAAGAAATGTTATTATTTTGGGTCCGTACAGTTGCCTTAGAGCGTTAAAATATGCGGGTCAAATTGACCCGCGAACATCACGAAAGGAACAGTAATTTTGTTTGTATATGTCAAAAATCACCAGCATGTTGAAACTTTGCATGCATGTTCATGATGATAAATGAGAAAAAGTCACAAAATATCAAGAAAAAGAACATAGGTTAACCAGTATTTCCAACAACTAGAAAATCTAAACGGGTCAAATTGACCCGCAACATAACAAAAGGGCTAGAGGGCAGACCGTAAAGGCATGTTGCTTGAATAAACTGAGACAGCACAGTACTGGCACAGTTCGCGGTGTTGCAATTTAGGTGTGTGATTAGTCGTGAATGTCCATTGATTGCACCATGAATCACAAAGCCCCATCTAAAAGTAAAAATACAAATACAAATGTAAGTTAAATATTATAGGTAGTATAGTGTGAAGAACAAAGAGGTCCTACAGGTCCCACTTTTTCACAGTTCCCAGGTTTCTGTTATGCAGGACGTCACAAAAGACAATTTAAATGTAATTGTGAACAAATCAACCTTTACAACAGGGCTCACAGATAATCAAGAACTGTTTGGACATTTTTTTTTTTTTACATGAATAAATGATGAAAAAAGCAGGGTCTAATAATCAAGAAATGAGGAAGTGTAGGGCAACATAAGGACAACTGGAATATTAGGGACTATAGGAGTAAAATACAAACTACACTGTGTTATACTTAAAATTGTATGTAATGTATTAATAATTCATATAATAAATGCATCAAGTGAAACATTTGTACAGTTTCACAGTACATACTCTTTCAAACCAGCTTTACAAAACGTCATTGGATCTAAAATGTCTTAATGATTTAACATTTATCGTTTTAGACCAGGACGATATGGTGAACTGTTATAATGTTATTGTAGTATTATGATTTACAATGGCTGCTTAGGTTGTGGTAATTGCATTAACATATTTGGCTGTAGATTCTATAAATCAAAATTGGATAATGCAAGTATACACTAGGCTATAATTTAGCATCGGCGAAACGCACTGTCACACCATTTACATGCTGCATTAGCAGGACAAAAACTACAATTAAACTAACCTTATGAGGCGCATGTTGCCATCAATGTGCCAGAGACTGTTGGGACAGGGCACATGATAAACTCTTCTAGCAGCTTGGACCTCTTGTACAGAAATACACCTTGCCATCCGCTTGACTGTGTGACCTTGCTTCATTAAAAATTCAATTTGGTCACGTGTTATTTGAATGGCTGGTCTACCTCGGCTACCTGCAATTGAAAGTAACATATATTTGTTTTACTGACATGCAGCTCCTAATGGCAAGCAGTATAATATTAGAAAAATGGTGACAAATAAGAATGGAAAGAAAGGAAGGAAAGGAACAAGGTAATGGTCTAAAAACAGGGTGATGGCAGATTTATATTACTTTTTCAATATTGTTTTCTTTAGTACAAATGTTGAAGAAATACAATTTCTTTATTATGAGTCATGGAACTTGACCAGGCAAAGTTGAAAAATGAAAATTAAACTTTGACCTGTTGGAGTGTCTGTTTCTGTTAATTTTAAACGTAAATAAGGTATATTGATGTGTGATAATCTGAATGTCACATACAAATACATTTTTATGGATTGACTGGCCTGTGTGTGGAACCTTATCAGTAGCGTTTTTCAGTAGCCATTCAAATAATTGTTTCTTTAATCCTTATTTTCTTCTAAAATGTTAATAAAATTATGTAGGCATACACTTTGTTGGACAGTCATACTTTTAACTATGTATTATGTACAATAGGTATATAGACCAAGGTAGAGAGCAGACAATAAACAAACACATAAACAAGACAAAAACAAGCTTTCCGAGATGTGTATGCGGTTACTGCAGATAAAGTTTTTAAAAAACAGAAACTCACCTGAGCTCCTTCGAGAAATGGAAAAAGCTGTAGTTCCCTCACTCTGCAAATGCGTTGACAGCATTGTTCGAATTTCATCCAGATTTCTGTTAAATTCTTCATACGTCTCAAAAGGTAGCAAATATAAAATTCTCTGTGCATTTCTTAAGCAGTCATCTATAGCATGAAGTTCGCGCTCACCACAATTTCCCTGACTTTAGCCCTATTCGGACGGGACTAGTTTCACAGGGGGACGTTAGATAAATTTCTGTTTCACAGATGTACTTTGAGATTTTAATCCTGTCAGAATCTGCCATGTCTGTCTTTTTCTCACACGACCTCTGTAAAAATTCCAGAGCAAATTACTTACTGTTTTTCATCAAACTATGCAGTCCTCAGAGAAATCTAATCCCGTCCGAATGCGAATGTCTGTGATTGCCGAATTTTTTTTTTCCAGAACGCTTTTTCTTGTGTGTTTTGGTCAACGTGAACTGCCATACAATCTCTCGCTATCGCACTGGTATTCAAGTTTCTGCTTTTTGCGCACTGATAATAGATAGATGTGTTCAGTACACTGCGAAGAAATAAAAAAATGAAATCAACAAAAAAGAGACAAATCACGTAAACCGTTAAGACTTGCTACTGTAATATCAGTTTCAGGTAAAAAAAAAAAAATATTTCTGTACTTAATTACATAACGTGTAAATGATAAGTTAAAACTTTTTTATTCCAGTGGGTTTATTATAAGAACCCAGTTCTATAAAATCATGATGATAATGTATGTTTACTTTTTTTATACTACAATTTTTATAAAATGTTTACAAAACACTAAATACGTTAGGAGGTTTTACTTTAAATATTTCAAAGTGCTTAGATTTTAAAGTACTTAATTTCAAAATACATTTGATACATTTGACCATTCGCAATCCATGCATTCTGAACACGTGATCTTCTGCAACGCCCACATGTAAAACACAGACACTCCTACCTCCGCTTCATGTTTTTACTATTATCTCATTTCATATTATCATAACGATTGGAAACATTTGAAGTAACATGATAGTCAATATATTTTTCTCTAGCTTAGTTTTTACTGAAATATTTTGGAAGATTTATAGGCTGCTATAGGTTATTGTTATTGTTATTATTATTTTATGCAGCACTGCGCATAGCCTATGCCTTCTGTTACGAAACTGCTCCGAGACATGAAGGTAGATCCAAATGCAGCTTTTAATAAACAGAGTAATCCAAAGAACAGGCAAGGGTCATACACAGGCAGGCAGTCAAAACAAACAAACAAACAAACAAACAAACAAACAAACAAACAAACAAACAAACAAACAAAACAGGCAGGGACCAGAGGCAAGAGAGTAATCCAGGGACCAGAGGAAAGAGAGTAATCCAGGGACCAGAGGCAAGAGAGTAATCCAGGGACCAGAGGCAAGAGAGTAATCCAGGGAACAGGGCAAGATATCCAAAACCAAGAAACAAGAAAACCAGGGAAACGCTCAGAAATGCAGTGTAACACTTAACAAGACTTTGCGGTGAGTGAATGAATGAACATGGTAAATAGACTGAGACTAACAGGATGATGAGACAGGTGAATGCAATCAGTGAATGAGGTACAGGTGAATGTGATCAGTGATAAGTGATGATGAGTCCGGGCAGTGAGTATGGGGAATGTAGTCTGAGAGTGAGCGTGAGTGTCTGATGTGGAGTGCCCTCTGGTGGCTCTCAAGGGCACTCCAGCTGGTGACCGTTACACCTACAAGGCACAACAAAACTGGTGTTCATTATATTATATATTGTTGGAAACATTTGTGTGTGTGTATTCTGTTTTAAACAGAAAAATATCAAATTTATTCCCAAAATCGTGCAGGCTATCAGTTATCTCTTGATATCAGTATGTTCACTTTTTTTTTTCTTTCAGGGCCCAGATGCCACTGAGTCCTGCTGACTTCAACATTCACATGAGTCTCTGTACATGAACATGGTAAATTGAAAATCAAACACCTTGGAAATGAAAGGTATGTGCAATGTTTTTAGGAATGGCACAAAGGTCTCTGTCTTTGGATCATTGTTTTCAATTAGTGCTTTTTTGTAATTTGTTGTGTATCTTTGGATTATGTTGTGTTGTAAATAAATCCAACAAATCTAAAAGCCATTATTTTTAAAATCTCCTCATTCTTTGTGCAAGGTTGCTCATAATGATAGGGCCTGATAGCTCCTAATAGGGCCGTAAGGGGAGGGGCTTCGTCTTTCTCAGGTTTGAAAAGCGTACATATTAATGACCTATGCATAAAGCTTTTTCACACAAAACACGTCATTTTTTTGTATTTTCACAAACCACGCATAAATGTCATTATCTCAAAACAACAAACTTTTACACACATGCTGCTGATATATTATTGTAGCAGAGTTTGTGCTGAATACAGTGTAATTAGACTTTAGCCATGAAAGGGTCACAAGTAACAGAAATAAACACAAATGTCAGAGCATGTCAGAACACCTCCAGGGCCCAGAAAACAGTTCGGACCCCAGAGGGATAAGTGCAAAATGTGTAGCACAAATCTGTCATTTACTTAGCATTATAATGAGAACACTATTGTAATCGATTAGAATGTTGTAAATGATCTGTGCTTAAGTTGCCCGTGTATCAGTGCGCTGTTAACCCTCTGGGGACCAAGGTGTTTTTGGGGCCCTTGAGATGTTCTGACATGCTCTGACATTTGTGCTTTTTTCAGTTATTTATAAACATAAACAACAAAGGTGTAAATTCACTCTATATAGCACAAACAGGGCTACCATAATATGCAAGCAACGTGTATGTAGATGTTTGTATTTTTAAGAGAATAATGTTTATGCGTGGTTATTGAAAAAAATAAAAATGAAAGTTGCTGAAATAAGACCACAAAACACATATTAAATATGTGTCCACAAGACTTTTGACTAATGGATGTTGTTCCTTCGAGTTCTGGCTTCAAAATTATGTGAAAATAGTCTTGCTTTATCGTTCACATAAAACAATACATTGATTTAAATTGATGTAAAACAGGTTTTGCTTGGAAAGCCAATATGCGAGGAGTCGTGAACGAGGAGTGTTTTACACCTGAGAATACAATGTCTCATCCACTCTGCATAATGAGCCATTCATTCAGGTGTGACACTGACTGAGCCACAATGCAAGGACAAAAAATATATTTAGAAGAAGACTTATATTGACCATTTAAGATTTTGCTTACATCTATCTTGTAAATATGTTTTGCTATTTTATTAAAAAGGTTACAATTACAACAATAATTACAATTTCAACAATATTTTAAGTGTACTCTTTCTTTGTAAAAAAAAAAAAGATTATAGGCCTACATTTTATCATATTCATTAGTTTGAATATAGCCAACATTGGAACATCTAACATCTTAGTCTATGACTTTATTTTTGACAAAAATAGTATTTTATATAGATAGATAGATAGATAGATAGATAGATAGATAGATAGATAGATAGATAGATAGATAGATAGATATGAGCATAAATTGCTAAACAAAAGCTTATTTGATGTGGCGGTATATTCTACGGTAAAAACTGTACCCAAATCTAGTCAACAAAATGTTGTCTTTCATACTTCGCCTGACTGTAACGTTGTTTTTATGAAATTTTAGGGCATATAAATGTTAATTTGCAGTTTAACACGTTGCTTATACAAATACATTTTATTTCAACATATTTCAGTCGATTTTTACTCATCTCAGTAGGCTATAGCAAAGCACTTTATTCTTTCACACACAGACGCGCGCTTCATATTTAGGCAGTCATATTTAACAGTCTTTACAAATATGTCCCCTTCATTCATCTCACAGAAATATTATAGAAACGCGATTCATCTTTTTGCGGTTTACATAGGCCTACACTAACGTTATTCCATAACGTTATTCCACATTAACACTTGAGAAAAGATAACAGCCTACCTCACTCCTCAGCGGGATCTATTGATCCTCATATCAGCACTGTTCTGATGAAACTTTTCTTTATAAGGTAGGCTATATTATGCCTCACTCGCGACGCTTTGTTTACAGATGATGTGGCCGTTTCACAGGTCTGACATGGATCTCAGAATTTGCGTTTGAATAGCACGCGCTCTCCATAATGGGAGTGGTCACATTACTTTTGAATGAGCTCGTAATGAGCTCGACTGGAATCGTTCTCTTTTAATACAGATTTCACAAGCTGAGAATATTTTTATATAAATTACTTCATTTAAAAGATGCGATCTCAAGCTTTATGCCCGTGGGTTTGTTTGCCTGTTTGACTGAATTTTCGCAGAGTTATAGATCATTTTCGAACGTGTTTCAAATTGGACTTTACTGACAGAGAGAAGGCAGAAATCACATCATGTTAATTTTTCTTTATTTGGCAAAAAGCAAAACACTTTATTTTTATTGTGAGTATACAAAAAAAAAATAGAAACTGAACAGGATCGATTGATGTATTACATGAAAATGAAAGATCAAAATTAACAGAGCATTTAGTGTTTTATTTACATTGCTAAAAAAAAAAAACGAGCAAAACACGCGGGCGCAGTTTTGGTCCCCAGAGGGTTAAGGGAATCCACAACAACAGTTATACATCAGACTAGAGCGGTCAAGTTCTTGTGCGCATTTTTGCCCTTTTGTGCAGATGTTAGTTGTAAGATTTACTTTTATTTTGTTGATCTGATAAATCTCATATAGGAAGTGTTTTGGTCAATTATATTAACCAGCTAGCAAAGCGCTGCAGGTGATAAATAAGCTTTAGTTGTCTGTGTATCAGCGTTATTAAAGGGTTAGTTCACCCAAAAATGAAAATTCCTTCAGTAATAACTCGCCCTCATGTTGTGCCAACCCCGTAAGACTTTCGTTCATCTTCAGAACACAAATTAAAGCCGCGTTTCCACTGAAATTACCCAGAAGAATTTGTCCCAGGAACTTCATTCCCAGTATTTTTTTTTTCCCCCGACCAGTTTCTTTCTGAGTTTACACTGCGGCCTAAAGTACCGGGAAGATTATGCAAATTAGTCTGGTGACGTAGAACTGCACGCGACTGCTCCTCCCAGTCTGTGACAGACAGTAATCCATTGAGTGACACGTTAATAATAAGTACGGAGGAGATTCAAGCTGTTCTGCTTTTGTTTGTGATTGGTTTACTAACGAGGTAATTAACAAAACGGCAGAAAAGAGACGAGCACTGATACTAAAGCGTAATCAGAAAGCTCATAATGCTATTTTTTTTTTAAAACAGCCAAAAGATCAGAAACTCTTTCCAAACATATATTAATATATAAACACTATTTACATAAACACATGCCAAACAATAACACCAGCCAAGCAAACAATCCCAAATAGCAACCGTATGCGATCATAAGAGGAATCTGGAGAGCGAGTTAATGGTAGGTACACAAGACAATTTCCTCAGGATGAGATCAGACCTGTCTGTAGTTTTTAAGAGGTCATATAGATGTCCCTCCTACAGAAAAGTTATTTTCAGTCCTTGGCTAATGTTATTACGGCCTCCAAACGGAATCAAGGAAATAGGTCATATGGTAAGTAATCCAGGAGTAACATAATAGCATAAAAATCCTCTACAAGAAAAAGAAATACAACAAATCACCACCTCATCCATAAACAAACAATCTATTTACAAAAAAAAAGGTCTCTAACTAAATCAAAGATATTCAAAAATAAAAACATGAAATAACATCACTTACACAAGTGGCCTTATGCCTGGTGCAACATTTGCTATAATTTTAAAATACGTTTCAATGCACTGGCGCTCAACACTGAACACCGCAAACTATCGTCATCACGGATCTCTTGCTATAATACAATACAACACATGTTAATGCAACACATCTCTTTTTAAACTTTTATTAATATATAGCCTACATTTGATAAATTCTTATCTTTTTAAAATCAAACATATTCTAATAGGCCTGCCTTGATTCTGGAGCATTATTCTTGTCCATCACACGTTTATTTGTACTATTTTTCACGTATTTGGTGTATAATTCCATTGTTCTTCACTCTTGTCTTTTCAAAATATTTAATAAATGAATTCAGACGAGGAATTTGCGGTTCTCAATCTTTATTGAAACATCACTTCAGATTCTATTAAAATCAAAGCTCTTAATACATACATTCTGGAAACTATTTACCATATGAATGCATCCAGATGTTATGTAATAATTCCTGAAGTAATTAACTTAATACAGTATATTTTCTCTCAGCACACTAGCGTTACTGTTGTTAGCAGTTAGCACTAATCATTAGGCAGGGAGGGGCTGAGTAAATCTATTCTCACATCACACAACAGCAGATTCGTACAGTTCAGATATCTTAAAATATAATTGTGACTAGGCGAAACTGAATTAGAGATATCTAGATATCTAGAGAGTCCTTGTATTTATCATGCCACTTCTGTGTTCTGTTTCCTGCCTGTTCCTGTTTCTGTTTGTGTCTTGTTTTGGATTGGCTTATCGGATTTTGACCCATGCCTGGACTTGACCACTGATATGGATTTCCCTAATAAATACTTGCTGCAATTGGATCTTCTCCCTTGTTTCCTGTGTGTGGATCGTGACAGAAGGACTCCGTCACACACAAGATCCAGCGGTATGTGTACTAACTTCTCTTCCTCAGCCACCGAGCGGGAGAGGAGAGTTTTTTTTTAGGGAACCCGCCAAGTTATTTTTCGTGGGACCCGGCGATGTCGCAGAGGAGTGGGTGGTCGAGAGGAAGTCCAACACCACTCTCCACCATGGCCCCCCTTCGACCCTGGACTTGTGAGGGATGGATCGGAGCTGCCGTCTCGCCATCGTGGATGGAGAGGGGGGAGGAGGCACACGTCTGCCGGTCCAGAGACTGATCACACCCCGGAGGTCGTGCCCGAGCAGCCTGCTGTTTTCCCGGAGGCCGTGCCCAAACAGCTCGCTGTTTTCCCAGAGGCCGTGCCCGAGTAGCCCGCTGTTTTCCCGAAGGCCGTGCCCGAGCAGCCTGCTGTTCCCATGGCCGCTGAAACGTTATTGGATTATTTTTCTATGCCATTCAAGATCCCAGAGATTCACAGGAGTGTTCACGTCACGTCTGCCGATCCAGGGCTCATGTGAATGTTGAAGTCAGCAGGACTCAGTGGCATCTGGGCCCTGAAAAAAAAAAGTGAACATACTGATATCAAGAGAAAGGCCTGCACGATATTGGGAATAAATTTTAGATTTTTCAGCTCAGACCCCAGAGGGTTGTAGCCACATTGGCTATGAATCATGGCTCATTGAATCAGAACATAAACGCACATTCCTTCTTGCTGTCCCACTCTGAACCCCCGAAGGTAAATCAGTTGTGTTGGCTCCAGCTAGTTGGCAACAAATGGACTTTTACGACATAAAAGTAGCCATATCACCCTGTAGCCCAAGACTGGTTGCCCACTGAAGCTAAGCAGGGATGAGCCTGGTTAGTACCTGGATGGGAGACCTCCTGAGAAAAACCAGGTTGCTGCTGGAAGAGGTGTTAGTGAGGCCAGCAGGGGGTGCTCACCCGTGGTCTATGTGGGTCCTAACGCTCCAGTGTAGTGATCGGGACACTATACTGTCAAAGAGCACCATCCTTCCAATGAGACGTTAAACCGAGGTCCTGACTCTCTGTGGTCATTAAAAATCCCAGGATGTCTTTCGAAAGAGTAGGGGTGTAACCCCGGCATCCTGGCCAAATTTGCCCCTTGGCCCCATGTCCATCACGGCCTCCTAATCATCCCCATATACTGATTGGCTTCATCACTGTCTCCTCTCCACCATTAAGCTGGTGTGTGGTGGGCGTTCTGGCGCAATATGGCTGCCGTCGCATCATCCAAGTGGATGCTGCACATTGGTGGTGGTTGAGGAGATTCCCCCCATCTATGTAAAGCGCTTTGAGGTCTCAGAAAAAGCGCTATATAAATGTAACAAATTATTATTAATTATTATTATAAATTGCACCTTGGAGGATAAAAAGTCAACACATTCTCATTACTTTGCAAAGTTCTGCATTCCAAACCCCCTTCCCCTCTCTGGACTACAGAGAGATAACAAAACGTTCTGTGTGACACACACACACACACACACACACATACATACACACACACACACACACAAACATCCGTTGTGTTTACCTTAATATCCTTTTAATGTATGTAACTCAGACTTGTATCTGAACTTCCTGTATGTATGTGTGATTAATGTTGTTGTGATCATATAGTTATGATCTTCGAGTGTTGGCTCTGAAATGTATTTTTCTCTGAATGTTCTCCCAGTAGAATCGCATCCTGTAACCCGATCTCATTGATAACGGGGGCGCAACTGTACAACTGTATTACAACTGTATAAAGAGTGTTCTGGGGGATTTGCATGTTCCCCAGAATGATATTAGAGTAGTTGTGTTTTTGAATTACAGTAATGTAATCTTAAAGTGCCTTTATGTCAACAAAATAATGTATCTCTATGTTGCTATCTTTGCCAATATTCGTCCTTAGTATTGTTTTGATCCCCTTTGCATGACGAAGAAGATTTTTGATAAAAGACTGTGATAAACGTTATGGTTCCATGCGTTTTAATTCCCCGAGCATAATATCACATTTTACCCCCTCGTGATTCCACACGAGGGTCGTCATCCACGAAAAAGGAGGCGTACACAGGACACTGATAAAAAGTCCAAACCCTCAATTCTCGCTCTCTTCTTCCTCCTCCAAAACCCAAGTCCGGACCGGCTTCGGCCTGCTTCTCTTTTCTTCTCTGTTATTTCCTTTTTATGTTTTTCTATAGTCTAGTTTCGTTTTCCTATTCGCCTCTGTTCATTCACGAGCTGAATGAACTTAGCCTGAATCATTCCCGGCAACTTCACCTCAAAGAAAGAGACTCTTTGAAGCTCCCGCGCTCGCGCCCGAAGACACAGCACGCGCACGCCTCCCCTCAGACGACTCACGCTGCTTTTAAAGACACGCAGAACCCTGCCTTCCTCCCTCATACAAAGAGAACCATGTGCCATGCAAGTATCGATTATTGAATTGAACTTACAATGTGATTTCTTTGTTGTCTCTTAAGGGTTACTGTCTGTGATTTTGCCATGCTGAGATCATCTCGGTGATCTCTCTCATCCTGAACTTTAGTTTCACTTTCTCCCTTTCATCCTCTCCCTCTCTCATCTGTTATCTGTTTAGTCTTGTATTTGTCTTTTACTGTTTGTATTGTTATATGCATACTCATGTAAATTGTAGAACTTGTATTCCTTAGTTCGATGTAGTATTAGTCCAATTATTAAAAACCCATTATATCCTAGATTGTCTCTGTATAAGTGTTCGTTTTACAAGTCAATGAAACGACGATCAAGCTATGCTTTACAAATGTGCTACTGTTAAGTAACCTACATTTTATAAGAACAAGAAAGTAATTTCCATGGCCAGAAAATAGCTTTCTTTGAATTATAAGAAAGAGATAATTTTTGTTGAGAAATTAAGTTAATCTTACGGCCGTTTTGCTGGACAAACACCGTTTGATGATTACATTAATTTCCATTAAGGGTTATCTCATAATCGATCTGAAATAGGATTATTGATATATGAATGATGAATTATAATTCGTTGTGATTGATTATTCATATATACAAATCAATCTATTTTCAAATTCGAATAAATTAATGTAACTGTAGTATGAAAAATATTAATCATATTCATGATTAATTATTAAAATTCCCTATAATCATTTGAGCTAAGTCATATTCGTTACAGGGTTAATGTCATGAAGATTATGTGTATTATAAATCACTAGTTTGGTCATGAAACAATGTAAATCTGGTGAGCATCAGCATGTTCTTCATCATGATGAATGAATGAGAAATTAAGAATAAACACCAAACTCTTTGGTCTCTTCACCAAACCCACACCAGCCCGCCGCCTCTTACCATGGGCAACTCCAGAGTGGTGAAGAGTCCATCCTCTCTCAAGGAGTGTGGTTCCAGAGCCCAAGCTGTGCGTGGAGGTGATCCTGACTATCTCTAATCGGAACCTCTGAACCTCACGCACAATCTCAGGCTCCTTCCCCGCCAGAGGGGTAACGTTCAACATCCCTAGAGCTAGTTTCCGTGTCCAGGGATCAGGTTGTCAAGGACCCCGCCTTCGACTGCCGCCCGATCCACTAAGGGACCTTACGGTCCCTCCTGCAGGTGGTGGGTCCACAGGAGGGCAGCCCCACGTTGCTCCCTCGGGCCGAGCCCACCAGGCGCTTGCATACAAGCCCTAACCCCGGGCCTGTCTCCAGGGTGGGGCCCCGGCTGCGCCATGCACGTAGCCTTAGAAAAAGGTGTAATAAAGTGGTACATGGATTCTTCCATGTATACTTCCGGTACTTTGGCGGTTACTCGACACAGGTAAATTGCAATCGAGAATTTTTTTAAATCTAATACTCCACTTTAATCGAGGAATCGTGACAGCCCTAGTCTGCTATCAGACCAGCTCTTCTCTTCCATGGAGATGAAAAAGCCATCTAAAGCACACAGATTTTAGAAACACACACACTTTTTAAAACAGCAAGGATAAAAACAATTAGAAAAAATAAACTACTGACACTGAAATGGATTCGTATTGACCTTGATTAAAAGCGTACTTTTCTAGTTGATCACTAAAAGATTGCGACATTACGATCTAAATCCAGTGTTAGTTCAGTGTAATTGCCACGTGCTGAGCAACAAAATCTCTTCTGTGTAAGTTAGTCACAGTCAAATCACTCCATCTCCACCAGTGTTGCCAGATTGGAAATGTCCAAGTATAGTACCAGAAGCTCAAAATGATCGTATTTGGAAGAAAATTATCGTACACAAGTCAAACGTACAAAATATAGCTATTTATTGACCAACAACTTATGACACGACATGAAAATGACTTTTTTTTGCTAAAATATCAACCTCGGCTTGGAAAAAACTGACCTAAGCGGAAAGAACTCTTTACTTTTTTTTTTACTTTTTTCTTCTTCTTGCAAAACATACAGAGATCACATGTTAATGATACATCTTTGTATACAATATACAAAAAGAACATTAACTTGTGCTCATGAGAGAGTCATTCTCCATGATGATTGGCCGAGAAGACATAACGCGAGATGAGATGAAAGACATGCGTATCACCACGTTCAGGTTCTTCTCACGGTAGACGTAGAATCCACAGCTAGATCAATGAGTATAGAAGCCCTATGATTACAACCACCATCATTTGAAGTGTCACACAATTCTGAAATTATCGTACATTTTGGGATTTTTTGTCATTATTGATCGTAAATCGAACAGAGGTCAAAATTATCGTACAAATACCATAATTATCGTACATCTGGCAACACTGATCTCCATTTATAGCTGGTCTGTGGTGATGGTTTTAATAACCGTGAGTCTCGGGCTGGTTTGTCTTCTGTTGATTATCATCATACTTCGGTATTTCATGATCACAGCAGAGAGAGAAGAGGTGAATAGATACAGGAACACAGCTGGAGAGTTTGATCAAACTAAATACTGCATATGTGGTTTCTCCACTGCATGGATCTTCATGTGTTGCTTCAGGTGACTTATAATAGAGAAACTCTTCCCACACTGATCACACGTGTACGGCTTCTCTCCAGTGTGGATCCTCTCATGTGTTTTCATATTTGATGAGTGACTGAATCTCTTGTCGCAGTGTGAACACTTGTAAGGTTTTTCTCCAGTGTGGATCCTCTGGTGCCGTTTTAAATCTATCCCTGTAGTAAAAGTCTTCTCACACTCAAAGCACATGTACTCTCTCACACCAGTGTGAATTTTCTCATGTCTATGTAAAGTTGGCAGCCATGAAAAACTCTTTCCACACACAGAACATGAATGTGGCTTCTCCTTCGTATGAACTGTCAGGTGTCTCTTCAGGTTTGATGCACAGAGAAATGTTTTGTCACATTGATCACATGTGAACGTCTTCTCTCCGGTGTGAACTCTCCTATGCACATCAAGATTATGTTTGTATGTGAAACTCTTTCCACATTGATCACATGTGAATGGCTTCTCTCCAGTGTGGATCCTCATGTGACGCTCAAGACTTTGTTTGGTTGTGAGACTCTTTCCACACTGAGTGCAGGTGAAAGATTTCTTGGCTCTTCTTTTCTTTACAAATGTCTTTTTAGTCTTTGAGCGACTCAAAGGTTTTCCTCCAGGTTGGACATGATGTTCCTCCTTCACTTCACTCAGTTCTTCACTCTTCTCCTTCACTTCACTCAGTTCTTCACTCTCCTCACTCTCTTCCATCAGGTCTGACAGGAAAGAAACAATTATTCATTTAATTTTCAGTACATCAAAATAATTTAAAGAGAGAAATATAAAGTGAAAGGACATGAAAGTGAGCCCTGATGTAATAGTAGAAAGTAGACAACTGTTATAAAATATTATGATAATTTGATACCTTTTTATATATTGAAACTTTCCATGAATGAGGTCAATTTATCTTCTAATTATTATTTTTTTTAAATTATAGGCACAAATCCCATGTTTCTTTGGCAGGAACTATTGAATATATGTGATCAATGACACAATTATCTAACATGATATTAACTAAAAAAAAATTAACTATATATAAAAAAAATAACTATTAAAATATACAATACTGTCATATTTTGACACCAACTTTGAGATTGATATTTATTTTACTAAAACGTTTTAATTATTAATGGCCGTTCACACTAGACTTTTCCTTGCACTGACTTCCATTCCTGCGCATGTGAAAGTGGGACACCAGAAACACAAGCTCAAGTGAATTACCCTGTGACAAATAACACAACCGTTTAGCATTTCATTGGATTGGATTGTTTATTTTTACATTTTGAACTATTATTATTTGTTATATATTGAATTAATGTTTGTAAAAAAGCTGCTGCAGAATGTGACGTCATTTCATGGCCGTCGCAGTGTCTGTAGAAACTTCACAAGCTCAAAGTGTAGAGTGGCAATAACTTTAACTGGCTTTAAATGAACTATTTTATTAGCATTATCTGTGTCCTACATGTTTCACTCAACCCTGTTACTCCTGACATGATTTTCCTCCTTTTAAAAACAGAGCATTTCTTAAAACTGTGACACACAGGAAGTGACATCATCTGGGCCCTTTCTACTGCATGATGGGAAGACAAGAAAATAATCTCAATCCATTGTCTCAGTTTTTACACAAACTGTAGCATTGACTGTATTCATCAACCCTGTTACCAAAGTTACTGTAAGAAGAATCTCTATAACTATGAATAGCTTGTATGATATTTGACAAATGCAACTTTATCAGTAACTTGGTGTTTACTGACTATTCCTAAAAATAAAAAATTGTAAACTAGGTTAAAAATGACTAAACTTCTGGTAACGTTGTTGCAAATTGGGAACCAAATATTATATAAATGTAAAATAAAACAGTTAAAATAGTATTTAGTTTGATCTGATGTTGACAATCAATATAAAAATGTCTCAAACCTCCCTTTACTGACCATTTGTTGAAGAAAACCCAGAACATTCTGTACCGTTTCACAGTTGAACTGTTTATCTAAATGTGATGAAGTGCTTGAATGTTTCTAACATGAATGTTCTTCAGCATCATGAATGAATGAAGAATAAACACCAACCTCTTTGTTCTTCAGGATCTTCAGTGTGTTTCATTCTGCAGGGTTCTGGATCACTCGTGTTCTCTCTGTCCTCTTTAATAAACTCAGTCTTTGCAGATTTCAGCTCTTCCTGATGCTCTGATGATCGTCTTCACTTGTTTTCCAACATTTATTGGAGAATTGCAGTGGGAGGAGCTTCACTGATGATGTAATTGCTGATCTGACAAAAAATATCAATTACCGAGTTTGTTTATATAATAAATGACACTTCTAAGCATTTATGTCTGTCTATCTATTATATATATATATATATATATATATATATATATATATATATATATATATTGTACAGTAACTGATGCCAATTCATTAATTATTTTTAATTATTTGTATTGCTAATCCTAACATTATTATGCTTCTTCATTAAAATACAGGAAATAAATCTATATAAAAATAATATCTAGAAATAAAGAAAATAATATAAATAATTTAAATTATTCCTAATATAAATAAATGTTAAGAAAAACAGTTAAAATCATAAACACGGAAATAAATGTACATATATTAGCCAACAAATCCCCTCAGTCTGCTGACACCAATGAAATGAGCTTTAAGTGTAAATTTACAGGAGATCTGAAGACATCAGCATAATAAATGAGGTGAAAACAGGAACTATTGTCATGAAATAAAGAGTGTTTTCAGCAGATCTGTTAATATTGATGAGCCTCAGACTATCAACACTCATTCAACAAGCCATTCAGGATCATCAGCAGATCATCTCACTTTATTCTGAGTGTTTGCTGTTAGAAACACATTATTTGAGTCAGGATACGTGATAAAAGCCTGTAAAACTACTCTACTGAAAGAAAATATTGTAATTTCTCACAATATGACATGGATAAAACATCAATAACAGAAAAACAATCACTAATGACACTCATCTTCATCAACCACTACAGAGAAATAATTACAGCAGCATAATATGTCCAAATTAAGTTTGATCTTATGATATAGGTTACATAAGTCCCTATAAAGTAGATCATTAAAATAATAACATTTTATATGCGCAGAAACTGAAAATTATCATAAAACTTTTCAAAATAAAGAGCACCACAAGCACTATTGTTCCAAGGGTAAACGCTATTCATATTTATAAGTATTGCTTTAATGTCTCACATGGCTCATCTTAGGCTCAATATAAAGCATTAGCAGTCTCTGTTCCAGTATGACACTTGAGATAGATTCACATTAATTCCCTTCACGGATCTTAAACTTTGACTTGACTTGACGAGACAATCACACAAACGAACACAACATCGCTCAGGTCTGAATGAACTCAACATATTCTCCTCATGCTCGCTGCTGCTGCACTAAATGTTTATTTCAGAAGGAAGACGCCAGAAAAGACGCACAAGTATCGCTGTGATCGATGAAAACAATACAGAAATGAGCCTGTTGCTTTATCAAACTGTATAAAGTGTGTGTGATGGTTGTGTAAATATGATAAATACCCAGATAGCAAAAAATATCTGCACGGCTTCTTTTTGCCGCCGGCCCCAAGCTGTCGGCTATAGGTGCGCCCCGCTGGCGGAGATTAAACGTTTGCCGCCGAATACGTCACTCCCATTTCTTGCGAGATGCCGCCGGCGAACAGCCGCCGGGCCGCCGACTTCATTCTCTCTGACGGCTGCCGCCGTCTAAATGAACCGCGGCCGGCTGGCGGCAAGCCGCTTTGATATCGACCAGCCATGAGTGAAACTGATAGCATTTTAACTACTTTTCACATTTAAAGCGATTATAATTATTATGTGAATTATATAAATTTTTGTTGTTGCTCTAAAGCCATTAGGGGTTATAACAGATTTGACTCTGATTCCATTTAAATTAGCCTACTTTGAAACTCTGAAGCGATAGCAGATATGTAAAATATATAGAATTATTTTATTCACTTAAGGTGACAATTCTTTACATTTCTTTGATTTATGCACAATTTGAGATGTACCAATAATAGACCAAAAATGATTAATTTTTCTAAAACTTACTTGGCAATAAATATCTTTCTGATTCTGATTATTTTTTTAAATAAATATTTCATTCATGGTATGAACAATTTAGATTTTTCACCAATGCCTGAAATCAGTGAACAATGAAAGACATCTGCAACTTGGCCAAAATCTTGGGTTTGCTTTATATTTTTTTTTATTAATTTGCAACCATGGTAATGTCTATGAGAAACATGAAAATGTCTGTTTTGACCTGAAGGATAAAGTGAAATATTTAGAAATATTTTGTTTCTCTGTCATGTCTTTCATTGTTTTTACAAGCTAATTTTTTTTTATTTATTTTACCTTTTACATATATAAGGGATTACTTTGCAGTTTGCAATTGCGAGTTTCACGACCTGTACAAATGTTTAAGAAAATGTTAAAGCACAAACAGAGAAGTACCTCCACCGGTCGAGAGGGGCAGCACCTAAAAAACTGAAGCAGATAACTCGTCTCGTCACCTCTATGCTCCTCACACGGTTTCAGTATTTGGAGAGAGGAAATATACGATCTTTTAAGTAAGTACATTTTGCCTTTTTGTGTGATGCAATATTACTATGTTCATTTTTGACATTGTTTTTAGTACTTCTTAAAATCTGTTCTTGCCTAACTAGTCAAGCTAAAGTAACTTAAGTTAGTCTTGTTTGCAAAGTTTCCGCCATGTTTCTGACATAGCTAGGCTAACGTTACTTGGTTTCTTCCTGGCGTTGAGTTTTTTTTCTTCTTCTAAGTATATGTTTAACTGTTACGTATGTTTGTACAAGTGTGAGTACATGTGGTTTAAGATAGTATTGGTCAGTCGAATTAACTAACGTTACAGTTCCTGAACTACGGACAATTATTCTGCCGCCTAACGTTACGTGGGAATGGAAACGTTAGCAAAATCTTCACGACAAGAAAGACTGATTTTTATAGTAGTATAACTTGTGTTGTTTTCTAACTAAACATAATTATGCTGCTAGTCTAGATTACAGTGTTCGCTACCACATGCTGTTCACCTTTTTTACACAGTTCAAGCATGTTCTAACGTTGCTACATGTTGAAATGTATCTAGCTACAGTAGGTAACGTTAGCCAAACTTTACATCTAGAAAGACTTAGCGGTAGTTTAACTTTTGGTGTTTTCTTACAAAAATAACGATATATATAGGTTGTTTATATGATTTTGTTTGTCTGAACATGGTTTTCTGTTGATCCACTTGTGAAAATTACTGCTTTTTCGAAGGGGTGAGCATTTTAATGTTGTTGATTTTGCCTGAAAAAAATGAATCAAAAAGTATACTTTATGCTAATGTGTCTTCTATTTTAGATGCTTCACATTGTTCAGTTTATCAACAAGGAGGATCTGCCATTTGCAGTGGTTCCGCAAGAGTGGTTTAGCGAAGGGCATGTGCCATTGGCCCCCATTTAACCTCCGCAAAAAAGACAAGGGAACAATTTAGCCATCCGCTGCACACCTCCACACAGCACCTGGGAGAAACATCATTTTAAGTTCATGAAGGGAGCAGGTATATGGGTCTGACTTGTACATTTGATTTTCCTTTATTTCATCTGTGTAATTTATTTGTCTGTTCATTGTGGATAACGGACTCTTTCATTCATTATTATTATTATTATTATTATTATTATCAAATTTCTGTTTCCTCTTCCTCAGATCCAGGTTTCTCCCCAGTAATCCAGAATCCGCCAAGAGTTTGAGTACAAGTAAGTGATGTTATTTGTGAAGTTTTTTGTCTTGGAAACTATTGCTTCTATTTAAAGTCGGCATGAACCAGAAGTTACAAACGACTTTTCTCCAGTGTTGTGATGTATTTCCAAGTGAAAGGGAATATTGAATAGAGGAGCAGGGTTTTACTCTAGCTCTCCTCACCTCCATCTCTGCTCATAGCAGACTAATGGTTTGAGGGAAGTTGCCACGCCCTCACGCCATTGCACATGACTGGAAGAGAAGTTGTTTCGAGGGGGGAGGGAAGGGTAATGTATTTGATTAAAGATTATAAGGGTACATGAATAAAAAAAAAATGAAGTGCACAGATGAATCATTTACATAAACACTACAATAGTACATATAAAAATACAAATTGTAAAAAAAAATTCATGCTGACTTTAAGATGATGAATCCTTTTATCATAATCTGTTTTTCACTAGGACACTTGATGGGATTCGCTGCAGCAGTTTCTGGATGAAAGGTGTTGAGGTGTGTTGTACATTCCATTAGCTTTGCACAGTTGAATTATTGTTTCGTTACTGAATATGCAATACTCTGCATTGAAATGAAAGATGTTATGTTTGCTCCCCCAGCTCATCAAGTACTAAGCTTTACACCCCCGGCAGCAAATTTACCCTGGCAGCATATGGGTGAAAACTCTGGAGATATGTAATACGTTGCGCTTAACTAAGTGTTACATTTAAGTCCAATTCATTATATGTATGCACTAACTTCAAACATATTTTTACATGTCAATGATTGTCAATAGGAGGGAGAAAGTCATTGATCTATTGTTGGCCCTTGTACTCCAATGGCATCTCGTGTCAAGCATGAAGTTTTCAGCTGTGAAGGTATATTCTAGCCCTATGTTTTAATGTCCAGTGTTTTAACAGTATTGAAAATAGTGCCTTTAGTTGTTTTTTATTTTATTTTTTAAATGTAGAACCAGGCCCTGAGGGAAAGCAATGCACGAGCAGGTGAGAATTTGCACTGTTTCTTAAATTGTACTTTTTTGTGTGTGATGTAAGTCCAAAATTACCATATGCCTTTCATTTTGTAGCTTCGGATGACAGCGGCTTACTTCAAGAGCAGGTGAAGCAAGTTCAACAAACAATGTTGAAGATGTTTGCTTGCACTGGGCAATCAGGTACAACTTGCAAACAGCACTTGTGGTTGTTGGTTTAATTCCCACTGGGGCTACCTGTACATGTAGTAGATCTAGATATAAATGTCATAGTTTAGTAATTGAGGGACCAGGACTGACTATTTTATTCTGGGAAACCCTGTAGGTGCAGATCAGACCCTTATGCTGTGACGTCTTGCAGAATTTGGTGATGTTGTGTCTGTTGGAGTTATCCCTGTCAGGGGATCTGTTACTCCCCCTACACACCCAGGAAGATTTGCCGTGTCTTGACAACAGTTTGAAGCAGGATAAAAAGCTCCAGGAACAATTTGTAAGTTTGCTGATTATAACGCCATAGAGTAATCTAAAAAGTAAAATTTAAGATTGTATACTGCATATATTACAGTCTGAATCCTTAGCCTTTCACATTTTTTATTTATTTATGAGAAGCTTCAGAGAAATGTAATTTGTAACACTTTTTTGGATTTTCAGCTTGGTGTCGGGGATAAAGCATGTTTTAGAGACATGTTCCTGAAGATCATTGTTCAAAGTAAGTTGGATATATTTTTTATTATATTTAAGTAGATGTGTATGGCCTCAAGCAATTCAAATGAAATGATAGATCTGTATTTTCTAAATTAGCCATCAGGAAGAACCCGGCAACCCAGGATGCCACTGATGAAGCGGTCTAGGTTAACGTTTCGCGTTACCTGAAAGGAGCATCTGACCGTGAAGGCAGAAAAAGGCACCAGGCTGACAACTGACACCCCAGAATCACTGACAACTGGAATCCTTTCTTAATCTTGCAGTCAGTAACATCAAGACCCCTAAAGAAGTCAGAAGTGTCACGCTATACTCACTAACTGTGAAAAATACTTTTATTTTCTTTTTTCAAATATTAGTCCTTGTGCCACAGGTCAGCATTGCAGTTATACTGGTAATGGTCTATTCTACTCCAGAGCTTTACTATAAATTACTGCCACTTATCCTATTGTTAGAAATGGCTTGTAAATGTGATGTCATACTTTTATTTATTTTATTTGGTATGCTGCACATTATTTTCAAGTATTCTCTTTACTTGTCATAATGTTTACTGGTAATTTTTTTCACCCTAGAGCTGTCCTCTTTATATGAACAATTATTGTAAGAGTTGTAATTTGCTTGTAAGGCTGTTTTTTGTTGTTCTTTTTTACCAAAATTTAATTAGAAACCTGCATGTTAGTATATTTATTTATTTATTTTTCTGTTATGTTTCAGTGATCTGACACATCTTGTTTAAATGACAGTTACTGTACTTTGAAATGTGGAATAAAAATGGCAAGTGGATATTTGTCTGGTTTGAGCAATCATTATTCTTGATAAACTGCATGCTATAAATATTAAATATATATATATATATATAGCCAGAATAAGCGGCGGCAGATCGCTGGAAAATAGCGCTTGCCTCCGGCGGGCCGCGGAAGGGTCGCCTTCAATATAAAGGCGGCGGAATAGTGGTTGGCCCGCGGGCCGGCCGCGGAACGAAGGCGGTAGGAAGGCGGCTGCCGCTTTTAAAAAGCGGCTGCCGCCGGCGGTGCGCCGTCCAACGTGTTTGCGATGTCGCCATTCTGCCGCTTCTACTGCCGCCGGAGCACCGACGGTGGTCCGCCGACTCATTGCTATCTGGGTAGCCTACTGTGAACTGCTCTCACCTCAGAAACTCATTTACGTTTAGTCATTTAGCAGACGCCTTTATCCAAAGCGACTTACAAATTAGGACTAAATTAAGCGAGTCATCGTGAAGAGGCAAAAACAACGCAAGAAGTTCTCAAAGTACAACGTTCAGGCATTGTTCAGAATAGCATAAGCCAGACAAGAGAGGTTTAAAGGAAAAGGAATTTATTTGCATGTTTTTATGAGGTTAAGTGCTCACGGAAGAGGCGAGTTTCCAGCTGTGTTTTGAATGTTGTCAGGGATTCTGCGTTCCGGATGAGGGTGAGGAGATCATTCCACCAGCATGGAAGCGTGAATGAGAATGTTCTGGAGAGGGATTCACTTTCATCTCCTCTAGATTATCATTCCCCTCTACAGATGTTTCTGAAACACTTGGATCTGCAGTTTCGGTAGTTGTCACAGCGTCAACAGACAGAGAAGGTACAGGAGTCCCATAAGATTTCAATAAATTAACATGACAAACCTTTATTTTCTTTCGACGATCTAGTGTATTTGATAAAAAAGTTGTTATTCGGAAAACACTTCATAATCGTATAAGGTCCAGCAAACGTAGCCTGGAAAGGACTAGTCAAAACAGGTAACAACGCCAGCACTTTGTCACCTGCTTGAAAGTGTCTGGACTTGACTTGATCAAACAACTTCTACATCTTTCCCTGAGACTTGGCTAACTTTCGTAGAACAATAGCTCTAGCTTCGTAGAGTCTATAACGGAAACTGATTACTTAGTCTAAAACATTCTCAGGAGGGTCTAAAGTCATCCACTCATCTGTCAGGACAGCAATAGGGCCCCTAACAGTGTGTCCAAACACTAACTCACTAGGGCTAAAACCTATGCTCTCCTGTACAACCTCACGAATAGCTAGCGACATCTAAGGAAGTCCTTCCTCCCAGTCACAGTCAAGCCCGACACAATAAGACCTCAAAACTGATGGAATCTTGCCAGACATTTCCTCTTCCAGACTTTGAGGGTGATAAGCACTTGAGATATTATGTTTAACTTTAAGTTGTCGCCTGACCTTAGAGGAGTTTCGGCACATAAAATTTGAGCCCTGGTCTCAGACTGAATGGTTTTTGGAATGCCAAAAATAGACATTAAACTTGTTAAAGCCTTTAAAATAGCTTTAGAAGTAATTGATCTCAGAGGATAAGCTGCAGGGTAACATGTAGTCTGACACATTACAGTGAGTAAATAAGCATGTCCAGCCTTAGATCGTGGTAAAGGACCAACACAATCAATAGTCAAGTGTGTAAAAGGAGTGGTAACTGCAGCAATAGGCTGTAAAGGAGCCAATGGAACTTTTTGATTTGGCTTTCCGGTCATTTGACAAGTATAGCATGGCCGTATATAGTTAATCACATCTCGCTTACATCTAGGCAAATAAAATTTCCTAAGAACTCTCTCATAGGTCTTTCGTACCCCCATATAACCAGCCATGCCCTGGTGTGAAAGCTGTAGGAGGTCTTGACGGAAATTAAGTGGAACCACGATTTGGATCCTAGGATCGAGTGAAAAGTCAGAGCTCATAGGTTGTTGTCTATGAAGCAATCCATCTTGAAGAAAATAAAAGGGAGATGAAGCCTTGTCTCCTGCTTCATGAGCTAAAGAGAAGAATTCTTGAAGAGTATCATCCGCCTGCTGTGCTTTGGTAAGGTCGAGTCACAAATATAAAGCGGAGATAAAGAACAAGACGTGTTAACATGGTCATCACAGATAAATGGACTTTCTGACATAGAATCAGACTTATCAGTCTTATGGTCATCAACAGCATGTGACTCATGAACAGGGATCACATCTTCCACATCCGTACACACAGTACAAGGTTTTCAGAAACGGTATTTGCTCAGACCGCGCGGCTGCTATGACGGGAAAATATTGCGGTGTTGTTAAACATATCCAAGAGCGAGCGTCAGAAGCAAAGTGGACACACTGTTTCTTGCACAGGTAAAGTCTTGCAACAAAACATATGTCACCAGAACTGCATGAGGTCATGAACATTGCTGTGAAAATGGTTAACTATAATAAGAAAAATGCTCTCAACTCAAAAGGTGTTTTACAGCTCTGTGTGAACGACTTGATGCTGATCATTTGCAGCTCTTGTACCACAGTGAAATAAGGTGGCTTTCAAGATGATGTTTGCTCAATTGTGCTTTTGAACTGAGAAAAGAAGTGCACACATTTCTGGAAGAGCAACGCTCCCTCACTGATGATCAATTTTGTGCAAAACTGGCCTACTTATCGATATATTTGATCAGTTAAATCAGCTGAATGTATCGATGAATGACAGAAACAGCACAGCGTTTTTGGTTTCAGACAAAATTGAGGGATTCAAGGAAAAACTCAATTTAAAAAATAGAAGAGTCAAGGAGGGATAATTTGACTTGTTTCCACATTTGAGTGAAACTTTGGAAGCCTCTTCTCATGTGAACATCAAGTGTTATAACCCAGCACTTGTCTCAGTTGTCTCAAAACTTTGCTGACTTCTTCCCAGAGGACCCTCAACATGGAAACCTTTGGATTTGGACCCATTCTCTGTAGATACTGCTTCAGAAGACATGGCTCTGTCCACAGTGTTGGAAAATGAATGAATGGAACTATCAGCTGACAGTAGCCTAAAACTTTGCTTCATTTTGGTTCCTGGCTGCAAGTGAATATCCCTCTCTGTCAAAGCGGGGAATCAAATTTCTATTGCCTTTCACCACCACATACTTATGTGAGTCAGGGTTCTCCACTGTGACTATCACAAAATCAAAAGCAAGGAGCAAACTGAAAGCTACTTTGGATGCTACTCTCCGTGTCAGTCTCTCACCCATTTCACCAAGACTTGATCTTATTATCTCCAAGAAGCAGTCCCAAGTGTCTCACTGAGGGTATGCAGAATATGCATTTTGTAGCAAGGGTTGTCTCAGTAGGCCTATATGATTTTCTCATGTTAACTACTCCAAAACCTGTGCTATAGGGCTGGCACTAATGACTACTTTTGTATTGATTAATCTATCGACTGATTTATCGATCTAAACTAATCTAAACTAGGGTTTTTCAAAGTTTAAGACAGTGGGCCTCCCTTTTGAAGTCCCACTTCTATTAAGTGTTCACTTAAGGCCTTAAGCTACTCTGCTAAGATGGGTTCAATGTTAAGTTGGCTTAAATGACTTAAAGACTGGCTACCTCACATACTAGTAGGCCTACAGGCCTTATACTACTCGGCTAAGATGGGTACATTTTAAGTTAAATGTTTAAATGTTCTTCTTAGTGACTTGAATTATTGGATGTTTGGAGAAGCCATGGTACTATGCTTACTTTCCTGGTGGCTAGACTGGCTACCCCATATGTTCAGTGTCAAGCTAAAAAAGCTGTCAAAGAAACTGTTCAGAACAGGCCACTTGCTGCACTTTTTTACTCTCCATTGTTAATTGCAATACTGCACTTTATTTACTTTTCAAAGGCTTGTATGCTACAGTTTGCACTGTTTCAATAAATGGAACTAATTTTCTCAACCCATCTTTGATTCATTTTGTCCAGCATTTGCAAGCTGTAGACTCTCTGTCCAGTCAGAGACATATATTCTGTAATTAATGTTTTTAGTTTTCAGTTCAATTAATTAAATCCAAGTAAATGGAACACTCACAAGATCTCACCAAAATCACTCTGTCCCCTTTAAATCTTTCAGAAAATGATGTAAGTGTATCGTATTATATCGAATTGTATCGAATCGTATCGTTGGCTGAATATCATGATATATATCGTATCGTGAGCTGAATATAGTGTATCGTATCGTGAGATTAGTGTATCGCTACAGCCCTACCCTCCATCGTGTCCTAGGTCTTCCCCGGGGTCTCCTCCCGGTGGGACATGCCCGGAACACCTTCTCGGGAAGGCGTCCAGGAGGCATCCGGAAAAGATGCCCGAGCCACCTCAGCTGACCCCTCTCGATGTGGAGGAGCAGTGGCTCTACTCTGAGCTCCTCCCGAGTGACCGAGCTTCTCACCCTATCTCTAAGGGATCGCCCAGCCACCCTGCGGAGAAAGCTCATTTTGGCTGCCTGTATCCGGGATCTTGTCCTTTCGGTCATGACCCACAGCTCATGACCATAGGTGAGAGTAAGAACATAGATTGACCGGTAAATCGAGAGCTTCGCCTTGTGGCTCAGCTCTTTCTTCACCACGACAGATTGGTACATCGACTGCATTACTGCAGAAGCTCAGGGCGTACTCAGGGCGAGGCACGTTTTTGTCTTATGTTATGTTTGTTCATTGTTTTGTTTATTCTTGCACTAAATAGGAACGGCCTGAGAGAGTGAGAAGGAATTTATTGACTTTTTCCTTGCGCTGTTTTGTTGGGAAACAAATAGCAGGGAGTGCACCGCTTTGATTTTATTGTGGACGGCGTTCCACCTTGTGGAAACTCTGAATGAGTTGCCCAACCCAACGCACATGCGATTCAGCAGGGACTTTCTCTTAAAATGGAGCAAATTTCAGGTCAACAACCCTCCCTCAGATTTAATCTTCTCTAATCTCAACTGTTTCACCGATCAATCGAGAGGAAAAAGAAAAGGGGAATTTACCGGTGAGCTACTCCACAAGACCAGGAAGCAAGGTAAGCGAGGTGGCGTACTCCAAAGACTGAGAAAACAAATTTTCTTCCGGATCCCCCTGCCTTCTATTATTCTATCAAATGCCAAGTCACTTCTAAATAAAACTGATGAGCTGCAAGCCCACACACGTTTCCAGCATGAATTGAGAGATGCGTGTTTACATGAAAATGACTTTTTTGCTAAAATATCAACCTCGGCTTGGAAAAAACTGACCTAAGCGCCGCAGAAATAACTCTTTACTTTTTTCTTCTTGCAAAACATACACAGAGATGACATGTTAATGATACATAACTTTGTATACAATATACAAAAAGAACATTAACTTGTGCTCATGAGAGAGTCATTCTTCACGATGATTGGCCGAGAAGTAATAACGTGAGATGAGATGAAAGACATGCGTATCTCCACGTTCAGGTTCTTCTCACGGTAGACGTAGAATCCACAGCTAGATCAATGAGTATAGAAGCCCTATGATTACAACCACCATCATTTGAAGTGTCACACAATTCTGAAATTATCGTACATTATGGGATTTTTTTCATTATTGATCGTAAATCAAACAGAGGTCAAAATTATCGTACAAATACGATAATTATAGTACGTCTGGCAACACTGATCTCCACTTATAGCTGGTGTGTGGTGATGGTTTTAATAACCGTGAGTCTCGGGCTGGTTTGTCTTCTGTTGATTATCACCATACTGCGGTATTTCATGATCACAGCAGAGAGAGACGAGAAGAAGAGTTACAGGAACACAGCTGGAGAGTTTGATCAAACTAAATACTGCATATGTGGTTTCTTCACTGCATGGATCTTCATGTGTCGCTTCAGGTGACTTTTAATAGTGAAACTCTTCCCGCACTGATCACACGTGTGCGGCTTCTCTCCAGTGTGGATCATCTCATGTGTTTTCAGAGTTGCTGACTGACTGAATCTCTTGTCACAGTGTGAACACTTGTAAGGTTTTTCTCCAGTGTGAATTCTCTGGTGCCGTTTTAAATCTATCCCTGTAGTAAAAGTCTTCTTGCACTCAAAGCACATGTACTCTCTCACACCAGTGTGGATTTTCTGATGTCTATGTAAAGTTGGCAGCCATGAAAAACCCTTTCCACACACAGAACATGAATGTGGCTTCTCCTTCATATGAACTGTCAGGTGTCTCTTCAGGCATGATGCACTAAGAAATGTTTTGCCACATTGATCACATGAGAACGGCTTCTCTCCAGTGTGAACTCTCCTATGCGCATCAAGACAATGTTTGTGTGTGAAACTCTTCCTGCATTGATCACATGAGAACGGCTTACCTCCTGTGTGAACTCTCATGTGATTCTGAAGACTTTGTTTGTATGGGAATCTCTTTCCACACTGATCACATGTGTGTGGTTTCTCTCCAGTGTGGATTCTCATGTGCCGTTTAAAATTAGTTTTTTGTGTGAAACTCTTCCCGCATTGATCACATGTGAACGGCTTCTCTCCAGTGTGAACTCTCATGTGAAGCTCAAGACTACATTTGCTTGTGAAGCTCTTTCCACACTGAGTGCAGGTGAAAGATTTCTTGGCTCCTCTTTTCTTTAAAAATGTCTTTTTAGTCTTTGAGCGACTCAAAGGTTTTTCTCCAGGTTGGACATGATGTTCCTCCTTCACTTCTATCGGTTCTTCACTCTCCTCCTTCACTTCACTCAGTTCTTCACTCTCCTCCTTCACTTCACACGGTTCTTCACTCTCCTCCTTCACTTCACTCAGTTCTTCTCTCTCCTCCTTCACTTCACTCAGTTCTTCACTCTCCTCCTTCACTTCACACGGTTCTTCACTCTCCTCCTTCACTTCACTCAGTTCTTCTCTCTCCTCCTTCACTTCACTCAGTTCTTCTCTCTCCTCCTTCACTTCACTCAGTTCTTCATTCTCCTTGCTCTCTTCCATCAGGTCTGAAATGAAAGAAAAAAGTTTGATTGCATTTTCTAAGGATGCACTGAATGTTCAGCCAATGAAATTATTTGGCTGAAAATATCAACAACAGCACTTTCGGTGTTCGGTCGAATAAGTGAAAAGACAGAATAAATTTTACAGAACAATGACACTTTTTATGATGTGATCAAATGGCAACCAGCTAAGAGTGAATTATTATGAATCCAGCAAACATGTCGTCAGTGTGGAAGCATTTTAGAGTCTCAGAGAAAGACGCAAAAATGGCCGTTTGAAGACACTGTTCTGCTGAACTGTTGAAGGGTGCATCTGCAAAAACTTAGGCTACAGCACTATTTAGTGAAATTCAAGTAACGTGGAGATCAAGTTAGAGATGCGTATGTTTAGCGAGAATCTTCAAAAAGAGTATCAAGTTATAAAATATGCATAGTAAGTTGTGAAAAATAACACTAATGTTGTATCAGGCTGAAGGACGCCCACCAGAAGCGACAGCGCCCGATCCCGAATTCACTTTTCTTTGTGCCTGAATGGTGAAATACTGACACACAGGTGTCAGTCAAATTGCCCATCATGTGGAGTATCTCACGTAAATACAGTCGGTTATGGCTTAACAGATCGGTGAAAACCGGATATGTGTCAGTTTGTCAGTATACTGTATTACTGGTAGATCCAAGCATTTGGTCTTACAATTACAGCAGCCTTAAATACCTGTCTGTGTCATATTCATGTTAATCAAACAACAAAAGATGCACTTTTTTGTTGTAAGCATACAAACGTTAAATTCCGTCAGCAGTTATAGGCCTAATATAAGCGAAAAACCCTGTTCGGTAAACCCTCTTTGCCCATCGGCAAAGTCTTTCATTATTTTTGGCTTCAGCTTCGACCAAGAATTTTCATTTCTGTGCATCCCTAGCCTGGGAAAACCCAGACAACTTCCGGCAAATTTAGATTTGCTCTGCAAGTAAGTCTGGCAAAGAGCTCATTCAAGTCCATTTCCCCATGCCGAGAAATCGCAGCACCAATCAGAAAAGTTGAGGCGGGCTTTACACATGACGATCGCTCTGGTTGGTTTTAGGTCTAGCCTATCCAATTGCGCCCAGAGGCATTTTGCCAGAGGCATTGGTGAAGCGCACCAACTTTTAAATGCATTATTATATTCAAATTGCAAACACATGAGGACAGTCTCCATGAAAGACCCACTGGCAGATGAACGTGCTACTACATTTCTCTCCGAAACGGTAGGAAATTAAATTAGATTTAAAGGAGACATATCATGCTTTTGAATTGTTCCTTTTTACATATAAATCATACATTTGTAGTCTATATAAAGCGGAACTGCAATGCTTGGGTCTGAATTCCTCATTATTATAGCTCCACAGGCCCCTTTTCTACCCCTTTTCTGAGGTGCGTCTCAATCAACCCGTTTTGGTGCGGTCTCTTTAAATACAACTGAGACACTTCATACCCCGCCCCTCTACAGGTTGCAGAGGTTCAACTCCACCCCGTTCAGCCATTTTTGTAGTTTGATAGCAGAGATACGATTATCTAGTGGCACAGAAACTTTTTATTCACACGTTATTAACAAATTGTCAACAACGGAAGACTTGTCCATCCAGCCTTACATGTTCGAGCCAGAGTCAGAGCCGGAGCGAGATGAAAATGAAGACGACGAATCTGCAGAACAACGTCTTCATATGGATGTATCGCAATGGTGTGTACTGTATTTACACATGAAACTTTGGTCTTCCGACCTTTTACCACCGTGTCGATTTATTTTGATTAATATGTGCGAGGGAGAGAGAGCAAGACAGCGTCTAACTTATTTTGGAGACGGTGATGTCTTGTTTACACTTTCGTCTGGCTCTGAAGAGAGAGAGAGAGTGAGCGCGTGCGCGACCGGGTCTCTCTCTCTCTCTGCTCATTCTTTCAGTTAAACATGCGTCCTGACACAAGCGCGGCAGTTCATCTACATTAGACGGTGTAATGAAGTGTGTGGGTTACTACATCCAACAACCGAACATTTTAACTTACCCTCTCGTAACTTCTGCATCCTTTAGCTTGGACTACAAAATTGCAGTGAGAAATAGAAATGGCGGATTGCTCGAAGTGTTGGGCCGGGAGTCAATGTCCTTATTTGGCAGTTCCGCTGCAAATACTGTGACGTATTAGTTCACAAAACGTCATAGATAACAGAAAAATCGAAACAGGTTGAAAAATATGACCAAAACAGAATATAAAGATATCAACGAAGCACCTGAAGAGAATAATTTCATATTTTCTGTACTTCTAAATACTCCAAATATACAACAAAATGCATTTAAGGGCTAAAAAAGTGGATTTAGCATGATATGTCCCCTTTAATAGAGGATTTTAACTGTGACAAGATGATTGACAGGGCAGTTTACGTGACGGGACGCAAGCGACGGATTCGTCCGATAAAGATGACAAAGTAGTATGTCCCAAAGTTGCCTACATTTTTTGCTACACATTCAAAAGTAAATATATTTTCTTCACAAAAAGAGTACATATGGCGTAGTGTAACATAGCATAGGCGAATTGTGACGCAGCATATGGCTTTACACATGACGATCTCTGATTGGTTTTAGTTTGAGTTAAACCTCAGTTGATGAGTTTTAGGTCTATCCAATTGCGCCCAGAGGCATTTGAGCGACGTCCATTGGTGACGCCCCTTTGGAAATGAGTTATTAAAGGAGCTTTGCCAGACCATAACTCAGTTACTACTGAGAATGGTCTGGTTTTAACCAGGCTAGTGCATCCCTAGCATTTTCAGCAAATCAAACAATTCAAAGAGAGAAATATGAAGTGAAAGGTCATAAAAGTGAGCCCTGATATAATCACTTTTTACATTTTGTATTTTTGCCTGTTTATAAATTAATTATACGTCCCAATTACTAATGACTTACTTCTATCTTCTGACCAAGGCTATATCTCTATATTAGTTTTACTTGATCTTTGCGCTGTGTTCGACACTATAGATTGTAGGATTATCCTTGAACAGTCCATGTCATATGAAACCAACACCACATTCCACAGTTCGGAACGATTCCCTAGTGAACCATTAGTAAGTCATAAAACACAGTCATGGTGGCGAGATGGCTAAAGGAGATGTCACCCCCCTTCCCCTTTTTGTGTGTGTCTAATCTCAAACCAGCGATGCCAGGACAGCAGGAAAAGATTCCTCTTTGTTCCACAAACTTAAGACCAAATGGCCAAGAACCCTGTGGTGACCCCAATGCATAAATCCACAGCCTTATCAGGAAACGAAGGATGCTAAAGCATTCTTATGGCCCAGAATCACCAGAAACCCTCAACCAGGGGACACCCCCCTTTCTGCAGTTGTAAATTCCAGAGACTTTTTGTCTCCAAAACCAATAGACTGAAATTAACCCACTCGTTGTTTAATACAAACAACGGTCTCAAAATTGCTTCCAATAAGCTGAACTGATCACCAGTATTTACCTCACATATATCTTAAGTATCATGTATATTTTATGTAACCTGTGGAGTTATTTCTGTGTGTTTAACTTTCATTACAGCCTATTTGTAAGGTTTTCTACCTCAGCTATAGGAACTAATCACCAGAAGTTGCCTCATACATGTGTATTCTCTGTAGTCTGTATGCTTTATATTACTCAAGTTAATTTTGTGTGTTAAACACTTATCACAGCTAAATCCTTATTTACTCCCACCTCAACTATGGGAAGTATATGTATTTTGGTACCTACTTGATGGGTAAATGATTTCTAGAATTTTGATATAAAGTAGATGTGTGTAGGATGCACCATATTTAAACTATTAAGTTTACTTATTAAAGCGTTTAACTAAACTCTCAGGAGTTTGGGCACACGTGATCATGTGGACTTTACGCTAATTACATGCAAGAACCGGAGAACGGGGCGTAGGTCCCGCCCAAGACAATATCTGATTGGCTGTCGCACTAGGAAGGACGGGTCAGATGGACACGCTTATAACCCAATGACAAGCAGCTATGAGTTGCTTTTTGCCTTGCTTTTTGCCTGCCTTGTGCCTCGCTTTTGCAGTGACTTTTGCTCTCGCTGACCTTTCCATCGTCCAGCGTGTATGCTTACATACTCTTCAAACCACCAAGAGCTCACGCAAAACTCATCAACTCTTCCGTAAGATCCTTCGCTGAACTTCGTCAAAGAAACCCCTCTCAGAGTCGCTCCAGACTCAGAGGAAACTCCGTTGCATAGCAACCCGCAATCCAGGAAATCCCGCGAACGAAGCGCCACCCGGCAAAGCCAACCAACCACTCACCATCGAGTGCTGTCCCTCAGAACGCATCATCGACCGACTGCCAGCCAATCAGCGCCGAAGAGATTCCCTCTCCAGCAACTTCGTCACAGGGAACACTCAGGAGCATCTAAACGCAAGTACACAATTCTCCTAATTCTGGCTGAAGTGAACTGGTGCAAATCTTATTAAGAAAACGAACTAAGATTAAAGTGCTAGTAGTTTGATTCTCTCAGGTTGCGGTCAAGAAATAGTGTCTAACGCTAGACATTTGGGACTCCATTCACACTCCGTTAATAACATCACTCTCTGTCACTGTTTGAATGAATGTTTGTGTGTTTTTGTTAGTTTAGTTTGTGTGTATTAGAGTAGTTCAATAAAGTCTTGGTTGATTTTACATACAAGCGTCTTGTGCTGTGTGCTTACAAGTTACTGCCTTAAACTAAAAAGATTTTGCTACCTTGCTCATATTAATCAGTTATCATAACTTTATGGTATTATTACCGTAGGCCACGGGATAATATTCTGTCCAGAATTGATAAAATACCCTAATCTCAACTTATCGGTGGACGAATAGTTGATAAAGTGTTAAATATTAATTCTGAATAATTTGCATAATAATTCGGTTCTTCCCTGTAATTCAATCCCCTTTGAGTTATATTGATCTTAATTCCCTTATTAATCTTACAAGATCATAAAATACTTTTAGATCGATTACAAAATTACACCGGTATTCAAGGACAGGCATCACAGTGGTTTAGATCGTATCTATCAGGCCGTTACCATTTTGTTAAATTAATTGAGGAAAAATCAAAGATAATGTCAGTAAATTATGGAGTGCCTCAAGGCTCTGTGTTCGGCCCTCTGCTGTTTTCAATATATATGCTGCCACTTGGTAATATTATTAAGAAAACATGGAATTCATTTTCCACTGTTATGCCGATAATACTCAGTTATATATTTCATCACGACCAGATAAATTCTATAAATTGTCTAACGTAACAGAACGTGTTAAAGATATAAAATATTGGATGACCTGTAATTTTATTCTATTAAATTCAGATAAGACAGAGGTATTACTTATTAGACCAAAAACCTGTACACAGAATCTCGTAGAATACAATTAGCATTTGGAAGGATGTCCTGTAACTCCATCCTCTACAGTTAAAGACCTGTGCGTTATATTAGACAGCAACTTATCTTTCCACCTCAGAAACATCGCTTAACTCTGGAATATGCTTCTGTTTCTGATGCAGAAGTTAGTTCATGTTTTTGTGACCTCTAGACTAGATTACTGTAATGGAGTAAATATGCATTTCCTTTAATGTACAGTAGAGGGCGCAAACAAACCTTTCAGCTGCCGCCGATCTGGATTAAAGAACAATAGGATACAGGAGAAGGAGGTTCAACACTCTTATTTCTAAATCTAATATAAAGCAATTTTGCTTATTAGTATGGTTGAATTAGATCATTGAAGGTCAGCAGCAAAGACATTGGTTAACAAAATGTGATTAAGTACATAACGTATATTTGTGTAATTTAATATAGTGAATTATAAAATGATAAAAATCTGAAAAAAAATTAAATGTGCTATTGAGAATTTACCGCTTTAAAACACAAAGAGAATGTCAAACATGATGTAAAACAGCCACATAAACTAAAAAGACTGATGAAAAGAGGGGAAAACATCAATTAAATTTCCCCAAAATGTGTTCTGCTAATATTGACAAATATTAGCAAAAACCTGGCTTTCAGATATTCAAAGAGATGACAGGAAATTAACATTTTCAATATAAGAAAATGTTAAGTAAAGTTAGTTTGATCTACCATGGCACTTTGATTATTTATTTTTTTAAACTGTCACTTTTATTTATATAACGCTTTTATTAATTGGTGCATAAAAAAAATATTAATTTTAATTAATACATTATTATCCTATATTAAAAAGTGAACGCTAACTTGCCTATTACTTTATTGCAGTTATGTTATCAATGCATGTGTGGATGATACCACAAAAAACACAAATAAATAAATCTCATGAGTTGTGCTGGGACCCGCTAAACGGGAACACACTTCAACCCCCCAATGTTCAACCAAAACTACGCCCTTGACTTTATTTTTCCTTTAAACATAGGGACAGGAGAGCTGTCAGTCGAAAATTTTAAAAAAGTAACAGATATTTTGTTGTAATTTGAAAAGGTAATGTGTTACTTTACAAGTTACTTGGAAAGTAATCTGATTACGTAACTCAAGTTACTTGTAATGAGTTTCCCCCAACACTGCTAATGCCTGTGTGTGTGTGTTTGTATTGTCCATCTCAGGAGATCAAAGTATCTGAGGTTATTTCACCCTTACACTGTTACTCCTGACATGATTTTCCTGCTTTTAAAAACAGAGCATTTATAAAAAACTGTGACACTCAGGAAGTGACATCATCTGGGCTCTTTCTACTTCATAATGGGAAGACAAGAAAATAATCTCAATCTATTGTCTCAGTTTTTACACAAACTGTAGCATTGACTGTATTCATCAAGCTTGTTACCAAAGTTACTGTAAGAAGAAAATAAGTGTAAATTAAGGGAGATAATTTGACCTGATGTTAACAATCAATGTGAAAGTTTCTCCAACCTCCCTCTACTGACCATTTGTTGAAAATCTGTAACCATTTCATAGTTGAACTGTTTATCTAAATGTGATGAAGTGCTTGAATGTTTCTAACATGAATGTTCTTCAGCATCATGAATGAATGAAGAATAAACACCAACCTCTTTGTTCTTCAGGATCTTCAGTGTGTTTCATTCTGCAGGGTTCTGGATCACTCATGTTCTCTCTGTCCTCTTTAATAAACTCAGTCTTTGCAGATTTCAGCTCTTCCTGATGCTCTGATGCTCGTCTTCACTTGTAGCTGATGGGAATTTACAGCATTTATTGGAGAATTACTGTGGGAGGAGCTTCACTGATGATGTGATTACAGTGGGAGGAGCTTTGCTGATGATGTGATTACTGTGGGAGGAGCTTTGCTGATGATGTGATTACAGTGGGAGGAGCTTTGCTGATGATGTGATTACAGTGGGAGGAGCTTCACTGATGATGTGATTACTGTGGGAGGAGCTTCACTGATGATGTGATTACAGTGGGAGGAGCTTTGCTGATGATGTGATTACAGTGGGAGGAGCTTTGCTGATGATGTGATTACTGTGGGAGGAGCTTTGCTGATGATGTGACTGCAGTGGGAGGAGCTGATCTGCAAAAATCAGATAGTGATTTTTTTTAACTAAATGACACATCTGTAAAATTGTGTAAATCATGTCTGTCTATCTGTCTGTCTATCATAAAGTTACTGATGCTCATTCAACTCAGAACCCCAAAATTATTCTCCTTCTTCATTCAAATATTGTTGTGGAGTCTGTTACTTCATTAAAAATAATTATTGAAGTATTGGGGTTTTGATGCCAGAGATATCCAATATATATATATATTTATCTAACAAAGCAGAGTGCATTTGCAAAAGCAACTCGAGTCCAGTTTCAAACATATAAACACCTGAAAGGTAATCAATACATTCCATATACTTTTATTTTAAGCAGTGAACATGAGACTAAGGAATTCACCATCTATGAGCATTTCCATCCATTCCAGTCGCATGCTTTGCTTCTCTTATGCTCCTGCCCTGAGCCAGATATAAAAGTATAATGCCCACTTAATCCAGTTAATAACCCATACCAATATTCTACAATATGCAGAATTAAAGAAAAACATTAATATCTTAATGTAAATTCTTCCAAATACAAATAATGATAAGAAAAACAGTTAAACTCAGAAATAAATGTACATATATTAGCCAACAAATCCCCTCAGTCTGCTGACACCAATGAAATGAGCTTTAAGTGTCAATTTACAGGAGATCTGAAGACATCAGCATAATAAATGAGGTGAAAACAGGAACTATTGTCATGAAATAAAGAGTGTTTTCAGCAGATCTGTTAATATTGATGAGCCTCAGACTATCAACACTCATTCAACAAGCCATTCAGGATCATCAGCAGATCATCTCACTTTATTCTGAGTGTTTGCTGTTAGAAACACATTATTTGAGTCAGGATACATGACAAAAGCCTGTAAAACTGCTATATTGAAAGACAATACTGTTATTTATCACAATATGACACAAAAATATCAAACATATAACATTTTATTCACATTTATCTATAGTTATAACATTTTCCTGTTGAACCCCCGTTTTAATTTGGCATTAACAGTTTTACTGACTTAAAAGGACTTTGTTGCACTATGCTGGAGGGATTAAAGTTCATAAATGATCGTTCTTTCTCATAGGATTTTGTAAAACTATATTGGGTGGACCTCTGTCCCTCTAGGGGGGTTCGGGGACATGCTCCCCCGCAAGAAGATTTTGTCGATCAATCTGGAGCACTTTGAGAGCTGGAAATTAAGAGCTTCTACCCATTAACAGTGCACATTGAATGAAGAAAAAGAATTGACTTGTACCTGGACATTAAAGAGGGCTCAAACATCTTTTTAGTTATGATATAGAGTCTCAAGTCGAAGAACGAAGATTAACGTGATAATGTACGAAGAACGTACATTATCACTGGTGCTTATGGTTTATATAAGTATTCATATGACGTAAATCCATATAGCCGATAAATATACTGTATAAATGAAAAAGAATATTTTACATTACACTATAGTATAGGAAAATTACAATACTTTTGTCCTAATTTCTTAACTTGCAAAAAATAAATCCTTGAGCTTTTATTTTGGAGAAAACACCAGATCACCATGCTGATCGCGTGAGCACTTCTATATCATAAAGGCTACTTAATTAAAGTCTTGTGCTGTTTTATAGAGGCACAAAGCCATATCACAGTTTCGATTTTAGTTCGCTGGCAAAATATAACACTAGAGACCTTTATGCTATGCTATTGTGTGTTGGGAAAAGGGAGAAGAGCGAGTTCGGCAAAAGGTGGAAAAAGGACCCATTCTTGTGACTCTTGATGTACATTTTTGGAAAACCCAATCAATAGTTCCCTTTCGTGGTCACTCCAAGTTACGTCGGTGACGACGAATGGGGTTTCGCTTAGAAAGCCTATCACCTTCGAGTATATAAAACAAGCCAATGACAATGAAATGCCATGGGTCTGCGGAATTTGCATAGCGTAACTCCGCCCCACCCTGTGGGTATATAAGGAATAGGGTTGGGTATCGGTTGGGTTTTATCCGATACCAGTACCTACTCGGTATTTTTCAAACGGTTCCGGTGCTTAAACGGTTCTTGAAACGGTACTTAACAAAACTAAACTGCACACACTTTATCAAAAAAATAATACCTCTGTGTGTGTGTGTGTGTGTGTGTGTGTGTGTGTGTGTGTGTGTGTGTGTGTGTGTGTGTTTGATTTTCTGAAAAAGATTTTCTGATTAAATGAAAAATTGTGCCCTTTAAAAGGCTATGTAGCCGAAAAATATTAGACTTATCCGAAGAGGAACACTGGCAGCTGAACTTGAACTTTAGTCAGGCATGTCAGAGGTTTTGGGTTTTAATCCGCATTCGTAGTTTATTTTTTTATTTTTTATGATTATGCTCATCAGTGGTTGTATATCAAGCAGGGACACTTTGTGTCCATTATATTTTGTGATTTCACCAGAATGAATAGATAGGCGTCGTCTAGGGCTTAAAGGGATGCTCCACTTTAAAATGAAAATTCTGTCATCATATACTCACCCTCATGTTGTTTCAAACCTGTATGAATTTCTTTCTTCTGCTGAACAGAAAGGAAGATATTTAGAATAATATCAGTAACCAGACAGTTTCTGGTCTCATTGACTTCCATAGGCTAGTAGGAAAAAAAATACTATGGAAGTAAATGAGACCAGAAACTGTCTGGTTACTGATATTCTTCTAAATATCTTCCTTTCTGTTCAGCAGAAGAAAGAAATTCATAAAGAATTGAAACAACATGAGGGTGAGTATATGATGACAGAATTTTCATTTTAAAGTGGAGTATCCCTTTATATCAAACTTCATTCACGCACATATGAAACCCTTGCATACACGTATAGGCCTACTAAGTAGTCATACATGTATACTGCTGAATGCTCAAACTAATATGAAATGCTCAACATCACATCTAAAGTCGCTCACGCACAAACACGCAAACTCTACACACACGAGACGCGCGGAACTCTCCGCGCATACTCATCTGAGACGCGAGCACACACACACACACACACACAAACTCTCCGCGCATACTCATCTGAGACGCGAGCACACACACACACACACACACACACACACACACAAACTCTCCGCGCATACTCATCTGAGACGCGAGCACACACACACACACACACACACACAAACTCTCCGCGCACATAATCATATAGACGGAGCCTCATAAATAGATCGATCTCCGCAACGAAGCGCATGTCGGAGTGACATTGCGGTGTGCGCGAGCCACAAGAGAAAACACTGTATCCGCGCCACTGATCGCAGCGGCAACGAGCACTTTGATCACTTGATTTAAAAAACGCATTTCAGCGCTAGATCGCCTCTTATTTAACAAACGAACTAAATTAATGCTGGCTCTGCTGGTTTACTGGAGATGTTTTATTATTGGATCATTCGTGCCGCGAGATGTTTTATAGGGGGCGGTAAAAAACGTCAGGCACCGAAATCAGGCACCGAAAGTTTCGTTCTTATTCGGTCTGGTTACTACCGTTTACGTCGGAACCGGTTCCCTATTGGAACCGGGTCTCGGTACCCAACCCTAATAAGGAAGTACTCTGGCAATATGCAGATATGTTTTCGCTTTGGAGCCGAGAGCTATTCTTAACTCCACAAGCCAAATCCTGAGTTTACTCTTTTCTCTCCCTTTCCGTTAGAGACGAGCGAACTCTCCGGTGTTGCTGTGATGGCGATCTCCAGTGAGTGCACGTTACCCTGCTGATCTGTGCAGTGATCTGCCAGTTAGTGTGTTTCTCCCTAGTCGCTTCAACATCCACTGAGTTTTCCCTCTCATAAAAAGTGCTTGCACGCGGCACGTCTTTTTAAAAATGCCTCGCCCGTGCACTTCTGGTTGCGGTCACAATGTTTCTAACTCTGATGGGCACAATCGCTGCTTTGTGTGTTTGGGCATTGATCACGCTAAAGCAGAGCTTGTGGATGACTCATGTCCTCACTGTGGGAACATGACCATCTCAATGCTACGGTCGAGACTCAATGAGCAAGAGTCCCTTCATCCACACCCCGATCTACAGTCTCCCCGAGAGGCTGTACTTCGGCTGGTGGCCAGGGTGACCTGAGGGTGACGGTGTGGAACAAAACACAGTCGATTCGTCCGCGGTCCACACCCCCCTCTCTAGCGTTGTTACACGAGAGTGTTCAGATTGAGACCGCTGGTCCCTCTACGGAGGCCCCGCGTGTCTCTTACGGCGCTCCAGATAAGGATGCAATGTCGATCGCTGCATCACAAGGTGGGCAGGAGTCCTCGGGAAGTGAAGATTCGGCTGTGCTGCCACCCTCCGGTGTGCCAGCATTGCCCGAGTCAGATCACGAGATGACGGCCATGCTTTCCCGGGCAGCCACGGCCATTGGGCTCGAGTGGTCCCCGCCACCCAACCCTGTGCGCTCGCTGGACGATTGGTTTTTGGGTGTAGCCGCTGACCCCCATCGGCGTCCTACCCCAATACCTTTCTTCCCGGAGGTGCACGAGGAGGTAACGAGGTCCTGGAAGACACCATTGTCTTCCCGCGATCGTTCGTCGACCTACTCCGCCTTTCCTCCCCTCGATGAGACTGCTGCCCGTGGGTACACTGGGGTTCCCCCGGTGGAACGCTCTGTAGCGATGCAGCTGTGTCCGCAGAGTGCTCCCTCTCGTGGTGACTCTAAGCACCCATCCAAAGCCTGTAGATTTTTGTCTACCTTGGCAAAAATTGCTTGTGCTCCTCTATTAGACCACAAATTGATATTGATTTCTTTTGATGGGTATTTGAATAAAGGTAATATGATACGTAGATACTGGAAATTAAACAACAATTGCTTTCTGATAAGAATTTTGTGAACCAGGTTAAATTGTTAGCAAATATTTTTGAAGGCAAAAATTTAAGTTGTATACAGTGGGAGCTATTTCAATTTAAAGTCAGGGAAATGGTTATAAGAACAGGCAAAGAGTTTAGAAAGAAAAACTTAGTTTATTAGTTTTACAAAAAAACTTAGAAAGATTATGGATGTAAGACTGGAAAAACTGGAAGAACTGGAAGAGAGGGCAACTCTCTGAGAGAACAAAGGGAATTAACATTTGAACTCTCTCTTGTGAAGGTAGCACCATCATTCGAGACGCAAGTCTCACCTCAGAATCATCCTAATCTGCAATTCACTGCCATTATATGCACATTATAAAGAGCCAGGACATTTTTTGATATAACCCCGATTGTATTCGTCTGAAAGAATTCACATCTTTTTGAGTGAACTATCCCTTTAAAATGCTTTCTCAATGGATCTGCCAGCTCTGTGTAGTAACGTTGTTGCGTGATCGAGATCTTGTATGTGGCAGAAATGGCAGCTCTCTCTTAAAAAAGTAGTAAAATGTGACCATGAGCGCCACCTACTGTCAGAGAGTGAATTTGTGTTTTTTTGCATTGATCTGGACTGGTTTTGCAAACACTCAGTGGCTGAAGAACTTTTATGAAGAAACATTTATGCACTTGTGCAACAAACTGCGTCCAGCGATGTAGAGACGGGACACAAACTTCTGTGTGTGTGTACCTCTAAAGATGAGAGTAGCCATTGCACTGTGGAAGCTTGCAACCAGCTCTGAGTACAGAAGACTGAGAGACTTTTGAGTAGAGTTGAGCCGGATACTCGGCTGAAACGAGTATCCGGTACGGATAAAGCACTTTTGTCGAGTACGAGTATTAGAGCCCTGCACGGGCCTCAAATCTAGGCCCGAGCCCGGCCCTGGCCCGAGATGCTCAGGCCCTAGCCCGACCCGTGTCCGACAGCTCATCAGAATTATCAGCCCGAGTCCGACCCGAGCCCGTTTTTTTTTTTTTTTTCACAGCGGCAGACTGCCATTAAAATATGTCCGTTTTGTTCGTTATGTTTCTTTTCGTTTAATTTCTTTATTAAGCTAATTTAGACAAATATTTGGAGCAAAAAAAAAAAAAAAAAAAAAAAATGACGACCAAGCAAGCAGAGCCAACAGCGAGTAAAACATGTTTGATCAATTTAGCCTCTCAAATCAACGCTAATACTTTACTTAGCTACAATAAAATCCATAGATATAAAACACTTCAAGCATATCACACAGACAGTTAGTTTAATGTTTATTTATTAAACCACAGTGAGTAAATTTTTTTTTGAAATACTGAGGCAGGCTCAGGCTGCTCGCAACAGCGCTCGCAAACGAAATGAGCAATAGTCTAAACAAATTAAATTAAATAAATCCAAAACAAACTTGCAGGTTATCTTACCTCAAAAACGCACCACAGAACATGGCCATTCTTTTTTCCAGTAGTTTCCAATAGTTAAACGAAAATAAAGTCCAGTCAAACGAAAAACGAAAAACATCAGTAGTTTCCAACAGTTAGGGTAGAGTGGGGGAAACGCCCCCCTGGGGTAAAACGCCCCCTACCTGTTTTTCCCAAAATAACCACTAGAGGGAGTCAAGATACATTTTCACTGTTGCTATGCACTACGTTGACAACGGGGATAAACAAATCTCCTTGGAGAAGCTGACACCAGCGACGTATTTGAAGAGAAGAGGATTACATGGTAAGTGCTATAATTTTCAGATATTAGTAAACAAGTGTTTAAGAGAATACTGGTCTGCAGGATATCACAGTGATGTATGATAGATGAATAGTGAAGTCTGTAGTTTGAGAGGAAATGTTATTTATAAGGAATATAATTAGATTTTAAAAATTAAACATTTTTTAAAAAAGTCATAGCTTGTGGGGTAAAACGCCCCCTACGCTGAGGGGTAAAACGCCCCCCAGAGGGCATAGTTTCTCTCTATCATAATTACTATAATAACATATTTCTATCTATCAAATCCTTTGTTTTACACTTAATTCAGTATAACTAGGTGGTAAAATCAAAATATTTGAACAAAATAATTTTTTTTACCTCAAGTGAGCATCAGGCTAGCTTGATAGCACAGTTAGCTCACTGATGGAAGGTGGTTAGGTGACCCAATGATAAAACATAGTGGCTTTTAATGCATTTATTGAATATATTTCACTACATAAATATACAAATGTATAAGTTTAATATTTATTTATTGTTTTCTGTTTGTCTTGGTGATAGTGGTGAACAAATACATAAATTATCAACCCCATAAAGGCCTAGTGTACAAATCTCAACCTCATATATATATATTTTTTTCTCTCCATATAGATGCGGACATATAAGAGAAAAAGTAACCGTGGTGCTTATACAGAGCAAGCTCTACAAAATGCCATCAGAGCGATTGAAGAGGGAACTGCTTTGAAGGCTGCAGCCCATCAATTTGGAGTCCCCCCAAAGACCTTGAGGCGGCATAGGGATAAAAAGGTTTTGGAGCCTGGATCAAAGTGTTTAGGCCGCAAAGCAGTGTTTACGTCATCATTCGAGCTCCAGTTAACTGAGCACATTCAATCAATGGAGAGGGCATTGTTTGGGCTTTCAACGATTGATGTAAGGAGGCTGGCCTATGACCTGGCAGAGAGGTTAGGCTTGAACCATTGTTTTAATTCAGAGCGCAAGATGGCAGGGAAAGACTGGTTCTATAGTTTTCTACGAAGACAAGGAACCCTGTCTGTCAGGACTCCACAGGCGACGAGCATTTCTAGGATGGTGGGGTTCAACAGACCGAAGGTGGACCTGTTCTTCCGTATTTATGAGGATGAGCTCCATAGGCTTGGCGAAAACGTTGACCCCACCCGTCTGTGGAATATGGATGAGGTGGGTGTCCAGAATGTACAGAAGCCAAACAAAATTGTTGGTTCAAAGGGGAAGAGGCAGGTGGCAAGAGTCACAAGTGCGGACACAAGAACAACGTTTCAAAGAACTCTTCACCAACTGGTTAACGTTAAATAAATAAAAATATATATAATAAATAAAAAATAAAAAAATCTGTTGAACTGAGTACCACTGAACCACTGTTTATTCGCGAGTGTTGTGAAGAAAAAGAATAGCATCCACAGTTGAAGGCTTCAGGCTCATTGTTTGTTGTGGTAATCAAATCAAAACTCTTTCAAAATGCAGCTTTTCCTGAAGTATTGGGAACTTTTAGTAACTCCCCACGCTCCAACTTCTCCCTGATGCTCTGCATGGTCAACTGTCACCTAATGCATTGCACTCGTGTAATTGCATATTGCATTGCATATTCATAATATTTTCAATATAACAATATTTCATACAGTAGCCTGCGCTCTGCACGTATATTATGGGCACGATGAAAGGAGAGAGAAGCTAAATAAGCCTGAGTCCGACCAAAACCCGATCTGTAAAAAAATAAAAATAAATGGCCCGACTGCTCCCAATAAGTGACAAAATAACGCCAAGATTTTCCTATTTACATGTTGTGATTTGTATGGTCACAGCATGCTTCGCCTTCTGAGAATATAGTTCCCAGTATGTATACGGTTAGAAGATGGCTGTGTCTCATGTGACCTTGTTATTTGTACACGCTGTGACAAATAAGCAGTATGCTAGCTGGAACCATTTACCTCCAGTCTTTGTGCTAAGCTAGGCTAGCGGTGGGTGCGTCAAGACAGTTACGGCACGCACAGAGATGAAAAAGGTATGTATGGACTTATCTAACTCTGGGGGATATGGTGAATAAGCTAAAGTCCCCAAAAGTCGGCGTGTTCCTTTAAAAGAAGTGACTGTGGGATCGACCTTGTGAAATCTACAGTGCTGACATGCTGTCCTCTACATAACCTCTGTGATAGGCATGGAGAGGCCTATGAGAGTGCATGGGATTCACCTTCAGCAGCAGAGCCTGTTTTTTTGAAAACATTATTTCTGAAAGTTTTCTAAACGTTCAAAACATCCGGGTTTTTTTCTTGGCGTATCTAAACGTTACAGGGACATTCCATTCTATAATTTTGGAAATATTATGAAGACGTTATTTTTGAATGTTTTCTGGACTTTCACATCACCCGGCTTACACACAGACACTCGAGTATCGCTAATTAACCTGAAGGAAATCACGGAGAACCTGCTAACTCCTGGCTCACCCAGGACTCGAACCGGGGACCGTCTCGTGGTGATAGTGCTACTGTGCTGCCCTGTTTCTATTTATGTTTCTATTAATTCATAACATGTAAGCAATTAATTTCTTACAGCTACAGGTCTGGATTTCAAAGTAACAGGAGTTTATGCACCAAAAACTGTTGACACATTTTTTCCAGAGTATAATATTTCTAAGCAGGCCCGGTTCTACGGGGGTGCTTGAGGGTGCTAAGCACCCTCAAATAAAAGTGAAAGCACCCTCAGATGAAAAATTATTAATAGCACACATAAACGAGATTTTGCCGAAAATAAAACACAGACGGATTTCACACTCTTGCCTATAATAGGATAGCCTACACAAAATAAATTAATTAATAAAATTAAACAAATATATATATATATATTAAATAAATTATTTCGTTATGCTTTCATGTTTAATGCATTGTAGTAGTTGTGCTTTCGTGATCGCGATACGCAAAAGGTGAAGCTGTCTCTTTAATTGCCCACTTTGCTTGCGTGCGTGCTTCCCGCTCAGAAATTTTGTTAGCTGACTTTCTGAGACGGGGCTTTAGGTAACGTAAAAATGAGTGTCGATCCATTTTTAATCATCATGGACATAAGAAAATGGCTCAAGCAAGCCGTTTGAAGGAAGGTTACAGTACTGAATATATTTGGATTAGCTTCTTCCTCCTCCTCCGAATCACAACCTGTAAGTATTATTATTAATAATTGTAGCATGCTCAATAAGTATTTTGTGTAACGTTATGTGTGTTGTGTAACGTTAAGCTAGCGCAGCTTCTTGGTCTTTTGCTGTCAATTGTTTTGAACTGCTTGTCGTTGTTATTGGAGTTGTCATAAAGAATATAGCAGCAATACCTTGGTGTAATAACGTTACTGCAGAAGTGCTTTATCAATATGTTTATGCATAACGCTAACAATGAATGACTGATTGGGTGTTGATGTGTTGTCATGGTTGTCATATTGTACAGACCCGGCAGTCAGCGCTAGTGCATTATGGGTAATTGTTTGTTGGGAGTTGATTTATGCGTTATTACAGCAATATGGTTGGGGTTTGTGTTAGTAAAGTTACGTGTGTTTATGTTCAAGTTAGGTTGGATGTTCTTGGTACATTTTCTGCCTTGTTATGTAAAAATGTGTCTCTCACCGTCATGGAGAGAGACGTGTGTAAGGCAGTGACTTTTGGCCATTCTATGAGTGTTCAATTGACCTTGAAGCTGGTTACAACAATGGTATTACCACAGTGTAGGTAGACTATGTGTGTGGCATGTTTTAATGTTTTGCAAAGTGAAGATTACTGCTTGCTTACATGCTATTTTATAATTTACTGCCAGATCGTATACTGTTTAACATAACAGCAATTACAGCAGTATTGTTGTATATAACATCCCCAATTTTGAGATACTATGTTTCAGACTGATGACTGAGCTATTTCCTACGATTATGTAAGCAGCACCCTCACTATATTCAGAAGCACCCTCAGTGATTTGGTTCTAGAACCGGGCCTGTTTCTAAGTGCATTAAATATTAAAATGACAAAAATAACAGATAAGACTTTACTTTAAGATTCACATTTTACTGAAGTAGTACACAAAATTTTGTAAAGAATCTCTGGGAAGTACACAGTCCAAACAATGGAATTATAAAGAGCAAAAATTACATTTTCTAATCCAAAAACACAACCCAATGTAAATTCAATGTATATGAATAGTTTCAAACGGAGATTCAAATACTGTAATTTTACAAGAGAGACCTTAAAGTGTAATGGTTGTCTGGAGACACTGGATGTTTGTCTATATGTTGAATGTGTCAACAAAGTGGTCAATCAGAGGTGTTTAAGAATCTGCTCAGAATGCTAGAGGGAAATGCTGGTATTGTCACATTTTTTAGATTTGTCACATTTTTTAAATGGGTGGTATAATGCCCTTTTCACAAGATGTAAAATAAGTCTCTGAGTGTGTATGTGAAGTTTTAGCTCAAAATACCCCACAGATATTTTTATATAACATGTTAAATCTATTAATTTTTGAGGGTGAGCAAAAATGCACCGTTTTGTGTCTGTTCCTTAAAATGCAAATGAGCTGCTGCTCCCGGCACAGGGGGCGGAGCTTTAACAGCTTGCACTCAGACATGCACTGAAAATTGCAAAAACTTTAAGACTTTCAATAAGACGAGAGAATTTAGACCAGAATCAGATGAAATGCTAGCCTGGTTAAAACCAGACCATTCTCAGTAGTAACTGAGTTATGGTCTGGCAAAGCTCCATAGACAAATCATTTCCAAAGGGGCATCACCAACAGACGTCACTCAAATGCCTCTGGGTGCAACTGGATGGGCCTAAAACCAATCAGAGCGATCGTCATCGTGTACCCTAAGTTACACTACGCCATAAAAATATGTATTCTTTTTGTAAAGAAAAGGTATTTACTTTTGAATGTGTAGCAAAAATGTAGGCAACTTTGGGACATACTACTTCGTCATCTTTATCGGACGAATCTGTCGCGTGCATCCTGTCACGTAAACTGCCCTGTCAATCATCTTGTCACAGTTAAAATCCTCTATTAAATCTAATTTAATTTCCTACTGTTTCGGACAGAAATGTAGTAGCACGTTCATCTGCCAGTGGGACTTTCATGGAGACTGTCCTCATGTGTTTGCAATTTGAATATAATAATGCATTTAAAAGTTGGTGCTTCACCAACGGAGTGGACGTCGCTCAAATGCCTCTGGGCGCAATTGGATAGACCTAAAACCAATCAGAGCGATCGTCATCGTGTAAAGCCCGCCTCAACGTTTCTGATTGGTGCCGCAATTTCGACGGATTAGAAATGGGCTTGAATGAGCTCTTTGCCAGACTACTTGCAGAGCTAATCTAAATTTGCCGGAAGTTGTCTGGGTTTTCCCAGGCTAATGAAATGCCGTTAGTGTAGGGAAATTCAAAGTCCTGATTGATTAGTGTAATGCTTTAGGTTCAATCCCAGCTAACAAGGAACCCAACAAACACAGAACTTTCCCCTAACGTTCCCATGCGGTTCCCATTTGGTTATTGTTTTGGGAACCAAATAAGAACGTTCTAGTAGGAACATTCTCTGTAGGTTCTTTTTTATAACCTGAAGAGAACTTTCAAGAACTTTCTTTTTTTTATAACCTAAAGAGAGCATTCCCATATTGTTCACTAACGTTCTTTAAAAGTTATGTATAAATGTTAGGACAAAACGGTCTTAAAAAAAATTATTACGTTTTCATAACATTTCCAAAAGGATAAAACTTTATTAATACTTAAAAAAACAAAAAAAAACGGATGTTTGGAACGTCCAGAAAACATTCAGAAATAATGTTTTCATAACTTAATGGGAATGTTAGAAAAACATTCTAAGAACATATTTTTGTTATCTGGGAATGTTGTTCTAAGAACATTTTCTCTCAATATTATGAGAACATCAGCCAAGAACAAATAACATCACAAGGACGTTCCAAAACTAAGAACGTTTTTCTCTCAACGTTACGAAAATGTATTTTAACTCTATAAACATAAGAATGTTCCAGAAACATTATTTCAGTAAAGTTTTTTTTTTACTAACATTTACATAACTTTAACATAACGTTAGTGAAAGTTTTGGGAACGTTCCCTGTTAGCTGGGTGGATCCTCTCATGTTTTTTCAGAGTTGCTGACTGACTGAATCTCTTGTCACAGTGTGAACACTTGTAAGGTTTTTCTCCAGTGTGGATCCTCTCATGTGTTTTCAGAATTGATGAGTGACAGAATCTCTTGTCACAGTGTGAACACTTGTAAGGTTTTTCTCCAGTGTGGATCATCTGGTGCTGTTTTAAACACTTTGCTATTGTAAAAGTCTTCCCACACTCAAAGCACATGTACTCTCTCACACCAGTGTGTATTTTCTCATGTTTATGTAAATTGTGACGCCGTGAAAAACTCTTTCCACACACAGAACATGAATGTGGCTTCTCCTTCATATGAACTGTCAGGTGTGTCTTCAGGTCTGATGACCTAAGAAATGTTTTGCCACACTGATCACACGTGTGCGACTTCTCTCCAGTGTGGATCCTCTCATGTGTTTTCAGAGATGATGAGTGACTGAATCTCTTGTCACAGTGTGGACACTTGTAAGGTTTTTCTCCAGTGTGGATCCTCTCATGTATTTTCAGAGTTTCTGATCGACTGAATCTCTTGTCACAGTGTGAACACTTGTAAGGTTTTTTCCCAGTGTGGATCCTCTCATGTGTTTTCAGAGTTTCTGATCGACTGAATCTCTTGTCACAGTGTGAACACTTGTAAGGTTTTTCTCCAGTGTGGATCCTCTCATGTATTTTCAGAGTTACTGACCGACTGAATCTCTTGTCACAGTGTGAACACTTGTAAGGTTTTTCTCCAGTGTGGATCATCTCATGTCTTTTCAGATGTTCTGATCGACTGAATCTCTTGTCACAGTGTGAACACTTGTAAGGTTTTTCTCCAGTGTGGATCCTCTCATGTCTTTTCAGATGTTCTGATCGACTGAATCTCTTGTCACAGTGTGAACACTTGTAAGGTTTTTCTCCAGTGTGAATTCTCTGGTGCAGTTTTAAACTGTCCACTGTAGTAAAAGTCTTCTCACACTCAAAGCACACACGACTCAGAGGTTTTCCTCCAGGTTGGACATGATGTTCCTCCCCCACTTGACTCAGTTCTTCACTCTCCTCCTTCACTTGACTCAGTTCTTCACTCTCCTCCTTCACTTCACTCAGTTCTTCACTCTCCTCCTTCACTTCTCTCAGTTGTTCACTCTCCTCCTTCTCTTCACTCAGTTCTTCAGTCTCCTCCTTCACTTCCATCGGGTCTGACATTGAAAAAAAAAAAAATATTTAATTTAATTTTCAGTACATAAAAATAACTCAAAGAGAGGAATATAAAGTGAAACGACATGAAAGTGAGCCCTGATGTAATAGTAGAAAGTAGACAACTGTTATAAAATATTATGATAATTTGATATCTTTTTACTAATTGATATGTCCTTGAAACTTTCCATGAATGAGGAAAATATCTTCCAATTATTATTTTTAAAACATTATAGGCATGAATCCCATGTTTCTTTAGCAAGAACTACTCAATATATTTGATCAATGACACAATTATCTAACATGATATTAACATTAAAATATACGATACTGCCATATTTTCACACCAACTTTGATTGATTGATATTTATTTGACTAAAAACGTTTTAATTATTAATGGCCGTTCACACTAGACTTTTCCTTGTACTGACTTCCATTCATGCGCATGTGAAAGTGGGACACCAGAAACACAAGCTCAAGTGAATTACCCTGTGAGAAATAACACAAGCGTTTAGCATTCAAGTGGAGTGGATTGTTTATTTTCAAATTTTGAAATTATTATTAGTTGTTATATGTTGAATTAATGTTTGTAAAAAAGCTGCCGCAGAATGTGACATTTCACGACCATTGCAGTGTCTGTAGAAACTTCACAAGCTCAAAGTGTAGAGTGGCAATAACTTTAACTGGCTTTAAATTAACTATTTGTATTATCTTTATCTGTGTCCTTCATGTTTCACTCAACCCTGTTACTCCTGACATGATTTTCCTCCTTTTAAAACAGCATTTCTTAAAATCGTGACATCATCTGGGTTCTTTCTACAGCATGATGGTAAGACAAGAAAATAATCTCAATCCATTGTCTCAGTTTTTACACAAACTGTAGCATTGACTGTATTCATCAACCCCGTTACCAAAGTTATGTAAGCATAATCTTTATAACTATGAATAACTTGTGATATTTGACAAATACAACTTTATCAGTAACGTGGTGTTTACTATGTAAAATAAAACAGTTAAAATAGTATTTAGCTTGATCTGATGTTGACAATCAATCTAAAATTCTCAAACCTCCCTTTACTGACCATTTGTAAAAAAAAAAAAAAAAAAAAACCCAGCAGGGCTCCACACTGCGACCAATTGGTCACATTTTGCGACCATTTTTCCTGCCGGTGCGACCAAATATTTATTTAGGTCGTGCTGGCGTGGCCACAACGTTGCCAAGCAGCGAATGCAAACAATGAAAGTGGAACGAAAATGCGTTACTCATTTATGCTTCACGGACCGTTTATTAGTTCGGACAAATCATAAACAGCGCAGTCACGCAACTGTTACTAGGAGATCCAGACTCTGGAGATCCAGTGAAGAAATCCGTTGAATTCACTTCAGAATTAATAATTAGCTCAGGAACAAGAACAGGAACAGACACCAGCTCAGGAACAGACACCGGCTCGGCGACGGCCATCTTGTCCAGAGACACTGGCTCGGCGGCGGCCATCTTGTCTGGAGACACACGCACGGCGGCGGTCATCTTGTCCGGAGACACTGGCTCGGCGGCGGCCATCTTGTCCGGAGACACTGGCTCGGCAGACGTGACGTGAACAGTCTCTGGATAAACAGACGTGACGTGAACAGTCTCTGGATCGGCAGGCCTGACGCGAAGGAGCTCAGGCTTGGCAGGTCCGACGTGAAGAGATTCAGGCTTGACAGGCAGCATGGGTGGGGTTGGCAGAGCAATGAGCTTGGTCGGCGCCATCAGGGCAAGGAGCTTGGGCGGCGCCGGCAGGGCAAGGAGCCTGGGGACGGCCTCTTGACCCACAGCAGGCTTAGGAACGATCTCCGGGCCTAATGGGAAACTGGAAGCCTTCCTTCTCCTCCGTCTCCGTGAGCAAGGCGGCGCTGCAGCCTCCTCAGCCACCACTGGGGGTGCTGCAGCCTCTTGGGCCACCACTGGGACCACCGGACATGAGACCCCCGAAGTCGGGTCCTCCCAGACCACCGAACTGGAGACCCCCGAAGTCAGGTCCTCCCAGACCACCGGACTTGAGACCCCCGAAGTCGGGTCCTCATGGACCACCAGACTTGAGACCCCCGAAGTCGGGTCCTCCCGGACCACCGGACTTAAGACCCCCGACTCAGACTCGGGGCCGCTAGACATCACGGGTTCAAGGCTGAAGAGAGGTTGAAGTGGGGAATGGCGTCGGGGTCCATGTGGACCACGTCCTATAGGCCTTCACGGGTCCTAGGGAATATGGCTAGGCGGGTTCCCTCAAAGGATAGTTTGTATAAAGGAGTGTTAGCTGAACAGGTATCCATGGTGCTGACAGAAGGGGGTTCAGGGGAGCTGCTAGTAACAGTATTGGACCTTCCTCTTCCAACTTGACACCTGGCTGCTATGGTCTCCTCAGTCCTTCGAGCACACATGGCAAAATACTCAAACAAGGTCATATGAGACCCTGACTCTCCTCCAGGTAGAGAAACCTCACTCTGCAGTATCCTCATGTTGGCTGGTTCGTTCTGTCACGGTCATGGAATGGTCAAAAGTGAAGCGAGGATACAAGTGCGGAAATAAGGATGTTTATTAAGTAAATAAAAGACAAAACCAAACCTACAAACAAAAACTACCCCGTGGGAAAAAAACAAGAGAGAACTCAGGCGGGAACAGGAAACACGAGGGAAACATGGACAACAAACCAGCACAGGACAGCAAACACAGGGAGAGTAAATAGGGAGCAAACAAAAGAGGGTAATGAACAAAGCAGGTGGGGAAGATTAATCAATTATCAGGTAACAAGATGGGAGGGGCTAGACAATTGACAGGAGAGCACATGGCACAAGGAATACAAGACAAGCCATGTGCTCACAATAAACCAAACTAAACAAATACAGGACAAACTGGGAATGTCAGAGCTCTGTCACCAACCAGAATATAACCCAGACAGAAGTGACAGAACCCTGACATGTTTTTGTTTATCCTTCAAAGATTGCCCTAAAACAAAAAAAATTAAGATGTAGGAAAAATTAAATTACCATTGTAAACAGTAGGATGCTTATTGGCTATTTTCACTCCCTAATATAATTTTTTTTTCCACTTGTGTAACCCACTGGAATGTAATTCTAGTATGTTGTGGGTTATATTCTTTTATTCTTTGTGTTTGTTTAATTTAGCCTCTCATTCAGAGCTAAAATGTTAATGGAGTCTAACGCTTCATATTTCAGAGTCACAATATATGTGTGCTTGTCCCTTTAAGAATGCCGTGCTTTGTAGCAAGGTAGATGGGTGTGTACATGGGGAAAAACGTGGTTTTGCCCTACAAGTTAGGTTGTTTGTATTTTCATTGGTTTAAAAGTATTAAGACCCTCCCTCCCGGGAAAAGGGAGAATTTTGAGTGGTTAAGAGGTAGAGGGAGAGAGTTTTGGGGGTGCAGCAGAGGAAGAGAGCTGATCAGACCGATCTGAGCTAACGATTGCAGTAATTGGAGTTAAATAATCGATAAACCATCGTATTATTACTTTGAAAGTGTTGATAGAGTGTGTGTGTGTTAAACACGGGTTTAGTTTATTACATCATTTGGTTTTGTATTCTCCGTGTATGTTTACAGTCACTGCGGTTATGTCATTCGCTCGTAAACAGTGGTTGTACAGACTGCGCTTACAGTTATTCTAAAAATAACTTAAAAGAAGAATAGAAGGACAGAAATCAACGTGTTTGGTCGTGTGATCGGACCGAGGGAAACCCGATAGCGTCCCAGATCACCGTGAGGTCTGGGATTCCTCGGGCTGCGTGGGAGTGTGACACACATCGGCAGACAGGGACAACGCAGGAGGAGGATCTGCCGGAGGCCTGACACGGGATCCTCGATCGATCACGGGTTTGCATCGCACGCTAAGTTAAGGTATATTGTTGATTTTATTTGTGCTCAGGAGAGTGAAGAGGCCAATTTTCAGTTTCTCTGGCCACCACAAACACGAGCTACGTTTCAGGCCTGCAACGGGTTGTGTTTTGAATGACTGTGTGTGTAGGCCCACAAGTGTTTAAATTCAGTTTATACAGTGTTATTCAGCGCGCTTAGAAATTGCAAACACCTACAGTGATTATTGTGGTACTTTCATTTTCAAGTGTTACTTGCTCAATTAATTCAGTGTAGCCTATTTGACATTTTTGGTCATTTCAGAAATTCAGTCATCTGTAACCTTTCCCATTGAGCTTAAATTTGTATCAAATTTGATATTTATTTGATTGTTTACTTTTTCCAATCATTATTTTTGAAATTTAAGTAAATTCTTTACATTTTTCTACTTATTCTACATGTTTTCTTTACTCAAAAGGTTTTCATAAGAGCCAGTAAAGGTGCAGAATAGCCATTTTATTAGAGTAACATTCTAATATACATTAGTTCAGTCAGTGACTCCAGGGGGGCCTATAATACAACATCTCTTAGGGCACTAGATTATTGAACCTGGTGCTGCCCCTTACTAATCTATTATAAAAAGAGGTAGGGGGCGCTACACTTGTTTTGCTTTTTAATGAATATTAAGACATTATGAATGATAATAATTCAAGTTGATTTCAGGCCATCCTTAAAAATATTCTTGTTTGCCGTAACCCGACCAACCCAGTCAATTTAGGTCCGACCCAATTCTTTTTTTTTTTTTTAAGTCCGACCGACTTGCCGATTGTAAACTTGCGTTAAGACCGACCGATTTTTGTTTTTTACTCTTCAAACAATACAAATGCAATAAAATGATATAAATTATATTTTATTGTGAATAAATAGGCCTACATAGGCTACAAACGTAGGCTACGCTCTTTCTTTTAAATAAAAACCTGTGCCGTCATCTATGATTATAAGGGCTGTGTAGGCTGTAGGCCTATGCAAAATGAAAGCGAAATCGCGACACTCAGATCCACGAAAAATATGTTTTAGTAGGCTACTTCTATGAATTACACTGCGTAAACCAAAAGTAGGCTAATATACCCACCGGATGAAGAGGGATCAGCTCTCCAAAGAACATAATAGCCTATTCATTTTATTTTATTTTTCGTGTTCGCATTTATGAGGAAGAAACAATGTTACGGACGTGACCGCTCTGAAAGCGGCACGACAATTAAAACTTCACAGAGATCTCAAACAGGCATTTAAAACACCAAATATTAAGAATGGGCATATCAAGCAAAATAAAATTAGATGATTGATCGAAAATTGTATCTCACCGGCAACGCTCCGACAGTAAATTTCTCTGCAGGCTACTGTCTAATAGAAGGGCCCTATAATTTCCGCGATCACGGAATCGCGGACGGAATCGCGGAATTGGCAAATTAACGCAGAATCTAGTGTCAACGCGGAATTTCACATATTTGGAATAAAATTCTGTAATTGTGTGGGAGAAAAACGTATATGTCTGAGGAAAATCGTATATTACTGAAAGAACGAGCAGAGAGAGAGGCCCGGTCGCGCGCGCGTCTTCAAACTGTCTTGCTCTCTCTCACTCCCTCGCGCTTATTAATCTAAATCAATTGAGAATTGACACAATGGTAAAAGATCGGAAGAACGAAGTTTCACGTGGAGCATTCGGATATTATTTTCCTGAATTAGGCTAGCGCTGGGTGTGAATTGTGCAAAAAAAAAAACTTTTTTACCTTGCCTTCTTCTCTGAAAAGCGTTCCGCCCATTCAGCTGACATAAAAGACACTTTCAATAAACTAAACCTATCCAATGATGAAATGTTTTCTGTGTTGACAAATCTTGTGCGATGTCCTTACTGCCGGGATAATCACACAACGCGTGCAAGTCTGCTATAGTAATGATACGTCCGATTCGCGAACCAGTGACTCCTTTGAACCGATTCACTTTAATGAATGGTTTAAAAACAACTGATCTGTCCAACACTGAATCGGTTCGGTGTAGGCTATAACAAAATCGGTAACACTTTACAATAAGGTTCCATTTCTTAAACTCTTTTTAACTAGATCAGTTAACATTAACTATTAATAAACTGCACTTCTACAGCATTTATTAATCTTTATTAATGTTAATTTCACCATTTAGTAGCCTACATTATTTAAATGAAAAGTTGTATTTGTTAACATTAGTTAGCTTAAAATACAGGGTTAGGGTTAACTAAATTTAACAAAGATTGATAAATACGGTAACAAATGTATTGCTCGTGGTTCATGTTAGTTAGCCTAATACATTCACTAATGTAAACAAACCAAACCACATTTAACACCTCTTAAAATTAGAATTTTGTTTGTTACCTCAATAAATTTAGGGTCATACCTATTTTATTTGTGTACATTTTAATCATTAACATTAAAGACACTCTTTTTACGACTAAAATAGCTGTTAAGGGTAAAAAAAACTGAATTCCCATAAATTAAAACGGAAAAAAACGGAATTTGCAAAAATGAAAACGGAAAAAACGGAATTTGGGAAAAAATAAAACGGAATTTGGGAAAAAATAAAACGGATTTTATAGGGCCCTATAATAGGCCTGTGTTGTATCCCGCAGTCATTAAAAAACGATTTAGTTCCATATTCATGTTTAAATAAAATAATATATATTTTTTCAATTTCATGTTGATTATATGAAAAGTGAATAGCATGAATAAGATAAGATGATCCCGAAAATATCAGAAGACAAATGAAGTGGGCAGACATGATTTTAACCACTTCATTAAGTTTGTTTTTGTAGAAAGTCTGTCTTTAAAGTGAATTTCGTTTTGTATTAATTGTATCTTAATTTTTATCAATGTTTCATCAACCAATTTCCTGTATTTAATAAATAAGAGGTAGGCTAAATAAGGCAATATAATCAGGACACGGAGTCGCCGGCGCGTGAACTGGAGCTGGTCTCTTAAATGAACCGAAACTCAGCGTATAAGCTATACTTGCCTCACAGACCTGAGACATATATATAGGCCTATATATAAAAAAGCATGAAATTTTAAAACAAAACAATTCAAAACAATTCAAAACGAAAGAAAACAGACTGCTCTCTGCTTATGTAATGAAATGTGCATTTCTTGTTATGTTCATAACTTGGCACGAAGTTCTGGAAAACTGTCAGTGAAGTCCCGATATGCAAATTTGACCAAAATTGTTTTTTTGTTTTTTTTTACATCGAATCTCGAAAAAAAAAAAAGACCGACCTACCGACCTTTTTTTTTTTTTTTTTTGCTGTTACGGCAAACCAAAATATTTTTAAGGATGGCCTCATCTGCACCCAAAATTAAGCTTAGTGCTTTATTGTCAGCCCCAGTGCCACCAGATACTCTCTGTAGAACTCAGTGGCTCCGGTGCTGCTGCCCTCAAGTTAGTCTGGAGCCCTGTGAACTTAAAATAAAACTGCACATATCTGTATGTTAAGTCTATTTATTATATTATTCTATTTAGACACTACTGGAAAAGGTTGATCGATTGCTTTTGGCTGATGGATTGCTCCTGTCTACCCTGCTGCTGCTACCCTGCCTGCTGCTGCGTTGCATTAGTTTGCGTCTGCAAGCTCTGTATCTTTCTGTTTTAATCATTATTTACTATCTTTCCTTGTTATTTATACTGCCATATAACTTAATCAACATCACACATTAACCTGACATCGCTAGCTTCAATCTAAATTGTTATTGCTAGCACAACACGCTAGTAATTCGCTAGCCTGTTAGCGTGCCAGCCGTGCGCTCTTTATTTATTTATTTATTCTCTAGAGCGCTCGCTCTGTGCGCTCTAATTTATAAAAAAAATTCTCTTGCACCTTTTACGAGTTTATCAAAAAACTGTGGTGAGTATCAGTCAACAAACACGGTGAGTCATGTCATCTCCTCTTATTGTCACCTGCACTTTGTGTAACATGTATAGCATAGCCTTCTCTGTCAGCACAGGATTTGCATGTGATAAATGTATGGAGATAGTAAAGCTGACGGGGAAGATTTCAGAACTACACGCATCCAAACTTTAATCAAGGTTAATTGTAAGAGTGCAAGGGCTTTAGATATTGCTTTGGATGCGACTAGCTTAGTGAACTCTGTACACTGTTCGGTTCCAGCTGAAGTAGAGCCCTTGAGGCAGGGAAACTGGGTGACGGTGAGACGATATAGTCGCGGGAAAAAACAACGCTCTTCCATTCCAATTACAACATCAAACAGATTCTCCCCACTCAGTGAAACACCCACTGAGAATCATGTTGATTGTGCCCTAGTTATTGGCGATTCTCTTACACGGAACGTGAAAATAGAGACACCAGCGACCATAGTCACATGTTTGCCGTGAGCCAGATTGCCTGACATCAAAGCAAATTTAAAATTGCTGGCTAATGCTAATCGTGAATCCTCTTAGATTATTATTCACGTCGGCACTAATGATGTTAGACTCCGCCAGTCGAAGATCACAAAAATTAACATTAAAGAGGTTTGGAACTTGCAAGTACAATGTCAGGCACTGTAATTTGCTCTGGCCCCCTTCCTGTTCGCAGGAGTGATGAGATAGTTAGTAGATTGTATTCACTTAATGGCTGGCTGTCGAAGTGGTGTCCACAAAATAATATAGAATTCATAGACAATTGGAAAACTTTTTGGGGCAGACCTGACCTGTTGAAAAGAGATGGTATTCATCCCTCCTGGGATGGTGCTGCTCTTCTCTCTAGTAATATGGCACATAGTCTTAGAGCTCAAACATGACAACCTGGGGCTCAGGTCAGGAAGCAGACAGACTGGCTAAACCGACCGTCTGCTAGCTGTCTCACGTCACCAAGGTCACATAAATCCCATCACATAGAGCCTCTTTCTCCTAGATATCATACAGACTGTGTCTGTTCCCCGAATTAGGAAATCCAAAAAACTCCTAAACCCATTCAAGGGTAAAAATTTAATTGATGTTCAACAAATGAAAAACAGATACAGTATGACACGGATGAACAAATGCTAAAGCTTGGGTTGCTGAATATTCGATCCCTTACTTCAAAAGCACTTATTGTTAATGATATGATTACAGACTATAATCTAGATGTGCTGTGTTTGACAGAATCCTGGCTAAAACCAGACAATTATATTACTTTAAATGAGTCGACCCTGCAAGATTACTGTTATACACATAATCCTCGTCTGAAAGGCAAAGGGGGAGGTGTTGGTGTAATTTATAGTAATATCTTCAGAAGTCTTGTTTTAAATATAATTCTTTTGAAGTGTTGTTGCTAAATGTAACACTATTTAGTGTAAATGATAAATAGGGTTGGGTATCGTTTCATTTTTAGCGATTCCGATTCCGATTCTGCTTATCGAATCCGGTTCTTATCGATTCTTGTTTCCGATTCCAATATTTTTTGGAGGGAGAAAAAAAAGGGCAAATACTTGAAGAAAAAATATTTCTACCTTTTATTCTTGCCAATTTTAAGCAATAACCAATTAAATGGCTAAAGTGAAAGGAGTCTCTTCATATAAAGGTGTTGATTAGCCTACATTATTACTCCAGCAGTGTGGCAAAAAATCAACTGTTTTTTTTTTTTTTTCATTTAATTATTTATTGAATTAGACTTGAGAGATTCGGTCAAAAACGGCGAATCATTCATTCACTTAACAAGTATTTATGAGACACTGAATTAATAGTGTTTGAATTAATTATTCAAACTATTTTTAAAAAAAAATAGACTATTAGACTAATGATTTTAAGCCACATAGATTCCTGAATTAGGGACCGTTCACATGGAAAAGCACGGCCGCGCCGCTTTCTCCTTCTTTCCACAAGCGCTTGCGCTCCCGTGGCGTCTGTCATTGCTATGCAACCCAACCATTCACTAGCTACTAGATATATTTATGGAGATGAGAAATAAAAACCTGCCCTGTTCAGATATGATCAGCTGTTCAGCCGAGCGTTTGATGTTACAGAAAGGTCGGTTGGTTTTTGTCACTTGACCTGCGCACCACTTGCGCCATTCTGAAAAGTTGAGATTTTCATCTCGATGAGGCATAGGCGCGCGCGCCTGCAAAAACGAGTGCCACGCACCGTATGCTCGTTGCGCCCACGGCCCATGACGCTTCTATTATGAACGTGCTTGCCGCGCGCCTACATTTGAAATAACGGATAGTCAGGAATCGATAAGAGGAATCGAAATGCGTGCGTCTTATCGAATACCCGGTTTTTGGGAATTTGTTACCGGTTCTAAAATGGAACCGGTTCTCGATACCCAACCCTAATGATAAATCACATTTAACATTTGTGCTGGCTACTGTATACAGGCCACCAGGGCACCATACAGACTTTATCAAAGAATTTGCTGATTTTCTATCAGAGATAGTACTGGCTGCAGATAAAGTACTAATTGTTAGTGATTTTAACATACATGTGGACAACGAAAAAGATGCTTTGGGATTGGCATTTAAAGAGATTCTGAACTCTATTTGAGTTAGACAATAGGCTACGTGCAAGGACCTACTCATTCTCGAAATCATACTCTAGATCTAATATTAATCACATGGAATAAATGTTGATGCCGTTGAAATTTTGCAGCAGAGTGATGATATCTCAGATAATTATTTAGTCTATATTTTTAAGATGGAAAAATGCGGTTTTACAGATAATAGACACGTGACTTTCAAATGAAAGATTGGTATCAAAGAGCACACCCAGGTTCCTAACCGACGACGGCTCTCTATTAAATATTGCATACATTTTAAAATATTGCCGATTACTTACAAAGCACTAAATGGTTTAGCTCCGCAGTACTTGAGCGAGCTCTTAACAAATTCTAGTCCTTCACGTCTATTGCAATCTCAAAATTCCGGCTGGTTGATAATACCTAGAATATCAAACTCGACTGCTGGTGTGATGCCCAGTAAATTGTTATCACATTTGTGGTAGTTTTTGTAATTTTATAAAGAAATGTTTTTGAACTTTGTTCAGGGGTAATTAACCTGTTTCTACCATTTATTTGCGCTAATATATTTTATATAGAAGTCAGGAGTAATTGTGGAGTTCGTCAGCAGGGGGCAGTGTGGCGCTTATTGTGCTTCTGGGTCGTTATGTCAGTTTGTCCCGCTTTGCGGTCTTTCTCTTTCTACGGAGCGAGATGAAAAACGGACGCAGACTTTGCCCTGTCTCATTTATTTCTCCTGTTTCAGGTAGGTAGATTAGTAAATGAAGTTAAATAACTGAAATGTAATATGTTTACATGTCACTGAATGTTTCAAGGTCCGTGAAACAAGGCTGTTTTATGAAAATGTGGTCGTATAGCAGTAGTTGTATTTTCGCGCCCGGTGACGTCATCTGTTACTACCAAAGTCACGTCGAACAGAGTTTTATTTTTAGTTCTTTGAACATTTTTGTGAGGTTTAATAGTTTTGAAATGTATGATATTGTGTAATATGTGAAAAACTAGTGTTAAAACCAAACATTATATATTCTAAAAGTGGTTTAAAAACAAGTTTGAAGTCTGTCAGCTCATGCATTGTGGAAGAGTAAAAATGAGTGCTAATTGAAAATGGAAAATGCATTTAGGAATGATATGCAAGTGATAACATAAGCTAGGTTTTATATTAAGTTGAAAAGAGACAACTTACAAGGTAACAGTGGTTATTATAATTTCGATCACTCCTTGATTTTATTTGATCATATACAATTTATATCTCAGTAATTGCTGAAAGTTGAAAAAAAGACAAATTGTATTTTTATTTTTGAAACTGTCTATTTCATGAGAAGTGTTTGTAACCAAGTAGGATTTTAATTGTGATTGTGTAATAAATCCTCTTGGCTCTTTCTGCTGAGCGAGAGGAAAAATGGACGCAGACTTTGCCCTGTCTCATTTATTTCTCTTTCAAAACTCTGGAACAGTCTTCCTACCACTGTGCGGGAAGCAGACAAACTCTGTCAGTTCAAAGCTAGATTAAAGACATCTTTTTGACCTAGCATTCAGATAACACATTATAGACTTCTATAATCCGATGTTAGGCTGCATAGATTAGAACCGGGAACACTTCCCATAAATCCTGATGTACTCGTTACATCATAAGAAGAATGGCGTCTACGCTAATTTTAGTGTCTTTGTTTATCCCAAGGTTTTCTCGCAGTCTCCCGGATACAGGCCGTATCCAGATCTGATGAAGGACCTTCGCCTGGACCCGATGACAACGCAGTGCTGAAGTGCCAACTAGTCTCTCACTATGGAGGATCCCTTTACGACTTTACAGATAAAGCGTTGTCGGGAAAATTTGTTTCGCGTACCCACTCCGAAGTGACAAAATAAAATAAAATTCTGTATCAAAATTATAAGGAAAGACCACTACTTTGTTTTGTCTATTTATTAGACATCCATCTATTTGTATTGCTAATCCTAACATTATTCTGCTTCTTCATTAAAATACAGAAATTAATATAATTTAAATTCTTCCAAATATAAATAAATGGTAAGAAAAACAGTTAAAATCATAAACAGAGAAATAAATGTATATAGTAATCATCAAATACCCTCAGTCTGCTGACACCAATGAAATGAGCTTTAAATGACATCAGCATAATAAATGAGGTGAAAACAGGAACTATTGTCATGAAATAAAGAGTGTTTTCAGCAAATCTGTTAATATTGATGAGCCTCAGACTATCAACACTCATTCAACAAGCCATTCAGGATCATCAGCAGATCATCTCACTTTATTCTGAGTGTTTGCTGTTAGAAACACATTATTTGAGTCAGGATACATGATAAAAGCCTATTAAACCGATCCATTGAAAAGACAATATTGTTATTCCTCACACTATGACATGGATAAAACATCAATAACACAAAAACAATCTCTAATGACACTCATCTTCATCAACCACTACAGAGAAGTAATTACAGCAGCATAATATGTCCACATTAAGTTTGATCTTATCTAAATTCATCACTATAAAGTAGTTAGATCATTAAAAGTGTAACATTTTATATGCGGAGAAACTGAAAAAGATCATAAAACTTTTACAAATAAAGAGCACCACAAGCAGGGGAGAGCCGGGACGATTGAAACGCGGGATGGATGAATCATTGAGATTTCCTTGAAAACCACTCACGTCATATACGTCAAATTTCATCACACAGCACGCGATGCCTACCAGACCCGTGAAAACATTTCTTCTTTACTTCATGCCGTTTTAAAGTTAGAGCCAGAAAGCTGTTTTTGAGTGCGGTTAGTGAATTCTTGCATGCGGTACTTTTTTTTTGACTGACAAGTTATACTGTTTCATGTGCCACTGTAATGATAATACGGAAGGTGTATACTTAGTACTACAACACACTCTTAATTGTGTAATAGCAGAGTTTTTTAGTTTAACCTCTTAAGTGTCACCGGCCCACCGGTGGGCCCAAAATCTTTACATATTTAAAACAGTAATATCCTATAATAAACATAAACTAATCTTGACAAACTATATATCATTTGAAAGCTTACAAACTCTAGTTCTAGTAACTCATTCTTAATTGTGTAATAGCAGAGTTTTTTAGTTTAAGGGCAAAACAGGTTTAACTGGAAGAAGGCGCTGTCGGGACGGTTGAAACAAGTGTTAAACCTGGTCATAGAAAAACTCATTTTCTTCATAATTACAGGCTATTCAACTAGCAAACACGCAATATGACTCAAGGAAGAAATGTAAGAAAATTAATTGTAAACGGATTTGTCTGTCTTCATCAAAATAGCCTATTATGGCTCATTTCCACTGAGCGGTACGGTACAGTACGGTTTGGTAAACCATGATCCGGCTAGCGTTTCCACTGCCAACAGTACCCTTACTTGATAGGCGTGGTGTTTGCCGGAAAGAAGCGATTGACATAATTTTCGCACGAATAAGAAAAGAGAGCGATAGTAAACAACATTGGATGACATACAGCAGATCTTGTTCTTGCTTCTCGACATGTTTGTCACAAGCGCCGACATCAGGCGTTTCTCAATACCAAGTACGCAAAGTTCGGACTTTCCGCTCTGCTACTTTGTATTTTTAGGCAACAATAAAACAAAAGTGTTATAAAACACCACTCTGCCTCTTTTCGTTTTCATTCAAATAAATGTTAAACATTATAGGCACACAAATGTGGTTCAGGCAACGCGTATTGATTATATTCACTGCATATGGGTCAATGACGTGACGGGTCATTTTTTTGTCCAAAGGCCTTAATAATAATAATAAAAAACAAAAACAAATATATAACATCCAAAGTATGTAAGGTAGTACAACTTAATCTCTTTTACTGAATCCAAAAGGTATTAATTCTATTTTACTACATAAAGGTATTTTTAAGATTTTGAAGTGTCAAAAGGTCGGTTTAACCGTCCGAAGGCCAATACAGCAATTTAATTTGTGATTAAAATATCTTAAAATGTAATAAATTTGTATATATTTTTTTTATTCTGGCATGATTTTATAACATTATATATCAACATAGTGCAAAATGGTATTAAAATTGTGTGTAGAAGTCGTTGCTTTGTTATGAGAAAGAATGTCCGGAAAAATTATTTGGTGACAAATTTTGTCCATCTTGTAAAAAACGACAAAAGACAGTGTTAATTGATTACAAACCATAAAATCGTATTGTTAACACCTAGGTAAACTAAAAAATGGTTTCAAATATAGTTATATATCTCCATTCTATTTTTTTTTTACACTTTTAAAAACTTCAGTGTTTTTTACACTTTTACACTTATTCATCAATGACCCATGTATAACGTTAGCCTTACAGAATAGCACATGATACTAAGAGAACACGTACTGTATGTGAGTTCAGGTTGTTGATATATATAAAAAAAAAACACTATCTGTAACCTTCTTAGAAAACGACGTTTATCTGAAAAGTGCTTCAACTGTCCCAGCTCTCCCCCATATTGTTCCAAGTAAACGCTATTCTTTATTAGTAGCCTATTGCTTTAATGTCTCACGTGGATCATCTTAGGCTCAATGTAAAGCATTTAGCAGAATCTGGTCCAGTATGACACTTGAGATCGATTCACATTAATTCCCTTCACAGATCTTAAACTTTGACTTTTGACTTGACGAGACAATCACACAAACGAACACAAAATCGCCCAGGGGTGCGTTTCCCAAAACCATTAACTTTGTTGGTTGCAAGGCAATTTCCCATTGCCAACCAAGTAAGTTGCTAACAGGTTATCAACTATGGTTTTGGGAAACGCACCCAGGTCTGAATGAACTTAACATATTCTCTCATGCTCGCTGCTGCTGCACTAAATGTTTATTTCAGAAGGAAGACGCCAGAAAAGACGCACAAGTATCGCTGTGATCGATGAAAACAATACAGGAATGAGCCTGTCGCTTAGTCAAACTAAGTGTGTGTGATGGTTGTGTAAATATGAGAAATACCGTGAACTGCTCTCCTCACCTCAGTAGGCTTCTTCTTCCTCCAAGAAGTCCTCGCTGCAGCCTGAAGCACGATGACGTAGTTGGATCATGATCCAATACGTACTGAATGGGGAGGTTCGGATCATTTTGCTGACTCTCTTGTTCGATCTCGTTCATCAAAATGAATGAATCTTTTTTGAGTCATTTCGTTCATTTAAGGGGCTTTAAATGTTATAGCCTACTTTTAACTGGCAAATTCCCCGAACACATCCACCTACGCAATCTTGATAATATTCTGAATTAAGAAATCATTATAATGCAGTCAAAAATAATTTACAGGGAACATAAATAATTACTAAGAGTCTTTTGTTCATTTGTCACGTTCATGAACATAATTCGCATGCGCTGGTCTTAAGTGAGATGATGTTCTAACCTGTTTAGTAGTAGCCTACTGATAAATAGTAATAAGTAGCCAAATTATTGATGAATAAGTAATTATTTAGATAAATGTGATGCTTTCCTAGTTTCTCTCTACATACATGCAAAATAGTTAATTTTACAACATTTTAAATTTAATGCGTGTATACAGAACATTTTAAAATAAAGCCATTTTATTTTATTCAGGTCATATTTTCTGTTGAGTGAAAGCAAAAATGAGTCAAGTAATTGTCTTTGTAATTTTAAGAGGTAGGCCTACAATAGCCTACGGTCTGTAAACAACTTAAAATACCAGTAGGCTACACATTCGCAAACGCAAAACATAATAGCATCAAGAAACTAAATCTTGTCAGAAAAAAAGTGCTTAATGATATTTTGCCTGGTAAGAGTTCCTTCTTTAATGGCTATATTTTTCCACAATGCTCTGTAAGGTCCCTTAAAATACGAAATCTTCGCGTACAAGTAAGATGATGTGTCCCGTATCAAATCAATAATGGACAGGATTTGTCCCGTATTTTTCATTAGACCCACACATAGTTGAATAAAATCATAAGGATTTTACAGTATGGATAATAATACTAATAGCAAATATAAAAATATCAATTTCACAATAGGGCTCATTGCATGATTGCATTTTAGCGTCTTTGTTTCTATAGCAACGGAGTTTTATACATACATCATGCCATGCCTACATAAAAAATAAAAATAAAAAAACCTGAATTTAAGTTTAATATACAAACTGATCACATCAGTCAGATCACGCAGTTGTCACTCAAGTGATCATTTATATTTAACTTAAATTCATTTTTATTTTATTATTATTATTTGTAGGCTACAGACCAAAACGCACCACCGCGCATGCGCGTCCAGTACGTATTGGATCATGATCCAACTACGTCATCGTGCTACAGGCTGCAGCGAGGGGTGTCTCTCTTCTTCTTCTTCTTCTTCTGTTTATTTGGCGGTTGGCAAACAACGAATGGTGTGCATTACCGCCACCTTCTGAAAAGGAGTGTGGATCTGGACTACTTACTCTCTATAATAATAAAAAAAATATATATATATATATTCTCCTTAATAGACCCGTTTCTCTTAGGAAAAGGAACAGATAGCTGTAGCATGTTTCTTCAGACTGTCTCTGTAATAACCCTCTAATCCTTAAGGGTATTTGTTCAGCTTCAAGACACCTAAGTAACTTCTGCCTCTCATACTGGTACTTATTACAGGATTCTATCACATGCTCTATAGTTTCTTGAGTATTGCAATGACTACACGTGCCATCAGCATGTTTTTTCATTAAAAACAAGGTGCTGTTCAAACCTGTATGGCCTAGCCTCATCCTAGAGATCACATCTTCTTCCTGAGTATTCCTATGTACATTTCTGCACCCTCCCACATTCTTTTGAATATTGTAAAAGTGTCTACCAGTTGGTTCACTGTCCCACAACTTCTGCTACTTTCCTCTCAGTTTATCCTTAACAATACTCTTAATTTCAGCCTTACTGTATTTAATTTCCATATCAATACTAGATCGCTCTGTATCTTTCTTAGCATACTGATCTGCCAACTCATTCCCTGTAACTCCAATGTGAGCTGGTACCCACAAAAGTGTGACACTGATTCCTGACTTCAGCAGATTGTTTATTAATTGAGCTATGTCTAGTACAATATCCTGCCTTGTCTGAGACTGTAGGTTCTTAATACTACACAATGCTGAAGTTGAATCTGAGACTATTACTATATTTCTTGGCCTAAGCCTATTACTCTCGCTCCATACGAGAGCCAGAAAAATAGCAGTCAGCTCTGTTGTATAAACAGCTAAATTGTTATTTAGCCTTTTCATTACACCTATTTTTAGTTTTGGAATGACAAATGCTGCCCCCATTTGCTTGTCTTCTCTTTTTGATGCGTCTGTAAATATAATAGATCTATCCCCATATGTCTCCTGTAAATACCTTTCAACATAAAATTTATTAAATTCTTCTATTTTCTCCTTTGCCTCCTAGAGGCCAAAATCAACTGAAGGCACCTCAAGGATCCACAAAGGAACTGCAGGGTAGGAAACTGTAGGACACACAACTAGTTGATCTACCTCAACTTCACTCGCCTTTTCTTTAATGATCCATCCAAAACTTTTAATTTTTATGTTTCCTCTCTCTTGACAGTTTGTTAAAGAATTCAGTCCTATGTGACCCTCCTGATGCCCTTTAAGATTAGCCCAGTAGACCAGAGATAGCTGATCCCGTCTGAGATGCAAAGGCATTTCTCCCAATTCCACCTGTAAGGCTGCCACAGGAGTGGTCTTTATGACTCCACTACATAACCTCAATGCTTTATTTTGAATAATGTCTAGCTTCTTCAATATTGTTTTATTAGCAGATCTATACACAATACACCCATAATCAAATATTGATTGTATTAAACCTATATAGATGGATTTCAAAGCAGGCCTACTTGCACCCCACTCTACACCACGCAGACATCGCATTACATTCAACACTTTTTTACATTTCTCTATCATTTTTTGGATATGCAATACCCACGTTAATCGTTTGTCAAACCAAATACCCAGATACTTAAAATGGTCTGTCCTTTCCAACTCTTTACCATAAATTGGGATCTTTAAGTCCTGACTTATAGTTTTCCTTGTGAAGAACATAACTTTAGTCTTTTCCACAAATATCCTAAAGCCCCACTCTAGAGCCCATTTTTGTACCATGTCTACTGCTTGCTGCATCTTATTTACTATATGGTTTATATTTCTTCCTTTTTTCCACATAGCTCCATCGTCAGCAAACAATGCAACTCCAATAGATTTATCTATGTTCTTAAAAATGTCATTTATCATAACAATAAAAAGTAATGGGCTTATTATGCTTCCTTGAGGTGTACCATTGTCAGCCTCATACTCACTGCTAAAAACACCATTAATTCTAACTTTGATTTTCCTTCCTGATAGGAAATTTTTAACTCATCTCCACATTCTACCTCTTATTCCGAGCTGAGACAACTTGACCAGCAACCCCTCCTTCCACATCATATCATACGCTTTCTCAATGTCAAAGTATACTACTATAACAGTTTCTTTATTGACTTGAGCCTTCCTTATTACATCCTCCAGGGCTACTAATGGGTCCATAGTACCTCTGCCTTTCCTAAAACCTGACTGATAGTTTTGTAATAATCCTTTAGTTTCTAGATAATATGTAAGTCTATCATTAACCATTCTCTCAAGAGTTTTCCCCATTTGGGAGGTTAGCGCTATTGGCCTATAACTACCAGGACTTTTGGGGTCCTTCCCAGGTTTCCTTATTGGGACAATGGTGGATTCCTTCCAGGATGGAGGGAGAACTCCTTCTTTCCATATCTTATTATATAATAGAAGCAACACTCCTTTACCCTCATCACTCAGTTTCTCTAACATTGAGTAGCAAATTTTGTCCATTCCTGGTGTAGACCTGTTTACCTTCTTCAAGGCGTTGTTCAGCTCCTGAATTGAAAATAAACTATTTAACACTCCTTCCCCTTCCTTCTCCTGCAACTCAACTCTATACTTTGCCATTGTGTCTTGCCTTGCTTTTATCTCCTCAGGACTTAAGTTTCTTGAACTATGTACCTTAGCCAAAGTTTTTACTATTGCTTCTGCCTTATCTATACAATTTACAAAAGTTTCACCTTCTTCTACCATTACTGGATATTCATATTCCCTTCCATTTCCTCTCATCCTCTTAATCATTCCCCACACTCGTTCTATTGGTGTTGTACGTCCAAGAGAACAGCAGAACTTCCTCCAATACTCCTTCTTAGTCTTTTTAATTATTTGTCTTACCTTCGCTTGTGACCTCTTATACTCTATTAGATTCTGAAAGTTATCCCCAGTAGGCTCGACGCTGAAACTCTCAATGAGGGAAGAGACTGCGCGAGCGAGCGGTGACGTCATCGACCGCCAACTGTAGATGATCGGAGACGCGCCTATGGCAAGCCGTATTAGCATTAAATACCCCTGGCTGTACTAGTGTAATTTAGTTTTGACTAGACAGAATTCAAATTCCAAATATCTTATTTCCAATTTTGACTTGTCGTAAATGGAATTAATATCTACAATGTGATTAAGACTAGTCATAATATGCATTGAAGATATCTATGCTATTTTGATTAGACATACTTTTTGCACTAGGCATTATATGGCAAGCCGTTTTAGCATATAAAACTAAGTTTTGACTATCCATAAATATATTTTGGATAGTCACAAATGTATTTTGACTACCGTATTTTCCGGACTATAAGTCACACTTTTTTTCATAGTTTGGCTGGTCCTGCGACTTATAGTCAGGTGCGACTTATATATCAAATTTACAGCCGTGAGAGGGCGCTCTAGTTGGCGGAGTTGTTCAGAAGCGACACCATGGGTGAAGAAAATGATGTGGTCACACATACGCAAAGGTAATTAGAGATACCCTATAACTTACTCAGTTTCGACTAGTCACAATTATATTTTAAGATATCTGAATTGTATGAATCTGCTGTTGTGTGACGTGAGAATAGATTTACTCAGCCCCTCCCCCTCAGCAGAGTCAGCCCCTCCCTGCCTAATGATTAGTGCTAACTGCTAACAACAGTAAAGCTAGTCTGCTGAGAGAAAAGCTACTGGATTAAGTTAATTACTTCAGAGATTATTACATAACATCTTTAATTAATAAAAGTTTAATAATTGTGTATGGATTGTGTTTTTGGTTTACTCCATATGGTAATTATAATAACCCACAAGCTGGGAGTGTTGTATTGTATTATAGCAAGAGATCCGTGATGACGATAGTTTGCGGTGTTCAGTGTTGAGCGCCAGTGCGTTGAAAAGTTATTTTAAAATTATAGCAAATGTTGCACCAGGCATAAGGCCACTTGTGTAAGTGATGTTATTTCATGTTTTGATAGTTGAATATCTTTGATTTAGTTGAAGACCTGTTTTTTTGTAAATAGATTGTTTGTTTATGGATGAGGTGGTGATTTGTTGTATTTCTTTTTCTTGTAGAGGATTTTTATGCTATTATGTTACTCCTGGATTACTTACCATATGACCTATTTCCTTGATTCCGTTTGGAGGCTGTAATAACATTAGCCAAGGACTGAAAATCACTTTTCTGTAGGAGGGACATCTATATGACCTCTTAAAAACTACAGACAAGTCTGATCTCATCCTGAGGAAATTGACTTTTGACGTCTCGTGTACCTACCATTAACTCGCTCTCCAGATTCCTCTCATGATCGCCTACGGTTGCTATTTGGGATTGTTTGCTTGGCTGATGTTATTGTTTGGCATGTGTTTATGTAAACAGCGTTTATATATCAATATATGCTTGGAAAAAGTTTCTGATCTTTTTTTTTTTTCACTTTTCTTTGTTTGATTCTTTATTTTGTTTTTATATCTAGCATTACGAGCTTTCTGAATACGCTTTAGTATCAGTGCTCGTGTCTCTTTTCTGCAGTTCTGTTAATTACCTCGTTAGTAAACCAATACATCACAAACAAAAGCAGAACATCTTGAATCTCCTCCATACTTATTATTAACGTGTCGCTCAACAGATTACTGTCCGTCACAGACTGGGAGGAGCATTCGCGCGCAGTTCTACGTCACCAGGCTAATTTGCATAACCTTCCCGGTACTTTAGACCGAAAGAAACTGGTCTGAGGCAAAAAAAGTTCCTGGGACTCCATGGATCCTTCCGGGTAATTTCAGTGGAAACGCGGCTTTAATTTTTTTATGAAAATGAACGAAAGTCTGATGGGGTTGGAACAACATGAGGGTGATTTATTACTGACAGAATTTAAATTTTTGGGTGAACTAACCCTTTAATAACGCTGGATCACGGACAACTAAAGCACATTTATCACCTGCAGCACTTTGCTAACTGGTTAATATAATTGACCAAACACTTCCTATATGAAATTAATCAGATCGATAAAATAAAAGTAAATCTTTTTCAATCTTTTTAGATGTTTCAACTAACATCTGCACAAAAGGGCTAAAATGCACACAAGAACTTGCCCGCTCTAGTCTGATGTATAACTGTCGTTGTAGATTCCCTTAACAGCGCGCTGATACACGGACAACTAAAGCACAGATCATTTACAACATTTTAATCGATTACAATAGTGTTCTCATTATCTTGCTAAGTAAATGACAGATTGGCGCTGCACATTTTGCACTTAACTGTAATCTAGCTTCCTTTTATTTTGCCGGTCTGGAAGGCGTGCAGTCTAACACCAACCAGTCAGATCTCAGGTACTGCCCCCCAAATGCTGCAATAACCAATCAGATCTCAGGTACTGCCCCCCAAATGCTGCAATAACCAATCAGAAAAATCTGAAAAATAGAAAAATATTTAAAGTCAGGGCTAACATCGTTTTCATGATCCAGCATCGCTGTCACGAACAAGTACTCCTGGGGCCTGTTTCAGAAAGGAGGTTAAGCGAAAACTCTGAGTATGCTAACCCTGAAATGAGGGAAACTCTTGAGTTTTCTGTTTCAGAATGGGAGGTATGTTAAACCTGAGAAAGCAGAGTAAGTCAAGCCCGTTTCTGAAAGAGAGGTAACACATACTCAGAGTCAATTACCATGGTAACTTACTCTGTGAACCTAACCTGGTCGGGGGCAGGTTTTCTTCAGTAAACCCAGAGTTTCTTTCGGTCTCCTCCCCTTTTTTAAAGAGGAAGTGGTGTTTAAACACCTCATTCATTCTTTCAGTACATTTTTATTAATAAAATATTGCTTTTTTTTTAAATAAGATGAAGTCTATATAACTCCTTAACTGGCAACTGAAAACACAGTAGTAGATTAGAGTTACATAATGTAGTTCTAAACGAATTCTACAGAATTAAACTGTGGCATTTAATGGAAATCACTGAACTGTTCATCTGTGTACCAGAAGTTGCTGGACCGTCCTCCTGCTGTTCTTCCACACTGTGGGGGCGGGGGAGAGATAAGAATACCCGTTTATATTTAGATTTAAACTTAGATTCTATAGGCTACTCCACATAAAAATGTGAAAAAATCTGAATGTTTAGATTTTTGATGTGTAGACACATAATATTAACATTAGGCCTCTCTGTGGCAGCAGAAACTCTTTATCCCCATGTGATGAGCATTTGGTCGAGTGCACTTTATAACACTATTTGTCATCATTTCTGGTGTATTGAGTAGGAGACTTACAACTGCCTGGGGTTCTGTTGGGACAGGAGGCTCCAAAAGACAGATATTACCATCAGAATCTATTGGGACCAACAAAAATCCAAACCCAAAGTAAAATAAATGGAAATATCAAAAATAGCCTATATAAAAAAATAACACATATGTAAACCTCTTACATTTTATGAAGGCCCTTGGATCTTTGGGAGTGACTGGCTCTGAAGTCCGTCCAGGAATTCCCTCAGCCGTAAATGCTGCTGCACTGCTAGACACTGGATGCTTTAGTTATTTAATATGTCACATGTTTGTAAAGTCAGGTAGCTTACACCCATACTATGCTCAAGCCTTACTGAATTATGTTTTTATATTTAAATTTCTGCTGCTGCCATGTTCTTTTAATGCCTGCAGGATTGCACCTACATGAAAATTAAAATTAGGTTGAATAACATAGTGTTTTTCCAGTTTCACCTCTGATATTATAACAGTTGGGCAAGTTACTTGTATTACTAACTACAAATGACATCTTCAACAGTGTAATTAGATTAATGTAATAATGACTATCTTTAGAAATTATTGGTCTACTTATTACTAATTACTAAATCCCATGTCAACCTTAAACACTTGAACAATACAAGGAGAGACAAGAAACTGCACTTTTAATGCTTTCAAATAAACAAAATACAATTGCATGAATTATTATTGAATTGACCAAAGTGTGTAGAGGGAAAAGGTTAAATTAAAAATATACCTTTTAAAAATTTATGTTAAATAGCCTATACAGAATTGTTCTATAATCCAATACAATTTCATCAGATTTAACTTTGCATTACAGAAGAATTAAGAGTAATCCCTTTAATTAAATTACAGTATTTGGATTACTTGGTAATGTAAGAAAAAAATTATGTGGACGTCGAAGATCTCAAAAATGAAGTTTATTACAGCATAGCAGTGGCAAGGTACACAAAGCACCTTGGGTTCACCGGCATCAGAATGAACCCAGCACATCCAAATCTCAAACCTTTTATCCTGTTACAGTTTACAACTCTTAATGTCAATGAAGTTGCTCTTATTGTAACAGCTGTGGTCTGTATGTTACTGAAGTTGAGACACCCCATTGTCTGAGAAGATTCTCTATGTCCCACACCCATTCCCATTCTGAATTGATTACCATTTGTTCAGGATGTGATCAACCCAAATGGTCAACTCTTAATGTAAATGAAATCAGAACAGCAAAGGGTTTAGGTGATAAAATCTATCTGAAGTGATCACATCTTTGATCTTCTGTTAAAACAGAACGGTCAAATGTTTAAGGTGACAAGCTATTTGAAGTCCCTGTAATCAAGATGGTTGTTGGTTGCCCTCTGTGATACTATTTACGTATTACTGAGATTGGATGTAATTGTCTCTATATGATAATTAAGCTCTTTTAAGTGAAGGAAATAATCTTTAATAATCATAATCTTTTTTTTAGATTATGTCTCTCGCTCTGTTCCCCTGGCAGTACTTCCTACATTTCCCATGAACACTGTGCTGTAATGCTACGTGATGACGTTTCTTACGCCCATTGGCTGTGCGCAGTTTGCAGTGATACCAGCGCAAGAAACCATCCAAACGAACGGACACAGAAAACACAAGAAATAAGACGAATGAAGTTGGCTAGTAAAAGTAGGTTAATATTAAATGAAATGCGGCGGTGGTTGGAACAGACTTCTGGGGGGCGAGAAGAGGAACGAGGCAGGGGATGAGGAGGGTATCGACAGAGAAACTAAGAAAAGAAAATGTAATGCCAAATGGCTGACGGGTCGTGAATGGCTAGTATGGCGTCATTTTTTAGTCAAATGTTATGAGCGTGTAAGACATGCTCACGAGCACATTATGTTATTTCACACTCGCAAAAATGAACCTTCAGCTGGCATGATAAAAGTACTCGCGCACAAATTCAACAACCGAGAGGTGTACAGGTAGCTGCGAGCGAGCGCCTGGCATACTCTCATGCTTGTACAGTGGAATCCTGCTCGCGGAGTGCTGTTTTGCTCGCGCAGTGGATTTCTGCTCGCTCAGCTGATTTCTGCTCGCTCGAGTCTACATGACTTTTGACAATTTGGGGGCGGAAACCAAGGAGGGCACTGACCCTCTTATGATTGGTCACTTTCATCATGGAAAATCTTGGAAAATCCTAACCCCGCCCACCTTCAGACGCAGCGTGAGTCACTCAGCTCGCTCGGCTACTCCGGCTATCTCTGTATATTTTAGGCAACGAAATATGTGATAAAACACCTTACTAACTATTTTCGTTTTCATTTAAAGAAATCTTAAACATGATAGCCACACAAATGTGGTTCATGCAACGCGTATTGATTATATTCACTGCACATAACATTTGCCTATTTATATATATATATATATATATATATATATATATATATATATATATATATATATATATATATATATAAAAAACACAAACCTGCCTCTTTTCGTTTTAAATATAATTTAAAAACATTAAACATTTTAATATGGCCCAGGCAATATGTGCATTTGTACTAAACAACAGATTTTGCAGTAAACAACATTACAGTTTTTAAATTTTTAAATACAATTATTAAAATTTAAAATGACAAAACTCAACCCAGTCTCTTTTTGTTAAATTTCAGTTTTATCAATATTAGCCATTATAAAAGTATAAGTAAAAGGTATAAGAAGCTATACAAATAAAGCAAACAATTCAGTCAAACACACAAAGTCAGCGCTCTATAAAACCATACAAAGGTAATGTTAAATAGCTTATAAAGTTATGAAACTTCCCCTCAGCCAAAACGATTGGCCAGGGAATAAATTATAGATTCACGAGACCAAAAATCGCCCCTTAGATATACACAAGACGAATTATATCTCATGTTTAACCACTACAGAGACGCCAGCGAAAGCGGCGAACGTCAGAACGACTATAGCTGAGGAAAGGCTGTTCCAGGCGGGGTACATGAGCGCCGAGCGCCCGGTCATCGTTGTATGGTTAGACTAGCGCTGACTTTGTATGTTTGACTGAATTGTTTGCTTTATTTGTGTCATGAACTGCTCCGAGACAAGAAGGTAGATCCAAACGCAGCTTTTATTTAAGGGGCAATCCAAAGGCGTAATCCAAAGTACAGGCAATGGGTCAAAACACAGGTAGGCAGTCCAAACAAACAAACAAACAAACAAACAAACAAACAAACAAAACAGGCAGGGACCAGAGGCAAGAGAGTAATCCAGGGACCAGGGCAAGATATCCAAAAACCAAGAAACATGAAACCAGGGAAAATGCTCGGAATTGCAGACTAACAGTACAACAAGACTTCGCAGTGAGTGAATGAATGAACATGGTATAAATAGACAGACTAACAGGATGAGACAGGTGAATGCAATCAGTGAATGAGGTACAGGTGAATGTGATCAGTGATAAGTGATGATGAGTCCAGGCAGTGAGTTATGGGAACTGTAGTTTGTGAGTGAATAGGAGTCTTATGTGGAGTGCCCTCTGGTGGCTCTCAAGGGCACTCCAGCTGGTGATCGTTACATAGCCCCCCCTTTAAGGAGCGGATTCCAGACGCTCCTAAACTATCCAGGAGGGAGGTGGAGCGGAGGCGGACCCGGGGGCGGGATGGAGGGCCAGGCCCGTGGAGCGGCAGAGGACCTGGATACTGAAGCAGGATGGGAGGCCAGGGCGGATCAGGCTGTGCAGGCGACCAGGGGGGAGACAACCCTTCAGGCGGCCAGGGAGGGGACGAACCGTCAGGCGGCCAGGGCGGAGACGACCATTCAGGCGGCCTGGGCGGAGACTTTCCCTCGGGCGACCAGGGCAGAGTCAACAGTCCATCAGACGACCAAGGCAGAGACAACAGTCCATCGGGCAGCCAGAGCGGAGACTTTCCCTTGGGCGGCCACGGCGGTGAAGACCCCTCGGGCGGCCACGGCGGCGAAGACCCCTCGGGCGGCCACGGCGGCGAAGACCCCTCGGGCGGCCATGGCGGCGAAGACCCCTCGGGCGGCCACGGCGGAGGAACTGGAACAGACACCAACGGCTCAGGAACTGGAACTGACACAGACACTGGCTCCAGCTCAGGAACTGGAACAGACACCGACTCAGGGAAAGGCATGTCGGCAGCCATCTCTGCTGAGGGTAACTCTGCTGAGGACACTGGCGCGGCGGAGACCATCTTGTCCCGAGACACTTGCTCGGCGGCGGCGACCATCTTGTCCGGAGACACTGGTTCGGCGGAGACCATCTTGTCCGGAGACACTGGTTGGGCGGAGACCATTTTGTCCTGAGACACTAGTTCAGTGGCGGTGGCCATCTTGTCCGAAGACACAGGCGTGTAGTCGGCCATCTTGTCCGAAGACACAGGCGTGGAGTCGGCCATCTTGTCCGAAGACACAGGCGTGGAGTCGGCCATCTTGTCCGAAGACACAGGCGTGGAGTCGGCCATCTTGTCCGAAGACACAGGCGTGGAGTCGGCCATCTTGTCCGAAGACACAGGCGTGGAGTCGGCCATCTTGTCCGAAGACACAGGCGTGGGAAGAAGAGGAACAGATTCAGGCTCAGTAGGACGAGACTCCTGACGGGCAGACGTTACGTGAACAGTCTCTGGATCGGCAGCAGTGACGTGAACAGTCTCTGGATCGGCAGACGTGACGTGAACAGTCTCTGGATCGGCAGACGTGACGTGAACAGTCTCTGGATCGGCAGACATGACGTGGACAGTCTCTGGATCGGCAGACATGAAGTGAAGCGTCTCTGAGCTTGACGGGACCAGCGGCGGCGAGGGCTTTGAGCTGGTTAGGACCAGCGGCGAAGAGGGCTTTGAGCTGGGCGGGACCAGCGGCGAAGAGGGCTTTGAGCTGGGCGGGACCAACGGCGAAGAGGGCTTTGAGCTGGGCAGGACCAGCGGCGAAGAGGGCTCTGAACTGGACGGAACCAGCGGCGAAGAGGGCTCTGAACTGGACGGAACCAGCGGCGAAGAGGGCTCTGAACTGGACGGAACCAGCGGCGAAGAGGGCTCTGAACTGGACGGAACCAGCGGCGAAGAGGGCTCTGTGCTGGGCAGCGGCGAAGAGGGCTCTGTGCTGGGCAGCGGCGAAGAGGGCTCTGTGCTGGGCAGCGGCGAAGAGGGCTCTGTGCTGGGCAGCGGCGAAGAGGGCTCTGTGCTGGGCAGCGGCGAAGAGGGCTCTGTGCTGGGCAGCGGCGAAGAGGGCTCTGTGCTGGGCAGCGGCGAAGAGGGCTCTGTGCTGGGCAGCGGCGAAGAGGGCTCTGTGCTGGGCAGCGGCGAAGAGGGCTCTGTGCTGGGCAGCGGCGAAGAGGGCTCTGTGCTGGGCAGCGGCGAAGAGGGCTCTGTGCTGGGCAGCGGCGAAGAGGGCTCTGTGCTGGGCAGCGGCGAAGAGGGCTCTGTGCTGGGCAGCGGCGAAGAGGGCTCTGTGCTGGGCAGCGGCGAAGAGGGCTCTGTGCTGGGCAGCGACGAAGAGGGCTCTGTGCTGGGCAGCGACGAAGAGGGCTCTGTGCTGGGCAGCGACGAAGAGGGCTCTGTGCTGGGCAGCGACGAAGAGGGCTCTGTGCTGGGCAGCGACGAAGAGGGCTCTGTGCTGGACTGGACCAGCAGTGAAGGCTCTGTGCTGGACGGGATCAGCGGTGAAGGCTGTCTGAAGTTTGCTGTCTCAGGGGCGGCGGGCACGACGCATACTGCCCTGGCTTCGGCAGATCTGGCGTAAAGTGTGGGCTCGGCTGGACTGGCGTGAAGTGCAGGCTCGGCTGAACTGGCATGAAGTGCGGGCTCAACCTCGCCCACTATGAAGGGAGACCCACAAAATAGCAAAACAAAATCTATATATTGAACCAGAGTCCATCCGGGATCAACCTCAGGCAAAGAAAAACTCACGTCCTGATCCAGTCCCATCCAAAAGCAATCCTTGAGTTCCCCATCGTCCAGCGGGGCCAGGTGGCAACAAGCCACAAACTCACCCACATAGTCCTCTATGGGGCGACCATCCTGGAAGATGGAGCAGAGTCTACTTACTGGGTCCATGTTGTTGTTGTTGCTGCTGGATCTGGGTATGGCGAAGTCTTCTGTCAAGAACTGCTCCGAGACAAGAAGGTAGATCCAAACGCAGCTTTTTTTTAAGGGGCAATCCAAAGGCGTAATCCAAAGTACAGGCAATGGGTCAAAACACAGGTAGGCAGTCCAAACAAACAAATAAACAAACAAACAAACAAACAAACAAACAAACAAACAAACAAACAAACAAACAAACAAACAAAACAGGCAGGGACCAGAGGCAAGAGAGTAATCCAGGGACCAGGGCAAGATATCCAAAAACCAAGAAACATGAAACCAGGGAAAATGCTCGGAATTGCAGACTAACAGTACAACAAGACTTCGCAGTGAGTGAATGAATGAACATGGTATAAATAGACAGACTAACAGGATGAGACAGGTGAATGCAATCAGTGAATGAGGTACAGGTGAATGTGATCAGTGATAAGTGATGATGAGTCCAGGCAGTGAGTTATGGGAACTGTAGTTTGTGAGTGAATAGGAGTCTTATGTGGAGTGCCCTCTGGTGGCTCTCAAGGGCACTCCAGCTGGTGATCGTTACAATTTGTATAGCTTCTTATACCTTTTACTTATACTTTTATCATGGCTAATATTGTTAAAACTGAAATTTAACAAAAAGAGACTTGGTTGAGTTTTGTCATTTTAAATTGTAGGCTAATAATTGTATTTGAAAATTTTAAAACTGTAATGTTGTTTACTGCAAAATCTGTTGTTTAGTACAAATGCACATATTGCCTGGGCCATATTAAAATGTTTAATGTTTTTATATTATATTTAAAACGAAAAGAGGCAGGTTTGTGTTTTATATTTTGTTTTGTTTTTATAAATAGGCAAACGTTATGTGCAGTGAATATAATCAATACGCGTTGCATGAACCACATTTGTGTGGCTATCATGTTTAAGATTTCTTTAAATGAAAACGAAAATAGTTAGTAAGGTGTTTTATCACATTTTTCGTTGTCTAAAATATACAGAGATAGCCGGAGTAGCCGAGCGAGCTGAGTGACTCGCGCTGCGTCTGAAGGTGGGCGGGGTTAGGATTTCCCAAGATTTTCCATGATGAAAGTGACCAATCATAAGAGGGTCAGTGCCCTCCTTGGTTTCCGCCCCCAAATTGTCAAAAGTCGTGTAGACTCGAGCGAGCAGAAATCAGCTGAGCGAGCAGAAATCCACTGCGCGAGCAAAACAGCACTCCGCGAGCAGAAGCCCGCTGCGCGCGAGCAGGATTCCACTGTACAAGCATGAGAGTATGCCAGGCGCTCGCTCGCAGCTACCTGTACACCTCTCGGTTGTTGAATTTGTGCGCGAGTACTTTTATCATGCCAGCTGAAGGTTCATTTTTGCGCGTGTGAAATAACATAATGTGCTCGTGAGCATGTCTTACACGCTCATAACATTTGACTAAAAAATGACGCAATAGTAATTAGAGATACCCTATAACTTATTCAGTTTCGACTAGTCACAATTATATTTTAAGATATCTGAATGGTATGAATCTGCTGTTGTGTGACGTGAGAATAGATTTACTCAGCCCCTCCCCCTCAGCAGAGTCAGCCCCTCCCTGCCTAATGATTAGTGCTAACTGCTAACAACAGTAACGCTAAATGTTATTTCATGTTTTGATTTTTGAATATCTTTGATTTAGTTGGAGACCTGGGTTTTTTTGTAAATAGATTGTTTGTTTATGGATGAGGAGATGATTTGTTGTATTTCTTATTCTTGTAGAGGATTTTTATGCTATTATGTTACTCCTGGATTACTCACCATATGACCTATTTCCTTGATTCCCTTTGGAGGCCGTAATAACATTAGCCAAGGACTGAAAATAACTTTTCTGTAGGAGGGACATCTATATGACCTCTTAAAAACTACAGACAAGTCTGATCTCATCCTGAGGAAATTGACTTTTGACGTCTCATGTACCTACCATTAACTCGCTCTCCAGATTCCTCTTATGATCGCCTACGGTTGCTATTTGGATTGTTTGCTTGGCTGGTGTTATTGTTTGGCATGTTGTTTATGTAAATAGCGTTTATATATCAATATATGCTTGGAAAGAGTTTTTTTTTTTACTTTTCTTTGTTTGATTCTTTATTTTGTTTTTATATCTAGCATTACAAGCTTTCTGAATACGCTTTAGTATCAGTGCTCGTGTCTCTTTTCTGCCGTTCTGTTAATTACCTCGTTAGTAAACCAATACATCACAAACAAAAGCAGAACAGCTTGAATCTCCTCCATACTTATTATTAATGTGTCGCTCAACAGATTACTGTCCGTCACAGACTGGGAGGAGCAGTCGCGCGCAGTTCTACGTCACCAGGCTAATTTGCATAACCTTCCTGGTACTTTAGACCGAAAGAAACTGGGGCAAAAAAAGTTCCTGGGACTCCATGGTTCCTTCCTGGTAATTTCGGTGGAAACGCGGTTTTAATTTTTTTATGAAAATGAATGAAAGTCTTACGGGGTTGGAACAACATGAGGGTGATTTATTACTGACAGAATATTAATTTTTGGGTGAACTAACCCTTTAATAACGCTGGATCATGGACAACTAAAGCACATTTATCACTTTGCTAGCTGGTTAATATAATTGACCAAACACTTCCTATATGAAATTAATCAGATCAACAAAATAAAAGTAAATCTTACAACTAACATACATCTGCACAAAAGGGCAAGAATGCACACAAGAACTTGCCCGCTCTAGTCTGATGTATAACTGTCGTTGTGGATATTCCCTTAACAGCGCGCTGATACACGGGCAACTAAAGCACAGATCATTTACAACATTTTAATCGATTACATTAGTGTTCTCATTATCTTGCTAAGTAAATGACAGATTGGCGCTGCACATTTTGCACTTAACTGTAATTTAGCTTCCTTTTATTTTGCCGGTCTGGAAGGCGTGCAGTCTAACGCCAACCAATCAGATCTCAGGTACTGCCCCCCAAATGCTGCAATAGAAAAATATTTAAAGGAACACTCCGACTTTTTGGGACTTTAGCTTATTCACAGTATCCCCCAGAGTTAGATAAGTCCATACATACCTTTTTCTTTTCTGTGCGTTCTGTAAGTGTTATTTGACGCACCCACCGCTAGCCTAGCTTAGCACAAAGACAGGATGTAAATGGATAATGGTAGCATACTAATCCCAATAAGTGACAAAATAATGCAAACATTTTCCTATTTACATGTTGTGATCTGTATAGTCACAGCGTGTACAAATAACAAGGTCACATGAGACAGAGACCATTTTTAATCGTATAAATACTGGGAACTATATTCTCACTAGGCGTAGGAGCACAGCTACTTGGGCGGAGTGATTTCATTAATGTTTGGCTACGTCTACATTAATCCGGATACATTTGAAAACGGCGTTTTCGTTTATAAATGCTCTCCGTCCACACTAATCGAAGTTTTAACCGAAAATGCCAAACGGAAAGTCAGACGTTAGATCAGTCGCTAACGTTACCACAGGCCAAGCAAACATGGACCATGGTTACGGGCAGATGGATGTTACCACTTTCGAAGGTTAAAACCTCACAGAATTTGTCTGAAGTGCCAAACGCGTCCCTTGTTGAATGTAGAAAAGCTCACCTCCAGAATTGACCGCTTCGGTGACCAGCTGAGAGAAAACTCTGTCATGGTGGCTAATGTTACCAGACTAGTGGAGCTGAATGCAACTGAGATTAAAGAGTGCAAGGTCAAGATTCAAGCGATTGAAAAAGAGTTACCCCATCTCGTAAAGGATAACAAAGAAGCTGAAAGATAATGTCACGGAGGTGGAGCGTTTCAAGAGACGCTGGAACCTTAAAATACATGGTTTGAAAGAAATAGTTGACGAAAACACCCGGGACGTTGACAAGAGTATCCTAAGTTAGCGCAGCAGTGGAACACATCGATGGATTCGGTAGTTGATACAGTGCACCACATCGGGAGAAAAGAAGAGGGGAGAGATTATTATTATCCAGTTCACCATGAGATTCCACCATGACGCCATCTGGAAGTTGTCCAAAAACTCTAAGGTTTGCAAGGATTTGGAGATTCATTTCAAGCAAGAGGGAGCTGACAGGGAGGCTCGTGCAGCTGCATGGCCGAAGATGGAGCAGGCCAGGGCGGCTGGCCAAAATGTGTATTACAGAGGACATGTGGGCTACATCAACGGTAACAGGGTTACTCTGGATTAGACATCGCTTTGGACAAAGGCACGTCATTAATCTATCAAACCGGTTGAGATTTATACCTCAGGTATATATTGATAGGTTCTGTCCTAACTGAAATATATATCCTGTAGAAATATCTGTTGTAGTTAAAAGGGCATGTTATTACATTAGTGAGTTATCAGTTTAATAATCACTATGTAAAGAAGGGAGGTTAAAAAATCCTTAATTGTTAGCTTGTTAATTCAAAAAAAGAAAAGTTGACTTAACTTAAAATTATGAGGCAACTTGCTGCACAGATTTTTTGATTTAAAACATCTCTATAGTTGAGTTGACTAAACTATAACATCTCTAGTTGAGTAAACTCTATTAGTCGAGTCAACTCAAAAAATCTGTGCAGCAAGTTGCCTTATAATTTTAAGTTAAGTCAACTTTTCTTTTTTTACTGTGTATAAAGCTTTAGAAAAAAAAGGGGGGGGGGGGCGTCACGTTTTCAAACAAAGGAAACTTGAAAATAAGTTATTAAAGCTTGTTCACCTTAGATCCTTAAGTTTAAAAGGAAAAAAAGGTTGTTTTATAATTACTCTGATCAGATATAAAACTGACAGATAGGGGGCTTGCAATGTTTACTTCAAGAAATCTAAACTTTTTTTTTTTTCTTGTATTTCTTAATTCCTTTTTTATGTTCTCTCATAACCAGATGTTTACTTATGTTTCACTTAATACTAGGGGTCTAAGAGATTTTGTTAAAAGGGAATCAGTATTCCTTTTTTGTAAAAATGAAAGGGCACAATGTTTTTTTCTCCAAGAAACTCACTCTGTTGACACTGATAAAAAAATCTGGTCAAACCAGTGGGGAGATAAAATACTTTTCTCTCATGGTTCTAATAGGTCAGCTGGCGTTGCAGGGGCCAGTTCTCCTCTGGCGTTTATGAACTAGAGACCGGATTTAACTGTGAGATTAAAAGTATTATATGAATGCCTGGCCGAAGAGATGCGTCTTTAATCTAGTTTTAAACTGGGAGAGCGAATCTGAGCAACGAACAGTATCAGGAAGGTTATTCCAGAGTTTTGGAGTTAATGTGAAAATGCTCTCCCTCCTTTGGTGGACCTAGATATCCTAGGTATGACCAAAAGCCTCGAATTTAGTGATCTTAAAGAGCGCGATGGATTATAGGGCGATAGAAGATCCGTTAAATAGACTGGAGCTAAGCCGTTTAGGGCTTTATAAGTCAGTAGCAATACCTTGTAATTAATACGGGACTTTATAGGTTGCGATAGATTTTCACGATTAATACCGTTCCAAATTATCATACATCCTATCCAGGACATAGAAATAATCCCGCGGTAACTAAAGAGCCTATCTTTTAGTCATGCCTTCAAGAGTTAGGCGATCAGTCTATACAAATTTGTATTCTATTATAAGAATAATTATGGCCAGCATAATATAATTATAATAGATGCCCCCTTCAAATTATAAGTCTACCTTTTTAGGTACTCTTCTATGGAAGTTTATGTGTAGCAATATTAAATTTGAAATGTAATATGCAAAATGACAATGCAATATGTAAAATGGCAATGCATTTCTGATTTTAAATTTTAATTTTCCCATACATTTGTGCAACGTTTGGTGCAAAATGAAAATGAAAATTCAATTATATAATTTACATTTGCCATTTCATACGCTAGTTTTAATATGTAAATTGAATACGTTTTAACGCTTTGTAAGTTGCAAAATTAAAATTTAAATGTATTACAGAAATGATTAGATATGTTTAACATGTTCAAGCAAAAACTGTGGCAAAATTGTAATTTAAATGTTATTTTTTCTTAATTGCATTTACACTCACAGTTAAGACACTTGCGATTGCATTTCCATTAAGTGTCCCGCAATGAATGAAGCAAAATTCAATGTGCAATTTGAAAATGCATTCTGAGACGATCACGTGCCCGTTACCTCGGCAACAGGTAAACTGTGTTGATGGTTTCGTTTTGTATAAAATATTGTCATTGTCTGATACATGCTTATCTTTATTCTTATTAGCCTACTATTAACTGTAATACCCAATAATGTTGGAGATCCTATAGTTTTTCCTTACAAATGCATAGGCCTATTACCCTGTGATCACATAATATGACAAAGCTCCATTGGTATTCGGTATTAATAGCTACCGAAAAATAAATGTGACCACTCTTTATTTATTTATAACTGACTGTAATGTTCAATAAAGTGGCGAATGTGATGTGTGACCATCTCTGTTTATTCAGCTGTATAATCATAAAATGAGGCAGACATATGCGAGTCCCTTTCTATTTTATAAAGCATATTGATAAGGTATTAATACATATGTACATGGTCACGGAATCTGACGGGTCAAATTCATCGACCTAGCCTCTTTTTGGGTGAATGTGGAGCAGGTTAAACAACGAAGCAGCACACGAAACTTTAACCGGCACAAACAAGACTATTTTGGGTCAATGTGGAGCAGGTAGGGGGGCTGAGTGACCTCAGAATGACCAATAAATAATATTTTAATATTTAAGAAACCGAAGCAGCACAAAATAAACGTTTATCGGCGCAGATTAGAACAAACATGAGTCTATTTTGGGTAAATGTGGTCTATTTTGCCGACGTTTTGCATTGGATTGGGGGCGGAGCCAACTTCACGCAGTGACTGACTCACGGGGCGGGACGGGCACGTGATCGGCTCAGAATGCATTTTCAAATTGCACATTGAATTTTGCTACATTCATTGCGTGACACTTAATGGAAATGCAATCGCAAGTGTCTTAACTGTGATTGTAAATGCAATTAAGAAAAAATAACATTTAAATTACAATTTTGCTACAGTTTTTGCTTGAACATGTTAAAGGGGTGGTTGATTGCTATTTCACTTTTTTCATTTTAAATACTGTGTAATGTTGCTGTTGGTGCATGAACAGTATCTGCAAAGTTGCTGCGCTGAAAGTTCAACATAAGCAGAGATATTGTCTTTTAAAAATCAGGAAGTTTAATGCCTACAAAAACGTCTCGAATGGGACTACAACGAGATACTTCCCGGGTTTTATACGTAACTAACCCATACATTTACATCAACCCTCCCTCCGGAACATGTTCTGCTGTCGAAGAGGAGGAGTTATAGTGGAGAGCTGTAGCTGTCAGGTCTTCTGTGTTCAGGCTTCCTACAGACGCTGTAGTTCGTCAACAATGGTTCAAATTTAAGTTTGATTATGTTCCTGACAATTACAATCGTAGTTTAGCTCTCTGTGCTGCGCATTTTACCGAAGACAGCTTCCAGAATCTACACGAGTTCAATGTCGGATTCAACAAGAAACTATTACTCCAACATGAAGCAGTTACAGCTTTAAAACCAGAGGCCACAACCTGCAAGTAAGATTTAATCATTTTAAATGTATTTGCCTGTATAATTTAAGACGTAATGTTTTACTTTTATCAAGGATGTAAAAAAATCCCAGCGCTGGCTGTAGATGCGTACAAACATTTTGGACCCGAATTTGTAACTTATATGAACAAATTTTGTAAACGTATTTCCCATGTTTACTTTATGACGTAATTTTTTTATTTGATCAAGAACGCAAACCAATGCCAAAGCTGTTTGGTTATAGTAGCTAGTTAGTTCGATGTTATTTTGTGTGTATAAGAAACGTATACAAACTTCAAAAAATTATCGCAACAGCAAACTTCAGCTGCTGTTATCACATGTACACCTAAAGAAAACGACAAACTGAGTAAACTACCGGTAAGTTTTGTGAATAGTTAAACGGTTGTTCATTCTATCAATAAAACAATATCTTTAAAAAACGGTATTACTCAGTCATGTATTCAGTTATATTAAATGTTTAACCAGGGGGAAAGCGTATCTCAAAAGCTAACAAACAGCAGTAGCATTTTCAAGTAACAGCGTATGGGGATTCTTTGAGAAAATAATAATAATTAAAATAAATTACCATTCAGAAACGTTTAGTAAGAGCCGTGTTTGCGGAGGTTCTGCTTGACTCTCTTCATCACCGCTCTCTGGGTCTGATTCTGGCTCAAACTGATGAGGCAATATTGACACCATTACATTTGACCGGAGCACATGCAACTGTCGCCCGTAAAGGTAATGGGCGTGAAGATTCCGGACGCAGTTTAGCCAATTACAGCACGCCGGCCGAACTAACCAATCTGAGCCCATTGCCTCTTTCTGAGGGAGTGTTTTCATAGACTCAGGAAGTCAACCGGTCGTTCAAATGACAGAGGAGGACGCGGCTTACAATAAAGGTGAAATTTATGAAAAATAAGGCGTTTTTTAACAAACGAAACACGAAGACATGTTATATTGCAGCCCATAAACACAATCAAGCAAAGAAAAAAGGCAGTAAACCACCCCTTTAAACATATCTAATCATTTCTGTAATACATTTTAATTTTAATTTTGCAACTTATAAAGCGTTAAATTATGTTTTAATTTACATATTAAAACTAGTGTATGAAATGGCAAATGTAAATTTTATATAAATAAAATATATATATATATATAATAATATATAAATTTTCATTTTCATTTAGTAGTAGTAGTAGCCTTTATTGTCACTAGTCACAAGTAGTCTGGCAAGATTTTGCACCAAACGTTGCACAAATGTATGGGAAAATTAAAATTTAAATACAGAAATGCATTGCCATTTTATATATTGCATTGTCATTTTGCATATTACATTTCAAATTGAATATTGCTACACATAAGCTTCCATATTTATTAACGTTGAACATATTGAGCAAAAGAAAAATTAGTGCCCCGTTTGGTGGAACGAAACCCTATTTCTAGGCCTCTTTTAGGCTACTGACAGCGGCCTATAAGATATTTGGACAATCTCTCAAACAGGTTAGTGTCTTAAGATATCTTGGTGTGTGGCTTGATAGTAAACTTACTTTTAAAAATCATGTTCAGAAAATGGTAGACAAATGTAAGAAAGCAATCAATCTTTTGAAGTGTCTTTCAGGGTATAACTGGGGGGCGTCAGGCTCTTCTTTGAAAATAATAGATATTGCATTAATCCGATCAGTGTTTGATTATGGATGTACAGTATATAAAACAGCAGCAAAAACTACATTAGCTGAACTGGACAGGGTGCAGGCCAAAGCTCTCCGGCTTTGTAGTGGAGCCTTCCGAACATCACCTATCCCAGCACTGCAAGTAGAAGTAGGGGAGATGCCTTTAAATCTTAGGAGGTTAAAACTATTGGGTAAACTTACAAGGGCATGAAATTACACATCCTACAAAACTGGTGTTAGAAGAATGCTGAGAATATGGTCGCATTGTGAACAGTAGTTTTGGATGGAACAGCAATAAAGAGGCAGATGACATGGGAATCAGTACTATACCTTGCAGCAAAAATGTCAACTTGAGCACAATTCCACCTTGGTTTTTCTGCTATCCTGTAGTTAATCTAGAAGCTAAAAATGTTCACCTTATTTTCCATGACAACAAGGGCGGCGTCATTACGCTCATTTTGTCATCTTACTTCCGGCTGAGCGGGACTTCAACTTCCGGCTGAAAGGACCTACGCTAGTTTCTAGCATATTTCTATAGTTGTAACGGTAAAATATGTTAAGTATTATATGCTCAGTTAGGGGCTGACATAACAATTGGATTAAGAGGATAAAACAATTTAACCAACGGTGTTACGAACACAATGTAGGCTAAAGCGATCGGAATGTTGTGATGTACTTTACGATTTACACGTGGAGTACCTGAGGCAATGGCGGAAGGCGCTAAACTTGAAGTGCTCACCCAAGCGCTGCGTGTTCGTACCATGTGTGTTATATGTGTGTTCGTACCATTTTATGGACGGGGAGCAGACTGACGAACGAACACCCTTTTACCCCGAGTAAAGGCTCGGCCACGATGTTCTGGTAAAGAAGTCCCGCCGGGTGCTGAACAGGTTGTCAGATTCAGGTAAGCTACCTAACTGTTGTTACCTAACTTACCTATCTATGTGCTTGTTAGCCTAACGTTAGATGAAGTCCGTTCTATGAATACATTTAAGATTAGTAACGAGCCGTTCACAAAATACAACGAATCTTGCATGATTACCATTGGCCACCTAAATGTCATATTTCTTATATTTCGTTTACTTTGTTATATGGACCTAAGGGTCTGAAATAAAGAATGAATGAATATTCACAATAGTACAATATATTATGGTACATTACAGTCTTACAATAGCTCACATTATTCCTGTAAGGAGGCCAGCTAGCTACATCTCTTATTCAGATATTGATATTGACCTACATAGAGTTAGGAGATTGTGTGTATACTGTCTCGTTTTTAATGCATCTCTCTTTTTCACACTGTTCTAAGTATGAGTGCCATCATAAATTAATTAATTCTCATGATCTATTTTAAGTACTAATGTAATAATGTTTATGGTTATATTATTTCCATAGATGCATCGATGAGAGTCAGTGTTGCAGTGGACAACTGTGAGGATGATCACAGCCACACGCCCCAGACCTGTGATGCAGACACACAATGGGAGGATCCATCCGTCTCTGACCACAACTACACTTCAAAATCTCAACTCAACCTGAAGCCACCTACATCTGAAATGGTCACACAATGCGTTGAGGCAGTGCCATTTTACATAACTCTGCTGAGAAACGACCACCTTTGTCAGCTCTACACAGGGTCGACGTTGATGCATTCCACTCAGTTGCCGAGCACCTTCCCAGTTCACACACCAACAGCTTTCAGCTACACACTTGGTATCAGCTCCTGATGACTCTGATGAAGCTGCATCTTAAAGGGTTAGTTCACCCAAAAATGAAAATTCTGTCAGTAATTACTCACCCTCATGTTGTTCCAACCCCGTAAGACCTTCGTTCATCTTCGAAACACAAATTAAGATATTTTTGATTAAACTGAGAGCTGTCTCACTCCTCCATTTTTTTTTTTTTTTGTGTTCCTAAGATGAACGAAGGTCTTACGGGGTTGGAACAACATGAGGGTGAGTAATTACTGACAGTTTTCATTTTTGGGTGAACTATCCCTTTAATTTATTGCAGGGTGATCTTGCTGAAAGGTTTGAGGTTTCTCAGTCCATTGTAAGCAAGGTGATTTCGTGTTTGCGTGACATCATGGAGGAGAAGTGTTTCAGAGAGCAGTTTCCAAACACAACATGTAGAGCACAATATATCAAAATATCGCAAATGTATATATTGCAATATGCATAATTTTTTTTTTGCTTTAATAAGCTTTAATCAGTTTATATAATTCATACAGTGAAAAACTAAGCAGTGTTTTACTTTTACATTTGATTATTCAGTTTCTGTTGTTAAATAGACCTAATGTAGGATAACCTGAACCCCGTGGTTTACACTGATGTAAAAATAACACATCTTATATACAGTAAAACACTGATGTTCACTTTCACAAGTTGAAGGGATGTTTTCTTGTTACAAAAAGAATGTGAAACACATATGTAGGTTATATAATTTTAAATCTAATTTAAGTTAATTTTATATACTTTAAGCATTATCATATCGCATTGTTTAATGAGTTATCGCATATCGCATTTTTCTTCAATAACTTAATAACTTCATCCAGGCAATGAAGTAATGGCAGACAGAGGCTTCACCATTACCGATCTCTATGAAAGGAAGGTGAAACTTGTCCTCCTTGTGAATCTTGTAAAGCAGATGTTACCTGTTGTGAATGTAGTTATTTTTATAAACCTTTACAATGTGACCAGATGTTACCTGTCAGTTATTTATTATAAAACAATATAATGTGAGCTCTGTAGATTCCCCTTAAAACTTAAATGAATTAAGTCTTATAGTTAGAAGGAATAAGTCACGTCAAGTTTGCAAATGAATACCATCTTGGTTTATTACTTATGAAATTTAAATGGTGAAATGTTTCTACATGAAGGTCAGTAAGAAGGTGTCTCTAGCTTCCTGAAAACATCAAACACTTCTTACAACTGATTTTATACAACTTATTTAATCGTTCATATAACCAATTACCTAATCTCCTATCCTTAACCCTAAATATTCTAATTCCTTATTATTTACAAATATTTTTTTATTGCTGCTCCATCAACTCCTTCTGACAGGAGGACGTAGTTAAATATTCCCATAGGTTAACGTTACCTCTGGCAACGTTAACAATGACGATGGATGAGACAATGTGAGACGAACTGATAGCTACGAAGTTTTCTCCGTGCTCCCAATTTAAAACATTTACGGTATTAACGTTATTAGTCATTTTGATAAAGTTTTGGCTAACTATAAACAATCTTCTAACGACTGAAATAGCTACCGGATGTGCCGTGTCAGTGTAGCGGAAGTCGGATGACAAAATGCGGAAGCGCGAAGTATTAAAAGTGGGCGGGGCGGAATAAGGTGAATAATCAAGACGGGATTGTATCAAAGTGTACAGCAGTACCTAGAAGTAATGTATGATGATACAGTAAAAATATTTACAGATGCATCCAAAGAACCAGCAGGTAAAACGGGGGTGGCTGTATACATTCCTAAATATAAAGTTATAATACAAAAAAGAACCTCAAACCACCTCTCAATCTTCTCTCAATCTTCTCAGCAGAGATTATAGCCATCATAATGGCACTACAGTGGGTAGAAGAAGTGAAGCCATATAAATCCGTTATTTGTTCAGACTCTATGTCCTCCCTAACTAGCATCCAGACTGGGAAATCTGCAAGCAGACAGGATCTTTTAGATGAAGTTCATCAGATGATTTTCAGGATAACTCAACAGAAGCTAATATTACAGTTCACTTGGGTTCCAGCGCACACAGGTATTGAGGGCAATGAGAGGGCAGACGAGTTGGCAAAAGAAGCACTTAAAGCAGAACAAGTAGAAGTACAGGTTCCACTCAGCAAATCAGAATTGAAAACAATAATTAAAGATGGTATTCATAAACTCTGGCAAGATAAATGGGATAAGGGGGAAAAAGGTAGGCACTTATAGTATTCAACAGTTAAAATGATCAGCTCACTTTCACGACAGGAGGAAACCTGGTTCACCAGGCTAAGGTTAGGACATACAGGACTGAACAGCGGCTTACACACAATAGGGAAACATGAGACAGGATTGTGCCCATATTGTACGGAAACAGAAACCGTGAAGCATGTACTTCTGACATGTAGGCAGTACTCTGAAGAGAGAGAACTATTTAAGAGGGTAACAAATAACTCTGTTACTTTGAGCAACTTGTTGAGTCTACCTGGAACACAGTCTATAACCAAAGCAGTGATAGAGTTTCTAAAAGAAACACAATTAGCAAGAAGACTTTAGTTTATTTATTTATTTATTTTTTCTGGAGGTTTGAGCTGAGGTTGAAGCTGGAGGAGCTGAACACGCAGCGCTAGCTGAAGCTTGGGCTCTGATCTTCTTCTTTTTTATATATATATATATATATGCACATTTATTTATGACTTCCCAATGTGATCACGCCTCAATCCTGTAGATGGCGGTAATGCACAAAGATTGCAAGCTGCCAATAAAATTCAATGAAGAAGAAGAAGAAGAAGAAGAAGAATGCGTTCGCTACTTTCCCATTGACAATAGTTGGCAACATTGTTTCCCTCATTGAGAGTTTCACTGTCGAGTCTTCTGAGGTGAGGAGAGCAGTTCACGGTATTTCTCACATTTACTCAACCATCACACACACTTTATACAGTTTGATTAAGCGACAGACTCATTTCTGTATTGTTTTCATCGATCACAGCGATACTTGTGCGTCTTTTCTGGCGTCTTCCTTCTGAAATAAACATTTAGTGCAGCAGCAGCGAGCATGAGGAGAATATGTTGAGTTCATTCAGACCTGAGCGATGTTGTGTTCGTTTGTGTGATTGTCTCGATGTTTGGAGTGAGAACTGTTACTGAATGTCAAGTTAAGAGGTAAAGTTTGAGATCTGTGAGGGAATTGATGGGAATAGATATCAAGTGTTATACTGATAAGTTACTTTACGTTGAGCCTATAATGAGCAACGTCAGACATTTAAATCAACTCTTAAATGTTAATATTAATAAATGAATAGCGTTTTACTATTGGAACAATATTGCTTTGTGATGCTCTTTATTTTTAAACATTTTATGATCATTGTCAGTTTCAGCGCACATAAATGTAATATTTTAATGATTTAAGTACTTCGTGATTGTCATCAAATCTAACTATATTTAGATTCAAATGTACATATTATGCTTCTGTAATTATTTATCTGTAGAGCAGTTTTCCAGGCTTTTATCATGTATTCTGACTCAAATAATGTGTTTCTAACAGCAAACACTCAGAATAAAGTGAGATGATCTGCTGATGGTCCTGAATGGCTTGTTGAATGAGTGTTGATAGTCTGAGGCTCATCAATATTAACAGATCTGCTGAAAACACTCTTTATTTCATGACAATAGTTCCTGTTTTCACCTCATTTATTAGATCTCCTGAAATTCATCATCAGCGAAGCTCCTCCCACTGCAATTCTCCAATAAATGCTTGAAAACAAGTGAAGACGAGCATCAGAGCATCAGGAAGAGCTGAAATCTGCAAAGACTGAGTTTATTAAAGAGGACAGAGAGAACATGAGTGATCCAGAACCCTGCAGAATGAAACACACTGAAGATCCTGAAGAACACAGAGGTTGGTGTTTATTCTTCATTCATTCATGATGCTGAAGAACATTCATGTTAGAAACATTCATATTTTGCGGCTATACAGTTTCCACTTATTGTGCCTCTAGTTCTTATTCTGCTCTTTTGTTTCAATACTAGTTGACAGAATATTTCTGGTGCAAGGTTGTTCACACACTTAAAAATTAGTTTAAAAAAAGAATAATTTACAAAATTGTCAAAACTCAAAACATTATGCTTCCTTTGAATTAGGCAATGGTGCCATCTTACAGGTTTCTGGTCCATTACTTTTAATGCCTGTTTATATAATGCCCTAACGGGTGTAATTGTTGTTTGATTGGCCTGTCCCCAAACAGTAATGCAATATGATTGATAGATGAGAAAATATCATAGAATGCATAAACTGCTGTGCTGCCTTAATGGGTAATATATTGTCTTATTAAAGGGATACTTCACCTCTGGGAAGATGAATGTGTATTTAAAATAGGTCATTTAAGTAGAAGAAATGTGAAGAATTTTTTTAATTTGGAGCTTTCTAGACTGAGAAAAGCCAGAAAATGTATTTTTGGCTTGTGTGGATGAAAGACAACAACTCCCAGAATGCACTTGCTTCGCTGCCTTAGGAGGCCACGCCTACCGGTAAGAGTGCGCAGTTGAAAACAACAAGGCTAGCCTACATGATGAGTTTGCCAGGGAATTGCCAGGGATCTCTAGAGATCGCCCAAAATGTCCGGGATTCGGCTTTTGCATTCTACAGTCGCCATTCATTCATCATTGTTTACTGTGGCGAGCAGGACGAGGCTGACGGCCGCGGGAGAACGGCGCGAGGCTGGTGGCGTCATTACTGAGACGCGCCGGGTCTCGCATCTCTCACGGAGGAGCGGGAATTTTCTTAGCAATGGTAAAACGCACATCAACCGATCACTTGTTTAGCGTTCATGTAAACACTACATTCAGATTCACCGATCGGAATGAATTTAGTTGGATTGAAACAAAGAATGGCAACCGCATAACGCAAAAGCCGAATCCCAGACATTTTGAACGTTCTCGCCCGCCAGACAAGTCCGGGAAAAGGAAGATGGTAACCCCTACTTTATCAGCTTTCTCCTACTACTCAGCTTTCTCCACAGAACAAGAGCCTGCTAGCTTAGCTTCCAAAGAAAGACGGCTGACACTGTGTTCATTCTGTGAGTGGGATCCCACCTCCTATGGGCGGGTTGAGAACATGCGGGACAGCTCCTCCTACTGGCTGTAGTCTTTAGCCTCTGGCCAGAAAATCCTCCGATGACGCAAAATGACGATTTTTGCGTCATCGGAGGATTTTTTCCAGACAAAAAAAATACATAAATCTCTTGTCTCAGGGGGATATGAGGGTGGAAAGCATGGTAATTCGAAAATACTACAGGTTTTCTACTAATACAAAGCTTAATGCTAAATCCTGAAGTATCCCTTTAATCGGAAGCAGTTTAAATTTGTCTTCTTGACAGTTCTGCACAGTCTCTTTACATGACTATCAAACTTAAGATGAGAATCTAAAGTAACCCCTAGAAATTTAAATTCATGTACCTCATCCATCTCCTCCTCATCAATCTTTATTCTAAAATTTTCATTGACCTTTCTTTTTATTGAAAAGCACATAGAGACTGTCTTATCATAGTTCAGGGTCAGATGATTATTTCGGAGCCACTGTGATACACCATCCAGTTCTTTTGAAAGCATCTCAGCTGCAATCTGAGGGGTTTTTGCTGAGACGTATATAATTGTGTCATCTGCATACATTTGGCATTTAACCCTTTTGCAACTGTCTGGAAGATTATTAATATATAAACTAAAAAAGTAAAGGGCCTAAAATTGAACCTTGTGGAATTCCGATTCGACAAGATTGAATCGATGACTGGGTGGAATTTATTTTAACACATTGCAGATCATTCTAGATATGATCTAAACCAAGTTATTGCATCATGTGACAAGTTACAATTTTCTAATTTATTTAAAAGAATTTCGTGGTTGACAGTATCAAAGGCTTTTTTCAAGTCCAGAAATACTGCTCCCACTACATTACCTTCATCTAATGACTGTTTTATCATTTCAGTGAGGTAACAGTTTGCCAACTCTGTTGAGTACCGTGGTCTAAACCCAAATTGTTTGGCGTGTAGAAGATGATTACTTTCAAGATAATCAACAAGTTGTTTGGCAACTGTTTTTTCAAGATCCTTTGAGAGTGCTCAGTGCTTCAGATGCTCCAGACTTAAAGACTGGAGTTATAATAGCGTTTTCCATTGCTGAGGGAATCCATTTGCTCTTATGGATACATTTACTACGTGTAACTGGCATTAAAAGGAGAGAACTGTGCTTTTTTATAAAAGCTGTATCCAAGCCAAAGTTATCCTTGGCCTTAGATTGCCGTAACTGTCTAAAAACTTCAGCAGTTTCACTCTGGTCCACCTCTTTTATACAAAAAGATGTTGTTTGGTCTCTCAGGAAGTATTTTAATTGTACTGGTTGAAAACTGTCAGCCAATTCCTCAGCTGATTGGATAAAGACTTTATTAAATTGGTTTGCAATTTCAGTCCTTTCATTTAGGGGTGGCTCGATACCACTTTTTCATGTCCGATACTGATACCACACAATTGAGTATCTGTCGATACCGATACCATACCATATATATTTTTCTTAATTAAGCTAATAACACATTTGTCAGGAGGATGCACTGTGCTTAACCTAGCCATCTAAAAAGCATCATGCTCAAACAGCTGTACCCGACTATTCGAATATTTGAATATTCGTTCGATGGGTTGGTATTCAATTTGAGAATTTGACATTCGAATATTCGTGTTTTTTTTTGTACATGGCATCCCCCTCGAAATGGTTCTCATTCGCGCTTGAATATGTTCAACACTATAAAATCTGACGAAATATAGATAGACACACTAGACGAGACACGTTCAGAATGAATAAACTTTTAATAAACTACAGAACAGGGCGAGTGGGAAGCGGCGCGATTATATGCTCCGAGAACTCTTTTTTTTTTTTTTTACAACTATCTTATAAAGCCTAGCCATTTTTAATATGGACAGTTGAAGGAACCCAACCTCGTTATTTGATGCTTCTTGGCCAGTTGGCCTACTAAAGTGTTCCTGCAACGGGAGTGTTCTCTGGCTAGAGCGCAGAACAGCGGAGTTTGTAAGGACAGAAGTGCATGCCTGCGAGCTTGTATTTTGGGTTAAGCTGCGTTGCTTTGACATTGTGGAAAATAGAATAATAGAAACAAAATGTATTAAGCTTTTTACCCCTTATTATCAATCTAAATTAATCTCGTTTTTAATTTAACTTAATTTCGTTTTTCTTTATTTAAATTCGTTTTTTTCTTTAATTAAATTTTGTTTATCTTTATTTAAATTTCGTTTCTTCTTTATTTAAATTTTGTTTATCTTTATTTAAATTTCGTTTTTTTCTTTAAATTTCGTTTTTCTTTATTTAAATTTAATTTCTGTATTTAAATTTATGTTTTTCGTTATTTAAATTTCGTTTTTTTCTTTATTTAAATTTCGTTTTTATTTATTTAAATCTACCCATTACTGTGTCAGTAATTTGTTAGTCAGAAAAATATTAGACTACCTTATTAAAAGTATTGCTTAAGTTTAGGGCTGCAACTAACGATTATTTTGATAATCGATTAATCGGACGATTATTTTTTCGATTAATCGATTAATCGGATAGGGTTTTTTTTTTTAATTCAAAAAAAAATTCATTTGTTTATAACTAAATAAAACCCTAAATCAGGGTATTTATGTGTAAAAGTGTACTTTAAAAAGTGCAAAAGCCACACATTGATTTTTACTAATATAATCTTTAATTTTTACATTTTAAACCCCAAACACAAAAGTTTGTCCAGTTTTTAAACAGTAAAACTTCTTTAAATATCCAAAATATATATAAACAAAACAAAATATTGAGTTGCGCTGCTCATATAAACTTCACATTATGAAATTAGGACACAAACATGTTTGTAATAAGATATTAAGCAGCAGATTTTGAATTCCAATGTAGAATGCGATCTGTTATTTCTTGATAACAGACCGCTGCGAAGTATAACACACCAGAAAAACAGAGCGTTGCTATGGACGCAGGATTCTAACCGTAGAGACGGAACGGACTATTTTCTTTAGCGGAAGCAATACAATCATTTTTAAATCAATAAACTCCTTTTTAAATCAATATTTTGTGTAAAATTATATTAATTTGGTGGGTAGCCATGTAATAAGCGGGATTATCCCTTACATAGTAGACAAATGCTATAAAAAGAGAGCGGAATGGAGGTACGCAGCTGACAACAGGCTTGATTAAAAGTAACGTTACAGGAAAAATGATGTATTACTGCACAAGCATTCGCTGAAAACCACTGACTACAGAGACTAAAAAACAATATTTTACTGCTGCTGTTATTTAACTGCCTTTATATTTAGTGCTTCACTTTGTAAACACCATTTAATTTAACCTATTTCTGCGGTAGCGCTATTTTAATCCATCACTTATGTTGCGAGCGAACTGATTGCGCAACCTGATGCTCGATACAAAATAGATCTAGTGTGACTGTCCCGAAGTTAGTAAACAAAGCTGTTTACACAGTAGCATTGAATTAAAATAGACTATACCATTTTCACATCTTCATATAATGAGAATATACAGTTTTTGCTTGCCGTGCTGATGTTTCTCTCCGATTACTCTCTGCCATTTCGCGTGACTGCAGTGCGTTGTCATGAAAGTGACGTCATCAGCAACGCTCCCCGTGACGTGAGCAGACCAACTAATCGACAATGACATTCGTTGACAACGATTTTCATAATCGATTATTATCGATTTTATCGATTAGTTGTTGCAGCCCTACTTAAGTTAACAGACCTGTGTGTGTGTGTCACGTGCGAGTGTACTTTGTGTTGTTCATGGGGAAGATGCGTTTTATATCACTAGACTAGTGCAGTAATCCGTTCTCGGAGCATAAGCCGTGCCCGCGTGAGGCGCGCCGCTTCCTGCTCGCGCTGTTCTGTAGTTTATTAATTATGAACGTATCACGTCTTATTTGAAATAACTCCACACAGCTGACATGATAACTTAATTGCTGAGAGGGCTTACCTCACTCACCTCTAGCTACCGTTCACGTGATGCCAGTGTTGCCAAGTCCGCGGTCTCTCCCACCCCGAAACGCGATTGGCTATTTTTAAAAAGCAATTGGACGGGATTTGTATGTGAAAATCTGGCAACCCTGCGTGACGCGTGTTGCTCATCTCTCTTTACGGCATGTCTCTCAGGTGTTGTTAAGCATTTGTATGACAATTTAGGACTAAGGGACGTGGTCGTATCGGATCGGGTTATACTCCCGCGATTCATGCAATATCCGATCCAGTGATTTTGGCCAGTGTCGGACTAATACCGATACCGAATATCGGATCGGCGCACCCCTACTTTCATTACTGACTATTCCATCTCTATTTAACTCTGTTATTCATTTTTGTTGTTTAGGCACTCGATTATTTGAAACTATGAAACGGTACAGGATGTTCTGGGTTTATTTTCAACAAAGTGCTTTTCACAATACAAATTGTATTAAAGCAGCTTCACAGTATTAAATAAAATAATACAACAAGGTTTGTTTCTAGTGGAATTTATTGATTGATGAAAATAAATTAATATTCCGAAAATATCCCCAACTGAGCAAGCCCAAGGCAACAGTGGCAAGGGTCCAGAAAAAAAGTTCTCCTCTGGCGTTTATGAACTAGAGACCGGATTTAACTGTAAGATTAAACTATTATATAAATGCCTAGCTGAAGAGATGCGTCTTTAATCTAGTTTTAAACTGGGAGAGTGAGTCTGAGCAACGAACAGTATCAGGAAGGCTATTCCAGAGTTTTGGAGCTAAATGTGAAAATGCTCTCCCTCCTTTGGTGAATCTGGATATCCTAGGTATGACCAGAAGCCTCGAATTTGGAAGAAGACGTTGGGTCAGAGATTTATGTGTACATGATGGCATTCAGCTATCACTATCTAAGGCTCCATTGACAGGTAACTTATTTTGGATCCATAGATATAAACAAACTGCTTCAGTGTGTCGCATAGACGTCGTCATAGTCTTGTTGCTCCCCGTTCTATGATTGGTTCCCATTTTTGAGGGGAAAATCTGGTCCATGGTGGATAAAATCAAGGCAGCATGGGGAAATATTGGAAAATATACTATATTGGGGATTTTGACCGTGATCCCATGCAATTAGCACAACATTAGAACTGCATCCCATGCAATTAGGCCTACTATACTATATTCCTATAACCATTTGTGTTCGTGATTTTTCACCGCTAATCCACTTAAATCATAACATTAATCATGTAGATCAATCACATTCCCTCACGGAATGTCCCCACCTCTGGTGACACGCAGCGATCTGATATCTCATTGTTTGCGGTTACCATGGCAGCTCAGAACGTTGGAGTATCGGCGAGCCTATCAGGGATGAGTTCCCTAATGAATATTCATGAGTGTTCCCCTATCACCCTGCTAAAAAAATAATAGCCATTAGATCTATTTCCGCACAGCACTCTGTTGTGTTGGGTCCCACGGGAGTGCAGGTCTCTAGTCTACATGTGCATACACAACTTTTAAAAACTGGCAAATGCACTGAAAGCTTCGTTGGCAGATTTAAGTTGAAGTTATAAATCAAAGTCCATTTTATTGACGCCGAATGGGGCATAGTTTGCATAGTAAACAAAGCACCTTTCTGTTCGGCCGTAGTTTAAAGTATTCCCATACTTTGGATGATCGTGGTCTGTCATTTTCAGCATGAGAGGGAGCAGAAGCTGCCATTACTCGATATTTAAACGTAATAATGAATGACGTGTCGACGCTTTTTATGTGTGTTGACGTATTTTCATAGTCCACGTAATCGATTACATCGACGCGTCGTTGCGGCCCTAATGTAAACAAATAATTCTACTGTAAACAAAGTCTATGATTTAAAGACTAAAAGGTAAAATAGACTTTATAATATTAAAGTCACTTGAACAGAGGAAACGGGCTTTCAGCAGCTTGAACATTTTTTGCCATTAACTGCATTTCTTTGGATCTACATGAGTTTCAATGTGTGTGATAAAAACACCAGCCTGTCCACAGCATCTGGTTTCAAAGCAGCTTTACCGAGATAAACATTTAATTTAAGGTAACAGATTGTTTTTGGCTTTATAGCGGTTCTTTAATAAAGTTATTTTCCAGTTAAAGTTAGTTTTGATAGATTCGCTTCCGTCGCAACGATCATTTGTTATTAAATTAGGGACCGCTAAGACGACACCATTCTCTCTACACAGACTTTAAACGCAAACCTGTGAGAAACGCTGATGGCGTTCACATGCGCATTAAGAATTGGTTCTATAGTTATGTGCGTTTGAATATGTGTGCAGGGGCCCATTCTTCGTACGTTGCAAAAGCAATACAAAGATACGATACAAAGCACAACTGGTTTGAGTGTTTCTGATTGCATAAAATAATAAAATAAACAAACAAGTTCATGGCGAATGAAGTGGTAATGAATGAAATGAAATTGAATATTTTTTCTTTCATGCCAGACCTGATGGAAAAGAGTGAGGAGAGAGAAGAACTGAGTGAAGTGAAGGAGGAGAGTGAAGAACTGAGTGAAGTGAAGGAGGAGAGAGAAGAACTGAGTGAAGTGAAGGAGGAGAGAGAAGAACTGAGTGAAGTGAAGGAGGAGAGTGAAGAACTGAGTGAAGTGAAGGAGGAGAGTGAAGAACTGAGTGAAGTGAAGGAGGAGAGAGAAGAACTGAGTGAAGTGAAGGAGGAGAGTGAAGAACTGAGTGAAGTGAAGGAGGAGAGAGAAGAACTGAGTGAAGTGAAGGAGGAGAGTGAAGAACTGAGTGAAGTGAAGGAGGAGAGAGAAGAACTGAGTGAAGTGAAGGAGGAGAGAGAAGAACTGAGAGAAGTGAAGGAGGAGAGAGAAGAACTGAGTGAAGTGAAGGAGGAGAGAGAAGAACTGAGTGAAGTGAAGGAGGAGAGTGAAGAACTGAGTGAAGTGAAGGAGGAGAGAGAAGAACTGAGTGAAGTGAAGGAGGAGAGAGAAGAACTGAGTGAAGTGGAGGAGGAGAGTGAAGAACTGAGAGAAGTGAAGGAGGAGAGAGAAGAACTGAGTGAAGTGAAGGAGGAGAGAGAAGAACTGAGTGAAGTGAAGGAGGAGAGAGAAGAACTGAGTGAAGTGAAGGAGGAGAGAGAAGAACTGAGAGAAGTGAAGGAGGAGACTGAAGAACTGAGTGAAGTGAAGGAGGAGAGAGAAGAACTGAGTGAAGTGAAGGAGGAGAGAGAAGAACTGAGTGAAGTGAAGGAGGAGAGAGAAGAACTGAGTGAAGTGAAGGAGGAGAGAGAAGAACTGAGAGAAGTGAAGGAGGAGACTGAAGAACTGAGTGAAGTGAAGGAGGAGAGAGAAGAACTGAGTGAAGTGAAGGAGGAGAGAGAAGAACTGAGTGAAGTGAAGGAGGAGAGTGAAGAACTGAGTGAAGTGAAGGAGGAGAGAGAAGAACTGAGTGAAGTGAAGGAGGAGAGAGAAGAACTGAGTGAAGTGAAGGAGGAGAGAGAAGAACTGAGTGAAGTGAAGGAGGAGAGAGAAGAACTGAGAGAAGTGAAGGAGGAGACTGAAGAACTGAGTGAAGTGAAGGAGGAGAGAGAAGAACTGAGAGAAGTGAAGGAGGAGAGAGAAGAACTGAGTGAAGTGGAGGAGGAACATCATGTCAAACCTGGAGGAAAACCTTTGAATACATTTTTAAAGAAAAGAAGAGCCAAGAAAACTTTCACCTGCACTCAGTGTGGGAAGAGCTTCACAACTAAACAAAGTCTTGAGCGTCACATGAGGATCCACACTGGAGAGAAGCCGTTCACATGTGATCAATGTGAAAAGAGATTCTTATGCAAAAGTAATCTTAAGAGTCACATGAGGATCCACACCGGAGAGAAGCCGTTCTCATGTGATCAGTGCGGCAAAACATTTCTTGGGTCATCAGACCTGAAGAGACACCTGACAGTTCATACGAAGGAGAAGCCGCATTCATGTTCTGTGTGTGGAAAGAGTTTTTCACTGCTGAAACATTTACATACACATGAGAAAACTCACACTGGTGTGAGAGAGTACATGTGCTTTGAGTGCGAGAAGACTTTTATAACAGCGAACTGTTTGAAACTGCACCAGAGAATTCACACTGGAGAAAAACCTTACAAGTGTTCACACTGTGACAAGAGATTCAATCAGTCAGGAGATATGAAATCACATGAGAGGATCCACACTGGAGAGAAACCTTACAAGTGTTCACACTGTGACAAGAGATTCAGTCAGCCATCATCTCTGAAAACACATGAGAGGATCCACAGCAGAGAGAAGTCACACGTGTGATCAGTGTGGAAAGAGTTTATCTTTTAAAAGTCACCTGAAGCTACACATGAAGATCCATGAAGTGGAGAAACCACATCACCTCAGTCTGAGATCTTCACCTTATGTCTTTAATGGCTCGTGCCCATAGCCCTAGACGATGAATAGTTAGGTGGATTGGATTAGCTGTAGGGGAGACTTTCACCTTTTGTCTTTAAATGGGGGGGGGGGGGGTGAAATTTTTATCATGTATCCTGACTCAAATAATATGTTTCTAACAGCAAACACTCAGAATAAAGTGAGATGATCTGCTAATGACCCTGAATGGCTTGTTGAATGAGTGTTGATAGTCTGAGGCTCATCAATATTAACAGATCTGCTGAAAACACTCTTTATTTCATGACAATAGTTCCTGTTTTCACCTCATTTATTAGATCTCCTGAAATTCATCATCAGCGAAGCTCCTCCCACTGCAATTCTCCAATAAATGTTGGAAAACAAGTGAAGACGAGCATCAGAGCATCAGGAAGAGCTGAAATCTGTAAAGACTGAGTTTATTAAAGAGGACAGAGAGAACATGAGTGATCCAGAACCCTGCAGAATGAAACACACTGAAGATCCTGAAGAACAAAGAGGTTGGTGTTTATTCTTCATTCATTCATGATGCCGAAGAACATTCATGTTAGAAGTTGATGAAAATAACTGTCATTAGTGATTGATGTTTTGATTGTCAACATCAGATCAAGCTAAATAATATTTTAACTGTTTTATTTTACATGCATTTTATATCTGGTTCCCAATTTGCAACAATGTTACCATAATTTTAGTCATTTTCAATTTAGTTTACTAAATTGTTATTTTTTTAGGAATAATCAGTAAACACTAAGTTACTGTTGAAGTTGTATTTGTCAAATATCATACAAGTTATTCATAATTATAGAGATTCTTCTTATAATAACCTTGGTAACAGGGTTGATGAATGCGATCAACGTAGGGGTGTGCGATATTGACAAAAAAATGTTATCTCAATATTTTTGGGGATTTTGCCGATAACGATAATCAGATTTGTAAAATATTGCACTCAGGAACAAAATATGTATGTAAACTAGGGCTGCATCTAACGATTATTTTTGTTGTCGATTAATCTATTGATTATTTCTTCGATTAGTCGACTAATCTAACGATTATTTTTCCGATTAATCTAATGATTATTTTTGGGATTAGCTGATTTATCCATTGATAAACTTTCCAATAAATAATAAGTACAACAATATATCAGCTGTATTTTAGTAGCATCTGTATATTATTTTAACATTAAATATATGAATGATGACAAATTTATTTCGGAAAGGGTATTTGTCATTTTATTATGAAATATGTGAACAGGAAGCATTTTAAACTTTATTTTTAACTAATGGTACTATTTCATAAAATGTAAGATACAGTCACAGGCCTATTTAGGAAATGTTTACTATAGTCTGTTATTAATTACCGTAGTGGGAGTATGATTTTCTTACCGTATTTTCCGGACTATAAGTCACACTTTTTTTTATAGTTTGGCTGGTCCTGTGACTTATAGTCAGGTGCAACTTATATATCAAAATTAATTCATACAATAAAGCACTAAGCTTAATTTAGGTTGTAGGTGACATTAGAGGTCGACTGATTTGCTTTGTTTTTTTTAGGCCGATGCCGATCTTTTGAAAGGTCGATGGCCGATTAATGCTGCCGATTTATTTTGGCCGATTAATGCTGCCGATTGATTTTGGCCGATTATGTGCTTGTTTTTAACCTCTATTTGAATGATAAAATGTAGCACAAATAATTACTTAAGATAGACAAGATTTCTCAAAAACATTTATTGAACACTTGACAAATTTAGGGCTGAACGATTAATTGCATTTGCGATAATATCGCGATATGATGAAACGCGATTTTCTAACCGCGAAAGCTGCGATTAAACTTTGGTCACGTGACATGCGAAAGTAAAGCAGTCTGCACTACGGAGGAAGCATCAACTTGGCACGCTATTATAGACCTGGCATAGGCTACAGGAAAGAACAGTTTGTGTTTAATTTATGTGATATTGTGTTATAGATTCTCTCCAACAATTTTGTATCTATTCAGATAATTTCAGAATAGAGTCTGAGCTTAGTTTTAAACACAGATACGTGATTACGCTGCGTGTGCTTTATAAACAACCATAATTTCTGCTTGCTTCTAATTCCTCTGTCTCACACACACACACGCACACACGACACCACTCGCACCTTCCGAAAAATAATCTTTCATAAAGTTCGGAGAAGTTGAAGCGAATTACAAGGACATTCGCGGGCTGCATTGCACAAGATGCGCTATAAGATACGCGTCACGCGTGCTTTGCTTGATGTTACTCTTGTAGTCTCGCCCGCCGGCGCCGGTATTTTCCTTACAAATGCTCTACGAAGGCATCATTATGTCTTTTGGAATGCAGTTGGCTTATATATTAAAAATATGAAAATCACCGACAGAAGCTGCATTCAGTTTCAAATAGTCACACGCGCTTGCGAAGAGCACTTGAGCATGCGGCTGTGAGCGACTCGTCTACGTGGTTAAATGTACTTGCATCTCAAAATGCTTTTATGACGTGAAATTAATGTAAATGCAGTCAGTTATTTTAACAGACAGGACAAACCACATCTTATATTTCAAAAGAGATGAACATTTAGTTTTTTAATGTGTATTTCTTTTTAAAAGTACTTATAAATATTTTAAGTTTTATTAATAAGATTATTAATAAGAAAAAAATTTGATCGACTCATGAGGTGCCTAAAGATTCTATGGAAGCTTGTTTCCGCCACAAAAAAAAAAAGATAATTGCGACTTTTTATCTCACAATTGCGAGTTTACATCTCGCAATTCTGACTTTATTTCTCAGAATTGCGAGATATAAAGTCAGAATTGCGTGAAATAAAGTCAGAATTCTGAGATATAAAGTCAGAATTGCGAGATATAAAGTCGCAAATGCGTCTTATAAAGTCAGAATTCTGACTTTATAACACGCAATTGCGAATTTATATCATGCAATTCTGACTTTATATCTCCCAATTGCGTGATATAAAGTCAGAATTCTGAGATATAAAGTCAAAATGCTGAGATATAAAGTCAGAATTGCGTGATATAAAGTCGCAACTGCAAGAAAAAAAGTCAGAATTCTGACTTTATAACACGCAATTCTGACTTTATATCTCAGAATTCTGACTTTATAACACGCAATTGCGAATTTATATCATGCAATTCTGACTTTATATCTCCCAATTGCGTGATATAAAGTCAGAATTCTGAGATATAGTCAGAATTGCGTGATATAAAGTCAGAATTGCGTGATATAAAGTCGCAATTGCAAGAAAAGTCAGAATTCTGACTTTATAACACGCAATTGCGACTTTAAAACACGCAATTCTGACTTTATATCTCGCAATTCTGAGAAATAAAGTCAGAATTGCGAGATGTAAACTCGCAATTGTGAGATAAAAAGTCGCAATTATCTTTTATTTTTTTTTTATTTTGTGGCGGAAACAAGCTTCCATAAGATTCCCATCCTATTTTACAATGATGTATTGCTTATTTTTGTTGAAATAATTGAAAAGATATAGAGCTTAAAAATTAATCGCATATTAAATCGCAATCGCAATATTGGTAAAACTAATCGCAATTAGATTATTTTACAAAATCGTTCAGCCCTAGACAAATTTGTACTTGTACAAAAGACCTTGAGATATGTTTGGTAATTGTACCTGAATGAATGGAAAAATTGCTACATTTCAGATTAATATTAGGGCTGTCAATCGATTAACATTTTTAATCGATTAATCGCATGATTGTCGTGAGTTAACTCGTGATTAATCACATTTAATCACACAATTTTTTATTTGTTCTAAATATACCTTAAATTAGTACTTTTCAAGTTTGTAATACTCTAATCAACGTGGGCATGGATAAATATAGATGTTTTATGCAAATGTATGTTTATTATTGAAACCATAGTCAATATAGAGCATGAAAACGAGACATGTTTCTCGTCACATTTATTTTGTGTTGCATGATCCTAATGGTGTTGCCTACCGTACCTCTATGGACAGTGCTAATTCAGGCTAAGTAGCATATACACTGTGAAGAGCCAAAAATAAATAAATTATAATAATAATGATGATGCAATGATGCAAAACAGAGAAAAGACTACCATAATATAATAATTATTCATGGTTTGCTACAATTACATGATTTCTGGTGTGATAGCCTATATTGGGGATTTTGAGCCTATATTTGATTATTGTCGCCGAATGGGGCATAGTTTGCATAATAAACAAAGCACCTTTCTGTTTGGCCGTAGTTTAAAGTATTCCTGTTTAAAGTAAAACTGTTACCACACTTTTGAGACCAACCGTGACTTCAACAAAACTGCAAACAGTTTGATCCATCCGCACCTCTCCGTGTGTGTGGGTCGGAGCTCTGCTCTTTGTCAATATACAGAGAGGACAGATAAGCTTAGATGCTTTTGGAACCGAAATTTGGCACCAAAAGATAAAGAATTTTTCGATACTCATAGGATCGAAGTATTTTTTTCGATACCATAAAAGTATCGACGTTCGGTACCCAGCCCTAATCGTGCGTGCGCACAAAACAGCATGCCAGAATACAGTTCTCTTTCGAGCTTGAACGAACAATAACACGCACAATTATGCCAAAATGTCTTTTTGTTGAGTATCTTCATAACATAAGAGTAGTCTTATGATGAACGTGAAGAGTCGTGACTCTTGAGAGAATGAGGCGCGTGTGAGATCCGCGTCTCTGACAGCAGCGGCTGGTCTTAAAGGGACAGTACACAGTAGCCACTAATTATATCTGTCGCTAAAGTTGATCAAAGAACAAAGGGAACAGAGAAAAACACTCACTGCTCTTGACTAAAGAACTTTTTTCTTTAGGCAGATTATCACTTATCTGTGTGTGCATTTATTTTCCTTGAGAACCAAGCAAGTTTACTCATGTAACCATTTGTTTATTATATCGCATATCGCATTATGACATTTTCCCCAAATCGTGCAGCCCTAATTTTTACCATGAACGGGAGCAGAAGCTGCCATTACTCGATATTTAAATGTAAATAATGAATGACGCGTCGACGCATTTCATGTGTGTTGACGTATTTTCATGGTCGGCGTAATCGATGACGCCGACGCATCGTTGCGGCCCTAATCTAAACAAATGATTGTACTGTAAATAAAGTCCACAATTTAAAGACTAAAAGGTAAAATAGCCTTTATAATATAAAAGTCACTAGAACGGAGGAAACAGGCTTTCAGCAGCTTGAACATTTTTTGTCATTAAAGGAACACTCCACCGTTTTTTGAAATAGGGCTTATTCACCTTCTTTCCTACATTTAGATAGGTGGGCAAATGCATTTTTGTCTCAGTGCATGCGTTGTTTTAGTTTGACAGGGTCGGCGCTAGCTTAGCTTAGCACAATGAATGGAATTCTTTGTTGCCAGCTAGCATGGCCTGAGTAAAAGTGATCTAAAAAAAAAAAAAACCCCACCTAATTACTTCTTGTGGCCTGCGTATTCACAACGAGTACAAATAGCGATGCAGATTAACACTAGGCGATTTCCTAGGCAGATATTGTCTTGGGACTATATTAGGGCGAAGCACAGGCGAAGCACTGCTGCATAGGCGAAGCACTGCTACTTGGGCGCAGAGATATCACGCAACACATGAAATGTGAATATGTGGTATAATATGTGAATGTGAATACAGGTATAATATGGGTAGATCTATACATGCAATACTGGTCAATTTTAAGAGTGCTGGTCTAGATAATTATAATACATGAAGTGGCAGAGAGGCCGCACTATGCTTAAAAATATGTTTATTTTTATTTGCACAGACGCGTTTCGGTGCGTGCCGCCTTCAGTGTGCAAGTGTACACATTGAGTGAAGCCTGCTCCGATCCACATTTACTTTTCGATCTATACATGCGTCATGTTTAAAATAATCACTTACTCTGTGGACAGTTGTCCATTCACGTGGGGCTTTTTTTCCAGTTCACTTTATCACACCGGGAAAAAAAATAGAGTAAAAGTTACTGCAGGATGGATCAACGCCGTGAAATCCTCGCAGCTGTGACACAACTGCCGGCACGCTCATCTTGATCTGACGCGCTGAGCCTGGTTATCGATGGCAGAAAAATGTCCCACTCTACAGCACAAACACTATTTCAGTCGGGATAGATTGGCATATTCCCCCAGATTCACACCACCAGTTCATGTTGGCTCTCATCCTCACGTCCTCAGGCTGTTGAGCGATCGCAATCTCCTGTCGTTCTATTTCCAAAGCACGCAGCTCATCTTCTGAAAACTCAGGTATGGTTCTTGACTGTCTGAGGAGTCACTCTCTTCGTCTCTCACAAAATTAGCAATGTTCATTGCCATTCATGTACTGTAGGAAAAATAGCCAGCTACTATTCACGCCGGTATGTTGACATTTCATGTGTTGCGTGATATCTCTGCGCCCAAGTAGCAGTGCTTCGCCTGTGCTTCCCCCTAATATAGTCCCAAGTCAATATCTGCCTAGGAAATCACCCAGTGTTAATCTGCATCGCTATTTGTACTTGTTGTGAATACGCAGGCCACAAGAAGTAATTAGGTGGGTTTTTAAAAAAAAAAATTTGATCACTTTTACTCAGGACATGCTAGCTGGCAACAAAGGATTCCATTCATTGCGCTAAGCTAAGCTAGCGCCGACCCTGTCAAACTAAAACAACGCATGCACTGAGACAAAAATGCATTTGCCCACCTATCTAAATGTAGGAAAGAAGGTGAATAAGCCCCATTTCAAAAAACGGTGGAGTGTTCCTTTAACTGCGTTTCTTTGGATCTACATGCGTTTCAAGGTGTGTGATAAAAACACCAGCCTGTCCACAGCATCTGGCTCAGTGGCGGTTCTACATTGAATTACACCCTGGGCGAGACCCCCTTCGACCCCCTTTCCCCTGATCCCCCCCATACCAACAAAAATGCCACCCCGAGCGATTGCCCGGTTTGCCCGTGCCAAAAACCGCTACTGATCTGGCTTGAGAGCTGCTCGGTGACATGTTACAAGTCAAGTCATCCTCATTTATATAGCACTTTTAACAATGTAGATTGTTTCAAAGCAGCTTTACAGAGATAAACGAATAATTTAAGGTAAGATTGTTTTGGCTTTATAGCGGTTCTTTAATTAAGTTATTTTCCAGCTAAAGTTAGTTTTGATTGATTCGCTTCCGTCACAACGATCATTTGTTATTAAATTAGGGGCCGCTAAGACGACACCATTCTCTCTACACAGACTTTAAACGCGAACCTGTGAGAAACGCTGATGGCGTTCACATGCGCATTAAGAATTGGTTCTATAGTTATGTGCGTTTGAATGTATGTGTGCAGGTTTGTAATTCCCTACAAATCAAGCCTAAATAAAGTACTGGGCCTGTATTCATAAAGAATCTTAATGCAAAGAGTAGCTCCTAGTGACAAAATTCTAAGAAAATTCTTAGAAATGTGGGCGTTTACTCTTAAAATTAAAGAAAAAATCCTAGTAAAGAAAAAAGTAATTCAGAAAGCATCTTAACCCTTAAAAGAGGTCTTAAGGTCAAAATTGTTAGGAGCACGGACGAGGACTTTTAAGAGGCTTAAGAGTTTCTTTAGCAGCGGAGAAAATGGCAGAAAGACGAAGAAGGAGAAGAAATGTGTTGCAGACAATGGATGACAGTGAGTTAATAAGATGCTATAGATTAGATCGTGCAGGGATCATGTTTCTGACAGATCTTTTTAGAGACACGCTAATATCTTCAACACATTGCAGAAATGTCATAGCACCAGAAATGAAAGTAATCACTACATTACGATATTTGGCAACTGGGAAAATTCCATGTTTGATGCATTAAAGCCAACATTCAAACCACCACTTAAATAGACATGCCAGCAATCAGTGTAACTGGAAAGAGTGGAACATTTTTTTATCATGCTAAGCCAATCAAATACCTTATAGGAAATTAACGGCATGGTAAATAAAAAAAAAGGATTTATATACACATATATAATGTGTGTGTGTGTGTGTGTGTGTGTGTGTGTGTGAGAACGATCAAATAGGAAAAATTATGCATGTAATTTCAAAGTGAAGGCTTAGAATAGACCCTATACTTAAAATCACTCTTTTTCTTCCTTCTTGGACAACCAGCCAATCACAGTCTTCAAAAGATTGTGTCATACATAGCAACGGGGTCAACCCCGCCTTCTTACTAAGATGAAAGTTTTTGTCTTTTCCTTACTCAGAGTTGCTCTCAGATCGGTCCCGAATCGCTTTTAAGCTAAAACTCCTACGTAAAAGTTAAGCTAAATTAAGAGTTTTCTTAGTGGATTCTTAGAATCTTTATGAATACGGGCACTGGTCTTTCCTTTATTTTTTCCTTTATTTTATTTTGTCACTTCGGGGTAGATGCGCGAAATAAATTTTCCTAACAACGCTTTATCTGTAGAGTGGTAAAGGGATCCTCCATAGGGAGAGACTAGTTGGCACTTCAGCACTGCATTGTCATCGGGTCCTATCAAAACCATTCAAATTGCTCCTAAAAAAGTCAACATGCGCTTTTCGGCAATATACGGCTTTATTGCGGTTATTGTCATGCTTTCCGTCAGTAAATGACAGCTGCTTTCTGGCAGAGCGGGAAGGAAGGATTTGCACAGAGAGATACAAAGTGTGACCGGTTTGAGGGTTTCTGATTGCATAAAATAATAAAAGAAACGAACAAGTTCATGTCATTGTCATTGTCAATGTCATTTCATATTTTTTTCTTTCATGTCAGACCTGATGGAAGAGAGCGAGGAGACTGAAGAACTGATGGAAGTGAAGGAGGAGTGTGAAGAACTGAGTGAAGTGAAGGAGGAGAGTGAAGAACTGAGTGAAGTGAAGGAGGAGAGTGAAGAACTGAGTGAAGTGAAGGATGAGAGTGAAGAACTGAGTGAAGTGAAGGAGGAGAGTGAAGAACTGAGTGAAGTGGAGGAGGAACATCATGTCCAACCTGGAGGAAAACCCTTGAGTTGCTCAAAGACTAAACAGACATTTTTAAAGAAAAGAGCCAAGAAATCTTTCACCTGCACTCAGTGTGGAAAGAGTTTCACAACCAAACAAGGTCTTGAGATTCACATGAGGATCCACACTGGAGAGAAGCCGTTCTCATGTGATCAGTGCGGGAAGAGTTTCAGTCAATCAGCACACCTTAAAGAACACATGAAAATCCACACTGGAGTGAAGCCGTTCTCATGTCATCAATGTGGCAAAACATTTCTTAGGTCATCAGACCTGAAGAGACACCTGAGAGTTCATATGAAGGAGAAGCCACATTCATGTTCTGTGTGTGGAAAGAGTTTTTCACAACGGAAATCTTTACATACACATGAGAAAACTCACACTGGTGTGAGAGAGTATATGTGCTTTGAGTGTGAGAAGACTTTCACTACAGCAAACTATTTAAAACAACACGAGAGGATCCACACTGGAGAAAAACCTTACAAGTGTTCACACTGTGACAAGAGATTCAGTCAGCCAGGACCTCTGAGATCACATGAGAGGATCCACACTGGAGAGAAGCCACACACGTGTGATCAGTGTGGGAAGAGTTTCACAACCAAACGAAGTCTTGAGCGCCACATAAGGATCCACACTGGAGAAAGGCCGTTCTCATGTGATCAGTGTGCAAAGAGATTCTTATGCAAAAGTAATCTTAAGAGTCACATGATGATCCACACTGGAGAGAAGCCGTTCACATGTGATCAGTGCGGCAAAACATTTCTTAGGTCATCAGAGCTGAAGTCACACCTGACAGTTCATACGAAGGAGAAGCCGCATTCATGTTCTGTGTGTGGAAAGAGTTTTTCACTGCTGCAATCTTTACAAACACATGAGAAAATACACACTGGTGTAAGATATTACATGTGCTTTGAGTGTGAGAAGACTTTTACTACAGCGGACGGTTTAAAACTGCACCAGAGAATTCACACTGGAGAAAAACCTTACAAGTGTTCACATTGTGACAAGAGATTCAGTCATCCATCATCTCTCAAAATACATGAGATGATCCACACTGGAAAAAAACCTTACATGTGTTCACACTGTGACAAGAGATTCAGTCAATCAGAACATCTGAAAACACATGAGAGGATCCACACTGGAGAGAAACCTTACAAGTGTTCACACTGTGACAAGATATTCAGTCAGTCATCATCTCTGAAAACACATGAGATGATCCACACTGAAGAAAAACCTTACATGTGTTCACACTGTGACAAGAGATTCAGTCAGTCATCATCTCTGAAAAAACATGAGAGGATCCACACTGGAGAAAAACCTTACAAGTGTTCACACTGTGACAAGAGATTCAGTCAGTCATCATCTCTGAAAACACATGAGAGGATCCACAGCAGAGAGAAGCCGCACACGTGTGATCAGTGCGGAAAGAGTTTCTCTTTTAAAAGTGACCTGAAGCTACACATGAAGATCCATGCAGTGGAGAAACCACATCACCTCAGTGTGAGATCACAGTAGTTCATCTTTATGTGCTGAGAAACATGTTTTTTCTACGTTAGTTTCCCAACAGCCACAATGAGCGACAGGACATTTTCACATTAACACGAATGTTTGGCACTAAATTCACATTAGATTTGTTTGTTCGGACCAATGCAAAAAAAGTCAGTAAATGCAGTGTCAGTCTCTGACAGTAGGTGGCGCTCATGGAAAAACGGAAAAACAACAGCGCTGCGCAACTTTCTGGCCGTTTCTCAATATGCGTTCTTGTCTGTACTTGTGTTCTTGTGGACTTGTGAATCGTCATCAGTCGCTGCCCAAGTACTGTCCCAACACACAAGTTTGCATTTTGGCAAGAATGGTTAAAAGACCAATTTACGCCCATTTTACCGAGTATGCATCGGTTGGTAACTTGTGTGAACTTGACAGTAGAAAAATATCCAAGCATTCATTTCGGCATTCGAGGAAAGAGAGGCAGGTTAATACAGCAAGTCGTTTTTCATCACTAAATTCACTTCTGAGAACATTTGATGCGAGAAATCAACTGTGTAGATTTCAAATATTGGCATTTTCTCTAAAATTTATGGTGAATCAAAAATGTGCTTAACCCTCTGGGGACCAAAAACGCGCCCGCGCGTTTTGCTCGTTTTTTTTTTTTAGCAATGAAAAATAAACACAAAATGCTCTGTTAATTTTGATCTTTCATTTTCATGTAATACATCAATCGATCCTGTTCAGTTTCTATTTTTTTTCTGTATACTCACAATAAAAATAAAGTGTTTTGCTTTTTGACAAATGAAGAAAAAATAACATGATGCGATTTCTCCCTTCTCTCTGTCAGTAAACTCCCGTTTGAAACGCGTTCGAAAATGATCTATAACTCCGCGAAAATTCAGTCAAACAGGCAAACAGACCCACGGGCATAAAGCTTGAGATCGCATCTTTTAAATGAAGTAATTTATATAAAAAACAAATATTCTCAGCTTGTGAAATCTGTATTTAAAAGAGAACGATTCCAGTCGAGCTCATTACGAGCTCATTCAAAAGTAATGTGACCACTCCCCGGAGAGCGCGTGCTTTTCAAATGCAAATTCTGAGAACCATTTCAGACCTGTGAAACGGCCACATCATCTGTAAACAAAGCGTCGCGAGTTAGACATAATATAGCCTACCTTATGGAGTAAAGTTTCCTCAGAACAGTGCTGATATGAGGAGCAATATCTTCTGATATGAGGAGCAGATCCCGCTGAGGAGTGAGGTAGGTTGTTATCTTTTCTCAAGTGTTAATGTGGAATAACGTTATGGAATAACGTTAGTGTAGACCTATGTAAACCGCAAAAAGATGAATCGCATTTCTATAATATGACTCGCATTTCTGTGAGAATGAATGAAGGGTACATATTTGTAAAGAGTGTTTAGCCTAAATATGAATCGCGCGTCTGTGTGTGAAAGAATAAACTGTTTTGCTATAGCCTACTGAGATGAGTAAAAATCGACTGAAATATGTTGAAATAAAATGTATTTATTATAAGCCACGTAGGCCTATTAAACTGCAAATTAACATTTATATGCCCTAGTTTTTACTGTAGAATATACTGCCACATCAAATAAGCTTTTGTTTAGCAATTTCTGCTCATATATATATATATATATATATATATATATTATTTTTGTAAAATATAAAGTCATAGACTAAGATGTTAGGTGTTCCAATGTTGGCTATATTCAAACTAATGAATACATATGATAAAATGTAGGCCTATAATCTTTTTTTTTTTTTTTTTACAAAGAAATTGTAATTATTGTTGTAATTGTAACATTTTTAATAAAATAGCAAAACATATTTACAAGATAGATGTAAGCAAAATCTTAAATGGTCAATATAAGTCTTCTAAATATATCTTTTGTCCTTGCATTGTGGCTCAGTCAGTGTCACACCTGAATGAATGGCTAATTATGCAGAGTCGTGATGCAGAGTGGGTGGGACATTGTAATCTAAGGTGTAAACTAATCCTCCTTCACACCCCCCTCACATATTGGCTTTCCAAACAAAACCTGTTTTACATCAATTTAAATCAATGTATTTTTTTGGTGAACGATAAAGCAAGACTATTTTCACATAATTTTGAAGCTAGAACTCGAAGAGACACCATCCATTAGTCAAAATTCTTGTGGACACATATTTAATGTGTTTTGTGGTCTTAATTCAGCAACTTTCCTTTTTATTTTTTCCAATAACCACGCATAAACATTATTCTCTTAAAAATACAAACATCTACATACAAGTTGCTCGCATATTATGGTAGCCCTGTTTGTGCTATATAGAGTGAATTTACACCTTTGCCATGAACATGTTTATAAATAACTGAAAAAAGCACAAATGTCAAGGCATGTCAGAACATCTCAAGGACCCCAAAACACCTTGGTCCCCAGAGGGTTAAACGTTTTCGGAAGTGAGAATCTCCATAAGCGTTGCTTTATTGGTATAAATATACATTACATTGTAGTGTACAGTTGTAGAGTGATCCCTTGAGCTGAGGGTAGGCTTGGGCGATAAAGCCTGGCTGTTATCGTCAATAATTCTCGTTCAGGGTTCTAAATGAACTTTTTTGATCGCCAGCCATTTTGGCTGGTAACTTTATAAAGTTACCAGCCAATCAGAATATCCACTAGCCAATTTTTTCCGGTGAAAATAAGAGAAATTATGAGTGCCACTGAATGTATTTTATTATTTTATTAGAATTGCTGGCATGAAAAACACAAAGTACAATACAACAAAATATACACAAAGTCAATAGGACCTGTCTTGGCAGTTTTAAACCTTAGGCTCTCCTGATGACTTCGGGAACTCTCATGGTCCTTTACTGCCTCTACTTTAAAATGATTAGATCCTACTACGAAATTGTTTGTTTTTGTTTTTTTCCTTTTGTGTACATGCGGAAATCCTGACAATACATGACGACATTATTGTGATCAAACACTAGCCATTCATGACCAGTCAGCCATTTGGCATTACATTTTCTTTTATTTTTTTCTGTCGATACCCTCCTCATCCCCTGCCTCGTTCCTCTTCTCGCCCCCCAGAAGTCTGTTCCAACCACCGCCGCATTTCGTTTAATATTAACCTACTTTTACTAGCCAACTCCGTTCGTCTTATTTTCTTGTGTTTTCTGTGTCCGTTCGTTTTCCATGGTTTCTTGCGCTGGTTTCACTGCAAACACATGAAAAACCACTTTTCAGCCAATGGGCAGCCAATGGGCGTATGAAACATCATCACGTAGCACAGTGTTCATGGGAAATGTAGGAAGTACTGCCAGGGGGATAAATGACCGAGAACAGAGCGGAACAGAGCCTTATGTATCATGCATGTAATGCCTCATGCATCACTGGCTAAACTGGCTTGTAAGTTTTTATTAACACCCGCCAAAATGAATTTTAAGAACCCTGTTCTCGTTATGTTTGAGTACTGCAGACGCAGTCTGTGCGGGGGTATTATTGCGCAATACCAGCAAGAACACATCGTCTCAAACTGTCAGCAGTGTTCTGTGTGCTTGTCACCTTGTGAGTTCATTCTTCCAAGAACAACTAGCAAGAGCGTTCTCCCCAAGAACACAAGTCCGTTCTTTGCATTCTAGGTTTTGAGAAACAAGGTCTGTTTCTGACTCCCGCTTGGCATGCTTGCTACACACTGCAATTTTTGGCATTTCTATAAGATTATAAATCACACTGTATGATATATATCTAACAAACTTGGTATGATATTTTGGACGTAATGTAATATGGACATGGACGTAATGACATAATGGACATAAATGTAGACTGTACAGTGATTACTGTACTGTCCAAAATCCTACAATGTGCACCGGGCAAGAAAGAACATTAAACAGTATTTTCATGTCTTCAAACAGCCATTTGTATTGTTGTATTTGTTATGGGGCAGGTCACTCATGTGCGTTGAATTTGTTTTGCAGTACCCGTGACCTTAGCGTTGCAAGCTTTTTCAAACAATACAATTTTGTGGTTTAATTCATATTTGCACAACAGGAAACAATGTGTTGTCCTAAATGGGAATAAATCTGATTTTCTGATTCCGCAAAGAGGTGTGCCTCAAGGTTCAGTTTTGGGACCACTTCTTTTTTCTATTTATGTAAATAATCTACCATTACTTCTTAAAAACTGTCAGGTTCAATTTTATGTGGATGATACTGTCATATATACATGTAATTCTGATCCTATACAAATTAAATTATCTCAATTATCTCTTCTATTAGTTTACAAGACTGGTTTTTGGCTAACAAATTAGTGCTTAATAAAACCAAGTCATATACTATGATTTTTGGTTCTAGTCATAAACTTAATTCCAAAACCTGTTCTTGTGTTATATCATGTGAAAAGTCAATGTTGGAATGAGTATTTTGCATCGATCTCGAAATTGCTTCTCTTATAGTGTTCGTAAGAAACTAGTTGCTCAATTAATATTTCCGTTTTTTGATTACTGTGATGTGGTTTATCAGACGGCATTAAAATCTGATCTTGTCTCACTTAATTCGGCATATAATAGAATTTGCAGATTCATTTTAGGATGTTCTTTTTCCACTCACCACTGTACAATGTATGATGCACTTCAGTGGCCATCTTTGAATGTGAGAAGGCAGATTCACTGGCTCCAATTTATACTGAAATGTATTTACTTTGATTATCCTAGTTATCTACAACAATACCTTGTACTCTTTTCTTCAAACCACCAAGTTAGGCATTCTGTCCAGAATGAAGTGTCCAGGGGCAGTTGCTTAAAACATCCGAGATCAAATGAGACATCCAAGATGATATCATCGTGCTAATCATGATCCGGCTAATTAGGTTCTTCGAACATACTTGGCGGATATGATTAGTATCGCTGGATTGAGTTATCTGAGAAACATTGATCAGCAACGCTGCTATTGGCAAAGTTTATTCTGAATTTTAGTGTTTAATCAAAACAAAAATTAATTAATTTAATTAAAAAATTAATTTAATTTGCTACTAGCCTGAGAGAAAATTAGTATGTTGATCTGCAAATTTTGGGTCTTGCATGTAAAGACATTTACATTTAAGTGAGCAATCTTCTATCACTTGTTTCAGCTTCTTCTTCTCCTGTGTTTTGATCTGGAGATTCTGCACTAGAAGATGAGTCATAGCGCCCCCTACCGTATACCAGTGAAAACATGGATAGCTGGAAAATTCAGTCAATGGTGGGGAAAGAGTAAAGTAGAATCAAGTAAATTCCTCTGTACACTACCAGTGGACTAGCCAAGTAAGCCAACCCAAAAATTTCAGATATGCAGAATTGGAAAAATATCTGTTTTATATCAATATTTTAATCAATATATTCAAACAAAGTTTCATAAGACTGTATATGAAAAACGATGTAAAAAAGTATATTTAATAGGCTACTGGATCAGAAGAGTTAACCCAACTACAAGCCTCGAATAATTAAACTTAAAAGATTGAGTACAAGTATAGGCCAAAAATACTTGGACTTTTCTCTCAGTATAAGACAAGTACACTTAAGTGTAATTAAGTATATTTCTGAGAAGTACATAAAGTTTATGTTTGAGAAGTATATAAAATGTAGACTGAAAGTATGCTTGCTTCTTTTTAGTTGAAAAGAAGTATAGTAATAGAACACTTGAATAAACTTATTTTCTTTACTTTATAAGATATTCCACCCGAAAGGTTGCTACTATATACTGTAAAGCTGAACATGTAAGTTTAAGACGGTGTGTAATATTATGTTTTTTTTTTTAAAAAGTATTTAATAAGCTACTCTCAATCAAAATAGTAAACACAAGTACAAGCCAAGAATACTTGGAATACTTAATTATACTTTTAAGTATATCTCGATCAACAAGTATAGGCCAAATATACTTAGACTTTTCTGTCAGTATAAGTCAATTATACTTCAGTGTACTACAGTCAGTGGAATTTGAAGTATATTTCTGAGAAGTACATAACAAGTAGACTAAAGTATACTTTCTTATTTTTAGTTTAAAAAAAGTATAATAGCACACTTGAATAAACTTTTTCGTAAGGGTAGAGATATCTCTAATTACTTTTGCGTATGTGTGACTCATCAATTGAAGATATCTATGGCGTCATTACAAATATCTTAAATGGAGTTTTGACTAGTCAAAATGTATTTAAAGATATCTCAAATCAGATTTCTTACTAGTGCAAAATATTATTCTAACTAGTCAAATTATAATTATGCCTATCCAAAATATTTATGGATAGTCAAAAAAGTTGTATATGCTAAAACGGTTAGCCATACTAATGTCTAGTACAAAATAAATTATAGTTATCTTTAAATACAATTTATACTAGTCAAAACTCATTTGAGGATATCAGGAAATATTTTCCAGTGGAAGAATATGACTAGTCATAATCACATTGTATTCCTATTACGAGGAGTCGAAATTGGAATTAAAGGAGAACTCCGGTCAATTTTAACATTGAGCTCATTTTTTTGTCAATTTGGAGTGCTGTCAATACAGAAAACAATGACAAAAATCGGTGTTGCCTACACCGTGTTATCCTCTTTTTAAAATTTGCACCCTGTTGACTTCAATAGGGCAATAGTTAAACCTGCTTTTAGCCTCTTAACATCCTTGATGTGTCATTACACAGCCAATGTGAGTGATTCCTTCAGAGTGAACACTAGTGAATCTGACTGCAGGAGTCCTATGTGGGTTTAGGCGGGGCAGTGTTAAAATGGTTTCAATCTTTTCTAACAAACAGAACTTTTTCTGTTAAAATTGGAAATTTTACTTCTTCATTACGCAACTTATCCTGTGGTGTACCACAGGGATCTGTTCTTGCTCCCACTCTGTTTTCCTTATATTTATTTCCCTTGGGATCCATCTTCAGGAAACACAATGTAGCCTTCCATTGTTACGCTGATGACATGCAAATTTATCTGCCTTTGACCAGCGGTAATGTGAATGCTGTTAGTAACTTATCAGCATGTTTGAATGATGTAAAGGCATGGCTCTCAAAAAACTTTCTTTTTCTAAACTCAGATAAATCGGAAGCTATTGTTTTTTGCCCTTCCGAACAAAGAAGACAATATTTACCTAACCTTGATCTCTTAAATTTCACTATTTTAGCTAAGGTTCGTAATTTAGGTGTGGTAATTGATGACAACTTACAATTTGATAAGCAAATTGCCTCGGTAGTGGGCTCTAGTTTTTTTCATCTGCGCTCTTTTTCTAAAATTAAATCTTTTCTTTCTAATGCTTCTCTAGAAATTGCTATTCACGCCTTTATAACATCTAGGCTAGATTATTGCAACTCTCTTTATTATGGCATTTCTAAGAATCAAATTTCGAGACTACAAGTTGTTCAGAATGCAGCAGCACGTTTTTTGAAAGGAGGCAAAAAATTTGATCATGTGACACCGCTTTTGAGATCCCTTCACTGGTTACCGGTTCAATATAGAATCGACTACAAAATTTTACTGTTAGTCTACAAATCCTTACATAATCTTGCACCATCTTATTTATCGGATTTACTCCACCCTTATATTCCTAACCGAGAACTGAGATCAGGAAACAAATTCCTCCTTCGTATTCCGAAAACTCGCTTGAAAAAGAGGGGAAATAGAGCTTTCGAAGTGGTGGGCCCCACTGGAATAATCTTCCTACTCAACTTAAAATGGCTTCCACTTTATCTGATTTTAAATCAGCCCTAAAAACATATCTGTTTGGATTAGCTTTTAATGTGTAATTTACTTGTATTTATCTTTTAATGCATCATATTTGACTGTTGAAAGTGATGTTGTTGGTTCTTTATGTATCTTGTCGTGATTATTGTACAGCACTTTGGTCGGCCAAAAACCGGAAGTAAATGTGCTTTAGAAATAAACGAACTTGAACTTGTATTATAGCAAGAGATCCGTGATGACGATAGTTTGCGGTGTTCAGTGTTGTGCGCCAGTGCGTTGAAACGTTATTTTAAAATTATAGCAAATGTTGCACCAGGCATAAGGCCACTTGTGTAAGTGATGTTTTTTCATGTTTTGATTTTTGAATATCTTTGATTTAGTTGGAGACCTGTTTTTTTTTTTTTTTTTTTTTTTTTTTTTTAATAGATTGTTTGTTTATGGATGAGGTGGTGATTTGTTGTATTTCTTTTTCTTGTAGAGGATTTTTATGCTGTTATGTTACTCCTGGATTACTCACCAGAGGACCTATTTCCTTGATTCCCTTTGGAGGCCGTAATAACATTAGCCAAGGACTTGTAGCCAACTTTTCTGTAGGAGGGACATCTATATGACCTCTTAAAAACTACAGACAAGTCTGATCTCATCCTGAGGAAATTGTCTTTTGACGTCTCGTGTACCTACCATTAACTCGCTCTCCAGATTCCTCTTATGATCGCCTACGGTTGCTATTTGGATTGTTTGCTTGGCTGGTGTTATTGTTTGGCATGTTGTTTATGTAAATAGCGTTTATATATCAATATATGTTTGGAAAGAGTTTCTGATCTTTTGGCTGTTTTTTTTCACATTTCTTTGTTTGATTCTTTATTTTTTTTATATCTAGCATTACGAGCTTTCTGAATACACTTTAGTATCAGTGCTCGTGTCTCTTTTCTGCCGTTCTGTTAATTACCTCGTTAGTAAACCAATACATCACAAACAAAAGCAGAACAGCTTGAATCTCCTCCATACTTATTATTAATGTGTCGCTCAACAGATTACTGTCCGTCACAGACTGGGAGGAGCATTCGCGCGCAGTTCTACGTCACCAGGCTAATTTGCATAACCTTCCCGGTACTTTAGACCGAAAGAAACTGGTCTGGGGCAAAAAGTTCCTGGGACTCCATGGTTCCTTCCGGGTAATTTCTGTGGAAACGCGGCTTTAATTTAATCACGTTTAGTCCTGAAGACACATGGTTGGCGCGTTCATGCAAGCGCTCTCGAGACGCTGGCGCGACCACAACATTGCCCAACCTCAAATGGCAAACATATTGCAAGCGGAACGAAACTGCTCATTATTGTGTGGTTGACGGACCGTTTATCAGTTTGAACCCGTGCAGCGCGAGCCGATCGTGATCATGCGACACCGTTACTACACAGTGCAAATAAGAGATCCAGTAAAGAAAGCATTTGAATTCGGCACAGAAGTAATAACATCGCTGCGAGATCTAGTGAGAAACATTCACATTTCTCCGTTATTAACAGATTAAACGGCGCTGACGTGGAAACCAGGAAGAAACATTGTGCCATGAATGAAATATCCAGTGTCCACAGATCTGCAACATTCACCATGGATTTACAGTAGTAACACTTAACTGCAACCATGGAAATTTGGCAGGAATAATAGGCTATAATGCCTTCAAGTAACATTACATCAGTTTTATTTTGACATTATGAATAGGCTACAATTGCTGCCCTCAAATGTTAATCTGAACTAAAATAAACCTGTTTATAATAACTAAAACAATATTACATTTCATTTTTTCCAAGGAGCTGTTTTGTTTTATATGCTCCTAAGAGTCAATTATAGCTCCAGAATTGCTCAAAGTAAAAAAATATATATCATACTTTATGATGTTAGTCTTAATAAAAAAAGAATAAAAAGAATAAAATCAAGGAAATTTCTCTGGCATTTCTTTCTTTTTGCTGTATCGAAAACGTACCGAACCGTGACAAGTGTATCGTATCGAACCGAACGTGAATTTTGTGAACCGTTACACCCCTATTAGTTATATAATGCCTCATTTATGTGTAATTTGTTCAATAAAAGCATGTAAAAAATTATCTATTTGATTTCTTTTAGTGGTAATAGGCTATTCAATGTTTAGGTTCGCAAAGATTAACCTATTAAAGCACTAAGACATGAGAACAGTATAGCTAACATTCACATTTGAATATTTATCACAAGCCATATCGTCATCGCAATATTAAACAATGTTATCGCACATCGCAGCTTTTCCTCATATCGTGCAGCCCTACAACTAAAGCACATTTATCACCTGCAGCACTTTGCTAGCTGGTTAATATAATTGACCAAACACTTCCTATATGAAATTAATCAGATCGATAAAATAAAAGTAAATCTTACAACTAACATCTGCACAAAAGGGCAAGAATGCACACAAGAACTTGCCCGCTCTAGTCTGATGTATAACTGTCGTTGTAGATTCCCTTAACAGCGCGCTGATACACGGACAACTAAAGCACAGATCATTTACAACATTTTAATCGATTACAATAGTGTTCTCATTATCTTGCTAAGTAAATGACAGATTGGCGCTGCACATTTTGCACTTAACTGTAATCTAGCTTCCTTTTATTTTGCCGGTCTGGAAGGCGTGCAGTCTAACGCCAACCAATCAGATCTCAGGTACTGCCCCCCAAATGCTGCAATAACCAATCAGAAAAATCTGAAAAATAGAAAAATATTTAAAGTCAGGGCTAACATCGTTTTCATGATCCAGCATCGCTGTCACGAACAAGTACTCCTGGGGCCTGTTTCAGAAAGGAGGTTAAGCGAAAACTCTGAGTATGCTAACCCTGAAATGAGGGAAACTCTTGAGTTTTCTGTTTCAGAATGGGAGGTATGTTAAACCTGAGAAAGCAGAGTAAGTCAAGCCTGTTTCAGAAAGAGAGGTAATGTAACGGTCACCAGCTGGAGTGCCCTTGAGAGCCACCAGAGGGCACTCCACATAAGACTATTATCACTCACAAACTACATTTCCCATAACTCACTGCCCGGACTCATCACTTATCACTGATCACATTCACCTGTACCTCATTCACCTGTGTCTCATCATCCTGTTAGTCTCAGTCTATTTATACCATGTTCATTCATTCACTCACCGCGAAGTCTTGTTTAAGTGTTACACTGCAATTCCGAGCGTTTTCCAGCAGCTATGACCTCCAGGAATCCAGCAGTACGGATCTCGCCTGATCTTCCCAGCATGAGCCGAGAGTTCGCTGGACAGATCGCGGCCTTGGCCCTGGATAGCCTCGATCTGTTCCAGTACACCTGGGGGTTTGTTCCTCTTGCTGCCTCTTGCTCTCTGGGTGACGAGGCAATTAAGTTGTGTTACTATCTCTCCGGTCTGGATTGGAGAGAGGCACTCTCCAGATGTCTGGAGAGCTTCCTTTCCGTGGCACGCCATGTCACCGTCTGCACTTTACACCAGTCCAGCCGAGCCTGCATTTCACGCCAGTCCAGCCGAGCCGATGCAGAGACTGAGCTTCACGTCACGTCTGCCCGTCAAGAGTCTCGTCCCGCCGAGCCTGAATCTGATCCTGATGCTGAGCCTGAATCTGTTCCTCTTCCTCTTCCCGCGCCTGTGTCTTCGGACAAGATGGCCGACTCTACGCCAGTGTCTCCGTACAAGATGGCCGCCTCCGAGCCAGTGTCTCCGTACAAGATGGCCGCCGCCGAACCAGTGTCTCCGGACAAGATGGTCACCGCCGTCGAGCCAGTGTCTCAGGACAAGATGGTCTCCGTCGAATCAGTGTCTCCGGGCAAGATGGTCTGCACCGAGCCAGTCTCTCAGGACAAGATGGTCTCCGCCGAGCCAGTGTCCTCAGCAGAGTTGCCCTCAGCAGAGATGGCCGCCGACACACCTGAACCTGAGCCCTCAGCAGAGATAGCCGCTGCCACGGAGTCTGTTCCTTTCCCTGAGCCGGTGTCTGTTCCTTTCCCTGAGCCGGTGTCTGTTCCTGAGCCAGTGTCTGTTCCTGAGCCAGTGTCTGTTCCTGAGCCAGTGTCTGTTCCTGAGCCAGTGTCTGTTCCTGAGCCAGTGTCTGTTCCTGAGCCAGTGTCTGTTCCTGAGCCAGTGTCTGTTCCTGAGCCAGTGTCTGTTCCTGAGCCAGTGTCTGTTCCTGAGCCAGTGTCTGTTCCTGAGCCAGTGTCTGTTCCTGAGCCAGTGTCTGTTCCTGAGCCAGTGTCTGTTCCTGAGCCAGTGTCTGTTCCTGAGCCAGTGTCTGTTCCTGAGCCAGTGTCTGTTCCTGAGCCAGTGTCTGTTCCTGAGCCAGTGTCTGTTCCTGAGCCAGTGTCTGTTCCTGAGCCAGTGTCTGTTCCTGAGCCAGTGTCTGTTCCTGAGCCAGTGTCTGTTCCTGAGCCAGTGTCTGTTCCTGAGCCAGTGTCTGTTCCTGAGCCAGTGTCTGTTCCTGAGCCAGTGTCTGTTCCTGAGCCAGTGTCTGTTCCTGAGCCAGTGTCTGTTCCTGAGCCAGTGTCTGTTCCTGAGCCAGTGTCTGTTCCTGAGCCAGAGCCGGTGTCTGTTCCTGTTCCTGAGCCGGTGTCTGTTCCTGTTCCTGAGCCGGTGTCTGTTCCTGTTCCTGAGCCGGTGTCTGTTCCTGAGCCGGTGTCTCTTCCTGTTCCTGTTACTGAGCCGGTGTCTGTTCCTGTTACTGAGCCGGTGTCTGTTCCTGTGCCATGGCCGCCTGAAGGGTCGTCTCCTCCCTGGCCGCCTGAAGGGTCGTCTCCGCCCTGGCAGCCTGAAGGGTCATCTCCGCCCTGGCCACCTGAAGGGTCGTCTCCTCCCTGGCCGCCTGAAGGGTCGTCTCCTCCCTGGTCGCCTGCACAGCCTGCTCCGCCCTGGTCGCCTGCACAGCCTGATCCGCCCTGGTCGCCTGCACAGCCTGATCCGCCCTGGCCTCCCATCCTGCCGCTCCATGGGCCTGGCCCTCCATCCCGCCCCCGGGTCCGCCTCCGCTCCACCTCCCTCCTGGACAATTTTAGGAGCGTCTGGAATCCACTCCTTAGAGGGGGGGGCTATGTAACGGTCACCAGCTGGAGTGCCCTTGAGAGCCACCAGAGGGCACTCCACATAAGACTATTATCACTCACAAACTACATTTCCCATAACTCACTGCCTGGACTCATCATCACTTATCACTGATCACATTCACCTGTACCTCATTCACTGATTGCATTCACCTGTGTCTCATCATCCTGTTAGTCTCAGTCTATTTATACCATGTTCATTCATTCACTCACCGCGACGTCTTGTTTAAGTGTTGCACTGCAATTCCGAGCATTTTCCCTGGTTTCTTGTCTTTTGGTTTATTTGGATTTCTTGCCCTGTTCCCTGGATTACTCTTTTGCCTCTGGTCCCTGCCTGTTTTGTTTGTTTCTTTGTTGGTTTGTTTGGACTGCCTACCTGTGTTTTGACCTTTTGCCTGTACACTGGATTACGCCTCTGGATTACCCACAATAAAGCTGCGTTTGGATCTTACCTTTGAGTCCCGGAGCAGTTTCAGGTAACTTATACTCAGAGTCAGTTACCATGGTAACCCAGAGTTTCTTTCGGTCTCCTCCCCTTTTTTAAAGAGGAAGTGATGTTTAAGCACCTCATTCATTCTTTCAGTACATTTTTATTAATAAAATACTGCTTTTTTTTAAATAAGATGAAGTCTATATAACTCCTTAACTGGCAACTGAAAACACAGTAGTAGATTAGAGTTACATAATGTAGTTCTAAATGAATTCTACAGAATTAAACTGTTGCATTTACTGGAAATCACTGAACTGTTCATCTGTGTACCAGAAGTTGATGGACCGTCCTTTCTGCTGTTCTTCCACACTCTGGGGGCGCGTGGAGAGATAATAATACCTGTTTATACTTAGATTTAAACTTAGATTCTATAGGCTACTCCACATAAAAATGTGAAAAAATGTGAATGTGTATATTGTTTGATGTGTAGACACATAATATTAACATTACCTCTGTAGGCCTCTCTGTGGCAGCAGAAACTCTTTATCCCCATGTGATGAGCATTTGGTCGAGTGCAATTTATAACACTATTTGTCATCATTTCTGGTGTATTGAGTAGGAGACTTACAACTGCCTGGGGTTCTGTTGGGACAGGAGGCTCCAAAAGACAGATATTACCATCAGAATCTATTGGGACCAACAAAAATCCTGATCCAAAGTAAAATAAATGGAAATATCAAAAATAGCCTATATAAAAAATAACACATATGTAAACCTCTTACATTTTATGAAGGCCCTTGGATCTTTGGGAGTGACTGGCTCTGAAGTCCGTCCAGGAATTCCCTCAGCCGTAAATGCTGCTGCACTGCTAGACACTGGATGCTTTAGTTATTTAATATGTCACATGTTTGTAAAGTCAGGTAGCTTACACCCATACTATGCTCAAGCCTTACTGAATTATGTTTTTATATTTAAATTTCTGCTGCTGCCATGTTCTTTTAATGCCTGCAGGATTGCACCTACATGAAAATTAAAATTAGGTTGAATAACAGTGTTTTTCCAGTTTCACCTCTGATATTATAACAGTTGGGCAAGTGACTTGTATTACTAACTACAAATGACATCTTCAACAGTGTAATTAGATTAATGTAATAATGACTATCTTTAGAAATTATTGGTCTACTTATTACTAATTACTAAATCCCATGTCAACCTTAAACACTTGAACAATACAAGGAGAGACAAGAAACTGCACTTTTAATGCTTTCAAATAAACAATATACAATTGCATGAATTATTAATGAATTGACCAAAGTGTGTAGAGGGAGAAGGTTAAATTAAAAATATAACTTTTAAAAATGTATGTTAAATTAGCCTATACAGAATTGTTCTATAGTCTAATACAATTACATCAGATTTAAATTTGCATTACAGAAGAATTAAGAGTAATCCCTTTAATTAAATTACAGTATTTAGATTACTTGGTAATGTAAGAAAAAATAATGTGGACGTCGAAGATCTCATAAATGAAGTTTATAATGAAAAAATGAAGCATAGCAGTGGCAAGGTACACAAAGCACCTTGGGTTCACCGGCGTCAGAATGAACCCAGCACATCCAAATCTCAAACCTTTTATCCTGTTACAGTTTACAACTCTTAATGTCAATGAAGTTGCTCTTATTGTAACAGCTGTGGTCTGTATGTTACTGAAGTTGAGACACCCCATTGTCTGAGAAGATTCTCTATGTCCCACACCCATTCCCATTCTACAATTGATTACTATTTGTTCAGGATGTGATCAACCCAAATGGTCAACTCTTAATGTAAATGAAATCAGAACAGCAAAGGGTTTAGGTGATAAAATCTATCTGAAGTGATCACATCTTTGATCTTCTGTTAAAACAGAACGGTCAAATGTTTAAGGTGACAAGCTATTTGGTTGCCCTCTGTGATACTATTTACGTATTACTGAGATTGGATGTAATTTTCTCTATATGATAATTAAGCTCTTTTAAGTGAAGGAACATTTTGATATATATTGGAGTGGAAGTTGTTAGGAACAGACCATAATGTTTTATAGTAATTAATTACACCCATCACTGTATAACAGTAATTAAAATATAAAGACCTCTTTTTGTCTGGCGCTGTTGCCATGGTGACTCATAATATCTGCGCTCCATTGATAATGGCTTTTTATAGTTGTGGTGCACACGCTAAACTCAGAGTTGATTGAACTAACTAATTTCAGCTGTTCTGAAACCAAAAACTCAGAGTTTCCCATCTCAGGGTAAGTCAACTGAGAGTTCAAGTTTTAACTCAGAGTTGGTTGAACCTCCTTTCTGAAACAGGCCCCTGCCCATCCCTAGTTATTTTATTGTTACAAAAAAATAAATAAAAAAGAACATTCCTAGAAAGAACATTATTATTTATTTCCCAAAACAATAACCAATCAGGAACCAAATTCTAACATTAGGGGAACGTTCTGTGCTTTGCTGGGAAGCCCCAGAAGCAAACGTAATAATTAGCTTTCAGAAATGAAAATTATGAAATTATTCCTGATGCAAATAAAATTGGACAATAACAATAAGCTGTTGATCAAATAATTAGTTTAATTAAAAGTGAATAGAACAGAGTCAATCTCAAACAATGAACCAGTTGAAATTAATATCAGACTCGCGTCATGTCTCTGTTGAAAGTGTTACGGCCTCTTCTTCAGTTCCCTGAACACGGAAGCTTTTTCCAGTGTAATTTTACGGTGCTCTTCTTCAGACTGAGAAGGCAGAAGTGATTTCAGAACGGAGGCTCCAGTGAAACTCCTCCTGCATTGATCACATTTACTAGCTGATAGACAGGTGTTCAAATACTTATTTGCAGCTGTATCATACAAATAAATAGTTAAAAAATCATACATTGTGATTTCTGGATTTTTTTTTTAGATTATGTCTCTCACAGTGGACATGCAACTACGATGACAATTTAAGACCCCTACATGATTTCTAAGTGGGAGAACTTGCAAAATAGCAGGGTGTTCAAATACTTATTTTCCTCACTGTAAAAACACATTCATACACATACGCCTATAAATATACCTACACATGTGCATGTACACACATACTCACACATATATATATAAACAAATACAAATAAATATAAACAGTCAGATGTATTATTTTAATAGATACTGTTTTACATATAATTTAAATTTATTAACATTGCTAGTGAGTATGATATGCTTTGGCAGTTTATTCCATTCCTTCATACCTCTTCCTTCATACCCCTTTTTTATGGCATTTGTCCTTGCTATAAGTAAGGTGAAGTTGCCTTTAGTTGCATGTCTGGTACTGTACTGATGATTGTCTACACTGAAAGAAAGATGCTTGAACAAAGCAGAAGGCAATTTTGAGATGGAAATGTTTCTTATGAGAATTAACAATGAATACAACAGTCTATCTTTGACCAACAACCAGTTAAGATCTTTGTGCATTAATATAATATTTCTCCTATAGCTGCACCTAAGTGCTACACGAGCAGCTCTATTCTGTATAAGTTGTAATTTATTCATATATTCACCAATGGCATTTGACCAGTAATCACTGTAGTCTACATTTATGTCCATTATGCCATTACGTCCATGTTGTCCATATTACATTACGTCCAAAATATCATACCAAGTTTGTTAGATACATATCATACAGTGTGATTTATAATCTTATAGAAATGCCTAAAATTGCCATTGCCATTTTGGCGGGTGTTAATAAAAACTTACTAGCCAGTTTGGCCAGTGATGATGCATGAGGCATTATGCATGATACATAAGGCTCTGTTTCGCTCTGTTCTCGGTAATTTATCCCCCTGGCAGTACTTCCTACATTTCCCATGAACACTGTGCTATAATGCTACGTGATGATGTTTCATACGCCCATTGGCTGCGCGCAGTTTGCAGTGAAACCAGCGCGAGAAACCATGGAAACGAACGGACACAGAAAACACAAGAAAATAAGACGAACGGAGTTGGCTAGTAAAAGTAGGTTAATATTAAACAAAATGCGGCGGTGGTTGGTACAGACTTCTGGGGGGCGAGAAGAGGAACGAGGCAGGGGATGAGGAGGGTATCGACAGAGAAACTAAGAAAAGAAAATTAAAAAAAAAATTTGGCTAGTGGATATTCTGATTGGCTGGTAACTTTAGAAAGTTACCAGCCAAATTAGCTGGCGATCAAAAAAGTTAATTTAGAACCCTGAACGAGAATTATTGACGCTAACAGCCAGGCTTTATCGCCCAAGCCTACCCTCAGCTCAAGGGATCACTCTACTACTGTACACTACAATGTAATGTATATTCATAACAATAAAGCAACGCTTATGGAGATTCTCACTTTTCCGAAAACGTTAAAGCACATTTTCGATTCGCCATAAATTTTCGTGAAAATGCCAATATTTGAAATCTACACAGTTGATTTCTCGCATCAAATGTTCTCAGAAGTGAATTTAGTGATGAAAAACGACTTGCTGTATTAAAGGGATAGTTCAGGATTTTAGACATGAATCTCTATAGCTTCCCCATAAGCAGTGTGGTGCATTGACCATGGTTTACCCCCGACAGCGTCCTGTGAGCCGAGCTCCGGTCCAGTTTTGGTCAAGATGAAATTAGTCCGGCAAGATTGCTGGGGTCACGGCAATAAAGCTTTTTTCTTCTCAAATCAATATGTGTTCAAAAGAGTGATATATTTGCGTCACTAAAACGTTGTCTATGGAGAGGTCAGACCTCGTAATGGCTTGGCACTATTTTCTCCCCTGTCATATCACTGCGCTCTGCTGCTACCTACAGCCAGCTGCGAGCTGCGCAGGCGCACACCACTTTTTCAGTTGTTCGGCAGTGTTTACAGCAGTGTTTACGTGCTCAGAACAGCTACACGAACGAGCTAACATAGCTACTCACCAAGAGCAATCAGTTCGTACATTTGTCGGCCACTCGATGTCTCACTGCAGCAGCTGTGGCTCCAGCTTCAACTTGTTCAACTTCTCTGTCCATCCTCTCTCTTTCTGTCCTTTCTAACTCCATCTGGCGTAACTCGTCATCTGTGTATTCATGGTTCGTAAAGATATCCTTTTGGCTGTGTGTCGAAGTCAATGTTGTCATCGTCGCTGCTGTAGTCAGAAATGTTATCGTTCTCTTTACGAGCTGTAAACAAAGTGACACGTGCGCGGCTCCCAGCTGGCTGTAGGTAGCGGCAGCGCGCAGTGATATGACGGGGAAGAAAATAGTGCCAAGCCATTACGAGGTCTGACCTCTCCATAGACAGCGGTTTTGTGACGCAAATATATCACTCTTTTGAACACATATTGATTTGAGAAGAAAAAAGCTTTATTGCCGTGACCCCAGCAAACTTGCCGGACTAATTTCATCTTGACCAAAACTGGACCGGAGCTCGGCTCACAGGACGCTGTCGGGGGTAAGTCATGGTCAATGCACCACACTGCTTATGGGGAAGCTATAGAGATTCATGTCTAAAATCCTGAACTATCCCTTTAACCTGCCTCTCTTTCCTCGAATGCCGAAATGAATGCTGGGATATTTCTGCCGTCAAGTTCACACAAGTTACCAACCGATGCATCCTCGGTAAAATGGGCTTGTCAAAAACACTTCCGGGATTTTTAACCGTTCTTGCCAAAATGCAAACTTGTGTATTGGGACAGTACTTGGGCAGCAACTGATGACGTTTCACAAGTCCACAAGAACACAAGTACAGACAAGAACGCATATTGAGAAACGGCCAGAAAGTTGCGCAGCGCTGTTGTTTTTCCGTTTGTCCATGAGTGCCACCTACTGTCAGAGACTGACACTGCATTTACTGACATTTTTTTGCATTGGTCTGAACAGACAAATGTCATGTGAATTTGGTGCCGAACATTCGTGTTAATGTGAAAATGTCCTGTCGCTCATCGTGGCTGTTGGGAAACTAACTTAGAAAAAACATGTTTCTCAGCACATAAAGATGAACTACTGTGATTTCAGACTGAGGTGATGTGGTTTCTTCACTGCATGGATCTTCATGTGTAGCTTCAGGTGACTTTTAAAAAAGAAACTCTTCCCACACTGATCACACGTGTGCGGCTTCTCTCTGCTGTGGATCCTCTCATGTGTTTTCAGAGTTGATGGCTGATTGAATCTCTTGTCACAGTGTGAACACTTGTAAGGTTTTTCTCCAGTGTGGATCATCTCATGTCTTTTCAGATGTCCTGGCTGACTGAATCTCTTGTCACAGTGTGAACACTTGTAAGGTTTTTCTCCAGTGTGGATCATTTCATGTGATCTCAGAGTTGATGGCTGATTGAATCTCTTGTCACAGTGTGAAAACTTGTAAGGTTTTTCTCCAGTGTGAATTCTCTGGTGCCGTTTTAAACTGTCCGCTGTAATAAAAGTCTTCTCACACTCAAAGCACATGTACTCTCTCACACCAGTGTGAGTTTTCTCATGTCTATGTAAAGTTAGCAGCAGTGAAAAACTCTTTTCACACACAGAGCATGAATGCGGCTTCTCCTTCGTATGAACTGTCAGGTGTGACTTCAGGTCTGATGACCTAAGAAATGTTTTGCCGCATTGATCACATGAGAACGGCTTCACTCCGGTGTGGATCCTCATGTGACTCTTAAGATTACCTTTGCATAAGAATCTCTTTCCACATTGATCACATGTGAACGGCTTCTCTCCTGTGTGGATCCTCATGTGACGCTCAAGACCTCGTTTGGTTGTGAAACTCTTCCCACACTGATCACATGTGTGCGGCTTCTCTCTGCTTACATGCGGCTTCTCTCCAGTGTGGATCATCTCATGTCTTTTCAGATGTCCTGGCTGACTGAATCTCTTGTCACAGTGTGAACACTTGTAAGGTTTTTCTCCAGTGTGAATCCTCTCGTGTTGTTTTAAATAGTTTGCTGTAGTAAAAGTCTTCTCACATTCAAAGCACATGTACTCTCTCACACCAGTGTGAGTTTTCTCATGTCTATGTAAAGTTTGCAGCAGTGAATAACTCTTTTCACACACAGAGCATGAATGTGGCTTCTCCTTTATATGAACTGTCAGGTGTGACTTCAGGTTTGATGCACTAAGAAATGTTTTGCCGCACTGATCACATGAGAACGGCTTCACTCCGGTGTGGATCCTCATGTGACTCTTAAGATTACCTTTGCATAAGAATCTCTTTCCACACTGATCACATGTGAACGGCTTCTCTTCTGTGTGGATCCTCATGTGACGCTCAAGACCTCGTTTGTCAGTGAAACTCTTCCCACACTGATCACACATATGCGGCTTCTCTCTGCTGTGGATCCACTCATGTGATCTCAGATGTCCTGGCTGACTGAATCTCTTGTCACAGTGTGAACACTTGTAAGGTTTTTCTCCAGTGTGAATTCTCTGGTGCCGTTTTAAACTGTCCGCTGTAGTGAAAGTCTTCTCACACTCAAAGCACATGTACTCTCTCACTCCAGTGTGAGTTTTCTCATGTCTATGTAAATATTGCAGCAGTGAATAACTCTTTTCACACACAGAACATGAATGTGGCTTCTCCTTCATATGAACTGTCAGGTGTGACTTCAGGTTTGATGCACTAAGAAATGTTTTGCCACATTGATCACATGAGAATGGCTTCTCTCCAGTGTGAATCCTCATGTGAATCTCAAAATTATGTTTGGTTGAGAGACTCTTTCCACACTGAGTGCAGGTGAAAGATTTCTTGGTTCTTCTTTTCTTTAAAAATGTCTTTTTAGTCTTTGAGTAACTCAAGGGTTTTCCTCCAGGTTTGACATGATGTTCCTCCTTCACTTCACTCAGTTCTTCTCTCTCCTCCTTCACTTCACTCAGTTCTTCACTTTCCTCCTTCACTTCACTCAGTTCTTCACTCTCCTCGCTCTCTTCCATCGGATCTGACATGAAAGAAAAAAATATTACATTTAATTTCATTCATTACCACTTCATTCGCCATGAACTTGTTCGTTTCTTTTATTATTTTATGCAATCAGAAACCCTCAAACCGGTCACGCTTTGTATCTCTCTGTGCAAATCCTTCCTTCCCGCTCTGCCAGAAAGCAGCTGTCATTTACTGACGGAAAGCATGACAATAACCGTAATAAAGCCGTATATAGCCGAAAAGCGCATGTTGTCTTTTTTAGGAGCAATTTGAATGGTTTTGATAGGACCCGATGACAATGCAGTGCTGAAGTGCCAACTAGTCTCTCCCTATGGAGGATCCCTTTACCACTCTACAGATAAAGCGTTGTTGGGAAAATGCGTTTCGCATACCTACCCCGAAGTGACAAAATAAAATAAAGGAAAAAAGAAAGGAAAGACCAGTACTTTGTTTAGGCTTTGTCTGTAGAGAATTACAAACCTGTGCACACATATTCAAACGCACATAACTATAGAACCAATTCTTAACCCTCTGGAGTCTGAGCGGTTTTCTGGGCCCTTGAGATGTTCTGACATGCTCTTACATTTGTGCTTTTTTCAGTTGCTTATAAACATATTAATGGCAAAGGTGTAAATTCACTCTATAAAGCACAAACAGGGCTACCATAATATGTGAGCCACGTGTATGTACATGTTTTAATTTTTGAGAGAATAATGTTTATGCGTGGATATTGAAAAAACTAAAAACTAAAATTTCTGAAATAAGGCCACAAAACACATAGTAAATATGTGTCAATAAGACTTTTGACCAATGGATGTCGTCGCCTATAGTTTTTTCTTCAAAATTATGTGAAAATAGTCTTGCTTTATCGTTCAAATAAAACCATACATTGATTTAAATTGATGTAAAACAGGTTTTGCTTGGAAAGCCAATATGCGAGGGGGCGTGTACGAGGAGTGGTTTTCACCTGAATTACCACCCACTCTGCATAATGATGAGCCATTCACACAGGTGTGAAACTGGCTGAGCCACAATGCTTGGACAAAAGATATTTAGAAGAAGACTTATATTGACCATTTAAGATTTTGCTTACATCTATCTTGTACATATGTTGTGCTATTTTATTAAAAAGGTTACAATTACAACAATAATTACAATTTCAACAATATTTCAAGTGTACTCTTTCTTTGTAAAAAAAGAGAAAGATTATAGGCCTACATTTTATCTATGTATTCATTACTTTGAATATAGCCAACATTGGAACAGCTAACATCTTAGTTGATGACTTTATTTTTGACAAAAATATTAGGCTATTTTATATATAGAAATTGCTAAACAAAAGCTTATTTGACGAGGCAGTATATTCTACAGTAAAAACTGTACCCAAATCTACTAAACAAAATGTTGTCTTTCATATTTCGCCTGACTGTAAAGTTGTTTTCATGAAATATTAGGGCATATAAATGTTAATTTGCAGTTTACGTTGCTTATACAAATAGCCAACATTTTATTTCAACATATTTCAGTCGATTTTTACTCATCTCAGTATAGCAATACAGTTTGCTAAAACATCATCATTCGTTGACGATAGGCTTATTTACTTTAAATCCAGGAAAGTTGTTAATGAAAAAAATTATTAAAATTAAGATACAATTGATACAAAACGAAATTCGTTTTAAAGAAAGGATTTGTACTTTCTGTTTTGAGGTCTCTGTGAAAGTTTGAAAGTCTTTTAGTGTTTTTTTTTTTAGAGCTCGCGTCCATAATGGAGAAAAAACAGAGCGCATGCCGTTCATTCGTCAATAAACAGAAACCCGAGAAGGAAAAACTTACTAGTATTCCTCAGCTCGTATTCCTCGTATTCCTCATTATTCCTCACAGCGCTGCAAGACGGTGTAAGCAAGTAATGTTCTGAATAAACTTGTGTTTTGGTTTTCTCGAGCTGATGGGGGCGTTCACAGGATTGCGCGGATTACCTCAGCCATTTGCGTTTGAATAGCGCACGCTCTCCGTGGGCGGAGTCACATTACATTTGAATTAGCTCTAATTAGGTCGACTGGAATCGCTCTCTTTTAATACAGATTTCACAAGATGAGAATATTTGTTTTTTATATAAATTACTTCATTTAAAAGAAGAGATTTCAAGCTTCATAAAGACATATCACTTGTATGTGTGAGAAGTATTCACTGAGTTATGGTTCATTTTCGGACGCGTTTCAGAATGGACTACACGGACAGAGAGAAGGCAGAACTCGCTTCGTGTTAATTTTTCTTTATTTGTCGAAAAGCACAACACTATGTTTTTATTGTGAGTATACACAAAAATAATACACATTTAACAGAATCGATTGATGTATGGAACTCCTATGGAAAATCAAAGTCAACAGAGTATTCATGAGTTTCTTTTACACTGATAAAAAAAAAGCGAGCTGGTATCGCCGGCGATACCGTCGACCTCAGGGGGTTAATGCGCATGTGAACGCCATCAGCGTTTCTCACAGGTTCGCGTTTAAAGTCTGTGTTAGAGAGAATGGTGTCGTCTTAGCGGAAGCGAATCAATCAAAACTAACTTTAGCTGGAAAATAACTTTATTAAAGAACCGCTATAAAGCCAAAACAATCTCTGTTACCTTAAATTATACGTTTATCTCTGTAAAGCTGCTTTCAAACAATCTATATTGTTAAAAGCGTATATATAAATGAGGATGACTTGACTTGTAACATGTCACCGTGCAGCTCTCAAGCCAGATGCTGTGGACAGGCTGGTGTTTTTATCACACACCTTGAAACGCATGTAGATCCAAAGAAACGCAGTTAATGGCAAAAAAATTTCAAGCTGCTGAAAGCCTGTTTCCTCTGTTCAAAATACGTCAACACACATGAAATGCATTGACACATCATTCATTATTTACATTTAAATATCGAGTAATGGCAGCTTCTGCTCCCTCTCATGGTAAAAATTAGGGCTGCACGATTTGGGGAAAATGTCATAATGCGATATAATAAACAAATGGTTTCATGAGTCAACTTGCTTGGTTCTCAAGGAAAATAAATGCACACACAGATAAGTGATAATCTGCCTAAAAAAAAAGTTCTTTAGTCAAGAGCAGTGAGTGTTTTTCTCTGTTCCCTTTGTTCTTTGATTAACTTTAGCGACAGATATAATTAGTGGCTACTGTGTACTGTCCCTTTAAGACCAGCCGCTGCTGTCAGAGACGCGGATCTCACACGCGCCTCATTCTCTCAAGAGTCACGACTCTTCACGTTCATAATAAGACTGCTCTTATGTTATGAAGATACTCAACAAAAAGACATTTTAGCATAATTGTGTGTGTTATTGTTCGTTCAAGCTTGAAAGAGAACTGTATTCTGGCATGCTGTTTTGTGCGCACGCACGATTAGGGCTGGGTACCGAACGTCGATACTTTTATGGTATCGAAAAAAATACTTCGATTTGTTGAAGTCACAGAGAGTCACGGTTGGTCTCAAAAGTGTGGTAACAGTTTTTTAAAACTTCACGCAGACAGCGTTTGCTGCGATATGAGCCGAAAGCGGTCGCGGTGCTGTTGACGTTACACTTCCTCTTAGCCTACTAGACAAGCAGCCACAATGGTGGTTTCTCTACCCTGATGACTGACTGACAGGCAGTCATTTTATTAATGTTTGGATACGTCTACATTAATCCGGATACATTTGAAAACGGCGTTTTCGTTTATAAACGCTCTCCGTCCACACTAATCGAAGTTTTAACCGAAAATGCCAAACGGAAAGTCAGACGTTAGATCAGTCGTTAACGTTACCTCAGGCCAAGCAAACATGGACCATGGTTACGGGCAGATGGATGTTACAACCAGTGGTGGTGGGACAAAGAGAAAAAGTTCCCCTCCAACGCCATCGAAAGGTACAGTACCACCTTCAAAGGTTAAAACCTCACAGGATTTGTCTGAAGTGCCAAACGCGTCCCTTGTTGAATGTAGAAAAGCTCACCTCCAGAATTGACCGCTTCGGTGACCAGCTGAGAGAAAACTCTGTCATGGTGGCTAATGTTACCAGACTAGTGGAGCTGAATGCAACTGAGATTAAAGAGTGCAAGGTCAATATTCAAGCGATTGAAAAAGAGTTACCCCATCTCGTAAAGGATAACAAAGAAGCTGAAAGATAATGTCACGGAGGTGGAGCGTTACAAGAGACGCTGGAACCTTAAAATACATGGTTTGAAAGAAAAGTTGACGAAAACACCCGGGACGTTGTCAAGAGTATCCTAAGTTAGCGCCGCAGTGGAACACATCGATGGATTCGGTAGTTGATACTGTGCACCGCATCGGGATCATCGTCGTAATCATACTCTAGATCTAATATTATCACACAGAATAGATGTTGATGCCATTGAAATTCTGCAGCAGAGCGATGACATCTCAGATCATTATCTAGTCTCGTGTAAATTACATTTAGCCAAGGCTGCAAAGCCGACTCCGTGTCAAGTCAAGTCAAGTCACTTTATTTATATAGCGCTTTTCACAATACAGATTGTATCAAAGCAGCTTCACAGTATTAAATAAAATAGTACATCAGTGTTTGTTTTTAGTGTAAAACATCCATGTTTGATAATGCTGATCAATAGTATTGTTGATTGATTAATTAAATTAAGTATCCCCAACTGAGCAAGCCAAAGGCAACAGTGGCAAGGAACCGAAAAACTCCATCAGGTGACCTAATGGAGAAAAAAAAAACTTGGGAGAACCCAGGCTCAGTCGGGGGCCAGTTCTCCTCTGGCGTTTATGAAGTAAAGACCGGATTTTACTGTAAGATTAAAAATATTATATAAATGCCTGGCTGAAGAGATGCGTCTTTAATCTAGTTTTAAACTGGGAGAGCGAGTCTGAGCAACGAACAGTATCCGGAAGACTATTCCAGAGTTTTGGTGCTAAATGTGAAAATGATCTCCCTCCTTTAGTTGATCTGGATATCCTAGGTATGACCAAAAGCCTTGAATTTAGTGATCTTAAAGAGCGTGATAGATTATAGGGCGATAGAAAATCCATTAAATAGACTGGAGCTAAGCCGTTTAGGGCTTTATAAGTCAGTAGCAATACCTTGTAATTAATACGGAACTTTATAGGTAACCAATGCAGTGATGATAAAATTGGTGTTATATGGTCAAATTTTCTTGATCTAGTAAGAACTCTAGCGGCGGCATTTTGGACTAACTGTAACTTGTTTATTAAGGATGCAGGACAACCAGCTAATAAAGCATTACAGTAATCTAATCTCGAGGTCATGAACGCATGAACTAACTTTTCTGCATCAGAAACAGAGAGCATGTTACGTAGCTTAGCAATGTTTCTGAGGTGGAAAAAGGCTGTTTTTGTAACATATGAAATATGATTTTCAAAAGACAGGTTACAATCTAATATAACACCCAGGTCTTTTACTGTAGATGATGAAGTAACAGGACATCCTACTATGTTAAAGTTGTATTGTAAGAGGTTTTGTGGGCGGTTTTTTTAACCGATAAGTAGTACCTCTGTCTTGTCTGGATTTAATAAAAGAAAATTGCGCGTCATCCAATCTTTTATATCTTTAACACACTCTGTCAATTTGGATAATTTAGCGTTTTCATCCGGCCGTGATGAAATGTATATTTGAGTGTCATCAGCATAACAATGGAAACTAATTCCATGTTTCCTTATAATATTTCCAAGTGGCAGCATATATATTGAAAATAATAGAGGGCCTAATACAGATCCTTGCGGCACTCCATAGTTTACTGGAGTTATGATCGATTTTTCTCCATTTAAATAGACAAAATGGTATCGGTCAGATAGGTATGATCTGAACCAGCTTAGTGCTTGTCCTTGAACACCGGTATAATTTTGTAGTCGATCTAAGAGTATTGTATGATCTATAGTATCGAACGCAGCACTAAGATCAAGTAAAACTAATATTGAGATACAGCCTTGGTCAGAAGCTAAGAGTAAATCATTTGTGATTTTAACGAGCGCAGTTTCAGTGCTATGATGCGGCCTGAACCCAGACTGAAACTTTTCATAGACGTCATTTTCTTGTAAGAAAGAGCCTAGTTGGGTGGACACAACTTTTTCTAGTATTTTGGACATAAAAGGAAGATTTGAAATGGGTCTATAATTTGCTAGATTATTTGGGTCTAATTGTGGTTTCTTAATGAGAGGTTTTATAACTGCCAGTTTAAATGTTTTTGGAACATAACCTAAAGATAAAGATGAGTTAATAATATTGAGGAGAGGCTCTTCCACTATAGGTAACACTTCTTTCAGTAGTTTAGTTGGTATGGGATCTAATAAACATGTTGTTGTTTTAGAGGAAGTGATAAGTTTATTTAACTCTATTTGTTCTATAGTTGTAAAGCACTGTAATTGTTATTGCGGGGTGATAATCGAGGCTGAATTATAAGGCGCGATTGAGGATTGAACGTTTACAATTGTGGTTCTGATGTTTTCTATTTTCTCAGTGAAAAATTTCATGAAATCATTACTATTAAACTGTAATGGAATATTTTGTTCAGGTGACGCTTGTTTATTTGTTAGTCTAGCCACGGTGTTAAATAAAAACCTAGGATTGTTTTGGTTATTTTCTATTAGTTTGCGGAGGTGCTCAGCCCTGGCCGCTTTTAGGGCCTTTTTATAACGTGACGCACTGTCTTTCCAAGCGATTCTAAAAACCTCTAAATTAGTTTGTTTCCATTTACGCTCTAAATTACGAGTTTCTCTCTTTAGAACACGCGTAGTATTGTTGTACCATGGTACTTTAATTTTCTCTCTGACCTTTTTTAGTCTCATAGGTGCAACAATATTCACCTATGAGTGAATATTGTTGCACCTATGTGTTATTGTTGCACCACCCGTGTTTCAAATATGTTAGACCTATCACTTCTGCTACTAAAGATTGCTTTATTAATAATCTTCCTGATCAGTTTCATCATCTCAGCATCCCAGATAGCTTAGAAGAACTAGATATTACAACAGAAACGTTTAACTCTCTATTTTCCAGCACTTTAGACACAGTTGCTCCGTTGCGCTTAAAGAAGATTAAAGAAAATAGTCCAATGCCGTGGTACAACGAGCACACTCGGGCCCTTAAAGGGTTACTTCAGGATTTAGCATTAAGCTTTGTATTAGTAGAAAACCTGTAGTATTTTCGAATTACCATGCTTTCCCCCCTCATATCCCCCTGAGAGGAGAGATTTATGTATTTTTTGTCTGGAAAAAATCCTCCGATGACGCAAAAATCGTCATTTTGCGTCATCGGAGGATTTTCTGTCCAGAGGCTAAAGACTACAGCCAGTAGATGGCGTTGTTCCGCATGTTTTCAACCCGCCCATAGAGGGTGGGATCTCACTCACAGAATGTACACAGTATCAGCCGTCTTTCTTTGGAAGCTAAGCTAGCATGCTCTTGTTCTGTGGAGAAAGCTGAATAATAGGAGAAAGCTGAGTAAGTAGGGGTTACCATCTTTTTCCCGGACTTGTCCGGCGGGCGAGATCGTTAAAAATGTCCGGGATTCGGCTTTTGCGTTCTGCGGTCGCCATTCATTGTTTACATGCACACCTCTCGTTTCAATCTAGCTGAATTAATTCCGATCGGTGAATCTGACTGTAGTGTTTACATGAACGCTAAACAAGGTTAGGATAGGTTGATGTGCGTTTTAACATTGCTAAGAAAATTCCCGCTCCTCCGTGAGAGATGCGAGACCCGGCGCGTCTCAGTAATGAAGCCACCGGCCTCGCGCCGTTCTCCCGCGGCCGTCAGCCTCGTCCTGCTCGCCACAGTAAACATGATGAATGGCGACTGTAGAACGCAAAAGCCGAATCCCGGACATTTTGGGTCTCTAAATCCCTGGCAAACTCATCACTTACTTAGGCTAGCCTTGTTGTTTTCAACTGTGCTCTCTAACCGGTAGGCGTGGCCTCCTAAGGCAGCGAAGCAAGTGCATTCTGGGAGTTGTTGTCTTTCATCCACATAAGCCAAAAATACATTTTCTGGCTTTTCTCAGTCTAGAAAGCTCCAAATTCAAAAATTTCTCCACATTTCTTCTACTTAAATGACCTATTTTAAATACACATTCATCTTCCCAGAGGTGAAGTATCCCTTTAAGAGAGCAGCCAGAAAAATGGAGCGCAACTGGAAGAAAACAAAACTAGAGGTATTTCGCATTTCATGGAAGGAGAGCTCGATTACTTACAGAGAGGCTTTAAAAGCTGCTAGATCTGCTTATTTTTCAACCCTATTAGAAGAAAATAAACATAATCCTAGGTATTTATTTGAAACGGTGGCTAAACTAACGAAAAATAAAGCTTCAAGCACCGAAGTTTCCAAGCAACACAGCAGTAATGATTTTATGAACTTCTTCACTCATAAGATTGATCATATCAGGGACAAAATTATAACTATGCAACCGTCTACTACAGTATCGCATCAGGCAGTGCATTGTAGTCTCCCTGAGGAAAAATTTGATTCATTCGTTGCTATAGGAGAGGAAGAATTTACTAAACTCATTAAATCATCTAAATCTACAACATGTTTGTTAGACCCTATACCAACTAAGCTACTTCCAGAGGTCACAGATCCTCTTCTTAATATCATTAATTCATCTTTGTCTCTAGGATACGTACCAAAAAACTTTAAGCTGGCTTTGATTAAACCGCTTGTTAAAAAAACGCAACTTGATCCTACAGAATTAGTCAATTACAGGCCGATCTCGAATCTACCTTTTCTGTCAAAGATATTAGAAAAATCAGTATCTTCACAACTGTGTTCCTTTCTTGAAAGAAATGATATCTGTGAGGACTTTCAGTCAGGATTTAGACCGTACCATAGTACTGAGACAGCTCTCGTTAGAGTCACAAATGATTTGCTCTTATCATCTGATCGTGGTTTGTATCTCTCTATTAGTGTTACTCGATCTTAGTGCTGCGTTTGACCACAACATTCTTTTAAATAGATTAGAACATTATGTTGGCATTACGGGAAATGCACTAGCATGGTTTAAATCATACTTATCTGACCGTTATCAGTTTGTAGCAGTAAATGATGAGATGTCTCATCGATCACAAGTTCAGTATGGCGTACCACAAGGCTCAGTACTAGGACCGCTGCTGTTCACTCTGTACATGCTACCATTAGGAGATATCATTAGGAAACATGCCATTAGCTTTCACTGTTATGCTGACGATACTCAGCTCTATATTTCTTCAAAACCTAACGAAACTTATCAATTCACAAAATTAACGGAATGCATAGCGGATATAAAAAATTGGATGACTCGTAATTTCCTAGTTCTAAATTCTGAAAAAACAGAGTTTCTAATTATTGGACAAAAAACTTCCTCACGTAATAACCTAGAATACTGTCTAACACTTGATGGCTGCTCTGTTAAGTCTTTGTCGTCGGTTAGGAACCTGGGTGTGCTCTTTGATACCAATCTTTCATTTGAAAGTCACGTGTCTAGTATCTGTAAAACTGCATTTTTCCATCTTAAAAATATATCTAAATTACGTCATATGCTCTCATTGACAAATGCGGAACAATTAGTTAATGCGTTCATGACCTCAAGGCTAGATTATTGTAATGCTCTACTGGGTGGTTGCCCTGCACGCTTAATAAACAAACTACAGCTGGTTCAAAACGCAGCAGCTCGAGTTCTTACCAGAACCAGGAAGTATGACCATATTAGCCCCGTTCTGTCAAAACTGCATTGGCTCCCTATTAAACATCGCATAAATTTTAAAATATTGCTGATCACTTTCAAAGCACTGAATGGTTTAGCTCCGCAGTACTTGAGCGAGCTCTTAACACATTATAGTCCGTCACGTCTATTGCGATCTCAAAATTCCGGCCAGTTACTAATACCTAGAATATCAAAATCGACTGCTGGCGGTAGATCCTTCTCCTATTTAGCACCAAAACTCTGGAACAGTCTTCCTACCATTGTCCGGGAAGCAGACACACTCTGTCCGTTCAAAGCTAGATTAAAGACACATCTCTTTGACCTAGCATTCACATAATACATTATAGACTTCTATAATTTAATGTTATGCTGCATAGATTAGGTCAGCCGGAACCGGGAACACTTCCCATGAATCCTGATGTGCTTGTTGCATCATGAGAAGAATGGCATCTACGCTAATTTTAGTGTCTGTGTTTATCCCAAGGTTTTCCTGCAGCCTGCCGGATCCAGGCCGTATCCAGATCTGACGAAGGACCTTCGCCTGGACCGATGACAACGCAGTGCTGAAGTGTCAACTAGTCTCTCCCTATGGAGGATCCCTCTACCACTATACAGATAAGGCGTTGTCGGGAAAATTCGTTTCGCGTTCCTACCCCAAAACAACAAAATAAAATAAAATTCTTTATCAAAATCTATAAGGAAAGACAAGTACTTTGTTTAGGCTTGGCTTGTAGGGAATTCCAAACCTGCGTATATTCAAACGCACATAACTATAGAACCCATTCTAAATGCGCATGTGAACGTCATCAGCGTTTCTCACAGGTTCGCGTTTAAAGTCTGTGTAGAGGGAATGGTGTCGTCTTAGCGGCCCCTAATTTAATAACAAATGATCGTTGCGACGGAAGCAAATCAATCAAAACTAACTTTAGATGGAAAATAACTTAACTCTGCTATAAAGCCAAAACAATCTCTGTTACCTTAAATTATACGCTTATCTCTGTGAAGCTGCTTTGAAACAATCTACATTGTTAAAAGCGCTATATAAATGAAGATGACTTGACTTGAGAAAAGAAGAGGGGAGAGATTATTATTATCCAGTTCACCATGAGATTCCACCATGACGCCATCTGGAAGTTGTCCAAAAACTCTAAGGTTTGCAAGGATTTGGAGATTCATTTCAAGCAAGAGGGAGCTGACAGGGAGGCTCGTGCAGCTGCATGGCCGAAGATGGAGCAGTGGCCAAAATGTGTATTACAGAGGACATGTGGGCTACATCAACGGTAACAGGGTTACTCTGGATTAGACAGCGCTTTGGACAAAGGCACGTCATTAATCTATCAAACCGGTTAAGATTTATACCTCAGGTATATATTGATAGGTTCTGTCCTAACTGAAATATATATCCTGTAGAAATATCTGTTGTAGTTAAAAGGGCATGTTATTACATTAGTGAGTTATCAGTTTAATAATCACTATGTAAAGAAGGGAGGTTAAAATGAAAGGGAAACTTAACTTGCAACTTGCTGCACAGATTTTTTGAGTTGACTCAACTAAAACATCTCTATAGTTGAGTTGACTAAACTATAACATCTCTAGATGAGTAAACTCCATTAGTCGAGTCAACTAAAAAAATCTGTGCAGCAAGTTGCCTTATAATTTTAAGTTAAGTCAATTTTTCTTTTTTTTTACTGTGTATAAAGCTTTAGAAAAAGGGGGGGGGGTTCACGTTTTCAAACAAAGGAAACTTGAAAATAAGTTATTAAAGCTTGTTCACCTTAGATCCTTAAGTTTAGAAGGAAAAAAAGGTTGTTTTATAATTACTCTGATTGGATATACAGTGCTATGCATAAGTTTAGACACCCATACTAAAGTTGACTAAAAAGAGGAATAAAAAATCATCTTTTGGAAACTGAACTTAATGCCTTAATTTAAAAAATTAGGAAAAATCCAACCTTTAAGGACACCAATTTTCTTTGTGAATAAATAATGTATCGTAAATAAATAAATGTTCTTCCTTAAAATATAGGGTGCATAAGTCTGGACACCCCTATGTTAAATTCCCATAGAGGCAGGCAGATTTTTATTTTTAAGTATTTTAAAAAAAAAAATTTTTAGGATACTATGCATCCTGATAAAGTTCCCTTGGCCTTTGGAATTAAATAGCCCCACATCATCACATAGCCTTCACCATACCTAGAGATTGGCATGGTTTTATTTCAGTTAGCCTAATAGCTAGTTTGATTTGCATTGAGAGATGATCTTATGGAAAGTACCCCATGCCAATCTCTAGGTATGGTGAAGGCTATGTGATGATGTGGGGCTATTTTAATTCCAAAGGCCAAGGGAACTTTATCAGGATGCATAGTATCGTACAAAAATAAAATAAAATAAAAAATACTTAAAAATAAAAATCTGCCTGCCTCTATGGGAATTTAACATAGGGGTGTCCAAACTTATGCACCATGTATTTTAAGGAAGAACATTTATTTATTTACGATACATTATTCAAGCACTAAGTTCAATTTCCAAAAGATGATTTTTTATTCCTCTTTTTAGTTAACTTTAGCATGGGTGCCTAAACTTATGCATAGCACTGTACAACTGACAGATAGGGGGCTTGCAATGTTTACTTCAAGAAATCTAAACTTTTTTTTTTTTCTTGTATTTCTTAATTCCTTTTTTATGTTCTCTCATAACCAGATGTTTACTTATGTTTCACTTAATACTAGGGGTCTAAGAGATTTTGTTAAAAGGGAATCAGTATTCCTTTTTTGTAAAAATGAAAGGGCACAATGTTTTCTTCTCCAAGAAACTCACTCTGTTGACACTGATAAAAAATTCTGGTCAAACCAGTGGGGAGATAAAATACTTTTCTCTCATGGTTCTAATAGGTCAGCTGGCGTTGCAGGGGCCAGTTCTCCTCTGGCGTTTATGAACTAGAGACCGGATTTAACTGTGAGATTAAAAATATTATATGAATGCCTGACTGAAAAGATGCGTCTTTAATCTAGTTTTAAACTGGGAGAGTGAGTCTGAGCAACGAACAGTATCAGGAAGGTTATTCCAGAGTTTTGGAGCTAAATGTGAAAATGCTCTCCCTCCTTTGGTGGATCTGGATATCCTAGGTATGACCAAAAGCCTCGAATTTAGTGATCTTAAAGAGCGCGATGGATTATAGGGCGATAGAAGATCTGTTAAATAGACTGGAGCTAAGCCGTTTAGGGCTTTATAAGTCAGTAGCAATACCTTGTAATTAATACGGGACTTTATAGGTTGTGATAGATTTTCACGATTAATACCGTTCCAAATTATCATACATCCTTATCCAGGACATAGAGATAATCCCGCGGTAACCTATCTTTTAGTCGTGTCTTCAAGAGTTAGGCGATCAGTCTATACAAATTCGTATTCTTTTAAAAGAATAATTATGACCAGCATGATATAATTATAATAGATGTCCCCTTCATATTATAAGTCTACCTTTTTAGGTACTCTTCAACCGTGTTCTCTATACAACAATAACCCTGTCGTAAGCTGTCTCTTTGGCTAGGCTTTATTAATCAATCAGATCTCATAGTGATTATTCTTATATCAAAAGAATGCTCACCCTCTTGTTGTCCTCCAGTTAAGATCTTCCTGATCCAGATAGAAGAATGCGACACGTACCCAAGAATCCAAGGTCCAGTCAAAGATTATAATAAATGTTTAACAATATTAATTAAAAGAATCAAATGAAAAGAACACTTGTTACAAATTCACAAAATGAGTACTGACTAACAGAGAGATATTAGCTTAAAGCTTCTTGCATCCGGATGTCACATGTACAACTGCTGATCCCAGCAAGTGTAGTCCTGTTATTCCTGTACAAACATGCCTCTGTCCAGTCAGTGGCTTGTTCTCCGACGATACAACAGTTCCTTTGTATTTGTGGACAATGACCCTAGTCACTGCTCTCTCATGTGACTTGAGCGAGACAGAGATGGACAGCAACTCCTTTATTTCAGTACAATATTTTTAGATGGTTATATGTTTTAGCAAACCAGACAGTTCATCAGTTGCATTCTTATTTACAGACTTCTTATTGTGACCCTTTCTGCGTTGACGTCGAGTTTGAGGTTGTAATGGAAAAGTTAGAGTTAATTTTTAACAACCACATTGGATAGAATGGATAAAATCATAAGACTCTTCTGGTTAGATTTTATTAAATAGGGTATTAAATAATATTAAATAGCTTGCTAAGTAAAACCATTGCCCGATTGAATTAAAAGTTAACAAAAAGTGGTTAGGAGATTGGTTAGGAAATATGTGGATGGGCGTGGATTAAGGTCTTTGGTGTTTTAAGCCCCCAACGGCGCCTTCCAGGCAGCGAGGGGATGGGTAGGTTTAAAGGGATTGAAGGGAGTGGATTGGAATCCACTGCTGCTTCAATGTATGTGATGAGGGATTATAATCAAGGTATTAATCAATATTTTTCGTTCTAAATATCACATGAGTTGAATGACTTCTCTGGAGATTTTACTTTGTTATAGAAGTTACCAGTGTGATTACTGAAATGTTCTTTTCATGTATTCTTTAATGTCTGTATTTGATATTTGAATTGCTTGCCCATTGCTTCCAGGAATTAAATAGGGAACTGTTTTGTGTTTGAGAAAGGTCTTAAACGTGTTAAAACACATAGGGGTCATTAAAGTCTATAGTTTAAGGGACCATTTGTCATTTAAAGCATATACTTTCCATTTAGAATAAAGTGTCCTATCCTGAGAGAAAGAACTTATCTTGATGTTTTGAGACGAGACTCCTGTTTATAGTTAGAGCCTGGCCAAATCCAACCTTGGAAAAGATGTGTGTCGGTGTGTGTTAGTCTTCTTGCTTACAGGTTAAGGAACCACTGGCATTGTTGGAGATTGACTGAGTTGTTGTTCGGGACATGCTGGCGCCCAGCAACCCAAATCTGCGAACTGGAAGGTCATGACGTGCCTAACTTCAGGGTCAGATTGTCAGCCGTATAATCGAAGGAGATATGCTTCAGTCTATCTGTATATGTGTGGAAAATTACTATGTTTATCAATTTCTTAGCCAATCAGAATCATTCAACCTGTGAGCAATGACGTAGCTTAGACCTTGGAAATGGTATAACTGCTGTGATCTTTGTAACTGTAAGGGGGGCGGCCTACGAACTCCTGTGTGAGTCTTGAAGCTGACTTCTGCTGATGAAACTGCAAATTATTTTCAGTAAAACTTTTCTTCAATTTTTTATAATTCCGACTCCGGGTCTTCTTTCAAACATCTGGTCCTTGGGTCCTAAACTGTTAACCCCTAACAGTAATGGTGGAGGATGCGGCCGGAAATTATTCTTGGTGACACCCCTGGCAAATCAGCAAACAAGGTAGAAAGATTTTATTATGTGGTAGAGCTGTCTGAATGGAAGAGATTGTGAAGGGGGACGGAAGAGCTTCACTCCGACGAGGCGAGTGGAGAGCTTCACTCCGATGAGGAGAGTGAAGATTAATTATACTAAGTTAAAAGTATAAGAAGTCGCTGATAGCATTGTTCAAGGTTTAAAGTTAACAAGAGCAGACAGCGCATGCTCTGGGGGGGCCCCGATGGGCATTGTTGGTGGCAACACCCCAGCAGAGTACGTCCCTGGATTGAAGGTCCAGGGCACCGCAAACCTACTCCATCTCTTCCATCTCAGATAGGGGATCCCCGAATTTAGTGAATCAGACAGTTAGGGATACTAACAAAAATAGGGTTGTTTGCCAGGGATGCACCAGAAATGATCCCAAGAGGAAAATAAAAAAGTTGTGACCCAAATTGGCGTGGACCAGTATATGTAACTGTCATGTTGGAGTATACTTTGCAGTTTCATCATGCAGAAGCCAAGCTGTGTTGTTCAAAGATCGCCGCCTCCATTTCTGCAATAACTTCAGGTGAGTTTGAACTGTGACTAAGATATGGCAGACAAATTGAGTAACTTGATCAATAACCTGAACAGTCCTGAAACAAACCATGAGACAGAAGAGAGCAAACGCTGTAACCAGATGTGCTCTGAAGCTCTGAATTCAAAGAAATGTGAAATTAATAAGAAAATGTGTAGTCAGGTTTTTGATTCTGTTTGGAAATTTAAACAACAACTTGACTGGCTAAACAAAGAAAGAAACTGAAAATGTTTAATTTTTAGCCTTGTATTGCTTCCGATGATTACAAAAAGCAAGTAAATGTAATTATGGGTTAGGGATCATTTCCTTGGACAAATGTGATTCAAGTTAAACAGAAACATTGTGAAAACCTCTTAGAATAGAGTGATTTTCTGTGCAGCTTATGAAAATTAATGTGCTGCCAATGATAATGATGAAGATTTTGATTTGGCTATTGCGATTGAATCCGCCACTGGTGTAGAAGAATACAGAGAACTGCTTATCAGTGGCTCTGTTTACATTCCTGATTGGGACACACTGCTTCAAGGGTGTGCAGTAAGTTGGAGCACTTTGCAAGCTCAATGATCAAACTATAGGCAAGGTGTCTGTTGCTGTAGTTGAGGCTGATACACAAACCCACCAGATGACAGAGAGGGTTTTAATTATGGTCAGCAGGGCCAGTTAACCAGTAATTGTAAATGGCCACTCAGAAGGTGAGAAAATGTGAAAGTAACAGAAATTTCTAGTATTAATGTGGGTTTGAAAGTAGATCAGTGTTTAAATGACGATATCAAAGTTTTCGTCTGAGAAAGAATAAGAGATAAAAACAAGGTCAAAAGATTTAAGTCTTAAGGGAATCCTTTTGATCTATAATAATATTCTTTATAAGTGAATTGATGAATACAGGTTGATGTAAAATTACAGATAATGACTAAAAATATGAGTTGCAAAATACATAAAAGTAACTAAAGGGATGATTGTGTTTTAATGGAACACTTTAAAAAGGGTTTAGATTATATAGAGAGACTAATCTCACGGATGATTTACAATGATAACAGCAAAAGATGCATCACAAGCGGAGAGTGCTAGCCTCCGCAAAGTTAGTGTGAATCCTAATTGCAGATTGATCAACTCCTAGAAAAAAACATTGAAGTAATTGAGAACTTGACAACTAAAATTGAGATTAAATGTGATCAAATAAGCAGAAGCAGTATTACTGGATTAACAGTTGCTAAATGTAAAATGTGTAGAAATGCATCTGATTAAACAAACAGCTTGTTAGTGTTTTGAACGTGGAGGAATAGTGTTGACCATGAAAGAACTAGGAGCTGATGTTTTGCTTTCAGAAGATAAGCTTGTGATTGGCTTGAAACAGTTTGCTTATCTGAATCTGGTGTGGCTGAAACGGCCAGTGCGACAGAGACACAATCTGAGTGGAAATTTGTAATGTGGGCAAAAGACAAATATAAAATATGGTTGTTTGAAAATACATGTAAATTCTGGCAAAGATGCCTTACTGCTGAGCTAGAGTTAAACGATGGTAGATAAAGTTTGATTTTAGAAGTTTATAGTGCAGAGCACAAGTCCTGAATGCCTCAGAGTCTCTCTCATTCAAAGTCAGCTAAAATCTGTTATCTGAGCCAGTGTCATAAGTGATAATAAGCTAATATAGTAAGGCACCGTGTTTCAGTTGAAAACCATAGACATGGCGATGTTAAAAGAAATCATGCTACAGGCAGTTCAGATTTCATACATTTAAAGGGAAATTTGTAAATGTTTTTAAAGTAAAACTGAATGACTTTGAAGAAGTCTTAAACAATATAAGTGACGTTTTTGACCAGTTTAATTCAGGGCCAGTAACTTTTTTGTCTCATTTTAGTCTCCACCATGAAACAGGGCTGATGGCTCCGGCTACAGATGCAGATGTACACTGAATGGACGGTTGATCTAAATTCACAGAGTATAAGCTCAGTATTGCGATTTTGCTGATTTGAAGATGTTTAAAATATTTAAGTGATTAAATACTGTTGTTATTAACCTGTCTCCCTGTGTTAACACTATTAGACAGTCCGAATGGCTCTGGTGACTCTTGAATGTGCCTTTCCTAAGCTCCAGAACTGATCATGTTGAAGAAAATGGTCAAAGATTCTGTTATGGGGAAGAGCGGTAACCAAGTGTGCACGAAGTGACTACTCAAGGACGGGTAAGAACCTTTGGCCAGAGGTCAACCTAAGGCAGGGGGTCACGCCGACACTGGCCATCTCCAGAATGGAGATGTGTTATGTGAGATGGGTATAAGAGTGCAGCGGATGACTGAGGCCACCAGCATCAGCAGATCACTGAGAGGGGAGATGGGCTGTAAGGAGTTACGGCAGTCTGACCCAGAAAATGTGAGTTCCTCTATACCCACTCACCAGAAACCGCATTCATTGTATGGCTTGTTTTTCATTGTGACAAGTGTTTGCAACTATGCCAGGGGACAACACCCTGAAGAAAAGGAGATTATAAAGAGCTGATGGGAATGGGCTTTCAAGAGTCAGCTGAGACCGTGAGGTGATTGTCATTATTTGTTGTGGAGACAGTAACAAAACTTAATTTATATCAGGAACATGATGCTGGTTGCCTTGGGGGCAAGGGGAAAATTTATGGAAGTGTTGATATTGAAATAATATGCCAATAAGATGGTTTTAACTCCTAAAGGTCGTTAGACATGGTGGTGGCTAAAGGTGAAGACAGCTTTTGTAGATTCAAGAAAAGTCTGGATAAAGGTTAATGGTCAAAGGTTATTAAAATTAATTTATTATTACATTTTGTCTAAGTTACAGTCTTAGGAGGCTGTTGAAAAGATTATTTGTGTATAGTGAGAGAAACTCTGAATGGAGGCAGGGATGGTACTCTGTCTGTCTTTCTGTTATCGGCCTGCTAAAGCAAGCTGAAGCAAAATAATGATAATGAACCAAAACAACCCAGCTGACTTTTCTAAAATCAAGTGAATAATGAACAGAGATGCTTTGAAACTGGTAAAGAGACTATGTAAAATTAAGTAAAATCGAAAGAAAAATGTGAAGTAAATATTTTTAGAGTTAATATAAAAAGTGAACATTGAAAATGAGCAGTTAACATGTGTGTCTAGAATGAGTGCGTGTGATGGTGACTGCACTTCATGTCTTGTATGTGTTAGTTTGTGGTACTATTATTTCCTGATTTTGTGAATATTTTGTCATTAACCTCTGGAATGAGTGTTTTACCATTACAGATGGGTTAAGTAACGACAAACTTTAAAGAAGCTGATAATTCTGAGTCAATCTGATGAAAAGACGATACAGAACATTGGACGAGCTTTAATTGGATTGGTTTTCCAGCTCTGTCTGTTACTGGTAGTTATGACTACTTTTGTCATTTATGATGTTGTTCTGAATTACTCTCTGGATTAGAATTTATGTAAATTGGAATTGTGAAGTTTAAGATTGTCATCCATTATGGGGTAAAAACTCTTGTCTAAATTCAACCGAGGGTCTAAATTTAAATAAGACACCTAGGTTAGGTGGGATCATAATGGTAAACGTAAAAATAATAGACTTGATGGCAGAGAGACAAAGTGACACATTGGCTAAGTCACTATCCAAATTATCCAGAGAGAGCGCCCTCATTTTATGAAAGGCCGGTGGGCGAACAAAGGAGGAGTGGATATAACTTCTAAAAAGTTTTATTTCTCAATCCATTAAATGGATGTATGACATTAGATGTCTAAGAAAACTACAATTTAGGTAATAAAGGTTAAAGAAGAAAGCAGCTATATGGCTGTCTTAAGGGTTGAGATTCGAGTAACATAATATTTTGGTTTGTGAAAAACAGTAAATATAAGTGAGACTGAGACAATACTGATAATATTTTTGGGGGATTTTCAGACTAACCATTTGATAGAGGAATACTGTGAGAAGTAGTTATAATGGAAAATAAAGTTAAAAATAATGTTATGAAAATAAAATTTCTGATAGATTTTATGGAACTACTTATGAACACCTGTTAAGTCAAATTAAGTTGAAATGATATGAAAAGTGAGTTTCAGATAAAAATAATAAGGCATTGAGTATGATTAACAGGGATTAACGCGTTATAAAGATGAGGAATGAACAAAAGTTTTATTAAGCAGAATGGGGAACAATTCTATATTTTAGTGGTAAAATAATGATTGAAATGATGATGAATTTGTTTTATTTTATTTCTATTTTTGAAAAAAAAAAAAGTACAAGATGTTACATGCTGTGACTGTAAACTGAAGGATGAATTCAGTAGAAACTTAAAGTACTTTGATGGATTATTATGGGTCTTAATTATTATTATTATTATATTATTATTTTTATTTTTTGTTGTAGTTTATTTTCAGTTTGATAACCATTGTGTTTTGAACCTAAAGGGTCTATAATGGGGGTAGTAAAAAATAATGGATTAACTATCTTTCTTAGTTTATTATAAAAGGAATTGGAAATTATAGTTTTATGAACATATCCTGGTATTTATGATTATAGACCATGTCTGTATTTAGGATCTGAGTAGTGACTGCGGGTCTAGCCCATGCTAGGAATACAGCAACAGTGCTTGCTTATTTAGCCCGGCTTCCAGAGAATAAATATGTACTTGTTTTGTATCAGTTAGTGGATGATAAAACCAAATTCGCCAAAATGAATAACAGCTATGTAAGACATGTAAAGACAGCTATGTCCAAAGGTTCTGAAGATCAATTATATATATGTGCTATGTGTGATATTATGTTCATGTTAAGTCCTTGAAGGAAAAAGAAATTGTCTGTTTTATAAAAATGTAACCTGATAGAGGAGCATGGGTCAGAAACCAAACCTTTTGAAGCAGCCTTTATGGAAAGACCAGATGTGGTGTTTAGGACCCCACATTGGTCTAAAACGGGGGACTGAAGGGAGTGGATTGGAATCCACTGCTGCTTCAATGTATGTGATGAGGGATTATAATCAAGGTATTAATCAATATTTTTCGTTCTAAATATCACATGAGTTGAATGACTTCTCTGGAGATTTTACTTTGTTATAGAAGTTACCAGTGTGATTACTGAAATGTTCTTTTCATGTATTCTTTAATGTCTGTATTTGATATTTGAATTGCTTGCCCATTGCTTCCAGGAATTAAATAGGGAACTGTTTTGTGTTTGAGAAAGGTCTTAAACGTGTTAAAACACATAGGGGTCATTAAAGTCTATAGTTTAAGGGACCATTTGTCATTTAAAGCATATACTTTCCATTTAGAATAAAGTGTCCTATCCTGAGAGAAAGAACTTATCTTGATGTTTTGAGCCGAGACTCCTGTTTATAGTTAGAGCCTGGCCAAATCCAACCTTGGAAAAGATGTGTGTCGGTGTGTGTGTTAGTCTTCTTGCTTACAGGTTAAGGAACCACTGGCATTGTTGGAGATTGACTGAGTTGTTGTTCGAGACATGCTGGCGCCCAGCAACCCAAATCTGCGAACTGGAAGGTCATGACGTGCCTAACTTCAGGGTCAGATTGTCAGCCGTATAATCGAAGGAGATATGCTTCAGTCTATCTGTATATGTGTGGAAAATTACTATGTTTATCAATTTCTTAGCCAATCAGAATCATTCAACCTGTGAGCAATGACGTAGCTTAGACCTTGGAAATGGTGTAACTGCTGTGATCTTTGTAACTGTAAGGGGGGCGGCCTACGAACTCCTGTGTGAGTCTTGAAGCTGACTTCTGCTGATGAAACTGCAAATTATTTTCAGTAAAACTTTTCTTCAATTTTTTATAATTCTGACTCCGGGTCTTCTTTCAAACATCTGGTCCTTGGGTCCTAAACTGTTAACCCCTAACAGGATAGTTCACCCAAAAATAATTACTCACCCTCATGTTGTTCCAACCCCGTAAGACCTTACTTTTGATGATATTTTTGATGAAATCTTAGAGTTGTTTAACTCCTCCATAGGATTCTCAGTGATTGAAACTTGCTGGCCCAGAAAATGTATTAAAGACATCGTTAATATAGTCCAAGTGACTACAGTGGCTCAATCTTATGTATATCAAGCGACGAGAATACTTTTTGTGCGCAAAAACAAACAAAAATAACGACTTTATTCAACTTTTCATTTCCTTCTCTCTGGGCCTCGGATCTTTTTGCGTATTGTTTTTGCGCAGCGCGTCTGTGTTGTACGTCACCACGTATCACACATGACCAGCGTCGGCCAATAGTGAGCCTACGTGGTATTATTATTTTACTTCCATACTCTTCAAGAGAGGCAAAAGTGGAATGACAAGAAGAGTTTGAAGGCTGGAGATATTGTGGTCATCATGGATGCTTTGGCTCCTCGTGGTTCTTGGCCACTCGCAAGTGTACTTGAAGTTTTTCCTGATAAGCAGGGCCAAGTACGTTCTGTGAAGTTGCAGACAAAATCTAATGTCATTGAAAGACCTGTGACCAAACTTTGTTTAGTGTATGGGGTATAACTGTGAAGGTATCATCTTGATTATCTCATGGTATTTTGTAACTTTTTGGTTCCTTTTGTTTCATATGTTTGCAGACATCCCAACCTGCACAAAGTCATTTCCGGGAGTCAAGAAATCTCCAACGGGGGGGGGGGTTATGTATTCGGTTCGAGAAATCTCCAACGGGGGGGGGGAGGGGGGGCAGGGGGGATTCGGTTCTGATTAGTTCGGTTCGAGAAATCTCCAACGGGGGGGGGGGGGGGTTCTGATTAATTCGGTTCGAAAGTAGAGATAAAATCCCGAGGCACACACGCACACTAGCGCACACACGCAAGGTCTCTCGCTCCCTCTCTCTGCCGTGCGCGCGCTACGCTTGCGCGCTCTTGCTTCCGGGAGATTTTAACTGATTTGCGGGCATCAGGGAGCCGCTATCAATATGCGGGAGACTCCCGGAACTTCCGGGAGACTTGGGATGTCTGTGTTTGAGTTGTTGTGCCTGCTGGCCATCAACAATTAGGGGCCGGTGTGTAAGAGCTAAATGCTGCTTTGTATTCAGGTTGTAATTTCTTTTGTCTAGCACTGGGTGGCGCATGTCTGTAAATTGGCCTCAGGTATAAAGGTTTTTGACCACTTGGGCACGGCGCCTTGTATTGTTAGGCTGATGGGAACTGCTATGGGCAATGTGCTGGAATATTGGAATAAATGTACCACTTTGGATTTCAACGTCAACATTTGTCTACATGCGTTTGTTTAGGGCAATCAAGTGAGCGTAGCACTCGTAACATCTAGCGTGTCAGCCAGGCCTTCCCCAGGCTCTGTGATGGATTATCACGATTAATACCGTTCCCAATTATCCTACATCCTCCCTAGGATATATATATATATATATAGATATATATATATAGATATATATATATAGATAGATAGATAGATAGATAGATAGATAATCTTGCGGTAACTAAAGAGCCTTTCCTTTAGTCGTGTACTCAAGAGTTAGGTGATCAGTCTATACAAATTCGTATTCTATTATAACAATAATAGATCTCCCCTTTGTATTATAAGTTGCCTTTTGTGGTACTCTTAAACCTTGATCGCAATACAACAATATTTTTATATGCTGCCTCTTTGGCTAGGCTAAATGATCAATCAAATCTCATAATGACTATTCTTTTATTAAAAGAATGCTCACCCTCTGGTGTCGTTTTCTCCAGGAAGGATCCAGGTCGAAGAATATGACTCGTACTCAAAAATCCAAGGTCCAGTCAGATGATTACAATAAATGTTTTAACAAAATTTATTAAAAAGAATCAAATGAAAGGAATACTTGTTACAGATTTATAAATGAGTACTAACTAACAGATAGATAATAGCTAGGCTTAAAGCTTCTTGCATCTGATAAATGCTGGCGTATCAGCCGTTGGTTGCAAGGAAGAGCGATACGTCCTCATCAGTCTTCTTATATAGCCTTGAATTCTTGCTGAATTCAGGTCCTGCCTTGTTACATTGTAATTAGAAGCAGCATGGCTGACATAATCATTTCAAAAAGAGGAACAGGGATGCGAGAGACACATAAGGGTATGAAAGGCACATTTGGATATGAGAGGCACATTGGGTTATGAAAGGCACAATCTCTGTTACCATAAATTATACGTTTATCTCTGTAAAGCTGCTTTGAAACAATCTACATTGTTAAAAGCACTATATAAATGAGGATGACTTGACTTGACATGGTTATGAGAGGCTCAGTAGGTTATGAAAGGCACATTAGGTTATAATAGACACAAAGCCCTTACTCAAGAGATACGCAGCCACTATTCAGCAGAGGAACTTGTAATAGTAATGTTCTTTAATCCCCCGGACAGTTCTCTGACAACAGCTGCAATATCCTGGGATGTCTGTGTCTTATGACGTTTTCGGCGCTGGCGCAGAGAAAAAGGAACTGAAAAAGCGAGAGAAGAGCCATCCTTATAGGGGCTTCCCTTCACAGCTCAGGCACCTCAGTCGTTCGGTGTTAGACCGAACTCCTTAAACAGGACAATAACAATAAGCTGTTGATAAAATGATAATTAGTTTAATTGAGTTTAATTAAGTGAAAACGAACAGAGACAGATCTCAAACAATGAACAAGTTCAAATTAATTTCAGATTCATGTCTCTCTTGAAAGTGTTTCAGCCTCTTCTTCAGCTCCCTGAACATAGAATCTTTTTCCGGTGTATTTTTCTGGTGCACTTCTTCAGAATGAGAAGGCAGAACTCTCATCTAAACTTTAAGACTTTTCCATGTGAAGCGTATTTACACTGAGGGCAGGAAACAGATTTTTTGGCTTCCGTTATTCCTTTCTCGTTCACGTCCATCAGGTCTAAAAGAAACAATAAATCAAGTGAGATTTCAAATGAGACACAAATGTGAATGAATGAGGAATCAAGAATAAACACCAACCTCTTTGTTCTTCAGTGCGTTTCATTCTGCAGATTCTGGATCACTGGCGTTCTCTCTGTCCACTCCTTCCAGATGCTTTCTGGGAGTTCTGCTAAAAAAAAAACAAGTTTCATTTCTAACAGACATGATGCGAGAGGAATTATTAATATTTCAGACTCTGAACTAGGCTATTCACATGTTTAAAAAATAGTGAGATTGGTCATGTGACTTAAAGGGCACCTGTTATGCAAAATTCACTTTTACATGGTGTTTGACGGACACTGCAGTTTTAGCGTAGACCCGCCCTGAGTGAGCTAAACACAGTCCGCCAGTGTTTCGACACCAGAGCAGCTGGAGACACAAATGTCCCCTAAGCAATTGAGGTGTTTTGTTGTTGGATGTCCAAAAGGAAGAGCCAGCCACCAGCGAGTGAAAAGTTGCAAAAGCTGCCACAATCACTTTGAGCGTGGAGGGGGAGCACCCAGTGTCCAACAGCTCTTCACAACTATGGGGGGGTCGAGGTTCCGAGCTAGACACCAGCTAGAGAACACTGACCATTTGTGGTGGTAGAGGCGCCTAGAGGACGAATCTCTAACCTCCAATGGTATTCAGGACACCTTCTGGGGGGTCCTGGGTTACCCGTTAAGAGGCTATGCATGAAGGGTCCACAAGTCAGGATGGGGGTGCCAGATCGTCCTGTTTGGAGGTCGATCCTCAGCGGAATCGGCCACGGAGTTGTCATGGACAGCTGCATCAACTCTGGGAACCAAATCTGGGTTCTTCAGAGGGGGGCTACAAGAAGGACTACGCACTCTGTGTTCCTGATCCGTTCAATGAATTGAGGGAGCATTGAGACCGGAGGGAATGGATAAAGGGGGAGGCTGGGCCACTCGTGGGCCAGCGCGTCCCTTTTCTTTGAAAAGAAGGTTGGGCAATGAGAGTTATCTTCTGAGGCGAAGAGGTCTACCTCTGCCTTGCCGAAGACTTCCCATAACAAAAGAACCATCCGGGTGTGGAGAGACCATTTCTCTGGGGGAACGTTGCCCTGAGATAACATGTCTGCCCCCACGTTCACCGTGCCTGGTACGTGAGCTGCCCTGAGTGAGCGTAAGTTGGCGTGAGCCCATAGCAGTAGCTGTTTGGCTGTTATGAACAGGTTGCGAGACCTGAGACCGCCATGGCGATTTATGTAGCGGATACCAGCTGGTGACCTTCCAGGGGGCCAGAGCTCTGGTACAGCGCTGGTTTACCCTGATATTTACAAGGCTTGAACGCCTCGTAAGGGGGCGCAGCATATGCAGTAGGCCTAGCTGGAGTACTGACGATGCTGAAGCCATAAGGCCCAAAACCCTTCGAAACTGAGGGGTACACGGGAGCCCAGTTTGAACAACGCGGCGAGCCGCCGAATTGACAGAGCCCGGCCCAGCATGGGCCATGCTCTCATGTGAACAAGTTGAGAACTGCTCCCAGGAATGTGATCCGTTGGCTGGGGGACAGCACACTCTTGCCAAAGTTTACCCTGAACCCGAGGCTTTTGAGATGGCCAAGGAGCCAGGCCCTGTGAGTATGGGACTCCAGAGTCAGTATGAGCCAGTCGTCGAGGTAGTTCAGAATACGCATTGACCGCTGTCTCAGGGGGGAGAGAGCCGTATCTATGCACTTCATGGTTGTATGAGGCGCTGGAGCCAGACCAAATGGTAGGACAGTGTATTGATATGTCTGCCCCTCAAAGACGAATCTCAAGAATGGCCTGTGATGGGGGTTCACTTAGGTGTGAAAGTAAGCGTCTTTTAGATCTACTGAGAAGAACCAGTCTCCTGGGCGGATCTGCACCAGGATGTGATGGTCGTAAGCATCCTAAATGGCCGTACCATGGGGGCCATGTTCAGGTGTCTGAGATATAAAATGGGTCTCAGGCCGCAGTCTTTCTTCAGAACGTAACATCTGTAGAAGCCCGACTCGCTTTATGATGCGGGAACTATCTCGATAGCCCCTTTTGCCAGCAGATTCGATACTTCGGAGTGAAGGACATGAGCCATAGTGCTCCCTACCGAAGTGTAAGTTATAGTGCAAAAGAGCGGAGGCCTGCGGGTGTATTGAAGCAAGTAACCGTTCATTATGATATTCATCACCCAATCTGACACTTCGGGGATGGCATGCCAAGCAGAGCCCGATAAGCCAGCGGCTGGATCATATCTGAAGGCGAAGCGCCCAGACTCGAGGGCTCGACCTGACAGAGGTTTATGTGAGGAAATTTGCTCAATTCTTGCTTTGTGTGGGTCGCTGTTAAAACAGTGTTTGGGTGCAGGGATGCGTGACAAATGACGGGCCCATGTTGTGCATTTAGCACTACTCCAACTGCCTGAACTGATGAGGGGGCTGTGAGAGACACTCAAGCGATCTTCAGGTGTGGTACGGCCGAAGCGGGACATGAACCCCTCTTTTCCCCGGCTAGGACGGCTTCTTAGGCTCGTAGTCCAGTGTGAGCTTTGGACGAGGACCTTGGCGCTTGGGGAGTGGGTAGTGCTTTGCTGGCTTGTAGCGCGGGCCGGTCTCAGCCGCTGGGCGGGGCTGGAAAACCTGTGGTGCTGGTTTCTCTGGCTGCGGCGCACTCTAAGGGCACTGTGAAGCCGAACTGGAGCTCTTCGATAGGAAGTGCTTCATTGCATTGGAAGCTTTCTGAGCCTCTGTGAAACGCTCTGCAAAGCCTCTGTCGGAAGGGCCAAAGAAACCTGTCGTGGAGACCATTGAGTCGAGGAAGGCGGTCCTGTCGAGTCCCAGTTCGTCGACAGCATGAGTGACAACGCGGAGAAGCTCAGCGTTAATACTTGCTCTGGTGCCGATTCTTTCGGTCTGAGAAGGAGGGCGGGGTCCACGGAGCCCGACCAATCCTCACACTCAGACGCCGTCACCAACTGCGTCATCCAGGTCCTCTGCAGATCCACCGAGTACAGCCGCTTGGAGAGAGGGGCATTGGTCACTCTTTGTGAATAATACAGGAGAAGTATAAGAAGGTGAAGGCGAGGCATGCGGGGAGGGACCCGGTGTGCAGGCGCTCAGATCACCGCGCTCGTGGATCCTCTGCTTGCGCCGATTCCTACGGGGCTCTATGGGCGGAAGATGGGTGGGCCCGCTCTCTGAAGTAGTTAGAGCGAGCATGAATCGAAGCGCCGATACGTGCATGCTGTCGCATGAAAGGCAGCTGCCTTTAGTGAGTGCTGCCTCGGCGTGCTCAGGACCGAGGTGGACAGCACACTGGGTATGACCGTCCAACCCATGAAGGGGAATCCTGCAGAATTCTCAGATGGGGAGTGGTATTTGAAACAACGCGTTCTGCTCTTTTAGATAGAAAGCTTGTAAAGGATATCTCGTCGGATGTCACAGGGAAACGATCAGCTTGGGCGAGGAATGACGGCGCTGAAGCTGGTCCACTGAAGGGGTGCTCGACGGCGAGAAGGCTTAGAAAGACTCGAGAAAGACGAGGTGAGATACAGAGCTCGAACTGAAGGAGATTAAATCTGTCATATGGCGAGTTTTCTCTGAATTTATACTCTTCAACCATGCCTATTTTGGCGCTCCGATTGGACCGCTCATCTCTGCAACTCGCCATAGGTTTGTGCAGTTGCTGCAGCACAGCCAATCAGCTTGCTAGCGCTCGAGCTATGATGCTCTAGCTGTGCAGCTGCAATGCGTTTTAAAATAAAGGCTTCAATAATTCTCGAGAAATGAGATTCCCATAGCGTTTGCAATGCAGTACGGGTGAACTATCCTTTTAAACCCTTGGGGTCGGCAATCATGCCGGCGTGATCTGCTCTTTTTTTCATATCAGTGTAAAAGAGATTTAAAATACTCTGTTGATTTGGATTTTACATACTTGTGTTGTACATCATTCAAAACTGTTAAATGTCTTCTTTTATTTGTGTGCACTCATAATAAAAACAAAATGTGTTTTTCGTAAAACAAAGAAATTAAACATGATGCGCATTCTGCCGTCTCTCTCAATGTGAAACTCATTATGAAACGCGACATCACATGACCTGTAACTCAGTGAATGTTTGTCACACAGACTTGAAACGCATGTCTATACAACGCTTGGAGTCTCTATTTTTAAAGTATGTAAATTATATAAAAAATAAATATTCTCTGTTTAAGCAATCCATATGAAATCAGCGGCATGTAGTTTCTCAAACGCGTCCTCATTAACTCCATTGTGACCACGCCCACGCGCGCATGAGCGATTGACATGCTAATGATCCACGCGGAGAAACGCAGACCTGTACACACCCTCATTACCTCGAAACAAAGAATTAGAGACTTAGGTAACTTACTCCTCTGCTTTTTATAATTCTCGAGAAAGGAGTTTCCCATAGCGTTTGCAACGCAGTACGAGAGAACCTTTCTTGTAAGGCACATGTGTCAAACTCAAGGCCCGCGGGCCAAATCCGGCCCGCCACATTATTTTATATGGCCCGCGAGAGCATATGGGTGTCTTAAAATTAGGGATGCAACGAAATTTAGGCTGCCGGAAATTTTCGGCCGAAAATAACATTTTCGTTTTTTGGCTGAAAGATACTAAAAAGCCGCCGCGGCCCTCCGTGTTCGGCGATGGTGTGACTCTGGCTCAGCGTGTTTTATGACTTTGCGTGCGAGTCCGCTTCCGAAGATGCATAACTTCTAAGCGCGTTCCGCTGTGTGTGTGCGCTGTGCTCTCCGCTCCAGGTTCACAGCGCGTTCTGCTCAATGTTCCGCAAGCAACGTCCTCCGTGTGTGTGTGTGTGTGTGTGTGTGTGTTGCGAGCTCTGCTCACGCTCACCGGAAAGGCAAAGTCCGCTAAAAAAAACGTGCCAACATGAAATTTATCTGGACTTGTTTCTTTTTGCAATAGCACTACTGTGCTGTAATGGTGTGTATATCCGTGCTGGGCAACACTGGTAAAATTACACGAATCACGATCCTCTCGTTCTCCCTGCTCTGCTCATGCTCTGATAAAATATCTTTGTAGGACTATACTTTATTTTGACAATTGGTCAAAAAATAAATCTGTTAAATCTGATTCTTCTGCATAGAACTGATTGAAGAATAATATATTGATATTTTATATTATTTTAATATAATAATATATTTATTTAAATATATTAAATATATTACATAATATTTCATATAATATGTACCAGTATTATTCACCATTTGTATCACTCCGCTTGTCTGTGTTTGTGCCACTTGCATCATTAAGCCAGTAGGTGGCGACAAGTGACTGTCTTTATGAGTGAACAATTGAACTTTAAACTGATTAGTGCCAAAAACATTGATTAACTGAAAGAAACAAGTAGCTGAAACCAATCTATAATGGTAATATAAAATGCAAATTTGCCTCTGGACACAAAAAGATTGCACTGGGTTTTGATTGAAATGTAACATCTATGCAAAATAATCCTTGAAAGATTTCTTATTTAAGGCCATTCTTGTTTGGAATATGTGATTGTGTATTGTCAACAATAAGCAGAAACATTCTGCATTTCCATTTTGTAGTGTGGATCATTCATTGCAATATTTATCCTCATTCTCATTTTTAAGAATCTGTTATCTTGACAAATAATTTATGCTACTGCCCACTGACATGCTTTTAAAGCTATTGTTATCCAAATTTTTTGGCCTTTAAACACCTTAAAATGCACATATGTAGGTCCGAGAAATCCAAATTTTATCGGGGGAGCATGTCCCCGAACACCCCTAACTACCTCACATTTGAATGAGTGTGTCTGTGTGGTAATGTGGGCTGGTGTGGCTATAGTGCCAGGGCTGAATTTTTGAGCCAGTTTACCCCTGCATATATACAATGATACATTATTCTCTGTATCAAATCATTATTACCCAGCCCCTCATGTTTCGGGCTCATCCCCTTATGTTCTTAAAACCTAGAAACACCCCTGCAAATGCATATACAATATTTGTAACTTAAGTAACAATCAAATAAACAGACAAATTAACATTTTAAAAGTCTTACAGTTACAACCGGCCCTTTGAGGGCAGCCATAATGCTGAAGTGGCCCTCAGTGAAAATGAGTTTGACACCCCTGTTGTAAGGGAACATGGGCTAATTTTTAATTTTTGGGTGAACTATCCCTTTAAAATGCTTTCTCAATGGATCTGCCAGCTCTGTGTAGTAATGTTGTTGCGTGATCGAGATCGGCTCACGAGTAAACTGCTGTCTAGTATTGCTCCGAGCGGATAAACTGTTTGCGCTGCACAGCTCAAACGAGTAGCTTGGTTTCATTCTGCTTTCGTTTGCTGTGTGATGTTTCTCGTATGCAGCAGAAATGGCAGCTCTCTTTTAAAAAAGGTCGCAAAATGTGACTATTTAGTCTTAGTCTAGAGCCCTGTATAGTGCTGTATTTATGCTTTACATGAGCGCCACCTACTGTCAGAGAGCGAATTTTTTTTTTTTTTTCATTGATCTGAACTGACAAATTAGACATTCATGTTGGTTCAACACAAGTTAATAGATATCAATCAATCAACAAAGTGTCCTGTGCTCACCACACACCAGCTATAGGTGGAGAGGAGAGATTTGGCTATAGGGTGATTGTGTGCCTAACTTACACAGAAGAGACTTTGTTGCTCAGCACATGAAAATAAACTACTTACTGTGATCTCAGACTGTGATGATGTAATTTCTCTACTGCATGGATCTTCGTGTGTAGCTTTAGGTGAGTTTTGTTCGACTTCTCTCTGCTGTGGATCTTCTTATGTTTTTTCAGAGATGATGATTGACTGAATCTCTTGTCACAGTGTGAACACTTGTAAGGTTTTTCTCCAGTGTGAATCCTCTCATGTGTTTTCAGATGTGATGACTGACTGAATCTCTTGTCACAGTGTGAACACTTGTAAGCTTTTTCTCCAGTGTGAATCCTCTCATGTGTTTTCAGATCTGCTGGCTCACTGAATCTCTTGTCACAGTGTGAACACATGTAAGGTTTTTCTCCAGTGTGGATCCTCTCATGTGCTTTAAGATGTTCTGACCGACTGAATCTCTTGTCACAGTGTGAACACTTGAAAGGTTTTTCTCCAGTGTGGATCCTCTCATGTCTTTGCAGAACTACTGACTGACTGAAACTCTTGTCACAGTGTGAACACTTGTAAGGTTTTTCTCCAGTGTGAATTCTCTCATGTGATCTCAGAGTTGCTGACTGACTGAATCTCTTGTCACAGTGTGAACACATGTAAGGTTTTTCTCCAGTGTGGATCATCTCATGTGCTTTAAGATGTTCTGACCGACTGAATCTCTTGTCACAGTGTGAACACATGTAAGGTTTTTCTCCAGTGTGAATTCTCTGGTGCTGTTTTAAACTGTTCGCTGCTGTAAAAGTCTTCTCACACTCAAAGCACATGTACTCTCTCACACCATTGTGAGTTTTCTCATGTTCATGTAAATATTGCAGCCGTGAAAAACTCTTTCCACACACAGAACATGAATGTGGCTTCTCCTTCGTATGAATTCTCATGTGTACCTTCAAGACTGATGCATGACGAAAAGTTTTGCCGCATTGATCACATGAGAACGTCTTCTCTCCGGTGTGAACTCTGATGTGACTTTTAAGATGATGTTTATTTGAGAAATGCTTCCCACATTGATCACATGAGAACGGCTTCTCTCCAGTGTGGATCCTCATATGTTGATTACGATTTGTTATTTGTGTGAAACTCTTTCCACATTGATCACATGAGAACGGCTTCTCTCCAGTGTGGATCCTCATGTGAATCTCAAGACCTCGTTTGGTTGTGAGACTCTTTCCACACTGAGTGCAGGTCAAAGATTTCTTGGCTCTTCTTTTCTTTAAAAATGTATTTTTAGTCTTTGAGCGACTCAAAGGTTTTCCTCCAGGTTGGACATGATGTTCCTCCTCCACTTCACTCAGTTCTTCACTCTCCTCCTCCACTTCACTCAGTTCTTCACTCTCCTCGCTCTCTTCCATCAGGTCTGACATGAAAGAAAAAATATTCAATTTAATTTTCAGTACATCAAAATAACTCAAAGAGAGAAATATTAAGTCAAAGGACATGAAAGTGAGCCCTGATGTAATGGTAGAAAGTAGACAACTGCTCTAAAATATTATGATAATTTGATGCCTTTCTTCCAGTTACTATTTTTTAAAAATTATAGGCACAAATCCCTTTCTTCTTTAGCAAGAACTATTAAATATGTTTGATCAATGACACAATTATCGAAAATATTAACATTAAAATATGCAATTCTGCCATATTTTGACACCAACTTTGAGATTGATATTATATTTTACTAAAAACGCAATTATTAATGGCCGTTCACACTAGACCTTTCCTTGCACTGACTTCCATTCATGCGCATGTGAAAGTGGGACACCAGAAACACAAGCTAAAGTGAATTACACTGTGAAAAATAACACAAGCGTTTAGCATTCAGGTGGAGTGGATTAGTTTTATATTATTATTATTATTATTATTAGGCTATTTGTTATATGTTGAACTTGTGTTTGTAAAAAAGCTGCAGCAGAATGTGACGTCATTTCACAACCGTTGCAGTGTCTGTAGAAACTTCACAAGCTCAAAGTGTAGAGTAGTCATAACTTTAACTGGCTTTAAATCAGGGCTCGAGACTAATGGCGTCCTATCGTCCTGGGGACGATAGAAAATGTGTTTAGGGCGAACAGAAATATTCTCCAGGACGCTTACAGGACGAAAGACATTTTTGTATGTGTGTTCATTTATTACTAGCCTATTAGGGTAACTTGCTTAGAAAATGGAAAATTTAACCAACCAAGCGCTGCCGCTGACTACAACAGAGCGCGTCTTCTCATGCTGTTCCTATAGTTACTATCACTGACCGGCTACTCACCCGGAGACTTGTTTCGTGGTACTTTTATCACATGGCTTAATGACATCGCAAATATGTTGCGTTGGTTAAACGGTAAGGAAGAGGTCAAACATATTGAGCACTAGTGTTAATTTCATCAGACGAGACGAAATATGTTCGTCAACGCCCTTTTTTTTCATGACTAAGACGAGACGATGGCAAGACTGCACCACTGTCCAAAAACGCTGACTAAGACTAAATTAACATGCATTATTGTTGACGAAAAAAGACGAGACGAAAATGTTCTGCATAAAATGAAAACCAAGATAAAATCTCTCTTCATTTTCGTCTTTTTCATCAGCTGTTAACCCCCTGAGATCGACAGTATCGCCGGCGATACCAGCTCGCTTTTTTTTTATCAGTGTAAAAGAAACTCATAAATACTCTGTTGACTTTGATTTTCCATAGGAGTTTCTACATCAATCGATTCTGTTGTGTCCACTTACAATCAAATCAAAACATTGTGCTTTTGTAAAATAAAGAAAATAAACAGGGTGTACGTTCTGCCTCTCTGTCGCGGTGAACTTTTTTTTCTTGAGCACGTCTATAAACTGAATCAAAACTCAGCGAATACTTGTCACACATTTATGAGCCATATACCTTTATAAACATTTAAGTGTGTACTTTTAAATGATCGGATTCAAAACGAAAACAAACATTCTCTGTTTAAGTAATTTGTATAAAACCAACAAGATGTCCAGCTTCTCAAACGCTTGCTCATTACAGTTAATTTGGCCACGCCCACTCGCGCAAAAGATATTCACATGCAAATCTCCACATGGTACGCGATCGCGCTCATTACCTCAACAACAAAACACTTCACTTCACTTTTCGTCGAGTTTGAAAGACGTGCCTGAGCTTACATTGGATTTAGGCTACCTCAGAAGAAGAAGAACGCGATTTGAAGACAAAGATTTAAGGTAAGAAATTCTTACATATTAGTTTGCTATTGTTGCATAAATGTCACGTTGCAGTTGAACTGTTGCTAGATATATGGGGAATCTTATAATATTTAGACCCGTGTTTACTGTTACTGTGTTTGTGGATATCTGCTCAAACGTAGATATGTATATGGTAACCATAATGTTTTATATTTGAGCGCGAGCGCGTTTGAATGTACTGTATCATATTTTGGATGAAAGCAAAACGCACCAAACGGCTTCATGTTTTTATTATTATCTCATTTCATATCATCATAACGGATGGAGTGGCTCAGTCAGTGTCACACCTGAATGAATGGCTCATTATGCAGAGTCATTATGCAGAGTGGGTGGGACATTGTATTCTCAGGTGTAAACCACTCCTCATTCACGCCCCCCTCGCATATTGGCTTTCCAAACAAAACCTGTTTTACATCAATTTAAATCAATGTATTGTTTTATGTGAACGATAAAGCAAGACTATTTTCACATAATTTTGAAGCCAAAACTCGAAGGAACAACATCCATTAGTCAAAAGTCTTATTGACACATATTTATTATGAGTTTTGTGGTCTTATTTCAGCAACTTTCATTTTTATTTTTTTTTCAATAACCACGCATAAACATTATTCTCTTAAAAATTAAAAAAATATACATGCATGGTGATCACATATTTTGGTAGCCTGTTTGTGCTATATAGAGTGAATTTACACCTTTGCCATTAACGTGTTTATAAATAACTGAAAAAAGCACAAATGTCAGAGCATGTCAGAACACCTCCAGGGCCCAGAAAACCGCTCAGACTCCAGAGGGTTAACGTTAAACCTTTAAAATATTCAGAATGAGTTCGGATCCCCTTTATTACATTTCTACCTACAAAACAAATCAATAATTTGAGACAAAATTATGATTTAAAAGAAGTTTATTGATTTAAAAACGGTTGTATTGCTTCCGCTAAAGAAAATAGTGCGCTCCGTCTCTATGGTTAGAATCCTGTGTTCATGGCAACGCTCTGTTTTTCATGGCAACGGTGTTAGCAGCGGTCTGTTATCAAGAAATAAAATAGTGTGTGCGTAGAAAGAATTCGCCCACACGCCGCTCAAAAAACAAACAATAAAAACAACAACAAAAAATGTTGAGCGGAAGTCCACCGTCTAGACAGGCTTTTTGTGTTAAATTATATTTCCTGTCGCTGTGCAGGCTCTTTTATTGTACATGACAGCTTATGTCTCGATGACCAGTCCGTTGCATTACGATTAAAAGCAGTATCAATAAAGTAAAAAATGTGATGTGCAGTCAAGCTGGAGTCCTAAATCAGAATTTGAAAACCAGACACGTTTAACATTTGCATTCAACAAAAATCATTCAACAAAAGTGTATTTTGTCAGGTAATTATGACATTTAACCAATGTTTGAGATATGTGAAACACTTTTTTTTACTGAAATGTTTATCAGTAATAATCTCAGTAATAATGTGTTATTTTAAAAAATATATATAATTTTTTGACTAAAACTAGACAAAAATATATTGAGTTCTTTTTTGACTAAAACTAGACTAAAATTAAAAGACTTTTAGTCGACTAAAACTTGACTAAGATACCTTGAGTTTTCTTTTGACTAAAACTAGACTAAAATGACGAGACTTTTAGTTGACTAAAACTTGACTAACAAAAATAGATATGTGAATGACTAAATATGACTAAAACTAACAAGGACATTTGACACAAGACTAAGACTAAATTAAAAATAGGTGACGAAATTAACAATATTGAGCACCAAGACAGCCCTGCATCTCCTCCATCGAACCCGAGTAGGACTACAATCCCCGAGTTTGATGTGAGTACAATTTAAATAGATTTTTTAATTTGTATTACTCATTGGATTGAAACAGTCTGCTAACTGCTTGCTACTAACGTTAGCTAGCTAAAGGGCGCTATCCCGGCTATGTGAATGTGTATATTAGCTAAAGCATACATTTAGATTTCAATATATTTGTGGTCTTTTTTCTTAGTCAGTCTAATTTAGGGTGACCAGACTTTCACGTTTTGTGGGGACATTCTCAGTTATCGGTTGTGTTCATTTCGTCGACGAATAATTTATTATTTTCCTCAACAAAATTTTTTTCACAGACGAAAACGAGACGATAACTAAATAAAAACTAGTTTTGCATGACAAAAACTATGACAAAAATATATTGACATTTTCATCAACGAATAAAAACTAGACAAAAATGTTAGATAGTGACGATTTGGAAAGCGATCCAGTCAGAACTGATGTCCTATGTTTATGGTAGATGCACATTTGTACTGTAACGTGCTGATCTACCCAGCCGCACACGGGTTGACATGCGCTGCATGTCTCATAAAACATTAAAAAAAAATTAAAAGTCTGGGAGAATGAATAAAGCAGACATCTGAATTAGGGGTGTCGCAATATACCGGTATTGACGATAATCGTGATATTCAAAGCATGAAATATCGACATCGTGTTAATTTAGAGCAATACAATATACCGGTATTGGCGATATTGGCGTTTTCTAGACGCAGCGCTCGTCCTCGCCCGCGCAGCTATAGTGAAACACTCTGTCCACACCCGAAAAAAGTAAGCTGAGCTTGCCAGTATTAACAACAGAGTTCTTCGGCTTCAAAGAAAACAGCACCTTAGAGGTGGTCGCACACCAGACGAGAAGCGCAGCGCCACGTCTTTAAAATTCGAACACATTCTGTTTGAGTGTAGGCTACACACACCGGACGAGAAGCACAGCGCGGTTCTATTCGGCGTCTGTCCGCGGCGCCCAGCAACGGCTCAGGACCTTGTTCAAAATCCTGCCGCGACACAGAGCGCAGAAAAAAGTGTTCAGATCACAGACTCAGCAACTATTGTATTTAAATGTACAGTATAATCATAACATAGTACAGACATGATCTCAATTCCATAATGTCCTTAAACATAATGATATTGCTGTCCATAAACTGAGAAAGTGCGTGTCCGGTGTGCGATACCTCGAGTTGTCATAGACGCGACGCGGATATTATTTTACTAGTCATCATGGAATGGGAAACGTGACATTAACTGTTAACAGGGGGTTTCTGTGTTCATATATTTAATAAAGGGTGATTATTAAAATTAAGAACCCCATTTTCTTTACTCATCTTATTTTTGTATTTGTATTTGCACTTGATTATTTTATTCAAATCTGCTATCTGCATGACTTTATTGGTGCCAGTGCAACAACAGGTTTAAGAGCTTTTCAGTTCTTCAGGAAACATTCAGACAGTGTTTGGCTTCAGTTTGAAACCAGATAAACTTCACATGCTTGTCTTCCTTCACAAAAATTTGCCATAGATTGAGTAGGCTAAGCAAGAAGTAAAAATGCATGTGCCTTGTGTTTATCAGTATCCTTATGTTTGTTGGGTAAAAAAGAAAAACTATATAAACAAAGTAAAAATTAATTTGACTGATAACTACCCCCCCCCCCATAGATTCTATAGATATCGCGATATATCGATATCGTGAATTCTTTTGGCCACAATAACCGTGGTGTGAAAAATCTAACATTGTGACAGCCCTAATCTGAATAAGTGTGACGACGCAAAAAAAAAAAAAGCTCTATTCGGTACGGTTTTCTGTGCGCACACACCCGACCCAAAGCGTGCAGCAATGCACATAGACACCTATACAGCGCGTGGGTACTGAATTGAGCACTTTTGTGTCTGAATGGACAAATACACACAACATTATGGCAAAATGTCCATTTTGGAGAGTATTCACGTAAACTATGTTGGTTATGTCTTAAACAGTTTTGAGTGTATTGGATGTGCATCAGTGCATTTGGATCCGCATGTCATTGGACATGATCCGATGTCTTAAAGTGACAGTGGGTAATAAACCTAATGCGGTCTGTGTCCTAAATATTGATCAAGCAACAAAAGAAAAAGAGAAAAGCATTCACTGCTCATTAACCCCCTGAGGTCGACAATCACGCCGGTGTGATCTGCTCGTTTTTTTTTTATATCAGTGCAAAATACTCCGTTGATTTTGATTTTACATACTTGTATTGTACATCATTCAAAACTGTTAAATGTCTTCTTTTATTTGTGTACACTCATAATAAAAACAAAATGTTTTGGTTTTTCGTAAAACAAAGAAAATAAACATGATGCGCTTTCTGCCGTCTCTCTCAATGTGAAACTCATTCTGAAACGCGACAGAAAATGACCTGTAACTCAGCGAATGTTTGTCACACAGACTTGAAACGCATGTCTATACAACGCTTGGAATCTCTATTTTTAAAGTATGTAAATAATATGAAAAACAAATATTCTATTTTTAAGTAATCCATACGAAAGCAGCGGCATGTACAGTTTCTCAAACGCGTCCTCATTAAATTTAATTTGAACACGCCTACGAGCGAATAAGCGATTGACATGCCAATGATCCATGCGGAGAATCAGACCTAAACGCCCTCATCACCTCAAAACAAAGAAGCAGAGACTTCGTAGCTTACTCCTTACTGTGTTTGAAAGACGCGCCAGAGCTTACATTGGATTTAGGCTACCTCAAAAGAAGAAGAACGCGATTTGAAGACAAGAAAGATTTAAGGTAAGAAATTTTTACATATTAGTTTGTTATTGTTGCATAAATGTCACATTGCAGTTGAACTGTTGCTAGATATATGGGGAATATTATAATATTTAGACCCATGTTTACTGTTAAGCCTACTGTGTTTGTGGATATCTGGTCAAACTTAGATGTGTATGGTAACCATAATGTTTTATATTTGAGCGCGATCGCGTTTGAATGTATCAGATTGTGCAGCGCGATCGCGTTTGAATGTATCATTTGAAAATTTGATAAGCAAAACACACCAAACGGCTTCATGTTTTTACTATTATCTCATTTCATATCATCATAACGAATGGAAACATTTGAAGTAACATGATAATCAATATATTTTTCTCTAGCTTGGTTGTTACTGAAATATTTTGGAAGATTTATACTGCTATCTATTGTTATTATTATTTTACCCAGCACTGCGCATAGCTTATGCCTACAAGGCACAACAAACCTGGTGTTCATTATATTATATATTGTTGGAAACATTTGTGTGTGTGTGTGTGTGTGTGTGTGTGTGTGTGTGTGTGTATTTTGTGAATTTTAAAAAGCAATTTTAACCAGAAAAATCTAATATTTATTTGCAAAATCGTGCAGGCCTTTCTCTTGATATCAGTATGTTCACTTTTTTTTCAGGGCCCAGATGCCACTGAGTCCTGCCGACTTCAACATTCACATGAGTCTCTGGAACATGAACATGGTAAAGTGAAAATCAAACACCTTGGAAATGAAAGGTATGTACAATGTTTTTAGGAATGGCACAAAGGTCTCTGTCTTTGAAGTGTTTTTTTTGGCATTTGTTGTGTATCTTTGGGTTATGTTGTGTTGTAAATAAATCCAAAAAAAAATATAAAAGCCATTCTTTTTTAAATCTCCTCATTTACAGTACTGTGCAAGGTTGCTCAGAATGACAGGGCTATTAGGAGCTATATTAGGATAGCTCCTAATAGGGCCGTTGGGGAGGTTCTTTGTCTTTCTCAGGTGAGAAAAGCTTACATATTAATGAGCTCTTGCATAAGGCTTTTTCACACAAAACATGTCGTAAAATTTTTAAATCAATATATTGTCTTATTAGAATGAGCAGTCAGGGTGATTTTCACATAGTTTTAGAGCAAATATTCTAGGCTACGTGATACAATTTTCAAAAGTCTTGTGAAGAAATAATCAGTATGGGTTTCATGGCCTTATTTCAGTGAGAATTTTTTTTTGTATTTTCACAAACCACGCATAAATGTCATTATCTCAAAACTACAAACTTTTACATACATGCTGCTGATATATTATTGTAGCAGAGTTTGTGCTGAATACAGTGTAATTAGACTTTAGCCATGAAAATGTCACAAGTAACAGAAATAACCAGAAATGTCAGAGCAAGTGGTTTTATTTAATTTTAATATTTTTTAAGTCACAGTAGTTAAATCTGTATCTGTATTGCATGTTCAAACTTTGAAATCATATGTATTAACAGGTGTTTTCTCTGGAAGTATGTGGGTTTGGAAATTTTAGAGAAATTCTAAATGAATGCATTACAATTAAACTAAACCCATTATAGGCCTGAAGCCTGCCAGCATGAGCTTTGAATTTGAATCAATTAATGAAGCTGTGAATCAATTAATTTTCTTCTTCTTTATGGCTATGCAACGAAACAGATAAGAAAATTTCTTCCTGAATGGAAAAAGTGCTATTCGTTCATTGAATATGATGAACCTGCACAACTGATGTACTGCAAAACATGCAGGAGCTGCCCAGATCAGGCCATGGGGTAACTGGACAGAAAGTCAGAGTGAGGAGCATCAAAGAGCATGCAGCCACGATTGCACACAAATCAGCTGATGATGCCCTACAAGCAAGAGCTCACCCAGAAAGAGGAGCACTAGTGGCACTTTTTGACAAAATGGATGCAGCAATACAGGAAAAGATGGTGAAACTCTTCAACATAGCCTACTTCATTGCCAAAGAGGAGGCAGCCTTCACCACGTTCCCCAAGCTGGTGGCTCTTCATCACACCAACGGTCTGGACCTCGGCAATACATATAGCAATGACCAGGCATGCCGCATGTTTATCACAGTCATCGTTATGACTTTCATTGAGGAGCTTCTGGAAAAGTTGCGATCAGCCAGGTTCTTTTCTATCGTGTCTGACTCTTCAGTTGACCAATCAGTGAAGGACCAGGAGCTAATCTATTGCGGTGTGTGGCTCATCGTCTAGAGCTAGCTGCTCTAGACTGTGTCAAACAGGTTCCTCAGCTGCAAGACATTAAGCAAACACTAAGTGCCATCCACAAGCACTACACCTGCTCTGCGAAGGCCTCACAGGAGCTTCAAGAGATCAGCAAGACGATGGAGATCTCCATTGTGAGGCCAGGCAACATTGAAGGTACTCGCTGGCTACCACACGTCACATGCATTGGAGGCATTGATGAGGAACTACAGGCACATCTTGGTACACTTTGAGAACCATGCCAGTGACCCTAATGACAGGGAAGCAAGTGCAGCCATGAAGGGGAGAGCTAAGCTTGTGCAGCACACCCTGAAACAGTACAATATGTTGCTATTCATCCACCTCATGCTGGATGTCTTGCAAGAACTGAAATACCTCAGCCTCCTGTTCCAGCAAGAAGGCCTCACATTGCAGATGGTCTCAGATGGACTGCAGACAACATCCCTGGCTCTTGTGGCCATGCAGGTGAGAATTCTTTTTTTGATTTGGCATTATTAGGTGCTAAATGTCGGTGGAAAACCTTATTTGTCATTGACCCATATACATACATATTTAACTATGTTATAATTATATAATTCTATTTAATATTGTCACAGCTCAACATTTGTATGGGTTATTTTAATAATTAAAATGACTAAAATGTTCTTTGCCTCTTTTCTTCTTTTTAAACTGTAGACAAACCCAGGCCCCAAGGCTACACCAGTTCATGGATGAGGTTGGGGCTGGAAGTACCTGGCAGGGTGTCCAGATCAGCAGGACCATTGCTGATGACGACAACTTCAAAAACCTCAAGCTTCGCCTCACCAACAGCTTCTGTGAATTTGTGTCAGAGCGTTTCAAAAGTCTGGAGACCGGCGTTCTGAAGGCAACCTCCACACTCTTTGACCTGTCCAACAGGCCAGAAGACACTACTGATCTGGCAACATTTGGCACAGCTGAGATTAATGCCTTCATGGAGCATTTCCATCCCATACTTGAGACATGTGAGGACTTTGAATCCATGGAGGCAGCTAGGCGAAGTGGCTTGACCTTAAGATTCTTGTTTCCCGTCACTACAGGCACCTCGATTCCCAGGTGCTGTGGCAGCGGCTGATTCATTGGAAGGAATGGCCAGTTTCAGCACATACAGGTGGTAGCAGAGATCAGCCTTTTCCTCCCCATGATCTCCTCTTGCTGTGAGCGTGGCTTCTCCAGCATGAAGAGGATCAAGTCAGACTGGAGGTCCTGCCTGTCCAATGAGATGCTCAACAGCCTCCTTCAAATCTCTGTTCATGGCCCTCCTGCACAACACTATGACTCTGTGAAAGCAGTGACCAAGTGGTGGAGTAGTGGGTTCAGGGTACGAAGACCTCAGTACAAAGACTGAGACGGAGACACAGAAATTCCCCCAAATTCTGCATTCTAGAGAAGTCATATTACACTTTTTTTAAAGCCCTTTCTCTTAATAACACGTTTCCAGATGATCAGCCATGACACAGTACCACTTTGAGATATGTAGTTACCAGTATTTATTTGTTAATGTTTAATCCAACCAACTCAACCAACTCATGTTTTATGAGCTCAACGTTTTGAGCTCTATGTATTTTTCCCGTATATGTAATTTTCGTATATATGTAAAAAAAATAAAAAGGAAAAAAATAAAAGATTTGTTCTGCATGAATACAAAAAAGCATTTAACTCCTGTTATTTTTTATTAAATCAGTTTTTTTTTACCTGTTTACAGATAACTACCTTGAATGGAGCTAAATAAATATAATAATATATATCATAAACATTTTAATGGTGTTTTTTTTAAGTGACTAACAACTAACAACTATGGATGATAATAACAAAGTACAGAAACAACATGTTTATTTTGGGACGGTTGACATTCACCTTAGGGCAGTTCAAATTGTTTTTCAGGACGGTTCCAGGACGGAGGTGAAAAAAGTTAGTCCGGAGCCCTGCTTTAAATGAACTATTTTATTATCTTTATCTGTGTCCTACATGTTTAACACAACCCTGTTACTCCTGACATGATTTCCCTCCTTTTAAAAACAGAGCATTTCTTAAAACTGTGATACACAGGAAGTGACATCATCTGGGCTCTTTCTACTGCATGATGAGAAGACAAGAAAATAATATCAATCCATTGACTCAGTTTTTACACAAACTGTAGCACTGACTGTATTCATCAACCCTGTTACCAAAGTCACTGTACGAAGAAACTCTATAACTATGAATAACTTGTATGATATTTAACAAATACAACTTTATCAGTAACTTGGTGTTTACTGACTATGTAAAATAAAACAGTTAAAATAGTATTTAGCTTGATCTGATGTTGACAATCAATATAAAATTCTCAAACCTCCCTTTACTGACCATTTGTTGAAAAAACAAAAAAATCAGCAGGGCTCCAGACTGTGACCAATTGGTCACATTTTGCTACCATTTTTCCTGCCGGTGTGACAAATATACATTTAGGAATATTTACAATGAATGCAAACAAAATGAAAGTGGAACGAAAATGCGTTACTCATTTATGCTTCACGGATCGTTTATTAGTTCAAAACCAATCATAAACAGCGCAGTGCCCCAAACTTGCCAGTCGCGGGCCGATCTCGATCACACAACACTGTTACTAGGAGATCCAGACTCTGGAGATCCAGTGAAGAAATCCATTGAATTCGCCTCAGAATTAATAACATCATCGCTGCGAGATCCAGTGAGAAACATTTCAATTCGACGCAGAGTTCTGTTATAAACCTAGCCTGGTTCTTAAACCTAGCCTTCATTTCATTTGTACAGAGAGTCTGGCCTCTCTCCATTGACAAGCGTTAACTTCCTTGTAGGCGGGTATTCTGTTCAAGTTTAAAACTATTGGATCTGCCATAACCAATCGCTAACCTTTGACCGTGACGTAACCCAACAACTCAAACTAGCGCACGACCTCAACGTCATCGTTCTCAGCCACTCCTTCTGTTCGCTGATTGGACCGCCAAAAAATGATCAGAGAACACTAAAGAATACACCACATCCCAGACGTAGTACTGAAGGGAAATAAAATTGAGCGGAAATACGCAGGAGGGCGGAGCCAGGCTATTATAACCCATAGATATCAGATCAAACATATTGTGACAGAAATAGTCAAACGCTTACAAGTACTACACATCTTTTTCCAGCACTTCAAATCTATAATATCATATATAAATGTTATTTTATATAAATGTATGTTCAAGAATTTGTCAGTATTACAGTTATTTTGGGGGAAATTTAAATATTAAATTGCAAGCTGATTTAAGGTGTGCCCCTGAATTTTGTGCTTCTAAAATTTTCAGTCAGGGGCTCCAGCGCTCCCAGTGAAACCATGTACCATTTCATAGTTGAACTGTTTATCTAAATGCGATGAAGTGCTTGAATGTTTCTAACATGAATGTTCTTCAGCATCATGAATGAATGAAGAATAAACACCAACCTCTTTGTTCTTCAGAATCTTCAGTGTGTTTCATTCTGCAGGGTTCTGGATCACTCATGTTCTCACTGTCCTCTTTAAGTGTCAGTTTACAGGAGATCTGAAGACATCAGCATAATAAATGAGGTGGAAACAGGAACCACTGATGTAAAATAAAGGGTATTTCAGAAGATCTGTTAATATTGATGAGCCTCAGATAGGGCTGCATGATTAATTGCAATTTCCATGTAATTGCACTTAAATCGAGATGGCTTATCACGATTTTAAAATCGCAAAGGCTGCAGTTATTTTTTATGAGCAGTTTGTCATTGATGTACAGCTCTCTAAACGCTGCTCACTCTGAAAGCACTGTGCCGGGACGATTGAAACGCGAGACGGATAAATCATTGAGATTTCCTTGAAAACCACTCACATCATGTATGCCAAATTTCGTCAGCACATAGGCTACAGCACGCAATGCCTACCAGACCCGCGAAAACATTTCTTCTTTACGTCATGCCGTTTTAAGGTTAGAGCCGGAAAGTTGTTTTTGAGTGCGGTTAGTGAATTCTTGCGTGCGGTACTTTTTTTTACTGACAAGTTGTATCTATTGTTTCATGTGCCATTGTAATGATAATACGGAAGGTGTATTAGTACTACAACACACCCTTAATTATCAGAGTTTTTTAGTTTAAGGGCAAAACAGGTTCAACTGGCAGGAGGCGCTGTCGGGACGGTTGAAACAAGTGTTAAACCTGGTCATAGGAAAACTCATTTTCTTCATAATAACAGGCAATTCAACTAGCAAACACGCAATATGACTCAAGGACGAAATATAAGAAAATGAATTGTAAATGGATTTGTCTGTCTTCATCAAAATACTTCACTTCATCGTTTCCACTGAGCGGTACGGGACGGTACAGTACGGTTCGGGTCGGTAAACCATGATCCGGCTAGCGTTTCCACTGCCAACAGTACCCTTACTTGAGAGGCGTGGTGTTTGCCGGAAAGAAGCGATCGACGTCATTTTCATGCGAATAAGAAAGCCATAGTAAACAACAATGGATGACATACAGCAGATCTTGTTCTTGCTTCTCGACATGTTTGTCACAAGCGCAGATATCAGGCGTTTCTCAATACCAAGTAGGCTACACAAAGTTCGGACATGCCAAGTCCGACTTAGGAGAAGGACTTCTACTCCGCTCTGCTACTTTGTATACATTTTAGGCAACAATAAAACGAAAGTGTTATAAAACACCACTCTGCCTCTTTTCGTTTTCATTCAAATAAATTTTAAACATTACAGGCACACAAATGTGGTTCAGGCAACGCATATTGATTAGCCTATATTCACAGCATATAGGTCAATGACGTGACGGGTCATTTTTTTGTCCAAAGGCCTTAATAATAATAATAAAAAATTAAAGCTGCAAGCAGCATTTATCGGGGTTCAAGCATTTAAGGCCTTTAAGGCCTTTAAGCTCACAAGCATCAAAAGACATTAAGTTTTATTTAGCAAGCATTTAACAACTGTCATCATAGATGAAAAAGTCAATTTACAGCCAATACAGGCAGTTTACCATAGGAAATAAATGGTTTTAAAGCGTTTTTACAGTTATAGCACCTTTTTGCCTGAGTCTTCTTACAGTCTTGCCTGATCTCCACCACTTTTATTAGTAGTACTCAAAGTGTGCCCATATATATGTGTCAAATTTGTTGTAAATATGTAATTTTGATAAGGAGTTTAGACAATTATATTCAGTGGCGTAACCAGTCAACACTGGGCCCTTAAGTATGATGACGCAATTAATGATATTGATGACGCAATGTCTGCAAGTAGGCTACCATGAATAGGGCAGGATATGATCATACACAGCATATAAGAGATGAGATGACTAACAAAATCAGGAGTAGCCTCAAAAAAAAAAAAAAAAAAAAAAAAAAAAAACATGGTGTCAGCGCACGATAACGCATTGTTAGGCCTAGGTCCAAATACATAAAAAAGATGCTCTCTTACATTATAGTGGGATTTTCCGGGCTTTCCTATGTGCAACTGCAAAGTTGTCGATTAGATCAGGATTGTGAGCATGGGCATTCTCAATTGACCCTTCGCATGGAGTTTGAATGACAGGCGATCTGACTAATCATAATCCGCCATTTTGTCCAACAAAGCAGTCAGGAGAGTTAGTAGATTAACATTGGAGGATTTCAATTTGAAAAACAAAGTGTACTGACGTCATAGCACTTTAAAACAACATTCCTTATATGTTCATTTATGTTTATTTTAATGCTATAAATTAACTAGAAGGAAGAGATGATCGGTTCACGAGCAGCTTTAACTGAGCCTCGAGTCTACAGCGATCTGTCAGACACATTAAAGAGTCACAAAACGGTATTTATTGTTTAAATGTCTCTAAAAAATGACTACATTTGAAAGGTGAGACTTTGTTTCATATCAAAAGTACTTGTCTGTCAGCGCGCAGTATCCTCTCTGATCCGCAGTGTATTTTTCACTGCGTGAGAACTTGGTGTGGTGTGAGAGTGGCGTCGCTTGTCAGACATAGCAACAGTAACTAAAGTGGGCGGGTCTTTGCAAACGGTCATTGACAGTATAGAGCTGGTAAGTCCCGCCCCTTCCGCTAACCCCACTGGACCTCTAGGTTGAAAAATCGTCAATGCAAGTGAATGTGAGAAAATAATTATTTTCTGGTCTCGTTTGAATTTTGGCATGAATGTGAACATATGTTGTCTGTGAATTTTTAATATAATTTTTCGTGTGAAGAATGCTACAATTTAGCGGGTAGAAGTTTGATACGGTTAGACTTTGTGTGAGAGCACTTTGTGGACTACAACTAGTTTTTACATCAGATGGGAATCTGAAGAAAGAACAACCCATTTGGTTTGAATGGTGACATTTGGGTACAAAACACACAGGCATCTCGATCTGTCTCCATAGATTATCGCAGCATTAGCACCGTGATTTGACAAGTGGAAGGAAAAATGTGTTATCGGGTGACGTCACATAGGCGACATGTAGTCTTTCTCATTATGTCTTTTCCACAACTGCTAGCCAAAGAATCATACAATATACTGTCAAACTCGTAACATGAAAAATTATATAAAAAATTCACAGACAACGTATGTTCACATTCATGGCACAATTCAAACTGGACCGGAAAAGAATTATTTTCTTACATTCACTTGCATTGACGATTTTTCAACCTAGAGGTCCAGTGGGGTTTTACGGATGGGCGGGACTTACTAGCTCTACGGACAGGGATTCGCCAGTCCCAATTTAAAACAAATTTCATCACAATCCATCAATTGTTCGTTTCAAACATGTGAGAGCATCAAAATGATCCATGGGTGAAATTGATTGGATATAATTATTTTTTTTGTCAGTCCCTATCATAATTTTAACATTTTGGTGTTATTGTTTAGCTTTTTTTTTTTTTTTTTGTCTTGATCGGACTAACGGCTTTGAAGATAACCACAATTTTTTAAAGCTCTAAATGACACTTACAAAAACCATAAGGCGAAACCAAGGGGCAACATTCTCATCTGAAAAATGAAGCCTACCCGGAAGTGCGAAAAACTGCAATACATCGAAAATCTGCTAGGGGAAGGTCCCAAAAGGGAGCAAATGTCCATAGCCCCCATGTTAAAATGTCCGTTTTCACAGCATAAATTCATGTTTTTACAGGTTGGTCCCATGGACTTTTATTGTATTTTTCGATAGGTTCCGAGTGCCTGACAATGGCGAGGGTAGTGAATTTTTTTCTAACTCGTTAGTTTAGATAGTATTTAGATATAAAATGTATGACAAATAAGGGCGTGGTTAACTTTGATTGACAGCTTGATTGACAGCTTAGGCTGCGCCAAGGAGAATGACAACATAAGAAGCGCCATTTTTTAACACAGTTGAAATATAATACTACGGTTTCTGTATCATGAAATGTAGTTTTAAGAGTTTTTCAGGCGAGAATGTAGTTGTTTAAAGCTCAAATCTGTGGTTTATTTAAAGATTTATGAAAATTTTATCCAGTTGTGAGATCCAGCGATGATGACCGGGCGCTCGGCGCATGTACCCTGCCTGGAACAGCTTTTCCTCGGCTAGTCGTTCGCCGCTGACCCTGGGGTCTCTGTAGTGGTTAAACATGAGATATAATTCATCTTGTCTATATCCAACGGGCGATTTTTGGTTTCGTGAAACTATAATTTGTTCCCTGGCCAATCGTTTTTGCTGAGGGGAAGTTTCATAACTTTATAAACTATTTAACTTTACTGTTGTATTGTTAGACTAGATCGAGCGCTGACTTTGTGTGTTTGACTGAATTGTTTGCTTTATTTGTATAGCTTCTTATACCTTTTACTTATACTTTTATAATGGCTAATATTGACACAACTGAAATTTAACAAAAAGAGACTGGGTTGAGTTTTGTCATTTTAAATTTTAACACAACGAAGATGATCTATATGTTGTTTACTGCAAAATCTGTTGTTTAGTACAAATGCACATATTGCCTGGACCATATTAAAATGTTTAATATTTTTATATTATATTTAAAACGAAAAGAGGCAGGTTTGTGTTTTATATTTAGTTTTTTTTATAAATATGCAAACTATGTGCAGTGAATATAATCAATACGCGTTGCCTGAACCACATTTGTGTGGCTATAATATTAAGATTTCTTTAAATGAAAACGAAAAGAGTTAGTATGGTGTTTTATAACATATTTCGTTGCCTAAAATATACACAGAGATAACCGGAGTAGCAGAGCGAGCTGAGTGACGCGCGCTGCGTCAGAAGGTGGGCGGGGTTAGGATTTCCCAAGATTTTCCAAGATGGCGCCGCCCATACCCCCCATAAAAGGCTTCAAAACCGTTCTGCAGAAAGTCTATGGGTGACGTCACAGACGCTTTGTCCATATTTTTTACAGTCTATGGGCGAAACCTGTCATGTTTGGTATTGTTGGACTCGGCAAGGATTCAGGAGTCTTAGGAGGTCACTCCTGTGAAAAAACACTGGCTTGAAACTTCTAAGGCTCCTTCAAGGCATTGTGCCAATGACGTATACTGAGTTTTTTGAGATACACCAATGTTCTCATAGACTATCATGGCACCCTGGACAAAGACACTGCGTGCCAAATTTTCAGTAGACTAACAGTTGGGTGCGCTTATAGCAATTGTTATGATTTTTTTCACTGTTATAGCGCCACCAAGTGGCCAATTGTCACGATTTTTTTCATGTCAACTCAGATTGAGCTTATGAACGTGTCCCAAGTTTAGCGAAAATATCTCTTTCCGCTCACAAGTTATAACCATTTTATAGTGCCACCAAGTGGCCAATTGTCATGATTTTTTTCACGTGACCTAAGAATGAGCTCATGAACATGTGTCCCAAGTTTTGCGAAAATATCTCTTTCCGTTCACAAGTTATAACCGTTTTATAGTGCCACCAAGTGGACAATTGTTGGCATTTTTTTCAAGTGATCTCAGATTGAGCTCAGGAAGATGTATCCCAAGTTTAGCAAAAAAATCTCTTTCTGTTCACAATTTATAACCGTTTTAGTAAAAGTGGCCCTGGTGCCATCAAATATTTTGGTTCCCCTTATCGACCGTTAATTGAAATTTTGAATTTTTGGGATGATTAATGATTGTCAGCCTCCAGAGAATATTCTTGCAGTGGTTTGGTTCCGATCGGGCAAAAAACCTAGGAGAAGTTCGCAAAAATAGGTTTTTCAAAAAAATGCAATTTACTCAAAATTGGCGCCTGAAGGGCGAGCAAATCGGAGATAGCCATTTTGTCCGCCTTGAGCCAAGGATTCCAACGATATAAGACACTTGATCCTGGGACAAACGGTCTAAGAGATATGAGCGATTTTGAACTTTTGGTTGCTGTAGCGCCACCTATGGGCCAATCGGGGTCATACTCTGACAGGTTGTCCCCAAATTGAGGCCTACCATCTGGCCAGGTTTCAAGTCTCTAGGCCTTACGGTTTGTCCTGCGCGATGCGTTTTACGAATCCTTACAATTACAATAGGGTTTCAGCATTTCATGCTTGAACCCCTAATAAGAATGAAGGCTTTTTGCCAGTTATAGCGCCACCTATGGTCCGATCTCCATGAAACTCTGCATGCTTCCTCACCATGTTCTGACACATATGCTCATCAATTTTGGTGAAGTTCTGAGTTTTCCTTTGGGATTTATAGGCTTTTGAGCGTATTTTGCCACGCCCCTTTTCTAAATGACCCTGTTACAGCCACGCAAATGCCAAAGTTCAACTTTTTTTTGATAATTATTGATCTAGAGAGTCCAGAGAATTGTCCTAGACTGGTTTGGTTCCGATCGGGCGAAAAACCAGGGTCTAGTTCGCAAAAGTAGGTTCTGGACAAAAGTCAACATAGCAGAAAATTTTCCCTGCCTACATCCAAATCGGAGATAGCCATTTTGTCCGCCTCGAGCCAAGGATTCCAACGATATAAGACACTTGATCCTGGGACAAACGGTCTAAGAGATATGAGCGATTTTGAACTTTTGGTTGCTGTAGCGCCACCTATGGGCCAATCGGGGTCATACTCTGACAGGTTGTCCCCAAATTGAGGCCTACCATCTGGCCAGGTTTCAAGTCTCTAGGCCTTACGGTTTGTCCTGCGCGATGCGTTTTACGAATCCTTACAATTACAATAGGGTTTCAGCATTTCATGCTTGAACCCCTAATAAGAATGAAGGCTTTTTGCCAGTTATAGCGCCACCTATGGTCCGATCTCCATGAAACTCTGCATGCTTCCTCACCATGTTCTGACACATAAGCTCATCAATTTTGGTGAAGTTCTGAGTTTTCCTTTGGGATTTATAGGCTTTTGAGCGTATTTTGCCACGCCCCTTTTCTAAATGACCCTGTTACAGCCACGCAAATGCCAAAGTTCAACTTTTTTTTGATAATTATTGATCTAGAGAGTCCAGAGAATTGTCCTAGACTGGTTTGGTTCCGATCGGGCGAAAAACCAGGGTCTAGTTCGCAAAAGTAGGTTCTGGACAAAAGTCAACATAGCAGAAAATTTTCCCTGCCTACATCCAAATCGGAGATAGCCATTTTGTCCGCCTCGAGCCAAGGATTCCAACGATATAAGACACTTGATCCTGGGACAAACGGTCTAAGAGATATGAGCGATTTTGAACTTTTGGTTGCTGTAGCGCCACCTATGGGCCAATCGGGGTCATACTCTGACAGGTTGTCCCCAAATTGAGGCCTACCATCTGGCCAGGTTTCAAGTCTCTAGGCCTTACGGTTTGTCCTGCGCGATGCGTTTTACGAATCCTTACAATTACAATAGGGTTTCAGCATTTCATGCTTGAACCCCTAATAAGAATGAAGGCTTTTTGCCAGTTATAGCGCCACCTATGGTCCGATCTCCATGAAACTCTGCATGCTTCCTCACCATGTTCTGACACATATGCTCATCAATTTTGGTGAAGTTCTGAGTTTTCCTTTGGGATTTATAGGCTTTTGAGCGTATTTTGCCACGCCCCTTTTCTAAATGACCCTGTTACAGCCACGCAAATGCCAAAGTTCAACTTTTTTTTGATAATTATTGATCTAGAGAGTCCAGAGAATTGTCCTAGACTGGTTTGGTTCCGATCGGGCGAAAAACCAGGGTCTAGTTCGCAAAAGTAGGTTCTGGACAAAAGTCAACATAGCAGAAAATTTTCCCTGCCTACATCCAAATCGGAGATAGCCATTTTGTCCGCCTCGAGCCAAGGATTCCAACGATATAAGACACTTGATCCTGGGACAAACGGTCTAAGAGATATGAGCGATTTTGAACTTTTGGTTGCTGTAGCGCCACCTATGGGCCAATCGGGGTCATACTCTGACAGGTTGTCCCCAAATTGAGGCCTACCATCTGGCCAGGTTTCAAGTCTCTAGGCCTTACGGTTTGTCCTGCGCGATGCGTTTTACGAATCCTTACAATTACAATAGGGTTTCAGCATTTCATGCTTGAACCCCTAATAAGAATGAAGGCTTTTTGCCAGTTATAGCGCCACCTATGGTCCGATCTCCATGAAACTCTGCATGCTTCCTCACCATGTTCTGACACATATGCTCATCAATTTTGGTGAAGTTCTGAGTTTTCCTTTGGGATTTATAGGCTTTTGAGCGTATTTTGCCACGCCCCTTTTCTAAATGACCCTGTTACAGCCACGCAAATGCCAAAGTTCAACTTTTTTTTGATAATTATTGATCTAGAGAGTCCAGAGAATTGTCCTAGACTCGTTTGGTTCCGATCGGGCGAAAAACCAGGGTCTAGTTCGCAAAAGTAGGTTCTGGACAAAAGTCAACATAGCAGAAAATTTTCCCTGCCTACATCCAAATCGGAGATAGCCATTTTGTCCGCCTCGAGCCAAGGATTCCAACGATATAAGACACTTGATCCTGGGACAAACGGTCTAAGAGATATGAGCGATTTTGAACTTTTGGTTGCTGTAGCGCCACCTATGGGCCAATCGGGGTCATACTCTGACAGGTTGTCCCCAAATTGAGGCCTACCATCTGGCCAGGTTTCAAGTCTCTAGGCCTTACGGTTTGTCCTGCGCGATGCGTTTTACGAATCCTTACAATTACAATAGGGTTTCAGCATTTCATGCTTGAACCCCTAATAAGAATGAAGGCTTTTTGCCAGTTATAGCGCCACCTATGGTCCGATCTCCATGAAACTCTGCATGCTTCCTCACCATGTTCTGACACATATGCTCATCAATTTTGGTGAAGTTCTGAGTTTTCCTTTGGGATTTATAGGCTTTTGAGCGTATTTTGCCACGCCCCTTTTCTAAATGACCCTGTTACAGCCACGCAAATGCCAAAGTTCAACTTTTTTTTGATAATTATTGATCTAGAGAGTCCAGAGAATTGTCCTAGACTGGTTTGGTTCCGATCGGGCGAAAAACCAGGGTCTAGTTCGCAAAAGTAGGTTCTGGACAAAAGTCAACATAGCAGAAAATTTTCCCTGCCTACATCCAAATCGGAGATAGCCATTTTGTCCGCCTCGAGCCAAGGATTCCAACGATATAAGACACTTGATCCTGGGACAAACGGTCTAAGAGATATGAGCGATTTTGAACTTTTGGTTGCTGTAGCGCCACCTATGGGCCAATCGGGGTCATACTCTGACAGGTTGTCCCCAAATTGAGGCCTACCATCTGGCCAGGTTTCAAGTCTCTAGGCCTTACGGTTTGTCCTGCGCGATGCGTTTTACGAATCCTTACAATTACAATAGGGTTTCAGCATTTCATGCTTGAACCCCTAATAAGAATGAAGGCTTTTTGCCAGTTATAGCGCCACCTATGGTCCGATCTCCATGAAACTCTGCATGCTTCCTCACCATGTTCTGACACATATGCTCATCAATTTTGGTGAAGTTCTGAGTTTTCCTTTGGGATTTATAGGCTTTTGAGCGTATTTTGCCACGCCCCTTTTCTAAATGACCCTGTTACAGCCACGCAAATGCCAAAGTTCAACTTTTTTTTGATAATTATTGATCTAGAGAGTCCAGAGAATTGTCCTAGACTGGTTTGGTTCCGATCGGGCGAAAAACCAGGGTCTAGTTCGCAAAAGTAGGTTCTGGACAAAAGTCAACATAGCAGAAAATTTTCCCTGCCTACATCCAAATCGGAGATAGCCATTTTGTCCGCCTCGAGCCAAGGATTCCAACGATATAAGACACTTGATCCTGGGACAAACGGTCTAAGAGATATGAGCGATTTTGAACTTTTGGTTGCTGTAGCGCCACCTATGGGCCAATCGGGGTCATACTCTGACAGGTTGTCCCCAAATTGAGGCCTACCATCTGGCCAGGTTTCAAGTCTCTAGGCCTTACGGTTTGTCCTGCGCGATGCGTTTTACGAATCCTTACAATTACAATAGGGTTTCAGCATTTCATGCTTGAACCCCTAATAAGAATGAAGGCTTTTTGCCAGTTATAGCGCCACCTATGGTCCGATCTCCATGAAACTATGCATGCTTCCTCACCATGTTCTGACACATATGCTCATCAATTTTGGTGAAGTTCTGAGTTTTCCTTTGGGATTTATAGGCTTTTGAGCGTATTTTGCCACGCCCCTTTTCTAAATGACCCTGTTACAGCCACGCAAATGCCAAAGTTCAACTTTTTTTTGATAATTATTGATCTAGAGAGTCCAGAGAATTGTCCTAGACTGGTTTGGTTCCGATCGGGCGAAAAACCAGGGTCTAGTTCGCAAAAGTAGGTTCTGGACAAAAGTCAACATAGCAGAAAATTTTCCCTGCCTACATCCAAATCGGAGATAGCCATTTTGTCCGCCTCGAGCCAAGGATTCCAGCGATATAAGACACTTGATCCTGGGACAAACGGTCTAAGAGATATGAGCGATTTTGAACTTTTGGTTGCTGTAGCGCCACCTATGGGCCAATCGGGGTCATACTCTGACAGGTTGTCCCCAAATTGAGGCCTACCATCTGGCCAGGTGTCAAGTCTCTAGGCCTTACGGTTTGTCCTGCGCGATGCGTTTTACGAATCCTTACAATTACAATAGGGTTTCAGCATTTCATGCTTGAACCCCTAATAAGAATGAAGGCTTTTTGCCAGTTATAGCGCCACCTATGGTCCGATCTCCATGAAACTCTGCATGCTTCCTCACCATGTTCTGACACATATGCTCATCAATTTTGGTGAAGTTCTGAGTTTTCCTTTGGGATTTATAGGCTTTTGAGCGTATTTTGCCACGCCCCTTTTCTAAATGACCCTGTTACAGCCACGCAAATGCCAAAGTTCAACTTTTTTTTGATAATTATTGATCTAGAGAGTCCAGAGAATTGTCCTAGACTGGTTTGGTTCCGATCGGGCGAAAAACCAGGGACTAGTTCGCAAAAGTAGGTTATGGACAAAAGTCAACATAGCAGAAAATTTTCCCTGCCTACATCCAAATCGGAGATAGCCATTTTGTCCGCCTTGAGCCAAGGATTCCAACGATATAAGACACTTGATCCTGGGACAAACGGTCTAAGAGATATGAGCGATTTTGAACTTTTGGTTGCTGTAGCGCCACCTATGGGCCAATCGGGGTCATACTCTGACAGGTTGTCCCCAAATTGAGGCCTACCATCTGGCCAGGTTTCAAGTCTCTAGGCCTTACGGTTTGTCCTGCGCGATGCGTTTTACGAATCCTTACAATTACAATAGGGTTTCAGCATTTCATGCTTGAACCCCTAAAAAACACATAGGCTATATGACATCCAAAGTATGTAAGGTAGTACAACTTGATCTCTTTTACTGAATCCAAAAGGTAGACTATTAATTATATTTATCTACATATAAAGGTATTTTTAAGATTTTGAAGTGTCTAAAGCTCATTCGGTTTAACTGTCCGAAGGCCAATACAGCAATTTCATTTGTGATTAAAATATCTTAAAATTTCATAAATTTGTATTTTTTTTTATTATATATCAACATAGTGCAAAATGGTATTGAAATTGTGTGTAGAAGTCGTTGCTTTGTTATGAGAAAGAATGTCCGGAAAAATTATTTGGTGACAAATTTTGCCCATCTTGTAAAAAACGACAAAAAACAGTGTTAATTGATTGTACAGACCACAAAATCTTATTGTTAACACCTAGGTATCTTATTCATGCCACAAAATCTTACTGTTAACTACCTGTCCAATGACAGTGTAGTCAGAGCCGTCGCATAGGCTGTGCGAACTGTGCAACTGCACAGGGCCTTGCGCCACTAGGGGGCCTCGCAATCCTGCTGATTTTTTGCACAATTTTCCACCGGGCAAAATTGCGATTGTTAACTCATGATTTCTGTTCTGTCTGTGCGCACCAATCTTGTACTTCTATCTACTCCTCAACCAGACCACCTAGAGACTTCGGGTTTTCGGCATTATGTTAAAGAAGGTCTAATCTCGGGAACGCACAAAAAAAAAAAAAAAAATTCCAGGAAAAGATTTACTATCTCTTAGTGTTGTAATCCCATGACGTCAGAAAATTGCGCTAAAACACTCACTGAGTTTTTATTAGCCTACTACTTTTTTTTTTTTTTTTTTTTGTTTTGTTTTTTTGTCCCCACCACTTTTTAAAACATCTTGCGACACGAATGTACCAATTCTACAAATAAATAAAACATCTCCAGTTAACTGGCAGAGTATTCATTTCGTTAGTTTTTTTAAATAAGAGACGATCTAGCGCTGAAATGTGTTTTTTAAATCAAGGGATAAAAGTGCTCATTGCCGCTGCCGCTCGTGTGCCTCGCGCACACTGTCTTCACTCGGACGCGCGCTTCAATCAGTTCCGGATACTCAAAACATAATGCACACAAACGTGTCCATGCTTGATATACAACCACTAATGAACATAATCGGTTTTGATGAAAAAAAAAAACTATATGAGTGCAGATCTGAACCTAAAATCTCTGGCACGCTAGACGAAAATTCTACCTCTGGGCCATTCAGATACACATCAATAAAATAGCCGGATGTATTCACACGAAAATTCTCGAGCTGACTTGATGTAGGCTAAAGCCACTCGTTGCACAGTTGATTTTTTTTCCCTCTGAAATAAATAGCAAAAAGTCATAGCTGAGACTATGCATAATTATGCTGTATTATTCTACTTGATAAAAAACGTATTGCAGCGAGATTATGCGTGCAATAGAACTAACGTTAAAACAGCTACGTCCGTGTGACTGTTATTCATGCGCAACTGAGCATCCACATCAATGAGCAGGGCCTCGCATTTCAAGTTCGCACAGGGCCTCGCACCCCACCTGCGACGGCACTGAGTGTAGTGACCATACATTTCAACTGAATGTTTGATTTGAAGTAGGGCTGCACGATTTGGGGAAAATGTCATATTGCGATAATTGAGGTCAATATTGCGATTACGATTGCGATATGCGATATAATAAACAAATGGTTTCATGAGTCAACTTGCTTGGTTCTCAAGGAAAATAAATGCACACACAGATTAGTGATAATCAGCCTAAAGAAAAAAGTTCTTTAGTCAAGAGCAGTGAGTGTTTTTCTCTGTTCCCTTTGTTCTTTGATTAACTTTAGCGACAGATTATTATTTTTTATTGCATTTTAACAAGAACAAAACATAATTTACATACAAGAGTACATATAACCATACATGTCAGGGGTAAAGAAAAATAATAATAAATATAAAAAAATAAAAAAATAAAGAATAACTTAAGCGACATTAGTGGCTACTGTACTGTCCCTTTAAGACCAGCCGCTGTCAGACACGCGGATCTCACACGCGCCTCATTCTCAGTCATCACACCTCTTCATGTTCATCATAAGACTACTCTTATGTTATGAAGACACTCGACAAAAAGACATTTTGGCATAATTGTGTGTGTTATTGTTCGTTCAAGCTCGAAAGAGAACTGTATTCTGTCATGCTGTTTTGTGCGCACGCACGATATTAGCGCGAGTCTTTCTGTGTGTCACAGTCAGACATTCACAGGCAGCGCGTTCATTTTGGCATACATGTGTGTTGAACGTTCTACTGCGAAAGAGAACTTGATACTGGCGCGCGTCTATCTGTGTGTGTGTGTGTGTGTGTGTGTGTGTGTGTGTGTGTGTGTGTGTGTGTGTGTGTGTGTGTGTGTGTGTGTGTGTCAGGAGGACATTCACAGGCAGCTCATTCTCTATGTCTTATCGCGCATGAATGGTTTAAAAGCATTTGCATTAATAAGTGCATTAACAGCGCAAATTTGTTTATTTAATATAAAATCGCAGCATTTTGCGTCATATAAATCGCGTAAGCTTGACATCGCGATTGCGATACGATTAATCGTGCAGCACTAATTTGAAGTGATAAGTACACAGGTTACTTTCTAAGAAAATGTATGCTTTATGTTGTATTAGAAAGGACTGTGGTAATACAGTTCATTTAAATGTTTTGAAAGGGAAATATATTCAAAGATGAATGTTACATATGTATGTTTAAAAGAGTAATCAACTTCAAATCAAAAGGGCTCAACTTAACTCTTGCAGAAATCAACTTAATTAAAGTTCATGTTACTTAGAAATGTGTTTTATTGTGACCAAAAAACTTCTTCACCTAACTTAAAACATTATGTTGGATCAACTTAATTACTTGCATTCATGTTGAAAATTACTAAGTTCATGTTACTTAGAAATGTGTTTTATTGTGGCCTAAAAGGTAATTCACCATACTCAAAACATTGCTTTGAATTAATGTAGACTAAATCTGCCAGCAGTCTTAACTAAAAATTCTAGTGGAAAACATATATTTTTTTTGTTGACCCAATGTTTTATTTTTTAGTACTCCAACACTGTAAAAAAAATATTTTCATGATTTGTTAACACAACTTTTAATCTTTTGTCAAATCAACTTAGATAATTAATGTGGTTTAACTTACAAATGTAAGTTACCTGGTTGCCTTAAAATTTTGAGTTCATTTAAATTAAAAAATTGAGTTAATGCAACAAAGAGATCGGTCTAATAAATAGAAACTCAAAATATATGTTATCTGAAACCACATTATCTAAGTTGATTTGACAAAAGATTATGGTTTAATAAATAGAACCTCAAAATATATGTTATCTGAAACCACATTAAGTTGATTTGACAAAAGATTAAAAGTTGTGATAACAAATCATGAAAATATTTTTTACAGTGAATGGAAGGGTACCCAAAAAGTAGTATGGTACGGCATTTTGGTACACAACTAATTCACAACTTTTGACAGTGGAATCGCAAATAACTGCATACACCACACTGTACTGTACCGTACCGCTCAGTGGAAACGAGCCATTAGAGCATGAAAACAAGCATTAGATGAATAACTAGTTGGCTAGTTGGCGTTTAAACTGTTATGTTTCATCCGTCCCACCACTGTGGGCCGATTGAAACAAAGCACAACTACCGTTCAAAGTAAATTTTTACTTAAATCATTCTATATTTGTACCAAATAGCACATGATATTAAGTGAACACATGTGTGAGTTCAGGTTGTTGATAAAAAAAAAAAAATCTATCTGTAACCTTCTTAGAAAACGACGTTTATCTGAAAAGTGTTTCAACTGTCCCAACTCTCCCCCACTATTCTTCCAGGTGTAAAACGCGATTCATTTTTATTAGCATTGCTTTAATGTCTCACGTGGCTCATCTTAGGCTCAATGTAAAGCATTTAGCAGAATCTGTTCCAGTATGACACTTGAGATCGATTCACATTAATTCCCTCACAGATCTTATACTTTGACTTTTGACTTGACGAAACAATCACACAAACGAACACAAAATCGCTCAGGTCTGAATGAACTCAACATATTCTCCTCATGCTCGCTGCTGCTGCACTAAAGCCTGTATATTTCAGAAGGAAGACGCCAGAAAAGACGCACAAGTATCGCTGTGATCGATGAAAACAATACAGAAATGAGCCTGTCGCTTAATCAAACTGTATAATGTGTGTGTGATGGTTGAGTAAATATGAGAAATACCGTGAACTGCTCTCCTCACCTCAGAAGACTCGACGCTGAAACTCTCAATGAGGGGAACTAGAGACGGCGCGAGCGAGCGGAGACGTCATTGGCCGCCAACTGTTGATGTTCGGAGACGCGCCTATGGCAAGCCGTGTTAGCATTAAATACCCCTGGCTGTACTCGTGTAATTTAATAATTATTATCATTTTAATTTAGTTTTGACTAGTCAAAATTCAAATTCCAAATATCTTAATTACAATTTTGACTCGTAGTAATTGGAATTAATATCTACAATGTGATTATTACTAATCAATATACATTCGAGATATCTACAATTTTATTTTGACTAGATATACATTCAAGATATCTTCAATGCTATTGTCTATAATGGATTTTGCACTACGCATTATTATGGCAAGCTGTTTTAGCATATAAAACTATGTTTTGACTATCCATAAATATATTATATTGGAGGCCGTAATGCCATTAGCCAAGGACTGAAAGGCACAATATGTCACTTTTTTGCTTTAAAAATAGCAAAAATCACTATATCTGTGTTATATATATTTTTTTAGTTGTGTACATTATCCTGACTGTTTACAACAACTTTCAAAACAGGAGAAATTTGTAATTTAATTTGAAGACACGGACCGTTTCTATATTTCCGTTTTGTCGCCGTCAATGGCATCATATCCGTGTTGTCCCTGGTTTCCGCTCGTACTGACATAGCAACCAGAGCCTACCTTTCAACCTATCTCTGATAGTAACCAAGGCGACTGATGTGGACAACTGTGTAGTTCACAATGTCTATTTGCACGCTGTTGTTGTTTCGTTCAAACATTATGGACCATGGCATTCAGACTTTGGAGAACTAAAACGAGAATCAATATCAGCGCGGTGTTTTCGAGATGCCTAGAGCTCCCATAGACAGTATATAAATGAGAGCTCCACGTCCGAGACTTCGACCGCTCCTACATGTACTTTATTAAACAGGTGAGCACATTTACATAAAACTAATCAATGTTATATAGTTCAACAATGATAAAATGTTAGAATATGATCTGTATGTTATTCTAAAACATTCTAATGAAACACATAAATTTCAAAACATTTAAATGCAGTTTAGTGTGATAGTGTAATGTAAGACCAGGTGAATAAGGGCTGAGTTACCTCACAAGTTTAATTTGTCTAATAAACTGACCTGTGAGTAGTAATTCTGCGTGTAGTTCGGTAGAATGAAATGTCCATATTCCTTTTATATCCACAGGACTCGCGTCGCTTGTGGAGCTGATAGCTGTCTCTTAGCAATCCCGAACTGCTTCATATCACAGTCATGATAAAAACATTGATGTATGTACTCATCCATAAACATTATTAGATCGGTCGGCTTGACGTTGATGACAAGATCCATAATTCTTAGCAAATGTTGCGTCATCAATCTACACCTTTGTTATTGTAAGAGGTTAGAAACCCCTAGCGGAGAAAAATTCCATACTGTATGTTGAAAATAACTTTTCTGTAGGAGGGATATCTATATGACCTCTTAAAAACTACAGACAAGTCTGATCTCACCTTGAGGAAATTGACTTTTGACGTCTCGTGTACCTACCATTAACTCGCTCTCCAGATTCCTCTTATGATCGCCTACGGTTGCTATTTGGGATTGTTTGCTTGGCTGATGTTATTGTTTGGCATGTGTTTATGTAAACAGCGTTTATATATCAATATATGCTTGGAAAGAGTTTCTGATATTTTGGCTGTTTTTTTTTTTTTTCCACTTTTCTTTGTTTGATTCTTTATTTTTTATATCTAGCATTACAAGCTTTCTGAATACGCTTTAGTATCAGTGCTCGTCTCTTTTCTGCCGTTCTGTTAATTACCTTGTTAGTAAACCAATACATCACAAACAAAAGCAGAACATCTTGAATCTCCTCCATACTTATTATTAACGTGTCGCTCAACGGATTACTGTCCGTCAAAGACAGGGAGGAACAGTCGCGTGCAGTTCTACGTCACCAGGCTAATTTGCATAACCTTCCCGGTACTTTAGACCGCACTGTAAACACAGAAAGAAACCGGTCTGGGGAAAAAAAATGACTGGGAATAAAGTTCCTGGGTCAAATTCTTCTGGGTAATTTCAGTGGAAACGCGGTTTTAATTTGTGTTCTGAAAATGAACGAAAGTCTTAGGGGGTTGAAACAACACGAGAAGCTGAAGAGGAATGGGAGTGTGAGAGTCTGACAGATCTAGTGCACGGTGATATAAGACGACCTTTGACTCCGGCGAGCAGAGAGAATCCAGTTAAACAGCTGCAGTTTAATACTCCTCAGAGAAGAAATGAAGAAGATATTCAGTCAAAATTACTGGAATTAAAACTAACAAATGTAGTTAGAAAACAAGTAGGCTCAAGAAAGCAAGGAGAGTACTTATACGGATCGAATAATAAAGGCGTCAGAACAAGCAAACCTAAACTCTGAAGCAATAACTAGATTAGTCCATACGTGTATACTGGTCATGCAATATCTGCGGAAGCAATTGAGAAAGTCCGTAACTTAACAGGAGTAGAAGATAAATATATTCAGTGGAGAAACATGCTAATTAATGGACATAGAGATCAAGTACCATTATTAAGTATTTGGTTATCCATAGAAGAAGAAATACCAATGTCAGACAAAGTAAACTATTGCGAGATGTAGGGAGAAAAATACCAGGAGGAAATAGATTAGTGACAATCTTAAACACTGTAACAAACAAACAAGTAGAGGAGAAATTGGCAGAATATGACTTTCGAAACTCAAAATGTAAAGAGGAAGAATTTTCAGCATAAAGAAGTTCAGAAACTAGAGAAAGATAATGTTGAAAAACAACAGAGTGTTCGAACAAATTACACAAAGCCTTACAAAACCCGGTTTCAAGCCAGACAAGTTGAGAAAGATAAATTTAGGCCAAAAACAGGAAATCAAAAACCGATGCCCTGGCAGAGAAATGTTAATACTGCAAGTAAGTTTAGAAGTGAGCAGAAAGGTAATGTATCAAATTGTAAGAATAGTGGATAAACATACAGTTGAGAAGGCAAGATAGAAGACCTTGCAGCGGTAATACACCGCGGCACATCGTAAATTTTGATAGCGGGGTAGGCAAATAAATTATCCCTGATGAGGCCAGTGGAAAAGGAAACATATTCTTTTGGTCAGATAATGAGGCTTGGAATTTTCAAGATGGAACTAAAGTTAGTTACGATCGGAGCTAAAAAGGATTTCGTGAGAATGTAAGAGCATGAGTATAACAGGATAAACGATGATATACTACAATTCAGACTGATAACGGCGTTAAAGATCCTAGAATGGAGCAGAACAAACTCATCGTAGCTTGCTTGTGTGTGTGAGACAGCAAGAATGCAGATTTACGGGGTAATAAAACTACTGTCTCTGGATGGAGCAAAGTTAAAGCAAAGTTGAACGTGAATAAAAGTGTTCAATAACATGGGTCATATAGGATACAAAGTTAAATATGAAATGAGACTGACATGGCAGAGCGAGTAAATGAGGCTGTAAGCAAATAATTTAAATTTGTTGGCAATGGCTTGGATATCTGACACCGTAAGTTTATGACTTAAAAAAAACCCTCGACAGAAGGGGAATATGTGTTAGTGGATTTTTAGAAGGGGAATAAGGCCCAATTTAAAGAGAAAAATCCTCTAACACATAAAACAAGAACTTGGGATCTTGAGAACTTGGAACTTTAAAAGTAAATACTGAAGAGTGTTTAAGAAGGAGCCGAATGCTTAATGACTAAGAGATGTCTTATACAGAGAGCTCAACTTTATGTTATATCTTTCAGGAGATAGAGTCTGAAACGAGATATTGGGCTAACAGAGGTGTCCCGGAATAACACAGTAATGAGATAACGACATTGTTTAAGTCAATTATTGTGGTAACATGGATAAACATAGCAATAGTTATGGTGGTATTATGGGTTGTAGTCAAAATTTTAATAACAGTTTGACTATAATAAATCAAGACACTGAGGAAAAAAGGTACAAAAAGCATGCAACCTTTGTGATAGACAAAGAGATTGATATGGACAATCTAAAAGAGAAAAAAGTTTCATTAAGTTAGTATTAAAACAGATACATTTTGAGGAAAATGTCTAAATGACAATTGTAATGAATGTGATAAAACGAAATACAATGGTAAATTACATATAATGTGTAGTATTAAGTTATTAAAAGAGTTAAGCAATCAAGTTTGAAATCAAACTTGAAAAGCTAGAGAGATGAATTGGATAGGCTATATATGTGTGTGAAATTGGAAATGTGAAAATAACTATAATGCAAAAGCAAGTACAAAGATGAGTGTTTAAGGCTAACATTTTAAGATGGAAATAAAATTAAGACTCAAAGATAGAGAAACAACAGAGAATAATACAGTAACTAGTTAGATGATAATACAGTTCAGACTGTGTGATGTGCTGGAAGATGTAGCAATGCACAAGTATGGGGAAATAATTCCAATCAAAATCAAGGGTCTGGTAAAAGGCTCATAATTAGGGCATTAAAGTAAGAGTACAGTAAATAATACAGATTGGGTAAAATATTATCATATACCTTTAGTCTTGATAAGATGATGTAAAAAACGATGAAGTAATAATTACATGGGATATTTCTAAAGTATTATATCAGACAAAAGACCTGCCATAATAAGCATATAAAATAGCATGGGATTTTATTGATAATTTGTCAGAGGAAAAGGGATTGTTCAATTTGAGTACATTCTGGAATGTAAAGTATTTTGGAGGAATGAGTCCAAGCATATATGCAGGACGGGCATATTTGAGTCAGAAATGGGACAGTAATATTAGAAGGAATTATATAAACCAAGGGATAAGCAGATTATTGTCAGACAGTGACTAAACGCCACCATTTCCATTCTCAGAAAACATAAAAAATTAATGGAAAGAATGGAAAATGGTGAGCCAGAGAAAATTAAGAGTACTGAATAAAGCAACGTGTGTCTAATAACATAAACGCAGAGAACTAGAGACTTGAGATAGCAGTACATCTCAACATGATATACAGCAGACTGACCCTTACACAACCTTTCAGAGGCCCGGAGGAACATGGCATGTACAACATACTGGTAGATATACATTTAATATATCTAGAACAAATATAACTTTATTCATTGACAACCACTGAACATTGTAATTAATGAGAAGAAGCTGAAGTGTATAAAGTTAAAATGGAATAATATACTTTGGACTATAATGTATTTATATGAGTCTAGAAAAACTGCAAGAAGAAAACTGTTGTTAAGACATCAGAAGTGCTGGATTGTAAGTAGAAATGATGAATGCATGAGTTGTCTTTAATATGTTATTTGTACAGAAAGCTGATTTTGAGATGGGAGACCTATGTAAAGAATGGTTTTGATAAAAAATATATGTGATACAATAACAATGATGGATTGATGGAATTTTGTGTGAAAGCATTTGAGTTGATAATGTATTTTAGCACAGGTGTGTTTGGGAGATATAGAAACGTTGAAAATGCTCCACTCAGAGGTCAAAGAATTTTACAATGATATAGATGCACAAACTGGATTATGAAAGACCAAACTGTTTATACATGAGTTGCATGGTAGATTTACCATGGATGTTATAACAGTGATAAAATGTGATAGAGTATTTTATTTTATAGACAGAAACATTGATGGGGCCCTGCAGGAGACAGGATCAGCCACTTCAGCCACAATTGTCTCGTCAGAGCATCGAGATAAAACAAGCGGCCCAAGGGAAGGTAGTAATACCACAGTCCTTCATTCCAAAGATCAATTAGTCTGATTAATGGAAGGTGGCAGTACGTTTCTGTGTAAAGACTCTGAGAGACAATTAATTGGAGAATGTTATTATGAAATGAATCATGGTAAACTGAAGCAAGTAAATTTGGATGTTATTTGATTAAAAAAAAAAAAAAAAAAAAAACTTGGCCTTCTGGAGATTTGGTAAACAGGAGATCCTGGGTGGAACACTGAATGAACATTTTCAAATGAATGTTGTTACTGAGACAAGAAGAGTGTATTCCCAATTGTCAAAGTATGACAAAAAGAGAAAATGCTATGTGCAGTATTTGACTTTGGAAATAAAAGAATAAATTGGCATAAGGGGCGTGTTAAGTAAACATGCAATTTATTCTATTAGAATGCCTCATATATATGGGCTGATATGATATTAATCACCATTGTAGTTTTAGAAGTGAAATATATGTATGCAATTTATTCTGTATTAATCTGTGATCTTCATATATAAAGTATGTATGTTACTAACTGTATAACCAAGTAGAATAGAGTGTTATATAAGGAAAGACACTGTAGCTTGTTTTTGTAAAAGTCTTTTATTGGTGAATCTGATTTATTAAGAAAGAGACAATGCAAATTGTTTTGTAAAAGTCTTTTATTTGTGAATCTGGTTTATTAAAGGGGGGTACCATGGTGTTTCATGTATTCAGAGTTGTTTAAAGTGTTAAAGAGATGGATTCTCATGTTAAACATGGGCAAAGTTTTAAAAAAATATTTTGGACGAATAACGGAGAATTTCTGTGCTGAAAATCTTACTTCCGGGTTGGTACAAGTTTCGGCTGGGTTTTTTTCGACCGTGGATCTAATGACGTAGATAATAGTGGAACTCCTTATATGAGCATTTCTCTCGGAAAAGTGCGCCCGCACACGTCGACCAGAGGAGAGCGAGACCGCGCACATCAACACGCTTCAACAGGAAATCATCGGCAGGGCTGCATAGGATTTGTTCAAGAATGTCTCCAAAAAAGTGTGTTTTTGGATGTGAGGGAAAGCTAACCGTGTTCAGCTTTCCAAAGAACCCAGTGTTACAGGAACAGTGGATGCAGTTTGTTTTTCCGGGGCAGCAACGGAGTGTAGGAAGTGCGGTTATGTGTTCTGGTCATTTCAGTGACAAATGTTTTATTAACAAGGCCCAGGTCGACGCTGGATTTGCAAATCGTTTGCTATTAAAACGTGGAGCGGTCCCAGTGATAAAAGACCCCGTTCATGTAAGTACAACTGGATCAGATTTCTGTCTTTTGCTGGAAAGCTACCGCTTGACTCTATAGCTCCGCCTCCAGGACCTCAGCTTTTTCCGGAGAGAATCGGAAAGCTGTATTTTTCTTTTATAAATTTAATAAAACTAAACACTTTTTTGAGATATTAAGGATGCACTACTACTCTATAGGTATTGAAGATTAACATGAGATTAGGTGAAACTGTGCATGTTATGTACCCTTTAAGAACAGACAATGCAACTTGTTTGGTAAAAGCCTTTATTGTGAAATTGTTTTATTAAGAAAAACAATGGAAACGATTTTGTAAAGGTCTTTATTATTGAACTGTTGTATTTAGAGAAACATTGTATCTTGTTTTTGTAATAATGCATGTAATAATGTACTCATGTTTAAGTATTTAATCAATAGATATAAGTAACATTAAGTAGTGAAAAGCATATATCCAAGAGAAGTAGAATTGGAAAGTATTACCTGTTTCTTTATAGACCAAGCGTAGAAGACGACAAAGGATCCGAGCGAAGAAAAGGAGAACAAAGGAAAGGAAGGCTTTTTATAAGAGGCTCTTGAAGGAGTTGAAAGTGTTAACAATAGATCAAGATTTTTGGATTGGATAAATTATCTTTACACGATTGAATATGTGATAAGTGTGTGTGAAACGAAGTATAAAAGCACAGTGTAATATGTCAACGTCAGACGCTGGACAGACCCCGTCGGCCTCTCCTCAGTTCAATGGTCTAAGCCTGCCACCTGGAGCTGAAGCTTGTGAACTGCCTATTTTATGCTTTGGTTTTTATTTTATTTCTTTATAAACTAGTATGTAATCCAGTTGATTTTGATATAATAAAAATACTTATAATCAGTGTAAAAGAACCAGCCTGCTTTGAGTCTCTGCTATAGAAAAGAATTGAGCTGAACTAAACCACGGAGCAGTCTTTCGACTGAACTGTAAGTATGTAAATTTATACTTGATGTTTAGATCGAATTTGACTTACTTTACCTTACCTGAGAATAAATAAAATAAGGTAGAAGGTGGTTAGGGATACACACCATAAAACAGTAGCTGTCAGCATATGGCGTATGACCATGGCTACAAAGTGGCAAAAGGTCTTCTGCAGGAACACTTTGGCAATCCATATAAGGTCACCATAGCTTATATGAAAAAGGCATTGGCCAGGCAAGCAGTTAAGGCTGAGGATTTGAAAGCACTGCAAGACTATTCCTTGTTTTTATGTGGCTGCTGCAATGTTATGGGGTAGCTTCATTACGTGCAGGAACTGGACATGCCTGTCAATATGAGGACCATTAACTCCTAGCTGCCATTTAAGATGAGAGAGCAATGGATAACTACAGCTCATGACATCATGGAAAGGTCTCATGAATGAGCCCACATCAATGACTTGGTCCAGTTTATCAAACGCTGTGTCAAAATCCTGTCGAACCCTCTGTTTGGCGACATACAAGATTCACATACTGTCTCGGCACCAAGGCCTCCTTCAAGGTTTAATTCACAGCCCAGGCAGGGCCGGTTCTAGACATTAGGAGGCCCTAGGCAAAATTCATGTTGGAGGCCCCCCACCCCCAATAAAAAAACACTTGAAACAAAAATGATTCCTAACCTTTTTATTTATACAACATTTAATTTTAAAAGCAGTATATTTTTACTTACACAGTACATAAGTTTGGACACATTACTATTTTTAATGTTTTTGAAAGAAGTCTCTTATGCTCATCAAGCCTGGATTTATTTGATCAAAAATACAGAAAAATAATATAGTGAAAATAGTTAAAATTTAAAATAATGGTTTTCTATTTTACTATACTTTATATTTCTGTGATGCAAAGCTGAATTTAGTGCCACGTGATCATTCTGATTTATTATGTTAGAAATGGTGCTTAATATTTATTTTATAACCTGTGATACTTTTTTTCAGGATCTTTGATTATTAAAAAGTTGTTTTAAAAAAGTCTTCACTGTCACTTTTTATATATTTAACACATCCTTGCTGAATATTCCTGTTTTTTTTTCTCTGTATTTTTGATCAAATAAATGCAGGCTTGTAGAGCATAATAATAAACTTCTTTCAAAAACATTAAAAATAGTAATGGGTCCAGACTTTTACCGGTACTGTATGTACATATTAATCAAACTTTATCTAAGGTAATCTCTTTTTTGTTTAATGAAGATGTTATTGTTGTTGTTGTTATTTTGCTGTTTTATTCAATTTATTCACAGTTCCAGAATCCCACTTCAGTAGATGAGCATAAGTGATTTTATATTGCATTGCTACCTTAAATATGCTATACACAAATCAAGTGGAAGAGAAAGACACGATCGCTACTGAGCAGAAAAAAATATATAAAGTGATATTATTGGCGTAATGTCAGGAATCTAATCATCAGCAGAATTTAGAAGATAGACCCATAGATATGAGATCCTTTATTTGAAACATTTAAAAATGTTGTAGTGTGTTGGCTTTTTAACTTAGAATACAGACGTCTTGTCTTTTAATTGTGTAGCTTTTTTACTAGTCAGCTCCCGACGCGATGTTATTCATTGTACGCGCAAATTCAAAGCGTCGCGTCTTGGGCACGTTACGCTCGCGCTCTTTTAAACTCGTAATAAAGCGGTGAATGATTTTTCCAGAAATGACGCTGATCTACAGTACAAGTTTATATTTAGAATACATTGCAATCACTCCAAAATAGATGACGACAACTCACACACCTGCATTATGAGATGTGCTTCTTTGTGTGCTTATTAGGCTTTTGCCTCGCAGCACCTGATGGATGCGTTCTTTACACATACTTTCAGAAGCCGGCACCCGCTTTGTAACGGACACATTAATTGGTTTAACTGTAGTAATGTAACAGTCTATGGTTAAGATAAACATCGTCACTATTTTTAGTTAATAAATAAATATTGAAATAAATTGTAGATAGGACATTTGTACATTTTTTTTTTTTTTTTTTTTGTCCCTCTGTCTGGGCCCCATCCCGCCAATCGGGCCCTAGGCACGTGCCTAGTTTGCCTTTGCGTTAATCCGGCTCTGAGCCCAGGAGCCATGTAAGGGGTAACATTGTTGATGCTGCTGTGACTGAAGAGCTGTCTGAGGACGTAAAGGAGTAACCGTTGGGCACAGAGCACACTGAGGAAGCTAAGTGCCTTTGCTGTGATCGTCGCCACCTTGTGGAGGAGTGTGCAAGCAGTTTAAAGGTAAAATGCACAAGGAGAAGATCCTCTTCCTGAGGCAAAAGGGAGTTTGTTTTGCATGTCTATGCATCGCCACATGAGCAGGGACTGTGAGGGTCGCTTGGCATGTACAATCTGTGGACAATCTCACCCTACTGTGCTACACATTAAAAGACAAGTGATTCAGGAACAGTTAACAGCCTCACCTGACCAGCAACAGTCCTCTCCTCAAACATGTGGACATACAGGGCCCGGTTAAGACTAGAGCGTGCTATCCATCCTTCCTGTCAAGGTGAAGTCTACAAAGGGAAGCCATGTAATTACAACTTATGCTTTTCTAGATCCGAAAAGTTCAGCCACATTCTGCTCTGAACACCTGATGCGGAAGTTGAACATCACAGGCAAAGGAACAAGCTTCCTGTTGCGCACAATGGGGCAAGAAAGGGTTGTTTAGCATACTCTTTGACAGGTCTGGAGGTGTCTAATTTGGACAGTAATAACTATTATACCCTCCCCGAGGTATTCACACAGAAAGAAATGCCTGTCACTGTGGATAATATGATTAGGTCGGAGGATCTGGCTAAGTGGCCTCATCTATCAAAGGTGCGCATCCCAAGCGTGAAGGCAGATGTTGACCTGTTAATTGGAACCAATGCACCCAAGGTATTAGAACCCTGGGAGGTCATCAATAGCGGCCAGAATGGCCCGTACGCTATTAGGAGAGTGCTGGGATGGGTGGTTAATGGCCCACTGAGTGGAAACAGTGATGCATCATTATCCTCAGCCACAGTGAACCACATCTCTCTGCAAAGGCTCGAAGACATGCTTGTCAGTCAATATCATGACTTCAGTGAGAAGGCTGCAGAGGAAAGGGAAATGTCTCAAGACGACATCAGATTTATGGAGATCATGGAGGATTCAGTCGTGCTGCAAGATGGAAGGTACTTACCCTTCAATAAAAAAGAATGTTTCTCTGCCCAATAACTTGGCTGTGGTGAAGCAAAGGATGCAGGGCTTAAGAAGAAGGTTCTTGAGTAATGACAGGTTGCACCTGGAGTACGCACAGTATGTGAATGGAAAAGAACCCTTTGGGTTGTGTTTGATTGTGGAGCCACTTTTCAAAGAGCATCCTTGAATAAGAAGCTGCTTCAGGGCCCTAACCTTGCCAGCTCGTGTTTCGTTTCAGCTCGTGTTTCGTCCTGTTTCGGTTCAGAGAGGAACCTGTAGCATTCATGGGCAATATACAAGCTATGTTTCACCAGGTAAAAGTTGCAGAAGAAGACCGGGACTTCCTCTGTTTTCTCTGGTGGCCAAACGGAGATGTCACTAAGGACCTGGAGGAGCACAGGATTAGAGCCCTGCACGGGCCTCAAATCTAGGCCCGAGCCTGGCTCTGGCCCGAGACCCTCAGGCCCTAGCCCGACCCGTGTCCGACAGCTCATCAGAATTATCAGCCCGAGCCCGACCCGAGCCCGTTTTTTTTTTTTTTTCTACACCGGCAGCCTGCCCTGTTTGCAGCCATTAAAATATGTCCGTTTTGTTAGTTATGTTTCTTTTCTTTTCATTTCTTTATTAAGTTAATTTAGACAAATGTTTAGAGCATTTAAAAAAAAAAAATGACGACCAAGCAAGCCGAGCCAACAGCGAGTAAAACATGTTTGATCAATTTAGCCTCTTAAATCAACACTAATACTTTACTTGGCTACAATAAAATCCATAGATATAAAACACTTCAAGCATATCACACAGACAGTTAGTTTAATGTTTATTTATTAAAACACCGTAAGTAAATTTTTTTGAAATACTGAGGCAGGCTCAGGCTGCTCACAACAGCGCTCGCAAATGAAATGTGCAATAGCCAATCTAAACAAATTAAATAAAATAAATCAAAAACAAACTTGCAGGTTATCTTACCTCAAAAATGCACCACAGAACATGGCCATTCTTTTTTCCAGTAGTTTCCAACAGTTAAACGAAAATAAAGTCCAATCAAACAAAAAGTTAGAACAGTCTCTTACAGAGCATCGTGGGGAAAAAGAATAGCATCCACAGTGGAAGATTTTAACCCAGTGCCTTCTTCTATCCTTCTTCGTTTGTTTTTCTATCGTCGACGTCAACTTCTCATATTTTTTTAATTAATGTGTAAAAATATAAAAAGAAGGATAACCCAAAAAAGGCCAGAGGCCCGGCCCACATGTGAACTATGACGTGAAAATTGGCCTGAAGCCCGGCCCTAGGGGCGTAAAAAAGTCGGGGCCCGTCGGGCTCGAGGTGAAATGCAGGGCTTTACACAGGATGACTGTTCACTTGTTAGGTGCTGTGTCCTCTCCGAGCTGTGCAAGCTATATGACGAGAAAGAGTTTGCATCCAATGTATGTCAAGCTGTCAAGAAAAACTTTTATGTGGATGACTCTTTGAAGAGCTCAGCCACCGAAGGGGATGCTATTCAGATGGTCCAAGACCTAACTGCACTGTGCCAGAAGGGAGGTTTTGTCTTGGAGAAGCAGACTAGCAACAGCTGTGCCGTCTTGCAGGCCACCGCAACAGAGCGAATGACTGAGGATTTAAAAGAATTGGATCTGGATCGGAACAAGCTGCCAGTGGAGAGAGCTCTGGGTCTACTGTGGTCCGTAGAAACTGACTCTTTCAAATTTAAGATGTGAAGTGAGGCAACAGGCACCTTCCAGACGTGGTATGCTGTCAACCATCAGCTCAGTGTACGACCCCCTAAGCTTCCTGGCACCAGTGACACTGCCTCCAAAGGTGATGCAGCAGGAACTATGCAGAAGAGGATGTGCATGGGATGATGCCTTGCCACCTGACATCTTAAGCCAGTGGAAAGCATGGTTGGAAGACCTCGACCAGTTCAATGTATTTGAGGTACCAAGATGTGTCAAGCCAGTGGACTTCAGTGAGGTCGCCCAGGCCCAGCTACATCACTTCGCTCAAGGTTGTTGAAGCAGCAACGTCACACCTGAGTCTCCTTTCTGCTCGGTAAGGCTAAGATGACGCCACTGAAGGCCATAACTATTCCTCAACTGGAGTTGACAACAGCCCTTGCTATACGAGTAGACTCAATGCTAAAGGTGGAACTAAATTTCAGGTTGGAACATTGTCTTTTGGACAAACAGTACTTCAGTTATAAAGTACATCAAGAATGAGGACAGACGGTTTCACACATTCGTGGCTAATAGAATTTCAACCATCCGAGAGGCATCAGAACCCTGGCAATGGAGGCATGTCTGCTCCAAGGATAATCCGGCTGATGACGCATCGAGGGGGTTGACGGTTGAAGACTTTTTACAGACCAGTAGGTGGTGGGAAGGTCCTACATTTCTGTGAAAGCAGGAGGAGGACTGGCCTAATACTGCCCTGGATGCTTCATTGAATCCTAATGACCAAGAGGTGAGAAGAAAGGCCACCACAAATGCCATCAATATCAAGAGGACAGCCGCTTGGTTTCTCCGTTTGAAGGCAGTGTTGTTGGAGAAGGCTCGCTGGAGAAAAAAGCTGAAGGGGCCTTTGGTAATCCAGTCATAAGAAGGCAGTCTATCCAGTTCAAGGCAGACTGATGGGCAAAGGTTCATTGTGATGCCTAGGAGTAAAACCCTGACTGTAGACGACCTGTCAGAAGCAGAGGCTGCAGTGATAAGATATTGCCAGCAGAAGCAATTTGAGCAGGAGATTGCTGCATTGTCCTCTAAGAAGACAGTCCAATATACAGGCTAGACCCGGTCCTGGTTGATGGACTATTGAGGGTTGGAGGGAGGCTGAGTAGGGGAGCGATGACTGAGGAAGTCAAACATCCCATTATCCTCTCCAAAGAGCAGCATGTCGCAATGCTCATCCTCAGATATGTTCATCAGAGTCTGGGCCATGCTGGACATGCTCACACGTTGTCATCAGCAAGGAAGAAATTCTGGATAACCAAGGCGAATGCGGCCATCCGGAAAATTATTACTGAGTGTAGCTTCTGTAGGCACTACAATGGACATCTTCTGGAACAAAAGGTGGTCTTTCAGAGATGAGAATTCAGCCAGATCTACCCCCTTTAACCAACACGGGAGTGGACGTTTTTGGTCCCTATTAAGTGAGGAAAGGAAGAGGAATTTGTAAGCGGTATGGAACTATACTTAACTGTCTAGCCAGCAGAGCCGTCCATCTTGAAGTTGCAGCGTCTTTGGAGACGGATGCCTGTATCAATGCTCTGCGGCACTTTATAAGCAGAAGAGGGCAAATGACTCACCTGGTGTCTGACAACGGTACCAACTTTGTTGGGGTGAATAGAGAACTGAAGGAAGCTCTTGCTGCACTGAACCATCAGCAGATTGAAGGAGTCCTCTCACAAGTTGGGATTCGCTGGAGTTTTAACCCACCAGCCGGTTCCCATCATGGTGGTGTGTGGGAGAGGATGATCTGCATCATAAGAAGAGTCCTTAGTTCTGTCCTACGTCAGCAGACGCTAGATGATGATGGTTAACATACAATGCTCTGTGAAGCAGAAGCCATCTTGAATGACGACCACTTACCAAGCTGTCAGACGATCCAAATGATTTGGAATCACTTAACACCTAACCATCTACTTTTGCTTAAAGGGAAGCTAGCCCTACCACCTGGATTGTTCCAGCCTCGTGACCTCTATGTGAGAAGGAGGTGGAGACAGGTGCAATACCTCTCAGACTTGTTTTGGAAGAGATGGGTGAGGGAGTACCTGCCTCTACTTCAAGAGAGGCAAAAGTGGAATGACAAGAAGAGGAGTTTGAAGGCTGGAGATATTGTGGTCATCATGGACGCTTCGGCTCCTCGTGGTTCTTGGCCACTCGCAAGAGTACTTGAAGTTTTTCCTGATAAGCAGGGCCAAGTACGTTCTGTGAAGTTAGACAAAATCTAATGTCATTGAAAGACCTGTGACCAAATTTTGTTTAGTGTATGGGGTATAACTGTGAAGGTATCATCTTGATTATCTCATGGTATTTTGTAACTTTTTGGTTCCTTTTGTTTCATATGTTTGAATTGTTGTGCCTGCTGGCCATCAACAATTAGGGGCCGGTGCGTAAGAGCTAAATGCTGCTTTGTATTCAGGTTGTAATTTCTTTTGTCTAGCACTGGGTGGCGCATGTCTGTAAATTGGCCTCAGGTATAAAGGTTTTTGACCACTTGCGCACGGCGCCTTGTATTGTTACGCTGATGGGAACTGCTATGGGCAATGTGCTGGAATGTTGGAATAAATGTACCACTTTGTATTTCAACGTCAACATTTGTCTACATGCGTTTGTTTAGGGCAATCAAGTGAGCGTAGCACTCGTAACATCTAGCGTGTCAGCCAGGCCTTCCCCGGGCTCTGTGATGGATTATCACGATTAATACCGTTCCCAATTATCCTACATCCTCCCTAGGATATATATAGATAGATAGATAGATAATCTTGCGGTAACTAAAGAGCCTTTCCTTTAGTCGTGTACTCAAGAGTTAGGTGATCAGTCTATACAAATTTGTATTCTATTATAACAATAATAGATCTCCCCTTTGTATTATGAGTTGCCTTTTGTGGTACTCTTAAACCTTGATCGCAATACAACAACATTGTTATATGCTGCCTCTTTGGCTAGGCTAAATGATCAATCAAATCTCATAATGACTATTCTTTTATTAAAAGAATGCTCACTCTCTGGTGTCGTTTTCTCCAGGAAGGATCCAGGTCGAAGAATATGACTCGTACTCAAAAATCCAAAGTCCAGTCAGATGATTACAATAAATGTTTTAACAAAATTTATTAAAAAGAATCAAATGAAAGGAATACTTGTTACAGATTTATAAATGAGTACTAACTAACAGATAGATAATAGCTAGGCTTAAAGCTTCTTACATCTGATAAATGCTGGCGTATCAGCCGTTGGTTGCAAGGAAGAGCGATGAGTCCTCATCAGTCTTCTTATATAGCCTTGAATTCTTGCTGAATTCAGGTCCTGCCTTGTTACATTGTAATTAGAAGCAGCATGGCTGACAATCATATCAAAAAGAGGAACAGGGATACGAGAGACACATAAGGGTATGAAAGGCACATTTGGATATGAGAGCCACATTGGGTTATGAAAGGAACAATCTCTGTTACCATAAATTATACGTTTATCTCTGTAAAGCTGCTTTGAAACAATCTACTTTGTTAAAAGCGCTATATAAATGAGGATGACTTGACTTGACATGGTTATGAGAGGCTCAGTAGGTTATGAAAGGCACATTAGGTTATAACAGACACAAAGCCCTTACTCAAGAGATACACAGCCCCTAATCAGCAGAGGAACTTGTAATAGTAATGTTCTTTATTCCCCCGGACAGTTCTCTGACAACAGCTGCAATATCCTGGGATGTCTGTGTCTTATGACGTTTTCCGCGCTGGCGCCGAGAAAAAGGAACTGAAAAAGCGAGAGAAGAGCCATCCTTATAGGGGCTTCCCTTCACAGCTCAGGCACCTCAGTCGTTCGGTGTTAGACCGAACTCCTTAAACAGGACAATAACAATAAGCTGTTGATAAAATGCTAATTAGTTTAATTGAGTTTAATTAAGTGAAAACGAACAGAGACATATCTCAAACAATGAACAAGTTAAAATGAATTTCAGACTCATGTCTCTTTTGAAAGTGTTTCAGCCTCTTCTTCAGCTCCCTGAACATAGAAGCTTTTTCCGGTGTATTTTTTCCGGTGCACTTCTTCAGAAGAGAAGGCAGAACTCTTATGTAAACTTTAAGACTTTTCCATGTGAAGCGTTTTTTTACACTGAGGGCAGGAGACAGATTTTTTGGCTTCCGTTATTGCTTTCTCGTTCATGTCCATTAGATCTAAAAGAAACAATAAATCAAACGAGATTTCAAATGAGAGACAAATGTGAAATGAAAAGTGAAATGAAAAGTGAGGCTCAAGTCAAGATAACTGATGAGTTCAATAGACACTTTAATCCCATCAAATCTGGTTAGGGCTGTAATTTCCCAGTTGATTAGTCGATTATTTGGTCGATACGTTCTTGCTCGACCAAAATTCTGATTGGTCGATTTTTTTGCCGCGTTCATTTCATTAGTTTTGCCGCGTACATTTCATCAGTTTTTACCTTACCTATTTTTTGCCGCGCTCATTCCATCAGGTGGAAAGCACAAAATTACTAATGGGGGTGTTTTCAAAGCACCCCTGTTTCACAGGTAACAGTCTGTCTTCAGAACACCCCCTTGTTTTCACTTCTTTTGGATTAGCCCAACCCACTGGAGAAGAAAGACAGACAGATTGAAGAAAGTAGGCTATACTAGAAGGTTTGCTGAATATTATTACTTGATCTGGTTTGTTTAATAAACATTCTTTTTTTTATTATAGTGGACGTGCCTTTTGTGTTTAAGAGTAAAAGCTTTAAGTTAATAGTCTGTTCGTGTCTCAGCCGCGAAGCTGAGCTCCTATGTTCAGCCTCGCTCTGTGCGAGATGCAGTGAAATGATTGTCAGTGTCTGTCAGTTATTATAATACATATGACAGAAACAATTGTCTAAATTATGTTGCATATTCCTCAAAAAAACTTGTGATGATATCACTAGTTGACAAGTGACAACATAGTACTATTTTCAGAAATCATAGGCTCTGATATTGCGCGCAGATGCACGTGATGCAACGCTGCAGAGCCGACAGACTCGTGTCAGACTCATTTCAGTGCAAAATAATTTGGTCAAAAACGATTTAATATACTGCAAATAGCCTACTAGTTTTTTATGTTTAATTATAATTCATTTAGGCGGACAACAAGGCTACCAAGTACAGCGCACAGTGCGCAGCTAATTAATTTAAATGTTTTTTTTTTCCTAACGTAATATTTAGTCGATTTTTTGTCGAAAATTTCAGGACTTTAGTCGACCAAGATTTTCTTTGGTTGATTACAGCCCTAAATATGGTAAACAACTGCTGTGCATGAGTACGATCCATTTTAATGTCATGAAGATGATTTGTGTTATAAATCACTAGTTTGGTCATGAAACAATGTAAATCTGGTGAGCATCAGCATGTTCTTCATCATGATGAATTAATGAGGAATCAAGAATAAACACCAACCTCTTTGTTCTTCAGTATCATGATGTTTCATTCTGCAGATTCTGGATCACTGGCGTTCTCTCTGTCCTCTCCTTCCAGATGCTTTCTGGTAGTTCTGCTAAAAAAGAAACAAGTTTAATTTCTAACAGACATGATGCGAGAGGAATAATTAATATTTCAGAATCTGAATTAGGCTAATCACGTTTAAAAAATAGTGACATTGATCATGTGACTTAAAGGACACCTGTTATGCAAAATTCACTTTTACATGGTGTTTGACGGACACTGCAGTTTTAGTGTAGACCCGCCCTGAGTGAGCTAAACACAGTCCGCCAGTGTTTCAACGCCGGAGCAGCTATGCGCTCAATTCGCCTCATTCGCACAAACTGGATGTGTGCGAATTTGCGTCCAAACGGCGCGGTAATTTTGCGGACCTCCAGACGCGCGTAAACATGTTTACATTGACTTAACATGAAAATCACTCATGCCAGACGCTCTATTCGCGTTTGGTGTGAACGCAGCATTAAGTCAAGTATATTTGTATAGCGCTTTTCACAATACAGATTGTATCAAAGCAGCTTCACAGTATTAAATTAAAATAATACAACAAGGTTTGTTTCTAGTGGAATTTATTGATAGCTTGTTTATTGAGGATGCAGGACAACCGGCTAATAAAGCATTACAGTAATCTAGTCTCGAGGTCATGAACGCATGAACTAACTTTTCTGCATCAGAAACAGATAGGATATTACGTAGCTTAGCAATGTTTCTAAGGTGGAAAAAGGCTGTTTTTGTAACATATGAAAAATGATTTTCAAAAGACAGGTTGCAATCTAGTATAACACCGAGGTCTTTTACTGTAGAGGATAAAGTAACTGGACATCCTACTATGTTAAAGTTGTATTGTGAGAGGTTGTCTTGTCTGGATTTAATTAAAGAAAATTGCGCATCATCCAATCTTTTATATGTTTAACACAATCTGTCAATTTGGATAATTTAGGATTTTCATCCGGCCGTGATGAAATATATATTTGAGTGTCATAAGCATAACAATGGAAACTAATTCTATGTTTCCTTGTAATATTTCCAAGTGGCAGCATATATATTGAGAATAATAGAGGGCCTAACACAGATCCCTGCGGCACTCCATAGTTTACTGGAGTTATGATAGATTTTTCTCCATTTAAATAGACAAAATGATAGTGGTCAGATAAGTATGATTTGAACCAGCTTAATGCTTGATTTGAAATGGGTCTATAATTTACTAGGTTATTATGATCTAATTGTGGTTTCTTAATGAGTGGTTTTATAACTGCCAGTTTAAATGCTCTTGGAACATGACCTAAAGATAAAGATGAGTTAATAATATTGAGGAGAGGCTCTTCCACTATAGGTAACACTTATAGGTAACACTATAGGTAACACTAAACACAGTAGTTTAGTTGGTATAGGATCTAATAAACATGTTGTTGTTTTAGATGAAGTGATAAGTTTATTTAACTCTTTTTGTTCTGTAGTTGTAAAGCACTGTAATTGTTCTTGCGGGGTGATAATTGAGGCTGAATTATAAGGCGCGATTGAAGATTGAACGTTTACAATTGTGGTTCTGATGCTTTCTATTTTCTCAGTGAATATTTTTTTTGTTAGTCTAGCCACTGTGTTAAATAAAAACCTTGGATTGTTTTGGTTGTTGTCTATTAGTTTGCAGAGGTGCTCAGCCCTGGCCGCTTTTAGGGCCTTTTTATAACGTGACATACTGTCTTTCCACGCTATTCTAAAGACCTCTAAATTAGTTTGTTTCCATTTACGCTCTAAATTACGAGTTTCTCACTTTAGAACACATGTAGTATTGTTGTACCATGGTGCTTTAATTTTCTCTCTGACCTTTTTTAATTTAATGGGTGCAACAATATCCAATGTTCTAAAGAGAATGGTGCTCATAGTGCTAGTTAGTTCTTCTAGTTCATCTGTTTGTTTGGGTTCACTGAGCAGCTGAGACAGATCAGATAAGCAATTTGAAAAATGATCTATGGTGGATGGAAGGATTGTTCTGCCTGGTCGATAACGTGGCGCAGCATGACATATTACAGCAGTACGTAATATGCAAGTTACCATGTAATGGTCAGTAACATCATTACTTTGTGGAATGATATCTATATCGGTTGGATCGGTTCCATATGATATAATTAAATCGAGTGTATGATTAAGACGATGAGTGGGACCAGTGACGTTTTGCTTGACCCCAAAGGAGTTTAATAAATCTGTAAACGCAGCCCCTAACACATAATTTGAATTATCTATGCGCATGTTAAAATGATGCGCAACAATTAATGCTTTATCGACATTGACTAATAGATCTGAGAGAAAATCTGCAAACTCTTTTAGGAAATCAGCGTAAGGCCCTGGTGGTCTATATACGGTAGCCAAGGCTAGATATAATAGGATCTGAGATCGTAACATTTAGTACAAGTACTTCAAACGAGTTAAACTTGTCACCTGTTTTCTGGGTAACATTAAGAATATCTCTATAGATTGTTGCAACACCGCCGCCACGACCAATCAGACGGGGCTCATGCTTATAACAGTATCCTGATGGAGTAGACTCATTAAGATAATCATTTGGTTTAAGCCAGGTTTCAGTAAGGCAAAGTACATTGATGCTATTATCTGTGACTATTTCATTTACAATAACTGCCTTAGGTGTGAGTGATCTAATGTTTAGAAGACCTAGCTTTAGAAATTGTTTTTGTTCACTAATAGCGAGATTTTCCATTTTAATAACAATTAGATGTTTCCTAGATCCTGCAGTAGATTTATTATTTGATCTCACTAAACGAGGAACAGACACAGATTATATGCAATGTTCTACACTAGTATTTAAATCAATTAAGTTGCTGCAGCAGAGTCTGTAATTTTGGACTTTTGGTTACTAGTCAAATGGTATTTAACATCTTGGAGATGTTATCAGAAAGAAGATCCGCTCCGATTCTACTTGGGTGTAAGCCATCAGCGCGGAAGAGCCTAAGAAGCTCCCAAAACAATTATTTACAAAGAGCAGTTTCTGCTCATTGCACCATGACAATAGACTTAAGTCAAATCCGTATGTTTGTTTGACCGGAAGCTAGTCATATTACTTATTATTTTTTCTTACTCAAGGCTTCAATTCAGAAGGCCTTTATATTAGCCCCCGGACTCTTATCGAAACAGAAAACAGCCATTCACTGCCATTGTAAGCACATTATGAAGAGCCAGGACATTTATTATTACACCCGATTGTATTCATCTGAAAGAAGAATGTCATACATAAATAGGATGAGTTGAGGGTGCGTAAATCGTACTTGGTTACTTACGTAACCTCCGTTCCCTTAGAGATAAGGGAGTGAGTACTGCGTTGCAAACGCTATGGGAAACTCCTTTCTCGAGAATTATTGAAGCCTTTATTTTAAAACGCATTGCAGCTGCACAGCTAGAGCATCATAGCTCAAGTGCTAGCGAGCTGATTGGCTGTGCTGCAGCAACTGCACGAACCTATGGCGAGTCGGCAGAGGCGAGCGGTCCAATCGGACGCTTGGCACCTTGTCAGCCTCGAGCGCACCAAAATAGGCGTGGCTGAAGAGTATAAATTCAGAGAAAACTCACCATATGACAGGTTTAAATCAACTGAAGCAAAGCACCTGATATATGCGAAATAGCACGGCAGGCAACACAGTACTCGTTATCTCTAAGGGAACCGAGGTTACGCAAGTAACCAAGTACGTTCCCTTACGAGAAAAGTTCTCTCGTACTGTGTTGCAAACGCTATGGGAACCCATTTTAAAACGCTGTGCTATTCGCCAGTGACAACCCTGAAGGTGTCCGGGGAGACCCGAGACTAATAACAGAGTAGTCTAAATCATAATGGACTAGAATGTCGAGCCCTTAGAATGATATTCACCACATAAAAGGGAATGAAGGCCACCGCGGGTGGGGACCTGGTTCATACATAGGTCTGGGTTAGACTAGCCAGAGACTTAAATAGAGAGAACTCGTGCCTGCAAGGCGGGAAACTCTAGATTATAGAATCTAGCAAATGTGGACGGATCGGACCAGCCGGCCACTGCACAAATGTCTTCGATTGGGACTCCACTGGACCAAGCCCAAGAGGAAGCCATGCCTCTTGTGGAGTGAGCTCTAACACCTATGGGGCACGAGAGACCCAGCGAGGTGTAGGCAAGGGAGATGGCATCCACTATCCATCTTGACAGCGTTAGTTTTTGTGACCGGTAGCCCTATGGAGCGCCCCCGAAACAGACAAAGAGCTGTTCAGACTGTCTGAAATAGGCAGAACGCTCCAGATATATTCTCAGGGCTCTGACAGGGCAGAGTGTGAGAGCATTACTATCTTCTCCCGAAATGGGAAGAGCTGATAGGGAAATAACCTGGTCTCTGAACAGAGTTGAGAGCACACATATCCGTGTTTTGGTTTAAGGATGACTTTGGGGTCATTGGGCCCGAACTCAAGACAAGAAGCGCTAGTGGAGACTGCTTGTAAGTGCCCAACTTTTTTAACTGACGCTAGTGCTAACAGCAGAGTGGTTTTAAGAGAGTGGGATCTTAGATCAGCCAACTGAAGTGGCTTGAAGGGAGGTACGGTCCCTTAAGAGCTCGTAGAACCAAGGAAAGGTCCAAGGCCGGCACAAAGGTGGTCGGGGTGGGTTAAGTCTCCTGGCTCCTTTAACCTGTTAACCGTTGCCAGAGCGCGGGCGCACTGAAGCGGTTTTATTTATATATAGTTCAAAGTTACTATCAGATTTAATGTTATACCTTGACAAACTATACATCATTAAAAAGATATCAAGTTTCAGAATTTGACCACTATTGTATTCTGAGAAACTTATGGCGACAGTTATTTCTTAATTTGTGTCAGGAGTTATGAAATGAAAAAATGAGTCTATACCTTTGATATGAATTATGCGCGTCAGCCGCTTTCATTCATAAAAAAACTCCTGTGCCGTCGTCATGACAGCGATACACAAAACAACGTCCTTCTAGGCTTTAGCTCAAAAATGTGCAGATTTGGAGAAATATTGATATATTCTCATAGGTTTACATCAGATTTCTATAGACAGGAATAATATTTATTGAATTTATACCCAAATGCGTCGATGTAATCATTATGAGCGTTTGCATACTCTGTTTATGTGTTTTCAATTCATACCAATAGCCTGAGGGCGCCCTCGCCGCCCTGTGCACAGTATTAGAACATGAAGAAGTGCCATAATCATGTGACAATCCAGGAAGCCTCGAACACACTTACAGCTAACAAGAGATCGCGCTGTAACTATGGCTGTAACATGCAGATACAGACATTTTGAAGACAATAAACATGTTTGCTATGATATTTGAGTTACCTGTGTTTTTCAATCCATGCCAGGTATTTCCATAATAATAGATTATATTTATAATGTAATGCTAATCTATATAGAATTGTTGTGCAGAACACTATCCAATAGTAGGGGTGTAACGATACACCAATGCCACGGTTCGGTTCATATCACGGTTTTGGAGCCACGGTTTGGTTCGGTTCGGTTCTGTTTGCTGTGGGGGCAGGGTTCATGGCAGGGCACCACCAGCAATAATAACACTAGATTCACTTTTAACTTAATAAAAACAACAACAACAATAATTTAACTTAACTTTATTAATTTTATACATTGGCTTCATGTTTTCTTTAGAGCAGTTAGCACACCTGAGTTAACTAAAATGAAATAGCCTAAATGTCTCCACTGACTAGTCAGAAATAAACACACCTGAGTAGGGTTGCCAACTTCAGAAAAGTAAAATGCGGGACAATTGTGGTTCTTTATAGGAAAATAAGGGACACTCAAAATATTTACTGTATCGCACAATGTACATAATTTCAGTGTCTGCAAACTGTAGTTAAGTATAGGCTATGTTTAAAAGGTTATCAGACAAACACATTTGTATTGCTTAACCTATTTATGTACAATTTAATTCTAAAAATAATTTTAATGTCATACAAAAAAATATATGTCACATTACAAACAAACCACCATTCAAAATAACCGCATTTATCTGAAATGGAAAGCTTTTTTAACATTATACATAGGCCTACAGTTCAAAAGTTTGAGGTTAAGATTATTTTTTGGGGAAAGTAATTAAAGAAAGTAATTGCCTACTTTTATTCAGCAAGGATGCATTACATTAATCAAAAGTGACAGTACATTTATAGTGTTATACTAGTGTTATAGTGGACAAAACCGTTTTAAACAAATAATAATCAGAAATGTTTTGTGAGCATATTATTCCCTCAGGTAGATTACATATTTTCTTGTGTGGCTGGATGTTGGACTCGTGAACAATAATCACGTTGTTTGCATTCGCCAAAAGTGATTTGCCGAAATCAAAACGTGGACAGTGAAAGGGAATTACCGTTAGCGCGAGACGAGTCAGGCCTGAAGCGGAAGCGGCCAGACGGCAAAGGATTATGTTCGCAAATCAAACAATGATTAAAAAAAGCTGTGATATGTCATCATATTGGATGATGACAGGTGTCGGTGATCATTCTCAAGATTCGTGATCAGCACTGCTGCTGTTGCTGCTGTATCAATATCAGTCAGTGGTTGTGACCGCAGGGTCTTCAATCACAATATGCCGTGGCGCGGAGTTGCCATCCTGAAGTGCGTATGTAAACTCCCGAGCGTGATCGATCACCCAAATCACGTGACATGCACTTTATTTAGTAAATAATATTATAATAATAATATTTATTAAAACTACAGCTCTTATTAGTTGTTAAAAGTGTACTCATTAATTACTATTTAATCAAATGTCAAGGAAGAAAAAATAGTTTTGTGACAAAGTGAAGTGAGAGTTGGGCAGCAGGGGGCGGGGCGCGTTCGGTTCGACATGAGAGTATCGCGGTTCGAACCGTGGCTGTTGTATCGCGGTTTTGCGGTTCGGTTCGAATATCGTTACACCCCTATCCAATAGTATATTTTCTGTCTGATTTTTTATCTGAAGCCAAATTAGATCACAGAAAATTATTTAAAATACTCGATTTGCTTTATAAAGTAAGTTTATAAGCACAAACATGGTTTTAATCTCATAAATTGTCGTGTATTGATGGTGTGCTAAGCTATCATGCTAGCTAGCCCTAGGTGCACCTGCCACCTAGAAGTTATATTTTTATTATTTTTTGAATGCTTACTGAAATGTTTCTTTATTCAAGAAATGCATTTGATACAGTTTAAAATGTAAGGGTGAACTTTGAGAAAAGAAATTAGTGACTGAAACCATATGAATAGCCTGTGAATAGCCAGTCGTTAGTAACTATAATGCAGACAAAAGAAATGCATATTTACAGCCATAACCAGGCTGGAGAGGTGTGAATGTGTGCAGGGGGAGACTGAGACTGAATGGGGCTCGTTTGCACCACAAAACAATAAAGACAATATACTGGATAGATGGTTAGAAGATGGCAATAAACATCAGTAGCATTTTAGCATCAAATCAAAATAAAGTCACATGACATGGTCTTGAAAAACATTTCACTAAATACAGAGTTTTGGACTTATTATCTTAAGATTTTAAACATAAAATGTTTAGACATGTGGCATTAGCTGTAGTGCATTTCTAGATTGCTCCAGTGCCAACTTCAATTTTATTTTCATGAGGATATTTCATAAAAAATAATTTCTAATAACTTTACAAAACTTTGAAGCTATTTATAACAATTTTTGTCATTATGACAATAATTAATTCTACATTTACAATAAACTGCCAGGTGTCAGCTTTCAAATGAGATCATACTTGTTCTTTTAGTACAAAGGGTTCATTAACTGTATCTGTTTCAGTTTGGGTATGTCATTTCTTGGGATTTTTCAAAAGTGGGGTTGCAGCTTAACAGGTTAAGGAAGCGAACAATGAGGTCGCTCTTACACAAGGAAGAGCCAGCCACCTGCGAGTGAAAACCTGCAATAGCTGCCACATACACTTTGAGTGTGGAGGGGGAGCGCCCCACGTCCAACAGCTCTTGGAGAAATGTAAGCACTATTAGTACTTCACAACTTTGCCGGTCGAGGTTCCGAGCTAGACACCAGCTAGAGAACACTGACCATTTGTGGTGGTAGAGGCGCCTAGTGGATGGAGCTTTAGCCTCCAATATGGTATTCAGGACACCTTCTCGGAGGTCCTGGGACCTCCTGTCCCGAAATAGCATGTCTGCCCCCACATTCATCGTGCCTGGCACATGAGCTGCCCTGAGTAAGCGTAAGTTGGCGTGAACCCGTAACAGTAGCTGATTGGCTATTATGAACATGTTGCAAGACCTGAGACCACCCTGGCGATTGATGTAGGATACCACTGCCATGTTGTCCGTACGGACCAAGATGCGGTGCTTCATTTCGAGGCAGTTGATGAGTAGGTGTTTCTCCGAGCTCGACCAGAGGCTGGAAGCATCTGTTGAGATAACCCTCCTCTCTGAAACCAAACCCATGTTCACACCCTACTGATACCAGCTGGTGACCTTCCAGGGGGCCAGAGCTCTGGTACAGCGCTGGTTTACCCTGATATTTACGAGGCCTGAACGCCAGGCATGGGCTGGAATTTGAGGCATTAGCCACAGCTGAAGGGGGCGCATATGCAGTAGGCCTAGCTGGAGTACTAATGATGCTTAATCCATACGGCCCAAAACCCTTTGAAACTTTCTGAGGGGTACACAGGAGCTCAGTTTGAACGACGCGGCGAGCCGCTGAATCGACAGAGCCCGACGTGGGCCATGTTCTCATGTAAACGGAGTTGAGCACTGTTCCCAGGAACGTGATCTGTTGGCTGGGGGACAGCACACTCTTGGCAAAGTTTACCCTGAGCCCGAGGCTTTCGAGATGGCCAAGGAGCCAGGCTCTGTGAGTATGGGAATCCGCCTCTGACTGAGTCAGTATGAGCCAGTCGTCGAGGTAATTCAGAATGTGCATTCCCCGCTGTCTTAGGGGGGAGAGAGCCAGCGGCGGCGTAGGCGCGACTGGCCATAGCGGTAGTAGTTCTGCATGGCTTAGACGGGTGCGTTGCTTTTGTTCTCCAACTGCCTGCAGTGGGAGGGCACAAATGAGCAGCGACCACTTCCTCAAGTGGCGGGAGCTTTACATAGCCCTTCTCTTCAGTTCCGTCAACAGATGAGACTGTGGTAGAAGCAGAAGAGCGCGTTCAAGCTGAAAAGGGTGCGCGCCAGGATTTAGTGAGCTCAATGTGGACCTCGGGGAAAAATGGAGCGGCGCTGGCGAGGAGCCTGTTGGTGCCCTGGCAGGAGCCTGTTGGTGCCCTGGTTGGTCCTCTGCTCGCGCCGCTTCTTCCTACGGTGCTCGATGGGTGCCGGAGATGTAAGATGGGCGGGCCTGCTCTCTGAAGTAGCGAGAGCGAGCCTAGATCAAAGCGCCGAGACGGGCATGCTGTTGCATGAAAGGCAGCCACCTTTAGTGAGTGCTGCCTCGGCGTGCTCAGGACTGAGGCAGACAGCACACTGGGTGTCGGTCCGACACTTGAAGGGGAATCCCGCAGGATTTGCAAATGGGGAGTGGCATTTGAAACAACACGTTCTGCTCTTTTAGATAGAAAGCTTGTAAAGGATATCTCGTCGGATGCCACAGGGAAACGATCAGCTTGGGCGAGGAATGACGGCATTGAAGCTGTTCCACTGAAGGGCTACTTGTCGGCAAGAAGGCTTCTATCCGGAGAGGTCAGCGAAACGAGGTGAGAAACAGAGCTCGAGCTGAAGGGGATTAAATCTGTCATATGGCGAGTTTTCTCTGAATTTATACTCTTCAGCCACGCCTATTTTGGCTTGCTCGAGGCTGGCAAGGTGCCAAGCGCTTCGATTGAACCGCTCGCCTCTGTCGAATCGCCATAGGTTTGTGCATTTGCTGCAGCACAGCCAATCAGCTTGCTAGTGCTCGAACTATGATGCTCTAGCTGTGCAGCTGCAATGCATTTTAAAATAAAGCTACAATAATTCTCGAGAAAGGAGTTTCCCATAGCGTTTTCAACACATTACGAGAGAACCTTTCTCTTAAGGGAACATGGGCTAATTTTCCTTTTTTGGTGAACTATCCCTTTAAAATGTTTTCTCAATGGATCTGTCAGCGCTGTGTAGTAATGTTGTTTCGTGATCGAGATCGGCTCACGAGTAAACCGCTGTCTAGTATTGATCCGAGCTGATAAACTGTTTGCGCTGCACAGCTCAAACGAGTAGCTTGGTTTCATTCTGCTTTCGTTTGCCGTGTGATGTTTCTCGTATGCGGCAGAAATGGCAGCTCTCTCTTAAAAAAAGGTCGCAAAATGTGACCATTTAGTCGCAGTCTAGAGCCCTGTATAGTGCTGTATTTATGCTTTACATGAGCACCACCTACTGTCAGAGAGCGAATATGTGCTTTTTTGCATTGATCCTTTACTAACAAATTAGACATTCCTGTTGGTTGAAAACAAGTTAATGGACATCAATCAACAAAGTGTCCTGTGCTCACCACACACCGGTTATAGACTAATCCGGCGAAACTACCGGAAGCAAGCGGGCGCCATAACTGAGCTGTTGCTGGGTAGCGTTGCGCCATTGCCTCCTATTGGTTTAGTTGCGTCCACTGGAATAAACAGCCCGCGATTTACGACTGTCACTAACATTACATCTACAACTTTCCTATTCTTCCTCTGCAGAGTTATTTGTACAATATGAGTGTTGTTAATGGTCTGTGAAAATCGGACAGGTCCTTTTAGAACTAACGTTATGTGTTTATCATCTGGTAGAGTGTGCATTATTTGACCAACCCATACGGAGCTCAGATAATTTTGACCCTCTATCAGTGACCTGAAGTTGGCATTTTGTTGATCATCGGATGCCAGGCGAAGGAGAAAATACTCTTGAATACCTTTAAAACAACAGAAGGGGCGCGTTGGGGCAGTAACATTAGTAACATTACTGTTATGTCTGTTGTTAATGTTTGATTTGCTTGACTGTGACTCTCACTCTGAGAACCAACAACACTAGCAGTTAGCTGTACCTTACCCTATCCTTTTGAAATGTGAATGTGAGATAAATAATGGTAACAAATGAAAAACATGAATTTGTTTATTTGACATCCATTTATTTATTGTTGCCAATGGACAGATCTTTTTATAGTTTCCTCGTTAGCTAGCCTAGCTAGCATAGTTATTGCCAAGCTATTTTCATAAATAATCTGTAAGATCGTTTGTACCTACATCTGTGACTGGAGGCCACTGTCTAACATCATCAACCCAACAAGTCATACTGACTTCGCTGTAGCATATATTCGCTGTAGCTGTCATCGAGGGTGCGTTATCACGGAGGTTTGTTTACATACCAGTAACAGCTCAGTAATGGCGTCACCACAAGATGGCAGCCTACACAGAACGCTCGTCGGATTCGTGTATAGGTGGAGAGGAGAGATTTGGCTATAGGGTGATGTGTGGCTAACTTACACAGAAGAGACTTTGTTGCTCAGCACATGAAAATAAACTACTTACCGTGATCTCAGACTGAGGTGATGTGGTTTCTCCACTGCATGGATCTTCATGTGTCGCTTCAGGTGAGTTTTAAAAGAGAAACTCTTTCCGCACTGATCACACGTGTGCGACTTCTCTCTGCTGTGGATCCTCTCATGTGTTTTCAGATTTTCTGGCCGACTGAATCTCTTGTCACAGTGTGAACACTTGTAAGGTTTCTCTCCAGTGTGGATCCTCTCATGTCTTTTCAGATCTGCTGACTCACTGAATATCTTGTCACAGTGTGAACACTTGTAAGGTTTTTCTCCAGTGTGGATCCTCTCATGTCTTTTCAGAGATGATGATTCACTGAATCTCTTGTCACAGTGTGAACACTTGTAAGGTTGTTCTCCAGTGTGAATCATCTTATGTCTTTTCAGATCTGCTGACAGACTGAATCTCTTGTCACAGTGTGAACACTTATAAGGTTTTTCTCCAGTGTGGATCCTCTCATGTGTTTTCAGATTTGCTGACTGACTGAATCGCTTGTCACAGTGTGAACACTTGTAAGGTTTTTCTCCAGTGTGAATTCTCTCATGTTTTTTCAGATCTGCTGGCAGACTGAATCTCTTGTCACAGTGTGAACACTTATAAGGTTTTTCTCCAGTGTGGATCCTCACGTGTCTTTTCAGATGTGATGACTGACTGAATCTCTTGTCACAGTGTGAACACTTGTAAGGTTTTTCTCCAGTGTGGATCATCTCATGTGTTTTCAGATATGATGAGTGACTGAATCTCTTGTCACAGTGTGAACACTTGTAAGGTTTCTCTCCAGTGTGGATCCTCTCATGTTTATTCAGACATGATGAGTCACTGAATCTCTTGTCACAGTGTGAACACTTGTAAGGTTTTTCTCCAGTGTGAATTCTCCGGTGCAGTTTTAAACTGTTTGCTGCAGTAAAAGTCTTCTCACATTTAAAGCACATGTACTCTCTTACACCAGTGTGAGTTTTCTCATGTTTATGTAAAGTGTCCCACCGTGAAAAACTCTTTCCACACACAGAACATGAATACGGCTTTTCCTTCGTATGAACTCTCAGGTGTGTCTTCAGGGCTGATGCATGACGAAAAGTTTTGCCGCAGTGATCACATGAGAACGGCTTGTCTCCGGTGTGAACTCTAATGTGAATTTTAAGATGCTGTTTAATTGAGAAATGCTTCCCACATTGATCACATGAGAACGGCTTCTCTCCAGTGTGGATCCTCATGTGAATATTAAGACTACTTTTGTCTGTGAAATTATTCCCACATTGATCACATGTGAACGGCTTCTCTCCAGTGTGGATCCTCATGTGAACATTAAGGTTTGCTGATTGCCTGAAACTCTTCCCACATTGATCACATGAGAACGGCTTCTCTCCGGTGTGGATTCTCATGTGACATTCTAGACCATTTTTGCTTGTGAAACTGTTTCCACACTGAGTGCAGGTGAAAGATTTCTTGGCTCTTCTTTCGACTGAGTGGATCCTCATGTGAACATTAAGGTTTGCTGATCGACTGAAACTCTTCCCACATTGATCACATTTGAACGGCTTCTCTCCGGTGTGAATCATCATGTGTTCTTTATGATTTCGTTTGCATGAGAATCTCTTTCCACACTGATCACATGAGAACGGCTTCTCTCCGCTGTGGATCATCATGTGACGCGCAAGACCTTGTTTGGTTGTGAGACTCTTTCCACACTGAGTGCAGGTGAAAGATTTCTTGGCTCTTCTTTTCTTTAAAAATGTCTGTTTAGTCTTTGAATGACTAAAGGGTTTTCCTTCAGGTTTGACATGATGTTCCTCCACTTCACTCAGTTCTTCACTCTCCTCCTCCACTTCACTCAGTTCTTCACTCTCCTCGCTCTCTTCCATCAGGTCTAACATGAAAGAAAAAAAATATTCAATTTAATTTTCAGTACATCAAAATAACTCAGAGAGAAATATAAAGTGAAAGGACATGAAAGTGACCCCTGATGTAATGGTACAAAGTAGACAACTGTTATAAAATATTATAATTTGATGCTTTTTTATAAATTGATCATATGTCTTTGTAGTGGAGCGGCTAAGTGATATAATCGTTCAGTTTATGATACAAGCGTGAAAATTGGCAAGAGCAGTATTCATGGGTCACTTGATAAGAAAATTTAAATTTTCCACTTGAAATTTCAAGATGGCCGACACCTTAGTGGAGCAGTTAAGTGATATAGTGGTTTATTTGGTGATACAAGCATGAAAATTGGCATGAGCAGTCTCTGATGGTCACTAGACAATAAGCCAACCACAGCTACTTGAAATTTCAAGATGACAGCCATTTTTCAAGATGGCCACCACCTTAGAGGAGCTATTGCAATTTTCATGCTTGTATCACCAAATAAACCACTATATCACTTAACTGCTCCACAAAGGTGTCGGCCATCTTGAAAAATGGCCGCCATCTTGAAATTTCAAGTGGCTCGGACAATTTTCTTGTCAAGTGACCCATGGAGACTGCCAATTTTCACGCTTGTATCATAAACTGAACGATTCTGCCAAACATAAGCACTTAGCCGCTCCATTATTGAAACTTTCCATTAATGAGGAAAATTTATCTTCCAATTATTATTTTTACAAAATCCCTTGTTACTTCAGCAAAAACTATTAAATATATTTGATCAATGACACAATTATCTAACATATTAACATTAAAATATACAATATTGCCATATTTTGACACCAACTTCGAGATTGATATTTATTTTACTAAAAACGTTTTAATTATTTTAATCAATGTTTTAATCATTCTCATTCACAGTTCCATGCTGTTGGAATGATCTCCTCACCCTCATCCGGAATGCAGAATCCCTGACAACATTCAGAAGACAGCTGGAAACTCTTCTCTTCCGTGAGCACTTAACCTCATTAAATAAATAAATAATAATAATTCCTTTTCCTTTATATCCTCGCTTATGCAACCCTGAACTTCGTATTTTGAGCACTTCTTGCTTTGTTTTTTTTGTAGTAGTAGTAGTAGTAGTACTCTTCACAATGACTCGCTTAATTTAGTCCTAATTTGTAAGTCGCTTTGGACAAAAGCGTCTGCTAAATGACTAAATGTAAATGTAATTATTAATGGGCGTTCACACTAGACTTTTCCTTGCACTGACTTCCATTATTGCGCATGTGAAAGTGGGACACCAGAAAAACAAGCTCAAGTGAATCTTACAAAGCACTAAATGGTTTAGCTCCGCAGTACTTGAGCGAGCTCTTAACTAGGGATGCAACGGTACACGGTAAAATCCCGGACCGTTCGGTCAGCCCTGCACGGGACAATCTACCCTCGTGTCCCGCGGGACTTCGGTTTAGCCATTGAGTTCGCGCTGATCCTTTTAGTTTTTGCTTTAGGCGCCGTTCACATATCGCGCCTAAAAACGCGTAGAAAACGCTAGGCGCGCCGCGTTCTCCTTTTTCCAAAGCGCTAGGGCGGTTGCGCTCCGGAGGCGTCTGTCATTGCTAAAGCAACCATCAGCTGCGCTCTGGTTGGTTCTTGTCACGTGACCTACGGTGCGCTTGCGGCATTCTGAAAAGTTGAGAATTTTCTCCACTGCTGGGGACATCGTTAGTGCCAACCGGTCTCGCCTGGCACCAGACAGTGTTAATAGACTCATTTTTTTGCACAAGAATCTCTCAATAGTGCATGAGTAAATAACATTGCACTTTGTATCCTGAATGAAGAAATCCTGAATTTCTTTTATTATATTATTTTGCTCTGCTTTTTTTTTATTCAAAGCACAAGCTAATTTATGTTGGTTAAAGGTAAAAGTGCACTTTTTCTTTCACATTGATCACTTCATATACCAGTTATCAAGGTTTGGAATTGGGATCCACTTGAATATTTTGAGTGTTAATTTATTCCATACATTGATGTTCTTCCTACTGTGACATTCTGTTTATGCTCATAAGAAAAATAAAACATATTTTTGGGATGAAATAGCAGTCTCTTTCTACACAAAACATGTACCGAAACCGAACCGAGACCGTGGCCCAAAAACCGAGGTACGGACCGTATCGTGGGCTATCTGTACCGTTGCACCCCTACTCTTAACGCATTATAGTCCTTCACGTCTATTGCAATCTCAAAATTCCGGCCAATTGATAATACCTAGAATATCAAAATCGACTGCTGGCGGTAGATCTTTTTCCTATTTAGCACCAAAACTCTGGAACAATCTTCCTAAAATTGTCCGGGAAGTAGACACACTCTGTCAGTTCAAAGCTAGATTAAAGACACATCTCTTTGACCTAGCATACACATAATGTTAGGCTGCATAGATTAGGTCATCCGGAACCGGGAACACTTCCCATAAATCCTGATGTACTTGGTACATCATAAGAAGAATGGCATCTACGCTAATTTTAGTGTCTTTGTTTATCCCGAGGCTCTCCCGCAGCCTGCCGGATCCAGGCCGTATCTAGATCTGACGAAGGACCTTCGCCTGGACCCGATGACAACGCAGTGCTGAAGCGCCAACTAGTCTCTCCCTTTTGTAACGGTGGTATCGCCCAATAAAGAAAAAAAAACTCTCAGTCCCAAAGCCTCGAGAAAAAAAAAAAAACATTAATGTTCGTGCGCCAGACAAGTATACACTTGCCACAAAGATTATTGTCCCGGATAGCTATACCAACCACCCGTTACATACAAAAAGAGAAAAAAAAAAAACTACATAATAAAGTATATACAACTGTGATTAATAAGAATAAACAAGTTTTTATTTTCTTTTTAGCAACACAGTGTACTTCAAAAATAATACAAGAATAAACAAGAAAAAAAAATCAACACTCCTTAAATCACGGTAGCAATGTATATTCAAGTTCAAAACAATAGAGAGAGAGAGAGAAAAAAAAAACAAGAAAAAACTAACACACGTTAAATCTGTGGCACTGAGTGCTGTGTGTGTGCAAATTTATTTTGTGTATATAATATAGCAACACTGACCAAGATGGCAGCACGGGTAGTCAAAAGTGACTCGGGAACATCGTCAGCGTCAGCCCGTCTTGCTCCAAACTTTTTCCCCACTCCACCAAGCCACCGGTTTAGGAGTACGGTGCAAAACTCCAGTCCGATTCAAAACTTGAGAAAGACTTGAGAAAGCATTTGTAGGCCAAAGAACACATCCGCTAGCGAGAGGCCAACCAAGAAGCACTATCTCCTCTCCATGATGCCAGAAAACCTTCTTGAGAAATCCACCCGCAAAGACTGCCTCCCACGGGAATGTAACGCACACACACCTTGTCAGTTGACCATGACTGCTCTATACTCTTTAAAACATGCCCCTAATACTCATTTCTGTTGTTAATTTCCTCTCCTCCAATCCTGCCAGAGTATAGTTTTTTTGGGAGGACGTGACAGAAACATGAAAGTACTTAAAGGGGCAGTACAGCAAATATCTGTATTGCTACACTGTAGAGGATACCTTTACCACTCTACAGATAAAGCATTTTCGGGAAATTCGTTTCACCTACCTACCCCGAAGTGACAAAATAAAATAAAATAAAATTATGTATCAAAATTTTATAAAGCACCACTAATTTGTTTAGGCTTGGTTTGTAGGGAATTCCAAACCTGTGCACATATATTCAGATGCACATAACTATAGAACCCATTCTAAATGCGCATGTGAACGCCATCAGCGTTTCTCACAGGTTCGCGTTTAAGTCTGCTATTGCATCATGATTAAGGTGTCTGAGGGGAAATGGGTTTGGAAACATGCTATGCATGAGTGTGGATAGTGTATGCCTGTGTGTATATATGAAGTGATAGCTGCAGTGGCGGCTTGTAGTTATGTTTGTGTGGTATCAAGAAATGTCAAAAATGGGGACCAAGTGTCTTCAAAAGCTGATATTTGCTTCCTTCTGTTTGCATTGTGTTTCTCCTGTTAGGGGTTAACAGTTTAGGACCCATGGACCAGATGTTTGAAAAGAAGACCCGGAGTCAGAATTATAAAAAATTGAAGAAAAGTTTTACTGAAGATAGTTTGCGGTTTCATCAGCAGAAGTTCAGCTTCAAGACTCACACAGGAGTTCGTAGGCCGCCCCCCTTACAGTTACAAAGATCACAGCAGTTACACCATTTCCAAGGTCTAAGCTACGTCATTGCGTACAGGCTGAATGATTCTGATTGGCTAAGAAATAGATAAACATAGTAATTTTCCACATATATACAGATAGACTGAAGCATGTCTCCATAGATTATGGTGCTGACACTCGGACCCTGAAGTTAGGCACGTCATGACCTTCCAGGTCGCAAATTTGGGTTGCTGGGTGCCAGCATGTCTCGAACAACAACTCAGTCAATCTCCAACAATGCCAGTGGTTCCTTAACCTGGAAGCAAGAAGACTAACACACCGACACACATCTTTTCCAAGGTTGGATTTGGCCAGGCTCTAACTATAAACAGGAGTCTCGTCTCAAAACATCAAGATAGCAAGTTCTTTCTCTCAGGATAGGACACTTTAGTCTAAATGTAAACTATAGGCAAATGGTACCTTAAACTATAGACTTCAATGACCCCTATGTGTTTTAACATGTTGAAGACCTTTCTCAAACACAAAACAAGTCCCTATTTAATTTCTGGAAGCTGGGAAAAATAGGCAAGCAATGTTACTGCATTCAAATATCAAATACTGACATTAATGAATACATGAAAAGAACATTTCAGTAATCACACTGGTAACTTCTATAACAAAGTAAAATCTCCAGAGAAGTCATTCAACTTATTTGATATTTAGAAGGAAAAGTATTGATTAATACCTTGATTATAATCACTCATTACATATATATTGAAGCAGCAGTGGATTCCAATCCACCCCCTTCACTCCATTAAAGGGATAGTTCACCCAAAAATGAAAATTCTGTCAGTAATTACTCACCCTCATGTTGTTCCAACCATGTAAGTCTTTCGTTCATCTTCGGAACACAAATTAAGATATTTTTGATGAAATCTGACAGAATTTTGACTCCTCCATAGGCTTCCAGTGTGACCGAAACTCACCGGCCCAGAATAGTTATTAAAACATCGTTAAAATAGTCCAAGTAACTACAGTGGCACTACATTAAGTTTATCATGCGACGAGAATACTTTTTGTGCGCAAAAACAAACAAAAATAACGACTTTATTCCACTTTTCATTTAACGATCTCTTTAATAACTTTTCTGGGCCAGCAAGTTTCGGTCACATAGAAGCCTATGGAGGAGTGAGACATGGCTCAGATTTCATCAAAAATATCTTAATTTGTGTTCCAAAGATGAACGAAGGTCTTACGCGGTTGGAACAACATGAGGGTGAGTAATTACTGACAGAATTTTCATTTTTGGGTGAACTAACCCTTTAAATGTGTTCTGAAATTAAGTTTGTCCCGTGATTGATGTGGCAAGATTTCTTTGATTTCCAGTTTTGGAGGACTACATTCTTAGCGACAACTAGAGAGATGAGTAACAGATTCCTGTATTTTTGCGGGATATGGATTTCGGAAAAGTCGCTTTTGAGACAAAGTGTTGTAATATAGAATTATGTAGTAAGTGCATTATAAGTGCATTATAAATTATAAGTGCATCAAGAATTGTTTTGGGATGATTTTATGTACGTTTATGGGTAAAGTCCCAGTCTCTTTGGTTTTAAGAGATTTCAACCCTGGGATCGTCCAGAGGTCCTTAAGAAGAAGGAGGTCTGTTTTGTATATCTGTCGTGGGATCCAGCAACATCTGACGTTATCTTGATCGGGCTCTAAGCTTTGCCATCTTTGAACCAATTAGTCTTTTTCCAAACCATCTAACATTGACAACGTTCTTCCTTTAGTTGCTTTAGTTGGCCATAAAGTTCTTAGTGTGGCTAAAGCCTGGATTTTATGGCTCTGGATTGGTGACTTGGGGTCTGGAATGTTGAGTGGAATTATGTTTGAACAAATCACCTGGAAGATTCATTTGTGTTTGGTTCGCCCTCAAACCTTACAGTTTATTAGTTCGGACCAATCATAGACAGAGCAGCGCCCCGAACTTGCCAGCCACGGGCCGATCTCGATCACGCGGCGACACTGTTACTAGGAGATCCAGACACTGGAGATTCAGTGAAGAAATCCATTGAATTCGCCTCAGAATTAATAACATCATCGCTGCGAGATCCAGTGAGAAACATTTCAATTCGACACAGAGTTCTGTTATAAACCATAGATATCAGATCAAACAGCGCTGACGTGGAAACCAGGAGAAACATTTTTAGAAGGCTTTCAGTCCACAAATCAGCAACCAAATCAGCAACCATGTTGGTCAATCCACATTCACCATGGATTTAGGCTAATGTTGTAACTCTAACCATAACTATGGTATTGTGACAGAAATAGTCAAACGCTATTTAAGTACTACACATCTTTTTCCAGCACTTCAAATCTATATGTTATTTTTAATGTGATGACCAAAACATTTTTGTTTGTCCTTCAAAGATTGACCTAAAACTAAAAATTTTAAGATGTAGGAAAACTCTTATTTAAAAATAATAAAATAAATAAATTACCATTGTAAACAGTAGAATGATTATTGGCTATTTTCACTCCCTAATATAAATTATTTCACTCATTTAGCTTTTTAATGAACATTAAGACATTATGAATGATAATAATTAATGTCATCTACACCCTAAATTAAGCTTAGTGCTTTATTGTCAGCCCCAGTGCCACCAGATACTCTCTGCAGAACTCAGTGGCTCCGGTGCCGCTGCCCTCAGATGCTAGTCTGGAGCCTGTGAACCTAAAATAAAACTGCACATATCTGTATGTTGTCTATTTATTATTAAAGAATTAGTTATTTTGGGGGAAATTTGAATAATTGCATTGCAAGCTGATTTAAGGTGTGCCCCTGAATTTTCTGCTTGTGCTCCTAAAATTTTCAGTCAGGGGCTCCAGCGCTCCCAGTGAAAAAACGTTAGTCTGGAGCCCTACCCAGAAAATTCTGTACCATTTCATAGTTTAACTGTTTATCTAAATGTGGTGAAGTGCTTGAATGTTTCCAACATGAATGTTCTTCAGCATCATGAATGAATGGAGAATAAACACCAACCTCTTTGTTCTTCAGGATCTTCAGTGTGTTTCATTCTGCAGGGTTCTGGACCACTCCTGTTCTCACTGTCCTCTTTAAGTGTCAGTTTACAGCAGATCTGAAGACATCAGCATAATAAATGAGGTGAAAACAGGAACTATTGTCATGAAATAAAGAGTATTTTCAGCAGATCTGTTAATATTGATGAGTCTCAGACCATCAACACTTTATTCTGAGTGTTTGCTGTTAGAAACAATACTGTTATTTCTCACAATATGAAATGGATAAAACATCAATAACACAAAAACAATCACTAATGACACTCTTCATCAACCACTACAGAGAAGTAATTACAGCAGGATAATATGTCCACATTAAGTTTGATCTTAATTAAAATAAACAAACTGATTACCGAAGTTTTTGAACAGGATTAAACAAATACAGCGTACACAAATGGAGTCAATCTCATTTCTCTTCTCTATCTTTTTCTATCTGCACGCTCTCTCTCACTATGCATTATGGGTAGACTTTTCTTAAAGCTGAACAACCTTGTAAATGACAAAACTGTTTCTGTTATTAGCTATTAAATATAATTAAACATTTCTATTCTAATTAATTCACAACAGTTTTTGAGTGTAGTTCGTGAATTATTTTGTGCAGTACTTTTTTTTTTTGACTGACAAGTATTTATTGATATTTATTTATTGTTTCATGTGCCATTGTAATGATTAGGGCTGCACATATATCGAAAAATTATCGTTATTGCGATAATAGTACATGCGATAGCCGTATCGCAGAGAGGTGTGATAAATGAAATTTATTTTATGTGTCAAGCATTTGTGTATTGCATGCATAGGCTGTTTATCCAAATTTGACCAATCAGATGTGGCCTTACTATCTTTATACCCACCTCCACAGTAGGTGTTATTATGCCATTGGATAATATTCCCCCAAGGAAGAATTTCTCAAACGGCTCACCGAGGTTAGCATCCGCCAGCAACAAATAGTTGAGCACCTCACCACCCGCCAGGCAAGGGTGAGAGCGAGCACAAACTCGCAGAGCTGCGTGCCGCTCAACACGTTCCGCTGCCGAACCCCCGAGCACAAGCCGCCAAGTTGTTACAGAAGATGACCCCACACAATGACATAAAGACATACCTGATGTTTGAAGCCACAGCCACCAATGAAGGTTGGCAGCACGATGACTGGGCACAGGTTTTGGCCCCTCTCCTGACCGGAGAGGCGCAGCGCACATACTTTTCTCTCCCTGGCGCCACCGCCAGGCGCTGCGATGATGTGAAGCGGGAAATTTTGGCCCGTCTGGGTTTGTCTCTGATATGCGCTGCTCAGTACTTCTTCGATTGGGAATATAAGCCCCGTCGGCCAGCCCGTGCCCAGGCCACTGAACTCACGCGGTTCGCGCAGCACTGGCTGCTGGAGTCAGGTGGCGGAACGCATTGTCATCGACCGCCTGCTTTGTGCTCTTCCCCGTTCACACCGACAGGCTGTCGGGATGAGGAACCCAAGTACCACCCTGGAACTCGTTGAGGCCATCGAGTTGGCAGATGCTGCCCTTCAGCGGGAGGCAGGGGAGCGAACGCCGCCGTTTCCTCGTAGGGTGGCCCTGGAGCAATGCATGCCGAAGTGCGCTCAGCGGCAAATAGACAGGTCAGTGGCCCCCTCACCGCGGGACGAGCCCATGCCAACAGAGGCCCCCGCACCTCCTGCACGAACCTGGCTGGCTGCATTTTTCACAGCAATCTACTAGTTGGTGCTCCAAAAGCTAATGTCAGGGACAACAGAAAGCCATTTCGGGCCATCCTGGAATCCGGCAGTGCGGTAAGCCTGGTCCAGTCAAACATTCTGTCCCCACGTATGGAGTCTACAGTCTTCCTTCCTATAACCTGTGTCCACAGGGACACCCGACAAGTACCAGCTCGCAGAGTGACGATTTCGGTCGGCCCTGGGGCCTGGCCGGTGGAAGTAGGAGTGATGAAGGATCTTCCGGTTCCCGTGCTGCTCGGGAGAGACTGGCCCGGGTTTGACCGCCTACTGGCCGCTGCGACTCGGGTACCTCGCCAGCGCCCCCCTTCTGGCCTCGGACAGCGGGAGAGATGGTGGTGGTGGGGGGGGGGGCTCATTCACCAAGGAACAACGCGTAGACGACAGGCTGAAGCACTGTTGGACCCAGGTCCGCGTCATGGAGGACAAGGAAGTTCAGCGCCTGGCCCCCATCCTCTCCCACATTTCGTTGTCCAGAATGGCCTACTCTGTTGTGTCGCTCAACGAAGAGGGGAGGAGAAATCATTATTAGTCGTGCCGCGCACAAAGACGGAGACCGTTCTAGAACTCGCACATTCACACCCCATGGCAGGACATCTGGGGGCCGCTAACACCATTCAGCGGATCTGCGACCGCTTCCACTGGCCAGGCCTGGAGGCTTAAGTAAAGTGGTTCTGCCAAGCCTGCCCGACCAGTCAGCTGACGTCGCCCAGGACGCCTCCCCCAGTCCACTGATCCCACTGTCCATAATCGAGGTGCCCTTCGAGTGCATCGGGATGGACCTCGTTGGACCACTGCCTAAGTCTGCCCGGGGACATGAACACATCCTGGTGATTGTCAACTATGCCACCCGGTATCCAGAAGCCGTCCCACTCCGAAAGGTCACCGCCAGAGGAGGACAAGCTGGGACCTCATGATACCCTACGTCCTCTTCGGGATCCGCGAAGTTCCCCAGGCCTCAACTGGTTTCACCCCATTCGAGCTCCTCTTCGGCTAGCAACCCCACGGCCTCCTGGATGTGGGGAAGGAAGCCTGGGAGCAACCGCCTGCTGCCCATCACTTAGGGTGGACCACGTGAAACAGATGAGGGAGAAGATCGACTGAGTAATGCCAGTGGTACGGGAGCATATGCTGAAAGCGCAGCAGGCCCAACAGCACCACTAGAAACCGAGCCGCCCAACCACAGGAATTCCAGCCCCGAGACAGAGTAATGGTCCTAGTCCCCAACGCTGCCTGTAAATTCCTGGCCACATGTCAGTGCCCCATACGGTGCTGGAGAGAATTGGACCGGTTACTTATCATGTGCGACAGACGGGAAGAAGGAGAGCAGAGCAGCTGTACCACATCAACCTCCATGTGTCGAGACAAGAGAACAACTCGCCGCCCTCGCCACCTCCGATCCCATGTTGGTAGATGTAAACCCCCATCCCCATCTTTCAGCTGCCCAGAAGGCGGAGCTGTAGCACGTGATAGGTAACTTCTCTGATGTTTTCTCTTCCCGGGCAGACCACCATTCTGCAGCATGACATCTGCACGCCTCTAGGAGTCATCATCAGGCAGTGGCCCTACCGGGTCCCTGAGGCTTATCGGCAGGCTATTAAGGAGGAAGTACAACAGATGTTGAAGTTAGGGGTGATAGAACCTTCATGCAGCCCGTGGTCCAGCCCAGTCGTGATGGTCCCAAAGCCTAACGGCACCCTCAGCTTCTGCAATGACTTCCGTCGCCTCAATGAGGTTTCTGGTTTCTGAGCTACTGGACCGGTTGGGGAGGGCCCAGTACATCTCAACGCTAGATCTTACCAAAGGCACGCAAGACAAAAAAGTCGAGGCAATCCGCTCAGTTCCGAGGCCCGAAACCAAGACCCAGGTACGAGCATTCTTAGGGTTGGCGGGATATTATCTATCTCTTATATTATCTATTATTTATCTCTTTTATAAATATATATTATTATATATAGAAATGGCTGTCGAGATTAAATTTGCAAGATAATTTTTAATAGCAATAATAATAGCACGTGTACTTTCTTAATTTCTCCAGTACCGACAGCAGAACCGATAACGTCCGAGCTTATAGATCCAGCTATCTTTTTTAATTCAGCACCGGGGCCCGTTTAATACCGGGTGTCGGTACCCATCCCTAACTACAGCACATTCTTAATTGTGTAATATCAGTTTTTTAGTTTAAGGGCAAAACAGGTTTAACTGGCAGGAGGCACTGTCGGGACGGTTGAAACAAGTGTTAAACCTGGTCATAGGAAAACTCATTTTCTTCATAATAACAGGCTATTCAACTAGCAAACACGCAATATGACTCAAGGACAAAATGTAAGAAAATGAATTGTAAACGGATTTGACTGTCTTCGTCAAAATAGCCTATTATGGCTCGTTTCCACTGAGCGGTACGGTATAGTACAGTTTGGTAAACCATGATCCGGCTAGCGTTTCCACCGCCAACAGTACCCTTACTTGATAGGCGTGGTGTTTGCCGGAAAGAAGCGATCGACATTTTTGTGCGAATAAGAAAGCAATAGTAAACAACAATGGATGAAATACAGCAGATCTTGTTCTTGCTTCTCGACCTGTTTGTCACAAGCACCGACATTAGGCATTTTCTCAATACCAAGTACGCAAAGTTCGGACTTGCCAAGTCCAAATCAGGAGAATGACTCCAGAGGACGCGAGTCCGGTAATTCTGCATCACTCAGCTCTCTCTGCTACTCTGGCTTTCTTTGTACATTTTAGGCAACAATAAAATGAAATGTGTTATAAAACACCACTCTGCCTCTTTTCGTTTTCATTTAAATAAGTTTTAAACATTATAGGCACACAAAAGTGGTTCAAGCAATGCGTATTGATTATATTCACTGTATAGCATTAGCCTATTTATAACAAAACAAAATAAAAAACACACCTCTGTTATTCCAGGCAATATGTGCATTTGTACAAATGTTGCAATAAACAACATTACAGTGATAATCTTTTTAAAAAAATAGAAAACTCAACCCTAATTTCAGTTTTAGCACAAAAAGTACAAGTAAAAGGTACAAGAAGCTATACAATAAGAAATAAAGCAAACAATTCAGTCAAATACAAATTCAGAGCTCTAGTCTAACGTTACAACGGTAAAGTTAAATAGCCTAAATATATGAAACTTCACTTAGCCCTCAGCCAAAACGATTGGTTAGGGAACGAATTATAGATTCACGAGACCAAAGATCGCCGTTAGGTCTACACAAGACGAATTATACAGAGACGTCAGAGTCAGTGGCAAACGTCAGAACGACTAGCTGAGGAAAGGCTGTTCCAGGCGAGGTACATGAGCATGAGCGCCAACCGGTGATCGGCTGGAATGGATCTCATAACCTGGATCAAATTTTCATAAATATTTATAAATGAACTACATATTTGAGCTTTAAACAACTACATTCTCACCTGAAAAACTCTTAAAACTACATTTCATGACACAATAACAGTAGTATTATATTTCCACTATAGCCTATATAAAAACATGCTACTTCTAATGTTGTCATTCACCTTGTAGCACGCGCAAGTGACGATACTCTGCCAACCAATCAACATTCTGCAGTGAGTCTAGCTCCACCCTTTAGTACCGTACCACTGTGACGGAAGGGTACCTAAAAATTGGTACGGTACGGCATTTTGGTACCAATCATAACTTTTGACAGTGGAAACTAGGGCTGAACGATATGGACAAAATTTCATATCTCGATTTTCATGCCAGATATCTCGATATCGATACAATACGATATGCCTACGTAAGTACTAAAAAAACAATACATTTAGAGTTTGTAAAATACACACTGATGTCTATGGAAGAGGTAATAATAATCCTTTCCATTATAATTCGACACGTTTTATTCATATCAGATACACATTGTGTAAGTAACTTCAATGTTTACTCTATTCTATTCCCAGTTCACCAGCCACTTACTTTTAAGTATTTCGGGAGAAGTGGATGAATTCACGTGTTGTAAACATAGAGGTTGTAAATCCAACAGATCCGATTCTCTGACCTGCGTCTGCGGCACAAACTAACACGGCGGCGCCCATCGCGCATACAGCTCAACTAACGCGATCGTTATAAAGGTGTTTAAACAACAATATACTTCCACTTGCATGTATTTGACAATCGGAATATCAGATATTTCATGCCATAGCTAACACATTTGTAAATATTCTGAATAAAAAAGGAAAAATGACATAAAGGAAGTTCATCATTCATTCAGCGCTGTTGCTGCTGCGGTGTGTCACGTGACAAGCAATGACGCGTCACCATGGGAACGCCGCCCCCCCCCTCACAATATAGTTCCCACGTCCCTGGTAGTGTGTGCGCGCTGGCTTTAGCGGTGCATTCAAGGGCACTCGTAAAACTGATGTTTGTTGTGACTGCATCATTCTATATTTGTACAGAATAACGCATATAAAAAACACACACACACACACACACACACACAAAAACACTATCTGTAGGCTACCTCCTTAGAAAACGACGTTTATCTGAAAAGTGTTTCAACTGTCCCAGCTCTCCCCCACTATTGTTCCAAGAGTAAAACGCTATTCATATTTATTAGTAGCCTATTGCTTGCTTTAATGTCTCGCGTGGTTCATCATAGGCTCAGTGTAAAGCATTTAGCAGAATCTGTTCCAGTATGACACTTCAAATTAATTCCCTTCACAGATCTCAAACTTTAACTTTACATTCAGTAACAGTTCTCACTCCAAACATCGAGACAATCACACAAACGAACACAAACTCGCTCAGGTCTGAATGAACTCAACATATTCTCCTCATGCTCGCTGCTGCTGCACTAAATGTTTATTTCAGAAGGAAGACGCCAGAAAAGACGCACAAGTATCGCAGTGATCGATGAAAACAATACAGAAATGAGTCTGTCACTTAATCAAACTGTATAAAGTGTGTGTGATGGTGTAAATATGATAAATACCGTGAACTGCTGCCCTCATCTCAGAAGACTCGAAACTCAATGAGGGAAGAGACGGCACGAGCGAGCGGTGACGTCATCGGCCGCCAACTGTAGATGATCGGAAACGCGCCTATGGCAAGCCGTGTTAGCATTAAATACCTCTGGCTGTACTAGTCGTAATTTAGTTTTGACTAGTCAGAATTCAAATTCCAAATATCTTAATTCCAATTTTGACTAATCGTAATTGGAATTAACATCTACAATGTGATTATGATTATGACTAGTCATAATATGCATTGAAGATATCTACAATGCTAGTTTGAGTCATATTCTACCATTGGAAAATATTTCCGGATATGTTCAAATGAGTTTTGACTAGTAGAAATTTTAATTAAAGATTTTGCACTAGGCATTATTATGGCAAGCCATTTTAGCATATAAAACTATGTTTTGACTATCCATAAATATATTTTGGATAGTCATACATGAATTTTGACTAGTCATAATTATAATTTGACTAGTCAGAATTAGACTAGAATTAGACTATCTGCAATTATAATTGCACTAGTAAGAAATCTGATTTGAGATATCTTTAAATACATTTTGACTAGTCAAAACTCCATTTAAGATATCTGGTATCAAGGTATGGGAAGAATTAACTTTAAATGGTAACTAACCCCCTGGTCAGGGCCTGACTCCACAGTATTTGTCTTTATAAAATAAAAATGTATTTGAACAAAAGATAAAAAATACTGGTTACACAATGATTAATATTTGTAGCAAATATTCAAAAGGTTACAGGTTATAATACTTAAGCTTATCCAATCTCAACAGGGCAGTCCTGTATGAGTGGAAAATTACACAGGCTATTTACCTTGTAAAGCAGTTCAAGCAATAGATATAAAAAATAACTAGTCCTCATTCGAGCTATTCAAGATAATAGAGCAGAGCAATTTAAGCAAAAAGAATTTCTGTTAATAAACTGTGCTGGAAGAGAGCTAATTTCTCCCCAGGGATGCATACGACATCAAAATCAAAAATGCAACAACTAACAGTCAAGAAGCAGAACTGGGTTACATCGTTCCTATGCAATTTCTTGTTTTTTTTTCCAGAGGAACTAAATCATGTGACCTCAACCTTCTATTGCCTCAGTCAAGAGGGCTTCTGGTGTCGACATTGTTCCCCATATATGGGCATTCTTCCGTCCTTTCCGTCTTCTGCACTTCGGGCCTCTGTGTAAGTGTGTGCGTGTGTATGTATCTGGAAGTGTATTTGTAGGTTCATAATATCTTTCAAAATTCAAATAATTCCCTGCAATATATTCAATTGATGAGTCACACATACGCAAAGGTAATTATATCTAATTCAGTTTCGACTAGTCACAATTATATTTTAAGATATCTGAATTGTACCTGCTCCTAGTCGAATTTGCTGTTGTGTGACCTGAGAAGAGATTTACTCAGCACCTTTGAGATATGTAAGAGAATCGCAAACTCCTCGCCTAAATTTATTTATTAAATATTTTGAAACGACGAGTGAAGAACAATGGAATTATACACCAAATACATGGAAAATAGTACAAATAAACGTGTGATGGACAAGAATAATGCTCCAGAATCAAGGCAGACCCAATTAGAAAAGGTGAAGGCTGATTTAAAAAAGATAAGAATTTATAAAATATAGGCTATAAAGTTATTTTAAAATTATAGCAAATGTTGCACCAGACATGAGGCCACTACAAATGCTTACTGATTTTAAATGTGTTCGTTTTGGGAATAAAGGCTAACACAGTTTAATCCACAGCATGCACATCTCAACATCATTAGAATTGGACAAAAACCTTCTTGAGTCTTTTCTGCATTTTATATGTCACTTTTACATATGCCCTAGATTTCATACTTTTGAAGGCTGATTTAAAAAAGATAAGAATTTATAAAATATAGGCTATAAAGTTATTTTAAAATTATAGCAAATGTTGCACCAGACATGAGGCCACTACAAATGCTTACTGATTTTAAATGTGTTCGTTTTGGGAATAAAGGCTAACACAGTTTAATCCACAGCATGCACATCTCAACATCATTAGAATTGGACAAAAACCTTCTTGAGTCTTTTCTGCATTTTATGTCACTTTTACATATGCCCTAGATTTCATACTTTTGAAGTACTTCTGTATAAAGCAGATTTAAATGACCCAAAGACGCAGGACCTTTATTATGCAACTTTACCTAGACAAAATGGTGGAAGACAACAGTTTCCAAGGTAGGATTGGTTAATAAAATGTTTAAGGTGGGGCTTAGCAAAGGTTTGCATCATGATTTGCATGTACGTTTAAGATATCTAAAAATGAGTTTTGACTAGTCAGAATGTCAAGATATCTCCATTGTTGTGTTTATATACCGCTGTAACATCTGAGTCCTACATCATTCCCATAATAACCTATTACAATCGGAGACTGTCCTTACCTGCCGGTTAAAGATGCTATAAATGGTTTCAGGGTCCTCGGCGGTGTCCGATCCAGTTCAGTCATGGGTCCGTTGCACTGGGCTTTTGCTTAGGATTAATATCTAAACTACAACAAAGTAAAGATACCTCTAGGGGAAAAAAATCACTCTGAGACTTATTTTAAAAGTTTTTCGAATCACCAAAAATTAGTTTTGTTTTACTTAAAAAAAGGTTTCAGAATAATACAAAGACAATAAATTCAAAGAGGAAAAAAATTACAGAAATGCGTATAGGTCTTCACCTCGAAATGCGGCCCTGAGCAATGGGAAACAAAACCTTTTATACAGTATGGTTTGACTGGGGCCGTCTTGAGCGTTTAGGGCTGTCCCTTACAAAGAAGCATTTATTTAAAAGGTAAAATAACTGGCCTGGAATATTCCATAATTTTAAGGCTATTATGCAATAGACATACATGTGTATATCTCATATGTGCCACCTACGCTAAAAGCTTATTATACATTTTGACCGTTGCTTGGCCTGCAGGTGTTAAAACCACAGCCCGCTTCTGGGCCTCTTTCTTTCTTCTTCTTGTTCCACTGAACCTATTCAGAGAGCTCAAGGAAACCACAAACACTGTGGTTGCAAAGCAAGCTTCCAACATGCTTCTAGCACTGCAAGAAATGACATTTAAACTATAAAACATTATCACAGGGCAAGTTTGTATCAAGTGATTCAAACTTCTCCTGTAAACAGGATATTTCACAATGAGGACATTTAAACTGATTCTCTAACATAATCCCCTAACGATACTAAGTAATCTTTTATGCAATCTCTCCATCTGCCTGAGAATCCTCATCATTTGTTTGCTTTGATAGGTCAGCTCGTTCTGTGGGAGTCGGGTCCTTCTTCTTCCTCTTCTCCATTTTCTTAGCTTTATGAAGTTCTCTGGCATGGTCTCTCTGGAGTCGTGCAACTAAAAGATCATCCATAGATATTTCAATTTTGCCTGTTACCTTTGAGACATTGTCAGTTACCTCTCAGATACGTAAATTATTTAGAAGAGGTTCCAATTTTGAGGGATTTATCAGAAGATCTCATATTAAAATCCAGTAATATAACAACATTGAAGTTTTTCCTATCTTCAAAGAAAGATCTTCCTAGTCAAAAATCAGATTCAGATATCCATAATTAAATTGCAGATATCTTTAAATGAGATTTGACTAGGAATAATTCCAATTCAAGATATCTCTTATTAATAATAATAATAATAATACTTTTATTTTATATAGTGCCTTTCAGAAAACTCAAGGTCGCTTTACAATAAAGTACAAATAAGCATGACATAGAAACAATACAAATAAACTGAGATGGATAACATAATAGATAGAGATACATATACATAAAAATCAGATCATAGAATCAGGGGTCAGGGAAACAAGTAGCAAAAAGATGTGTTTTTAGGTGCGTTTTGAAATCGTGTAATGATGAAAGGTCGCGGATGTGTTGGGGAATAGAACAGAGTTGGGGCAGCGGTACAGAAAGCCCTTCCAGCAAACGATGATAGTTTGTGCCTACGGATCGTCAACAGACCGGGATCGGAATATCTAAGTGTGCGAACTGATGTTCAGAAATGGACGCAAACGCGCGATATTATGAAGGTGAAAGAAGGCAGACTTAGAGAGGAGATGTGTGGAAGGAAGGAAAGAGAGGAATCAAAGATTATACCAAGGTTTTTGACAGTGGTGGAAGGTTGAACCAAAACTCCAGCAATATTAACATTGTCAACACAGAAACGGGATGTAATTTGAGGTGAACCAATAAGAAGTAGATCTGTTTTATCAGTGTTGAGTTTGAGAAAATGACTGGTCATCCAAATATTTATATCATCAATACAGCAACTAGTCGTGAAAGTAAAAGGGCTGAATGCACAATCTCAATCACAATCTCATTAGAGATAAATCTTTAAAGCCCGTTTTCTCAAAATGACTTTTCTCTCATACTCCAATTCCGAAATCTCCACTTTGTAGCACCTACTGTACATACACCCAACTTTTCAGTCTTGTACCTGGTTATATTATGAAGACATTTACAGAGGGATTTGTAAATATATTATCGCTAGCCTGATTTATATAACATTTTATTCCAAAAAACATGGTGAAAATAATTTTTTTAAGGCTATTGACAGTATATTCTGATGGTTAGGGACCGTTCGGTATTTATGGAAGGGGCCACCGGAGGAAAGTAGGGGAGGGTCATGTCTTTTTATTCTTTGTTGAGGGAAGGGTCATCCAACTTTTATATTCATGAAAACAGCAACATTTCAAAGTGGCTTGTTTGGTGCTATTTTTTTCCATTTAGCGCCATGTTGATCTCGCGTTATCAGCCCCCCTTCGATATCAGATGGGTCTGACCCAACAAAAATCCAGTTTGGCGCTGTTTGACAGTGCGCGCGCACTTCAGTTCGCTCTTAGAAAAAGTGCATCATGTCAGAACAGAATGCCAAAGAAATGTTTACCCGGCAAAGCTTTAAAGAACGAGCAAATAATGAACTTTTGTTAAGTGCACAGTGTCCTGTGAGTGTAACTCTACCGCTGCATTAACATGTGATGTGAACGTAGGCTACGTCGAGTTTAACAGTATTGGGACTGAGGCGCCAGAACTGCAGCTGATAGAATGTGCGCTGTAGGGCGATACATATTTTAGTTTCTATTCTTATTTTGTTTCCACGATGTGTAAGATGTAGGGCTACCACATCTTTAAATTACTATTAGTAGGCTATTATTTAAGTTAACATAAAATACATAGACCTACACCACAACTAGTTGAGGATAAATTCGTTAAAATTGGGCGATTCCAGTTAATGGACGTGACATTTGCAGTCAAAACTTAAAATAAAAATTCTCAGAAAATGCATTTAATACCAATATTTTGAAACGTCTGAAAGGAGTCAAGACATTAGAAAAATATTAGTCTACACATGCGTTTTATATTTAATATGAGGGAAATACACATGTGACGTGACACAAAAAACTCTTTAACTTTTAGGTGGCAAAATATTTTTTAGTAATTCTATAAATTACACTGTGCCAACCAGAAGATATATACCCACCGGATGAATAAAGATCGGCCTCCACAGAACATAAAATATTATATTATTTTTATTTTATTTTTCGCGTTCGCATTTATGTGAAAAAAAAAAAAAATGTTACGGGCGTGACAGTTCTCCATTACGGACATGACTGCTCTGAAGCGACTTAAAAATTTCACAGAGACCTCAAACAGAAAGCACAAAGCCTTTCTTTAAAGTGAATTTCGTTTTTTATTAATTTTATCTTAATTTTAATCAATGTTTCATCTGGATTTAATAAATAAGAAGTAGGCTAGTCTAAATATAGTAGAAAATGGATAATCATGACACGGAGGCGCGGGCGAGTGAACTGGACTCTTGTCTCATAAATGAACCGAAACTCAGCGTAAGGTAGCCTATGCTACTTGCCTCACAGACCTGAGAAATATATAGAAAGCTTGAAATGTCTACTTTTAAACAGAACAATTCATAACGAAAGAAAACAGACTGCTTTCTCCTTATGAAATGTGCATTTCTCTCTGGCGCGTTCTGAGAAGATCGCGACGCATCGTCAACTTCATCTTTGCAGTCGACACAGAAAACACTTGTTTATTAATAAACCTAGCTATATTTGACATATTAATAATCATTACTTTCGCCGGTTCTTTGTGACAGCTTTTAGATGCTTTATTCGCAACGCCACCCACATGTTGAACGCGTCACACCGCATCAGCACCGAAAACATGTTTTTTTTCTAATCTAAAATAAAAAATCGTGATACGAACCGAATCGTATAGGTTTGGTCTATCGTTACAGCCAGATGAGAAAGCAAGAGTTTATGGTTTAAAAAACAAACAAACAATGGCTATCTGAACATCTTTGCCAAGCGCAAACCAGTACAGAATTAGGCTAATCAATAAATTATCGGGGAGGGTCATGCCTTTTTTCACAATCATTTTGGAGGGTCATAGAAAAATTTATTGCTGGCGAAGGGAGGGTCATGTCTTTTTTGACAACAGATCTCAAAACTCCTCCGGTGGCCCCTTAAATAAATAACGAACAGTCCCTTAGCAAAAGTAGATATCCATAAATCCCTCAGTAATTGTTTCCCCATCTAATATGTGAACACAATGAAAAAAATATTTTTTAACCTGGCTTTATCCAATACTCAGATTTTTATGTTTTTAAAAACATATGCAAATTAGCACATATTTAATTAGATATTGCCTAATTTGCATATTTAAACATTAAATTACAGAAACTTGTAATACATTTTTTTCTCATCTTAAAGTAGGTAATCAACTGGGAAAGTTTCATGGTGATATCTGCTAGTTAATAAATTTACCCTATTCACCTGTAGTGTCTCGCCTTAAACTGTCCTTGTATCTCTGTAAAGCCGCTTTGGAACAATCTACATTGTTAAAAGCGCTATATAAATGAAGATGACTTGGCTTTTATTGAAAATGTGTCTCACAGAGGCTCAAATCACCCTCTAGAGCAGTGGTTCTCAACCTCTCCTGCAGGGACCCCCTGACAGGCCATGTTTCTGTTTTAACCCTGAAATGGCACACCTGATTCAATTAATGAGTAGTTATTAGAGTAGGAAGAGTAGGAATTAGTCAATTAATCAATTAGTCAACTACTCATTATGCCTTTAATTAACTGAATCAGGTGTGCCATTTCAGGGTTAAAACGGAAACATGGCCTGTCAGGGGGTCCCTGCAGGAGAGGTTGAGAACCACTGCTCTAGAGTCTATTTCATGATCAAAGGGATTCCAGGCATCACTGCCTTTCAAATCTAGTTTCATTTGTAGCAGCTGGACCAATCAGACACACAAATTATTCATTATATTTAATAAATAATCCAGCAAACTCACTCTCCCAACAAAGGTCTATGAAACTTTCCCCAAAACTAACATCCCAAGTGAAGCTAACACACTGGCAGAACCTGGTGTCATGTTACAGGACGTATTAAGACTGATAAGACTTTTTTTACAACCCCCAAAATGTTGAGAAGGAGAAATACACCCTGTTAATCCTATATATTCAATATATAACCACTTGAGAAATGTATAATTATGTACCTAATTTTCCAATCTCATGATTTTCCTTTGATGTGGTTTGGTCTATGTATTCATTCTCTTTTTTTAAAACTCTTCTGGGTTAATGTTTAAGACTTGCATACTATGGTTAACCAAAATCATGTTTAGTCTCTATAAACTCCCATCTTTGTCCCCCATTTGTTAATTTACATTACATTTTGCTAACTTTTTGACGCATTAGTATTATAAGAATCTTCAAGATTATTTTCTTAAACACCCAATTCAATTACATATTCAAATGCCCTGCTAGAACACAAAGGGTCGTAAAAATTTCCCTCAAAGGGGAAGACTTCTTATTGGCTCACACACCTCCAGATGGTGTGACATCTTCACGCTTTAAAAATCACTGATCACAAGATCCTTTGCTGAGAACTTTCCTGATGTGAAGATGATGCTGAACTAGACGCTTCTAGGACCCCCAAGTTTGTGCCAGGCTGCGGCCTTGTCTTTCCATTCACCAAAGATCCTCTGACTCCCACTGGCTCTCTCTCATCAAGACAACATCAGCAAAGATCAACTGGAGCCTCAACATATTGCACCAGGACAGTTTAAATCAAATGGGCGAGACATGCAAGTATCAAACTTAAGTCTCATTATTTGATACATTAAGTATCCTTACCCCTTTTAAAGAAGGGTGTGTTTGAATTAAACTGATGGTTTGCTCAAGGCAGTTGATCTGCTGAATTTCAAACAATACTATAACTTCTTGCTTTCCTGTATTCTGCTTCAGCTCTCTTTCCCTTGGTAAACTGTATGCATGCATATATGTGTGTGTATGTTAGAGTAGTTTAAGTGTTTAGACTAGTTAATAAAGTCTTGTTCATGTCATACGTAAAGTTGTCCGTGTCTCAAGTTCATATATACTGGAGTCACTAATCATAGATTTTGACTACAGGCTTTGAGTAGTACTGTACAGTAAACAAGTAATAAAAACTCGGTGAGTGTTTTAGCGCAATTTTCTCACCTCATGGGATCACAACACTAAGAGATAGTAAATCTTTTCCTGGATTTTTTTTGTGCGTTCCCGAGATTAGACCTTCCTTAACATAATGCCGAAAACCCGAAGTCTCTAGGTGGTCTGGTTGAGGAGTAGAGAGAAGTGCAAGATTGGTGCGCACAGACAGAACAGAAATCATGAGTTAATCGCAATTTGTCCAGTGGAAAATTGCGCTAAAAAGACATTTCCCATAAACCGGAAATGCACATTTATTTGAATTAATAAACACAGTATTCACGGCACAAACAAGTTAATTGATTGTAATATTAATTTTACTACATTAAGTTAATTCTATTAACTGATCCAAATATTCAGAATCGATTATAACAAGTTATTATTAATAATTCTTGACAGCTAATTTGCTACACACTATATTTCGCCAGTCTGGAAGGCGTTCCTAAAACATTATTAGTAACACATTCCTAACACATTATTAGTTCCTAAAACAATAACCAATCAGGAATCAAATACTAATGTTAGGGGATCATTCTGTGTCTGCTGGGAACTTAATCCTTGATTCTATGCTATGAAATATTCCTGATGCAAATAAAATTGGACAATAACAATAAGCTGTTGATAAAATGGTTATTTTAATCAATTACTTGTAGTACAAAAATGACAGATCTCAAACAATGAACAAGATCAAATTACTGTAATTTCAGATTCATGTTACGGCTTCTTCTTCAGCTCCCTGAACATGGAAGATTTTTTCCAGTGTATTTTTTCTGGTGCTCTTCTTCAGAATGAGAAAGCAGATGTGATTTCAGAACAAAGGCACGAGTGAAACTCTTCTCGCATTGATCACATGTTAACTTAACATTAAAGTTTCTCTCCACTGTGGATCTTCGTTTGATTTTTTTCCGGTGTGAACTCTCATGTTAACCTTAAGACTTGATTTTTTTTAGACTGAGGGCAGGAGGCAGGAGATTTATTGGCTTCTTGTTCACGTCCATCAGGTCTAAAAGAAACATTAAATCATGTGAGATTTCAAATGAGAGACAAATGTGAAATAAAATTATAAATCACTAGTCATGAAACTCTAGATGACACAGACTTGACATGTAATCTGAAAGAAATCGCATCGTTTACTACACAGCACAAACTGATTGGCCGCTGCTGCTTCCGCAACCAATTTGCTTGTTCAATATTTAAATAGTTTGGTTCAGTGTATGCTTCAAGCTGGTCAAACAAAAATGTTGAAGCATTCTCTGGAGAATTTAATCACCAACCTTCTTTGTTCTTCAGTATCATTCTGCAGGTTCTGGATCACTGGCGGTCTCTCTGTCCTCTCCTTCAGTTCTGCCAAAAACAAACAAGTTTCATTTCCAATAGATATGATGCGAGTAATAAATGTTTCAGACTAATCACATGTAAAAAACAAAAAGATATTGATTCATCAGGTTTTAACGAAGTCACAGCAAAAAAAAAAATCTTGATTGTTTTTGATGATCAAAACCATATTTTCAAAACAGCAGATTTTTCTATGCAGTTTGGCCGTTCATTCACACACAAGTGCAGAATCTGAAACCAAACTATAGTAAAATAAGATGCACTGGTGTTTTGTCAAATGAGAAGTTTATTCTATGTATCATCTTTCTACTACTTTAATTCATTTTACTCTAATTTATTTCATTTACCTCTTTTAATTCCTTTTATAACCGTTTTAATTCCCCTTCCTTTATTTTGTGTTTATTTTCTATGCAAAGCACTTTGAATTGCCATAGTGTGGTTATTTTAATTCCTTTCTATGTAAAGCATTGTGAATAACTGTTTTAATTTTCCTTGCTTTTATTTTTTGACTATTTTTAATACTTTCTAGGCAAGGCAAGGTAAGGCAAGTTTATTTATTTAGCACATTTCATACACTGGCAATTCAAAGTACTTGACATAGTGTCTGTGCCTGTGGTGTTTATTCGGCGTGCCTAGGGTTGCAAAATTCTGGGAATTTTCAAAGATGGAAACTTTCCATGGGAATTAATGGGAATTTAAGGGAATTAACAGGAATTTATGGGAATAAACGGGAATAAAATGGGAATTTTCAAAGTTGAGGGTTGGCTCTTCATAGGGAACTTAAATATAGTTGAGAAAAGTATATTTTAGCATAATCTTGACTAAAACAAACAGATGCCATTCAAATACACTTGAATATCCAAGCCATTTCTCAATCACATGCACATAGCACACTGCTTACTGCATGGCTATTGAGACCACACCCCCAACTGGCGCTGTGCATGCCTCCATCACATGTACAGAAGCCCAAAGCACAAGACTATTGAAGGCACACATTTGAGCCTGTGGACTAAACAAAGTGAAGTAAGTTGAGATGATATTATGGGGAAATATATTTATTAAATGTTTAAATTGCAAATATCACATACAAATGTATTCATCTACCTCATGTGGCTGTTTTTCTCTGCCTCCTGCAATATGTTTTGAAGATCATTCCAGTTGTTTAGCTAGCCTCAATGTTTATGTATCTGTTCATGCCATTGCATTAGTATTCTTACAAGCTTTTACATTGCATTAGTAATCTTACAAGCTTATTTTACAGAAAAATGCCACGTGCACCATCTGATGTTTGGAGACATTTTACACCAGCTAATGTACAAGGGAAGTCTGTATATATGTGTAAATATTGTGAAAAGACATACGTGAAGAATGGCACAAAAATGCAGCAGCATATTGTGAAGTGCAAAAAACAAGCAAACAAGAGTTCCACTCCAGGGGAAAATGAATCCGTTTCAGCTGTATCAGAGTCAGATACCCTCTCATCAACTCCTGGTCCCTCTGGCATCAGAGGATTCTTTGATTCTATGGATGAAGCTAGCCAGAGAAATGCAGATGAGTGTTTCACTCGTGCAGTCTATGCAACTGGCTCACCCCTGATGCTGCCATCCAATGTGTACTGGAAGAGGTTTTTGAATGTTCTCCGGCCAGCATACACTCCCCCAACCAGACATGCACTGTCTACTCATTTGCTGGATGAAGAGTTCAACCGAGTTCAAACAAAGGTCAAGCAGACCATTGTCAAAGCTGACTGTATTTCAGTCATCTCTGATGGATGGTCCAATATCCGGGGACAAGGAATTATTAACTACATAGTCACCACTCCTCAGCCTGTGTTCTACAAGAGTGTAGACACAAAGGAAAACAGACACACAGGCCAATACATTGCAGATGAGCTGAAAGTGATCATCAATGACCTTGGACCAGATAAGGTTTTTGCACTGGTCACTGACAACGCAGCCAACATGAAGGTTGCCTGGGCAGATGTGGAGGAGACCTACCCTCAAATAACTACTATTGGCTGTGCTGCCCATACACTCAATCTTCTTCTAAAAGATATAATGGCACTGAAAACAATGGACAACCTCAACAAGAGAGCGAAGCAAGTTGTGAAATATGTGAAAGGCAAACAAGTAGCTTCCGCTACATATCTGTCAAAGCAAAAGGAAAAGAACAAGAGTACTACACTGAAGCTCCCCAGCATAACACGATGGGGTGGCGTTGTTATCATGTTTGACAGCCTTCTGGAGGGAAAGGAGTCTCTGCAAGAGATGGCCATATCCCAGTCTGCAGGCATCGACAGTGACATAAAGAAGGTCATCTTAGATGATGTGTTCTGGGAAAGTGTCTAGCAGTCAGAAAATCCTCAAACCTATTGCAGCAGCAATAGCGAAGATAGAGGGTGATGGTGCCATCTTATCGGATGTCCAGTGCCTTTTTGCAGAACTCAAAGAAGAAATCCAGACAGTCCTGCCCACTTCCCTACTACTGAAAGCAGAGGAAACTGCTGTGGTCAAGTCATTGGAAAAGCGGAGGGAGTTCTGCATGAAGCCGGTGCATGCAGCAGCGTACATGCTGGACCCAAAATATGACAGGGACATACTTTCTGGGGAAGAGAATAACGGCCATGTCTGACCACCTGGGTCTTGATAAAGGCAAAGTTCTAGGCAGTTTGGCAAAGTATCGAACAAAGCAAGGCATTTGGAAAGGGGATGGAATATGGCAGTCATGCCAGCATATATCTGCAGCCACCTGGTGGAAGGGACTTTGTGGATCTGAGGCCCTTGCACCTGTAGCCTCCATCATCCTTCAAATCCCACCATCATCAGCAGCCTCCGAGCGCAACTGGTCCCTGTTTGGGAACACGCACACAAAGGTTCGCAACAGGCTCACAAATGTAAGAGTGGAAAAACTGGTTGGCATTCGGGCAAACCTAAGGCTCTTTGAGCCTGACACAGAGCCATCCTCATCAAGGCTGGAAAGTGACACTGAAGAGGAAGAGTTGGAAGTTGAGGAAGTGGACGTGTTGTTGGATGTTGATGAGGCTCACGAAGAGCCCACTGACTGAGCAAAACTGCAGAGGATTGCTTGAAGGAAGATTTGCATGTTTAATGGGACGTTTTGGAGGGAGAAGGTTTTTTTTTTTTTCATTTAACATTTTGAATGGGACTTTGTGGGGATTTTTGGATGGGGGTGCATTTTTGATTGAGTGTGGTTGGGGGATGAGTAATATTTAACCCAATATTCCTGTTTTTGTTCTTCCATGAAACAAGTGATTGTTCAGTAAAATAATTCAAACTTGTTCTGTTCTACTTTCAAATAAATCTGTTGAAATATGTTGAATACATTTTGCATGGATGTTTTCTTATGACTTCTGTTAATATTTATGCTTGGATATGATATGATCGATTACATTACAATTAATTCCCAGTTAGTTCCCCTAAATTCCCATTAATTCCCATTATTCCCATGGAAAGTTTCTAATATGGAATATTTCCAAAATTCCCCAGCTTAACTTCCCATGGAAATTTACCGGAAACTTTCCGACCCTTTGCAACCCTAGGCGTGCCTAAGAAATCTATTGGACGTCTCCTATGGACCGTATTTTTCCCTAAAATCGGACAGGAGGAGCTCTAGGATTGACTCACGGGGTATCCTCAGGATCACTGCCCAGGATCAAAAACCCATTTGTTCGGAAGCTCTAGGAATGGAGTCGATCCAGTCTGCACCCCACAGAACCTCGAGTTTAATTACACATCAAACTCTCCACCACAGACCCAGGTCATCAGCATGGTTTCATCTCAGTGGCACAGTACTCATTTAGTAAACGCACAGCTAAATAGATGTGTTCTGAGTTCGGATTTGAATGTGACTACTGTAGGAGCACACCTGATCTCCTCTGGAAGCTGGTTCCAGCTGCGGCTGGCATAGTAGTTAAAAGCAGATTCACCATGCTTAGAGTGAACCCTTGGTATTTCTAGTTGATGTGATCCTAATGATATTAGGTGTTTATTCATTGTCTGGAAACAAAGCATCTAATTCTTGCAATATTTTTGATATGATAGTATGCTGATTTAGTTATTCCTTTGACATGACTACTGAAACTAAGGTCTGACTCTAGTGTCACACCAAGATTCCTGACTTGATTTTTAGTTGTTTGACCCCTAGAGTGAAGGTATGCGTTCACCTTGAGAACTTTATCTTTGTTTCCAAACACAATGACTTCAGTTTTGTCTTTGTTTAACTGAAGAAAGTTTTGGCACATCCAACTGTTGACTTCGTCAATGGATTGGCACAGGGAGTCAATGGGGCTGTAGTCGTTAGGCGATAGGGCCATGTAGATCTGTGTGTCGTCTGCTTAGCTGTGGTAGGAGAATTGTTTGGCTCATTATTTGGCTCATCGGGAGCATATACAGGTTGAACAGGAGTTGCGCAAGAATTGGGCCTTGAGGGACTCCGCATGTTATGGATGTCCACTCAGACTTATGGTCTCCTACACTCACATAATAACCTCTCCCTACTAAGTCTCAATACCATCACCCCCCTTAAAACCAAATATGTCTCCTTCACACACTCCGCCCCTTGGTACACTAACCAACTCCGCCTCCTCAAAGCCAAATACCGACAACTGGAATGACTGGTCTTAATGTCCACCTGGAAGCCTACAAACTTCACAGACAACAATACAAAGACACCCTCAACTCTGCCCGCTCCTCCCACTACTCCTCTGTCATCCAATCCGGCTCCAACAGTCCCAAGACCCTCTTCTCCACAATCAACAAACTTCTGAAACCCATGGACACAATCTCCAACTCCTTCACCACTTCTAAGTGTGATTTGTTCCTTTCCTTCTTCAAAACCAAGATCGACAACATCCATAATCAACTAGCCCATAGCACCCCCTACCCAACCCCTGGACCTCCACCACCCTCCCCTCCATCCCACTCTCTCTCTTCATTCACTCCAATCACTGAAACAGATGTATCTACCATAATCTCCAGCATGAAGCCCTCAATCCTCTCCGCTTGATACAATCCCCACATTTCTTACCAAGGTTTGCCTCCCCTCACTTTCCCCCCTCATCACCAACATAATTATCTCCTCTCTGGCCTCTGGTATTATCCCCTCCCCTCTCAGGCTTGCTGCCATCACCCCCATATTGAAAAAACCTGGTTTGGACCCAGACATTCCCAACAGTTACCGTCCCATCTGTCTCTGTGCTGTGGTGCGGTCGGAAACCAGATTGAAAATTGTATCCATTAGAGCTTAAGAACTGTTTCAATGAACTCGCCTATGAAAGGAAGATTTGAGATCGGTTTGTAACTGCTCAATATGTTGCTATCCAGATTGCTCTTTTTCAGGAGGGGCTTGACAACTGCAGTTTAACCCTCTGGGGTCTAAGGTGTTTTTGGGGTCCTTGAGATGTTCTGACATGCCCTGACATTTTTGCTTTTTTCAGTTGCTTATAAACATATTAATGGCAAAAAAAAAAATTACACACTATTTAGCACAAACAGGGCTACCATGAAATGTGAGCAACAAGAATGTACATGTCTGCATTTTTGAGAGAATAATGTTTATGCGTGGTTATTGAAAAAACTAAAAACTAAAGTTTCTGAAATAAGGCCATAAAACACATTCTAAATATGTGCCAATAAGACTTTTGTCTAAAAGATGTCATCGCCTAGTGTTTTTTCTTCAAAATGAAGTGAAAATCACCCTGCCTTATCATTCACATAACACAATACATTGATTTGAATTTTGCAAAGCACTTTCTGTTTGGAAAGGCCATATGCGGAGTGGGCGTCAACGGTCATGTATATGTAGTGGTTCACACCTGAGGAGACAATGGGGCCCGCATACTTAATTAGCCATTCATTCAGGTGAGTCACTGAGCCACAAGAATGCAAGAGCAACAGTTGGAAGCATCTCAATACTTTTTTATTTTTCCTCATATTGTGCTTGCAATTTGGCCTATAATATCCAAGGAAAACATGTCTAGTAATTGTGCAGTTAATTCTCATACTGTATTTTCAGTTTTGGAATATTTATGTGCTCCCCAAATTTGTCAATAATAAAACACAATAAAAGTTATTTAAAGAAAAGGCTTATATTTACCTTTTAATAGTTTGTTTACATCTACCTTGTAAATATATTTTTTTATTAAAAAGGTTACAATTACAACAACAATTCAAGTGTAATCTTTCTTTGTAAAAACTAAAGTATACATTTTATCATACATATTTCAAAGTTAAGGATTTGATTGATTATTTGATAACTTTATTTTTGACAAAACATATTATATTTAACATAAGAAAATATTGGCAAACAAAAGCTTATTTGAGGTGGCAGATATTTTACATTAAAAATGTATAATCTATCCAAAACTAATCAACGAAATGTTGTCTTTCATATGTCTGTAACATAGGTCTTTCATTTTTATTATAAGAAATATAAATGTTAATTTGCAGTTTAAATCCAGGAAATTTGGTAATGAAAAAATTATTAAAAGTAAGATACAATTGATACAAAACGAAATTCGTTTTAAAGAAAGGATTTGTACTTTCTGTTTTGAGGTCTCTGTGAAAATTTGAAAGTCTTTTAGTGATTTTTTTAGAGCGCTCGCGTCCATAATGGAGAACTGTCACGTAATATTGTTTTTTCCTCATAAATGCGAACACGAAAAATAAAAGACAAAAGACTTTTAAGTAAAACTTACTTCGCTCTTCAATATGCTGCCGTTCGTCGTCTGAGTTACAATCTTCCTCTGAGGAAAAGGTGCATTCTTCCTCGCCGTCCAGAATCATCTGAAGGGAGTCTTTATTACCGGAGAAGCGTGTCATACTCAAAACGCGATGAACTATCAGTAAGTCTGATGAAGAAACTTTTTATGGCATTGATCAGGGGGCGGGTGCGCTGCATACTAGATCATCTAACGATTTACATGTGAATCGCGCCGGGGGCGGGGCGGCCGCAGCTGATTATAGAGATAATGAGGCAGAAGGAAAAACGGTACCTCTCCTTGCTTTCAGACAGATTACATGAGTTGAAAACATTTGTTTTTTATATAAATTACTTCATTTAAAAGAGGAGATTTCAAGCTTCATAAAGACATATCTCACGTGCCTGTGTGAGAAGTATTCGCTGAGTTATGATTCATTTTCGGACGCGTTTCAGAATGGACGACACGGACAGAGAGAAGGCAGAACTCGCTTCGTGTTTATTTTTCTTTATTTGGCGAAAAGCACAACACTTTGTTTTTATTGTGAGTGTACACAAAAACAATACACACTTAACAGGATAGATTGATGTATAACACAAGCATATAAGATAAAAATTAATATTTTTATTTTATAATTTTTTTGCACTCATACGGAAAAAAACGAGCCTATCGCGCCGGCGCGATAGCCGACCTCAGGGGGTTAAAGGGACTTTGGAAGAGTCCCATAGAGAAGTGAGGAATTTACCACTTCTAGGAGATCTGCTTCTAAGCAGTTACACTGCTGCAAAATATGAATGCACTTTCATATTTCTATGTAAAGCACTATGAATTGCCATAGTGTATGAAATGTGCTCATGTCGTACCCGAGTTTATTAGATTCATGTCGTACAGTGTGATTTGTAATGATCTTAGAGAATTGCCAAAATTGCACAGTCTGTAGCAGGCATGACAAGTGGGTGTCAGAAACAAAGTTGCGCAGCGCTGTTGTTTTTACGCTTTTCCATGAGCGCCACCTACTGTCAGAGATTGAATGTGCATTTACTGCCATTTCTTTGCATTGGTCTGAACAGACAAATCTCATGTGAATGTCTCGTCGCTCATCGTGGCTGTTAGGAAACTAACTTAGAAGAGACTTGGTTGCTCAGCGCATAAGGATGAACTACTTACTGTAATCTCAGACTGCGTTTATCTGGTTTCTCCACTCCATGGATCTTCAGGTGTAGCTTCAGGTGACTTTTAAAAGCAAAACTCTTTCCACACTGATCACACGTGTGTTGCTTCTCTCTGCTGTGGATCCTCTCATGTTTTTTCAGATTTGCTGACAGACTGAATGTCTTGACACAGTGTGAACATTTGTAAGGTTTTTCTCCAGTGTGGATCCTCTCATGCATTTTCAGATTTGTTGACAGACTGAATCTCTTGTCACAGTGTGAACACTTGTAAGGTTTTTCTCCAGTGTGAATTCTCTGGTGCTGTTTTAAACGGTCCGCTGTATTAAAAGTCTTCCCACACTCAAAGCACATGTACTCTCTCACACCAGTATGAATTTTCTCATGTACTTTTAAATTGTGCCGCAGTGAAAAACTCACACAGAGCATGAATGCGTCTTCTCCTTCGTATGAACTGTCAAGTGTGTCTTCAGGGCTGAAGCACTAAGAAATGTTTTGCTACATTGATCACATGCGAACGGCTTCTCTCCAGTATGAACTCTATTGTGAAGTACAAGGCTATATTTGTGTGGGAAACTCTTTCCACACTGTTCACACATAAACGGCTTATCTCCTGTGTGGACCCTCATGTGTCCTTTAAGGTATGCTGATTGACTGAAACTCATCCCACACTGATCACACGTGAACGGCTTCTCTCCAGTGTGGATATTCATGTGCACCATAAGATTTGTTTTTTGTGAGAAGCTCTTCCCGCACTGATCACATTTGAACGGCTTCTCTCCAGTGTGGGTTCTCATGTGCGTCTTAAGGTTTCCTTTGCTTGAGAAACTATTTTCACACTGATCGCATGTGTACGGCTTTTCTCCAGAATGAACTTTCATGTGAACCTCAAGACTTTCTTTGTATGTGAAGCTCTTCCCGCACTGATCACATTTGAAGGGCTTTTCTCCAGTGTGGATCCTAATGTGACGCTCAAGACTTCCTTTGGTTGTGAAACTCTTTCCACACTGAGTGCAGGTGAAAGATTTCTTGTCTCTTTTCTTTAAAAATCTCTTTTTAGTCTTTGAGCGACTCAAAGATTTTTTTCCAGGTTTGACATGATGTTCCTCCTCCACTTCACTCAGTTCTTCACTCTCCTCGTTCTCTCTGTCCTTTCCCTCCAGATGCTTTCTGGTAGGTCTGCCAAAAACAAAGAAGTGTCATTTCCAACAGACAATTTCACTCAGGTGTGAGATGAATAACAAATATTTCAAATTTTTCAGATATTTCTTAAAAAAAAAAAAAAGTTTATAAAAACCCTGAATCATCAGATTTTGTCAAAGCCACAGCAACACACAACGTAAAATAATCAACAACCAAAAAAGCATCTACCAATTGTGTCCATTTACAATAGTGAAAAACACATGTGTCAGTTAACCACCAAACCTCGATATTTGTTGCTTCTTCACCGCGGTAAGAAAAAATCCCATACCGTCACAGCCCTAGCTATGACGCAAGTTAGTATAGAAGAATTAAACGTCATCAGCATTATTAGTATTATTTCAATTAATACTCACTCAGATGAGTATTATTAGAATGGTGTTCAGCATACAAAGTGTATACTGAATATAAATATACTGAATGTGCTTATATTCTTTAAAATCACATTCAACTGGCAGTAAGAATAGACCAGCAGACCAACTACAAAAAATTGTAAATACAGCACAAATCATTTTAAGCAAAAAAGTTCACAACCCATAAATACATTGAGTTGCAATGATATATATATATATATATATATATATATATATAATATATATATATATATATATATATATATATATATATATATATATATATTAGCTTATAATCTCATTTCATTAAAAATTTTGACCATAAGGGGGCACTGCCTTGAAACTCAGGGCATGGTGCTGAAAAAAAAAAAAAACATACAGAGTTTCGTAGCGATATGCCAAGGCGTTCGTGAGATATAGACATATCCAAAACCATTGCAGTTGCATTACATGTTTTTCAAGGTACACCATTATTATTATGGACTATAATAGCAACTGAGACAGACACTGCATGTTAAAGGTGGTATCAGTGATTTCAGGCCCAAAAATATTTATCACATTCATCTTATCTTTCCTAACGATCCGCTAGCTGCCCGCCCCATAAGCATGCCGTCAAAAAAACGCGTCTCTGTAGGCAGCCTAGGCTCTGAGATTTGCACAAAAAAACAAATGGTTTAGCCAAACACTCAAAACCAAAACAAATAGTGTTCCAACCAATCACCGACAGGGGGAGGGTGTTGTGAGGTTTTGTGCTCGTGCACGGCTACACGCGAAGTCAGAGCTTAAGAAAAAGCTGGCTCAAAACCTCACAACACCCTCCCCCTGTCGGTGATTAGTTGGAACACTATTTGTTTTGGTTTTGAGTGTTTGGCTAAACCATTTGTTTTTGTGTGCAGATCTCAGAGCCTAGGCTGCCTACAGAGACGCGTTTTTTTGACGGCATGCTTATGGGGCGGGCAGCTAGCGGATCGTTAGGAAAGATTAGATGAATGTGATAAAAATATTTTTGGGCCTGAAATCACTGATACCTTTAATTTTGAAATCAATCAGATCAACAGTACTGTATTTAGAGCCAATTTCATGTTTTGTTTAATTGCAACAACAATGCCACATTGATAAGCGCTTGTGTGAGGGGGTTATGAAACAGACGCAACTTTAGCTCATATCTTCTGGAGAGAAATAGCTCTGACACTGGACAAAGCAACTGCATACGTTAGCGTAGGCTATCAAATGGAGTATAGATTGAAACGCTATGTGTTTGACAGTCTGCATGTGCTAGCATACGCAAAAGAAACAAAGTATACTTTGGGCTTTATTTGCTGTCAGTTAGCAACACCGTATGTCGTGAGCCCCTAAGTGGTAGTTTTATGTAACAGCATGTGCTTATCTTATTTTCACCTTACTCAACATGTAAAGCAGAGAGGAAATGGCACCAATCAAAAGACACATATGACCTGAGTATGTATAAATCTCTCCTCTCTTCCTTCTCTGTTGATGTTCATGCTGCAAAATCTTCCTACTTCCACAACAAGATCAACAGCTCCTCAAACACACAATCGCTCTTCAAGACATTCAACTCTCTCCTCTGTCCACCTCCACCTCCACCCGCCTCCTCTTTAACTGCTGACGATTTTGCTAACTTCTTCACCAACCAAACAACAGCTATCAGCAGTCAGTTCTCAGCTCCACAGACACAGGAACCTAGAGCGAACCCTTCCACAGCCAATAACCCTCTCTCCTCCTTCTCTCCGCTAACCGATGAAGTACTGTATCTAAACTCCTCCACTCCAGTCATCCTACCACCTGCCCTCTAGACCCCATCCCCTCACACCTTCTACAAGCCATCTCTCCAACACTTCTACCAGCACTCACACACATCAACTCATCCCTCCATACTGGCACTTTCCCTACAGCATTCAAGCAGGCTCAGGTTACACTGCTTAAAAAACCAACGCTAAACACATCATATGTAGAGAACTACAGACCTATCTCTCTCCTACCATTCATTGCGAAAACACTTGTAAGAGCTGTTTTCAACCAAGTAACATCCTTCTTGTCTCTGAACAACCAGCTGGATGTCAACCAATCCGGCTTCAAGAAAGGGCATTCAACTGAGACTGCTCTACTGTCGGTCACAGAAGCCCTACGGATCGCAAAAGCTGCTTCCAAATCTTTAGTCCTCATTCTCCTGGATCTGTCTGCTGCCTTCGACACTGTGAATCATCAGATCCTTATGTCCACCCTCTCAGCACTGGGCATCACAGGAACTTCCCTCCTCTGGTTTGAGTCCTATCTCACAGGTAGGTCCTTCAGGGTCACATGGAGATGCGAGATATCCAAAGCACATCAGCTGACCACAGGGGTTCCCCCAGGGTTCAGTTCTTGGACCCTTGCTCTTCTCCATCTACACCACATCACTGGGACACATCATACAGGCACACAGCTTCTCCTACCACTGCTATGCTGATGACACACAGCTCTTCCTCTCATTTCAACCAGATGATCCCACAGTAGCTGCACGGGTCTCAAGCTGTCTGGCGGACATCTCGGCATGGATGAAGGAACATCACCTGCAGCTCAACCTGGCAAAGACTGAGCTTCTCGTCCTCCCTGCCAATCCGTCTCTACAACACGACTTCACTATCCAGCTAGAATCATCATCAATCACCCCATCAAGGTCGGTCAGAAATCTTGGAGTAACGTTTGATGACCAGCTGACCTTCACAGATCACATTTCAAAGACAGCTCGATCATGCAGGTTTGCACTGCACAACATCAGGAAGATCAGGCCTTTCCTTACTGAGCATGCAACACAACTTCTCGTCCAGGCCCTGGTCATCTCTAGGCTTGACTACTGCAATGCTCTTCTGGCTGGACTTCCATCATGTGCAACTAAACCTCTACAGATGATCCAGAACGCTGCAGCTCGGCCCACGTCACTCCTTTGTTCATCTCTCTGCACTGGCTGCTCGCATCAAGTTCAAGGCATTGACGCTTGCTTACAGATCTGTCACAGGCTCAGCTCCCTCCTACTTTCACTCTCTCCTACAAGTCTACATCCCTACCAGACGCCTACGATCGGTCAACGAGCGACGTCTCGTGGTTCTATCACAGAGAGCCACAAAATCACTTTCCAGAACATTCTCATTCACAGTTCCATGCTGGTGGAATGCTCTCCACACCCTCATCCGGAATGCAGAATCCCTGACAACATTCAAAAGACAGCTGGAAACCCATCTATTCCATGAGCACTTAACCTCATAATAATTAAAAAAAAAAGAAAAAAAAAAGAAGAAAAAAAAAACCTTTCCTTTTCCTTTATATCCTCACTTATCAGGCTTATGCTACTCTGGACAATGCCTGAACTTCGTATTTTGAGTATTTCTTGCGTGTTTTTTTGCCTCTTCACTATGACTTGCTTAATTTAGTCCTAATTTGTAAGTCGCTTTCGACTGTACTTACCGTGATCTCAGACTGCGTTTATGTGGTTTCTCCACTGCATGGATCTTCAGGTGTAGCTTCAGGTGACTTTTAAAAGCAAAACTCTTCCCGCACTGATCACACGTGTGTGGCTTCTCTCTGTTGTGGATCCTCTCATGTGTTTTCAGATGTGTTGACAGACTGAATTTCTTTTCACAGTGTGAACACTTGTAAGGTTTTTCTCCAGTGTGAATAATCTGGTGCAGTTTTAAGCAGTTTGCTGTAGTAAAAGTCTTCCCACACTCAAAGCACATGTACTCTCTCACACCAGTGTGAATTTTCTGATGTACTTTTAAATTGTTCCGCAGTGAAAAACTCTTTCCACACACAGAACATGAATGCGGCTTCTCCTTCGTATGAACTGTTAGGTGTGCCTTCAGGTTTGCTGCACTAAGAAAAGATTTGCCGCATTGATCACATGAGAACGGCTTCTCTCCAGTGTGGATCCTATTGTGAAGTACAAGGCTATATTTGTGTGGGAAACTCTTTCCACACTGTTCACACATAAATGGCTTCTCTCCTGTGTGGACCCTCATGTGTCCTTTAAGGTATGCTGATTGACTGAAACTCATCCCACACTGATCACACGTGAACGGCTTCTCTCCAGTGTGGATATTCATGTGCCCCATAAGATATGCTTTTTGTGAGAAGCTCTTCCCACACTGATCACATGTGAACGGCTTCTCTCCAGTGTGGGTTCTCATGTGCGTCTTAAGGTTTCCTTTGCTTGAGAAACGATTTTCACACTGATCGCATGCGTACGGCTTTTCTCCAGAATGAACTCTCATGTGAAACTCAAGGTTTTCTTTGTATGTGAAGCTCTTCCCGCACTGATCACATGTGAACGGCTTCTCTCCAGTGTGGATCCTAACGTGACGCTCAAGACTATGTTTGGTTGTGAAACTCTTTCCACACTGAGTGCAGGTGAAAGATTTATTGTCTCTTTTCTTTAAAAAATTCTTTTTAGTCTTTAAGCGATTTTTTCCAGGTTTGACATGATGTTCCTCCTCCACTTCACTCAATTCTTCACTCTCCTCGTTCACTTCCATCAGGTCTGAAATGAAAGAAAAAAAAATCAATTTCAATTTCAGTACATCAAAATAATAATGAAGAGAAATATGAAGTGAAGTGACAAAAGTGAGCAGTGATGTAAAAAATTATGTAAAATATTATGAACTTTTTGACCTTTTTTAATTAATTAATTAATTATACATCCCTGAAACTTTCCATGAATGGTGTACATTGATCTTCCAGTTATTATTTTTAAAACATTATAGCCACAAATCCTATGTTTCTGTAGTGTTACTTCCCAGTAACAATCAGGAGCATCACACTGCATACCTAGATGATGTCGTAATTTTCTCAGATACATGACCATCACATTTCTCAGATACAAGCCATCTAGACACGCTTACTGAAGTTTTCTGTCGTTTGGCTAAAGCTTTTTTGACTTTGAACCTAGCGAAATGTTATTTTACAAAAGCCGTTGTGATTTACTTAGGTAAAAAGGTTGGTCATGGTCAGGTTCGCCCAGTGGAAGCAAAGGTCTCGGCCATTCCAAAGTTTCCAGTTCCCTTGAAGATTTTTGGGAATGGTTGGCTACTATGAGAATTTCTCCACTGTTGTCTCTCCATTAACTAACCTCCTGAGTCCCTCTAGGAAGTTTATATGGAGTGCGGAGTGAGCTTATGCTCTTTCTGCTGCAAGAGACATTATGTGTAATGCCCCTGTGCTTTCTGCACCAAACTTTAACCTGCCTTTTAAACTGCAAATAGAAGCCAGTTCAACTGGGGTAGGAGCAGTTCTACTGCAGGAAGATGCCTATGGAGTGGACCACCCGGGATGTTACTTCTCCAGAAAACTCTTCAAGTGCCAGCAGAATTACAGCACCATAGAGAAGGAAACCTTAGCTCATCTCTTAGCTCTGCAACATTTAGAAGTTTACACTGGAGGTAGTAGCTTCGTTTTGTTTGATAGGTTAATTAGACTCCCTTACTCTCAGGTAGCTTACACTTTTTTTGTTTGTTTTGGCTTTAAAGGGACACTAGGTAACTTTTTAACCTTAACTGAACAGCTTCAGAGTCAGTGGAATGGTTATATTACTTATTTCGGGTTGAATGGTGGTGGTTTCGCACCCCCCTGGTGCCCGAGAGCGGAAAAAACTCACTTGCAACTTTGGGCCGGCGGGTCGGCGGCCTCGCCGTCAGCAAGTATTGCGTGATATCAGGTCTCGCGATGTAACGAATTGATTTACAGCACTGCACACAAAGCTAGGAAAGCTTGTTGGAGCGGAGGACGAAAGAAAGAGGAAACGGCAGACTGACCGAGCAAGGAGTCAGACTCGAGTAAATATCGTTCTTGTTGATGGACTAGTAGACATCTTCAGAGGTTATCTGTGCCTGTTCGATGTCCGACGCTTTGTAACGCGTTCTGTCAGGAGGAGAAATAGGGATAGCTCACAGATGAAGTTATTACAGAGGCCAGACAGACTCACGGAGGCGATTGGCATCTCACAACTTGCACTTTATTCCCCAGTCGAACTCGTGTAACTGTCTGTCACCCGTTCTACCATCCACATCTTTACTTGATAAACAAAAGTAGGATAAGAATGAGCATCAAACTGAAATAACCCGCATACGGGTGTTCGAGGTGCACATACAACACAGACTGCCGACGACAGTTCAACAGGGCGCGCGCAGCTCTTAAAGGGGCCACACCTTATTTCCACTCATTACAGCTTCCATCCTATTGAACAGGTACCAGTATAGAGGGCGGAAGGGATCAGGCCGTGAGTGCAGAGACGGCTCTGCGCGAGTGGTATTTACGACAGTAACGTTAAATACAAGTACTCCACAGCGACTCTAGGGGTCGCTGTTTGACAAAAACGGAAAGCTGCATAGTGTGCCTTTAATCCCCTCCTGAAGCTTGAAGCGTCCTATCTTTTCTTTTGTTTGGGTTATTTTTACTGTTATCAACCTTACTCTTAACTGCTGTAAAATAGACTTAACTTTACAATTAAAAATCCTAAAGAGTTACCCTGTGTGTGTGTGGTGAGTGCTGGGATTGCAGACAGAACCAACTCTCTCTCTCCTTTGTTTGTGCTTTACTTGGTGGGAATACGCTTTCTTTCCTTTTTAATAACATATGCTACTCCCCTGCTGCCCCTAGACAAGATAAATATTAGGGGTGGGAATTGGCAAAAATGTGACGATTCGATAGTATTGCGATATTTGGGCCACGATTCAATATTATTGCGATTCTTAACATATTGCGATACAGCAAGTATTGCGATTCGATTCTGCGATATATTGCAATTCATGTCCCCTAGGGGTGTCAAAATTAATCGTTTCTACGATGCATCGCGATGAAGATGAGGACGATTTGGTATCGGTTCAGTAATAGACCATAACCGATTATAATGTACTGACGCTTTACTGACGTCATTTGTCGTGTCCATACGTGCTTTGTTGCGGTAGCATACGATGGCAGAAGGAGGTGAGACGCGAGTGCAAGAAAATTAAAAATGCTCCAACTACTTTAAAGGACAAGTTCGGTATTTTACACTTAAAGCCCTGTTTTCAGATCGTTTCTGATGAAATAGAATGGTTAAGATTGAAATTTGGACACATGCTGCTGGCCCGAGAATTTTCGGTTTCTGTGGTAGCACCCCCTCACCTCCACAATGGCTGCATAGGTGCACTGGAACAATCCTTCCTAAAACGCATTAAACTTTCGTTTACAAAGACGTGAAACTCACAGAGTGGTCAGGGGTGTTCACTGATATGCTCACACAAAAATCGCTGCAAAAGATGTTTTACCATTCGTTGTAAAACTGTGGACCTATTTTTCCAAACGCCTCACACCCGTACATTCTTCCGTTGAGAGCTTGAATAATAGACACTCCAGCCCAGTTTCTGGCGGCGGAGTAATAACGTACCTCACAGCACATCCAATACAAGTCAATGGATTTGGACAAAAACTACGATAAAACCTGTTGGAAGCATATTTTGCAGCAATTTTTGTGTGAGCATATCAGTGAACACCCCTGACCACTCGGTGAGTAAAAAACGTTCCCTGAGACGCAATATCACTAACAGCGTGAGTGTTCAGCGGTGCTGCATCTTCTCTCTCTCTCTGCACAAGGCAAGCGCTGCAGGAGGTGATACTACACTCTCGCGTTTCGGGAGTCGGGACATGACGGAATATTCACTTGCACAATCAGGCCAGCACTGCATCGTAACTAGCCTAACGTTTAGAATTTTCACGTCGTCTTAAGTCTTACCAGTTTAAACATTCAAGCGATTTTAAACTATTCAGTACTCGTGCGCTCTCAGAGATGTATTCCTCTGCGTGCACCGCCTCACTAACAGCTCGCCAGTAACAAAAGTTGTTCTTTGTGGATACAATCAGGATTTAATTAATCAGGATTAATAGCCTATGTATTTAATTTAGTCAGGACTAAAAGACTATCCAGTGTTATTTTACATTTGATTTCTTTATTCAGTTTCTGTAGTATTTCTGAATACTAGTGTTAGACCAACCCAAACACTTTTCTCTTTAATTGTATCTTTATTCTATTGTATTTATTTGTGCAACTTTTTTTTCAATTTAATTCAAATATTGAAATCAAGCTTCCATGTGTTGCATAAACTCTTAACAACAAAATGATCCCATTGTAAAAACGCAACGAGTGAGCAAACATTAAGTTGAGATAAATGTAATAAATTGTCTAAAAGAAAATCCTAGAAATTCAGGCCCTGATATTTATCCCATCACCCAAAAGCCAGTATTAGTTTTCCTACACTGTTCATAGGCTTGCAGCCTCCATGTTACAGCTAATGCAGTGAGATTTTATGTTTTATCTTAAACATAAAATAACCTGATCGTGTTTGATCAAGGCAAGCAACTGTTCTGACTTGTCCAATTTTCAGCATCAATTTTTCATCTTGCATTAAAATCCTGTCTATTCATTGTATGCATTTGAAATATAGAGTTGGGTTCTGTTTTAATGTACCCAAGTGTACCTAAAATAAAAAGAGTTTAATATACAGGTTTGTGGCTCTTCATTTATTTTTATTCATTTAGAATCGAAATCGAGAATCAAATCGAAATCGAATCGGAACATCTGAATCGATACCCAGCCCTAGTAAAAGGCCGGACGACCGAATCCATGTTATGTACGTGACTCATTTGGATAATTTATTTTCCTGAATTACCGCTGGGTGTGAATTGCACAAAAAAAATTGTTTTACGCACATGATGCAGCTGCCATTCCCTATTTATTAATTTTTTCGCTTATTAAACATGTGGTTTATGGGAGCGTTTTCTGTGTTGACACAAATCTTTTGCGATGCCGGGATTCGCACACAATACATCCATTAATGTCCAATTTGCGACTATCCCTTAATGATGCCTTTGAACTGATTCCTTTGAACTGATTCATTTTAACGATTCAATGGTTAAAACAACTTATCTGTCCAAAACTGAACTCACGAATCAATCATTTACTCAGAACACCACTGAAATGAGAACGCAAGTGAACTTACTAGAGGTCGACCGATAGTGGATTTTACCTATAACGATATTTACGTGCCGATAATGATTAATCGGACAAAAAATTTTAAAATGGATACTGGATAAAAAAAAAACACATAACACTCAAAGTAAAACAGTGCTTAACTGAAATGTGCTAAATGAAATAAATATATTATGAATATATTAAAATGGGAAGTTCTATATTAAACATTAAAATATTAGGCTACAGGTTTCTTTAGCTATAACCTAGAAACATTTCATAGGTAACGCTTTGCAAGTCCCATTTGTTAACAAGGATGTTTTAGCTGGCTTTCATGAACTAGCCTATAGGCTATGCATTATGCAATATACAATTTTTTTACAGTATCAATATTTGAGCAAGACAACTAAGTACCTTGAATATTCATGTTAGTTCATAGTACATTAAAGTTAACAGATAACATAAAAATGAATACTCAATTTAAAATGTATGTTAAATGTTGAAATTAACAAACTAACAATGGACAATACTACAACATTTATTAACCTTAGTTAATGCCAAAAATGTAATCAAAAAGATGGCCATCTTTAAATATCTGCAAAGGACAGAGCATTAAAATTGAATAAATGTATACATGTATTAGTCTCTCACTTTATTTGCTTCTATGTTAGAACACTTGATGGTTATCTAATAAAAATTATAATATGCAGTGGTTAAATTGGGCCGGGGCTCTCCGGGGCTCAGCCCCGGCACATAAGCCTGCTCGTTTGCAGTCAGTTGCCTACAGGAAATTATGTCACATAAAATTTGATGAAAGTGATGCTTTTGAAAACCTATTTCTGATTATAAATGAAAGATTTTGAAATGGCATGTCTATTTTGTCTCGGCGGAGCTGAGATGAGAACAATCGGGACACGGCCGTACTCTTGTTCAGCTGCTTAATCTCGTTGTCAGTCGACCATGATCGCGCACCGCTCGCGCTGCCATGCGCATCTAGGCTATTACTCAGAACTCCGACACGGATAAATGTACGCAGCAATAATGAATAGGGGTGTAAGAAAAAAATCGATACACTTGAGTATCGCGATATTTTATTTTGCAATACTGTATCGATTTTCAAAAACGCAATATCGATTTTTTTTTTTTTTTTTTTACGTCCAAAAATATTCATGGTAAGACCGTAAGACAGTGGTTCGCGCTTATGTTGTTTAAATCCCTACTACTAGATAGCTATGCTGAGACGCACCACTAGTGTCCTCGCCAGGCTCGCCTATAACGGTGCGTTTTTAGGATTTTAGGATTGACAGCGGACCGGAGAAAGCGTTGAGAGCGACCGAGAGCGTCAAAAAGTTGGGCAGTTCCTTTATACAAATATCAAGCGAAAAACGCAGTCGGCAGCCAATTGCTGTGAGGTTCGGGATGTGAGGTTCGGGATGTGACGTCTGTCTTGAGAGTTTAAACATATGCAAATTGTGCCGGAGTTTATGCTGGATTTAGTGCGTAAATCATTTTTGTTTACAAATTAGACATTGTGCAGTTGTTATATATATGTTAAATATTTCATTTTGGATGTGTTTATTGTGATTATATTGGCTGGTTTTATAAAAGTTTATACAATTGAAAGGATATCTTTGCTTGGTGCATTTGGAAACAAAGCTTGTCTATTTCTAAATGTAATCGCGTGCATCGTTCACACCAAAAGCGAATAGAGCATCTGGCGCGAGTGATTTCAATGTTAAGTCAATGCAAAGACGCGTTTACGCGCGTCTGGAGGTCCTGCGGCACGAGGCGTTTAGCGCGGCGCGGTTTGCCTCATTCGCGCGTCCAGTTCTTTTAAAATCTTTTATCACATAAAACTTGATTTCAATATATGACACATTCATTTTGTTCACTTTCATCCACTTTCATTCATTTTCGTCCAGTTCACGTTGTTGTTTTGTATTGTGACAGGGGCTGTACCTATTTTCTTTTATTATGGCCTACTTGAGCATATAAAAATTTGCTCACTAAGAACCTGTGAACCACAATCCCAAACTGGTAGTTTGATTTTCTGTGTACTGAATTGTTTACCTAAAGTAAACTTCTTTGACTTTTATGCACATCATGTCTTTTTTAAAATATTTTTAATATATTTTACTTTTAAAAAATCCCAATATATCGCCTTATGCACAGTATCGAAATATATTGCAATATATTGAATCGTGACCCATGTATCGTGATACGTATCGTATCGCCAGATTCTTGCCAATACACAGCCCTAATAATGAATGTTCCTGGGAGATCCGTAGTTGCGCGGGATGTGGAAGCGCGCAAAAGTTCCAGAACCTTCGATCTACTGCCTTGAAAAAAAAAAAAAAAAAACCCCGAGCTGCTGGCCGCCGCTGCAGCAACAGATCAATTTAGTCAAGTTTGTTGGTTGTACAAAAAGTGCCCTGGCCTTGAATGACATTTAAGGTAAGGAAAAAATGCTTGGCACATTGTATGGGTCACTATCATAACAAGGTAATACAATGTGTTATCAAGCGTTTTATATTTAATATGAGGGAAATAGGCTACACATGCCGTGGACGTGACACAAAAAATCTTTAACTTTTAGGTGGCAAAATATTTTTTTGTAATTCTGTGAATTACACTGCAAACCAAAGTAATACTACCCACCGGATGAAGAAGGGTTGTTTCTCCACAGAACATAACATATTCATTTTATTTTATTTTTCATGTTCGCATTTATGAGGAAAAAACAATGTTACGGACGGGACCGCTCTGAAAGTGGCACTAAAAGACTGTTTAAAACTTTCACTTAGACCTCAAACAGAAAGCACAAAGCCTTTCTTTAAAATGAATTTCGTTTTGTATTAATTGTATCTTAATTTTAATCAATGTTTCATCAACCAATTGCCTGGATGATTTAATAAATAAGAAGTAAATATAGTAGGCCTATATAGACAATAGATAATCATGACACGGACGCGCCGGCGAGTGAACTGGACTCTCGTCTCATAAATGAACCGAAACTCAGCGTATAAGGGAGCCTACTTGCCTGACAGACCTGATAAATATATCTATAAGCTTGGAAGGTCTTCTTTTAAACAGAACAATTCAAAACGAAAGAAAACAGACTGCTTAAGTAGCCTAATCCGTATGAAATGTGCATTTCTCTCTGGCGCGTTCACTACTGCGAAGATTGCGAGGATAGCATCGTCAACTTCATCTATGCAGGGCACTGACACAGAAAACACTTGTTTATTAATAAACAATTAAATTGTCTCCTTGCTATATTTTACATATTCATAATCATTACTTTTGCCGGTTCTTTGTGACAGCTTTTAGTTGCTTTATTGACAGCGCCACCCTTACATGAACGTGTCACCACCGCGTCAGCACCGAAAACAGGACATTTTTTTCAATCCCTGTTTTGGCAGGGGAAAAACTGATCAGAAAATGTAACGAAACGTTGTAGAAATGTAGTGGAGTAGAAAGTATAATAATTGCTGCAAAATGTAACGAAGTAAAAGTCAAAAGTATGCACTATTGATTCTACTTAAGTAAAGTAGGCCTACAGAAACGAAGTATTTGTACTTCGTTACATTCCACCACTGCTGATTAACAGCAATGTAAATGCTAAATGTCCTAATACCTGTTGATACTACAACAATGCAAATATGCTCTTAACCTTGCAGTTTTTCACATATCATGTAAGACTCAATTTCTCCATTTCTTTGCACAAAACTCTCCAGAAAATGCCATTTGATAGTTTATTTTTCAAAAAAAAATCCCGTGGGGGGCATACCCCCGGACCCCCTAGGGAGAGCCCCCCCACATAATAAATCCCAATTTAACCCCTGATAATATGTATTGCAGTGATAAAAAATAATTGAATCAAATGCGTTTCTGATTTCTCAACATCGATATGCAGCCGACAGAAAACAAATCAATCACATCACTAGCTTTAATGCAACTTCGCCCGGCTAATGAAAGCATAAAAGTGACCAGCTGAGCTGGATATAAACTAATGCAAATAGATGGTAACAATTGCGACATTAAACTTTACAACAACATACTGTACAACAAAATCCTGTGGTAAAGCGTCCCAAAAAACAACACAATACTACACAATTGCCAGTTAGTTTTGTGTGGTACTTTTGATGGTTAACAACACATAGAATACCACAGGAACTCTTTGTATGGGACGTGTCTAAAGCTTTGTTATCTTAATGTACCAGAACAGTCATGAAAGATTAATCTAAAATAGACACCAACCTGCTTGTTCCTCGTGTTTTATTATTCTCCAGGGTTCTGGTTCACTCGAGTCCTCCTCGATCTCCTCTTTTAACAAACACAATCTTCGCAGTTCAGTTGCAGCAACTCCACATATTCCTGCTCGATTCAAAACTAGTCACGTCTATGAGGATGGGAATATTACCGCTTACAGGCATTTATTGACCCGATAATCCGATTCTAAATCTTTCTAGACCAAAAGTACAAAAGCCAGTAGCACGACATTACCGCCACCCGCTGGACTGGGGAGTGAAGCGTCGAGAGTCTGAGGGAAAATACTTGGAGAGAAGATGTTTACAGTCATGTAATATTTAAACTTGGATTTTTGTTTTGTTTTAAACTACATACATCATTTTCTAAATAGCCCACATCATTAGACACATATTAAACCTCCAAAAAATCATATTTTCCAACCTCAGGCATTTAAGACTTTTATTAATTTCAGGGTTTTTCAGATTTAAACACCTTTTATTCTCAACCCTGTAATTTAATAGACAAAATGGACTTGGTTTCAATAACTGTCACCGTCCCGCTAGCGGGATGCCTGCGTTTACTTCTATATTACAAATAAATCCTAATCTAATCATGACAAACTATATCGTTGGAAAGGTCTAAGACTCCTAAATATATATTTTAGCACTGTTTTTTGTTACAAATTGTGTATGAACAGTAATAGTTCATACAGTTCTGATCTTTGTCACAAAAAAAGTCGACACACACACACTTTTAATAATTGAAACTTTGGTTTTCATGCTAAAAGTTTATAATAAAACATATAGGCCTAATCTAGTATTTGTCAATATACTAGATTATATTCAATCTTCTAAAAAAGTGTAATATATGTAGGCCTATATATATATTATCCTCTATATCATCTTTTGTATCGTCTTTTTTATTACATCACATATTATTAATATTACACAATACCACAGGAACTCTTTGTATGGGACGTGTCTAAAGCTTTGTTAGCTTAATGTACCAGAACAGTCATTAAAGATTAACTAAAATAGACACCAACCTGCTTGTTCCTCGTGTTTTATAAATTCTCCAGGGTTCTGGTTCACTCGAGTCCTCCTCGATCTCCTCTTTTAACAAACACAATCTTCTCAGTTCAGTTGCAGAATCATTCAACAAAACGGGTGCCATTTCTACTTTGCAATTTTCCAAATTTTCATTAAGAACAAACTTATTTTTGAAAAACTTACACCTTTAAAGATATGTTAATCCTCCAAAAAAAATTTATTTTCCCACCTCAGGCACAAAATCCTTAATAATATTATCCTTTTTATTCAGGCATGGGAGTCTTTCTTGTAGTACCACCCTGTCACAGACAATATGCCATTAGAGTAGTAAAACAAGAAATATATTTTTAAAATCTAATGTTTTCCTAATAGTAAATTGTCCTTTTTTTCGTATACCATCAATAGAAAGTCTGTAATTTAATCAAAAAAATGTTTATTCTTAATTTTTATCTTGAAATATTTATCGACCCGATTCAAAATAATTTAATGTCATAGTCTTCAGAGATTCACGTTTTGATTTGTTTCAAAAACACATTTTTTTGTTTCAAAAACACATTTTTTTGTTTCAAAAACGTGCACTTTGAAACCCATTTTCAAAGGTTTGCGGTTTCAGGCAAAAAATTATATTGAATTATATTGAATGTAAAAAGTAAAACGTTTTACACTGAAAACATAGGCTACTGATGACGTTCAATAGCCTACATTTTGTATAGAAAGTTGTATATCATAAACATGTCATCTCTGTACTTTTTTTGCAATTAAAAAAAGTGCTTGCTTCCTCATTATCATGCATCACATGAAAAAAAAGGAGTAAAATGAGTCTCTGATCCAAAACCCACAACAGATGGCGCTAATTCGAGCCGCAAATAAAGAAGGAGAAGAAGGAGAAGAAGAAGAGTTCCAGCGTCGAGTCTTCTGAGGTGAGGAGAGCAGTTCACGGCATTTCTCACATTTACACAACCATCACACACACTTTATACAGTTTGATTAAGCGACAGACTCATTTCTGTATTGTTTTCATCGATCACAGCGATACTTGTGCGTCTTTTCTGGCGTCTTCCTTCTGAAATAAACATTTAGTGCAGCAGCAGCGAGCATGAGGAGAACATGCTGAGTTCATTCAGACCTGAGCGATGTTGTGTTCGTTTGTGTGATTGTCTCGATGTTTGGTGTGAGAACTGTTACTGAACGTCAAGTCAAAAGTCAAAGTTTGAGAACTCTCCTCTGAGTTTGAGAGGGGAATTGATGCTGCTTAAAGTTGTTTACAGTAAGACTGTAACTGTTCATCTGGTTATGGAACCAAACAGACTAATGACTAATGATTTGTTAAATGGGTTTCAAATAAATGTTTTCTGTTTTTCTACATGGACGTCCATTCATTGTCATTTCCACAACACCCAGTCATTTCCACCACCTCATAACTTTTTTAAAAATATGTACAAAATTCTAATCACTCATTAAAAATTTCTGCATAGTTTATGGGATAATGTTCCACTTAATGTAATAACACAATTAGTAGTTATTTTTCTGAAATGTATCTAACCAATGCAATATTAGGGGAGCGCGGGGCACAACCTAACGCGGGGTTAGTTGTAACACGCTTGTTTTAAATACTTCCGCACATGCTTGGATGACGGAACTTTGTTTATTTACTAGTTGCCATATCAACACTATATAGAAAAAAAAAATCCGCCAAAATTATTTTATTTTTGGAAGATATCCATAGACATTTATTAAACCATAGCAAAAGTAAATTTCTTAAGTTAATTTTTCATCTCTATTTTTTGTGTTTATTTAAAATAAGACAAATCTGATATTATTTTAATCTCCAAGATGTTATTTAACAGTTGAGATAGTTCTTTAATGCTTCGCTAATTAGCAGAAGACACTAGCAGGGTTTAAATCCCAGTTGTGCAGGCGGGGCCATGTTGTAACACTGCGTTACAATGTGCCCCTATTAGAAATATGCTTTTATATTCTATACTTTTATTAATTTTATTGAGAAAACGTGAGAAAAAGGTGAATGAAGACTGAGAGTCAATGTCCAGAAATTACTAATTATTTATTTGTTTTGAACTATGTTGTATAGCTGTGTTTTCATGTGTTTGTAGTCAAAACTCAAAAATGAGTTTCTATTTAATTATTAAAAATTGCCATTATTTTATATGAAAAAGTTTTTTAATTGTATTTTATTTAGAAAATATTTTAGTTTGTTTTGTATATTTTTTTTATTAGATCAGATAACATTTTAAGCTGTCATATGGTCATGTTACAATGTGCCCCACACATGTTACAATGTACCCCTCCTATGGGGCATGTTGTCACATTTCACTTCCATTCTTTTGGGCTATATCAAGAAAAAAGTATATACTGTATTAATAAAACAAAACCACATAATTGTACTAGACATGTGGGAAATTAATGTGGGAAAAAATAAATACTCTGAACCATAAGTAGATTTGCACAAACTGAGAAAGTCAAAAAGCGTTAGGTTGTGCCCCGCTCTCCCCTATATTTCAGGTTGTGGTGGATGTAAGCTTTATGTTTGGGCCTCATGACAATTAATTTACTTAATCCACAAATCTATGGTAATTGCAATATAGGTATAAATTGGTAAAACTATGTGTGAAAGTGGTCTTACACTGTTAAGAAATTATGTATATCATAATCATTTTAAATAATAATCAAATATTTACATGTGATGGAAACGACATTTGTTCAGTGCGGATCGGAAAATATGTCAAAAAACACCAGTTTGTCTTATAATGCAAGTGCGTTCTCTTATGGATCATTAAACTAGACTAGTTATATTTAACTGTTAGACTGTGACAATTTTGATTTGAACACTTTTTTTCCCCTCAAGTTTACAAGGCCAAAAGTGCCCGTAGTTGAAGAACCACCCATGAACCGAATGTAATAAAATGTGTTACTTCACATTGTTACAATATACTGGAACAGATACTGCTAAATATTAAACATTGAGTTTATAATGAGTTTTTTTAGGATCATTGTCAGTTTTAATCTAATAACATTAGTGCAATGAATGTAGAAAATTAAAATGTATGTAATGCTGCTGTAGTTTAGTGGTTAATTAAGATGAATGCCATTAGTGTTAGTTTTTGTATTTTTTCTAATGATTTATCCATGTCATGTTGTGAGAAGCAACACTGTCTTGTCTTTCAGTAGAGTAGTTCAGATATTTTATCATGTTTATCAAACAATTTTATCATGTTTCTAACAGCAAACACTCAGAATAAAGTGAGATGATCTGCTGAATGGCTTGTTGAATGAGTGTTAATAGTCTGAGGCTCATCAATATTAACAGATCTGCTGAAAACACTCTTTATTTCATGACAATAGTTCCTGTTTTCACCTCATTTATTATGCTGATGTCTTCAGATCTCCTGTAAATTGACACTTAATGCTCATTTCATTGGTGTCAGCAGACTGAGGGGATTTGTTGCCTACTATTTGTTGCTTTAAGAAATTCTAGTATGGTAGTCTCAGCAAAAGCGTATAACAGAGGCATTTCTTTGTTCTGTATGAAGGCACTGTCTCCTATTCTCTCTATTATGAACACAGTATAAGGGTCCTCCAGGCTACAAATGCACATGTGGTAGGATAGCCAGAAACTGACCATATATGACCTTGTTATTCAATCTTATTCATATATGATGTAAGGTATACACTATCTTATTGGTTAACTCTCTGTATCTCCCCTCATATTCTTGCTATATCTTCTGAGATGCTAATAAACTTGAGAGATACATTTTCTCCCTCAGTGCTGAGTTTGGCATTGTTCAATCAATCTAACAGTAGCCTATGTTTATTTCTGTTTATGCTTTCAACTGTTTTTCTTACCATTATTTATATTTGGAAGAATTTGCATTATTATATTCTGATGTCCATGAGCATAAAAACAAACTCAGTAACTTATATATTTTTGATTTTGTCAGATCAACTCCTCACACTGTAATTCATCATCAGTGAAGCTCCTCCCACTGCAGTCACATCATCAGTGAAGCTCCTCCCACTGTAATTCATCATCAGTGAAGCTCCTCCCACTGCAATCACATCATCAGTGAAGCTCCTCCTACTGCAATTCTCCAATAAAGGCTGTAAATCCCCATCAGCTACAAGTGAAGACGAGCATCAGAGCATCAGGAAGAGCTGAAATCTGTAAAGACTGAGTTTATTAAAGAGGACAGTGAGAACATGAGTGATCCAGAACCCTGCAGAATGAAACACACTGAAGATCCTGAAGAACAAAGAGGTTGGTGTTTATTCTTCATTCATTCATGATGCTGAAGAACATTCATGTTAGAAACATTCAACATTTATTTACATTGCCAACACTTAGTGTCAGATAACTTAAAGACATTGCTATTTCTACATTGCCATTGCTACACTTTCTATGCTATGACTGCTCCACAGACTTCTTGTTGCAAATTTTACACACACACACACACACACACACACACACACACACACACACACACACACACACACACACACACAAACCTGGAGATGGACAAACTCACACCAACCTGGACTTGGAGATGGACACACACACACACACACACACACACACACACACACACAAACCTGGAGATGGACAAACTCACACCAACCTGGACTTGGAGATGGACACACACACACACACACACACACACACACAAACCTGGACCTGGAGGTGGACACACACACAGACTCAGACACACACCAACCTGAACCTGGAGATAATAATAATAATGTCTAGTCTGGTGGCTGTGATATATATATAGCCGCTTATAGCCTAAACTACCAACGTCCGTTGCCATAATTTTTGGAATCACGAGAGGAAAAAAATGACGTTTTAGTCGCATAACATCGGTTAATGGAAACGCCGTCATTTCGCAATAGTTGTTTATCGATATTTAGAAAAAAAATCGCAAAAGTTGTGCGCAAATCTATAATGGAAACGCGACAGCGTTTAACATAGACTAACTTCTCAGAGTTATGTTGAGCAACAGTGTTCATTACTAACCATTCAACTTCGGATTGATTCTGGAATCTTCGCTGGGGGAATAAGCATAAAGCACCGGCAACAATCCGTCCTCTAACTAACGCATGCTCATGTTTTGATTCAGATCGTGCTCGAAGAGGAGGGGCTAGTCGTGCCTCCGTTGTCAGTTTGTGAGAGAGAGAGAGGGAGCAAGCAGCGCGCAGCTCTACCATAAAATACAATTTTACCCATATTAAATAGTTAAAAAATCGGAATCAATCCGTGGCGGTCAGCGTTGATATTGTGGCGGGCCGCCACAAATTAATGAATGTATGGGAAACCCTGGTTTCTGTTTTTTAACAAATCGTCAGAAAAGGATTTTTTTTTTTTTTGTGCGTATTTTTACAAACATGTATAACAAATAATCATTCCAAAATATACAAATTTTCAATCTACTCTATTTTACTGTAAACATTTGTGTTCTTTCTCGCAGTGAAATTCACTTGATCTTGTGTTTCTTGTGTCCCACTTTCACATGCATGTGAAGTCTATGGAAGAAGTTTAGTGTGAACAGCCCTTAATTAAAACGTTTTAGTAGTTTTTAACATAATTAAATATCGATCTAAAAGTTGGTGTTAAAATATGTCAGTATTGTGTATTTTAATGTTCATATCATGTTAGATAATTGTGTCATTGATCAAACATATTTAATAGTTCTTACTACAGAAACATGGGATTTGTGCCTATAATGTTTTAAAGATAATAATTGGAAGATCAGTGTACCTCATTCAGGGAAAGTTTCAGGGACGTATAATTAATTTATAAAAATACATACATTATTGTAATATTTTATAGCAGTTGTCTGTTACATTTGGGATAATTTTAATCTACATTCACTCCATATTTCTCTCTTTGAACTATTTTGATTATTTAGAAAATTTGAAAATGAGAGTTTTTCTTTCATTTCAGACCCGATGGAAGAGAGCAAGAAGAGTGAAGAACTGAGTGAAGTGAAGGAGGAGAGAGAAGAACTGATGGAAGTGAAGGAGGAGAGTGAAGAACTGAGTGAAGTGAAGGAAGAACATCATGTCCAACCTGGAGAAAAACCTTTGAGTCACTCAAAAACTATAAAGACATTTTTCAAGAAAAGAAGTGCCAATAAATCTTTCACCTGCACTCAGTGTGGAAAGAGTCTCACAACCAAACAAAGTCTTGAGATTCACATGAGAGTTCATACAGGAGAGAAGCCGTTCTCATGTGATCAATGTGGAAAGAGTCTCACAACCAAACAAAGTCTTGAGATTCACATGAGAGTTCATACAGGAGAGAAGCCGCATTTATGCAATCAATGTGGGAATAGTTTCAGTCATCCATCATCCCTTAAGAAACACATGAGGATCCACACCGGAGAGAAGCCGTTCACATGTGATCAATGCGGGAATAGTTTCAGTCAATTATCATCCCTTAATATTCACATGAGGATCCACACCGGAGAGAAGCCGTTCGCATGTGATCAGTGTGGCAAAACATTTCGTAGGTCATCAGCCCTGAAGGCACACCTGACAGTTCATACGAAGGAGAAGCCGCATTCATGTTCTGTGTGTGGAAAGAGTTTTTCACAGCTGCAATATTTACATAGACATGAGAAAACTCATGGTATGTACACTGGTATAAGAGAGTACATGTGCTTTGAGTGTAAGAAGACTTTTAAAACATCGGACCGTTTAAAACAGCACCAGAGGATTCACACTGGAGAAAAACCTTACAAGTGTTCACACTGTGACAAGAGATTCAGTCAGCCATCACATCTGAAAACGCATGAGAGGATCCACACTGGAGAGAAACCTTACAAGTGTTCACACTGTGACAAGAGATTCAGTCAGTCATCAAATCTGAGATCACATGAGAGGATCCACACTGGAGAGAAGTCGCACATGTGTGATCAGTGTGGAAAGAGTTTCTCAGACAAACAGTCTCTTAAGATTCACATGAGAGTTCATACAGGAGAGAAGCCACATTAATGCAATCAATGCGGGAATAGTTTCAGTCAATCATCATACCTTAAGAAACACATGATGATCCACAATGGAGAGAAGCCGTTCTCATGTGATCAATGTACAAAGAGTTTCTCTTTTAAAAGTGACCTGAAGCTACACATGAAGATCCATGTAACCCTCGTTCCCTGAAGGAGGGAACGGGAGACGCAACGAGCTACGGAACGAGCCAATGAACGTTGGTGTGTGTGAATCACGTCACGCGCCCCCGCCCAGCAGCGCGGGTATAAACAGGAAGCGGGCGCACGCACACATTGTTTTTCGCTCAGAAGCCGAGATTTGTGACGGCCATGCAGCGATGGTCAGCAACGGTGGCGACAGGACGTTACGTCTCTCGTTCCCTCCTTCAGGGAACGAGGGTTACATCAGTAACCGAGACATTCCCTTTCAGTCGCTCACGTTCGACGTAACGTCAACGTGACGACGTAATTGGGATCCCATGGAAAACGCCATGGTTGCTGCCACATCCAGCGCCCTACGCAAGACTCTCAGACCCCCAACTGCTGGGGCGGAAGACCTGCGTAGAGGGAGTTCAACTGCTGTTCCATTATACCCCACACAGTGAACTCTTACAGTTTTTTCCGATTGCTAAACGATAGTGGGCACAACTGGAGTCACATGTTCAAAACTCTAACTACAGTCTGCACAGCAGCAGTTCATGTGGACCAAACTCTAGTTCGTTTTTCATTGCTTGAACACAGTTTTCAAAACTCTACACACTTAGAGCTCAGAAAGACTAATTTTGGAAATGGAACAAGGAAGACGGGTTTTGATGGGAACTGATGTTGATGAAAACCTGTGGCCTGATGCTAGAGAGAGGCAGGATTAGCCCCTCAATTATTTGTTCGAATTACAGTATGTACTTTTAGTTTCTACCTTTTTTTTCTCATTACTGTAATTTCCGTTAATGACTACAGACTATTGAAGCAAACTACTAATTTTCATTTACCTTAAAGAATTATGTTATAAAAATGTAAATAAATCATGTGAAAGAATGTGACTCTTTTCTTTGAAGAAAATATTACTTCGTATGAAGTCACTGAAATTATTCAAACTGTTAAGATGGAAAGTTTGTATTTTCTGTATTGGTGTTTGATGCTAGTGTTTTTACTCTCAGTGTGTTCTGAGTGACAGTTGTCGTGGAAATTCTTTCTTGACTTTTATCAATAATTGTAAGACAGTAGGATATCTCATAGGTTAACAAAGATCAGCTTTATTTCTTGCAAGAAAGGCTGTTCACACATCAGTCAGAGTCTGATATGAGAAGCGCGCCGACTTCTCCTTTTTGCCCAGCAAACCGAAAACTTATACAGAAATACAGAAAACTTATCACACTCATTCTAACAACCCTTTGCTATACGCACACACTTACACACATGTCATTAAAAACTATTGAATTTAGATTTTCCAATGCAACACCTTTGCTCTTAATGCGAGCGAGCTTATCCATTTAGAGAAAAACAAATTGTTCTTCTGCGTATGCCCTTTTCAACTCGTCTTCAGCTATAAGGAAGATGATGATATGCAACTTGCAGTTTCTTTAACACCATGTATGGTATAAGCTGGCTAGAGTGAATATTTCCACACCATGTATGGTATTTATGCTGGCTAGAATAAAAATTTCCATTACACAGTGTGTGTTATCTCAGTGAGGGTTGTGCACAGTGTTTGGCTGCACTGAGCCTGTTTTGAGTCATGTGTTAAGAGTTGTGTTGCTTGGAGTGAGTTTTGCAGGTGATGTGAACTGTTTAGCTCAGGTGACTGTTGGTAGTGCAGACTGTAGTTAGAATTTTGCACGTAGCTCCAGTTGTGCTCACTGTTGTTTAGCAATCGAAAAAACTGTAATAACACTGGGAAAGCGTACCTTTCCAGGGGAAAGGACGCTGCGGAGCCACATCCTGCCCGAAGGGAGGTAACGTGGAGAACACACATATGGACTGGCCGAGGGGGCAGTGTAACATATGGAATGTCACTGGGGTGGCTCCACCCGAAGGGGGAGACTACACTGGACAGTGACGGCAGAGCAGACTCTGCCAAGGGAAGACACGGGCTCACCGCAGGGAGCTGGTCGTGGAAGAATACACATATGGGATTGCCGCAGGGATCGCACATATGGAACCCAGCCTAGCACAATTTACACAAGCATACAAGCACTAGGCCTGGCGTCGGACGCTCCGCAACGTCCGACTGCCGAAGGGGTGCGGAGGAACTCACAGGGTTCGCCAAGTGGGGAACGTTCGACTGGAGTAAAAAGCGCACGTATCCGTTCCTAGGAAGGGAGTGGCGCAGCAAGCCGACACTAGAGCGGGAAATTCAGTGTTACCGGCTAGTAGAAGCGAGCACACAGGAAGAAACCGGCTCAACACATAAGCTATAAAACCTAGCGAACGTGTTAGGTGTCGCCCAGACCGCAGCTCTACAGATGTCTGTCAGCGAGGCACCGTGTGCCAGCACCCAGGAAGAAGCGACACCCCTAGTGGAGTGGGCTTTCAACCCAGGCGGGCAGGGCACGCCTTGGGCTTCGTAAGCCAAGGCGATGGCATCCACTATCCAGTGGGCCATCCTCTGCTTGGAGACAGCCTTCCCTTTCTGCTGGCCTCCGTAACAGATGAAGAGCTGATCTGAGGTCCTGAGGCTTTGCGTTCTGTCCACGTACAGACGCAGAGTGCGAACGGGACAGAGAAAAGCCAGGGCTGGGTCTGCCTCCTCCGAAGGCAGCGCTTGCAGGTTCACTATCTGGTCCCGGAAGGGAGTGGTAGGAACCTTGGGCACGTATCCGGGCCGGGGTCTCAGGATCACGTGAGAGTTATCCGGGCCAAATTCTAGGCACGATTCGTCGACCGAAAATGCATGCAGGTCCCCTACTCTCTTGATAGAGGCCAATGCAACCAGGAGTACTGTCTTACAGGACAGGATTTTTAACTCAGCTGATTGGAGGGGCTCAAAGGGTGGTCTCTGAAGTGCCGAAAGGACCAAAGACAAATCCCAAGAGGGTATAGAGAGTGGGCGAGGAGGATTCAGTCTCCTCGCTCCCCTCAGGAACCTGACGATCAGGTCGTGCTTCCCCAAAGACTTACCATCAACAGCATTGTGATGTGCGGCAATAGTGGCAACATACACTTTAAGGGTGGAGGGAGACAGCCTTCGCTCCAGCCCTTATTGCAGGAAGGAAAGCACGGCTCTGATCGAGCAAGATCGGGGGTTCTCCTCGTGAGAGGAGCACCAGTCAATGAACAGGTTCCACTTCAATGCATAGAGGCACCTCATAGAGAGGGTCCCCTCGGACTGAGAATAGAACAACTGGCAGTGAGACGTGTCCGGGGCGGCAAACAGATCTACCTGTGCGGTCCCGAAGCGCCTGAAAATCAGCTGGACCACCTGGGGATGGAGTCGCCATTCTCCCGGTAGCACCTGCTGCCGTGAGAGCTTGTCGGCTGCACGGTTGAGCAGGCCCGGAATATAAACGGCACGAAGTGACCTCAGATGCTTCTGACTCCAGAGGAGGAGATGGCGGGCGAGTTGTGACATGCGGTGGGAGCGTAGACCACCCTGGCGGTTGATGTACGCAACGGTCGCAGTGCTGTCCGAACGGACCAGTACGTGCTTGCCAAGTAGCAGCGGTTTGAAGCGGCTCAGCGCAAGACGTACTGCTAACAACTCGAGGCAGTTGATGTGCCAATGCAGTTGAGGTCCCGTCCACAGACCTGAAGCTGCATGCCCATTGTACGTGGCCCCCCAGCCAGTGGCAGAGGCATCCGTGGAGATCACAGAGTGCTCGGACACACCGCAGGAACGAAGGGTCCGACCACAAGCTGAGATTTTGGCGACAGTGCGGAGTCACTTGGACCCGGCACGAGCTGCTCTGCCACGCCCATCTCGTGACTTGATCGTGGAGCCAGTGTTGGAGCGGGCTCATATGAAGCAATCCGAGCGGCGTAACCGCGGCTGCAGATGCCATATGCCCCAGGAGCCTCTGAAAAAGTTTCAGTGGTGCCGCTGTTCTGCGTCTGAGCGTGCTCACGCAGTTCAACACTGACTGGACACGGGCCTCGGTGAGGCGAGCTGTCATGTTGATCGAGTCCAACTCCATACCGAGAAAAGAGATCCTCTGCCCGGGGGTGAGTTTGCTCTTTTCCCAGTTGACCCGAAGCCCTAGGTGGCTGAGGTGACTGAGCACCATGTCCCTGTGTTCGCAAAACTGCTCTCTCGACTGAGCTAGAATAAGCCAGTCGTCAAGGTAGTTGAGGATGCGAACACCACGCTCGCACATGGGAGCAATGGCCGCCTCCGCGACTTTCGTGAAGACGCGGGGTGACAGGGCCAGCCCGAAGGGTAAGACCTTGTACTGATATGCCCGTCCCTCGAACACAAAGCGAAGAAACGGTCTGTGTCGAGGGAGAATCGAGACATGAAAGTACGCATCCTTCAGGTCGATCACTGCAAACCAATCTTGGGGACGGATGCATTTAAAAATGCGTTTCTGCGTAAGCATCTTGAACGGTAGCCTGTGAAGGGACCGGTTCAGGACACGCAGGTCTGAGATTGGCCGTAACCCACCACCTTTCTTGGGTACAATGAAGTACGGGCTGTAGAAGCCGGTCTTCATATCGGCTGGAGGGACCGGCTCGATCGCGTCCTTCGCCAGTAGGACTGCGATCTCTGCCCTGAGCACAGGGGCATTGACGCCAGAACAGAATGCCCTTGAAAGCAGGGGGGCGCCAGGCGAACTGAATCGCATTGCCGAGTCTGATGGTACGGATGAGCCAGCAAGACTGGCTGGGAAGCGTTAACCAGGCTCCCAGAGACCGAGCAAGCGGGACCAAGGGCACCACAGACGTACCCGGGGTGGGGCAGCGCGGCGGAATGCAGGGACCCGACTCGGACGGCACAGCGGCCCGAAGTGGGGTCTGAGTGTGTGGTGCAGCACATACCTGCTTACGTCGAAGGGCAGAGTGAGTGTGCGGAGGCGTCAGTGCGTCCAGTACACAGCCACTGCTGCCCGCTGGCGATGAAAGAGGGGCTCGGGAGTGACAAGGCATGGCGGCGTCGTTGACTGCCAAGCGTGCCCTCTTGGGGCCCAGAGGTTCCAGAAATTGCTCACGGAACAAAAAGAAAAGGAATCAATGATTCTCCGCCTGGCCCTCCACCGGGGGAAGGAGTGGCGCCTTCGCCATCTCCTGAAGAGTAACTAGATCCACCTCTGGGCCGCCCGTCTCAGGGTCGTTTGCACCGTCGCTTGCCTCGTGGTTTGGCAGCGGCCTGGACGGGCGGGGTTTGCTTTCTACGACTTGCTCCGTGCTGAGGCCAGGATGGTTGCTGCTGCTGGGGCTTAGCGGGAGCGGAGGATGGCGCAGAAGGCCGACCTCGGCGACGAGTAAACGGATGATCTGCGGCCGGTGGACGGGTGGGAGCTGCAGCGGTCCGCCGGGGCAGGATGTGTCGGATGGCCTCCGTCTGCTTCTGTGCGGCCGAGAACTGCTGGGCAAAGCTCTTGACCGCGTCGCCGAACAACCCAACCTGGGAAAGAGGGGCATTCAGGAACCGATATTTATTGGTGTCCCTCATATCCGCCAGGTTGAGCCAAAGGTGGCGCTCCTGGACCACCAAGGTGGACATCGCCTGACCGACTGAACATGCGGTTTCATTCGTCGCCCAGAGGGCGAGGTCGGTTGCTACACGGAGCTCCCGAAGGAGCTGTGGGTCAGAACCACCCTCGTTCATGTCCATGAGCGCCTGGGCCTGGTGGACCTGCAAGAGCGCCATGGCATGGAGGGCGGAAGCAGCCTGTCCACAGGCCTTGTAAGCCCTCGTCGTTAGACCGGACGAGAACTTACAGGCCTTGGACGGGAGGCGTGGATTACCCCGCCAAGAGGAGGCGGACACCGGACACAGTTGCATCGCGACGGCCCGCTCCACTGGGGGGATATCCACATGCCCCGCCGGCGAGGGGGGAGGAGCTATACGGTGCCTTCCACGTCCTAGAAAGCTCCTCATGCACTTCCGGAAAGAAAGGTACCGGGGCGGCGCACTGAGAACCAGCATGGCCCTCCCCGAGAAACCAATCGTCCAACCGAGAAGGTTCGGGATGGGTGGAGGGTTCCACACAAGCCCAACCTTCTCGGCGGCCCGGGAAAGCATAGCCACCCATTCTGGATCAGTCTCGGACAACGCTACACGCCCCGAGGGGGGTAACGCAGCCGAGTCGTCATCTCCAGAGGACTGAAGCTCCCCCTCCGATGCTGCGATCGACATCTGGTCGTCAGGAGGAGCCCCAAAGGAAACGGCTGGTCGTTCCGGAGAAGGACCAAGACGTTCACTAAGGGACTCCAGTGGCAACAGCGCATGTGAGGCTTGAGGGGCCCGCGAAGGCTGACTCGATGGGGAAGCCCTCACGGTAATCCTCAGATCACCCTGGTCATGCACCGAAGTAGGTCTATTCTGCGGGGCAGAATAAACACTAGATCGGGGCATAGGCGAGGGGACTGCACCTCCCTTGAGGTAAGCGAGTCTCGATCTAAGCGCTGAGATAGTCATATTCCCGCAATGAGAACATGAACTATCCACAAAAGCTGCCTCAGCGTGTTGAATCCCCAAACACGAGAGGCAACTTCTGTGGCCATCTGCTGGCGCCAGGGAACGACGGCATCCAGAAACGCACAAGCGGAATGACATCTTGAAAAAGACACAGGGTCACGCTTGTGTTGCTCTTTTAGTAAAGAAAAAAAATAGAAACTCTCTGAGTGCTGAGGCACCCAGGGGTAGCCGCGGTGTGAATAACACACAGGGAAAACGCCCACCAATACCGACACACACACAATACACAAACAGCAGTGCTGTGAAAACAGCAGTTGAGAGCTGCAATGCTCGCGGCCACCGCTGATCGCGCCTTCACACCAACACGATTGAGAGTCTTCTCGTTCTCAATAAGCAGTCTGTAGGTTCAGAAGTCAAACAAAAGCTCGGCTCCGGAATGTGAAAGACAATGTGTGCGTGTGCCCGCTTCCTGTTTATACCCGCGCTGCGGGGCGGGGGCGCGTGACGTGATTCACGCATGCCAACGTTCATTGGCTCGTTCTGTAGACACTCGAAGTTGATAGGGCTCCCTGAAGTGATCCCAATTATGTCGTCACGTCGACGTTACATCGAACGTGAGCGACTGGAAGGGAATTCATAAACACAGTCTGAGATCACGGTGAGTAGTTCATCTTAATGTGCTGAGAAACAAAAGCTGCTTTTCCACCTTCAGAAAAGGTTCCAGTTGTGTTTCCACTTGATCCTGGTACGGCACGGCACAATTACATACCATTCTCGGCCCTGAACTCTCAGCACACTTGGCTAACCGTGCCGAACCGTGATGGTTGAATGTGTTTACTAGTGGTGGAAATTTGGATTCTTTCCAGAGATTCGTTCATTTTCAGTTCGTTCACCAAAATGATTTGTTGAGTGATTTGTTCAGTGACAATTTCTTCCTATTGCATAAATACGCCAGCAGGGGGCGAAAAAGAGTCATTGTCTTAAAGGTTCTGTAAGCGATGTCGGGAGACGTAACCTCTTGTTGATGTTTGAATTATTGTCAAACAAAACGGAGACTAGCTAGACCCTCCCTCCTCCTCATCCCGTCTCCTCCCCCTCCCATCCGTGATTTGTGTGGGCATAAAGGAAAGTCAAAGTAGTCAATACAAGCAAAGTACAGTTTTATTGATACTTCATTCAATGTGTAATGTCACCAAGTTAGCTAAGTGCTTATATAAATTGCAGAACAGAATGCAGAAAAAGAGAAACATTATTTGAAAATAGTTTCGCCACCGGAGATTATAATTATAGTTCCCATACAAGGACGCAATAATAGCAAGATAACGTTAGCTTCGAAAAACCATCAGTGCAGCATTCCTTGGACAGTTTCTGCTTAAGGATTCAAAAAACCTAGCATACGTTTCTGACCCTTTCTACACTATTGGACATTGAACTGGGTTCACAACCTTGGGATGTTCAGTTGATTTCCCAGCGATGGCATCATCTAGTTTTTGTTTTTTTTTGGATTTTGCTGAGAAGTCTATAAGAGCTACAGGAGCAGCAGTAATCTGGAAAAAAATAAAAGCATGAAGAACAAAGTACTGCCCTATTACTGGAAATGACAAAAATAACTGAAAATATTTAACATTCATCATATGGTCCATAATATTTAAGATATGACATTGCAACTACAATTTGTGTTGTTTGTATTAGTCTAAGACAAACCATATGAATTGTGGTTGCAGTGTTAGATCATACTTTCCCTGTCTTACCCACACAAGCGTGTTTTAGTATTGTGTATGTGACTTTAAATGTATGGTGTATGCTGAGAACAGTAGTGTATGCTGAGCACTTGTGTACTTTAACCTCTGTTCATTATTGTTTTCGTTATTAAATTAAAGAAAGAGTCATCGTCTGCCTCCTTCCTTGACAACTGTCATTTCCCTTAGTAAAGTAGGGTACAAAACAAAATAAATGTTATGTATTAGGGCTGTCACTTTACGTTCGAAAATCGATTGCACAATCGATCAGACCAACCAACGCAAGTTTCGAAAACGAAAATAGAGAATCGATTATAACGGTCTTTTTTCTCGGAGCGCATCCAGCTCGTGACGATACGCGCGCAGCGAACGCGCCTCTCACAGCAACTGCAGGCTCTGACAAACACACAAAACAGCAAATTCTTCTTCTTCATAATGTGTCTCTTTTTACAACAAGACTGAATTCTGCCGGTATTATATGCAGACAGTCTCAAGCAGATACAGATTCGGGCTGCGGTCTACAATCGCCTACGTAGGCGAAATTTGTTTGACATTTCTAATCGTAAACACAGCCATGTTGAAGACTGCAGTAATGTTTTTCATTTATGTTATGACAGTCCACTCTGCTTATTGTTTTTCTAAGTTATGTTGAACTTTATTGAAGTTTGTTGAACTAAGTTTTTTTATAAGTTATGTTGAACTTTATTCTTGTTCAAACAGACGCTGTATGAAGCAGTACTTAAAGTATTGAATGAAAATGTCCCTGAAACATCTGTGCATTATTAGGCAAATATTGCATTTATTTCACTTCAGCTGTGGTAAAGTATGCAAACACCACGTGAGCGGTCACTACGGGAACCAGAAAGTGTCCGACTTCACCTCTCCGTTTGCAGCTCCTCCCCGCCTGCACGCGGCTACTCTCGCCGATCGGTTACATCCCAGCTAACAAAAATTGTGCGGGCCGAAAGCGGCCCGATTAAGGCTAAAACACTCGGCCGATCCTCGGCATGAATCTAGGTCCGATTGCTCTGCGAGCGCTCTAACGCGGCCCGATTAAGGCTGTCACAGACAATAGCCTATGTATGCCATTAGAGTAGTAAAACAAGAAATATATTTTTAAAATCTAATGTTTTCCTAATAGTAAATTGTCCTTTTTTTGTATACCATCAATAGAAAGTCTGTAATTTAATCTTTTTTTTTTTATTCTTAGTTTTTTATCTTAAAATATTTATTGACCCGATTTAAAATATTATAATTTCATAGTCTTCAGAGATTCACGTTTTGATTTGTTTCAAAAACACATTTTTTTGTTTCAAAAACACATTTTTTGTTTCAAAAACGTGCACTTTGAAACCCATTTTCAAAGGTTTGCGGTTTCAGACAAAAATTATATTGAATTATATTGAATGTAAAAAGTAAAACGTTTTACACTGAAAACATAGGCTACTGATGACGTTCAACACATTGAATACATTTTGTATAGAAAGTTGTATATCATAAACATGTCAGCTCTGTACTTTTTTTGCAATTAAAAAAAGTGCTTCCTTCCTCATTATCATGCATCACATGAAAAAAAAAAGGAGTAAAATGAGTCTCTGATCCAAAACCCACAACAGATGGCGCTAATTCGAGCCGCAAATAAAGAAGAAGGAGAAGGAGAAGAAAAAGAGTTTCAGTGTCGAGTCTTCTGAGGTGAGGAGAGCAGTTCACGGTATTTCTCATATTTACACAACCATCACACACACTTTATACAGTTTGATTAAGCGACAGGCTCATTTCTGTATTGTTTTCATCGATCACAGCGATACTTGTGCGTCTTTTCTGGCGTCTTCCTTCTGAAATAAACATTTAGTGCAGCAGCAGCGAGCATGAGGAGAATATGTTGAGTTCATTCAGACCTGAGCGATGTTGTGTTCGTTTGTGTGATTGACTCGATGTTTGTGTGAGAACTGTTACTGAATGTCAAGAGTTAAGGTTTGAGATCTCCCCTCTGAGTTTGAGAGGGGAATTGATGCTGCAGCCGTTTTATTTAATCTTTAATAACTATAAATCGATAAGAATAGACATGCAATGTCTACCAAAAACATAAATGTAAATGTAATCAAATGTGTTACTTCACACTGTTAAAATATACTGGAACATATACTGCTGCTAAATTTCAAATGTTTTTTTTTTTTCTGACCATTGTTAATATTTGGAAGAAATGACATTACGATGTTTATTCTTTCTTTATTTCTAGATATCTGCCTAATATTGTAATGGAAAAAGCAGGATTGTGTTCTGGTTAGCCATAAAATATGTTATAAATTTGCATCAGTTACTTTACTTCAGACAGACAGACATAAATGCGTGTAGTATAAAAACAAATTCAGGAACTTATATTATTTATTTTGTCAGATCAGCTCCTCCCACTGTAATCACATCATCAGTGAAGCTCCTCCCACTGTAATTCTCCAATAAATGCTGTAAATCCCCATCAGCTACAAGTGAAGACGAGCATCAGAGCATCAGGAAGAGCTGAAATCTGCAAAGACTGAGTTTATTAAAGAGGACAGAGAGAACATGAGTGATCCAACACCCTGCAGAATGAAACACACTGAAGATCCTGAAGAACAAAGAGGTTGGTGTTTATTCTTCATTCATTCATGATGCTGAAGAACATTCATGTTAGAAACATTCAAGCACTTCATCACATTTAGATAAACGGTTACACCATTAAATGGGTACACATGTTTTTTTGTTTGTTTTCAACAAATGGTGAGTAAAGGCAGGTTTGCATCAGCAATCAGCAAAACCAGATTTGTAGTTAATAGTAACATTGTATTTGTCATAAATAACAGAAGTTCCCTTTCGAATAGGAACTCGTACTGCATCCTCTAGTGCAGTGGTTCTCAAACTTTTTACACCCAAGTACCACCTCAAATTTTTACCATAGAAAATATGTGGCTCGCAAGTACCACCATAATAACCAATATGAAAATACAGTAGAGTAGTAGGCGTAACTATTCAGCTACAGTTATGCACAGCTCAAAAATGAGGCAGCATTATTTCTAATAAGAATATTTATTATTGCCAGCCACTTAACACTGCACTGTGCAAAAACTTTAATGATTAAATTAAAATGCATTGCACCTAGGGCTGGGCGATAAGACGATAATGATAATTATCGCAATTTATAATTTTTTCGATAAAACGATATCAAGAGTTCGATAAATGTTCGATTATGTTTATGCGCCAAAATCAGAACGAAACTCATTTTAACCGCGCCGCAAATAATAATATTCAGCAAACCTTCTAGTAGCCTACTTTCTTCAATCTGTCTCTCTTCTCCAGTGGGTTGGGCTAATCCAAAAGAAGTGAAAACAAGGGGGGTGTTCTGAAGACAGACTGTTACCTGTGAAACAGGGGTGCTCTGAAAACACCCCCATTAGCAATTAGTGCTTTCCACCTGATGAAATGATCGCGGCAAAACCATAGACTGTAAAAAAAAAATAGGTAAAAACTAATGAAATGAACGCTGCAAAAAATCGACCAATCAGAATTTTGGTCGAGCAAGAACGTATCGACCAAATAATTGACTAATCTACTGGGAGATTACAGCCCTAGTTTCCGGTGAACTGGGAAAGGAATAGGGTTACTAACCCTAACTTACTTACACAATGTGTATCTGATATGAATAAAACGTCGTCTTAATTATAATGGAAAGGATTATTTTTCCTGTTTCCATAGACAACAGTATAACAGACGCAATTGGCCCCTTTACGGACCTTTAAATGAAAGCGTTGCTAGGCCTTCTCCTGCTATAAAGAGTTGTCCGCTGGGATAAGCTTTAATACTGAGCGTAGTTCATGTATTTCAGTAATTCAACTTAAAAGGTGAAACTAATATATTATTATGTAGACTCACTACATGCAAAGTGAGATATTTCAAGTCTTTATTTGTTATAATTTGGATGATCATGGCTTAGCCTACAGCTTATAAAAACCCAAATTCAAAATTAGAATATTGTGAAAAGGTTTCATAAGCTGTAAGCCATAATCATCCAAATTATAACAAATAAAGTCTTGAAATATCTCACTTTGCATGTAATGAGTCTGTATAATATATTATCTCACTTTGCATCTAATGAGTCTATATAATATATTAGTTTCACCTTTAAGTTGAATTACTGAAATAAATTAACTTTTGCACGATATTCAAATTTTTCGAGTTTCACCTGTAGAAAATTAACAAGTTTTAAAACTAGTTAAACTAGTGTGTTGAGCATCGTCGAGAGGTTAACCCTGGAGAACCCAAGAACCCTTTTCTTCTTTGGAAAATTATGAACTATGCATTCAATTACTTGTATAAGTTCACTGAACACAAAAATATCCACTTTTTCAATTTTAACACTTTATTCCCTAATTTAGGATTATGGCCAAATTTGACCCATTGGGCTTTAGGCGTATCATTTCAAAGAATCACAATAACAAACACTGTCAATGCAAACTATTTGAAAGTTCACGTCAGGCAACTCAAAGCCTTTCTTTCGCCAACTGTAAGTTTTTGCGGCACGATTTGTCTCCATCTGTGGGCTAGCAGTCTCGGCAAACGGCACATCTTCATCACTGGACGAGTCACTGTCTTGGGCAGAAGATTCACCACCATAACTTTCATGCGGTTGAAACAATTCATCAGAATCGCTACTGCTGTCCAATTCAGGGCCAAAGTCACTATCATCAGCTTCAAGTTGCTCCAATACTTGTCTTACAGTGATCTTTCTCTGTTGCTTTCCCTGTCCTGAAAAGGGAGCGGCCATACTCCCTGAAAAGATATACTACTTTATTAGTCTCTGGCCCTGTACTACTGAGGTAACTTAGTAAAATATATTATACTAATTAAATTATTTCAAGGCTTTAGCCAAATACAGGACTGTCACCATTCTCCATCAAAGTCACTAAAAGAACCAAAGGGTCATTTTTGACCCGACATTTTTTTTACCCATACATCCAGAGGGTCATTTTTGGCTCATTTTTCACTCTTTAGCTCAGAGTTGCTAATTTATCCAAAAAGAATATAAAATGTACTTCTAGGCATTCTGCAAGCTAATACTAAATAGATTAACAAAAAATACACTATTTTACCAACCGCTGGTTTGCTGAGAAGACGATTTTGTTTGGGAAGTTTACCAGCTCAACAAAACAGCATGTGATCAGCCATCTTGTTACTACCACTCTGGCACTTGTGAGTTCAATATTCATCCACTAGGTGTCTCTATGCAGGGGCCAGAAGTGGCACTCTGGGCTTTTGAAGTTAAATTTGATTTTTTTTTTTTGTTTGTTCATTTTGGGTAGCAGCAATTAACAACGGCCAAATTTGACCCCGTGGGTTCTCGGAATCGGATTGGATTAACCCCCTGAGGATTTTTTTTCACAGCAGCAAAATAAACTTAAACTACTCCGTCATTTATGGTCATACAGACTTAAGAAATATGAAAAAATAAACTGTTAAATGTCTACTTTTTTATGTGTCCACTTACAAGCGAAAAAAACAAACAAACGTGTTTTTGTAAAATAAAGAAAATAAACAAAGTGTGCTTTCTGCCTGTCCATCTCGGTGAACTTTTTTTTTGGAGCATGTCTCTAAACTTAAACAAAACTCAGCGAATACTATTCACCCAGGCATGAGCAATATATCTTTATAATCATTCAATTGTGTACTTTTAAATTATCTAATTCAAAAAACTAAATCAAATATTCTCTGTCTATGTAATATGTATGAAAAGAGAGAGATGTCAGTCGTTCTCATCTCAGCTCATTATTTTTAATGTAGACCATTTCAATAGCAGCATTACAACGGGGCAAAAAAAAGTGTTTTGCGTTAATTTTTAATAAAAAATGTACGCGTTAAACATCTCAAATTAATTGCAAAGATTAACGCGTTAATTCCCCCAGCCCTAATAAAAAGATATGTCTTAAAGGGATAGTTCACCCAAAAATGAAAATTCTGTCAGCAATTACTTTCAACCCCGTAAGACCTTCGTTCATCTTCGGAACACAAATTAAGATATTTTTGATTAAATCTGAGAGCTGGATCACCACTCCATAGGCTTCTAAGTGATTGGAACTTGCCTGCCCAGAAAAGTTATTAAAGACATCGTTAAAATAGTCCAAGTGACTACAGTGGCTCAATCTTAAGTTTATCAAGCGACGAGAATACTTTTTGTGCGCAAAAAAAATAAAAAAAAAGACTTTATTCCACTATTCATTTCCTTCTCTCTGGGCCTCGAGTTAGTTCACATAGTGTAATGCTGCGTTCACACCAAACGCGAAAATGCGTCTGGCGCGAGTGATTTCAATGTTAAGTCAATGGTAAACGCGTCTGGAGGTCTTGCGGCGCGAATGAGGCGTTTAGCGCTTCGCGGTAGATGCGAATTTGCCTCATTCGCGCGTCTAGTTCGCGCGAATGACGCGAATTGAGCGTCTGGCGCGTTTCACGCGTCAAGCGCGAATTGTGCTTTTTGTGCATCACGCGTTTGACGCGAATTCGCGTCTGACGCCCGAGTTGAAAAATCTGAACTTCTGCGTCAATTCGCGCCGCGTTAACCAATCAGGAGCCTGCCTGCTTGCTGCTGTCACGTGGTGAACTGACAGTTTAATGTTATTTTATGTTTGGCCTCAATAAATTATTTTGTAATATGACTAAAATGCACAACAAAGCAAATCTTTCACATAAAAACTCGATTTCAATATGAGAGATAGCCTACTCATTTGTATTGAATGCTATTTATTCCATATCTATTCTAGATTAGCCTATATAAAACTTTATTAATCTAATGTAAAGACACCAAACACAATTAAGTGTATAAAAACTTTTCAAAAAAATCACAGGACAGGTTTCACTTCTGGAGGCTGCAGCTCCATTTATTATCAAAACAAAAATAAATCACAGATTAGGTGCGGGCGAGGGTGAACCTCGCGCCGGGCTGTACAGCGCGGGCTCGTCATGCAGAGACCACTCGAGACCGAGGCTTATACGGCCTACGCTGTCCTCGTCAGCGTCCTCATCGTTAGGTCCACCAAACCTACCTCCTGGAGCAAATTGTGAAACTCCTGAAACCCTCCGGAGGTTTTGGTGGACCCGAGTACAGCGACGATGTCCCCTACGCAGCTGTTTCTGCTCTCCAGAGCATATACGAGCGGTGACTCTCTCGATTAATGCTAATGCTCGATAAACATCTGAAAAAGATGGCCGCCAACAGCTTTCGAAACTTTCGCCCCCGGACTTCGCCTTTGACGCGCGTAAATTTCGCTTCAAACTTTTGATTTTACGCGCGTCAATTTCGCTCTTGACGCGCGAATGCACACAAAGTGGTCACGTGTATAACTAGACGCGGCAGGCGCGAATTTTGACGCATTTTCGCGTTTGGTGTGAATGCAGCATAATAGTCTGTGTTGCACGTCACGCGTAGGCTCACTATCGGCCGACGCTGGTCATGTGTGTGATACGTCATGGTAGTTGGTCGAATCCGAGGTACCACAAGAGAAATTGAAGATGAAGATCTAAGAGCGCGTGAAGGAGTGTAAACATGGAGAAGTTGTGTAAGATACTGGGGTGCAAGATTATGAAGTGCCTTATAGGGGTGTGCGATATGACGATTTTTGATCGTGGACGATTAAAATGTCTCCACGATCTGCTTTTGAAGAAATATCGTAGAATCGTGCATTATATCTGTTCTGGCGCCTCTGTCCCGAACATACTGAACAACGCGACGTATATTCACATAAAACGTTAACGCAGCGGAACAGGAGAATGCAGTTCACAAAAGTTCATAATTTGCATGTGCTTTAATGCCTTGTCGGTTAAACATTTAATTCGCGTGCTGATGCGCTGTTCTAACGTATGCGTTCCTCAGCGCGTACATGTGAAGCTCAAATGCACTAAAAGCCTGTCTACCAGCGCCTGGATACTGGACTATAAGTTATCTTTCGAGTCTTATTGTGCTTATACTGTCAAATACACACAAGGTTTACATAAAGTCGGTTATGTCTAAAGTGAAAGCAAACTTGAGAAAATTGAGAGAAAAACTGCTTGTCAAATGCGTGTATAATTAGACGCGTCACGCGCAACTCTTTTAAAGAGACAGTATAGTAAACACGCTGCCGCTTGTCCTTAAAGGGATAGTTCACCCAAAAATAAAAATCTATCATAATTTACGCACTCTAATGTTGTTCCAAACCTGTATTAATTTCCTTCTAATATTTCTAATATTTTTCTAATATTAATATTTTGAAGAATGTGGCTATCCAAACTGTAGCTGGTCCCCATTGACTTCCATAGGAGAAAAATATATATGGTAGTCACCGGGGTACATCAACTGTTTGGTTACCCACATTCTTCCAAATAACTTTTATTTTCAACAGAAGAAAGAAACTTATTCGAGTTTAAAACAACTTGAGAGAGTAAATTATGATAATTTGAATTTTTAGGAGAACTATCCCTTTAATGTTAATAAAACAATGCAAAGAGAAAATCACACTGCTCTTGACTGATAACTTTAATAGTAGCTTTAATACGTATCAATGTATAATTTATACAGTGAAGTCTGTTTTTTTTTTCATATTTGTTCATTTAATTACTTCAATGCTACTGTTAAATACACCTACTGAAGCTGAAAACATAAAGCACTGTTTTGCCTATTTAATTTGTATATTAAGTTGTGTATATGTAATGTGTATCTTTAATCTTAATATATAATAACAAAGAAAATAATGACAAATATTTTTATCTTTGCCCCTGTCTGCCATTTTTTTATATTTTTTTTACCTAAGGCTTTGTTTTTAAAATATGGACATTAGTTTGGCTGTAATGCTCAGTCACAAAATAGTAAAACCAACATAAAAAGAATCGTGATAAAATCGTTAATCGTGATTTTCCTGAAAAAAAATCGTGATATGATATTTTTGCCATATCGCCCACCCCTAGTGCCTTATAAGTAAGAAGCAGGATCTTGAATTCAACTCTATACTTTACTGGAAGCCAGTGCAATTGCTGAAGAACTGGAGAAATGTGCTCAGTAGAAGGTGTTCTAGAAAGAACACGAGCTGCAGAATTCTGAACCAACTGAAGCTTGTGTAGCAATTTGGAGGGAACACCTGTGAGAAGAGCATTACAGTAGTCTATATGTGAAGTGACTAGTGCGTGAATAAGAACTGCAGTATTATTATTTGAAAGAAAGGGACGGAGACCGTTAATATTTCACAAGTGGAAGTATGCAATCCGTGTGATTTAATTTGAGCTTCAAAGGATAATGTGCTATCCATGATGACACCCAAACGTTTGACCTGTGAAGAAGGACAGATTGCAGTATTGTCTCAATGTACAAAGAAAGACAATTAGATTTAGACAAAACAGATCTAGTGCCAACAAGCAAAGCCTCAGTCTTGTTGCCATTTACCTTCCAGAAGTTAGCTGAAAGCCAATCTTTAATTTCAGCTGAACAGCTAGACAAAGATGGTGGTGGAAAAGAACCAGTGGGTTTGGCAGACAGGTAAAGTTGGGTGTCATCCGCATAACAGTGGAAATTAATACCATATTTCTTCAAAATATAACTAAGAGGGAGCATATAAATAATGAAAAGAAGCGGGCCCAAGACTGAACCTTGGGGAACACCAGTGGTGACTGTAGAGGTTTTTGATCGAAAACCTTTAATACCAATAGAAGCTAACCTGTGAAGAAGTATCTTATGTGAGACAGTATCAAAGTCTCAAGTCTAGAAGGACAAGTATGGATAAAAGTCCAGAGTCAGCTGCCAACAGTAGATCATTGGTTATTCTGACAAGAACAGTTTTAGTGCTATGGTGGGGACGAAAGCCTGATTGAAATTCTTCATACAAGTTATTATTGGAATGATGTTCATGAATTAGAATTGCAATACACTTTTCCACTACCTTAGAGATAAATGGTAAATTTGTAATTGCATGAAAATGATCAAAATTAAATGATCACACCCTGGTTTCTTAAGTATGGGAGTAATAATAGCAGATTCAAGATATGGAGATACAGAACCAGAAACAAGTGAAGCATGAACAATTTTAGTAACTGGAAGATTTACCGAAAATTACTTACGGTTTTCTTTTCTTTTTTCATTTCAGACCTGATGGAAGTGAAGGAGAGTGAAGAACTGAGTGAAGTGAAGGAGGAGAGTGAAGAACTGAGTGAAGTGAAGGAGAAGAGAGAAGAACTGAGTGAAGTGAAGGAGGAGAGTGAAGAAATGAGTGAAGTGGAAGAGGAGAGTGAAGAACTGAGTGAAGTGAAGGAGGAGAATGAAGAACTGAGTGAAGTGGAGGAGGAGAGAGAAGAACTGAGTGAAGTGAAGGAGGAGAGTGAAGAACTGAGAGAAGTGAAGGAGAAGAATGAAGAACTGAGTGAAGTGGAGGAGGAGAGTGAAGAACTGAATGAAGTGGAGGAGGAGAGTGAAGAACTGAGTGAAGTGGAGGAGGAGAGTGAAGAACTGAGTGAAGTGAAGGAGGAACATGTTAAACCTGGAGAAAAACCTTTAAGTTGCTCAAAGACTAAAAAGACATCTTTAAAGAAAAGAGACAAGAAATCTACAACCTGCACTCAGTGTGGAAAAAGATTAGTAGATAAATACAGTCTTGAGATTCACATGAGAATCCACACCGGAGAGAAGCCGTTCACATGTGATCAGTGTGGGAAGAGCTTTGCATACAAACAAAGTCTTGAGCTTCACATGAGTGTTCACACTGGAGAGAAGCCACATGTATGCCATCAATGTGGGAAGAGTTTTGTGCTATCACTTCGCCTTAAGAATCACATGAGAATCCACACTGGAGAGAAGCCGTTCACATGTGATCAGTGCGGGAAGAGTTTTGCATACAAAAAAAGTCTTGAGCTTCACATGAGTGTTCACACTGGAGAGAAGCCACATGTATGCCATCAATGTGGGAAGAGTTTTGTGCGATTACTTCGCCTTAAGAAACACATGAGTGTTCATACTGGAGAGAAGCCGTTCTCATGTGATCAGTGCGGGAAGAGGTTTTCATACAGAGAAAATCTTATTGTTCACATGAGGAGACACACTGGAGAGAAGTTGTTCACTTGTAATTGCTGTGAAAAGATATTCTCAAGCAAACAACATCTAGAGATTCACATGAGAGTTCATACTGGAGAGAAACCGTTCACATGCGATCAGTGCGGAAAGAGTTTTCCATACAGAGAAAGTCTTAAAGTTCACATGAGGATCCACACTGGAGAAAGACCGTTCACATGTGATCACTGCGGGAAGAGTTTCAAACAATTGGCACAACTCAGAGCACAGGAATATCCACACCAGAGAGAAGCCTTACACATGTAATCAGTGCGGGAAAACGTTTCTTTGGGCATTAGCCTTGAAGACACACCTGACGGTTCATACGAAGGAGAAGCCGCATTCATGTTCTGTATGTGGGAAGAGTTTTTCACTGCTGGCATATTTACATAGACATGAGAAAATTCACACTGGCGTGAGAGATTATGTGTGCTTTGAGTGTGGGAAGTCTTTTATTTCAGTGGGCTTTTTAAAACAGCACCAGAGAATTCACACAGGAGAAAAACCTTACAAGTGTTCACACTGTGACAAGAGATTCAGTCAGTCATCACATCTAAAAAGACATGAGAGGATCCACACTGGAGAGAAGCCGCACACGTGTGATCAGTGTGGAAAGAGTTTCTCTGTTAAAGCTCAACTAAAGCTACACATGAGGATCCACACTGGAGAAAAACCTTACAAGTGTTCACACTGTGACAAGAGATTCAGTCAGTCAGCAAATCTAAAAAGACATGAGAGGATCCACATTGGAGCGAAGCTGCACACGTGTGATCATTGCAGGGCGAGTTTCTATTTTAAAAGTCACCTAGAGCTACACATGAAGATCCATGCAGTGGAGAAGCCACATCACAGCGGTCTGAAATCACGGTAAGTAGTTCATCTTTATGTGCAGTGTGGTGATCATCTTGCCATCTACATCATACAGTTGATTCGTGTTCCATAAACTTTATTTATTTTGAAAACAATCATAAATTTGGAAAACAAGTAAATTAAATCAGAGACCGATCTAATCACCTCCACAGTCTCAAAACTGTGTCCCTTTCCCCAATTGGCCACACCTTCATCTGACTACTGTCTAAATCACACTGACATCATAGGTTCAGACCACCTCATTACATCATTAGAGGAAAACAGAAACTTAAATAAATGCATATAAATTCATACACGTATAACATTTTAAACAAAATAATTCACAGGCTCCTACAGTGCTGAAACAACAAAGTAGTTTCCTTTCATCCGCGATGAGCATCAGGACATTTTGTTGTTTTCATTGATATCTGCTTGGAAAGTTTTTCATTATTATTAGAAAGTAGGTGCAAGCAGGGCCTAAAACTAACTTTTTGTCACACCTGTGATAAAAGAAAATAGGTTTTACCTGCCATGACACAGTTATGACACTAGGGCTGTCACTTTTGAGAAAAATCAAATTCAAACGGGTATCAAATATCAAGCAAAGTATTTGAATAAATTCGAATATCTATGAGATAAAAAAAACATGTAAGTAGCATTTATTTAGAAATGACAGTTCTCCGTTACGAACGGGACAGTTCTCCATTACGAACGCTCTGAAAGCGGCACTAAAAGACTGCTATAAAACTTTAAAGACCTCAAACAGTCTTTAAATTTATTTTCGTTTTGTATTAATTGTATCTTAATTTTAATCAGTGTTTCATCAACCAATTGCCTGGATTTAATAAATAAGAAATATAATAGAAAATAGATAATCACCACACAGAGGCGCCAGCGCGTGAACTGGAGCTCGTCTCATAAATAAACCGAAACTCAGCGCACAAGGGAGCCTACTTGCCTCACAGATCTGAGAAATATAGAAAGCTTGAAATGTCTACTTTTAAACAGAACAATTCAAAACGAAAGAAAACAGACTGTTCTCTGCTTATGTAATCCGTATGAAATGTGCATTTTTCTCTGGTGCGTTCACTACTGCGTAGATTGTGGGTCAGCATCGTCAACTTCATCTTTGCAGCCGACACTGACACAGAAAACACTTGTTTATTAGTAAACAATTAATGTCTCCTTGCTATATCTGACATATTCATAGTCATTACTTTTGCCGGTTCTTTGTGACCGCTTTTAGGTGCTTTATTGGCAGCGCCACCCTTACATGTTACCTGAACGCGTCAGCACCGAAAACATGGAGATTTTTTTTCTTTTTGGGGGCATTTTGTTTGTGTTCAGGCTTTCTCAGTTGTCTTTAGGTTAATGTTTCAGTTAATAGTTTTTCAGTTAATTTTTTCAGGGGTATAGGCTAGAGGAGCAGCATGTACTCTCGCGGCTGTAGACGGTAATGTTTTCTCTTGGTTTATGTCAGTCAGTATGAATAAATTTTGATATTGAAAATATTCTACTTTACCATCTACGGTGTAGAACCCAAAATATTTTCAGACACTACTTTTTAGATGAGTTGGGGTCGTAATTGTCCGCTCAGGCTGGCCGTTCTGTGTGTTATCTTCCATTTCCAAAACAGGGTGGCTTTTGGCTATTATTCGCTTAATTTGGTCATGGGCCTACGCTACAATACGTTTAGAGCGCCCGCTACTGGATGAGATGGCAAACAATAAAATAAAAAACAAACGGTCTGACTGAGGCAACAATAGACTCGTTAAATACAATCTGTAGTTCGAGCCTTCTGACACCCAAAGCGAAATGCGCATGTGATTGGACAGAAAGTGAGGCTTCGTTTGTCATCGATCACGTGACTCTAGTAAACTGATACACGCCCCGATACGGGGCTTCACTAGAAATTGTGTCGCTTGTATGATATGCGCATCGAAGCTTCAGTGTCATATGTAACATCACTAGCACGCGCTCTCCTCAGTTTCACCATAACTGATTGTGTGGGGCATGACTCATTTCCAGTCATTAAGGGCAACGCATGTTTGGGAATAATAAATGTGGGGTCGGATCTTCTATTCCGAGGAAATCCTCTCTATGGAGAATGGACTCTCGGGTACTAAAAACTGTACCCGACCCGAATCACTATTTACCTGAACCCGACGTGCATAATTTTTATTTTTTTTTTTTGAAAAACCCGACCCGAGAAAACCAGACCCGATAAAATTAGACCCGAGTCCGACCCGTCCTGATGGCATTTCCTTTAGGCATCTGAGCAAGGTTTATAAGCCACTGACTCGATTCCCAGGATGTGTCTGTGGTCCTCAGCCCCTTTTGAGCCTATAGGTAGTATTGATATAAAGCTCCTTTCGCTAAAGGCTGCTTTATTATTGACTCTTTCAACGTGAACTTCATGATTTGTTGATTTATAACTCCATAAATCAACAAATAATTTATAATTTATAAAACCAATCCAGTGTTTGTGCCTAGAGTAAGCTAAATTAAGTCTGCTCTCGTCCTGTAAACCGGTGGATATACTGGCTTACCATCCGCCAGCTTTTTCATCATCTGAGGATGAGTGGCGTCACTGTCTCACTATTTTTTAATGAAAATACAAAGGAAGAGTAATCAATCAGTTGTTTCTTGGGCTGATTCTCATAAGGGTAAACCTATTTCACAGGGTAGTGGAAGCTATAATATTCGGTTGTAATAGCATGGGACTCTTCCGGAGGGGCTAAAAGCTCATTCTGCCAGAGGTATGGTAGTTTGTTAAAAAAGAAACAAAGTTTTCACATAAGCTTCCATTCTGTTCAGGGAATAGTTGTGATCGATTACTGTTTGTATTAGTACCATAGTTTTCCGACAAATGTGATGAAATGGTTTATAGTCTAATATACCGTATATACCGTATATGGAAGATTATTTATTCCTTCAGCAATTATGCTGTTAAACATTGAGCTGAGGAAATAATTATGGACTGATCTGTTCTTGGCACTATGCACTTTAGGAGCTACGGATATGTGCAATTCATTTTCTATTTACTTTTTACTGTATATTTTTTTATTTACTTTTTCTCTTTTTTTATTCTGCTTTTGATGTCTTTTTATTTATAAACTGTCCTTGGACCCGGACCCTATCATGTTACCCTTGTTATATACTACATGCTATGGCTGTGTGAATGGTTGTATGTCTAGACGGTGTACTGTAGTGAATTGCCCTTAGGGGATTAATAAAGCTATCTGTATCTGTATACCCGACTATAAGACGACCCTGAATATAAGACAACCCCCCATTTTCCAGACTTATTTTTGGGACAAAAAGAGATTTTTGAGGAAAAAAATCTGGTTTTCAACAGAAAATAATTTTATTTGAAAATTGCTGTGATAATTCATTCTCTCTCTACCAGCACGCGCGCGCACCTTTCTCTCTCTCTTTCTCGCTCTGCGTCTCACGTGCGCACCTCTCTCTCTCTCGCTCTGTGTCTCGCGCGCACCTCTCTCTCTCGATCTGCGTCTCGCGCGCACCTCTCGCTCGCTCTGCGTCTCGCACTGCAGAGAGGAGCAGCGTTTTAATTGACCTATGGCTAAGCCACGCCCCCAAACGCGATGAGCCAATCATAGTGCGCATAGCTAACCCAATACACTCAGACATTCTCTGCTTCCACGTTCCTTTGAAATGCATTGCAGTTAGTCGGTTTTCATTAGTTTTCATGTTTTTTCTTGTCATTTTAAGTATAAAATGGTCAAACGGTGTGCATGGGGTACATGCAGCTCCGAAACTAGGTATCCTGAGAGGCTGGGCGACGGTCAAAAACGTATTTGAACGTCATCTTTAACATCTCTAACGTAACGTTAGGCTAACGTTAGCCTAGCTTCTAGCTGCGTTGTAACGTTACATCATGTCACTTAGCTTCATTCACGTATCTGTAACACAATGTTGTTGTGCTGCCAACACAAACAGCAACACAAACAGCTGCCATAGCGTCTGTTACCGAATGTTGACTGTTTGTCCGAGTGAGTGGAGGGGGCGTGGCTTAGCCATAGGTCAATTGTTACCGGCTCGATTATCAGGATTTTTGTGCAGATTAACATATTGGAAGGGAGAACTGGTTTTGTCTTAATGGGTCGCTTTTCAGTCACTATGTCATCTTAATTCTGTTGTTCTTTCTCCCTTTCCCCCCGTGATTTTGTCTATATCGCGAATATAAGACGACCCCCCATTTTTCAGCCTATTTTTAGGACAAAAACCTTGTCTTATATTCGGGTATATATGGTGTGTGTGTGTATATATATATATATATATATATATATATATATAATATATATATATATATATACATTGTATCTAAAATCTATAGAAAATATGGCTACATAAATACACATCTCGTACAATAACATTAAGTCTGATTCAGGCTGGAATTGGTTTGAAATTGATGCCACCCATAATATTTACTAAATACTAGAGCTTGTGATTATGGTTAGTAATCACAAGCTAACTTGCGCGTGTTCGGGAAATGTCCCAGCCAATCATAACTCACTGGGCCAGCTAACCAGTCACGGCACATTTTGTATTTAGGAAGGAATTCAAACAGAGGATCTGTAATAATGTAAAATATGTGAAAAATAAAGCATATTCTAGTACACCCCAAAAACATAAGACTTCATAAAAGTGCATAATAGGACCCCTTTAATTAAATATTTGATTCATTATTTTGGCATTTGATATGAATTTGACCTAGGAAACCCCTAAAATGCAGGTGAACTGGGAAATCTGAAAGCATTTTCACGCTAAACACATTTTGAATAAAAAAACAGTGAATTTTCTTCAGGGAATATTTCTGCTATTTTCTTTGGTCTTTAAAGAAATGTGCTGACCAATAAGATATAAACTTTGAGCTGCTGCACATACACATTTAAGAGCATTTGGTGGCACTAGTGAAACCAGCATTAAAGATTAAAGTTACTTTAAATTAAACATTAGCATTTTGAACACTGAACACTGAACTACACGAGTAATCCATGATTAGCCATTTGTGTAAAATAGTCCATTGAAAGTTTTTTTTTACATTCACAAGACATTTACGTTTATTGCTTTGGCAGACATTTTTACGACGGTTGAAAGTTCAGTGCATGTATCGCCCTCTGTTGAACAGGCATGAATTTGCTTTTCCTTCAGTCCAACACACATTTGTTAGACGTTTGTTGTGAAAGGGCCGTCTGTCAACAAATTCTCACATTTTTGCATGGCTTAGAGGCCAATCAGCTTGTGTCGTGTAGGAAACTGTGATTTCTCACAGATCATGTCAATCATGATCAAGATCATGACCTGCTTCATCTAGAGTTCCATGACCAAACTAGTGATTTATAACACAAATCATCTTCATGACATTAAAATAGATCATAATCGTGCACAGCAGTTGTTGACCAGATTTGCTGGGATTAAAATGACTATTATATTCAGTGATCTTCACTTTGAGCTTCACTTTTCATTTCACGTTTGTCTCTCATTTGAAATCTCACATGATTTAATGTTTCTTTTAGACCTGATGGACGTGAAGAAGAAAGGAAATCGCATCTTCTCATTCTGAAGAAAGACCATTTAACTGTGATCAGTGCGGTAAACTGTTTCATTGGGTTTCAGTCCTGAGGAAAACCTGAAGATTCACACAAAGGAGAAGATTCATCCTTAATATTACAGCAGAAAAGACACGGCGGTGTGTGTTTCAGTGAAGAAGGCCTTTACTACAGAAGATGAACTGAAAGACCACCATAAAATTCACACTGGAGAAGAAGGCCATAACACTTTTAAGAGAGACGTGAATATGATATAAAAAAAATCATTGCATTGTTTTTCATTAGAACATCTAGTTTCTCTTCCTCTTCTACTCTTCCATGCAAACGCAAGATATACTTTCATGTATCTTTGAAACTGAAACTTCAAACTTCTCTTCTCTTGAGATGTTTTGGCTCTTGTAAGTCAGTAAAGAGAGAGAGAGAGAGAGAGATCTGTCTCATTCACTTTTACTAATGTTTGTATTTGCTGCATATAATGATTGATTAAACTCTTTATTCATTTTATTCACATGAGTGTTTTTATTTCTTTCATCATTTGTTGATTTTGGGATTTTGATAAAAACAGGTTTGATAAAAACATCAAAACATTAATTGAAAGTGTTTTCTCTTTTTCTGATTTATGGCAGTGTCTCAGAGTAACAAAAAAACCCACAATGTTGTAAACTATATTGAAAAATGTCCACCATTTTGGTAACATGGTTGCAAAAAAAGGTGAACCAGATATAAAATAAATGATGAATGTTTCTAACATGAATGTTCTTCAGCATCATGAATGAATGAAGAATAAACACCAACCTCTTTGTTCTTCAGGATCTTCAGTGTGTTTCATTCTGCAGGGTTCTGGATCACTCATGTTCTCTCTGTCCTCTTTAATAAACTCAGTCTTTGCAGATTTCAGCTCTTCCTGATGCTCTGATGCTCGTCTTCACTTGTAGCTGATGGGGATTTACAGCATTTATTGGAGAATTGCTGTGGGAGGAGCTTCACTGATGTAAAGGCTTGTTCGACTTCATGCAGCTCTGCGCAGACCGATCGGCGGCTGACTTGAAGCAGTGCATGCCGGTTAGAAATTTTGTCCGACTTGATACAGCGCCGACACCACGTGACTGTGACGTATGCCATCAAAGTACCGCGAGAGCGATTTGAGAGTAGCCGGAGAACTCAGCCAGCGCAGCTTCTCAAGAGCGGCTGCACTGGGCTGATGACGACACAGCTGTTCCACCATTGGCCGGATTCACCGCATGACAACGATCACTTGTGTTTCATGTTTATTTCTAACACCTTAAGTTCCTCTAAAGCTCTCAAATCAGTTTATTATAACAGTAAACACTCTTTTCATGTCGTTGCGATGTTATATATTGTGTAGTGTTTATCAAATTAAAACTGCTTAAAAAACGTAGACTCCACTTCATTGATAGTTGCTAATGTTGAACTTTATTCTTGTTCAAACAGACGCTGGATGAAGCAGTACATAAAGTATTGAATGAAAATGTCTCTGAAACATCTGTGCATTATTAGGCAAATATTGCATTTATTTCACTTCAGCTGTGGTAAATATGCAAACACCACGTGAGCGGTCACTACGGGAACCAGAAAGTGTCCGACTTCACGTCTCCGTTTGCAGCTCCTCCCCGCCTGCACGCGGCTACTCTCGCCGATCGGGTGCATCCAGCCGCAGCCGATGTCGAACACACCTGTAGTGATTGCTGTGGGAGGAGCTTCACTGATGATGTGATTGTAGTGGGAGGAGCTTCACTGATGATGTGTTTACTGTGGGAGGAGCTTCACTTCACCTTTTGACTAAAATGTTTAGTTTTAGTGGCATTTATTCATTCATTGTAACTTAGTTTTTTATTTAAAGGTGCAGTGTGTGATTTTTAGCGGCATCTAGTGGTGAGATTTGCGAATTGCAACTGGTCAATAACTGCGGCCTTTCCTTCAAATTGCAAACTCGAATGAGAAGCTACGGTGGCCGACGTAGGATCGGAAGATGTCGTCGTCTGAGTCAGCAGAGAGTAGCAAGTCAAGCAATGAGGTTTCTCTATATTATATTTTATATTAAATTATATTTACTTAATTATTCAGTAAAATCACATGTTATTGCGATTGTTATTTTTACTTGTTTATCATTGTGTTAGTCTTTTATTCACTGACTTTACCATAGCTTGTTTCCATGGTAGTTAGTATAAGATTAGAGCATCAAAGCAGCTAACTTAGGTAAGGGGAAATAGCTAACGTTACTATGTCCGAGGCGTCGTTCAGACAGCATGTTTTTCTCCACGTTTGCAGAGTCAGGGACAACCTGAGTTTTCTGCTTCGTCTTTTTCTGCTGCTTCTCATTCAAGTTAGTGACGAAACGCGCTCTGTAGCGCTGTGTGTTCGCTGTCGGTTACGGTAGAAACATGACGTCACAATATGTCGACCTTCATAGAAGGGGGTGGCCGCGGTTATGTAGATATAAATGACTATATCTAAGGTAATAAAAACTTAAAGGTTCATTAAGTAAGGTCTTTATACACCACTGAAAGCATAGTTATGGATCTTATATTGCATTTCTGTCAATAGATCCTCAGAAATATCACACATTGCACCTTTAATTTTACTGTGTTCAGTTAGCTTTAAGAAAAGAAATATGACTATTTGTAAAAGTTTTTTTTATTATTACTATCTTTAATATTTTACATGGGTTTGATTCAGATTCAGTTAGATGGTCAGTTTACGAGATGATGCAACTTACCCTCTGACTCGGATCAACTTACCCCTAAACTGGGGTAAATTGAGCCATGGGAACTCCTTTTTTTTATAAGAAGCCATATTAAATTACTTTAGATACTCTCATTGTACTTCTGCCTAATTTTCTCTCATCTTGAGGACCACATAAGTAAAAAGTGACGTATCTTACCCCACTCTCCCCTATCTGTTATTTATATTTAGATATAAGTAGATATAATAAGCCAAAGATACATGCCTAAAGACAAATAAAGCCAAAAATGAAAAAGGCAACAGCAACACTCGATTGATTCACATCAATTCCCCTCACAGATCTCAAACTTTAACTTTAGACTTGACATTCAGTAACAGCTCCCACTACAAAACATTGAAACAATCACACTCTAGGCATGTTTGGTGGTTGGCAACTTCCAGAAGTGATCCGGAGATGGAAGAAGACCCAGCTGGGGAGTTTGAAGGATTTAACCAATGTAAATTGAACTTAGTAGAGAATAGGAAAAGGAAAAAGAAAAAGAGTGTCAGCCAAGCATCTGGTACGAATAGTGACCATTAAATTCAATTCAATTATAGGATGGCCTCATATCTGGGGAGCGCACAGACAACAGTGGACAACAGCTGGAGCTCGTAGCGTGGGCTTTAGGCCAGGGCTCTCTGACCAGCAGTTCAGTGCCAGTAACAGACTAATCTGGTGTTATACAGAGATGAATGAAGCAGATTTTGCTGAAAATGATCAGTGGTGTTCGTATCGGTGGCTAAAGTCTGCCATTATGTAAGGGTTAATGCCCGACGAGGTGTCCATTATCAGGTTTTAATGGACGACGGCGAGGCGTGAACCGTCCGACGGCGGAGGCTGAAGATAATGGTAATGGACACCTCGAAGGGCATTAACCCGCTTATACCATGGTCACTTACGAAAGAAAGAAATATTTAATCAATTAATACTACTTTAATGTGTTTTAGAGTAAAAATCGTGAGGGTTTTTATTTATTAAGTCGAGCGCACTATTTAATATCTCCCGTATACAGCGACCCGACCGCAGCAGTTAGTCAGTGAGTTTGAGCCAGCGCAATCATTTAGAACTGTCATCAGGCAAATTGACGGGACGCCTTTCCTAGGTGTCCATTATCACTTTTTAATGGACACCCTGCAGCCAATCAGTATCGAGTATTCACCCAGACCATGGTATAAAGCGAGATAAAGGCCTAGTTCTTCCCTGTGCTCTGGGAAAACTTGACTGAGGATCTCTCTGTAAATCCCAAAAGCAATTCAGAGAGGGGTTACACTACAGTCTACAGACCACAGACATGTCACCACAGTCAACAAAAATCCATTTACTAAATAATTTTATCTTGGCCGACTGCTTCATATCCACTTTAAAGGTGTCATTAAAATCCTTTGTGTTGCAGTTACATCAGAATCAGCTCTTCCTCATCCTCTGGTCAGCTGGAAAACCCAAAGCTAGAGCTGATGTGCGCTAACAAGTTTCTATAACTCGTTCATTTGGACAAGCAGTGTGAAATGAATCTGATGAACTCACTGAACAGAGAATTATACAGATATGAACTGTAATTGCCCAGTGGTTTTGTTAACAGTTACTTTTCAACTTTTATAAACCTAGTTTCGTGTCTTAGGCCATCAATGTGTACTTACGATGGGGAATTGTTTCATTTGGACGATGGGGAATTGTTTTAATTTGGACTCTGTGCATGCTCTTTGAGACAGTGACCAGAGACCTGCATTATCTGACTGAGAGACAAGAACGGTTTGACCTAAAAATATCAAAATTGAAACTACTGCGGAAAAAAAGACACCTACATCTTGGATGCCCTTGAGGTAAGCTAAAACATACCAAAATTTAATTTCAAAGTGAACTATCCCTTTAAGAGCAAATGCAGATCTAATCATAAACGGTGTGTTTCGGAGCGCACGCCGCATTTGGAACAGCGTCTATTGTGTCAATTTTGGTACTTTTAATAACCTTTTATTATGAAAAACGTGTCCCGAAGTTTAGCAACAGTGTAGACTACATTTTACAACAATCACCGATCGTGCAGATTCTGAAGTTAGTTTGGGTTTTAGGGAAAAATGACAGCGCACCGCTGTGAAGGGAAGCAAGTTGCGCTGGAGAGAATTCAGCTTTAGTTTTTAATGGTTATACCTCAAATACCTTTTTTATAATCATTGGAAGCAAAAATCTAAAATTAGTTTAATATCAAAGATCTAAAGTGTAACCGTTTGAATGTTTAGTTCTGTCCTCATCGTCACTCATTAAGCAGGACTGTTGTGTTGTGCGTGCTGTGGCTCTTTTCTCATCCCAAGGCGTCATATAACTGATGCTTTTGACATTTCGTCAACATCCGACGCACACGCCTCCTAGCGGTCTAACCCTAACCCTACCCCAGACCTAAACCTACCCATAATCTGTGTCTCATATTGACGCTAAAGGGTGCCATGTGCGTTGGATGTTGACGCCAGTATATGACGCCCTAGGATGAGAATGCGTTGAATATTATTATAGAAGTGGCAGGCGAGATTAAGGGCCAATCTCATTTCTCTGTCTTACCCCTTCCCCTTCCCCTACCCCTACCCCTTTGTCTGCGTCTTCCCCTTGCCCTTCGATACCGAGTGAAGGGGGGTAGGGGGAAGAACGTTTCTCTAAGACACCACTCGATTACCGTTTGCGTCATCTTCCCTTTCCGCTAGCTGGCTGCTACGTCAATAGAGGCGATACGCGTTGACATAAACAAACGAAGATGCCGTCGTCTCGGGTTGTGATATCGATTGCCTGGTCTCTCTTTATCTTTGCACGCTTGTGTGCCATCAGTCAAAGACATTGTTTCATTGTATTTAACGGCGGCGCCGGCGACACCATAAGCAAAACATTAGCAAACGGCAAATAGCGCATAGCTGCTAGCTAGCGGTTAACTAGTGATTCAAAACAAAAACATTACAATTAAAACCGCTTGAACGTTTTATTAAAGGTATCATTTTTATTAAAATGAGAATTGGGACACCACTTCCCCTCACATGAACGCGCAAAACCGAGGGGAAGGGGGAAGAGTAAGCGGTAAGACAGAGAAATGAGACGCAGCCTTGTCCACACGGACACGGGTATTTTTATAACCGTGACTTTTTTTTTTTTTACGCGGTTCGGCCGTTCGTTATACTTGTACAGATTCATGTTCGGCATTAAAGTCATTAAAGTCATTCACATCTCATAGTCGAAAGGATATAGTAAATGAGATATGAAAATCTGTATAGATTTAAGAATATGAACATCATGATAATATTTATGTGGATACCGGCTCATAGAGGGATAAAACATAATGAAAAGGTTGATAGTTTAGCAAAACAGGCTTTGGAAATTGAGGAGGTCATGAATATTTCATTTAGAAAAGCTGAAGCAAAAGCAGTCATTAAAGTATATGCTAAGAAAGAATGGCAACATAGTTGGGATACAGTAAATACAGTACGTCATCTTTATGACATACAAAGAGAAGTAGTAGTAGTAATTACTTAGGGTTTTAGAGAGTTTATTTCTTTATCTCAAGAGAACAGAGCTGATTAAGATAATTCAGTTTGTTGTTGTTGTTGTTGTTGTTGTTGTTTTTAAATGGGTAAATTCTGGTTCACACTCCAATACAGTAGGTGGCGATAATGCACCTTAATGTTGGTGCTACCCGCCAGAAAATCGAAGAAGAACAAGAAGAGTTTCAGTATCGAGTCTTCTGAGGTGAGGAGAGCAGTTCACGGTATTTCTCATATTTACACACACTTTACACAGTTTGATTAAGCGACAGGCTCATTTTTGTGTTGTTTTCATCGATCACAGCGATACTTGTGCGTCTTTTCTGGCGTCTTCCTTCTGAAATAAACATTTAGTGCAGCAGCAGCGAGCATGAGGAGAATATGTTGAGTTCATTCAGACCTGAGCGAGTTTGAGTTCGTTTGTGTGATTGTCTCGATGTTTGGAGTGAGAACTGTTACTGAATGTCAAGTCAAGAGGTAAAGTTAAGGTTTGATGGGTCGTTCGCGAATGAGCCGGATCTAAGAGCCGGCTCTTGTGAACGACGGGAGCCGGCTCGCATATCTGAAGAGCCGACTCTATTTTTAAAAATATAGCCTATAGAAATTAAATCATTATGTAGGCTAATAATGAAATAATTAATGATTTTAATTGTATTTAAAATAATTGACTAATTCCAAAACCAACAAAAACATAATTATATAGGCCTAAAGGCACACACACATTTGTTTCGACTGTCTGATCAGCCTCACATTCTGTTCCTGTCAATCATACACGCGATGTTGTCAACCAATTAAACTGCATGAGGAAGGCCGAGCTAACTCTCACACACACACACACACACACACACTAGAGATGCGGATAAACCGCGGGTCGGGCGGATGACGTGACGAAAAATAATATTTTTATTAAATTTGCGCGGGTGGCGGTTGAACCAGTCAAATGAAAAAGTTTGCCACTAAGCAAACAAGCTATGCCCAGCTGTCAGTAGCCTACTATTGGAGGAGGCCTACACGTCTCTTAGATGAGACTGCCTGGGTTATTTTGTTTCGATATTAGTTATATTTTAAAACAGCCAGTCGTAGCCTACCAGTGGAATATGCATTTAAAAGAGAGACAGATTATGGTCTGATATGACTCAGAAATGACATCGGGCAATTGCAGCGCAATATGTTCAGAAGAACGCAAGAGCTAAACTTCTACAAGCTCAATAACATCCACATAAAAAATAAAAAAGAAGGTAAGAAAAATAGTCAGTCATACCTTTGCCCATTAATTAGATGTGCAAGGCAAGTAGACAAGATTTTGGGCTGTTTTGGACGATTAAAAATGTTAATATTCACGTTGCACAGTTCTGCGGTGGACTTTCAGCGAGTTAAAACATATATTTTTAAAAGAGCCGTTTGTGAGTCAAACGAGTAGGCTCTTTTCAGTGAGCTGAGTCAAACGAGCCGGCTCACGAATAAGAGCCGGAATGCCCATCACTGAGAGGGGAATTGATGTTGCTGCCGTTTTATTTAATCTTTAATAACTATGAACTGATAAGAATAAACCTTGAAATGCAATGTACGTCGCTTTGGATAAAAAGTGTCAGCCAAATACGTAAATGTAATCAAATGTGTTACTTCACATTGTTAAAATATACTGGAACAGATACTGCTAAATATTAAACATTAAGTTTATAATGAGTTTTTTAGGATCATTGTCAGTTTTAATCTAATAATATCAGTGCAATGAATGTAGAAAATTAAAATGTATTTTAGATTATGCTGCTGTAGTTGACTAGTTAAGATGAATGCCATTAGTGCTAGTTTTTGTATTTGTTTTAATGTTTTCTATACATCTGCCTATATTGTAATGGAAAAAGCAGGATTGTGTTCTGGTTATCCATAAAATAAGTTATACATTTGCTTCAGTTACTTTACTTCAGACAGACAGACATAAATGCTTGTGATATTTAGTAGCCTATAAAAACAAATTCAGGAACTTCGGTTTATAACCTAATATTATTTATTTTTATTTTGTCAGATCAGCTCATCCCACAGCAATTCTCCAATAAATGCTGTAAATTCCCATCAGCTGCAAGTGAAGATGAGCATCAGGAAGAGCTGAAATCTGTAAAGACTGAGTTTATTAAAGAGGACAGTGAGAACATGAGTGATCCAGAACCCTGCAGAATGAAACACACTGAAGATCCTGAAGAACAAAGAGGTTGGTGTTTATTCTTCATTCATTCATGAGGCTGAAGAACATTCAAGCACTTCACCACTTTTAGATAAACAGTTCAACTAGAGCTGGGCGGTATGACGGTATATATCGTTACCGCGGTAGAAAATGTCAACCGTAACAGATTTTTTTATTCCGTGATACCGCGACATGTAAATAAGTGGCCGTGGTTAACTCACGTGCAGCGTGCGTGAGACTGAGACATTCAGATTTGTCAAAGAAAGCCTGGAGAAAGCAGATCAAGAGGATCCACAAATGAATTACGTTTTCTAAAGGGTTGTTGTTAACGTGATATTTTCAGGGGGGAAAGGCGCAGCAGTCAACTAGAGCAGACCGGCACCCGTAGGCTACAGTTTAGAGGAGTGCACGATCGCAACGGGGAAAGCATGAAGCTTACTTGACAACAACAGTTCATATATCAATATCGTAACGAATAGAAATAACCTTAAATAATGTATAGTTGTCTGCATCTTTCTGTCTCTTATGTATACTTTGTAAACAGGAAACTCGCATTCAGCATGACACGAGAGCGGTTGCAGTGGTAATGAACAACCTGCGAAAATCCTGTATCTGAGGCAAAATTACTAAATATGCAGCACGAGTTAGGCTATATATTTCTAACTCCAAACAATTGGCCACTGAACCAGCTGATAAAATCTTCATTTGATTCAATGCGTGATTACAACTTGTCACTCAAATTAACCGATCGCATTTTACTGGCGCAAAAGACGCGCGCGTGCACACGCACTGAAAGTGAGTGCGGTGTGTGTCGGTGTTCACTGAGCTATGTAAAATAATGATGCAGTTACAAGGTGTGTATAATTTACACTACTTAGTCAACACTAACAGTAACAGTTTTCATACTGCTGTTCGCCTAGTCACTTATGAACTTGATGAAATTGACACTTCTGAACTTCTCTTGATTAAAGCTTTAGGTGACGGGTTGCCAGATATCATAAAAAGAGCAAAACAAGCCCTTTAAAACGCAGTATAATAAGCAGACATGGCAAAAAATATCCTACCAAATTAAAAGGAAGTAACTCATTTATTATGAATAGAATAGTTCAATGTAAAATATTCAGATATTATAAACTGATTGATGAAGTAAAGCAATAACATGAGATTGAAAAATGATTCAGCAACACTTTATTTAAAGTTGAATTGCACCTATGAGTTGTATTTAATATCAATCAGTTGGGGGCAGTCCGTCTAAAAGTTGATGAGAGTGTTTTGTTAGCTATATTTAGCTATTAAAAATAGTTTAACAAAGAAATAATTTATCAAATAAAAGAAAAAGAAAATTCAAACAAAGTGAAGTAGCCTACTTTTCATTTCTAAAGTATTTGGGTTTATTTATTATACAAAGCCCTTTTTGTCTATTTTTCGAGAATAACTGCATATATAAATAACTATATCGTGAAATATATCGTTACCTTGAAATAAAATTAGTCATACCGTGAAATAGAATTTTGGTCATACCACCCACCCCTAAGTTCAACTATGAAACGGTACAGAATGTTCTGGGTTTTCTTCAACAAATGGTCAGTAAAGGGAGGTTTGAGACATTTTTATATTGATTTTCGACATCAGATCAAGCTAAATACATATAGCAAGGAGATATTTTAATATTTTTTAATTTATGAGACGAGCTCCAGTTCACGCGCCGGCGCCTCCGTGTCATGATTATCTATTGTCTGCTATATTTACTTATTATTTATTATTATTATTGCAATTGGTTGATGAAACATTTGTTAAAATTAAGATACAGTTAATACAAAACGAAATTCACTTTAAAGAAAGGCTTTGTGCTTTCTGTTTGAGGTCTCTGTGAAAGTTTTAAAGCAGTCTTTATGTGCCGCTTTCAGAGCGGTCAAGTCCGTAACTTTGTTTTTTCCTCATAAAAGCGAACACGAAAAATGTAATAAAATGAATATTTTATGTTCTGTGGAGAGCCAACGCTTCATCCGGTGGGTAGTATTACTTTTGGTTTGCGCAGTGTTATTCACAGAATTACTAAATAATATTTTGTCACCTAAAAGTTTAAGATTTTTTGTCACACGTTTATTTCCCTCATATTTAATAGAAAATGCATGTGTAGACAGATATTTTTCTAATGTCTTGACTCCTTTATTAAGGGAGTAGGGATATATAAACAGACATTTCAATGTATTGGTATAACTAATTTGTTTATGACTCATTTCTTTATTTTTTTTTGTGGATGAATTACTTTATTCATTCTGTGTTTAATTGATGTTTGTTGTTCCCTATTTGTGTGTAATGGACTAGTCCTTGGTGTATATACATTTCCCCAAGTGTGGCATTTGGAGGATATGTTTTCTTTGTTTAGTTTGTTTGTTTGATTACTGTTTTAGTTTGATTTTATTTAGTTTACCATTTTTATGGGCCCAGATCTGACTTTATTTTCAGTCAGTTTTTCAAGTTATTTAACCCTCTGGGGTCTGAGGGGTTTTTGGGGTCCTTGAGATGTTCTAATATGCCCTGACATTTGTGCTTTTTTCAGTTGCTTATAAACATATTAATGGCAAAGGTGTAATTACACTCTATTTAGCACAAACAGGGCTACCATAATATGTAAACAACATGCGTACATGTTTGTATTTTTGAGAGAATAATGTTTATGCATGGTTTTTGAAAAAACTAAAAACTAAAGTTTCTGAAATAAGGCCACAAAACACATTAAATATGTATCAATAAGACTAATGGATGTAGTTGCGTAGAGTTTTTTCTTCAAAATGATGTGAAAATCATCCTGCCTAATCATTCACAAAACACAATACATTGATTTAAATCTTGTAAAACACTTTTTGTTTGTAATGGCAATATGCGCAAGGGGCGTCAACAATCCAACACCATCATGTATATTTAGTGATTCACACCTGAGGAGACAATGGGGCCCACATACTTAATGAGCCATTCATTCAGGTGTGTCACCTATAGCCACAAGTAGGGCTGCAACTAACGATTATTTTGATAATCGATTAATCGGTCGATTATTTTTATGATTAATCAATTAATCGGTTTATGTACTTGTATTTTAGTTTTGCCCATTTTTTTCCCAACTAAATTATTAACAAAGGGTCTTTATCATTCAACATAGACTTTTTAGAGATTTTAACCATTTTGCATTGTCATATCCTCATCAAAAACATACCTGGAGTTGTGTTTTATTATGTGTTAGTAATCCTTTGTCGAACTCTTCTGCAATCAAAACACTGACCCATACGTACTTTAGCAAATTTCACAAGGAGATTTCAAATAGTTTTCACCATGGCTGTCCTTAGGGCTACTAAAGTAGTTTAACATCCCGAAAAAAGCTTATTAAGGAATCTTTCAGAACATATTTTCACGAAGAATAAGAATAAAACAGAATAAAATTGCAGTAAATTGCATTTTATTATTTTTTTCCTGTAAACACACAGCTTATACCTGGGAAACAGCTTTATAGCTTATGCTGTGAAATTGTAAACAATCCTTCGAATAAAGTGCCAATGGCATGAAACCTGAATGGAACTCACATTTTAAAGTAAAATTTAAAGTCAAATCCATCAGAAGGTTGTCCAGAAAAAAATTGGACACACAAAAAACCTGCTGTGTGAAAAAGAGCAGTGAATACTTAGAAAAAAAAGTGCATTTCAAATACATTTACCCTCTCTCATTCAGTCATAATTAGGCTGCAAGACTGAATTATGAACTGGTAAACGACAAACTGATCACAGAACATGTTTGTAAAGCTTTAAACAGCAATGTTATCAGCTTTTACGACTAAACATTTGCAAACAACATTGTACTGCAGAATCTGTGTATCAATTGATTTTGATTAATATCAGAGCCCGTCTACATTCTCTGTTAATATGCGCGAGGGAGAGAGAGAGCAAGACAGCGCTCGGGTGAGAGCGCGCGCGCGGCCGGGGCTCTCTCTCTCTCTCTGCTCGTTCATATGTCCTGTCAAGCGTGCCCTGTTAAACTGACAGGACTTGCAAATGATACACTTTCTCTCTATGATGGTTAGACTGTGCAATTAATTATTTTTTTCTGAGAGAAGCCAGCTTCCATTGAAAATGAATGACTTCCGATAACTTTGGAAACTCAAGTCGGCGGCGGTGTGAACGTACAGTTACTCCACTGCCGCTTGCCTCGGCCATCTCGCTGAATGCTGCACAGACGCTGTGCGGGAAGCACGTGACATAAAACGAGGCCAGCTATTGGCTATTCGCTACTTCTCCTGCTGTACTGGCTGAGTAAAACCTCCGGTGGCTCATTACTGCCACACTTTGGTCACCGCAGATTTAAAATATGCACGAAATGAGCCACTTACGGCAAATAAAAGTTATTTAGCAACTAATCGATGACTAAATTAGTTGACAACTATTTTAATAATCGATTTTAATCGATTAAATCGATTAGTTGTTTCAGCTCTAGCCACAAGAAAGAATGCAAGAGCTATATATATATATATATATATATATATATATATATTCTACCAAATTGGTTCACAGTTGGAAGCATCTAAATTTTTTTTTTTTTTTTTTTTCACAAATTGTGCTTTCAAATTGTATAATATCCAAGGAAAACATGTCTAGTAATTGTGCAGTTCTCATACTGTATTTTCAGTTTTGGAATATGTATCCTCTCCCCAAATTTGTCAATAATAAAACACAATAAAAATTATTTAAAGAAAAGGCTTATATTTACCTTCTAAAATTTGTTTACATCTACCTTGTAAATTGATTTTTTTATTAAAAAGGTTACAATTACAAAAACAATTCTAGTGTAATCTTTCTTTGTAAAAACTAAAGTATACATTTTATCATACATATTTCAAAGTTAAGGATTCATTACTTCATTACCTACATTGACAAAACATACTATATTTAACATATTAGCAAAAATTGGCAAACAAAAGCTTATTTGAGGTGGCAGATATTTTACATAAAAAATGTGTAATCTATCCAAAACTAGTCAACGAAATGTTGTCATTCATATGTCTGTAACATAGGTCTTTCGTTTTTATTATAAGGAATATAAATGTTAATTTGCAGTTTAATACGTTGCTTATACAAATACATTTTATTTCAACATATTTCAGTCGATTTTTACTCAGTATAGCAAAATAGTTTGCTAAAAGTGGATCATTCATTCACACACAGAAACACAATTCAAATTTAAACCGTCTTTTTGCGAGTTGTGGTAAACAGCGCGGATCTCTGCCGTTCATTCATTCACACAGAAACGCGATTTACTTGAGAATGAAAAAAACTTACTACAGTATTCCATCCGTTGCTCCTCGAAATACCAGCACTTCTGAGTTACATTTTCCATTATTATTATTCCTCACAGCGCTGCGAGACAGTGTAAACAAGTACAATGATTTGAATAAACTTGATGTGTTTTCTCGAGCTGATATGGGGGGCGTTCACAGTTTGCATGGATTGCCTCAGTCATTTGCGTTTGAATAGCGCGCACTCTCCGTGGGCGGGGCAGATTACAACGTAATGAGCTGAGATGAGAACGACTGAAATCTCTCTCTTTTCATAAAGATTACATAAACAGAGAATTTTTTTATAATAAAAATTACTTCATTTAAAAGAAGAGAATTCAAGCTTCATGTCTGTGTGTCTGTATGCCTGTTTGACTGAGTATTCGCTGAGTTACGGTTCATTTTCGGACGCGTTTCAGAATGGACTTAACTGACAGAGAGGAGACAGAACTCGCATAATGTTTATTTTTCTTTATTTGGCGGAAAGCACAACACTTTGTTTTTATTGTGAGTATACACAAAAATAATACACACTTAACAGGATAGATTGATGTATAACGCAAGCATATAAGATAAAAAGTAATTTTTTTTTATTTCACTGATAAGGAAAAAAACGAGCCTATCGCGCCGACCTCGGGGTTAATTTGTAACTTTGTTTTTGCATTTAAAGCCCCATTATGTAGGATTTCCGTTTTGGTCAAACAACGATCCCTAGAGTCGCTGTGGACTACTTGTATTTAACGTTACTGTCGTAAATACCACTCACGCAGAGCAGTCTCTTCACTCACGGCCTGATCCCCCCCCCCCCCGGTCCCCGTTCAGTCGGATAGAAGCTGTAACGAGTGGAAATAAGGTGTGGCCCCTTTAAGAGCTGCACGCCCTGTTTAACTGTCGGCAGTCTGTATTGTGCGCCTCGAACACCCCGTAAGCGGGTTGTTTCTGTTTGATGCTCATTCTTGTCCTATTTTTGAAGTAATGCTGTGGACGGTATAACATGTGACAGACAGTTACACGAGTTCGATTGGGGAATAAACACAACGCGTTACAAATCGTCGGACATCGAACAAGCACAACTAGCCTCCGAAGATGTCTACTAATCCATCAACAAGAACGCCAGGTGCTTTTTAGCTCACACAAACGAGTGAAAGCTTGTCCGAGCGATGTACAATATAAGCAATATAACGTTATTTACAAGTCCAACAGCATGTGAGGACGTGTTGGGGGAACAACAAAAGCAGTCGGATTTTGTAGTTCTTTTTGTGCTGCTTGGGTTACTACCCGAACACCGAAGTTTACCCGCATTTGGCGCTTGGCGGGTGTTAATTTCGGAACCTGTTACTAACCCTAACTTACTTACACAATGTGTATCTGATATGAATAAAACATGTCTTAATTATAATGGAAAGGATTATTATTCCTGCTTCCATTGACAACAGACGCAATTGGCCCTTTTACGAACCTTTAAATGAAAGCATTGCTAGCCCTTCTCCTGCTATAGAAAGTTGTCCGCTGGGATAAGCTGTCTTTAATACTGAGAGTAGTTCATTTATTTCAGTAATTTAACTTAAAAGGTGAAACTAATATATTATTGATCACTATTGATCACTTTCGACCAATAGGAGGCGCAGTTATGAAACTGATGTGGTGTGGTCAGATTGAGGAGACAATGACATACAAATTTTGGTGTCAATATGTCGAGGCATTGCAGATATAAAGCCTGAATAGTCATTTTGGCATCATGCCTCAACTTTGCTGCTGTGCTATACGAAAACTGTTTCGTCAATCGACACGAAATCCATAACTTTTAGTCGGCATAGTCTGGATATGATACGATTCGGTTTTGGTGAAAATTGGACAAACAGTCTAGGAGGAGTTCGAAAAAGTAGGTTTTGAATGAAAATCAAGATGGCGAACAGGAAGTTCGGACAAATAAGGTAAACTTGGCATCTATGTTCTCAGCGTGGCCCAAGGAATCTATTAAGGCCAGTGGCATTTCAATAGGCAGATTTATTCAAAAGTTATTATTATTTTGGAAATTTTGTTATAACTTTTGACCACTAGGTGGCGCTGTCTCAATATTTTGGATACCTTCAGAGGATGGTGCTGATGCCACATTCGGAGTTTCGTAATATTACACCAATGCATTTAAGTATAGCATTTTATTTCGCAAATAAATTTTCAGTTTTGTTCTGTTATAGCGCCACCAAGAGGCTCAATCCCACTATTTTTTTATGTGTCCTCAGAGTGAGCCCATACATATTTGTCAATTTTGGTGAAAATATCTCAATTTGCTTCGGAGTTATAGACATTTATATGAAAAAACACGTAAAAAATGACTGACACATGACTTTGATGGGATTTTACTACCCCTTACTATCAATATTTTCGCATTTGGGCATTAGTGTTCAGTTATCGACCTATGTTTCCAAACTTCTGATGGTGGTTTCGTCTCAATCGGACTAGCGGTTTCGAAGATATCTGCAAATGTTTTTTAAGCGCTAAATCACAACGCTACACAAACCGTAAGGCGAAACCTAGCATGTTTGGTATCATTGGACTCGGCATGGATTCAGGAGTATAAGGAGATGAGTCTCATAAAAAGTTATAAAGCATTTGAAAAAAAATCACCACTAGGTGGCGCTGTTTCGAAACTTCTCACGCTCCTTCAGGGCATCGTGCTGATGACCCATACCAAGTTTCATAACAATCCGTTCATGCGTTCTTAAAATACAGCATTTTAGCACAAAATTCAAAATGGCCGATATAGTAAAATTGGATATCAGTCGACTCGGCATGTTGCCCTGAATCTAATGAGATTTTATGATTTTATTATTTTATGATTTAATTTTATGATTTTTGGACAAACTGTTCAGAAGTTATAAGCAAAAACAGGCATTTTTCATATCTCCGGACCAGTAGGTGGGGCTACGCCGAAACGCAGCATGTAGCCTCAGGTCATGCTTGTGATGACATGTACCAAGTTTGGTCTGAATCCGATTAAGCGTTGCGGAGATACAGCCTTACGTCTGTTTTCGCAAGCGCTACGTAAAATTTGTTCGTGGGTTTATCGTAAACGGCTTGACGAAACAACTTGAATTCCATAACTTTTTGTCGGCATGGTCTGTAGATGATCTGGTTTAATTTTCGTGAAAATCGGAGCAACGGCCTAGGGGGAGTTCGAAAAAGTTGTTTTTTTGGAAAATTCAAAATAGCGAAAAAAAATTCATGACGGAAAATGACGTCATAGGGTGCAATCGAATCGTTGTCAATTAAACACATTTTTTTTGATAGGCCTTGTGGTTCAAAAGTTATTAGCGTAAATATGAGTGACGCTTTGGACAGGTGGTGGCACTAGAGGGATTGGTTTTAAGACACCAAATTTGGTATGGTGACTTTTTGGACTGTCCTCTATCAGTGTGCCAAATTTCATAACTTTCCCGCAAGCGGTTCTATGGGCTGCCATAGACTCCCAGAGCGGAAGAAGAAGGAAGAATAATAATAATAAGAACGGGAACAGATACAATAGGTGCCTCTGCACCTTCAGTGCTTGGCCCCTAATAATAATAATGCATTTTATTTAATGGCATCTTTATATGGCATAACACCCAAGGTCACCTCACAAGCAATATACAGGTCACTGCATAAGACAATACACACAACAAACAAGCCGTATACAGATAGCCTGCATTAAAATCTCAATACAACATGTTATAAAAAAGCTTGTATAAAAAATGTCTTAAGATGCGTTTTAAAAGTCAACAAGCAATCGCTACACAAGAAAAATTGAAGATGAAGATCTGAGAGCATGTGAAGGAGTGTAAACATGATGTTGTGTAAGGTATTGGGGTGCAAGATTATGAAGTGTCTTATAAGTAAGAAGCAAGTTCTTGAATTCAACTCTATACTTTACTGGAAGCCAGTGCAATTGCTGAAGAACTGGAGAAATGTGCTCAGTAGAAGGTGTTCTAGAAAGAACACGAGCTGCAGAATTCTGAACCAACTGAAGCTTGTGTAGCAATTTGGAGGGAACACCTGTGAGAAGAGCATTACAGTAGTCTATATGTGAAGTGACTAGTGCGTGAATAAGAACTGCAGTATTATTATTTGAAAGAAAGAGACGGAGACGGTTAATATTTCGCAAGTGGAAGTATGCAATCCGTGTGATTTAATTTGAGCTTCAAAGGATAATGTGCTATCCATGATGACACCCAAACGTTTGACCTGTGAAGAAGGACAGATTGCAGTATTGTCAATGTACAAAGAAAGACAAAGATTTAGACAAAACAGATCTAGTGCCAACAAGTAAAGCCTCAGTCTTGTTGCCATTTACCTTCCAGAAGTTAGCTGAAAGCCAATCTTTAATTTCAGCTGAACAGCTAGACAAAGATGGTGGTGGAAAAGAACCAGTGGGTTTGGCAGACAGGTAAAGTTGGGTGTCATCCGCATAACAGTGGAAATTAATACCATATTTCTTCAAAATATAACTAAGAGGGAGCATATAAATAATGAAAAGAAGCGGGCCCAAGACTGAACCTTGGGGAACACCAGTGGTGACTATAGATGTTCTTGATCGAAAAACTTTTAATTGAATATGCTGACTGCGTCCAGATAGATACGACTTAAACCAAGACAGAGCAGTGCCAGTAATACCAATAGAAGCTAACCTGTGAAGAAGTATCTTATGTGAGACAGTATCAAAGTCTCAAGTCTAGAAGGACAAGTATGGATAAAAGTCCAGAGTCAGCTGCCAACAGTAGACCATTGGTTAATCTGACAAGAGCAGTCTCAGTGCTATGGTGGGGACGAAAGCCAGATTGAAATTCTTCATACAAGTTATTATTGGAAAGATATTCCACTACCTTAGAGATAAATGGTAAATTTGAAATTGGATGAAAATTATCAAAATTAAATGGATCACACCCTGGTTTCTTAAGTATGGGAGTAATAATAGCAGATTTAGGATATGGAGATACAGAACCAGAAACAAGTGAAGCATGAACAATTTTAGTGACTGGACTATTTACCGAAAATTATTATTATTATTATTTTTTTTTTTTTTCAGACCTAATGGAAGTGAAGGAGGAGAGTGAAGAACTGAGTGAAGTGAAGGAGGAGAGAGAAGAACTGAGTGAAGTGAAGGAGGAGAGTGAAGAACTGAGTGAAGTAAAGGAGGAGAATGAAGAACTGAGTGAAGTGAAGAAGGAGAGTGAAGAACTGAGTGAAGTAAAGGAGGAGAGTGAAGAACTGAGTGAAGTGGAGGAGGAGAGTGAAGAACTGAGTGAAGTGAAGGAGGAGAGTGAAGAACTGAGTGAAGTGATGGAGAAGAGTGAAGAACTGAGTGAAGTGGAGGAGGAAAGTGAAGAACTGAGTGAAGTGAAGGAGGAACATGTTAAACCTGGAGAAAAACCCTTGAGACACTCAAAGACTAAAAAGACATCTTTAAAGAAAAGCGACAAGAAATCTACAACCTGCACTCAGTGTGGAAAGCGATTAGTAAATAAACAAAGTCTTGAGATTCACATGAGAATCCACACCGGAGAGAAGCCATTCACATGTGATCAGTGTGGGAAGAGGTTTACATACAGAGAAAGTCTTAAATTTCACATGAGGATACACACTAGAGAGAACCTGTTCACTTGTAATTGCTGTGAAAAGAGATTCTCAAGCAAACAACATCTAGAGAATCACATGAGAGTTCATACTGGAGAGAAGCCGTTCACATGTGATCATTGCAGAGTGAGTTTCTCTATTAAAAGTCACCTGAAGCTACACATGAAGATCCACACTGGAGAAAAACCTTACAAGTGTTCACACTGTGACAAGAGATTCAGTCGATCATCATCTCTGAAAACACATGAGAGGATCCACACTGGAGAAAAACCTTACAAGTGTTCACACTGTGACAAGAGATTCAGACACTCATCATCTCTGAAAAAACATGAGAGGATCCACACTGGAGAAAAGCCGCACATGTGTGATCAGTGTGGAAAGAGTTTCTCTATTAAAGCTCAACTAAAGCTACACATGAGGATCCACACTGGAGAAAAACCTTACAACTGTTCACACTGTGACAAGAGATTCAATCATCCAGCAAGTCTGATAACACATAAAAAGACACATACTGGAGAAAAACCTTACAAGTGTTCACACTGTGACAAGAGATTCAGACACTCATCATCTCTGAAAAAACATGAGAGGATCCACACTGGAGAGAAGCCGCACACATGTTATCAGTGTGGAAAGAGTTTCTCTATTAAAGCTCAACTAAAGCTACACATGAGGATCCACACTGGAGAGAAACCTTACAAGTGTTCACACTGTGACAAGATATTCAGTCAGCCAACAAATCTGAAAATACATGAGAGGATCCACACTGGAGAAAAACCTTACAAGTGTTCACACTGTGACAAGAGATTCAGTCAGTTAGCACATCTGAAAAAACATGAGTGGATCCACACTGGAGAGAAGCCGCACACATGTGATCAGTGTGGAAAGAGGTTCTCTATTAAAGCTCAACTAAAGCTACACATGAGGATCCACACTGGAGAAAAACCTTACAAGTGTTCACACTGTGACAAGAGATTCAGTCGATCAACAGATCTGAAAACACATGAGAGGAACCACACTGGAGAGAAGCCGCACATGTGTAATCAGTGTGGAAAGAGTTTCACTTTTAAAAGTCACCTGAAGCTACACATGAAGATCCATACTGGAGAAAAACCTTACAAGTGTTCACACTGTGGCAAGAGATTCAGTCGATCATCAGATCTGAAAAAACATGAGAGGATCCACTGCAGAGAGAAGCCGCACACATGTGATCATTGCAGGACGAGTTTCTCTTTTAAAAGTCACCTGAAGCTACACATGAAGATCCACACTGGAGAAAGACTTTACAAGTGTTCACACTGTGACAAGAGATTCAGTCGATCATCAGATCTGAAAAAACATGAGAGGATCCACAGCAGAGAGAAGCCGCACACGTGTGATCATTGCAGGACGAGTTTCTCTTTTAAAAGTCACCTAGAGCTACACATAAAGATCCATGCAGTGTAGAAGCCACATCACAGCGGTCTGAAATTGTGGTAAGTAGTTCATGTTTATGTGCAGTGTGGTGACCATCTTTCCGTCTATGAAATACAGTTGATGCGTGTCCCATAAACTTTATTTATTTTGAAAACAATCGTAAATTTGGAAAACAAGTAAATTAAATCAGAGACCGATCTAAGCAACTCCACAGTCTCAAAACTGTGTCCCTTTCCCCAATTGGCCACACCTTCATCTGACTACTGTCTAAATCACACTGACATCATAGGTTCAGACCACCTCATTACATCATTAGAGGAAAACAGAAACTTAAATAAATGCATATAAATTCATACACGTATAACATTTTAAACAAAATAATTCACAGGCTCCTACAGTGCTGAAACAACAAAGTAGTTTCCTTTCATCCACGATGAGCATCAGGACATTTTGTTGTTTCATTGATATCTGCTTGGAAAGTTTTTCATTATTATTAGAAAGTAGGTGCAAGCAGGGCCTAAAACTAACTTTTTGTCACACCTGTGATAAAAGAAAATATGTTTTACCTGCCATGACACAATAACAGGTAGTTATGACTCTAGGGCTGTCACTTTTGAGAAAAATCTAATTCGAACGGGTATCAAATATCAAGCAATGTATTTGAATATATTCGAATATCTACGAGATAAAAAACATGTAAGTAGCATTTATTTAGAAATGTATTTCACAAAAAAACAATTAAAATGTCTCCTTGCTATACCTGGCATATTCATAGTCAATGCTTTTGCCGGTTCTTTGTGACAGCTTTTAGGTGCTTTATTGGCAGCGCCACCCTTACATGTTACTTGAACGCATCAGCACCGAAAACATGGAGATTTTTTTTCTTTTCTTTTTGGGGGCATTTTGTTTGTGTTCAGGCTTTCTCAGTTGTCTTTACGTTAATGTTTCAGTTAATAGTTTTTCAGTTAATTTTTTCAGGGGTATAGGCTACAGGAGCAGCATGTACTCTCGCGGCTGTAGACGGTAATGTTTTCTCTTGGTTCATGTCAGTCAGTATGAATTAATTTTGATATTGAAAATATACTACTTTACCATCTACGGTGAAGAACCCAAAATATTTTTTCAGACACTACTTTTTAGATGAGTTGGGGTTGTAATTGTCCGCTCAGGCTGGCCGTTCTGTGTGTTATCTTCCATTTTCAAAACGGTGGCTTTTGGCTATTATTCGCTTGATTTGGTCATGGGCCTACGCTACAATACGTTTACAGCGCTCGCTACTGGATGAGATGGCAAACAATAAAATAAAAAATAAACGGTCTAATCTCAGCAGACTGAGCCACAACCTAAGTCACCTCAGCCAAGGGGAAAACCAGTCAGGTCCCAGTGTGGCTTCAGGGGCCCCAAATATTCCAAGTCTCAGCAGACAGAGCCACAACCCAAGTCACTTCAGCCGAGGGGAAAACCTTTCTTCCCAGTGCCTGCAGCTAGACGCCAGCCAGAAAACCCTCAGGGAGGGAAGAAACCGCAGGCAACCTAATTTGTCTTTATGTTCAGGATAAAAGAGCAACAGTTTTCTCCCCCTCCAAACAAATGAGAAGGGGTTGGACACAGGAATTTTTCACAATGAAAAAGTTTGTTCAGTTGTGAAGTTGACACCAATTTCCCCAGTGCCCCACAGACAATTTCTTCCCCTCTGCCCTTGAGGCTATAATGAAGGGCAGAGAGCACATAAAAGTTAAGTGAGTGAGAGTTGCAAGTGGGAGCATATGCACAGTACACCCCTGGGTTTTATCCTTAACAATCAGGGGTTATAATCTGCAATTTGCTGTACAACCTCCACTTTCCAGTGGTGTGTTGAAGTCAAGAGCAGAAGGGGAATCGTCTCAAATTTTAGAAGAAACCGCCTCTTTGTTGAGCAAGAGAGCAAGTTGGATTGTGCTGCCGGAGGTCAGCTATCACAGCTTTTACTTTTTGTACTTTGTCATTCCCATGAGAGGGGGAGGTCTCCGTTCTGGTCTGGATTTGCAGAACCTCAACAGGCACCTCTGAAAGTACAAAATAATAATGTGTTCGCTTAAGTCTTTGTCATTTTATTCGTCCCAAAGACTGGAGTATGTCAGTCGATCTGAAAGTTAAATATTTTCACATAAGCATCTACCCTGCACACAGAAATTTCCTCAGGTTTTCCTGTTAGGATGTAGCCTACAAGTTTTTGACGGTTCCTTTTGGGCTGTCATTAGCCCTGACAGTGTTCAGCAAATGTGTCGAACTAGCTCTGACACCGCTGAGAATAGGGTCTCAGAGAGTCAGCTTGTTTGGATGAGCGACTCCTCTGTGCTCCATCACAGCAGAAGGCAGATATAGATGCAGAAGTGTGCATGTCTCATCTGGAGAGCTTAGACTTCAGGGTAAATGAAAAGACAGCCTGTGTGGTGCCCAAACAGGAGATGATCTACCTGGGTCTCAGACTGTCCTGTATCAAGTGTTTCTGGCAGAGTAGTGCATTGGGTCAATTCAAGGCTGTCTGTCCATTTTTCAGAAAGGGAACAGAGTCCCATTTAGTCTTTGTTTTCTGGAGCTGATGGCCTGGACAGTTTCTGTCGTTTCACTGGAATTGTCGCGAATAAGAGAGTGTCAGCACTGGGTAGCAGCACAGGGCTGGTACCATCACTCTGCATGTGAGCTCTCCATCACTGGAGAGGTTGTTCTTTTCTTGAGTTAGAAATTCTGCAGAGGGCAGTTTATTTAAGAAAGCTGGTGATGACTGATGCATTGCTCACAGGTTGGGGTTCGAGGGCAAATGGCCCATCTCGCCTCAGAACACACACAAACTTCCTAGAACTGTTAACAGTGTTTCTGACATTGAAACATTCTGTGCAGTTCCTAAGGAACCAACATTTTGATCCGATCAGACAACACAATGGCGGTGGCATACATAAATCACCAGGGGGCACACGCTCCCCTCAGCTTCACAGTCTTGCACCATAACTGATTGTGTGGGGCATGACTCATTTCCAGTCATTAAGGGCAACACATGTTTGGGAATAATGAATGTATCTACTATCAGAGGAAATCCTCTGTATGGAGAATGGGCTCTCCACCCTCAGGTAGTTGGCCAGTTGTGGTAGAGGTTCAGCCGAGCTGCCGTAGATCTCTTCACCTTGAACAAAACCGCTCATTGCCCTATTCTTCTCTCTGCCTTCACTTGGGAACCTGGGTGGCTAAATGCACTGTTGTTTCCTCTGATCGTCCTTCAACTCACTCTACTTATGAATGGGAATGAATGATTGAGCAACTGTGTGCACAGACGCATTGGTCCTTTTCTCTGTTCCTTTGTGAATGTGTCATGCTCTTCCTGCAGGAGCTTTTGGATAAGGGCAGATCCTTTTCTTTTCAAATGGCACATTTTGCTGCGATTTCTGAATGCTATATGGGGCAAGAAACACCCGCTCGTCTGCGGGTTTATGAGAGGTGCGTGGCATCTGAGCAAGGTTTATAAGCCACTGACTCGATTCCGGGATCTGTCTGTGGTCCTCAGCCCCTTTTGTGCCTATAGGTAGTATTGATATAAAACTCCTTTCGCTAAAGGCTGCTTTATTGTCTCTTTCAACTGTGAAGCGGGAAACTTCATGCTTTGTTGATTCGTAACTCCTCTTTGCAGTTCTCAGCACCAATCCAGTGTTTGTGCCTAAAGGAAGCGAAATTAAGTCTGCTCTCGCCTGTAAACCGGTGGATATACTGGCTTACCATCCGCCACCTTTTTCATCATCTGAGGATGAGTGGCTTCACTGTCTCACTATTTTTGAATGAAAATACAAAGGAAGAGTAATCAATCAGTTGTTTCTTGGGCTGATTCTCATAAGGGTAAACCTATTTCACAGGGTAGTGGAAGCTATAATATTTAGTTGTAATAGCATGGGACTCTTCCGAAGGGGCTAAAAGCTCATTCTGCCAGAGGTATGGTAGTTTGTTAAAAAAAAAACTAAGTTTTCACATAAGCTTCCATTCTGTTCAGTGAATAGTTGTGATAGATTACGGTTTGTATTACCATAGTTTTCCGAAAAATGTGATTAACTGGTTTATAATCTAATATATATACACTCAGCCAAAGGATTATTAGGAACACCATACTAATACTGTGTTTGACCCCCTTTCGCCTTCAGAATTGCCTTAATTATACGTGGCATGGATTCAACAAGGTGCTGAAAGCATTCTTAAGAAATGTTGGCCCATATTAGTGCTGGGCGGTTTACCGGTTCATACCGAATACCGGTGTTTATTTTTGTTACGATATGAATTTTTAATATACCGCAATACCGGTGTATGTCGCTTTAATCGGAACGCGGCGCAGCGCGACACAGTCTCACCCCTCATTTACAACACACGTCTGCGGCGCATTACAGCTGCGACAAGGTTTTATTCCGTCCTCCACGCGGTGCGTCAAAATAGACTAGGCGCCTATATTTAGCGAAGCGGCGCGGAGAGCCGCTTCTGGGAAGCTTCGATCTGAAACACAAGCATTGACTAGAATGGGCACGAGACGTGTGGGGGTGAGAGTGTCTTTTTTCTCGCGGCGCGCGTGTTTTTATACTGTATTAACGTATCTGAAGTGAACTGACGGTCTTTAGAAAAGTTTCTTTGTTATTACGATTGAATCTTTCTTTATCTTTCCTGATAAAGCAGTGTTTATGAGCGTTGCTGCTTTGTGTACAGCCGTTACCGGGGAAACCACTGTTTCTGCCGCTCCTAAAGCGCGTCCTGCTGGCACCTCTTTGTAAACAGCCTTGCAAACCTGTATTATTAATATTAGTGTGGATTTTTTCTATAATATTCACTCATGACAATAAAATAGGGCATTATAAGTAAATCTACTGCAGTATTTCCTCTCTCACTCAGTAGAAAATGTGGTTAACACCCATCATGCTTGAAAAAGAAAAAAAAAAAAAAAAAAAACGGTAAAAACCGTGAAACCGGTATAATTTAGAAAAAAACCGTGATGTTGATTTTTGGTCAAACCGCCCAGCACTAGCCCATATTGATAGGATAGCATCTTGCAGTTGATGGAGATTTGTGGGATGCACATCCAGGGCACGAAGCTCCCGTTCCACCACATCCCAAAGATGCTCTATTGGGTTGAGATCTGGTGACTGTGGGGGCCATTTTAGTACAGTGAACTCATTGTCATGTTCAAGAAACCAATTTGAAATGATTCGAGCTTTGTGACATGGTGCATTATCCTGCTGGAAGTAGCCATCAGAGGATGGGTACATGGTGGTCATAAAGGGATAGACATGGTCAGAAACAATGCTCAGGTATGCCGTGGCATTTAAACGAGGCCCAATTGGCACGAAGGGGCCTAAAGTGTGCCAAGAAAACATCCCCCACACCATTACACCACCAGCCTGCACTGTGGTAGCAAGGCATGATGGATCCATGTTCTCATTCTGTTTACGCCAAATTCTGACTCTACCATCTGAATGTCTCAACAGAAATCGAGACTCATCAGACCTATAGTGAAAGTTCCACAAAAAAAACTGAGGCAAATTTTTCAGTTAGTTTACTTCAGAGAAAAACACAACAACTGAGTACTCGACAAGGCTTAATAAAACAGCGTCATCAGCATACTTAGTATGCACCCAAAGTACACTAGGTTGGGGTGCACATCATTCAAAATAAACACAAAACATAAAGTAATAGTGTTTTCTCATGTAACGTATACGACTCTGGGTTAATTTGAATTAGCTCAAGGATATAGGGAATTTTGGAAATATTAACAATCATAACTCATGGTCATAATTCATAAGTCGCATGTACATTTATTTTATCAATTATCGAGATTACCTCGTTCTATGACTGGTCTAATCATCAGTTATTCGTCCAGCGAATAACTGTAAGATCATCACAGTATTTACAAACTCCAATAAAGTTTAGGTTCTGGCCACGAACAGTAAACTTCATGAGTTTATTAAATTAAAACTACTGAATGTAGTCTAATATCGAGCTTGTAGCTGGATCTTTTGTTTCATTGACTTCAGAATGGTGGGTTTTCAAACACAAAGACAGTGAAAAGTATAAATGGATTTTAATAAGTGTAACTAGATTATATGAGCTACGAATAGAAACGTACGTAAAAATGCAAACAATAAACACAACAAACATTTAAACAATAATAACATACGTGATAAGAATAAAATGAAATGAAAGAAAGAAAGAGAAGGGGAAAAGCTAGTAATTGTCAGAAACCTAGATTTACGAGACACCGGGAAAACAGCTTTTATCAGATAAATAACCTATACTTTGCACGTCTGTTCTCTGATCCGGAAAGAGGGAGGAAGAAAGTGTGATGAGTGGGTTTCTTCCTTTCAAGCAAACATCTGTTTACGCCTTCTCTTGGAACGACAGCGAATCAGATTGTCTTTTCTGAGGCGGGGAAATTCTCTTTGTGTGAAGAAGAAAACGCCTACTTTCACCATATGTCTCCTGAACGAAATAATTCATATTTCCTCTTAAGATTATACATACTGAACTAAAGATGTTACTTATATAACTTAGGTGGGACTGATTGAATTAAAACAGGACGGTCAGACAGATACCAAGAATTACAGGTAGATTTTGGACACACATAACGTTACGTTCATATGCATCATTACACACAAATAAAGCTTGATTAAACATACAATAAAATTGTCAGTGTTTCCGTTATGGCAAACGACGACACTTTAAAGAAACATAGGAATACATATCAACTTTTAGTGACTTGTTCTGTGTGGGAATGTCTGTTTCAAAGTCCACGAGTGTGTTTTGTGTGTGTGTGTGTGTGTGTGTGTGTAACATTTCAAAGAATGTCTTTGAAGCTTGTCACGCAGCTATAAAATCACCAGGGTTCCACGCTGAAATGGGGGGAAGTCAGTCAGACCGGCGCTGGCGAATTGGTCTTTGTGTTTAGTTTAGCTTTATTCTCTCCCATGGGGCAATTTGGTTGTGGGGTGATTATTAACCAGTAAGGACAGAGAAGATGTGTTTGGAGACAGGATATACTAATTTGAACAGCATGTGACCTTATGTCAGTCATTGTCGCTACACTCATTATTTACACTTAGCCAACACGTAGGTCTATTCAGAAAAAAATAAAATAATTATTCAACAACAAAAGTTACAACATCCTCCCACCCGATAAACCACGTTTATCTATATTATTTTCAAGGATGTTTGATCAAACTAATTCCAAAGAGTATAGAAGTTGCACAGGTCTTCTTAACACACTGCCTGATGAAGTACGGACACAGCATGAGCGTACCAGGCCATCTCGTCCTGAATTCAGTTTCTCAATTCTTCCCATTTTCCAAGTTTGTCGGGGTACTTTGTCCTCTCCAATTAGAACAACATCGCCTTCCTTCAGCATAGTAGCCTTTATTGAATCACTCGTATGAGCTGACTTTAAATCCATTAAATAGTCTTTTCGCCAGCGATTCCAAAATGTAGTTAGGAGTCTCTGACGGTACTTCCATCGGCGAACTGCATGTTCCTTGTTCAAATTTGAGGAACTAGACTCCGAGACCATAGTCTTTGGTGGCAGAGAGGTTAGTCTTTCCCCTACCAAAAAATGCGAAGGTGTTAGAGGTTGGGGCTCATCCGCGTCATTGTGCACGTATGAAAGTGGTCTAGAATTTAGAACTGCTTCCACCTCTGTCAAAATAGTAGTCATCTCTTCAAAGTTTAGTGAGGCTTTTCCAAGGACTTTTTTCAGACAATTCTTTACAGATCTAACAAGTCTCTCCCAGAAGCCTCCCCACCAAGCAGCACGCTCCACAATAAATTTTCAAGTAATAAACCTCGAAGAAAAAAAATCCGTAAGCTCAGAGGTTTTGAAGGATTCCCACAGTTCTTTCAAATCCTGGTCTGCCCTTTTGAATGTTTTTGCGTTGTCCGAGTATATTATTTTGCACAGATCTCTTCTTGCTATAAATCTTTTCAGAGCAAGAAGAAATTTCTCTGTGGTCTGGTCTGACACTAACTCTAAGTGTACTGCCCGAGTAACAGCACATGTAAAGAGTGCAATGTATGCCTTTTTTGATGCACCGTTTGATTTGACATACAATGGGCCAGCAAAATCAACTCCAGTGACTTCAAAGGGTGGTGCTTCAGTAACTCTGTCCCTTGGCAGAGGTGCCGTAGTTTGCTGAGCTGGTTTTGCTGTCAATCTCTTACAAACATGACAGTGTCCTACAATTTGCTTTACAAGCTGTCTGCCTCGCAAAATCCAATATTTTTCTCTCACTTGAATAAGTGTATCTCTTACACCGGAATGCATCACTCTTTCATGATCTCTCTGAACTAGTAATTCTGAGTATCTTTGCTTCGTGGGTAGCACCCATGGGTGCCGTTCTCAGAAACTGAACTCGGACTGTTGTAATCGTCCGCCTACACTAATAAGTCCATTTTCATCTAAGAACGGCTTAAGATCCTTGATTTTGGAGTCTTTGTCAACCATTTGACCTAATTTGAGCAAATTTATTTCCTCACTGAAACTGTTCCTGAGTTATCTTCACCCAATACATTTCAGCTGCAAGTATTTCTTCTGCTGTGAGTTCGCCTTGGATTTTACATCTGGATCGAGCATTGGTTATAAACCTCCTTATCCATGCAGTTATTCGTAGCACTGTCTTCAATCTGCTATATTTCTCCAAATTCAACAGAGGTTCTATTGGTGTAATACCACCAAACTGCACGGTTACCTGAAACTTAGACCTCAGTTCAGTGTTCATTTCAGCTACACAATTTTCCTCAGGCTCTTCCGAGTGAGCTGGAACTAAAGATGCCGGGCCATACCACCAGTGTTTACTCTGTATGAGATCGTCTGCACTCTTTCCTCGAGTGGCTAAATCAGCTGGGTTGTCTTTCCCATTACAATGGGACCACGATTCAGGGTTTGTGAGATTCTGTATCTCAGCCACTCTATTAGCTACAAATGGTTTCCATTTCTGTGCAGAACTCTGTATCCAGCATAAGACAATTACTGAATCTGTCCACATGTGAATTTGATTTTTCTCCATCTTCAAGGGACGAAGCAGATTATGTCCTATTCTAGCTCCGATTAGAGCTCCCATTAACTCTAGACGTGGTAATGTAAGCTTCTTCAAAGGAGCAACTCTTGTCTTTGATGCTACAAAACTGGTTACAGTTTCTCCTCTTTCATTTTCTCCATGAAGATACGCAACTGCACTGTACGCCTTTTCACTTGCGTCACAAAACACGTGCAATGTGTGTGCTTGAACGTTAGGTTGAATCTGAATTTTGTACCATCTTGGTATGGCGATCAAGCTAAGCTGTGGCACTTCACTACACCACTGATTCCACACTCTCGTCAAATCTGGAGGCAACTGTTCATCCCAACTAAGTCCCCTTTCCCACATTTCCTGAAGAAGACATTTCACTCTAACAGTGAAGGGAGTCAAGAACCCTATGGGGTCAAAGATACGGGATGATGTTTGCAACACATTTCTTTTTGTGTTTCCTTTTCCCTCCAAAACACTAAATTTCTTGAATTCAAACAAAATCATCACTTTCTGGTCTCCATACTAAACCTAGTACTTTTAGCACATTTCCACTGCTATCTGATACTAGGTTTTGTTCCATCGCATTTTCCGTCCATCTTGCTCTCAGTTCTGGTGAATTTGTCACCCATTTACACAATTTCATGCCTGCATCTAGTAAGATGTCTCTGGCAGCTGTGGAGATAGTGTATGCTTCATCCACCTCACGAGCACTCACAATGAAATCATCCACATAGAGCGATTCTCTTAAGGCTTCTACTGCCTTAGGCTGTTCTGACTCTTTTTGTTGAATGTGATGCCTAATAGTTGCAGCTAACAAGAAAGGACTTGGGGAAACTCCGAAAACCACTCTACACATTCGCATAATGCGCAACTCAATTTTCTTATCATCAGTCAGCGGACAATGTAGCCACAGAAATCTGACAGCATCCTTATCTTTTTCTGCCAGAGCGATCTGTAAAAATGCCTTAGTGATATCAGCCGTAAATGCAATTTTGTGCAATCGGAACTTGATAAGCACGTCCAGCAGGTCAGGATTCAAGTTTGGTCCCGCAAACAAACAGTCGTTTAGTGATGGACAGCCCTCCTCATGTGAAGATGCATCAAACACTACCCTTAGTTTAGTTGTTGTTTTGTCTTCTCTAATTACAGCGTGGTGTGGCATATAGTATTCAACAGCATCTGTTTTCTCTGCTCGTGAGTCATTGTCCGGAACATCTTCACAAATGCCTTGCTGTACATAGTCTTCTATTACATCTCTGTAATTCGTGTAAAAGGTTACGTCAGCCTTTAGGTTTCTCTGCAGCTTCTCAAACCTCTTCTTTGCCACTTTGAAGTTGGTTTGTAGTTCTGGTTTATTTGGTTTCCAGGGCAATTCAACCTGATAACGTCCCTCCTTAAAAGCAACTGTCTGGTTAAAATGTCGTACAGCTTCCATTTCTTCTGGACTTTCAGTCATCTTGTTCAGTATGCCCAAAGACTCTACTTCCCAAAAAGCACGCAACTGTTTTGAGATCTGTGTGTCTTCTCCTAAACATATGTGCATGCAGGTTGTGTCGGTTACGCTCAACATGGGAATCGGTCCTTGAACAGTCCATCCAAACATACTTTCCAGAGCCATAAGAGATTCGGTTAATCTCTCAACTCTACCTGTTACTACTTGCCAGTAGTAGTCTGCTCCTATTAATACTGAAAGCTCAGAATCATTAGTCTCCTCAGAGAAAAAATCTGCAAGTTGCAGACACTTAGCTTCAAGCTTCTTTTGCACATGTTCTCCAGGAACTCTCATAACCGCAGTACAAACTTGAGGAGTCTCTATAGCTGTTATTTCTATTCTTTGATTATCATTCCATACACTTTCAAGTGTTAATTTAACAATGTTGCGTTCTGTAGTTACAGGACCCTCAGCTCCGAAAGTGTGAAGATTCAGTGTCTGGTAATTCTAGTGTTTTCACTAGACTCTCTTGCACAAAGCTTCTTTGGCTGCCTCCGTCCAATAAACAGCGTATTAATTTCCTGCCTGTTGGACCCTCTATCCATGCCTTTACTGTTTGAAGCAGCACAGTTGTTTGTCCTTCAGCCTTTGGTTTCACAGTGCTTGACACTGATGACACTACAGCTTCAGAGCTAGTGTTACAATCTTCCACACTGTCACTGCTATCATTAGGCTGCTCGTCTTTTTGCTCACAGATTGACTGATGATGCTTACGTCCACACTTAGCACAGGTAATTTCCTTAGCTCTGCAAAACTTTGCAATGTGTTTTGGACCTAAACAAGCAAAGCATCTTCCCAATTTTTTCAGCTTGTCTTTTCGATCAGACACTGAATATTCAGAGCAATTTTCAGGCTTATGATTTAGCTTCTCACAATATACACAAGATTTGGGAGCATAACTAGCAGTGCGCAGGGCGGCTGCAGAAGACATCGTCCATTTTTTCAACCTTGGTTCTTGAGTCATCTCAGATTTAGTGACAAATCTGTTACTGAACGGTTTGTCCCTTTTTGAGCTTTCTGGGCTAGTAAGTTGCAGTGCTCTTTCTCGACTTTGCACTTCCTTTTGTAAAAATTGAATAAGCTCAGGCACTTTCCATTCACCATCAGAGTCTAACTGGCGAGTATAGGCTAATGCAATGTCCTCTGGCATCAACTGCAATAACACAGGGCACAAAAGACTGCCATACGTGTCACATGGAACACCTAAAGATTCCAAACTTCGAATTTGAATTTCACATTCGTCATACAGACTTCTCAACGCGTTTATGTCTGACGATCTCTTTACTGGAGTCAAATTAAGAAGTTTAGACATGTGAGCACTGATAACAATATCCTTCCTTCCGAATCTGTTCTGTAACAATTCAACGGCTGCATCATAATTACTGTCCGTCAGAGTAAGCCCTGATACCGCGTTAGCCGCTGCCTCATCCAAGTATGTTTTCAAATAGGCAAATTTCTCTTTCTTACACAGCGCTTCGTTAGAATGAATTGCGGCTTATATTGACTCCAAAACTCTTGCCATTTGCTTATTTCCCCAGTAAACTTGCTAATAACAATTTAGGTAGCTTGACAGACTGTTTCTCTGGCAATCTTTTTTCGTGGTTCGCATTTGCATCTCTTACCTGTTCTCTCTCTTGTTCGCGCTCCCTTTCAATCAGTCTTATTGCACGGGATTTCCACATAGTAATGCGGTCTTGATAATCCAGCCGCTCTCTACCTCTCTCTCCAGATCGCCCGTTGGAGTTTCGTTTTCAATGCCTCTGTCAAGATCCACTAAACTTTCCTCTTTCGTGGATAAAACTGAAAGCAACTCACGCAGCTTATCACAGTCTGGTTCTTCTTTACCGATCTCCTCTTGCAAATGAGTCAGCATCTTTGTCGCCGAGCTGCGGATAGTTTTCCTCTTATTTTTCATCCGTTCTAACTGTTCTGCCATCTTCATTCAATTTACTTTCACTTCCAAATCCTAACTCCGAGATTCTTAATTCGCGACTATCTTGTGTACGTATCCCGGGTTTCGGCACCAAAAACTATAGTGAAAGTTCCACAAAAAAAACTGAGGCAAATTTTTCAGTTAGTTTACTTAAGAGAAAAACACAACAACTGAGTACTCGACAAGGCTTAATAAAACAGCGTCATCAGCATACTTAGTATGCACCCAAAGTACACTAGGTTGGGGTGCACATCATTCAAAATAAACACAAAACATAAAGTAATAGTGTTTTCTCATTATTTACACTTAGCCAACACGTAGGTCTATTCAGAAAAAAGTGTAATAATTATTCAACAACAAAAGTTACAACAAGACCAGGCAACTTTTTTCCAGTCTTCAACTGTCCAATTTTGGTGAGCTTGTGCAAATTGTAGCCTCTTTTTCCTATTTGTAGTGGAGATGAGTGGTACCCGGTGGGGTCTTCTGCTGTTGTAGCCCATTCGCCTCAAGGTTGTGCGTGTTGTGGCTTCACAAATGCTTTGCTGCATACCTCGGTTGTAACGAGTCGTTATTTCAGTCAAAGTTGCTCTTCTATCAGCTTGAATCAGTCGGCCCATTCTCCTCTGACCTCTAGCATCGACAAGGCATGTTCGCCCACAGGACTGCCGCATACTGGATGTTTTTCCCTTTTCACACCATTCTTTGTAAACCCTAGAAATGGTTGTGCGTGAAAATCCCAGTAACTGAGCAGATTGTGAAATACTCAGACCGGCCCGTCTGGCACCAACAACCATGCCACGCTCAAAATTGCTTAAAGGGATACTTCACCCCTGGAAAGATGAATGTGTATTTACAATGGGTCATTTATGTAGAAGAAATGTGAAATTATTTTTGAATTTGGAGCTTTCTAGACTGAGAAAAGCCAGAAAATGTATTTTTGGCTTATGTGGATGAAAGACAACAACCCCCAGAATGCACTTGCTTCGCTGCCCTAGGAGGCCACTCCCAAGCCGCGCCTACCGGTAAGAGAGCGCTGTTTAAAACAAGGCTAGGCTACTAGTGAGTCTCCGTGACGAATCTTCCCTGGATTTTGAGATCGCCCAAAATGTCCGGGATTCGGCTTTTGCGTTCTACAGTCGCCATTCATTGTTTACTGTGGCGAGCAGGGCGAGGCTAGGGCCGCGGGATAACGGCGCCATCATTACTGAGACGCATCAGGCTCGTATCTCTCACGGAGGAGCGGGTATTTTCTTAGCAGTGTTAAAACGTACTTCAACCGATCACTTGTTTAGCGTTCATGTAAACACTACATTCAGATTCACCAATTGGAATGAAATTCAGTTAGATTGAAACAAAAGGTGTGCATGTAAACAATGAATGGCGACCATAGAAAGCAAAAGCCGAATCCTGGACATTTTGGACGATCTCGACGGCCGGACATATCCGGGAAAAAGAGGATGGTAACCCCTAGTACTCAGCTTTCTCCTACTACTCAGCTTTCTCCACAGAACAAGAGCCTGCTAGCTTAGCTTCCAAAGAAAGACGGCAGAAACTGTGTACATTCTGTTAGTGAGATACCAACCTCTATGGGCGGGTTGAGAACATGTGGAACAACTCCTCCTACTGGCTGTAGTCTTTAACCTCAGGCCAAAAAATCCTCTGATTTTTGCGTCATCTGAGGATTTTTTCCAGACAAAAAATACATAAATCTCTCGTCTCAGGGGGATATGCATGGTAGCATGGTAATTCGAATATACTACAGGTTTTCTACTAATACAAAGCTTAATGCTAAATCCTCAAGTATCCCTTTAAATACATTTCTTTACCATACTGACATTCAGTTTGGAGTTCAGGAGATTGTCTTGACCAGGACCACACCCCTAAATGCATTGAAGCAACTGCCATGTGATTGGTTGATTAGATAATTGCATTAATGAGAAATTGAACAGGTTTTCCTAGTAATCCTTTAGGTGAGTGTACATTGTATCTAACATGTATTAGAAAATATGGCTATATAAATACACATCTTGTTCAATAACATTAAGTCTGATTCAGGCTAGTATTGGTTTGAAATTGATGCCACCCATAATATTTACTAAATACTAGAGCTTGTGATTATGGTTAGGGCTGGGACATTTCACGAACACGCACCAAGCGCTGCCAATCATAACTCACTGGGCCAGCTAACCAATCCCAGCACATTTCGTATTTTGGATGGAAATACTCGTTGAAGCATTCAACCAGCGGAGCTGTAATAATGTAAAATATGTGAAAAATGTGTTTTTTGAACAATCAAGCATGAAAGCATATTCTAGTACACCCCTAAAACATAAGCAAGACTTAACCCCCTGAGGTCGGCTATCGCGCCGGCGCGATAGGCTCGTTTTTTTCCTTATCAGTGCAAAAAAAAATCTAAATTCTAATATTAATTTTTATCTTATATGCTTGTTGTACATCAATCGATCCTGTTAAGTGTGTATTATTTTTGTGTACACTCACAATAAAAACAAAGTGTTGTGCTTTTCGCCAAATAAAGAAAAATAAACACGAAGCGAGTTCTGCCTTCTCTCTCTCCGTGTAGTCCATTCTGAAACGCGTCCGAAAATGAATCATAACTCAGCGAATACTTCTCACACAGACACGTGAGATATGTCTTTATGAAGCTTGAAATCTCTTCTTGTAAATGAAGTAATTTATATAAAAAACAAATGTTTTCAACTCATGTAATCTGTCTGAAAGCAAGGAGAGGTACCGTTTTTCCTTCTGCCTCATTATCTTTATAATCAGCTGCTGCCGCCCCGCCCCCGGCGCGATTCACATGTTAAATAGTTAGCTGATCTAGTATGCATCGCATACGCCCCCCGATCAATGCCATAAAAACACAGTTTCTTCATGAGACTTACTGATAGTTCATCGCGTTTTGAGTATGGCTCGTTTCTCTGGTGAAGACGCCCTTCAGATGATTCTGGACAGCGAGCAAGAATGCACGATACCGGGTTGTTTCCTCAGAGGAAGATTATAACAGACGACGAACGGCAGCATTTTGAAGAGCGAATTCCGCCGAGGACACAATTTCGGAGTAAGTTTTACTTAAAAGTCTTTTGTCTTTTATTTTTCGTGTTCGCATTTATGAGGAAAAAAACAATATTACATGGCAGTTCTCCATTATGGACGCAAGCTCTAAGCACTAAAAGACTTTCAAACATTCACAGAGACCTCAAAACAGAAAGTACAAATCCTTTATTTAAAACGAATTTCGTTTTGTATCAATTGTATCTTAATTTTAATTATTTTTTCATTAACAAATTTCCTGGATTTAAAGTAAATATAGGCAATCACAACATAAGGTCTGAACTGGAGATCATCATGAACCCGTAGCCTACTCGCCTTACATGTCTAAAAAAAAATCGAAATATATTTACAGAAAGCTGGTTCTAAACAAAACCATCCAAAACAAAAAAACTATGTAGCCTAATAAATGTGCATTTCTCCGGTGCGTTCACTGCGAAGATCGCAAGAGACTCCAGAGGGTTAATAAAAGTGCATAATAGGACCCTAATTAAACTTTAATTAAATATTTGATTCATTATTTTGACATTTGATATGAATTTGACCTAGGACACCCCTAAAATGCAGGTGAACTGGGAAATCTGAAAGCATTTTCACGCTAAACACATTTTGAATAAAAACAGTGAATTTTCTTCAGGGAATATTTCTGCTATTTTCTTTGGTCTTTAAAGAAATGTGCTGACCAATAAGATATAAACTTTGAGCTGCTGCACATACACATTTAAGAGCATTTTGGTGGCACTAGTGAAACCAGCATTAAAGATTAAAGTTACTTTAAATTAAACATTAGCATTTTGAACACTGAACACTGAACTACACGAGTAATCCATGATTAGCCATTTGTGTAAAATGGTCCATTGAAAGGGTTTTTTTTTTACATTTACAAGACATTTACATTTATTGCTTTGGCAGACATTTTTACGACGGCTTAAAGTTCAGTGCATGTATCGCCCTCTGTTGAACAGGCGTGAATTAGCTTTTCCTTCAGTCCAACACACATTTGTTTGACGTTTATTGTGAAAGGGCCGTCTGTCAACAAATTCTCACATTTTTGCATGGCTTAGAGGCCAATCAGCTTGTGTCGTGTAGGAAACTGTGATTTCTCACAGATCATATGTCAAGCCTGTGTCATTTAGAGTTTCATGACCAAACTAGTGATTTATAACACAAATCATCTTGATGACATTAAAATAGATCATAATCGTGCTCAGCAGTTGTTGACCAGATTTGATGGGATTAAAATGACTATTATACTCAGTGATCTTGACTTTGAGCTTCACTTTTAATTTCATGTTTGTCTCTCATTTGAAATCTCACATGATTTAATGTTTCTTTTAGACCTGATGGACGTGAAGAAGAAAGGAAAAACAGAAGGCAATAAATCTGTCTCCTGCTCTCAGTGTAAAAAACGCTTCACATGTAAATCAAGTCTGAAGATTCACATGAGAGTTCACACTGGGAAGAAGCGGCTCAGGATTTCTCTCTGAAATCACATCTTCTCATTCTGAAGAAAGAGCATTTAACTGTGATCAGTGCGGTAAACTGTTTCATTGGGCTTCAGTCCTGAAGAAACACCTGAAGATTCACACAAAGGAGAAGATTCATCCTTAATATTACAGCAGAAAAGACACGGCAGTGTGTGTTTCAGTGCAGAAGGCCTTTACTACAGAAGATGAACTGAAAGACCACCAGAAAATTCACACTGGAAAAAAACATTTCAAGGCAAAGTTCAGGAGTTGAAGAAGAAGGCCTTAACACTTTTAAGAGAGACTCATTTAAGAGAGAAAATCATTTTTTTTATCAGAACACCTAGTTTCTCTTCCTCTTCTACTCTTCCATGCAAACGCAAGATATACTTTCATGTATCTTTGAAACTGGACACTTTTCTTCTCTTCTTCTCTTGAGATGCTTCGGCTCTTATAAGTCAGTAAAGAGAGAGAGAGAGATCTGTCTCATTCACTCTTACTTAATGTTTGTATTTGCTGCATATAATGATTGAATAAACTCTTTACTTATTTTATTCACATGAGTATGTTTTTATTTCTTTCATCGTTTGTCGGTAACAAAAGTTATGGGATTTTGATAAAAACAGGTTTAATTATATAAACAAATAAACAATCATCAAAACATTAATTGAAAGTATTTTCTCTTTTTCTGATTTATGGCAGTGTCTCAGAGTAACAAAAACAAAACAAAAAAACACAATGTTGTAAACTATATTGAAAAATGGCCACTATATTGAAAAATGCGACCATTTTGGTAACATGGTTGCAAAAAAAGGTGAACCAGATATAAAATAAGGGAGCAAACTTGACCTGATGTTGACAATCAATATGAAAATTTCTCCAACCTTCCTCCACTGACGATTTGTTGAAAACCTGTAACCATTTCATAGTTGAACTGTTTAAATCTAAATGTGATGAAGTGCTTGAATGTTTCTAACATGAATGTTCTTCAGCATCATGAATGAATGAAGAATAAACACCAACCTCTTTGTTCTTCAGGATCTTCAGTGTGTTTCATTCTGCAGGGTTCTGGATCACTCATGTTCTCTCTGTCCTCTTTAATAAACTCAGTCTTTGCAGATTTCAGCTCTTCCTGATGCTCTGATGCTCGTCTTCACTTGTAGCTGATGGGAATTTACAGCATTTATTGGAGAATTACAGTGGGCGGAGCTTCACTGATGATGTCCTGCAGTGGGAGGAGCTTCACTGATGATGTGCTGCAGTGGGAGGAGCTTCACTGATGATGTGACTGCAGTGGGAGGGGCTTCACTGATGATGTGATTGCAGTGGGAGGAGCTTCACTGATGATGTGATTACAATTAATTAATCAATACAAATATTCTGCAACATGCAGAAATATAGAAAAGATTAATAACTTAATGTAAATTTGTCCTAATATAAATAAATGTTAAGAAAACACTTAAAATCATAAAAACAGAAATAAAGGTACATATAGTAGCCAACAAATCCCCTCAGTCTGCTGACACCAATGAAATGAGCTTTAAGTGTCAATTTACAGGAGATCTGAAGACATCAGCATAATAAATGAGGTGAAAACAGGAACTATTGTCATGAAATAAAGAGTGTTTTCAGCAGATCTGTTAATATTGATGAGCCTCAGACGATCAACACTCATTCAACAAGCCATTCAGGATCATCAGCAGATCATCTCACTTTATTCTGAGTGTGAAACACATTATTTGAGTCAGGATACATGATAGAAGCCTGTAAAACTGCTCTACTGAAAGACAATACTGTTATTTCTCACAATATGACTTCAGTAATACAAACAGTATGGCAGTACATGACACTCAGGTAAATAACTACCCTACAGCAGTATAATATTCCATATTAATCTAATTATTGTTGCAATAAAGACCAAAATTTGGTGTTAAAGGGCACCTATTATGCCCCTTTTTAGAAGATGTAATATTGGTCTTGGGTGTCCCCAGAATGCATTTGTGAAGTTTCAGCACAAAATACGCCACAGTTAATTTATTATAACCATTTGAAAATGTCATTTTTGGGGCCTGTTTTAAAAAGAGCTGTTTTGTGTGTACCACTTTAAATGTAAATGAGCTGCATATCCCCGCCCTGCTGGACCTAGATGATGAAGAGACTCCGGCACAGAATAAACACGAATGAGAATGGACTAAACGTCTCGGAATGGTTATTTGATACATTTATTTACTTACAAAGTTTTAATCGCGTCCCTTTTGGCATTATGGATGTGTAACACACACACACACACACACACACACGAACTGTGATAACATTCGCGCAATTTTTTGAAACTACACACACACACACACACACTACTGTGAAGTACAAACAAATTTTTTTATTTATTTCTTAAGGGGAGGGAGATAGACGTTTATATAGCCTACTGTCTATGGAGATAGAGCAGACCTTAATTTATTTACATTTGTAAATGCTGCAAAAAAAATGCCTACGTGACATAAAACTGTCTGACGTGGTTTGTTGAGACATCCTATGACGACGACAATAAATAGCTTTAGACGCATTTGTTGTTGAACTTGCTGACATCGATTGAAATGACTATTTGCTCAAAAATGATAAAATACACTTACTTCTTCTGGAGGTGACGTTTGATCGCGAACTGTAGGCAACGATCCACACTTGAGGATTAACTTTGACCCTCGTTCACTGAACAGTCAGTCAGAAAATGAATCTCGTATTTAGGACGTTTAAGTGGTGCCTTTTCTTCATAAATAAAATCCATCCGCTGCGTTTTCAGTGGCTCTGATGTCAGTGAAGACTAGCATGTCCATTCTTACATCCCACAACAGAACACCTACACTTCTTAGGAGACATTAGCTGCTACCGGCTGTCGTCGAAACAATGGCGATGGTGTGCAGAACAGATCACCGAGGGCGGGGTCTATGCCAAAACCAGATGTCAATCAAATCACGTCGGTGGGGCTTAGCTCAATTCTACGTCACAGTGAGGGAAATCTAGAACAGGGTGTTCTGAGACAGTGCTTATGATTTATTGAGATAGTAAAAAAACTACTGGGTGGATTTTTATCATTCTAGGGTGGTTTTGCTCACACACTGCCAACACACATTTATGTTCAAACACCATGTAAAAGTGAATTTTGCATAATAGGTGCCCTTTAAATAAACACAAAATCCTTATCTGACAAGAACCAGAATATGCTTAATCATATTCATCTTTCCACCTGTAGTCCCTAATAGCCTAACATCTTCGACATTATAGAAAAACTACCATGGCAAGAACCTTGGTAGAAGAAACTAAAATGTTTATTTTTAGTGGCATTTATTTATTCATTCTAATTTAGTTTTTTTATTTAATTTTACTGTGTTCAGTTAGCTTTAAGAAAAGAAATATGACTATTTGTAAAAGGTAAAAGTTTTTTTTTATTATCTTTAATATTTTACATGGGTTTGATTCAGATTCAGATAGATGGTCAGTTTAAAACGAGATGATGAAACTTACCCTCTGACTCGGATCAACATACCCCTAAACTGGGGTAAATTGAGCCACAGGAACCCTTTTTTTATAAGAAGCCATATTTTGGGACCCTTTGTCATAGATGCATCCTGAAATTACTTTAGATACTCTCATTATACTTATGTACTTGTACTTCTGGATGTGATTTAATTTAACAAACTTTAATTTAACTTTAACTTTTAACTTTGATTTAATTTAATTAAAATTAAATGATAGGATGGCCTCATATCTGAGAAGCTGACAGATTCAGCACCGTGGACAGCAGATAACATACATATTCAGCACCATGGCCAGCGGACACAACCAATGTAATAGTGGAGAGCGGAACTGTATGATTCAGTGCCCTGGACAGCGGAGGCAGCCGATTCAGCACCATAGACAGCAGAGCACACATATTCAGCAGAGCACACATGTTCAGCACCATAGACAGCAGAGCACACATATTCAGCACCATGGACAGCAGAGCACACATGTTCAGCACCATAGTCAGCAGAGCACACATATTCAGCACCATGGACAGCAGAGCACACATATTCAGCACCATAGTCAGCAGAGCACACATATTCAGCACCATGGACAGCAGAGCGCACATGTTCAGCACCATGGACAGCAGAGCACACATATTCAGCACCATAGACAGCAGAGCACACATGTTCAGCACCATAGACAGCAGAGCACACATATTCAGCACCATAGACAGCAGAGCACACATATTCAGCACCATAGACTGCAGATCTGACAGATTGTCCATGGTGTTGGAGCTCGTAGTGTGGGCTTTAGGCCAGGGCTCTCTGACCAGCAGTAACAGATTAATCTGGTGTTATACAGAGATGAATGAAGCACATTTTGCTGAAAAATGATCTGTGGTGTTCGTATCGGTGGCTAAAGTCTGCCATCATAGCGAGATAAAGCTCTAGTTCTTCCCTGTGCTCTGAGAAAACTTGACTGAGGATCTCTCTGTAAATCCCAAAAGCAATTCAGAGAGGGGTTACACTACAGTCCAGGCCTGAAGTTTTCAGGAAGACCACAGTCAACAAAAATGCATTTACTAAATAATGTTATCTTGGCCGACTGCTTCATTTCCACTTTAAAGGGTTAGTTCACCCAAAAATTAAAATTCTGTCAGTAATTACTCACCCTCATGTTGTTCCAACCATGTAAGTCTTTCGTTCATCTTCGGAACACAAATTAAGATATTTTTGATGAAATCTGACAGAATTCTGACTCTTCCATAGGCTTCCAGTGTGACCGAAACTCACCGACCCAGAAAAGTTATTAAAAACATCGTTAAAATAGTCCAAGTGACTCCAGTGGCTCAATCTTAAGTATATCAAGCGACGAGAATACTTTTTGTGCGCAAAAACAAACAAAAATACCGACTTTATTCCACTATTCAATTCCTTCTCTCTGGGCCTCGTAGTGTTTTTGCGTAGCGCGTCTGTGTTGCACGTCATCACGTAGGCTCACAATTGGCCGAAGCAGGTCATGTGTGTGATGCGTGATGACGTGCAACACAGACGCGCTACGCAAAAACACTACGAGGCCCAGAGAGAAGGAATTGATTAGTGGAATAAAGTCGGTATTTTTGTTTGTTTTTGCGCACAAAAAGTATTCTCGTCGCTTGATATACTTAATATTGAGCCACTGGAGTCACTTGGACTATTTTAACGATGTTTTTAATAACTATTCTGGGTCGGTGAGTTTCGGTCACACTGGAAGCCTATGGAAGAGTCAGAATTCTGTCAGATTTCATCAAAAATATCTTAATTTGTGTTCCGAAGATGAACGAAAGACTTACATGGTTGGAACAACATGAGGGTGAGTAATTACTGACAGAATTTTCATTTTTGGGTGAACTAACCCTTTAAGAGTGTCATTAAAATCCTTCGTGTTGCAGTTACATCAGAATCAGCTCTTCATCATCCTCTGGTCAGCTGGAAAACCCAAAGCTAGAGCTGATGTGCGCTAACAAGTTTCTATAACTCGTTCATTTGGACAAGAACTCTTGTGACACAGAACAGAGAATTATACAAATATGAACTGTAATTGCCCAGTGGTTTTGTTAACAGTTTTGTCTTTTCAACTTTTATAAACCTAGTTTTAACATTAGTACAGTCCACTGGAATTGCACTGCATTTCTGTTTTGAGGCATGTGTTCGTGGAAGTTCAAAGGTCATTGAAGACAGTGAGTCTCTGAGTGCAGATCTAGCTTCAGCTGCCAGAAACTAGTGAAATACTGTCTTTTCTAGATGAAGTTACATGAATCGCTTCACTCTGAATGAATCAGTTCTTTAATTAGACTTATTTACAAGTATGTATTTATTATTGTTTTCACAATACATACGTATTTCAAAGCAGATTTACAGATATCTGTGTCTCAATCTCAGTAACTTAACAGAAATTATGATTACATTCTTTGTTGTTTAATTTTGAGCTTTAACAAACACAGGCACTTCAATCATATATCAACATCTATCATTAATATACTTATCATAGATCTTTTTCAGTTCATGATAGAGATTAAGCTGTTTTGATTAGTAATAAACTATAAGATTTTATAAAGCATTGATAAGGCATTTTGAGCTTTATCAAAGAGGCATATGTTCAGAAAAATGTGTTATGTGAAATGTAAAGACACATGCTGCATTTTCAGTGTTTTGCCCTCTAGCTCACGACGCCAGTTATGACTGAACATCATTTAAGAATGCTAATGTATACCTTCTTTTCTTTGTTTTCTAATTTCACAGAAATAATCTGTAAAATATTACATAATATTTTATGTAAAATTACACATAACCCCCCCCCCCAAAAAAAAAAAAAACGTAAAATTGATGTAAAACTAAAATACAAGCAATTACCTGTACATTTAATAGTGGACCTTTAATAGTGGCAAATATCTGTAAAATAACAGGCATTCACTGCATAATGACTAAAATGACAAGTGTTAAAATGACATGCCCGCTTCTCTAACCTTTGCCATAGTTTGAGAGGGAAGAAAGAGGTCTTCACAGCCCGTGAGGAGGCGAGAGGCAGGATGTGGTTTTAACATCTGCAGGGGAAGCAACGGTTAAATGTATATAAATGTATAAGCTTTTTAGCGTAGGTGGCAAAAGATGAGATATGTATATGTGCTTTTTGCAAAATAGTTTTAACTGTGGAAAGTTCCAGGCCAGTTATTTTACCTTCTAAGGGATTGCTGCATTATAAGTACAGCCCCAAACTCTTAAAGGAACACTCCACCGTTTTTTGAAATAGGGCTTATTCACCTTCTTTCCTACATTTAGATAGGTGGGCAAATGCATTTTTGTCTCAGTGCATGCATTGTTTTAGTTTGACAGGGTCGGTGCTAGCTTAGCTTAGCATAATGAATGGAATCCTTTGTTGCCAGCTAGCATGTCCTGAGTAAAAGTGATATGAAAAAAAAAAAAAACCACCTAATTACTTCTTGTGGCCTGCGTATTCACAAGTACAAATAGTGATGCAGATTAACACTAGGCGATTTCCTAGGCAGATATTGACTTATATATTAAGGACTATTTTAGGGGGAAGCACAGGCGAAGCACTGCTACATGGCCATGATATCTCTGCGCCCAAGTAGCAGTGCTTCGCCTGTGCTTCCCCCTAATATAGTCCCAAGTCAATATCTGCATAGGAAATCACCCAGTGTTAATCTGCATCGCTATTTGTACTTGTTGTGAATACGCAGGCCACAAGAAGTAATTAGGTGGGTTTTTTTTTTTATATCACTTTTACTCAGGACATGCTAGCTGGAAACAAAGGATTCCATTCATTATGCTAAGCTAAGCTAGCGCCGACCCTGTCAAACTAAAACAAAGCATGCACTGAGACAAAAATGCATTTGCCCACCTATCTAAATGTAGGAAATAAAGTGAATAAGCCCTATTTCAAAAAACGGTGGAGTGTTCCTTTAAGACAGCCCCAATTAAATCATATAAAAGGTTTAGTTTCCTGATGCTTGGGGCCGCATTTCAGGTGAAGACCTTTACGCATTTCTGTTATTTTATCCTTCCAGCATCTTTAACCTGCAGGTAAGGGCATGCATGAATGCTAAATAAAGTGATCGGGTTGATGTGAGCATTTATGTGTCTCAGTCACCTCAGTATAAACAAGAAATAAGTATAGATGTTCAGAATAGAAAAAACATATCTTAACATAATTAGACATTTTTTAAGCATCTGATATGAAACGGTACTTTTCACCATTCTCTCATCGGAATTGATTTTTTGACATGCGCACACTGCACAAATATACAGTTTCCCGCTGTTCATGCATAACTATTCTCCTACATCCGACACGGATTGTATGAATGATTTTTTGACATACGACAGCATGACATCAGAGCAAGCAGAGCCGGATTAACCCAAAGGCAAACTAGGCACGTGCCTAGGGCCCGATTGGCGGGATGGGGCCCAGACAGAGGGACAAAAAAAAATTGTACATATGTCCTATCTACAATTTATTTCAATATTTATTAATTAACTAAAAATAGTGACGATGTTTATCTTAACCATAGACTGTTACATTACTGCAGTTAAACCAATTAATGTGTCCGTTACAAAGCGGGTGCCGGCTTCTGAAAGTATAACGAACGCATCCATCAGGTGCTGCGAGGCAAAAGCCTAATAAGCACACAAAGAAGCACAGCTCATAATGCAGGTGTGTGAGTTGTCGTCATCTATTTTGGAGTGATTATGTATTCTAAATATAAACTTGTAGCCTACTGTAGATCAGCGTCATTTCTGGAAAAATCATTCACCGCTTTATTACGAGTTTAAAAGAGCGCGAGCGTCATTAACGTGCCCAGACGCGACGCTTTGAATTTGCGCGTACAATGAATAACATCGTGTCGGGAGCTGACTAGTAAAAAAGCTACAAAATTAAAAGACAAGACGTGTGTATTCTAAGTTAAAAAGCCAACACAGTACAACATTTTTAAATGTTTCTAATAGGCTAAAGGATCTCATATCTATGGGCTTCTAAATTCTGCTGATGATTAGACATCTCCTGACATTACGCCAATAATATCAGTTTATATATTTTTTTTCTGCTCAGTAGCGATCGTGTCTTTCTCTTCCACTTGATTTGTGTAAAGCATATTTAAGGTAGCAATGCAATATAAAAGCACTTAGTGGGATTCTGGAACTGTGAATAAATTGAATAAAACAGCAAAATAACAACAACAACAACAACAATAACAATAACATCTTCATTAAACAAAAAAGACATTACCTTAGATAAAGTTTGATTAATATGTACATACAGTACCGGTAAAAGTCTGGACCCATTACTATTTTTAATGTTTTTGAAAGAAGTTTATTATTATGCTCTACAAGCCTGCATTTATTTGATCAAAAATACAGGAAAAAACAGGAATATACTGTACTTTTTTAAAAACAACTTTTTAATAATCAAAAATCCTGAAAAAAAGTATCAGGTTATAAAATAAATATTAAGCACCATTTCTAACATTTGATAATAAATCAGAATATTATAAAGTTTTCTGAAGGATCACGTGACACTAAATTCAGCTTTGCATCACATAAATATAAAGTATAGTAAAATAGAAAACCATTATTTAAAATTTTAATAATATTTCACTATATTATTTTTCTTTATTTTTGATCAAATAAATCCAGGCTTGATGAGCATAAGAGACTTCTTTCAAAAACATTACAAATAGTAATGTGTCCAAACTTATGTACTGTGTAAGTAAAAATATACTGCTTTTAAAATTAAATGTTGTATAAATAAAAAGGTTAGGAATCATATTTGTTTTCAAGTGTTTTTTTATGGGGGGTGGCGGGTGGGGGGCCTCCAACATGAATTTTGCCTAGGGCCTCCTAATGTCTAGAACCGGCCCTGAGAGCAAGGCAACCGTCCTCGACACATTAGGCTTGTTTGAGATGCGCCTCGCCTCGCCTGGAGTGTAGTCGATAGGCGGCTGCAGTGAGAGGAGGAGTGAAAGAAAAAAAGCGCAGGCAAGCCGGACAGTTCTCAGTCTCTTCTCGCAGTGCAGGGCCGGCGCTAGCCATTTGGGTGCCCTAAGCACAAATGCTTGGTGGTGCCCCCACCCACCAAGGGAATAACAACCATTCAGAATTTCTTAGTTAGGTTCTCTTTACTTCCAAAATAACTGCTGCAAATAAATAATTTTACATTAACAATGGCACCAAACATGAAAATAAATAAATAATATAAAGGTTAAAATTATAAATACCAAATACCACCACAATTACTAAAAACACAGATTTGGAACTGAACAATGTAAACACAGAAATTTAAAAGTGCAAAGGTCAGGCACAATATAATAATTCTGTACATAATTTGACAACTCTGTGAATATGAAAATATACAAACACTGAGATTGTGTTTTTTTTTTTTTTTTCTTCTAATTGCAGTTTCAAAGTTTAAAAAAAAAAAATATATATATTAGCCATGCAGGGCTAAAGCCCCGGATCTTTTGCACTACTATAGCGACGCCCCTGGACATGCATAGGCGTAATTTGCGGGTAGGACATGTCCCCACCACTTTTGAAACATCTCGCGGCACGAATGTACCAATACAAACAAACAAAACATCTCCAGTTAACCAGCAGAGCATTCATTTAATTCGTTTTTTAAATAAGAGTCGATCTAGCGCTGAAATGTGTTGTTTTTTTAAATCAACTGATCAAAGTGCTCGTTGCCGAGCGATCAGTGGCGCGGATACTATGTTTGTTTCTGGCTCGCGCACAGCCTTCACTCAGACGCGCGTTTCAATCCGTTGTGGAGAGACTCTCTATTCGCTCCGGTACAGTTAGAAAACAAAAAGCACAAAAAGTGTCCCTGCCTGATATACAACCACTAAAAAACATAATCGGTTTTGATGAGAAAAAAAAAAAAAAAACTATATGAGTGCGGATTAGAACTCAGAACCTCTGACACGCTTGGCAAAAATTCTACCACTGGACCACTTAAAAACACACATGATTTTCGTCGGATCAACATATAATAGGCCTCATTGAACGACCACTTAAACCCAATATTAACATGCTTTAGACATATTTTATTTGTTATTTATACTAGTACCCTATTGTGATGATTTTTCACGATCCAGATTTTTTGGTGCCCCCCCAAGCACTTGGTGCCCTACGCGCAGTGCGTGATGTGCGTGTGCGGAGCGCCGGCCCTGCGCAGTGGATCAGACACCTGCGAGATCAAAGATGGATATCGCGGGATTCACGCTCGTGCACAGTGCTGCTAATAAACTGGATGTAATTTAAGTTCTGTTGCTTTTATATGAAAATAAATATAATGAACAAGACACCCAAAGTACTTATTTAATTCCATTCCAAATACATGTTTATCAATCGTTTTTTTCTTTAATACAGACAGATGTTGTTGTTTAAAAAAAAAAAAAAACATTGCATAACCCATAGAGATTGCACTGTCAGATAGTTTGGGAATATTCACACATAACGTACACACATAAAAACATGATATCAGAGTTTTAAAATCAAACATTTGAAAAGAGAACAATACATCACGGTTGTTTAAACCAATGAGCTGTGTCATCAGCAAGTCGTTTCCCATCATGCTTTTGATCAGCGCAGTCGGTGGAGAGCAACTGCAGAATCCGACACGTGCGCCTTGCGGCCGCGAGAGTTTTTTGACATTTATTACATTTACAAACTCCCGCACGTGTCGGATTCTTCAGTTGCTCTCCACCGACTGATGATCAAAAGCATGATGGTAAACGACTTGCTGACGACACAGCTTAATGCTCATTGGTTTAAACAACTGTGATGTATTGTTCTCTTTTAAACTGTTTGATTTTAAAACTCTAATATCATGTTTTATGTGTATACCTTATGTGTGAATATTCCCAACTCTATGACAGTGCAATCTCTGGTTATTCCAGTCATTTCACTTAAATGACAATTAATAGGTAATTTTCATTGCCATTTAAGTGAAATTATTGAATTTAAATATACGAGCTTGATAAAAATGATCATTCTATAAGAAAATTTCAGATGGCATTTAGAGGCTTTTGCATCTGAACTCTTCATATATATATATATATATATATATATATATATATATATATATATATATATATATATATAACACGTCTGTATTAAAGAAAAATTTTTTGATAAAGTAAACAAATATTTGGACTTAAATTACATCCAGTTTATTCACCGTGCACGAGCGTGAATCCCATGAATCCCTGGTATCCGTCTTTGATCTCACAGGTGTCAGATCCACTGCGAGAAGAGAGAACTGCCGTTAGGAAGTGGTTTCTCTTCGTCTTCCTCTTTAATCATTCGCGCTTAATCTCACTGTGAAAGCTGACGGGAAGCACAGTATCTTTCTCTCTCTCGTACACATGTGCTGTTTACTGTCTCTTTGTAACTTTATCAGAGTGAACATCGTGTTAAAACGTTGTTGATAAATACTTCATCACGAGTATCCGTGTAATTAGCGATCTCTCTCGTTGAAACTGGCGCTTTTAATCGTGATCTGTCTCTCTCTTCATTCGCGCGCGTGTTTGTCAATGCAGGAGTGAGAGAGCAGGACCTCCAGTGTGTTTGTGCTCATTTCATTACTCTTCTTTAAGGTATGTTTGCACATTTAATGGTTATATAAGTTGTTTAAGTCTCAATGTGATTGAATAGCAGTCTAATATTTGTTGGACTCACATCATCAGTTACCACGTGGTTCAATCTTATTCAATGACACGGCATGATTGTAGGGCCTACCAAAAAGACTTTATATCACACAACACACATTTTCTTGACGTGTTTACATGATGGAGTGTTGCAATTATGCTTAGTATTTTTTTTTTTTTTTTTTGTTGCATTAACATAGTTACATTTTGTGAAACAGTGTTATATTTTGTTGCCTGTATACGTACAATTACGCAGGGCCGTTTGAAGGAATTTGGGGGCCCCAAGCAAAATGGACATGGAGGCCACTTTTTGAAACAACTGTACCTAATACAAATAAATAAAACATCTCCAGATAATTAGCAGGGCATTCATTTTGTTCGTTTGTCAAATAAGAGGCGTTCTAGTGCTGAAATGTGTTGTTTCTTAAATCAAGCTGCGAGCTTGTTGCCGCTGCGATCAGTGTCGTTGGCCCCATTTACACTGCATGGTTCAGCTGACCCAATTCCGATGTTTTCCTCTGGCACAGATCGGATATGACCGGCGAACGTGTAAGCAGGAAAAAAGCACATGGATTCTGATATTCTCAGATCGGTTTCATGCCTCATTTATATGTGGAAATAAATCAGATATGAATCGGATACGTGCATTTGCATCTGCCATGTAAGCAGACAAATCGGATATTCCCCAGTAAATGAGATTCAGTAAAAAAACTGCGGTCACACCATCTGTGCGCTGGAGAAGCGCGGTCACGCCATCTACGCTTAAAAATATATAGCGCATCTACACAAGTTTTCTGCAAACTCCACCAGATTCTTGTTCTACATCTCACAGACTACTGTGGTGATTTTCATGTTGCTTTACTGTTTTATTATTTAATAAATATACCCTATATGTCAAGGTAAACAGTATTGGACTTTGGCATGCAATTATTAATTACCTTTAGCCTACCCCGCAGTTAGGGTGACCACCCGTCCCGCGTAGCGCGTGCGCGCACTGCGTTTGAAGCCCAATTCATGCGTCCCGCAAATTGAGACCGTGTCACGCATAATCTATGCTTGCTCAAAAAAAAGTTGGTCGCTCTATATCCTCGAGCCCCAAGCAGACAAACGAACATTACTTGACATTTCAGCACGCTATTGTTGCCACACAAACCCCTCAGTTGAACTGCTGACTAGGTTGTTGTCAACTTTTTCGTTGTTGTCATGACAGCGCACGCAAGCGCATACCAAACACACTGGGAAGGAAGGAACTTTTAGATGCGCGCTTTCCAATTCGAAAAATTCGAGAAAGAGACTGTCTGAGAGGCACCGTCAAAAATAGAAGGTGTGGGTACAAGAAAGACTGGGAAAATGAATATTTGTGGCTGAAAGGTGTTGAGGGGGATACCGAGAGGGCTTTTTGTGACCTTTGCAAAACGTCCTTCTCAATCGGTCATGGAGGGGAATTCGATGTCAATCGTATTTTTTTTAAATACTTTTTTTTTTTTACTGTTCCTGTGGTGTTGAACTACAATTCCTGTTAATCCTATAATTTTATATTATCATTTATTTAAAGTGAATAAATTGTAATAAAAAATAAAGAAAATTAAATAATAAATCTTAAGTGGAAGTACATCTGTCAATTCATTGAATGTTCAAAATATTATGAATCTTTATTTAGAAAAAAAATACACATTGGTTGGCCTATTCATGAGCATACATCAGCAATTACTCATGTTTAGGGGAATAGGGCATTATTAATATACCATGTAAGGTGGTATGTGCTAGAAATGGGTAAACCACTATCAGTGAGTCTGCCCGTGGGGTGGGGGCACCGCCGCGCCAGGCAGTGTCCCACATTGTCCCTCAGAAACATACCCCTTGTCCCCCCTTGGGCGTGATTGAGGAGGAAGGCTCAACACAGTTTTTCTCCGCCTTACGAGAGCAATGTTTTGCTGACCTTTGAAAATAGTGCGGAAAGTAATACACTGGATAATTAAAGATGCGCGGATGAGCTCCAACGTCACCCGAATCCGCAGCCTAAAACAAATCATCCACCCGCCACTCACTCGCACCAATAATTTTCATACTAATTTGTATGCCTTATATCCAGAAATTATTAGCCGTATTTCCACTGTCTGGCCATGTGCGAGCGAGGGCTATAATCAGCCAAAAGTAGTGACTTGAGCCGAGCGCTTGAAAAAAAAAATCCAATATAGTGCGTGCGCGCGCGCCGAACGCGTCTTTCCGCGCTCACGGAGCAGTTTTAAAAAGACTGAGGGGAGGACGGGATAAATACCCGGGCCTTAATATCCTCCGACTGAGAGCTTCGAGGCCATAATCAAACGGCGCGACCTGATATGTATCTTTATTTCACAAAGAATAACATGCGTGTAACACGCGTGTTGATCCATCTGCTCCATTGCGATCAGCTACTTAACAGCTTCAGTTAGGCTTTTAGTCCAAAAGAGCGCACATTTACAAACATCTGGATAAATGATCATGTTCACGTCTCATTGCTTTACAGAGAATGATACTTTCTATTATTGTTTTCACTAAATGATGTGCTCTGGAGAGTTTTGAGCGCTCTCTCCACTGCCATCACAATACAGGAATAAGCATATAGCCTACATGAGTTCATTTATTTTCCTTCGCCACTGTTCTATTATATAGGGTCGGCAGTCTTACAAAGATATATCAATAGCAGAATAAGTTTTAACAGTAACTATTGTATATCGACATGAAATATTAATTCAAAATCACCTACGTGCGCTATAGCTGCATATGCTTTGATGCGTTTCCACATCGCATGATGGATTTATTCACATGAAAATTCTCGGCACTAACAATATATATTAGTAAATCTCATTAAATGGCAAATAAAACCCAATGTACTATTGAAATTACATTTCTGGACATATTGTTATTGTACACATATACATTGTAGCCTACATCTTAGCATTGTATAGCAACCTCATCCTATCCCCCACACACACCTGTCCCACCCACTATTTAAAAAAAAATTACGCCACTGGTTGGAGATTTGTGTTCGGTTGCTCGAGCCATTCAATATGTTTCGCTTTAGCTTCCTGTTTCAGTGGAAATTACATCAATGGATCAAACAACAGTTCCAAGGCACTTCATTGAGCCTTTAAAGCTGGTAGGTTTTTAAGCAATATCTCATGTGGGGGGTTTTCTTTGTGTTTTATATAATGACCACTAGGAGGTGCTCTAGGCATATTTTCCTGATTGTTTTTTTTCCTGAATAGAACTACTTTGTCTCTGAAAGTAAAAGAGTTATGCACGTTCATTGCGTTTTACCAAATGAGAGTTCTGTCTTTATTAAAATCAAAACAGTAATTTATTTCTGAACCTGCGACCCACCCCGCAATTAATTGTAATGTTATTTTGTATTACTTGGCCGGCCCAGCACGCAGATTATCTGATGCGGATATATCCGCAATAGGGTGGTCCTTATCAAGTCCATTTTTTTTTTTTTTTTTTTGCAAAATGTTAGTGTCTTAACCTCTTAAACTGTTCCTTTTAACTTCAAAATTAGAAATATGCAAAAATGTTGACAAAAAATTATATTTAGGGGTAGCTCAATCATGTGGAAGATTGCCAATGTTAAGCTGTGCGGCGTTATTGTGATATGCAAGTAATATTAAAAGTTGCTGCAAATGAACTACATTTTATTGAAATCAGAGCAACACTGACATGACAACAATCTAAAAAAAAACACAAAGTTTTCAACAATCCCTCATTTCTGATGCTCAGCAGCCAGTCTGGATCCTCCACGTCCATTTGACAGTTTTGAAAATCCTTTGTGGGGATGTGTTCCTTGTCCCAGAATTTGGAAATCTCCAAAATTGAGGCAGAAGAAGACTGACGTATAGTCTCTTTGAGATTTAGATGATGGTGAAGAAATAATCCAAGTGCCATTCTAATAGATGGCAGTTTTCATCCAACTAATGCTGGTATGGTGGAACCAATCAAATAAACTTCACTTCTTGTTTTTGCCATGATTTTGCTCTTGGTACACAACACAACTGCAGTCAAAGCTGAGCAAGGAATGGTGAAGGTGTCTTTTCCTCATGCAGTTTTGTGGCACATATTTGGGGTTCTGTGGATACAATTGTTTGAATGTTTTAATTAAGACCAAAAAATGTGCTCTAAACCCAAACAATAACCAAGGTGATCATCAATAGAAATATGTATTGATTCCACCAGGAAAGGTAAATCTGCTAAACCGGGTCATGGATGGATTCATTTGGATTTAGTTTCTACAATAAGTAAACTGAGATATGTATCTAAAATACATATTTAGGAATATATGGTGCATAGATACTTTTATGGAGATTTTTTAGAATTTTACTAGCCAGTTACAATACCAATTCAAATGATCTGTTTTTATGAAAATCATAAAAATCTCAGAAAGTTTAAAGCTGTTGAGCTACCAGTAATTATTATGTTACTGTCATAAAAATTGGCATGCTGTATTTTCTAATATAAAGGAACAATTTGAAGGGTTAAGAGCATGACAATTGGAGACTTTAAAAATAAAGACCACACTAATACGCAATCCGCGCATCACTTATGTGCGCTCTTGCAGAAGTCCTGCAAAAACCCTGCTGTAGAGACAACTTACTGTATATCTATGCAACTTTGGCATAGCGATCACTGAATAAACTGTTATCGTGCTAAAAACCCCACATGCACACTTGAGTTTTGTTTATTAAAATATTAGACTATAAAATGTAGATGTTTGAAAACCTTCGAACTGACTCCAAACCAGCCCAAATTTCATTAAAATGCATGCGCATGGTGAACGTGATTTCACCAAGTACCACTTGTTCCTGGATCAACATCTTTGCTGATCCTGGAACAACTTTCTAATCAACCAATCAGATTTGAGGGACATGTTTACAGTTTGTGTCAAGTTTAGGCTTATAACCAGGGTGAGGTGCTTCAACATCAGTGTTATTCACCTATCATTTCCCTCTGATTTTAGGGAAAATTTATGTGTAGGGTTAGGTTTAGGGGTAGGGATATGGGTAAGGACTACATTTTGGGACAGGAATGTAATTCCAGGATCAACAAAATATGTTGATCCAGGAACATGTCTTTTTTGGCAAAATAACGGTGACCGTGCGTGCATATCGTGTCTATAAATGCGTGAAAAGCATTTCCTTCTTTCCAAAGTGCTTGCGCTCCCGTGGTGTCTGTCGTTGCTATGCAACCATGAACTGCGCACTCCATATTATGTTGACTGAAGGTGCGTTCCGTTCAACTGTGATTCGTAAAGGTTCGGTTATACTCCAGTTTGGACGCGTTTAAGGACAGCACAGACGTGGACTACTTGCACAGTAGATCGGCTTGCAGAGTAGCAAATTTGGAATTATTCACATTTGGCTGTCTTATCTTTTAACGACGGATTGTAGAGGTGCAGGTAGCGATGGACTTCTTCACACAGCCTCTCTTCAAATTGGATGTCCATTTGTTTTTTCAGCGGTTTTAACCCAGGCGGGTAATCCATCGACCGGAAGTTGAAGCCGGCCACGTGCCGCCATCTTGTAGCAGAACTTCACTTGCGTTAGCATTTCCATTGACTCCCATTCATTTTGGCGTCACTGACAGCGAATAACTTTACATCTGAGGCGTAAAAATAGGCTAACGATTGCGTCATAACCATTCGACTCTCTGTCGCACAGTAGAGAAATTACCATACAGACAGGAGGAGAAGCTCGCAGGCAATCAGGGGGACGTCTAGGGAGAAGCCCTGGCATTACATTTTCAAATAAATACTATACAAAATAATTAATCAGAATACTTACTCCTGCTCACTCACACCAAATAACTCTTTGCTCAAGCTCGCCGTCTCTGCAAGATTAACATTAACAGTTTGCACACACAGCTACTAGAAGATTTACAGTATAACACTAGCTTAAAGAGTTAGTTCACCCAAAAATTAAAATTCTGTCAGTAATTACTCACCCTCATGTTGTTCCAACCCCGTAAGACCTTCGTTCATCTTCGGAACACAAATTAAGATATTTTTGATTAAATCTGAGAGTTGGCTCACTCCTCCATAGGCTTCTAGGTGACTGAAACTTGCCGGCCCAGAAAAGTTATTAAAGAGATCATTAATATAGCCCAAGTGACTACACTGGCTCAATCTTAAGTATATCAAGCGACGAGAATACTTTTTGTGCGCAAAAAACAACAAAAATAACGACTTTATTCCACTATTAATTTCCTTCTCTCTGGGCCTTGAGTGAGTTCACTTAGTGTTTTAGCGCAGCGCGTCTGTGTTGCACGTCACCACGTAGGCTCACTATTGGCCGATGCTGGTCATGTGTGTGATGCGTGTGACGTACAACACAGACGCGCTGCGATAAAACACACAAAAAATATTGTAATATTCATAGAAGTTCTTTACTTTGTTACATCATGGTTCACTGTTATGTCCTTTCACTTCATATATCTCTTGGAATTGTTTTGATGTACTGGAAATTAAATATTTTTTTCTCTTTGATTTTAGACCCGATGGAAAAGAGCGAGGAGAGTGAAGAACTGAGTGAAGTGAAGGAGGAGAGTGAAGAACTGAGTGAAGTGAAGGATGAGAGTGAAGAACTGAGTGAAGTGAAGGAGGAGAGTGAAGAACTGAGTGAAGTGAAGGATGAGAGTGAAGAACTGAGTGAAGTGAAGGAGGAGAGTGAAGAACTGAGTGAAGTGGAGGATGAGAGTGAAGAACTGAGTGAAGTGAAGGATGAGAGTGGAGAACTGAGTGAAGTGAAGGAGGAGAGTGAAGAACTGAGTGAAGTGAAGGAGGAGAGAGAAGAACCGAGTGAAGTGAAGGAGGAGAGAGAAGAACTGAGTGAAGTGAAGGAGGAGAGAGAAGAACTGAGTGAAGTGAAGGAGGAGAGAGAAGAACTGAGTGAAGTGAAGGAGGAGAGTGAAGAACCGAGTGAAGTGAAGGAGGAGAGTGAAGAACTGAGTGAAGTGAAGGAGGAGAGAGAAGAACTGAGGGAAGTGAAGGTGGAGAGTGAAGAACTGAGTAAAGTGAAGGAGGAGAGTGAAGAACCGAGTGAAGTGAAGGAGGAGAGTGAAGAACTGAGTGAAGAACTGAGTGAAGTGAAGGAGGAGAGTGAAGAACTGAGTGAAGTGAAGGAGGAGAGTGAAGAACTGAGTGAAGTGAAGGAGGAGAGTGAAGAACTGAGTGAAGTGAAGGAGGAGAGTGAAGAACTGAGTGAAGTGAAGGAGGAGAGTGAAGAACTGAGTGAAGAACTGAGTGAAGTGAAGGAGGAGAGTGAAGAACTGAGTGAAGTGAAGGAGGAGAGTGAAGAACTGAGTGAAGTGAAGGAGGAGAGTGAAGAACTGAGTGAAGTGGAGGAGGAACATCATGTCCAACCTGGAGAAAAACCTTTTAGTCGCTCAAAGACTAAAAAGACATTTTTAAAAAAAAGAAGAGCCAAGAAATCTTTCACCTGCACTCAGTGTGGAAAGAGTCTCACAAGCAAACATAATCTTGAATGTCATATGAGGATCCACAACAGAGAGAAGCCGTTCACATGTGATCAATGTGGAAAGAGTTTCACAACCAAACAACGTCTTTATGTTCACATGCGAGTTCATACTGGAGAGAGACCGTTCACATGTGATCAGTGTGGAAAGAGATTTACATTAAAAAATAATCTTAAAGTCCACATGAGAGTTCATACTGGAGAGAAGCCGTACTTATGTGATCAGTGTGAGAAGAGTTTCACATGCAAACATAATCTTAAGCTTCACATGAGAATCCACACTGGAGAAAAGCCATTTAATTGTGATCAGTGTGGGAAGTGTTTCACACAATCAGGACACCTTAAAGAACACATGAAAATCCACACAGGAGAAAAGCCGTTCACATGTGATCAATGTGGAACAAGTTTCCCACACAAACATACTCTTAATGTTCACATGAGGATCCACACTGGAGTGAAGCCGTTCTCATGTGATCAATGCGGCAAAACATTTCTTAGGGCATCAGCCCTGAAGACACACCTGAGAGTTCATACGAAGGAGAAGCCACATTCATGTTCTGTGTGTGGAAAGAGTTTTTCACTGCTGCTAACTTTACATAGACATGAGAAAATACACACTGGTGTGAGAGAGTACATGTGCTTTGAGTGTGAGAAGACTTTTACTACAGGGATAGATTTAAAACGGCACCAGAGAATTCACACTGGAGAAAAACCTTACAAGTGTTCACACTGTGACGCGAGATTCAGTCGGTCAGAAAATCTGAAAACACATGAGAGGATCCACACTGGAGAGAAGCCGCACACGTGTAATCAGTGCGGAAAGAGTTTCTCTATTAAAACACACCTAAAGCAACACATGAAGATCCATGCAGTGGAGAAACCACATCACTTCAGTCTGAAATCTCGGTAAGTAGTTTATTGTTTAAATTTGTTTTGATTTGTTTATTGTTTATTATTATTCGTCTTTATGTGCTGAGCAACAAAATCTAAACCATGTAATCTTTATTTTTCATATGCATTTAGTCCATAGAAATTGTATTTACTGGTAGATGTTATGTAAGGGATAATGTAGAGCAAGACGCTTCTTATAGCGAATACAACCCCGACAGGCTGATCAGGACCCCGACACGAAGCGGAGCTTGAAGGGGTTGTATTCGCTATAACAACCGCCTCACTCTACATTATCCCTCTTATTACATGGCTACCTACCAAATAAATCAATCATTTGACACAAAATATTGATTTAAAAACGATTGTATTACTTCAGCTAAAGAAAATAGTCTGTTCTGTCTCTACCAGAGGTGGGACAAAGTCATTGTTATGCAAGTCACAAGTAAGTCTCAAGTCTTTGCCCTCGAGTCCCAAGTCAAGTCGAGTCAAAGATGAGGCAAGTCCCGAGTCGAGTCAAAAGTCAAAGCCAACAAGTCTTTAATCTAGTTTTAAACTGGGAGAGCGAGTCTGAGCAATGAACAGTATCCGGAAGACTATTCCAGAGTTTTGGAGCTAAATGTGAAAATGCTCTCCCTCCTTTGGTTGATCTGGATATCCTAGGTATGACCAAAAGCCTCGAATTTAGTGATCTTAAAGAGCGTGATGGATTATAGGGCGATAGAAGATCCGTTAAATAGACTGGAGCTAAGCCGTTTAGGGCTTTATAAGTCAGTAGCAGTACCTTGTAATTAATACGGAACTTTATAGGTAACCAATGCAGTGATGATAAAATTGGTGTTATATGATCATATTTTCTTGATCTAGTTAGAACTCTAGCGGCGGCATTTTGGACTAACTGTAGCTTGTTTATTGAGGATGCAGGACAACCAGCTAATAAAGCATTACAGTAATCTAATCTCGAGGTCATGAATGCATGAACTAACTTTTCTGCATCAGAAACAGATAGCATATTACGTAGCTTAGCAATGTTTCTGAGGTGGAAAAAGGCTGTTTTTGTAACATATGAAATATGATTTTCAAAAGACAGGTTACAATCTAATATAACACCCAGGTCTTTTACTGTAGAGGATGAAGTAACAGGACATCCTACTATGTTAAAGTTGTATTGTGAGAGGTTTTGTGGGCGGTTTTTTGAACCGATAAGTATTACCTCTGTCTTGTCTGGATTTAATAAAAGAAAATTGCGCGTCATCCAATCTTTTATATCATTAACACACTCTGTCAATTTGGATAATTTAGCATTTTCATCCAGCCGTGATGAAATATATATTTGAGTGTCATCAGCATAACAATGGAAACTAATTCCATGTTTCCTAATAATATTTCCAAGTGGCAGCATATATATTGAGAATAATAGAGGGCCTAACACAGATCCTTGCGGCACTCCATAGTTTACTGGAGTTATGATCGATTTTTCTCCATTTAAATAGACAAAATGGTAGCGGTCTGATAGGTATGATCTGAACCAGCTTAATGCTTGTCCTTGAACACCGGTATAATTTTGTAGTCGATCTAAGAGTTATGTGTGATCTATAGTATCGAACGCAGCACTAAGATCAAGTAAAACTAATATTGAGATACAGCCTTGGTCAGAAGCTAAGAGTAAATCATTTGTGATTTTAACGAGCGCAGTTTCAGTGCTATGATGCGGCCTGAACCCAGACTGAAACTTTTCATAGATGTCATTTTCTTGTAAGAAAGAGCCTAGTTGGGCGGACACAACTTTTTCTAGTATTTTAGACATAAAAGGTAGATTTGAAATGGGTCTATAATTTACTAGATTATTTGGGTCTAATTGTGGTTTCTTAATGAGAGGTTTTATAACTGCCAGTTTAAATGTTTTTGGAACATAACCTAAAGTTAAAGATGAGTTAATAATATTGAGGAGAGGCTCTTCCACTACAGGTAACACTTCTTTCAGTAGTTTAGTTGGTATGGGATCTAATAAACATGTTGTTGTTTTAGATGAAGTGATAAGTTTATTTAACTCTATTTGTTCTATAGTTGTAAAGCAATGTAATTGTTCTTGCGGGGTGATAACGCGAGCAGCGATTTCAGAAACACGAGCACCAGGAAAGCAGTGACTGTGCACCTTATTTTTACCTGATGTAGCGTGGACGTGCCGAACGATGGAATCTCCGATGATCACAGCATCGCGTTCTGTTTCGCGAAGAGGGGAGAAGCGGTTTTGTGTAGATAACTCGAAAACCGGGAGGGTCGGAGAGAGTTTTCTTGGTCTAGACCTGACTCGTGTCTTCCGCTGCGGAAATATCCAGGCTTCGTGATGGCATGTTGGAGCCGGAGTGAACGAGACCATGGCTGATCGCGATCGCGACCTCGACGCTCGGGACCGATGCTGAGTAACGCACGGAGTAGACGAGGTCGGAGTCAGCGGGTTAGTAACATTAATCTCTGATTTGTGAGCATCAGCGCATGATGTTTCAAGAGCTAACCGCCGGTTTATTAGCTCGGCTTGTCTCACTAAAAGGTCGTGGATCTGTTTCTCAACAGCTTCCAGCTCAGACTGTACCGCGTGCAGCTCAAATGTGTCCTCACCTGCACCAAAAGGTGGACTACTTACATCTGATATATTCGCCATTTTAACAGATGGACAGTAAGTTAGCAACGACGCTACCAGCGATGCTATCAATATTAATACTAATTTCTGACTAACGTCTTAGATATAATCTGTCTTTTAGTGGTACGGGTGTAGAGTAGACGCACGATAGGCGAAAATTTTTTTGTAAGTGTGTGTTGAGAAGACGCGTTCAGCCGTGATCCCCGGGAGTAATCTATAAGAGTATCCAGTGTTGGATCACTAACAGGCTTTTGACGCGTCTGCTCAACATGGTGTATGTCTGTAAGATTTGTATTTATTTAAACCTCTTTTTATACAATGACATTAAAGGACAAATCAAGTGAAAAATGAACCTAGGGGTAATTAACACATGGTTACAGATTCGATCGTTCCATGCGATGCGTTTTATGAAAATCGAATGTATAGAGTTTTATCTTTAAAAACAGTATAGCTCATAGCAGTAGTATATGGGGCATAGAGTAAGTAAAATTAAATCGCTAGTTAAAGGAGAACTCCGGTCAATTTTAACATTGAGCTCATTTTTTTGTACATTTGGAGTGCTGTCAATACAGAAAACAACGACAAAAATCGGTGTTGCCTACACCGAGTTATCCTCTTTTTAAAATGTGCACCCTGTTGACTTCAATGGGGCAAGTACTAAACCTGCTTTTAGGCTCTTAACATCCTTGATGTGTCATTACAAGTGCACAGACAATGTGAGTGATTCCTTCTGAGTGAACACGAGTGGATCTGACTGCAGTAGATGTAAAAGATATGTATAAAAATGATGTTATTTAAGCCAGCGCAAATACCTGTTTACATCCTGCTTTTCGGTTGAAGTCCAAAGTAGTCGATTGCCGAGTTCACGCGCGTGATAAACCTATGCGCGTGAACTCGGCAATCGACTACTTTGGACTTCAACCGAAAAACAGGATGTAAACACAGATATTTGCGCTGGCTTAAATAACATCGTTTTTATTAATATCTTTCACATCTACTGCAGTCAGATCCACTCGTGTTCACTCAGAAGGAATCACTCACATTTTCTGTGCACTTGTAATGACACATCAAGGATGTTAAGAGGCTAAAAGCAGGTTTAAAACTTGCCCCATTGAAGTCAACAGGGTGCAAATTTTAAAAATAGAATAACTCGGTGTAGGCAACACCGATTTTTGTCGTTGTTCTCTGTATTGACAGCACTCCAAATGTACAAAAAAATGAGCTCAATGTTAAAATTGACCGGAGTTCTCCTTTAATAATGAGGGTTCTTACATACAAACCGAAGCATTGAGAACTTTGTAAGTGTACAGACAGTTTAATAAGAAGATAGTTTATAAAGACAGTACATTGCGCGTTTACATGCAGGAGCCATCTTGGAAAACAGTCTCGACTAATCGTACATTATACGTAATGTACTGTCTTTATTAAGTATCTTCTTATTAAACTGTCTGTACACTTACAAAGTTCTCAAAAAGTCCGGAAGTTGGATATAAGTAGCTATATCAAAGCAAACCGATTGTTTTTTATAGAGAATCGGAGATATCTTCACACGCTGTAAAAATAGAAAATGTTCGCTTGTAAATGAGTGTAAAGAAGAAAATCAAGGAATATGAATAAATTCGACAGAGCTCCAAACACAAACAACGCGCTCAGTCGCGAAGCATGCGCAGCCTTCTAAATGCATAAGGCTTCTAAAATTTGGGGTGTGATATTTAAATAAAGATTGTGTTCAACCGCTACATTTATTAATGTACGTTCAGTTGTACGATATACATACAATTGGTTGTTTCAGCCCTGGTTAGTTTGTTTGTTCATCAAATACTATTAAAAAAAAGAAAAGAAACATCATTATACTGAAGAACAAAAAGTTTGGTGTTTAGGTTGGAGAATATTTCAACTAGTTTCTTTGCCCTTCAAATAAATGTGCTGACCAGTAAGATATAAATTTTGTCAGATGCCCAGAGCTGCTGCAAATACACATTTGAGAGCATTTGGGGGCACTAGTGAAACCAGCATTAAAGATTGGAATTACTTTAAATAAAACATTAGCATTTCATGAACACTTTGAATGACTTAAGTCATGATTAGTAAGATATTAGTGTAAAATAGTCCAATGAAAGTAACTTTTGCCATGTGAGATATTTACATGTATGCCCTTGGCAGAAGCTTTTATGATGGCTTGGCAGATGCTTTTATGCCCTCTGTTGTACAGTGTGTCAACAAATTCTCAAATGTTTGCATAGCTTAGAGGCCAATCAGCTTGTGTCGTGATGTAAATGATGTGATTGCTCACAGATCATGTCAAGCCTGCATAATCTAGAGCAGTGTTCTTCAATGCTGCTCATTAACCCTGCTTAACACATGTGATAATGAGCTGATGAATTGAATCAGGTGTGTTAGATTAGGTAGAGAAAGAAAACGTGCAGTGTTGGGGGTCCTTCAGGAGCAGGGTTGAAGAGCACTGATCTAGAGTGTCATGACCAAACTAGTGACTTATAACACAAATCATCTTCATGGCGTTAAAATAGATCATAACCGGCTCAGCAGTTGTTGACCAGATTTGATGCTTTGAGCTTCACTTTTCATTTCACGTTTGTCTCTCATTTGAAATCTCACATGATTTAATGTTTCTTTCAGACCTGATGGATGTGAACAAGAAAGGAAAAACAGAAGCCAATAAAACCATTCACATGTAAATCAAGTCTGATTCACATGAGAGTTCACACTGGGAAGAAGTGGCTCAGGGAATCACATCTTCTCATTCTGAAGAAAGAGCATTTAACTGTGATCAGTGCGGTAAACTGTTTCATTGGGCTTCAGTCCTGAAGAAACACCTGAAGATTCACACAAAGGAGAAGATTCATCCTTAATATTACAGCAGAAAAGACACGGCGGTGTGTGTTTCAGTGAAGAAGGCCTTTACTACAGAAGATGAACTGAAGACCACCAGAAAATTCACACTGGAAAAAAAAACATTTCAAGGCAAAGTTCAGGGCCCGTATTCATAAAGATTCTAAGAATCCTCTCAGAAAACTCTTAATTTAGCTTAAAAACTTTTACGTAGGAGTTTTAGCTTAAGAGCGATTCAGGACCGATCTGAGAGCAACTCTGAGTAAGGAAAAGACAAAAACTTTTATCTTAGTAAGGAGGCGGGGCTGACCCGTTGCTATGTATGACACAATCTTTTGAAGACTGTGATTGGCTGGTTGTCCAAGAAGGAACAAAAGAGTGATTTTAAGTATAGGGTCTATTCTAATAGCCTGGCTGCGCCCTCCTACGCACTTCCGCTCAATTTCATTTTCCTTCAGTACTACGTCTGGGACTGCTGTATATTCTTAGGTTTCCAGAAATCAATTTTTTGTAGGACCAATCAGCGAACAGAGGGAGTGGCTGAGAACGATGACGTTGATGTGATCACACACATGACTAGCGTCGGCCAATAGCCTACGTGTGATGTACAACACAGACGCGCTGCTCTATCAAACTACGTGAAAAGACTCGAGGCACAGAGAGAAGGAAATGAATAGTGGAATAAAGTCGTTTTTGTGCACAAAAAGTATTCTCATCGCTTTATAAACTTTATAAAAGACAGACATCTTATTCTAAACATAATCCTCTGATCATTCGGACTTATTGTTTCCGGCCGGTTTCGGCACATGACATACGTCACGACCACACGTTAGCGATTGGCTATGGCAGATCCTGAGTGGCTCTGGGCAGATCCAATAGTTTTGAACTTTAACAGAGAACCCGCCTACAAGGAAGTAAACGTGTCTCAATGGAGAGAGGCCAGACTCTCTGTACAAATGAAATGTACGAGAGTCTGGTAGAACCAGGCTACTATTCTAAGCCTTCACTTTGAAATTACATGCGTTATTTTTCCTATTTGACCGTTCACACACACACACACACACACACACACACACACTATATATGTGTATATAATTCCCTGTTGCGAAATATCGTAATGTAGTGATTTTTTTACTTTCATTTCTGGCGCTATGGCATTGCTGCACTGTGTCGGAGATGTTAGCGCGTCTCTAATAAGATCAGTCACAAACATGATCCCTGCACGATCTAATCTATAGCGTCTTATTAACTCACTGTCATCCATTGTCTGCAACACATTTCTTCTCCTTCTTCGTCTTTCTGCCTCTGCTAAAGAAACTCTTCAGCCTTTTAAAAGTCCTCGTCCGTACTCCTAACAATTTTGACCTTAAGACCTCTTTTAAGGGTTAAGATGCTTTCTGAATTACTTTTTTCTTTACTAGGATTTTTTCTTTAATTTTAAGAGTAAACGCCCACATTTCTAAGAATTTTCTTAGAATTTTGTCACTAGGAGCTACTCTTTGCATTAAGATTCTTTATGAATACGGGCCCAGGAGTTGGGCCCAGGAACACTTTTAAGAGAGACGTGAATGATATATAAAAAAAAAAATCCATTGTTTTTCATCAGAACATCTAGTTTCTATTCCACTTCTACTCTTCCATGCAAACGCAAGATATACTTACATGTATCTTTGAAACTGGACACTTTTCTTCTCCTCTTGAGATGCTTCGGCTCTTATAAGTCAGTAAAGTCTGTCTCATTCACTTTTACTTAATGTTTGTATTTGCTATGTAATGATTGATTAAACTCTTCACTCATTTTATTCACAGTATGTTTTTATTTCTTTCATAATTTGTCGGTAACAAAAGTTATGGGATTTTGATAAAAACAGGTTTAATTATATAAACTAATAAACAATCATAAAAACATTAATTGAAAGCGTTTTCTCTTTTTCAGATTTATGGCAGTGTCTCAGAGTAACAAAAAAAAAACCCCACAATGTTTTAAACTATATTGAAAAATGTCCACCATTTTGGTAACATGGTTGCAAAAAAAGGTGAACCAGATATAAAATAAGGGAGCAAACTTGACCTGGGGCCGTATTCACAAAGAATTTTAAGGCTAAAAGTAGCTCCTAACTGGCGAATTTAGGAGCAACTCCTAAAAATAATGGGCGTGTCACTCCTAACTTTAGGACTCCTCATTTTTTTCACTAAGAGTAATTAATGAAGCATTTTAGCCCTAAAAGTAGCACCTAAGCCTGGGACAGCTTAGAAGAAGTCAAGAGGACTCCTAACTCACTAAGACCTATTCACAAACCGCTTTTTGTGGCATTTCACGTTGCGATGTTTTGAAATGCGTTTGCGACGGCTACAGGAGCTTCCAATCGCGAGGAACAATTCTGCATTGTAGGCATAACTAGGGATGCAATAACGCCACCAACAACAACCAAACTAGGCTACTCATTGCATGTAAACTAATTGTAAAGTTTCATTGTGAATCAAATTAAAATGTTCTTCTCTTTGCAAACGTAGACAGAGAGGCATATAGTGACAGATTAATTCAATAATGTTGCATTCAATCCATATGTTTCATTAGGCTATTTGTTTTGCCTTACTCTTTATTCATTTAGGCTATTTATTCAGTTATTCATCATCTTCTGTCCTTCGCACTACTTGTGTAGCGCACGCATTCTCAGACCTGTCACCTGTCAATCATCATCGTAGGGGAGGAGTTTGGAATCATTACCGCGTTACAATCATCAGCCAATCAAGGTGGTCACTTCAGTCAAGCTCGTGCATGAGTAATGACGTCATCCATAGCAACGAAGACTCACTCTTAGTTTAGGAGTTGTCATTTTTCTTTACTAAGAGTAGGTCTGAAAGGCGTTGTGAATAACTTTTAAGAGAAAACTCCTAGCTAAAATCTTTTAGTGCGATTTAGGAGTACTCCCAGTGGTAAGATAAAATGCTTTGTGAATACGGCCCCTGATGTTGACAATCAATATGGAAATTTCTCAAATCTCCCTCCACTGACCATTTGTTGAAAACCTGTACTCATGTCATAGTTGAACTGTTTATAAATGTGATGAAGTGCTTGAATGTTTCTAACATGAATGTTCTTCAGCATCATGAATGAATGAAGAATAAACACCAACCTCTTTGTTCTTCAGGATCTTCAGTGTGTTTCATTCTGCAGGGTTCTGGATCATTCATGTTCTCTCTGTCCTCTTTAATAAACTCAGTCTTTACAGATTTCAGCTCTTCCTGATGCTCTGACGCTCGTCTTCACTTGCAGCTGATGGGAATTTACAGCCTTTATTGCTGAATTACTGTGGGAGGAGCTTCACTGATGATGTGATTGCTGTGGGAGGAGCTTCACTGATGATGTGATTGCAGTGGGCAGAGCTTCACTGATGATGTGATTGATGTGGGAGGAGCTTCACTGATGATGAGATTGCTGTGGGAGGAGCTTCACTGATGATGTGATTGCTGTGGGAGGAGCTTCACTGATGATGTGATTGCAGTGGGCGGAGCTTCACTGATGATGTGATTGCAGTGGGCGGAGCTTCACTGATGATGTGATTGCAGTGGGAGGAGCTTCACTGATGATGTGATTACAATTATTTAAAGGAGTCATAACCTAGTATTACATTGGATACCTACTGCTGTATTATAGTCTTTCAGGCCCTTCTAAAAAAGAAAAGTGGAAAAAAAATAAACACAGACCTACTTTTACCCTTATTTCTGAAGGCATTATTGTCTCGCGAGATCAATGCGATGTTTTGGCTGTCGTGGACGCTCATTTTAATAATGCAAATGAGGGGCGCGTTGATTGGTTGAAGGAAGGAGGGGGGTTGACACGCAGGTAACTTCAGCATCATTACAAACTGACATCATGGCGCAAGTTGTCAATGAACCCGACCCGGCCGCGACCTATGGGATTCAACCGTACATGTTTGAGCCGGACTCTGAACCAGAGCTGGAAAGGGAAGATGTAGAGTTGTTGGATGGACGTCTACATCAAGATGTCTCTGAATGGTAAAGACAATCATTTTGACTGAGACATACATTAACATCGGTAATGAGCTAAAACGTTTGTTGCTATTTTCTCCCACATAGGTTTACCTTTTATTTAATGTCGATTACATTAACGGAGATGTAGTCTACTTATTTTATCAGCTTACAGTGGTTATTGAGATGAGACGTTTACTATCATGTGTTGTTTTGCCTTGTTTCACGTTGTTATTTAGACATTCAAGGTTTAGCGCACACACCTACCGATACGCCAGTTGAAAGGGTTGTTGGGACAGCGTCATTAAAAATGAATTTCATCCACTGGTCCCTGATAGTTTCGTCCGATTTTGGGAGATAAAACACATTTACGTGTGCACTCGGTTTCTCCATCTTTCTCGACTGAACTGAATATGAGGGGGAGAGGGGAAGGGCGGGCTTCCTGCTGCGGTGTCCATATATGGTATATCCTACTACCTCATGACGTCAAGAGGGAGCTGAAATCAAAATCTCATATTTGAGTGCGCATGCACGCGCGCTGGTTTTATTTACCCTGAGGTAAACAAACGCTTCACTTTTAAATATCGGCTTCCCGGCCAGTGTATAATCGTTAGTCGATCATAACATACATTGATTCTCGTGGAAAAGTGAAAATTGCAGGTTATGACTCCTTTAATCAATATAAATATTCTACAACATGCAGAAATATAGAAAAGATTAATAACTTAATGTAAATTCTTCCAAATATAAATAATGGTAAGGAAAACAGTTAAACGCATAAAGACAGAAATAAGCGTATAGGCAACAAATCCCCTCAGTCTGCTGACACCAATGAAATGAGCTTTAAGTGGCAATTTACAGGAGATCTGAAGACATCAGCATAATAAATGAGGTGAAAACAGGAACTATTGTCATGAAATAAAGAGTGTTTTCAGCAGATCTGTTAATATTGATGAGCCTCAGACTATCAACACTCATTCAACAAGCCATTCAGGACCATCAGCAGATCATCTCACTTTATTCTGAGTGTTTGCTGTTAGATGATAAAAGCCTGTAAAACTACTATACTGAAAGACAATACTGTTATTTCTTACTGTTATTTCTCTGTTATTGATTGTTGCAATAAAGTTAATTTAATCATTAACAAGTTACAGTTTTATATGTACAGAAACTGACAATAATCATATAATATAACTTTTAAAAACAAAGAGCACCAGTAATATTTAACATTTCTAGTGTCAAACTTCATATTTAATATTTATTGGTTTTGTTTATCTGTATTTGTATTATTTTTGGTTTATTTGATAGGATCAATGTTAAATAAACACCAAATCCTTATCTGACAAGAACCAGAAGATGCTTAATCATATTTATATTTCCACCTGTAGTCCCTAATAGCCTAACATCTTCGACATAATAGAAAAACTACCATGGCAAGAACCTTTTGACAAAAATGTTTAGTTTTAGTGGCATTTATTCATTCATTCTAATTTCGTTTTTTTATTTAATTTTACTGTGTTCAGTTAGCTTTAAGAAAAGAAATATGACTATTTGTAAAAGGTAAAAGTTTTTTTTATTATTACTATCTTTAATATTTTACATGGGTTTGATTCAGATTCAGTTAGATGGTCAGTTTAAAACGAGATGATGAAACTTACCCTCTGACTCGGATCAACATACCCCTAAACTGGGGTAAATTGAGCCACAGGAACCCTTTTTTTATAAGAAGCCACATTTTGGGACCCTTTGTCATAGATGCATCCTGAAATTACTTTAGATACTCTCATTATACTTATGTACTTGTACTTCTGGATGTGATTTAATTTAACAAACTTTAATTTAACTTTAACTTTTAACTTTGATTTAATTGAATTTAATTAAAATTAAATGATAGGATGGCCTCATATCTAAGGAGCTGACAGATTCAGCACCGTGGACAGCAGATAACATACAAATTGCAAAGAAATTGCCGTATTTTAATAAGCATGAAAAATGTCTGACTTTAAACAAATACCCATTTAAATGCTTGGATGTTTGCGTTGTGAGAATGTACAGGGAGACTTTAGATTGAAAAACTGTGTCTTGTTAGGCAATGTTTTCTCAGTCAAAACATAAAATTTCCTATTGATTCAATAGAAGGCGTGAGCTCACTAGGGAATACCAATATGGCGGCGCGGTGGCTTCACAGTTTATGACGTTATGAGCGATCCAGTCATTCTATAGATCAGTGGGTTAGAACTTTCAATTCTGTCATCAAAGCTTTGTCTCCAAGTTATTTAAAACACACCTTTTCTTTAATGAGAGAAAAACAATTATGCCCAAATTTTATTGGATGGAGTTAGCCTTATTGATAAAAAATGTAATAGTATTGTATAGTATAGTATACTTTATTATTATAGTATAATAAAGCTATTGTTACATTACACAGTTTACACACCCCCTCGATGTAAATTTTTCTGGAATTATTTTTTTGACAGTATTCACTGGAAGAGGGCGTTGTTACTCCCAGAGAAATATTGTATGTCCAATAAAACTAGAGAGAAACACTTTAAAGGTGCATTAAGCAACTTTTCATGTTAAAAATACCCGTTTTCTAACCCATACATGCTTAAACAATTGCCTGATGGGCTGAATGAGCCCTTCTCTGATCACTGAGATTGTCTCTATAAACCTGTAAAGTAAAATAAATAAGAGGGATTCGGGCCGGAATTTTAGACTGGGCGTGACGTCATGCGCGTTCACGGCACGGTCACATAGCTATGCCTGGCAGGGTTTGTGTATTCGCCGGCATTCTCCGTAGAAGATGGATTGTAAGAGACCTGCTTATAGTTCATTTCAAACACCAACGCAAACTCCACGTAAGATAAAAAAAAGAAAACTATTGTCTAGTGCAACCAAAAGGGCCAAATTGGACTCAGACAGGCGTCGGAATAAGACGAGAGTAAACATAGGGAAGGCTGATATACAAGTTAGATAATTAGACACAAATTTGAGCAAATTACTGCTTAATTAGGATGTATTGCTATTGGAATATGCTACTTAGCAGATCAATAAAACAGGCTAAACCCCCGCAAATCTTCGGCGGATTAGCCTGTTTGGCTTTAATGGTAACTTCATAGTGCCATTTAATTGTTTATTACCTTGAGACAATTGAGTGTACTTTTTTGACCGACTGTGTAGCTTTGAGCTTTTACAAAGTAACAACTTATATTGTTCATGAACGTGTTTCCATAATAATACAATCATAAGTGGATACAGTAAACACATAACATTGTTAAACATGGAGATAGATGGAAATAAAAAACGAAGTTTTCTACTACCCCCGTTTTTCCCTCACACATAAGTGTGTAATTTACTCAATTGCCTTTCCTTTCACATATTTAAAATGACTTGCAGATTTATAACTTTATTACCTCTGAAGACATTATGATTGTAAACAAAAGATTTGCGGCTGATGCTCCTTTGGTTATGAATAGCTCGTGCTCGTGCAAGCGTGCGTGTTCGTGTGGTCTATGAGCGACGCGTGCACATCTCTGGCTGCAGTTTCGCTTGCCGCCAGAGGTGGCATAGTTCTGCAAAAACTCAGAAAGTTGCTTAATGCACCTTTAAGATTCTTCATAATGTTTACACAACCAACTCACAAATTGCCTCTTTTGTTGATCTCTCTGACCTGTGTGTATTTTGCAAAGTTGAGGAAGAAACTTTGCTTCATTTATTCTACCACTGTAATCAGGTTAAGCCTCTTTGGGAGAGCTTGGGTTGTTATCTTTCTCACTTTATCAAATGTGATTTAAAATTTTCATTGAAGGATATATTCCTCTATTTTTCTGGGAGTGACTATGCTATTGATAATTTCTTTGTGTTGCATTGTAATTTTTTTATTCACAAACACAAATTTCTCAAGACTTTGCCTAGATTTGATGTCTTTATTGCTGAGATTTCCCTTATTGTAAAATCTCTTAAACTCATTGATAACAGTAAGAACAAGTTTCTTAAGAACTATGTACGTTTTTTTCTTACTTGTTGATGAGTCAGTTATTGTTTTATTTTTTTTTTTTTTTATGTTTTCAGTACAATCGAATGAATATCTGCTATAGATCGTTACAGTTTTATCATTTCAATTCCTAAAGTAAAAATGTAATTTTACAATACGAGTACATATTAAATAAGTGTAAAATGACACAGTCAGGGCAGTCAATTCATGATGAGACCTCAGAGATGTTGCTATTAAAGCATATAAATCAGATCGACAGATATGAGAGGTTTGATATGCTGTTTATTCCTCACACTTTCCTCCAACCGCCTCATCATCAGCGCTGAGCTTTAGCAAACACATTTATACAGGTACTTCAATCATATTTCAACAATCTATCATTAATATCCTTATCACAGATCTTTTTCAGTTCATGATGAAGATTAAGCTGTTTTGATTAGTAATAAACTATAATATTCATCAAGCATTTTGAGATTTATCATTTAGGCATAAGTTCAGAAACATATTGTTTTGTAGTTCAGATCATGTATGAGGAACTGAATTGTATTTGATGAAGCTCAGATCTTCTGAGGTGTAGATGAGCTCAGATTCTCACTGATGAATGTCACAGAAACTCATTTCTGACTGTGATCTGAATCTGAGAGAATACACTAGAGTCTCTTTCTTTATCTGCTTCATTACATGTATTGTAAACTCTCAATAGCTTCATGTTTTGAGTATTTTCTCCATTCATCTGGTATCTCACCATAACTCTCAAATGTTTTACTGTAGTATCTTTCCAGATCTTTCTGGAATCTGAACACAAACCACTTCCAGTAGGGCAGTTCACAGAGATCAGGGCTGATGCTCCATTTAGCAAACCTTTCTCCTGCTGTTCTGTAGTGTCTATATAGGACTGTATCATCTGAATCATTGGGATAAAAATACAGATCACTTGCTACTGATGATGTGCAGATACTAATAGATAAGTTTGTTGTTCCTCTGTAAACAAACCCATTAATTGCCCACACTCTGTGGTAAGGAGCACTGTGATCTCCATCATGGTCTTCTATGGTGTTGGTGAAGATGGCTTTACAGAACGGACACTGAACCCAACAGCCCTGACAGAAGTGATCAATCAGAAGCTCATCTGGCCTGGCTTTACTGTCCAGTTTTACTGTGTTGAATCTACTGCTGATGTCAGCCATTATATCAGGAAGTTCATGTCTTATCACATCTTCTAGGAGGTTGAAATCATCAACATCATCATGTCTGACTCCACTGAGGTCTTTTTCAGAGAAGATCAGGTCACATGAGAGCTTCTGTGTGAAACTCTTCAACCACAAACCAACATCTCCTCTGTTCTCTTGAACATGTTCAGTAGATTCATGTGCAGCGTTCATGATCTTCTGCTGCAGGAGTTTAATCTTCTCCTTCATCTGGGGTAAAACACTGACACTGAACATATGTCAAGTCAAGTCATCTTCATTTATATAGCGCTTTTAACAATGTAGATTGTCTCAAAGCAGCTTTACAGAGATAAGCGTATAATTTAAGGTAACAGAGATTGTTTCGGCTTTACAGCAGAGTTAAGTTATTTCCATCTAAAGTTAGTTTTAATTGATTTGGTTCCGTCGCAATGATCATTTGTTATTAAATTAGGGGCCGCTAAGACGACACCATTCTCTCTACACAGACTTTAAACGCGAACCTGTGAGAAACGCTGATGGCGTTCACATGCGCATTTAGAATGGGTTCTATAGTTATGTGCGTTTGAATATACGCAGGTTTGGAATTCCCTACAAGCCAATCCTAAACAAAATACTTGTCTTTCCTTATAAATTTTGATAAGGAATTTTATTTTATTTGTTGCTTTGGGGTAGGACCGCAAGACGAATTTTCCCGACAACGCCTTATCTGTAGAGTGGTAGTGGGATCCTCCATAGGGAGAGACTAGTTGGCACTTCAGCACTGCGTTGTCATCGGTCCAGGCGAAGGTCCTTCGTCAGATCTGGATACGGCCTGGATCCGGCAGGCTGCAGGAAAAACCTTGGGATAAACACAGACACTAAAATTAGCGTAGATGCCATTCTTCTCATGATGTAACGAGTACATCAGGATTTTTGGGAAGTGTTCCCGGTTCCGGCTGACCTAATCTATGCAGCATAACATTAAATTATAGAAGTCTATAATGTATTATGTGAAAGCTAGGTCAAAGAGATGTGTCTTTAATCTGGCTTTGAACTGACAGAGTGTGTCTGCTTCCCGGACAATGGTAGGAAGACTGTTCCAGAGTTTTGGTGCTAAATAGGAAAAGGATCTACCGCCAGCAGTGGATTTTGATATTCTAGGTATAATCAACTGGCCGGAATTTTGAGATCGTAATAGACGTGACGGACTATAATGCGTTAAGAGCTCGCTCAAGTACTGCGGAGCTAAACCATTCAGTGCTTTGTAAGTAATCAGCAATATTTTAAAATTTATGCGATGTTTAATAGGGAGCCAGTGCAGTTTTGACAGAACTGGGCTAATATGGTCATACTTCCTGGTTCTGGTAAGAACTCGAGCTGCTGCGTTTTGGACCAGCTGTAGTTTGTTTATTAAGCGTGCAGGGCAACCACCCAGTAGAGCATTACAATAATCTAGCCTTGAGGTCATGAACGCATGAACTAATTGTTCCGCATTTGTCAATGAGAGCATATGACGTAATTTAGATATATTTTTAAGATGGAAAAATGCAGTTTTACAGATACTAGACACGTGACTTTCAAATGAAAGATTGGTATCAAAGAGCACACCCAGGTTCCTAACCAACGACGAAGACTTAACAGAGCAGCCATCAAGTGTTAGACAGTATTCTAGGTTATTACGTGAGGAAGTTTTTTGTCCAATAATTAGAAACTCTGTTTTTCCAGAATTTAGAAGTAGGAAATTACAAGTCATCCAATTTTTTATATCCGCTATGCATTCCGTTAATTTTGTGAATTGATAAGTTTCGTTAGGTTTTGAAGAAATATAGAGCTGAGTATCGTCAGCATAACAGTGAAAGCTAATTCCATGTTTCCTAATGATATCTCCTAAGGGTAGCATGTACAGAGTGAACAGCAGCGGTCCTAATACTGAGCCTTGTGGTACGCCATACTTAACCTGTGATCGATGAGACAACATATCAGTGATGTACCGTCTGACTTCATCTCTGATGAAACTCTTGAAGTGATCTCTGGGTTTATGAATGTAGTTCATGTATTTGTTAAAATCCTCCTCTTCTGCCAGTGTCTTCAGGATGTGTTTCTCCAGATTTGATCTGTTTCCATTCAGTGATTCACAGTTTTCTCTCATTTCATCTCTCAGATCTCTGGCAGTCTTCTTGTAGACGCTCTGCTCAATGGGCTCTTTCAGTTTATGACAGATGATCTCACCAAAAATCACAGCTTATATTGATCCATGACAGTATTTCTGGAAAATACTATAGTACTCTCCTCTCTTCTGCTCAACATATATTACAGGATCATTGGCTTCTCTAAACTTTCTGTGTTGGTCAGTGATTGTCTTGTTTGCTCTCTTACAGATGGAAATAACCAAATCCAGGAAGAATTCATTCTTGAACACATATTTCACTGATCCGTACTGATGTTCTGTCACTCTTGCCTTGATGTAACCTATGAGCTGTTGAATGCAGCTGATGTTGTAGCCCATCTTTGAAATGTTAAATGACTGAATCATTCTGTCTGTCTGCTGAGCAACATCTGTGACTAATGATCTTATTTGGGCTTCATCTTCTTTAGACATCACTTGAAATGATCTAATGGCATTTGTTAAGATTCCTCCAAATCCACTGGATTTCTTTAACTTTACATAATCAAAATAACTGGGCACAGAGAAAACATCCCTGGTCTCCCTCCAGTGATCTACAGAAGCACTTTCACAGATGTCACTGAGGATCTTTCTCACATCTCTTATTATGTCAATGGCTCTGATTGGAGGAGTGTCTCTGATGATATTCTTCACACTCTGTTCCCAAAACAAATCAAACTCTTTCTTCAGTGTTTCTTCATCTTTTGCTTTGCCTTTGAGTTTCCAGGCAAGTTCTTTGCTCTTTTCATAGAGAGTGTCTTTATGACGTGTCCTCTGAGCATCAATCTCTTTCTTCAGGTCTCGCTGCTGAAGAATCTCGTTTAATTTCCTCTTTGTTTCTCTCACAATGTTTTCCTGAAGATCTTTGATTTTGAGTTCAAATGACATTTTCCACTGAATCAGTATATCGTTATCTTTGTCTTTCTCAAAGAATTCTGACATTGATTTTTTCACTTCTTCACTTGTCTTCTTCAGTTCTCTTTGAAGATCAGTTTCCTCAACCTCATGAATTGCCTCATATTCCATTTTGTCATGTAGTTTGTTCTCAGTTTCCATCATGGCACTGCGAAGACTCCAGGACCACTTGCTGTATTCGAGCTCCAGTCTCCTGTAGGCTGAAATCTCCAGAGAATTTCTGAAGCTGAAGACGAAACGTTCATTTAGTAAAGCCTCCCAGAGATCTTTAACACGATCTTTTAGGTCTATCAGCATCATTCCATGTGAGTTTGAGGCATGAGATATAATAGTCATCTTGAGGTCTTGTATATTCTCACAGTAGTTTGGGTTTGGTGGTGCCATTGGTGGGCTTCCCTCCCAGAGCTGAGCAAAATACTTCACATCATTCTGAACGTCAAATCTAATGACATCACTGAAACGTTCTTCATCACAGACTTCCTCTTTAGCAGAGAGTTTTGTCATCTCATCCAGTGTCTTCTGCAGTCGTCTCCTTCCCTCCATGTTTTTCTCTCCAGCTGTGACATCTGAAACGTTCTGATGCACAAACACACAGCTGGGATTCAGTCTGACCTTCTTCAACCTCATGAAGGCCTGAACAACAATCTGAAGAACGTCCTGCATCTCAGATGGGTTTTCTCCAAAGATGTTGATCAATGTCAGATTTCCAAGACCAAAAACAAATGTGGCCAATTCATTATCATGATGTCTTGTTGATCTTCCAGCCAGTTCTAGAGCACATAGACCCTCAGTATCAACGACCAGAATATAATCAAAGTTCATCTGTGTCCTCATCTCGTCTGAGACTCTGACCAGCTGCATCAAAGCTCCTCTGGTGCTCCTGCCAGCTCTGACGGCAAACTGGAGCCCAAACATGGCGTTCAGCATGGTGGATTTCCCAGAGCTCTGAAGCCCTAAAACTGACAGCACAAAGACTCTCTGGTGTCCCAGTTTCTGGATGAGTTCATCTAGAACAGCAGAGATCCAGACCAGAGGAACATGAGCAGCATCTCCATCCATCAGCTCCAGTGGAAATCCAGAGATCATCATCTCTGCTGCGAAACTCGGGAGAGAAGAGAAGTGAAACTGCAGGCCTTTCTTGTTCTTCTTCACAGATGAACATGATTCATAGATCTGACCGATCTCCCTCATGATGTGCTCCAAACCAAAGGCTGCAGCCTGAAGATCCTCAGATATTCTCTCAAGTTCAGTTTGTTCAGCTTTGAGTTGTTCATAATTATTACTGTATTTCAGTTTTAAGACTGCTGACCATGTTTTATCATACTTGTGGAGTAGAAGAGAAAGGTCAGCTGATGTATATTCATCTAGACGGATTCTGAGCCATTTAAGGAAAAACATCTTATGTTTATCATGTGTATTCATTTGTCTTATGAAGAGCTTCATAAACTCACTGATGTCACATTTATGCTGCTGTTCACGGATTTTCTTCATCCCTGTTTCTTTCCCACTTGTTACCATTTCTATCTCATCTCCTAGAGGTCGATGTAGTTCTTTGTTCTTCTGACTACAATGATGCCACAGTTTCCCCTGATGAGGCAGAATTGAATCTTTGATTTGTGTCAGATGTTTCTTCTCCAGTAAACTCATCATCCGCTGTGCTTCTTCTCTTCCTCTCCTGCAGTCATCATCATCTTCCTCATCTACTCTGATGTCTGAGTGTTTGGACACATCTTCAAGTCTGAAAGTGTGAGATGATTCTGAGAGACAATCATTTATCGCTCTTCTGAGTTCTTCAGATACATCTGACTGATTTCTGTCTTTCAGACCAATTTTGTATTTTCCTTTCTTCATCTGAATTAAATAAGAATCGTCCTCAGTAAAAATACAAATGAGTGGCTTTCTCTCACTGTACAGGTTTTTGATTTTTGCTGCATTTCTGTCATTCCTCTGAAGTTGTGCCAGAAGAACAACATTGACTGAGGCCATTTCAGAAAGTATCTGCAGCTGTTTCTCATGGTCTCCTGCATCACCGTGTAGATTACAGAACGCAACACAGTCAGTGAATTTATCATCATATGTCCCAGAGGGGCAGAACCAGGCGATCTCCACCACTCCATCCATCAGGACTCTGGATCTGCTGCTGCCCGGGCAGTTCCTGTGGAAGAACGTGTTGTGTCTCTCATTGATCAGACTGTTCATCAGCTCAGTCTTGGATGAAGACACGGAGTCAAACCTGAAGAAAAACACCATTGGAGTTTCTGCCTTGTAGATCGGCGTGTTTTGACTGATGATTTCATAGTTGGTATCTCTCTTCTTCCAGCTCTTGTTGATTTGTCTGAATGTCCAGAGAGGAAACTCAATCTGTTGTGTGAATGGATCAGGAACAAGTAGAGGCAGAGCGTACTGACACTGGGACAGTTTAGTGACCATCAGCTGCTTCAGGAGACCGTCAGCACAGTGAAATACGGCCATCTGAACATCCATCGGGTGAATTCGCTCAGACAGACTTGTTTTTGATAAAGGTATCTTCCTAAAAACATCAAAAATATCACCCTCATCTTCACATGAATCACTGTCTCTTTGTTGTGTGTAATCCTGCTCATTAGTCTGTTTAGTTTTAATATATCTTGCTCTGTAGTTCAACATCAGTAGTTTTTGTGTGAAAGTCTGAATCAGCTCCTCTTCAGCACAATACTCATGTGACTGTAATGAATGTTTGGTTATCTGAAGAACATCTGAAGCTCTCAGTTTGTTGAGGTGTTCGACTTCAACATGGAGTCTGTGAAATAGATGCTTGATTGTTTGTCTTCCACTTCTCTCCAGTTTTTCTTCAAAGTTTGGTTGTTGATCTTCTCTTATGTTTATTTCTTCTTTCAGTCTCTTCTCTAAATCCTCTAGTTGTCCTCGTCTCTCTCTTTCTATTCTCTCTTTCTCTCTGATTATTCCCTCCATTTCCCTCTTCAGTCTCTGAATCTGTTCATCACAAATCAGTTTTTCTCTCTCTCTTCTTTTCTCATCTTCTTCTCTTATCTCTCTCTCTTTGTCATAATTCTGTCGTTCTTCCTCCATCATCATCTTCATTCTCTCTTTCTCTCTGATTATTCCCTCCATTTCACTCTTCAGTGTCTGTATCTGTTCATCACAAATCTGTGTTTCTCTCTCTCTTCTTTTCTCCTCTTCTCCTCTTCTCGTCTTTTCCTCCAGTTTCTGCTGGTCCCATTCCTCTCGTTCTCTTCTCATCTGGATTTTATATCGTTCTTCTCTTTCTGTATATTCATCGTCTCTTCTCTTTCTCTCTTTTTCATGACTCTGTCGTTCATTCTGTATTCTGTTCATCAGACTGTCTATTTCTGTGTTGTATGAGATTTTAAGTTCTTCTTTTTCTTGCTTCATTACCTTTATTTCATCTTTAAACATCTCTTGTTCTTTCTTCATTTCATCTTTAAACATCTCTCGTTCTTTCTTCATTTCATCTCGCATCTGCACCTCCTGTTCCTTCATTTCTCTTTTATATCGGTCTTCTCTCTCTTTCAATTCTTCTTCGCTTCTCTTTCTCTCTTTCTCTTGATTCTGTCTTTCTTTCTCCATCATCATCTTCATTCTTTCTTTCTCTACTTTATGTTTCATCAGTTCTTCTCTTTCTCTGCTCATTTGCTCCACTCTCTCCATCAGGATCTTCATCTTGTTTTCTTCTGCTTCATGATTAGACTGAAGATATTCTTTCTCTTTCATTAATGTTTTATATCGTTCTTCTCTTATTATATATTCCTCTTCTCTATTCTTCCTCTCATTCTCTATTCTGTTCATTAGACTGTCTATATCTGTGTCGTATTTCATGAGCAGGTTTTCTTTTTCTTTCATCAGTTGCTCTATTATATTTTCCAGTGTCTCTCGTTCTCTTATCATCTCTTCTTCTAGTTTCTTCATCAGTTCTTCTCTTTCTCTGACTCTGTCCATCAGGATCTTCATCTGTTGTTCTTGTCTTTCTCTCTCCATCTGTCTGAACATCTTACACGTGTAGAAACTCCCCCCGTTTGCTTTCACCATGTTGTCTATCTTCTCCAGTAGATCAGACACCTGTGTTCGGTCTCCAGGCTGATTATTGTTCAACACATGATATCTGTTTCCACACGCTTCAATCAGCTTCATCAGAGCAGATCCAGGTTTCCCCAAACACTGTTCAATAGTTTTGTCCTTCAGATAATCGCCTCTGGTGAAGAGCACCATGGTGAACATTAAAGATTTCTCACCAAACGTCTCTTGGATGATCTTCACCGTTGTCGCTTCTTCTTGAGTGAATCGTTGTCCTAAATTGAGCACAATGATGAACACATGTGGTCCAGGCAGGATCATGGAGATGCAGTTGCTGATTTCTCTCTGGATCTCCTCATTAGTAAGTTCAGTATCAAACAGTCCTGGAGTGTCGATCACAGTAACGTGTCGGCCGTTGATTTCAGATGATTCTCTTTGACTCTCTTTAGTCACGGACTCTTGAGATGTTTCTGCTGTAAACGCTTCTCTTCCTAAGATGGTGTTTCCTGTTGCACTCTTCCCAACTCCCGTTTTTCCCAGCAGCACAATCCTCAGATCATCTTCACTCTCTGTTGAACCTGTAAAAGAGGAAATGTTTAACGCCTAATATTGTATAGTAATATTGTTACCCCCACCATGAAGCTTACTGTAAAATTTGCATATTATAGACCCCTCGTCGTGTAGCAGTTAAGAGACACACCATGTGTGTGCTTTCAGACATTTGTGTGACAATTGTTATCTGTCAGACAAAATGTGAAGTACAACAAATGTGTTTCAATATGAAATATGTGTTTAGTCTGGAGTAGGAAAAATTTAAAATATTTAAATTTTATGAATTTAAATTTTAGACGTGACATTAAATAAAATGTCTCAGGATGAGAATTCAACCCTGTTCCCTGAGAAGGGGACCATCATATGCAGATCGCCCTGGAGTATAAAATGGTGTCTGATTTTTAAGTCATCAGATCTTTTGGTATTATTGTCGAAGACTACATCCAGATCGGATTCAGAATGATGATCAAAATACAGATGGAGTAGATCGGGTCCATCAACATACGGAGCGGGACTAGATTTAATGGATGAGTGTGTGTGCGGATGCAGAAGAATAAAACAATTTTGCAGGACTCCCGCTAAATATTTATATAAAAATCTAAAAACAATGAAATTGTTATTCATCTACTGGACAAAAGCAACAAGAACATAAAACAAAATAAAAACGATTTGCAGGTGCAAGCATAGGCAGAGTTTCTATTAACATGTTTTTGCTGCTTTGTGCAATCAGATACCCTGGTAATCCAGAGTCCTCGCGAGAGCACAAGTTGAATTTGCTCAGCGAGTTACTCTGGTGTCGAGTAATGATGCTCATTAACCCTCAGAGGTCGGAGATCACGCCGGCGTGATCTGCTCGCTTTTTTCCTTATGAGTTGAATTGAGACCCCAAATACTCTTTTGACTTTGATTTTATATAACAAGTTTCATACATCAATCGATTCTGTTAAATGTGTATTATTTTTGTGTATACTCACAATAAAAACAAAATGTTGTGCTTTTTGCCAAATAAAGAATAATAATCACGAAGTGAGTTCTGCCTTCTCTCTGCCCGTGTAGTCCATTCTGAAACGCGTCCGAAAATGAATCATAACTCAGCGAATACTTCTCACACAGGCACGTGAGATATGTCTCTATGAAGCTTGAAATCTCCTCTTTTAAATGAAGTAATTTATATAAAAAACAAATGTTTTTAACTCATGTAATCCCTTTGAAAGCAAGGAGAGGTACCGTTTTTCCTTCTCCCTTCATTATCTCTAAATGAGCTGCAGCCGCCCCGCCCCCGGCGCGATTCACATGTAAATAGTTTACCTGATCTAGTATGCATCGCACCCGCCCCCCGATCAATGCCATAAAAACACAGTTTGTTCATCAGACTTCAGACTGATAGTTCATCGCGTTTTGAGTATGACACGCTTCTCCGGTAATAAAGACTCCCTTCAGATGATTCTGGACAGCGAGGAAGAATGCACCTTTTCCTCAGAGGACGAACGGCAGCATTTTGAAGAGCGAATTCCGCCGAGAACACAATTTCGGAGTAAGTTTTACTTAAAAGTCTTTTGTCTTTTATTTTTCGTGTTCGCATTTATGAGGAAAAAACAATATTACGTGACAGTTCTCCATTATGGACGCGAGCGCTCTAAAAAAAGCACTAAAAGACTTTCAAACTTTCACAGAGACCTCAAAACAGAAAGTACAAATCCTTTCTTTAAAACGAATTTCGTTTTGTATCAATTGTATCTTAATTTTAATAATTTTTTCATTAACAAATTTCCTGGATTTAAAGTAAATATAGGCTAGCAATCACAACATAAGGTGCTTGAACTGGAGATCATCATGAACCAGACCGTAGCCTATTCTCGCCTCACATGTCTAAAAAATGTGAAATATATTTACAGAAAGCTGGTTCTAAACAAACCATCCAAAACACTAGCCTACTGCGAAGATCGTGAGTTAAGCCTATCGTCAACTTCATCTTTGCCAGAAGATAAATTTAAATCGCGTGTGTGAATGAATGATGATGTTTTAGCAAACTGAATTGCTACTGAGATGAGTAAAAATCGACTGAAATATGAATACATAGATAAAATGTAGGCCTATAATAATTTTTTTTTTTTTACAAAGAAAGAGTACACTTGAAATATTGTTGAAATTGTAAATATTGTTGTAATTGTAACCTTTTTCATACAATAGCAAAACATATTTACAAGATAGATGTAAGCAAAATCTTAAATGGTCAATATAAGTCTTCTTCTAAATATATCTTTTGTCCTTGCATTGTGGCTCAGTCAGTGTCACACCTGAATGAATGGCTCATTATGCAGAGTCATTATGCAGAGTGGGGTGGGACATTGTAATCTCAGGTGTAAACTACTCCTCCCCCTCGCATATTGGCTTTTCAAGCAAAACCTGTTTTACATCAATTTAAATCAATGTATGGTTTTATGTGAACGATAAAGCAAGACTATTTTCACATAATTTTGAAGAAAAAACATTAGGCGAGGACATCCATTAGTCAAAAGTCTTATTGACACATATTTACTATGTGTTTTGTGGCCTTATTTCAGAATTTTTATTTTTTATTTTTTTCAATAACCACGCATAAACATTATTCTCTCAAAAATGAAAACATGTACATACACATGGCTCACATATTATGGTAGCCCTGTTTGTGCTTTATAGAGTGAATTTACACCTTTGCCATTAATATGTTTATAAGCAACTGAAAAAAGCACAAATGTCAGGGCATGTCAGAACATCTCAAGGACCCCAAAAACAGCCTAGACCCCAGAGGGTTAAATATGCCCCTCGATCTGCACCAATCACATCGGGTTATCAGATATAGGCGGGCCAGAGGCGAGATGACGACAGCGCTGTGACGTCGAAGTCATTAGTAAACATTGCAAGATGGCTATGGATGAACACCAGTTGTTTGAAACCGCTTTGGCCGCTACAATGAACGAGTGGCTTTTTATCTTAAAGAGGAACAGAATCCTTCCTTTGCAAGAAGGGCGTTTTTGCTGTTTTGCCGACCGGATAAGGCAAGAGTCTAATCGACGCCAGACCATTCATCTTTTAGATTTAGGTCTGGATTTCCAGGCTAGCAATCAGATGCATAACTGAGTTTTTGTTCAGTGCTGAATTTTGAATGCTGGCGAATCCTCTAATTATAACAAACAGTGTTATGAAAGATTCATTGTGTAGTCAGCTTCATTGATTATAACGAGGCTTTGTGAGATTGAGATGAACTGAGATATCACAGACTGAAACATGAACTTGTTCAGACTCTACATCAACACCCTCAAAGCTTCACAGTCCTGTAGCTCGTCCTGGGTCGACAGTTCATTCTGTAACATCAGGCAGTTGTGATTTACATGCTGTTTAATGTTGATGATCGCATAATTTTACATTTGAGTGAGCAATCTTCTATCACTTGTTTCTGCTTCTTCTTCGCCGTGGTGTTAGTCTTTTAGAAGATGTCATATATTGTATATCAGTGAAAACACGGAAAGCTAGAAAATTCCTTCAATGGTGAGGAAAGAGTTAAAAGATAACGAACTATGTCTGCATGAATACACGGTTAGACGGATATTTTAAAATGTTGTAATTCAGTGCATATATGAACGTTCAATCGCAATGCGGCGCTAAAGAGAACTGAATTCAGGATCGCATGATGTTTAATGCATCTTTCTGTGCACACACTTCAGGTGTTTCAGCCCAAGTAACGCATTGAGATCTATTTTGTGCTTAACCCTTGTAACATCAAGCACATCCCACACTTTGCCTCATTCAATGCATATTATAAACTTGCCTGTTCAAATCGCATGTTCAAACACGTCAAACAATAAGTTGATGATGTATTGCACAGGAGCCCTTTTATACTCCCGGTCTCACCTGTAGTTAGGGCTGTCGTGATAACCGCAATATTGTAGTACCGTGCAACTGACAAGCCAACCACAGAGGAATGCAAGTAACCGCAGCAACCGCAATATTTGTGTTTTCTTTTTTCATAAGTCAAAACCCTTCTTGTTTTGAACTTTGTGCATGTGTACTGAATGTTAAATAAGTTAATAAGGGTAACGAGACTGTTTTTATCATGGGTATTTGTACAGAGGCTTTGTGGATTTGCACTTAAGCCTAAACAGACAGTGAATGAGAGTGATCGACTAAGCACGTGCGATGACCTGCGTCTGTCTTTGAGGTCAAGTCATAAAGATTAGTGAAGGTTGCTGTGTCCAAGGAAAACGAAATATGTGGTGTCATCCTTTTAACGCATTTACCATGAATGGCATCAGCGACAGCGCTGGTCAGCAGTCCACAGCTCGAGACAGCCGCGGGAAACGCATTGTCACGCATTGAATCGCATCAGCTTCAGCGTACCCATGCGACGGATTGCTGGTCTGCTGAGCCTTGAAAAGTGGAGCTCAAAGTTAAAAATAATTAACACCTTACTTCATTACTATCTTTTAATGAATCAGCGTTTTTGAACGTGTTAGTTGAATGAACGGTTATAATGACTCATTGAAAGACAGTCTGTTCCCACTGTAACTGTGCGCTGATCGACAGCCTTTCAATGCGCGGAGACGCTGTTTAGTTTCGGTTACATTGGTTACTGAAAATGTACTCGTTTTTGTGCATGCTGACCACATTGTAACACTTATTTATATACAGGGGCGGTTCTAGAGGCGGGGCCACAGGGGCCCTGGCCCCTGCTGAAATCTAATTGGCCCCTGGGTGGCCACTGTTCCTAGGGGTGGGGGAAAAAATTGATTCTTAGATGCATCGCGATGCGGACGTGGACGATTCTGAATCGATTCACAAATGTCAAAAATCTATTTTCTAAAAAAATATATATATTTTTTTTCCTAATAACGTAATATTGACGGAACGCAAAAGGCAGAACTCTAGCGGAACTCTAGCGCACTTAACACACAACACATAACAGACTCGCGCACATAACAGACGCATGATGGCTGAGCGCCAAATTCGAACGCCACCCTCTTCGTTAAAAGCTAACGTATGGAAAATTGGCAATTTCATTGTTACATATTTAGTATTTTTTGTATAAGAGCTGCTTTCTGTATCGTTAAGTTTTCACATCAATATGCTTTAAACCGATCTGTTATACGTACGTTATACTGCCCTGCAATATGTGCAATGCCAGTCACAAAAAGTTACATTTTGACTGTGTTCTCTGCAGATGTTCATTCACTCTTTCTGTATAAGCTGTTTTTGATTGTGGTATACAGCAAACATTTCAAGTCATAACTCTTTATTATTTAGTTGTGTATAAGAGCGGCTTTGTATGTTACTAATTATTCAGAATATGCATAAGTCCACAAGCATTATGTTTGTATGAAATCTGCTGGCACATCGTTCTATATTTTTTAACGAAAACTGTTAGTGAATTTGCTACAGCAAAAAGTTTTGTTTTTTTTTGTCTGAAGGATTATATTGCTCATTGGAAATAACAGGAGGATGTTGGTTAGAAGTCTATTATAAAATGCTAGAGATTCAGAATATGCTGAAGTTTGTATTCATTTACTACAAGTACGCTGCTAGTACAGGCACACATTTATTTTCCTGTTGGTTCTTTGGTTGGGACAAATGCTGGCAAATGTAACCTTACAGTTGACTTGCCAAATCACTTCCATTTGTTTTATTTATAAAATAAATATAGGAAGTATTGGAAATAAGTTTGGTATGGGTCATCATAAATACTTTGCTTTAAAAGCACCAAGTAGTAAAAAAGTAATATATATATATATATATAATCGTTAATCATTACTCTCTGAATCGCAATTGAATCGTGAGGTGCCTAGAGATTCCCACCCATCAATCGTCGACGAGAAGAGCAACCGGAGAATTCTTCACAACGATCAGATGCAATTCCACCCCCAAACAATTAACAATAATTTACTGTTTATAAGTGATGACATTATTATGAAACATAAAAGGTGGAATTCAGAAAGAAGTGCATTGTGTCCTTTATGCACAGTATACATAAATGAAAAAAATCATTAAGAACTTGACTGGCTCATAATTTTTTATTCGAGCGTTTGAAAAAGGAATGACTGCCGAAATGTATTTGCACCGTACTGAATAAATGATTTTGTGTGCTTGAATGTACCCTGTATTTGGCCCCTGAATGTAACATGTGGCCCCTTAATGGCCCCTGTTACAGAAAAATCCTAGAACCGCCACTGTTTATATAGCAAAAATTAAATATAAATAAATCAAACATAAATAAATAAATAAATGGCGATAAAACCACATATCGCGCCATTGAGCCACTCAAAATTACCACAAAGGAAAATCCTTCACCGCGTCAGCCCTACCTGTAGTGACGTTCAAACACATGGTCTCCTTTAGAAAATAAGTGGATGATGTATTGCACAGGAGCCCTTTTATACTCTCGGTCTCACCTGTAGTGATGCCTGCCATTGTCAAGTTCATTGTCATGTTTAGATTTCCAACTTGGACATCGGTCATGCCTAAGGCATTTGGATAAATACAGAGGTCTTGATCAAAGCAACGCATTATAGTAAAACTTTCAGCCTCACCATTCCAAGGGATTGTAGTAGTTTGATTATTGTAATAATCTACTTTTCATTTACTACCGAAGCTTGACCTTTGACTGTTGTAAAATACAGAGCACCACATAAACATTTTTTTTTTTTCATTGTCATTTTTTCGTGCTCTTTAGTTTAAAGGTGCATTAAGCAACTTTTCATGTTAAAAATACCCGTTTTTCTAACCCATACATGCTTAAACAATTGCCTGATGGGCTGAATGAGCCCTTCTATGATCTCTGCGATTGCCTCTGTAATCCTGTACAGTAAAATAAATAAGAGGGATTCGGGACGGAATCGACTGGGCGTGACGTCATGCGCGTTCACGCTCACCTGGCTATGTCTGGCAGGTTTGTGTATTCGCCGCCATTATCCGCATCAGCGAAGACAACTCAAGCGACTTTGGCAAAAGTAGAAGATGGATTCAGAGACCGGCTTCTAGTTCATCCCAAACCCCAACGCACTCCACGTAACCGCGTGCACAACTCTGGTTGCAGTTTCGCGTGGCGCCAGAAGGGGGCATAGTTCTGCAACAACTCAGAGACTTGCGCAATGCACCTTTAAGAGTTAAGTTTAGTTTAAATTGTTCTGGTCATTACCTTGTGACAGTAAATGTGTCTCTAGTGAGTCGATTTTCTTCTTCATCTCTTCAAATTGCAGCAGTTTTTTCACCTGCGCCTCCAAAAATGATTCTGTGGAGAAAAACTCTCCTCTGTTTTCTTCCACCATCTTCTCGACGTTCTCCATCAATGTGGACACTTGTGTGGTGGGATCGAAATACTGTTGTCGTCCTCCATCAATGACCGACTGAGTTTCTTCATTGAGCTCTGCTGTCTGATGCTGCATTATGAGGATCATGATGTGTTTGTTGATTCTGGAGCCGAATATCCTCTGGATCTCATCCATTTCTGCTTTATCTTCATTATTGAGTGGAGCTTCAGGAACTGTGAGGAGGAAAACATGAACCCCAGGATCACAGAGAGACACACAGCGGAGAGTCTGACGCATCACTTCCTCCTCTGAGAGCTGAACGAGAGCTGGAAGCTCCACCAGACTGACCAGACGCCCATGAAGCTCCTCGTCTGATCTTCTGATCAGCTCTGATATGGAGGATTTTAATGTGCCGTCACTTCCACACACAACCAGATTCAGCTTCTCTCCCTCTGAAACTGATCAAAGACAAACAAGAGCTAGAATTCACACACATAATACACGTGCAGAATGTGTCATTTTGTGCTTAGCATTTACAGCGCTAAATATTAAAAACTGATCATAGACACAGTTCATCAAATCTACTGTATATAACTATATCATAATGCAGTTACTGTAAATCAGTTTAACGTACAGTTGGGGCGATCCAACTTTGGACTTCTTCTTTCCACTGAAACATAAACACACACATACACACAGATTGTTAGTGGATCTGATGAACATTATTGTGTACTACAGGAATTCATTAATTAAATGATTCAGAATAAAGATGTACAATCTGAATCTAGAGATAATATTAATTAGGGGTGGGCGATATGGCAAAAATATCATATCACAATTTTTTATCACGTTTCAGGTTGGTTTTACTATTTTGCAAGTGATTGAGCATCACAGCCAAACCAATGTCCCGATTTTAAAAACAAAGCCTTAGGTGACAAAATATAAAATAAAAAAGAATGGAAGACATTTAGGCCAAAGTGGTGAAGATAAGATTCTTTGTCATTATTTTCCTTTGTTATTAAAAAACAAATAACAAAGATACACATTACATAACTTAATATACAAATGAAATAAACAGTGCTTTATTTTTTCAGCTACAGCGTATTTAACAGTAGCATTGAAGAAAGTAATTAAATGAACACATATGAAATTAAAACACTACATAGACTTTATAAATTATACATTGATTCTTATTAAAGCTACTATTAAAGTTATCAGTCAAGAGCAGTGAGTGATTTTCTCTTTGTGTTTTGTTGTTTTATTAACATTAAAGGGATGGTTCTCCCAAAAATGTAAATTGTCATCATTTACTCTCTCAAGTTGTTTTAAACCTGAATAAGTTTCTTTCTGTTGAAAGTAAAAGTTATTTTGAAGAATGTGGGTAACCAGGCAGTTGATGTACCCCAGTGACCTCCATAGTAGGCTATATTTTTTTTCCTATGGAAGTCAATGGGGACCCAGCAACTGTCTGGTTAGCCACATTCTCAAAATATCATCTTTTGTGTTCAGCACAAGAAAGAAATGAATACAGGTTTGGAACAACATTAGAGTGAGTAAATAAGGACAGAACTTTTGTGAATTGCAGTGTCTCATATCTGCATTAACGTGTGATGTGAATATACATATATATGTTGTACAGTATGTTGAGACGGAGGCGCCAGAACAGCAGATATTTCTTCAAAAATCGTAATATTGCACATCCCTAATATCAACAATTGTAGGAGCCTAATTTGCTTATGTTCAGTGACAATTATTGAATATTAGGTGTTGAATTTCAGTATTTGAATATTTGTGTTTGATTGTAAACTTTCTTTATTTGTGTGTACTATTTAGATACATAATTGTCTATATTTACATTGAAATATGTTATATTATGTTAAAATTTTGCACTGGCCCTTTAAGAATTGCGACTGTAAGAGATGCGGTTGTTCGTCCTTTGGGAAATAGAGTGGAGTCGCACAGTTTTCTTTACCGCATCTGTGATATTTAGGATTTAAAATTATATTTTGTTTATTTTCTTTTATTTTGTTTGATTTTCTAACAAGTGTGGATTAAAGGAAGATTTCACATGAAGAAAACGGTGTAAGTGAATTGTTATTATTGGACACGGAGCGAGTTGACTGAAAATACTGCGATGCGCACTCACAACAATCTTAAAAAAAAAAAAAAAAACCTTAGTGGTGCAAATCCAGCTTTTAATGTAGTTTATGTGTCTATGTGGTGTTTTTAATACGCTTTAAGACACACCATGTGTAAATTCATAAGTCGACAGCATTGCTGAGTATTTTCTCCTTAAAACTGCAGTGAACCAAAGACAGTCTCAACAACACGCTTTGAAATCGCTGGTGTTTCTGACGTCACAAACTACCTTGCAACCAATCAGATCAACGTGTGATCGTCAACCAGTGGATCTCTGAGCTGAGTGAGTGAGTGGAGGCGGGGCTCATTTGCATATTCATAGAACCACGCATACTAAATGAGGCAAGGGTGTCGAGTTACATTCAAGATATTTTAAAGCATGAATATTTTTTTTCAAGGAATAAATCGTTTAAATATGCCATTTTTGTGATCAAAGATGAGTTTTAAGGTATAAAATCATTGACTAGAGGGGGATTTTAAGAAAAAGCTGAAGACAAACCTCTTGCATGTGGACTTCATGCATAAAGACACTGTGCATTATTTTAAGAAACTATAGTTTTTCTGCACTTACCTTCAGCTCTTGAAACTTGACATTGTGTGCTACAAATATGTTGTTGACTTGTGTACATAAACAATACATAACAATAATACTTATTTGTTTGATTAAACATTATTAAGAAACTAAATACAATGAAACTGCTCCCAAGTTCACATGATGAAAGAGAGCTTGAATAGATTTGGCCTTTATCGATGAATTGAATAACCATTAATGTCAGATTTAGATTGGTCAGTGTTCATCACCTGTGCTGTCAGGGCTGGACATGTTGGTATTCTGTTCTCTCCTCTGTTTCTCTAAGTCTTCAGCTGATCATCTTCTGTTACTTCTGACGTCTGTCTGTTCATCATCCTGTAAGAGATTATTCAAATCATGAGACTCGGGATTCTGAGAAAAAAGAAAAGAGACTTGAGATCCTGAGATCATGTCGGAGCTGCACATCTGCTGAGATTCACAGGTTTGATTCCCGATGAACACACACACTGATCAAACATCACTTTAAATTAAAGCACCTGCTGATTTACTGATGGAAATAAGATGCTCTCTATGACTTGGTACAATAAAAACGTCCAAAATATAAAATCAGTTGAACAACATGATATAGATATTTAAAGTAATTTGACATTGTTTGTGCTCCAAAATCTCATTGTACATGTTACATTTGTGAAGAAAAATGAAACAAAAGTAATCACTCCAAAACCTTTGATGTATTAAATACAAAAAGAGAAAAAGAAAAACACACACATATGTATAATAATTCAAAGAAATGGACGAATGTCAAAATCTTCATTGAGTCCTCTAGGGGACAATGTGTCTAATGTAAAAATCCAAAAAGCCTCACGCTGTAAAAGCAATTTATCAATGTCACCTCCACGACGTGGATACTTAACTACCTCGATGCCTATGTATTGAAGAGTAGACACTGAATGTCTAAAAGCTGCAAAATGCTGTGCAACTGGACTTTTTGGATCATGGTGTCTAATTGCACATCGATGTTCAGAAATGCGATTCTTCAAAGGTCTACTAGTCTTACCAATGTAACATAAGCCACAAGGGCAACGCAGCAAATAAATAACATTGGCCGTCTTACACGAAATGGTGCCTCGAATTGTAAAAGTTTTTGCCGTGTGAGGATGTGTAAAAGTTGATGTCTTGTATGTAAAATTACATTGTTGACAGTTACCACATCTATAATTACCATGAGGTATTTTATTCAAGAAGTGAGGAGTCGGTTTCAAATCCGCTCTAACTAACATATTTCGAAGGTTAGGTGTTTTTTTATACACTAAACGAGGTGGTTTATCGAAGCATTTTTTAAGGTTAGGATCACTCTCTAAAATATGCCAGTGTTTAGATAAAACATTATTAACATCCTTAGTAACAGGCGAATATTGCATATAACAATTAACACGACATTCCGTTTTTTTATGTTTTTTAACTAGACTCTCTTTTTGTGACACATCTTTAAAACGACTCACTGCAGACTGAATCCACTCTTCTTTATACGATCGATGTCTGAATCTCTCTGATAAAATATGTGACTGCTGTTGGAAATCATCATCACTGCTACAGATACGGCGAATCCGACTAAATTGAGAAATTGGTAACGAACGTTTTAATGACACCGGATGATAGGATTGTCCGTGCAAGATAGTGTTACGGTCAGTAGGTTTTCGATACAAAGTGGTCTCAATGCCCGACGTGGTATGAAGAACAAGCACATCCAAAAAGTTCATTTTCTCTTGATGGAAATCAATGGTAAATGTTAACGCAGAACATTTAATATTTACCAAAATGTGAAACTCTAATAGCTCCGCTTCAGTGCCACTCCACAATAGAAAAACATCGTCAATGTATCTTTTCCATAAAAGAATGTGCTTTAAAAAATCGTTAACAGGATTAAACACAAATTGATGTTCAAACATCCCACAAAATAAAGATGCAAAACTTGGGGCCATCTTAGACCCCATACTGACCCCCGAAATCTGCAAATAATACTCAGACCCAGACAAAAAATAATTATGTGAAAGTACCAATTTTGCCAAATCACTCAAACATACAGTACTAGGAATTTGACAGAGACGTTGATTCAGAAAAAATTCAATTGCCTCTAGCCCACCCTGAAACGGAACATTGGTGTACAACGATTCAACATCCATAGTGACTAGAAGAACAGGACAATCCGGTAATTTTACATTGTTAACAAGTTCAATAAAATGCATCGTGTCTCTGATATAAGATGGTAAAGACATCACCAAAGGTTGTAAATGGAAATCGACGAAAGCTGAAATTTTTGGCTTTTTGGATTTTTACATTAGACACGTTGTCCCCTAGAGGACTCAATGAAGATTTTGACATTCGTCCATTTCTTTGAATTATTATACATATGTGTGTGTTTTTCTTTTTCTCTTTTTGTATTTAATACATCAAAGGTTTTGGAGTGATTACTTTAATTTAATTATTTTTATGTATTTTTGCAGGTATCAAGAAAAGTGTTTTTTGAAGTGCATATTAATAATGATACTGTTGTACTTTGCATAGTTTTTTAGATATTTTTGTGTGTATATATTTTTCTTTTTTCTTGTTTTGTATTGGTTAGTAATATGATGTTTGGACATGTGATCACCTGGAGATATAAAGGGTTGCACATCTAGTCAATTTGTCTGATGAAGAGCCTGCGTGCTCGAAACGTAACATATGCTATGCGATAGTTGTCTTGAAAATAATTATTTTTGATAATTTTGGAGCTTAGGTGTTGCCGACTTTATACTTTATTATTTACATGTTACATTTGTACCTAAAGAACTTTCACACACAGCTTTGCTTCTGATATAATAAACTGAAAACCCACGTTACAGCACCTCATCAAGTTATTAATCACATTCATCATCAGTTTTGTTACATCTCACATTTACATTTCATATAACAAACACAAAGAGGGTTTTTATAAGGAAACGTGATACCTCTGTGTCGAAGATTCATTGAGTTTAGACGTTTCTTTCTTGCCAAAATGAAAGCAGGAAGAGGTATTGGCTGGAGTCAGTCACTTTACTAAAGTAATGACAGCAAGTGCAGGTTAAAGTTGAAGATACAGTTCCTATGAGAATAGGCTCTGTTGTGTCTGCTGGAGAGATAACAACACAAGCGTCTGCTGTGTAATCAAATCATTCTCTTTACTGAACTTTGAACTGAGCTCGATCCTCTATACACTATGTAGATCACCACTAGAGGTGATCTACATTCATTACACTTTCCTCCACACTAGATTTATCTTACTAAGAAAAATAACATATAAAACTATGAACTTATTCTATAGCATTTACAGTTACCTTAACACAATGCTGCAAAATAACTACAAGCCTTTGTGGAGGTTCTCTACATCTCTCAGGATAACGTGTGTGTGAGCTTGGGTGAGGTTCAGGCAGAGGTGTAAAGTCCAGGGGCCAGAAAGTAAAAGTCTGCCATATGGCCTGAACTTTACACCTCTGGGTTCAGGTGACACTGGAATTGTCACATCTGGCCTGTCTTCGTGCGGCTCAGAGTCATTCACGTTAACTGAGGTAGGAGGAACAGTGTCAACAGTATCATTGTCCTCGTCATTTGAATTAGGGACAGGTGAAGGTGAGGGTCCACCAACTGATCTACATGACTTCTCCATGTGTTATCTCCAACCTTCACTGTGAGGTCAAAGGTCCAGGTCTGGTGGTGATGGTACCCGGTTGCCACTTTTCTAGTCGCATAGTCGCATGCTAAGACTTATTGTCCAACTTGGACGTTTCTTGCGGGTCTGAACTTCATGTTCACGAATTGTTTGTTTTCCACAACATGTCGAACAGATAGCACACGTACGTCTGGCCAACATCGGCCCAACATCGAGCGTCGGCCTCCCTCCCTATAACATCGCAGAGGCGTCGACCAGGCATCGGCAGATCTCCTGTCAGTCAGTGCTCTGTTACATCGGCATTGGGTCGGCCCATTATACGGGAGGCCGATGTCACCTTTGCGCGAGTCCATCTCTTTGCATTCAAACAACAAAACGTGTTTTATAATGAACTATAATGAGCTGTTGTGGGTTGCGGCACAATTTAAAACTCTCCCTCACAGACATGTTCAGCACCATTTAGGCTATCGTTCGTATTTAAAGGGATGGTGCCCGCTCTTCGTCCAATTCTCATCAGAACTTTTTGGAGCAGTTTTCTGAGGCTTCCCATCATCTCATTTCTGATCGTCAATAGTCAAAGCGTTCAAAACATTGATAGATGGAACTATCTACATGGAAAACTACAGGGAAAACCTGGAAATATCAGAAAATTAAAAAGTAAAAAAAAAAAAAGTCAGGCCATGAAAATAATGAAAATACTATGTATTTTTTTCTACTGAAATATGGAACAGTTTCTGAAAAGAATCAAAGAATGAATAAATCAAAGAGGCTACATTTAAATAGGCTACCATGTAAATAGTTTGAGGGGCACAAAATGTGTGCAATGGCCTTGCATCATCAAAGAAATTGATAAACATGCGACATGTTCGAGAACTAGCTACACAAAAAGACTGCACAATGGATGACACTCGAAACAAAGTTATCTACGACCCACTGGACTTTTTATGTGAAGATTTAAATAGCTACTAAAGAAAAAGCATGAGCTGCTTTTGTCAATTGTAAGTTTTAATTTAATGTTAAATGTAGCCTAATTAATTGTACATTCATATAATGTTTACATGTTTAATGTTAGGCTGTTTAAACGTGAATAGGCTACGACTATAAGACTGTTTAACTGTATAGACTATTGTGCACAAAGAGAATTGTAATTCTAGAAAAATAAATAGTTGCCACTTTTGTTGGTCTATTTGAAATAATAAAGAAAGAATAAATGTTGTGTTTGTGGTAGGCTATACAGCTTTGCGACAGTGGAATAATTACGGGAAGGCTACGACGGGCCATGGGCTGCACAGTTATGAAGCAAATACACACACACACACACACACACACACTGCGCTCTGTCTAAAAGGGATATAAGCGCATTCGTGTGCCTAATTTAGACCAACTAAAATCAGTATATTTTCTTACGGTAGCCTATATTAAATTGAACAGTTCTCTCTGCGTGCGTCTTGGTACCCCTTATATATATACTATATAAATATATGCCTATAAATATGTATATGCCTATAAAGTAACGTAAACACAACATACATTTATTTTAAATTGCCTTTTTTGTGACTAGATAACCAAAAGTCTTGTCAAACACAGGCTTACTGCTGTTGCTGTTAGTCATATGGAGCTCCTGAGCTGTCACTATAGCCTACTGCTCATGTAACAGATAATGTGTTTTGACTGTGTCTGACAATATACAATATAAATACACCTTTGTATATTGCCTATAAATATATTTATACCTTATAGGGTGGCTTGCGTGCATGCGTGTGTGAGAGCATTTGACATTGTGCATTTATAGTGTTGCAACATCATTGTGCATGTTTCTGTGATTTTTATGACAAGTTATCGTTTTTATAGTCTTCCCCATTCATTTCCCACTGGGGTCAAAAAGACCACGAACATCCCGAGTGTGTATTTTACAACATAGGCCTACACCCAGATTTTGTTCATTTATTTTTACATCTACAGTCACTCCCTCGGCCGCTCTATTAGAAACACTGCACTATTACTTTTTTTAATTTAATTATTTATTTATTTTGTTATTTAATGTCGGGGTACAATAACGAAAGGTATATTAGATGTATATATAAAAAACGTTTTAAAATAAGAAAATACGTTTATAAAGGTATATAGTTTATAAATTATCACAGAGGGCTATAAAGCTGCGGTCAGTGCGGACATCTCTTCTGTCTGGATCACCAAAGATGACCGAGTTTTCCTGGGGAAAAGTACCTACTCATTTTAATTACCTTAAAGACTACATTTAATTATAAACAAATATGTAAATTATGTATGTATGTTAAGTTCGTAATCTTTTCCACACACAACCAATGACTTTCCGCCTTTTTTCAACATTAGGCCTAGTCAGTACCGTTAAATGGCGTTAAATATGCGTGACGTCATTTGCGCTAATAAAGCAAGAGATGCACTAAGACGCTCTTTGGATTTGCTAATTAGCACAATTTTTCAATTTTTGAGTGCGTGCAGTTGCGCATCCTCTTTATTAAAGTGCTGAGACATGGCGACTGGCGGCGCTGCTGATGTGGTGACTGTAAATCCACTTGTTGATAAGAAAGGAGGAAAGAGACACATATGGAAATATTTTGGATTAGGCTAATGTCACGTTACCATAAGTGGCCGTTCACATAGCGCGTTTTTTGCGAGTGCAGATTCGTTATTCCAATTGTAGGCACGCGGCAAGCGCGCTCATAATAGAAGCGACGCGGCGCGCTCGTTTTTCGTTTTTTCCAGGCGTGCCTATGTTCATGGTTGCATAGCAACGACAAACGCCACGGCAGAGCAAGCGCTTGTGGAAAGGAGAAACTTGTCGATCTCCGAATGCAAAGTTACACGAGGAGAGTAAAGATGGAAAGCTTTTAAAGATTAGTTCTATAAATTCACAGATAATTTGTTGTTTTGTTGTTAGCGAAAATCAATACTGACCTTATATTTGAAAAAGGATCCTCATATAAAAACAATACTAAAATTCAGAGTAAGTTCATTCGCATTCGGAGATCGACTATTTTTGAAACGGTGCGAACTGCGCTCTCCATGATGACGAGGAAGTATCAGCAAAGAATTTATTGATTTCTAGCCCTTTGGTACCGAAATTGGTACCGAGAACCCTGGATTTTCACTGGTAGTGGTACCGAATACTGAAATTTTGGTACCGTGACAACACTAACCCAGACAGTGTTCAATTAGGCTAATTCAAGTGTTTTCATGCAAATAATAAAATTGTCATTACACTGATTGTTGTTAGATTTTTAATTATAATATTATTATTTAATTAATTATATTATACTTTGTCTCTTAACGCGATACGAAAAGGAAACTTATAAAGGTATACCATTTCATACCTTCTTACGTACGACGTAGCCTGTCCGTGTGTGCGTGTGCGTGCAATGAAAGCAGCATGGTGTCTAATGTAATGGAGTAACCTGAAAGGTTCGGCCTATAAATAAGGGTACTATAAAGCCCATGCAGAGCGGCCGGGATTCACAGCTTTTGCATCGTTCAAACATCGGTTGGAGATCATTTGCGATCAGATGCTGACGTTGCGGCGACATTACCGATTAGCAAACGCTCTTTGAGCGATATCGTGTCGGTGGAACTTCGTACATCGGGCCGACATCGGCCAGACGTACGTGTGCTATCTGGGATATTTGTTTGTTATTATTCTATTGCTGCGGGCCAAAAGTTAAATGGAAAGGATATGTATTACTTTATGTATTAAAGTTCAATAACATAGTTGAACCCGCAGCCCCCATGCATTGCTGCTGAATTCAGTTCATCACTGCTATCCTGAGGGAAAAAAGTATTTTTGCATAATTTGTATGATTTTTTTATATTAAAAATATTCAATAACTTCACTGTTACGCAGTGTATTACAGTTAGGTTATTGGACATTTTTCATAATTATGCATTAATTACTATCTTATGTTAGGATAGTGTAGATTAACTTTGTTTACGGCTGACAGAAAATGGCGGTCGGTGCACTGGCTGTACGCGGCTGGTTGTTTAGTCATGTTTAGTCATTCCAAACAAAGTCTGTTTACAAAATAGCTCACTACTTTTGATTATCGCCCTAAAATCGCCCATTTTGTGTTTAGTTTCGGTTTCGTTTCATTCCGCTGCTTTAGTCTGCATTCATTTCGCCTGATAAATTACTACGAAATAAAGTTGATATTGCAAACTAAACATTAACGGGACCCCAAAACACATCACAATATTACACTATCTGACCTTGTAGCAGTCCAGATTGAAGCTCCTGTCTGTGTTTTGCGTAATGATAATGAAGCCGGAGAAACTCGACTGAACTCGCTTCACGCGTCGAATCAAAGCACGTGATCACCCACCACTTCCTCCTCCTCCGCCCTCAAACCACTCTCTCCTCCTCCGCCCTCAAACCACTCTCAATATATAGGCAGAATAAGCCTTAAAATAACAAAGCAAGACAAAAAAAAAAAAAAAATAAAAAAAAAAAAATAATAATAATAATAATAATAATAATAATAATATATATATATATATATATATATATATATATATATATATATATATATGATGCAAATATTTTTTATAAGATTAAGAATGAAAATGACTTATTGTAAATATGGGTTTTATACATATAAGTGCATTTAACCATATTTCTGCTTAATTGACAAAAAGAGAAACACTTGCATTATAAAGTAAAAGAGAACAGATTTGAACTTTTTTTTTTTTTTTTTTTTGTGGTTGAATAAGTTAACATATGTTTCAGTTTTAACACATGTAGTGTGTGTGCTCAGGGACAACTCATGTTGTGTCAAATTTTACACAATAGATGTGTAAGTATAAATTATTAAATTATTCAAGCACAACCCCTAATAGATAATTCTGTTTCCTTTCAGTCGGTCACGATCGACGTCAGGTCGACCATTCAAACAGATCAGATGTAATAATAACGTTAAAATCTTAATGGTTATAGACAGGCCATATAATACAGTATATGACAGAAAACTAATAAGTTATATATGATTTATATCCACCTAATTCCTGACGAGTTTACTGCGTTTTGAATTATGGGAGGCACTTCCGGTTTGGGGAACTTCCGTTCAAAAAGACTGAAATGAACAATTTCAAATCATAAGGATGCGCTGTAAATAAAGCTGATCCTCAGCTTGACTCAATGAGCTATACGTTTTCTGTCATGTTTTATTTAAGAATAACATGAGAATAACGTAACACTTGGTATTTTAACGTGACATGATATAACAAGAATATCAATGGCAAGAGCTCTTTTCAGTCGCTGCTTTCTTTTCCTCGTGATTATTTTTTTTTTCTTTGTATGATTTTTATTTTTTATTTATAAAGAAAATTAAAATTTTTATTTTATTTTTTATTTATATATATTTTTATTTTATGTTCTCCCAAATTTAATTTACGATCTATGCCATTAAAAATAATTCACTGGAATGGAAAAAGAATCTCTTTTTTTCTCCACAAATCCTCACGTCTCTTTCCAGGTTTGTTTTCACATTTTACTATCTGTCAAAATCACTTTTTGATCTTCAGGAAGAAGAAGTGGTGGCGAGATGAAGCCCCATGAAGCATTGAAGCTTTCCAGCCAAGTGGTTCACACTATAACAGTCACAAGCATAGGGCATGTTCTCATGTTCAACTTGTTGCCCCCTATAAGGAAATATTCCAGTCCTACAATAGACTCTTATGGATCTTCATAGCACCAACTGACAAAGATGCTGTATATCAGCTTTAAAGATAGATGCTCATACAGCACTTTGAGTGGATCACAAAATGAATCCAGGAAATTTGTGAAAAAGTAACTGTATTTTTGTAAAACAGTTAAAATAATTATGATATAAATTATGATATTTTACTTTAGTTTTTGTTTGGAAGATGCTTCTGCCAGTCATTGACCATTTCTATATATCTTTAACAGTTATTGCATTAATGGTAACTGATGAACACCATGTGCTGCCAGTTTATTTTATTTACATTTTTACAGTGTATTTTAATGTCATTTTTGAATCTTTTCCCAAATTACACTAAGAGACTAATAGAGAGTTAGAGAGCCTTTAAAGAATTATACAGGGGTTTAACGGGTTCTTTGTGGCAGCGGTGCTTTATAACGCCTTAAACCCCAAAGAACCACTGAAGAGCTGCTGAAAAAACACATTTATTGTGTGTACAAGACCATGGAGCATTACAGATCATTTTGATCACAGTATTGGGTAATAAACATTATTTTTATGAAATACATTTTAGTAATGTCTAAGTAATGAATTTGCTGTATATCTGCTATAGATTGTTACAGTTTTATCATTTCAATTCCTAAAGTAAAAATGTAATTTTACAATACGAGTTATATTTTCTGTATTGGTAAGAAATATTTGGTACGAACTGTGCTTTATAAAGTACCTAATTCATGGTTTTACTAAAAATACTAGATATTATTTACATTCATTTCATACATTTAAGAGTAGCATAAAATGGATGATGTAAGCTGTGAAATCAGTTTTATACGATCACAAACCAAAGTTTAAGAAGGAAAAGACAAAAATTGAACTGTTTACAAAGTCTGTAATTTTCCTGGAGAGATTATTACATTTCAGATTTATTTTTATTTTTGTTTACTGTTTTGTTAAGTACACTATAATGTGAATGAGTAATGTTTACTGTGATATTAAAAGAGAACTGCTGTGGGTGGAGCTTTTAACAACATTACGATTCACCATCTTCTCTCTTTCACTGCTCTGTGTGCAGGGAAATAAAGTCGGCTGTCATCCACATTTCGAGTGTGTGTGCTGATGAAGGGGGGGGGACAAAACGGGTCGAATAAAAAGCAACGGTCACACCAGCTTTTTTCCATTTTTCAGTCATTTTGCCAACATTTTTCATGGTAAATGTGATACATTTAGGCCTACTGAACAAACATTTGCCTAATTATACCGTTAATGGACGTTTATTCCGTTATATATATGTGACGTCATTCTAAATGTAGGCCTATTGTTCAAACAATGTCTTTGTGTAAACACCGTTAATTCATTTATAAATGTGTGACGTCATTTGAGCTAAGGGAGCAGTTCTGGAAGGCTTGTCTGTAAGCGCGCGAGCTCCCTCTCACACACGCTGAGAGAGCTATAAACTACATTAAACTACTACTGCTGATATACTACTACTACTGATAATAAATAAATAAACAAATAAATAAATAATATTTTTTCATAATTATAGGCTCATGAATCTTTTATCTTTTGATTAATCAATCATGCATTTTAACAATGAAAATAAAACGTAGGAAAAAAGAGGAAATGTCAGAAATCACATTCAAATTATAATTAATTACAAGAATGAAAATTCATAATATTATTATTAATGCAAATCAATGTATTTTAAACGTGCATACACAATATTTGACTCATTCAGTAATGTTTTGTATTTTCTTTTCTTTATTTGTCAACAGCTGCTAAAGAACACGCCCTAAAATATCATCAAAAGTAGGCCTAAGTATATTTTTTGACTGACTTTTAGACATCATCTCTGTAGGATTGAGTGCGAAACAAACACAAATGAATCTTCCAGGTGAATTGTTCAAACATAATTTCTCACAGAACTGAACATTCCAGACACCAAATCACCAACCCCAGAGCCATAAAAGAAGGCTCCAGCCAGCCAGTCTCCGTTGACCAACGAAAACCCCCAGCTAAGAACTTTATGGCCATGCAAGCTTCAAAGAAGATGAGCCCAACTAAAAAAAAAAGAACTGGTCAATGTAAGATAGCTTGGAAAAGAATGATTGGCTCAGAGATAGCACAATTCAGCCCGATCAAGATAACAGCAGAAGCTGCTCGAGCCCACAACATTCCAGACCCCCCCCTCCGTAAGGACCTCTGATAGACCTCAGGGTGTAAAATCGTTTCAAACCACAGAGCTGAGATTTTACCTATAACATAAATAAAATCATTCAAGAACAATTTTCAATGGACTTATAGATCAAGCATCATGCAACGACATGATTCTATATTGTTCCTACAATAGATGGGTGTATCTGATATGCTTAGATGCCATACAATTCATGTAATTGTTATAATTGTTAGATTTTTGAATGAAAATGTGTTGTGTTTCATATCGATGTGATCATATGTTCTTAATTCAAAGGATGGCTTGATTGAAATCTGTGGAAAATGTTTCGGATTCTTATAATAGTAATAATGTCTTAGCTGTGGCCTCTGTACTCTTTGCTAGAGCTTAGAGAGTAAGGAGAGCACAGATAAGCTTGATTTATGATAAGAAGTGAAGAGAACGCCACCTCCTAAACAAAGACAGTGTCTAATTGGTTAGAACTGATCCAGGAGGCTGGGCGGACATTTGAGTTTAAAATCTTAACACCAGAACAAAGTTTAGAGTTTTCAGTGCAAAGAACCAAAAATGCAGCAGGAGATGAAGATCTAAGACAGACAAGTAACCATGTAAAACGCGCAGACGAAATAACCCAAATCAAGATCTGAAGAACATGGGTTAAACAGCTTCATTCAAGCCATCATCTACTCTTCTCAATTTCCTTTCTTTTCTTAGTTTCCTTTCTTTTCCGTTGTGAGTCTCGGTTCTAAGTTAAGTTTTGCGACAAGATTTCGAGCCACGTTTCTTCTGCAAAGCCAGCTTCAAACAAAGACTTTCATTCCGCCAGCACACCACGTGACTGACCACGTGACCCAGACATCAGGCACGGAGATCAGCCAACGAACGGACCGGGAAAACCCTAAACACGCAACAAAAAGGGAATCCCCAAAAGCAAAGACAAGCAAGTACTGCCTCCAGACTCTTAAACTGAACTGGTGTATTTGATACTGATTTAATAACCTAGGAAACGATAAAAGGGTTAAACTAATGATTGATGGTTCATTCAGGTTGTGTTTTATAAGTGCATAGAAACTTGGGATTACATCATCTCACTCTTAAACTCACTCTTAAAACTTAATCTTTCCTTACTCTCTTTCTTTCTGCAACGCGTATGAATGTGTGTGTCTGTGTTAGATATTAGTTGTGTATGTGTTAGAATAATCAATAAAGTCTTGTTTGTATTTTAAAGAGAAATATTACTTGTGTTATTGTGCTTACAAATTTAATGTCTTAAACTTCTGATCTAAGTTACCTTGCTAACTATATAGTGTTTCACTATAGTTCGGATATTTATATCCGTTGCAGAGTTGATAATTGCAGCCAGTTCAAATGAACCGCGAACGAGTCATTTGCTCGGTTGTAATAAGTGACTCTTTTGAATTCCCTATAAATTAATTAATAATTCCTTTGAGCTAAATTGTAATCACTACAAATTACAAATATCTTACATCTCAGTATTTGCATTTAGATAAATCAATGGTCATAATAATAGCTATAATTGTTGTAGTTGTTGTTTTTTTTTACTAAGACATCTGTTTTGTTCTTCCTTACCCCCAGAATGGCCCATCCATACGCGACACCTGATAAAGTGTCAGTTAAATGTGTTAGGACACATGTATTTACCACAGCTGTCTCATTTGTGAGCAAAGGCTCACAAATTGAAATGGCACAATTTGAAAGTGCATCATTCTGTGCCCTCACAGATGGGAATTCTTATGAAGAATTGCCCTACTACCGAATTTAAGGAGGGACACTCATATATAATAAAAAACTGTTCCCTCGTTAAGAAACATGGGCAGCTTTATGTGCTGTTAGGCCGATCAACATTGAAATTTAGAACAGCGAATTTAGTAGTGTCAGAAGAGGCAGAGAAAGCTCGGCACTGGCGAGGAGAACTTTACTCAGCTGGAGGTTTAGAATTAATTGAGGTTTATAATTTCATTATAAATTAAGAGATACTGTACATGTTATTGTACTAAACCACTGTGCTTTAATTTTGCAGCTACAGAAACCAAGGATGACCAGGATGGGCGTCCCGATTCGAGACCTCAAGCTGAGGTGTGGGGAAACCCTTCTTGAGGTCTCTCTACGGAGGGAGCAGTCTTTGCTGGAGCTCCACGAAGGAGACTTCGTACACATAAGCCATATAAGTTCCATTCTTCCAACAGGACAACCATCAAAGTATCTATCTATCTATCTATCTATCTATCTATCTATCTATCTATCTATCTATCTATCTATCTATCTATCTATCTATCTATCTATCTATCTATCTATCTATCTATCTATCTATCTATCTATCTATCTATCTATCTATCTTCTTGCTTTCATGATTGGAACACATTCATTCCCTATCTAACACACACTTGCACTAGTAATCTGTATTTTTTTTTTTTTAGGAATCCAGATTGAAGAGATCGAACCAGTTGTAGAGGAGATCGAGGTAGTGGGGGTGACTGAGGTGGAAAACGTCTCCGGTTACTATCGTAACCTCGGTTCCCTGAGAGGCGGTCACTTCGACATTACGTCACTGACGTATATGGGAACTCCCTTCCTCCTCATTTTCACAAAAATCTTATAGGCTAACGCCAGCTGGAGACAGCTGGCCAATTGACGCAAAACATGCAAATGCTGACCGGACCGCGGGCAGTATAAATAGCATGGGCGCGGCAATAACGTCAGAATCAAGACTGAACGCTAGCACAGCTGATCAAACGGCGAGCACGGCGGCTGACGTAATGTCTCGTTCCCGCCTCTCAGGGAACCGAGGTTACGATAGTAACCGGAGACGTTCCCTTTCAAGGCGGTCACTTCGACATTACGTCACTGACGTATATGGGAACTGTATAGAATCCCGCCGTGAGCGCAGTGAAGATAAGCCCTGAACGGGGTCAAGCTACACTCCCACGAGAGACAACAGTTCTAAGCCAGCAGCGCCGCTAGGAGCACTCGAACTGATAGGCGAAACTAGAGTAAGAAACGTCTGTTCCGACCTACCCAGTTGCAAATCCAATGCAATGAAGCGAAGGCTGCACTGGACAGGGCAGCACAACACCATAAGCACTCAGCATAAGAGTTAACACAGTGTCAACGGCAAAGCGGTGACAGCTGCATAACCTTATAGCCATACACAGAGTTAACAGTACATTGAAAACTACTGTGTAATGCGGAAACAGCTATGTATAGTCATTATATACATTATAGTCATAACACAGAGTTAGCAGCAATGGTAACTCTGGATAATGCAGACTACTGTACAGCTGGTGGTAACAGTTCATGAGTACATTAATAAAACTCACCAACCCACGACGCTATAGGCAGTGCATAAAACTTGAAACCCTGGCGAACGTGTTCTGAGAAGACAGCCAGCATACCTAAATCCCGTGGGCATTAAGCCAGATTGAAAAGCGTCAAATTCAGTGAGAAAGTCTCAGTCCCTAGTACCATCCACTAAGCACACAAACAGCTAGTCAGACTGCTGCCTAGTGGTCCACGTACATCCGCAAAGCCCTTACAGGGCCAACAGCACTCTGAGTATCAGCATCATGTGAGGCTGACGGCTCAGCAGAAGGCGGGCAGGGATCAATCTGTGCTCTGAACGGTGTAAGCGACTGGAACGCAGCTTGGTATCGGACGGAGAGTGACGCTGCAGTCACTAGGTCCGAGACAATGCAACATCATTCATGTAGAATGAGCGTAGGTCTCCAAGTGCTTCACTGGGGCGAGAGCAGGTGGAAGGTCATTCTCAAGGAGATCTCTCAGCACTTATTAGTGTGAAGTGTCTTGTTCAACTAAGGACCCAGCAGCAGACACACAAGAAGGTTCCACAGCTTGGGGCTGGGGTGCCAATCATCTGAGGGGGATAGTCATGGGGGAGCCCCACAACTCTCTCAGGTCTGTGAACCGGGGATGATAGGCCAGTAAGGGGGTCACGAGAAAACTGACACTGCCTTGTAGAACATAGCCAATGTTCTAAAGCCGATGTACCGAAGTGCAAATTAACACATAACTGAATGTACATAAACACAGTGCCAGTGGCCGTAGCGACAACAACTGTGAATATACGCAGTTAGATAATAGCCTTCCATAATAGCATAGCACCTCAGAAGTACACAAACACAGTCGTAGCCGTAGCTAGAACTGTGAGTATACGAGTTAGTACAGAATAGCCAGTTGCACTGAAGGAAACGGGGCAACATAACAGCGTAGCACATGTACGTAACAGCATCGGTCGCTGTAGCGCCAACTATACGCAGTAGCTCAGTATAGGCACTGAAGGATACGGGGCAACACCGCAGCATGAACACATCCATGTGCAATAATGCAGCGCAGGTCGCAGGTCGACAGAGACTGTGAATATGCACAGTTCGACTGGGATAGCTAGTCGCACTAAGATACAGGGCAACATGACAGCATAACACAAGTGCGTAAGAATAGCGCATCCATGTATGTACATAACGCAGCGTAAGTCACCGTAGCTGAGATGCACAGTTAGATCAGGATGGCTAGCTGCACTGAAGGAAACAGGGCAGCATTACAGCATAACACATCCGTGCACATACATACATCCAGAAACTGTGAATATGCACGGTAGATTAGGATAGCTAGTTTTGCACTGAAGGAACAGGGCAACAAAATAGCAAAAACACATCCTTGTACATAAGTGCAGTGTAGTCGGCGTAGCGATAGAACTGTGAATATGCACAGTTAGATAGGACAGCTGGTCGTTGCACTGAAGGATAGAGGGCAACATAACAGCATAACACATCAGTGTGCACATTTAAAACATCTGTGTGTATAATGCAGCGCTAGTCGAAGCGACCGAAACTGCATGAATATGCGCAGTTCAAACACAATGGTCAGTTACGTTGAGGGCAACATAACAGCATAACGCTTCAGTGTGTACACAGATGAAGCGCAAGTCGCCGTAGCGACGACTGTGACTATGCACAGTTAGATAGGATAGCTAGTTGCCCTGAAGGATACAGGGCAACGTGATAGCATAGTTACATTGATGTGTACAAAACACAGCGTCAGAAGCATAGCGACATCGACTGTGAATACGTAGTTAATCAGAATAGCCGGTTGCACTGAGGATACAGGGCAATATATAACGGCATAAACCATAGACACATATCAATGTACATAACACAGCGTCAGTGGCAGCGCACAACAACTGTGAATACACAATAAGAGTAGCCAGTTGCACTGAAGGAACAGGGCAATATATAACGGCGTAATCGTAACACATATCAGTGCGTAGTGTGTACACAGCGTCAGTTGCATCGCATAACTGTGAATACGTAGTAATCAGAATAGCCATTTGCACTGAAGGATACAGGGCAATATATAACGGCACAAATCATAGCACATATCAGTGTGCAGTGAGTACATAAACACAGCGTCAGTGGCGTAGCGACAACAACTGTGGATACGTAGTTGAATGGCCAGTTGCACTGAAGGATACAGGGCACAAACATAGCACATATCAGTGTGCAGTGAGTACATAAACACAGCGTCAGTGGCGTAGCGACAACAACTGTGGATACGTAGTTGAATGGCCAGTTGCACTGAAGGATACAGGGCACAAACATAGCACATATCAGTGTGCAGTGAGTACATAAACACAGCGTCAGTGGCGTAGCGACAGCAACTGTGGATACGTAGTTGAATGGCCAGTTGCACTGAAGGATACAGGGCACAAACATAGCACATATCAGTGTGCAGTGAGTACATAAACACAGCGTCAGTGGCGTAGCGACAACAACTGTGAATACGTAGTGAAATAAGCACATCAAAATGTAATGTTACGTAGGCCCAGCGTCAACAGCATAAGCGGTAACGACTGCGCAACCCCGTAGTCAAGACTGACTAGGGGTAAACAACACTCACCGGATTGTGTGGCTGTGCACTTTCCATTGTCGGAGCGAGGCGGCTAGAGACCTCTATGCTAGAGACTCATAACATCCGTACTTCCCTTTTTTCTTTTTGGACACGGAGCCATGGGCTTTGCCTCGTCTCTCTAGACGCGCGTCTTGCGCACGACTACCAAAGGACGCCGTGGAAGACGGCGTCTTTCTTGAAGTAGCCTGGCTGAGATAACGTTCCGGGCTAAGTATCCTTATCGACAGAGCCTCTCGCATCGAGTCCTTCTAGCGAGCCCGCGAAAAGGACCGGTCACCGGAGTGGCGACGGGCGGCGTCAACTCGTCTTAGGGCGGGAGAGGGCCCACCAGCGGCCTGCTGGCGGCAGTGGGCCTCGTCTCCGCTGATGCCCGAGTTTATTCCCCTGAGGGCGCGCACTGTCCGGCACATGCCCGCCGTCGTGAGTGCGGCCTCGGTTCATCCTTGTAGGGTAGAGCGAGTCGATAGGACCCGCACATATCTGGCATGAAAGTTAGCAGCCATCGGATGCGGGGAGGAAACATGGTGAGTAACCTCTATTGCAACTTCCACGATGACTTCAGATAAGACTTCTAGCGTGAAGAAAGAGATTCTGACGTTATTGCCGCGCCCATGCTATTTATACTGCCCGCGGTCCGGTCAGCATTTGCATGTTTTGCGTCAATTGGCCAGCTGTCTCCAGCTGGCGTTAGCCTATAAGATTTCAGTGAAAATGAGGAGGAAGGGAGTTCCCATATACGTCAGTGACGTAATGTCGAAGTGACCGCCTTGAAAGGGAACTCCTGCCACATTTTGAGCGGGGACGATCAAATTTTTCAAATTTGTTCGGTACAATAGAAGCAATAATTAGCGAGCTGCCTATGAAGATTACATTGGTGCACAAAAATTACCGAGTTATTAGTTTTAAATAAAAATCAGAACGGTTTTAAAAATGTAAATAGTTTTTAGTTTTTTTTTAGTTTTTAGTTTTTATGTTAGTAAGTTGTAAGTTATATATGTTTAAGTAATTAGTTATATAAAGTTTATTATTATTCAGATGTTTTTGTTCAGTTTATTCATTATTGTGTTTTTTTTATATATTGTTACATTGCTTACTATTTATATATATATATGTTGTTTTTTATATTGTTACTTGTTTGTTACTTTATTATATATATATATATATATATATATATATATATATATATATATATATGTATATATATATATATAGCCTATACATATATGTCTATATATATGTCTATATATATATATATATATATATATATATACTGTATATATATAGTTATATTGTTATATATTGTTTTAAAAAAAACTTATTGCACAATCATTAAGGCTGTGTCTGTGACTTCACCACCCCACAGATGTGGTTCAAAAACATAAATCTTAATGCTAATGGCCAAAATTTTGAATATTTAAAATTTTAAATGCTTTAAAATATATATATTATGCTAACCAACACTGTAATATTTTGATACAAAATTCAAATATTATTACAATTTAAAATAACGATTTTCTATTTTAGTAATATATTTTCTATAACATGGTTATATATATATATATATATATATATATATATATATATATATATATATATATATATATATATATATATATATATAGAGATATTGTGTAAAATAAGACTATACTCTTCTTCACTGTATAAATTAAATATAATTAATGTAATTAATAAAATTTATCTGTGTTAAATGAAAGTTATTTTCTTATTTTCTTTTGCTGTTTGATTAACATTGGTGGTGGTACCAAACAGCTGTTGGTATATTAGGCTGCTATCAATTGCACATACAATGATATCGGTTTTCTTTCTCAATAGTTCAGTGTTTATGAGGATACCTGCCAAGACAGGCATTATGTCTTATTATATAGCCTACTGTATATACTATTAATATACTATACTATTGCGTGCACGTGTCTGCGTGGCTCTGTGTGCGCTGTAAAACAGTGTGTGAGTTCCAGTCTTGTTCTTGGCTTGATGTTTAAACTAACAGGAAAAAACACATGCAAATGGTAAAATTTCACTGTATGATTTCACTCTATAGTTAAATGAATAAACTCTGAACTCTTAAACTAATTTAAACTTATAAACTCTAAACTCAAAAACTCGTACACTTATAAACTCAAGTTATACACTTATAAACTCTAAACTCATAAACTGAGTGTGCGTGTGTGTCTGAGTGAGTGTGTGAGCGAGTTAGTGTGTGTGTGTGTGTGTGTGAGCGAGTTAGTGTGTGTGTGTGTGTGTGTGTGTGTGTGTGTGTGTCTGTCTGTCTGTCTGTCTGTCTATCTATCTATCTATCAATCATAAACTTCAAACTACTTTAAACTACATTAAACTTCAAACCACTTAAAGTTATTAGGTTTAAAGCTCCCAGCTCCCAAGCAACTCCATAGTGCGATATTATATATTTTTGATTTTGGCAGATCAACTCCTCACACTACAGTTCATCATCAGTGAAGCTCCTCCCACATCAGTCACATCATCAGTGAAGCTCCTCCCACTGCAGTCACATCATCAGTGAAGTGCTGTTTCAATATCACGCGCTTGACTGCTGTTTCAATATCACGCGCTTGACTGCTGTTTCAATATCACACGCTTGACTGCTGTTTCAATATCACGTGCTTGACTGCTGTTTCAATATCACGCGCTTGACTGCTGTTTCAATATCACGCGCATGACTGCTGTTTCAATATCACACGCTTGACTGCTGTTTCAATATCACGCGCTTGACTGCTGTTTCAATATCACGCGCTTGACTGCTGTTTCAATATCACGCGCATGACTGCTGTTTCAATATCACGTGCTTGACTGCTGTTTCAATATCACGTGCTTGACTGCTGTTTCAATATCACACGCATGACTGCTGTTTCAATATCACACGCATGACTGCTGTTTCAATATCACACGCATGACTGCTGTTTCAATATCACGTGCTTGACTGCTGTTTCAATATCACGCGCTTGACTGCTGTTTCAATATCACGCGCTTGACTGCTGTTTCAATATCACACGCATGACTGCTGTTTCAATATCACGCGCTTGACTGCTGTTTCAATATCACGCGCATGACTGCTGTTTCAATATCACACGCATGACTGCTGTTTCAATATCACACGCTTGACTGCTGTTTCAATATCACGCGCATGACTGCTGTTTCAATATCACGCGCATGACTGCTGTTTCAATATCACACGCAGTGAATAGCTTGACTGCTGTTTCAATATCACGCGCTTGACTGCTGTTTCAATATCACACGCTTGACTGCTGTTTCAATATCACGCGCTTGACTGCTGTTTCAATATCACGCGCATGACTGCTGTTTCAATATCACGCGCATGACTGCTGTTTCAATATCACACGCTTGACTGCTGTTTCAATATCACGCGCTTGACTGCTGTTTCAATATCACACGCATGACTGCTGTTTCAATATCACACGCATGACTGCTGTTTCAATATCACGCGCATGACTGCTGTTTCAATATCACACGTATGACTGCTGTTTCAATATCACACGTATGACTTACGTATGGCTTAGCAAACAGCACTTCCAACATGCTACACATGATAGCAGTGAATAGCTACATGCTCATAGCGATTAGGTAAGTGCTAAATCATGCCAAGATCATGCTAAGAACTCTTTAAAAACTCCATAGTAACCATCTGTGACAACAACCAACCACCTAGTAACACCATAGCAACCACCCTGAATAGCCTAGCAACCCCCTATAAACACCCTAGCAACCACCCAAAATACCTTAGCAACTACCTAGCAACACCCTAGTAACCACCCAGAAAACCCTAGCAACCGCCTAGCAACCACCCAGGACACCCTATTAACACCCTAGCAACCACCCACAACACCCTAGAAACCACATAGAACACCCTAGCAACCACCCAAAATACCATAGCAACCGCCTAGCAACTGCTTAGCAACACCATAGCAACCACCCAGAATACCATAGCAACCACCTAGCAGCCACCCAAAATACCTTAAATACAAAATACCTTAGCAGCCGCCTAGCAACTAGGGCTGTCACTTTACGTTCGAAAATCGATTGCACAATCGATCGGACCAACCAACGCAAGTTTCGAAAACGAAAATAGGGAATCGATTTTAACGGTCTTTTCTCGGAGCGCGTCCAGCTCGTCATGTTATGCCCGCAGCGAACGCGCGTCATTTGCAACTGCAGGCTCTGACAAACACGCATAACAGCAAATGATCCTTCTGCATAATGTGTCTCTTTTTACTACAAAACTGTGAATTTTCCCGGTATTCAGACAGTCTCATGCATTCAGATACAGATTCGGGCTACGGTCTACAATCGCCTACGTAGGCGAAATTTGTTTGACATTTCTAATTGTAAACACAGCCATGTTGAAGAATGAGGTAATGTTTTTCATATATGCTGCTATGGCAGTCCACTCTGCTTATTGCTTTTCGAGAATGTTGCACTAGTCATTGTGCGCGAAACTACACGCCAATAAATCATCAGAAATATTGCTGACTTGTGCGCGTCAGGCACGGCGCGCCCTCTTTACGTTCGTCCTAATGCCTGTTAGTTGTCTGTGGATTTGCCCATATTTGGTGTTTTATTTTTCAATTTTCGATTTTACAATCGATTCAATGAACACTTATGTCTCAAAAATCGAACAGGATTTTTTCACAAAAGTGACAGCCCTACTAGCAACACCCTAGCAACCACCCAGAATACCCTAGTTCATGGCAACCGTGCCTAGTGTGAGTACACCCTTAAACTTCAAACTATATTAAACTTCAAACTTCTTCAAACTTTCTGGTCCGGCTTTCTCAAGCCAACTTAAAGTTTCTCTCGACAAACTTTTTAATATATTGATTAGATAGATATGCATTTCCCATAAACCTTTGTCTGAACTCATCACTGATCATTGCACACAGCTGTTTCCACTCACATTGTTTGTACCTGTCTATTTATACCCTGTCTGTTTCTGTGATTGTTGTGGATTCCTTGTTTAATGTCTATTTGCACTTCTCTATTCCACTCTTGGTTGTTTCTTGTTTATTGGACTGTCTTGTATGCATTTTGACCTTACCTTTTGTCTGGCTGGATTATGAGTACGGATTACCCCATTAAACTGCACATGGACCTTACCTTTTTGTGTGTGCATCCCGTGACAATTTTATATTAATTAAATATTTTATATATATATATATATATATATATATATATAACCCTAATCTCTGTATTAAAGAAAAAATTATTGACTTAAATTACATCCAATTTATTAGCAACACCGTGCACAAGCGTGAATATCCGTCTTTGATCTCACAGGTGTCAAATCCACTGCGAGAAGAGAGAACTGCCGTTAGGAAGTGGTTTCTCTTCGTCTTCCTCTTTAATCATTCGCGCTTAATCTCACTGTGAAAGCTGACGGGAAGCACAGTATCTTTCTCTCTCTCGTACACATGTGCTATTTATGGTCTCTTTGCAACTTTATCAGAGTGAACATCGTGTTAAAACGTTGTTGATAAATACTTCATCACGAGTATCCGTGTAACTAGCGATCTCTCTCGTTGAAACTGGCGCTTTTAATCGTGATCTGTCTCTCTCTTCATTCGCGCGCGTGTTTGTCAATGCAGGAGTGAGAGAGCAGGACTTCCGGTGTGTTTTTGCTCATTTCGCCTCTTACTACTCTCCTTTAAGGTATGTTTGCACATTTAATGGTTATATAATTTGTTTTTATTTGCAATGCGATTGAATAGCAGTCTAAGATATAACATTTGTTTGACTAGCATTGTTAGTTATCACATGGTTCAATCTACAATCTACAATCAATCAATGACATGGCATGATTGTACCAAAAAGACTTTCTATCACACAACACACATTTTCTTGATGTGTTTACATGATGGAGTGTTTCATTTATGCTTAGTATTTTTTATTTGCATTACATTTTGTGAAACAGTGTTATATTTTTTTGCCAACATGTATACATACAATTACGTATGGTATTCATGCCTTTGAGCATTCACGCTTTTGGTGTGTTTTTGCTAATTTTGCCTAATGTTTTACTACTCATAAGGGATAATGTAGGCTACATCCAGCTGGTTGTTCTCTCAAAATAACCCCCGGCAGAGTGATGAGAACGCGAAGCCGAGATATTGTCCCGCTTATTACACTGCTAATTGCCACATATGTAAATAATTAGACACGAAATATTGATCTGATTGGTCTTTAAACACAAAGCTTCCATGGAGAGAGCAGTTTCAGCGGCAAGTTCAAATTAGACGGACATTTAAGAGATACGATATACGGTCATACAGTAGCACTTATTCAGACATCCCAAGTCTCCCGGAAGTTCCGGGAGTCTCCCGCATATTGATAGCGGCTCCCTGATACCCGCAAATGAGTTAAAATCTCCCGGAATCTAGAGCGAGCGAGCCAGAGCGCGCGTGCACAGCAGAGAGGGAGCGAGAGACCTTGCGTGTGTGCGCACGTAAGATAGAGAGCATCTGATTGGCCTGTTTCGGTAAATCAACCAATCAATTGTCAGTGTGGGCGGGTTTTATCGCTTCTCCCGAACCGAATTAATCAGTTCAGTGTATCTAGAAACAGGAGCGCCATGGCAACGGGAGAGTGCCACAAAAAAACATGCAAAAAACGAAAGTATAAGATACATTTTACGGCAGACTACATGAAAGTGTACCCCTGTCTTATAAGAGTAAACCATAATGATAGTCTTGAACGCTGTAAAGTTTGTAACAGTGACTTCAGCATTGCCCATGGCGGGTTAAATGATTGTAAAAGACATGTTGAGGTGAGTTCAACAAGTTTCATTTCATTCATGTGCATATTAGCCTATTCCTTAGACCTGTTTAAAGCTGCAATGGAATATAAATAAAAGCAGTTTACATGAATTAGTATAAGCAGCTTATAAATAGTAAAAGTAATCTACAAATTGTAACATTATGAACAAATAAATGCATAGGCCTATAGCCTATAGAAATTATGTATTATGCTTTTATATATTTTAGGGACAACAACTCTGTGGTGAAATGTAAAATTCTTGTCCTCCTTCCATTTTTTTTTTTTTGGGGGGGGGGGGGACCTCCCTGAAATGAACTTTTGCAGGTTGGGATGTCTGCTTATTACACAGCATTTCGCCACATAAACAGTTATGGGGATAAGATATATTGATTTCAGATTAAACAGTTTTAGAATCGTATCTCATAATCCAACAGTGTAAACAATAGCCACAAAATGTCCGCCGCTGCATTTGTATGAAACGAGAGAGCGAGTCTGGACGGCATAATTAAATAACTATACACAAAATATTGATTTGACTGAGTTTTAATACTTTTTTAGCTCACAAAACGCAAAACTTCCACAAAGAAAAAATATTCCTAGCACTGCTGACTTCAGTGACCCGGATGACCCTGCGTTATCTGTTCTCAGCGTTTATCTGGGAGTAATATTAGGGCTGCACGATTAATCGGAAAAAAATCACGATCTCGATTCAAACATAAATGCGATCTCATTTCTTAATGATGGCGATTCACTTCCATGTATTTCCCTGCATTCAGATCATGCTGCATTCACGCGTTATTGGTCACACTCACTCACACAATAACAAAATAGGGTTGTGATGGCTGACTGGCATCACGATGAAAGCTACCATCGTGATCCCACACCCCCAAAGTTAATGAAACGTGTATGATAATAATAATATTCAAGTTGTACCGGCAAAAGTGCGTGTTCAGTGCTGTTCGCGAGTGTCATCAACTAACCGCTTACGTTACTGTGGTAACCTACAGCTCCTGCACTGGAGTCAAGCAGCTGCAGCTTGTTTAAGGTGATGGCGAAAATCATGTTAGAACAGCAGCGAAAATGTAAAAGTAGGCTATATAAACTTTAATATAATCTTTTATTGAAACAGGTGCTTTGCTGTGCTTTTACTTACACTTTTGCGCAGAGAAAATTTTATGTCCTATATGTCGTATTTTTGATAATCTGCGCAGATTTCAGTTGATCATTCTGTTTAAATTTATTAATAACAAATCATGAATTAAAGAGAAAGAAAAGAGCAGAATGTGCTTTATATTGAAAAGAAATATTAAAAGCGCGATAAGTTGTGAAAGAGAACTGAATTAGGCTACTGACAGGATGCTGTGCGCGCGCTCCGAGCGCAACGCGGACACGCATAGTAGCCTTTGTCTCCGGTTGCGCGCCTAAATGACCAAATAAACACAGGAATATATCAAAATGCCAAGTCGAGTATTCCCGTAAACACAGTAGATGTAAGTACTACGTACATTCTGTGCATATTGGAGCAAAAAGCACAGGTTCTATTTAGTTATTTTTATTTTATTATCGTATATGTTAATGTTCTCTTAAGTTCAGCAACATAAAGCTTTAAAATTATTCACTTTAAGGGGTCTAAAAGAGACAACTTTTTTGTTACTCCTGCACTTTATTATACTGAATGTCCTTTGTTTTTTGTTGTTGTTGTTGTTGTTTTTTTGTACTTGAGTGCAATACATTTTGGTTGAAAAAATAAGAATCGTGTAAGAGAATCGTGATCTCAATTCCCATGGAGAAAAATCGTGAATCGTGCAGCCCTAAGTAATATACCGCCGGATGTCGCTTACCAATCAGGATCAAGTATTATTAGACGTGGTTAAGCTGGAGGAAGAGGAGAGACTGACAACACAGCAACCGTTTCTGATTCAGACCGTTTCATTTCGCTCTGATTAAAAGCATCAAAGCTTTACACAAATGCACGCTGCAAATTACTATTATATAGCCTACTTTTTTTGCTGTGGGATACAGTGTTTCCCACAGGATTTTGTGAGACTGTGGTGTGTGGGCATTGGTTCCTCTAAGAACATTTTTTACATTTTAAATTTAAATGCATCAATCTTGGGCATTTTGATAGCAAAATTAAATGACTAGATCAATGAAGAAATTAGTTCTCTTATAAACATTTTTGTGCTCTAGTAGTAGTATAACATTTTAAATATGGATATGTTTCTTACACGAATGCATCGCTTTGCTTCAGAAGGCCTTTATTTAACCCCCGGTGTGGATATTTATTTATTATTGATTGATCTACTTTTTGGGCTTCAAAATCATGTCCTCTATTCACTCCCATTACAAAGCTTGGAAGAGCCAGCCAGGATATTATTTAATATAACTCCGATTGTGTTTGTCCGAAAGTAGAAAGTCATATAGTCTACACTGGCGTGCTCCCCTGGAAGAAAGTTTTACATTTATTAATCTGGTGCTCTTTGAGAGTTCAAAATGAAGAGCTCCAACACATCATAAATCATCCACACACCAATCACTCTAACCTATGATATTCTCTGATTTAGATATCTGATCATCACATTACAATTGTTAAAATTCTCAGTGTTAAGCATGATGATATGGTAACATATCGCACTGAAGTAGGCCAAAAAAAAAAAAATTACATTTCCTTACCCTATAAACACAGCCTTTACTCCCTTCAAACTTAAATTGTCACTGTTTCAATACATCATTGTTTCATGAAAAAACACTTATCAAATTAATTTTTCTTAAGTTTTTGTAGAATTTTAGTTAAAGGGCTCCTGAAATCCAAATGTAAGTTTTTAGGCTTAAGGTTATGAATTCAAAACTCTCTCACTTCTGCTAAAATGGATCAGGGAATTCTATGACATCACAGCTGACTTCAGCTTCTCATCACATCTTCTGTCCAATCAAATGCTCTCTAGAATCTAAAGCTCCGCCCCCTCCGCTATAAACACCACCTGGCCAAAGCGGCCATCGTCGCGGAGCAATATGGGTTTTTGCCAGGGTCGATATTGTCCACACCACTTTTTGAAATGACTCGCGGCACGGATATGTACCTAATACAAAGTAATTAAACATCTCCAGATATTAGCAGGGCATTCGTTTCATTTTTTTGTCAAATGAGAGGCGTTCTTTTTGAGTGCTTGTTGCCGCTGCGATCAGTGGCGCAGATACAGTGTCTCTTGTGGCTTGTGCACAGTCTTCCCTCGGACGCGCGCTTCAATCTATCGCCATTGAGACTCTATTCGTTCCGGTGAAATCACAAAACAAGATGCACACAAACGTGTCTCTCCCTTTCGATGAGGGAAAAAACCCTGCGTATTAGAACCCAGAACCTTGGACACGCTTGGCAGAAGTTCTACCAATAGACCATGAAAGGTCAGAAAACACTTTTGTGGATCTATGGATTTATTCACATGAAAATCCTCTTTGAAAATTACTATTGAAATTGATTGGCATGTTAATTTTTCCAATTATTGTTATGTGCACATACATTGTACATCTTAGCATTGTATAGCCCCCCCGCCCCCCCCCCCCCCCCCCACACACACACACACACACACACACACACCTGTCCCACCCACTATTTAAAAAAATTACGCCACTGGTTTGAGATTTGTGTTCGGTTGCTCGAGCCATTCAATATGTCCCGCTTTAGCTTCCTGTTTCAGTGGAAATTATGTCAACGCATTAAGCAACAGTTTCAAGGCACTTCAGTGAGCCTTTAAGCAACATCTCATTATTTTATATAATATAATATCTTTGTTTTATATAATGACCACTAGGAGATGCTGTAGGCATATGTTTTCCTGATTGTTTTTTCCTGAATTGAAATACTTTGTCTTAGAGACCCTGTTTACACAAGAACGCTCGCGGGTGAAAACGTAAAAATATTTTATCAGATGTGCTTTTCGTTTAGACGGCGATGCCGTTTTTGGGGTTTAAAAATGCAAAAAAGTGAAACCACCCTCCAGAGTGGAAATCTTAAAAACGCTCCACCGTCGCGTTCCCGTCTAAAGGGTAAAAAGTCTGCAAAAAAGTCTGCTAGACAGTGAAGGCACCGATCTGCTCATTGTGGCTCTCGTTGCGTAGGCGTTTATGTCACAGGAATGCGCCAGTACAGGAAAATAACAAATCTAGTTTATTTGGATTATTTTCGGATTATATTTGGAACAAATTCGGATTATTTTTTTCATACGTTTCCATACGCTTCGCCATGTTGTGTTGAAGGAAGGTTGTACGCAGGCGCACGGACTTGGTGTTGTTGTGTGGCAGTGCTTCACATTGCCACCTAGCCGCCTGGAGTGCATATTACATTGAATTTCACGCACTTTTGAGTCACCATATGCACGCAGATTTCCTCCCCATAACGATCGTTTCCGTATAAACATAGCCTGAAAATGAAAGAAAAAGAGTTATGCACGTTCATTGCGTTTTACCAAATGAGAGTTCTGTCTTTATTAAAATCAAAACAGTAATTTATCTCTGGACTTGCGACCCATCCCGCAATTAATTGTAATGTTATTTTGTATTACTTGGCCGGCCCGACACGCGGATTACCTGATGTGGATATGTCTGCAATCTGCGCATCACTTTTGTGCGCTCTTGCAGAATGTCCTGAGTCCCGCTTCGTAATTCTGTATGCAGGAAAAACCCTGCTGTAGCGACAACTTACTGTAAATTTATGCCACTTTGGCATAGCGATCACTTGAATAAACTGTTATCGCGCTAAAAACTGAAGTCGCTGAAGTCCCGTGGGAACTCATTTGTAGCTGGAAAACTAGCCACAACTGCAGAATCTCGAGGTCATGGAAAGGAAGACGATGAAAATTTAAGTTCTTGTATTTTTGCATTCTGTTGCCACAATTCGGAACGGCACAAATGCAAACCATTTCTTCTTCACTTGTGAGCAACTCCGATCTTCACTCCTCACACACGACGCTCCTCCCACCTGCACACTGCTATTTACCTTTTACCGGCAACAACTGAGTTCCCACGGGACTTCAGCGCGAGACTACAGCTAGCTGTCTAAAACACTATTTAGGTGCATTTAAACAATGGCTAAGTTGCTTAACACATCGTGTTGTCATGTAAGGGCCCTGTTCATGTTGGACAGACATTTTAATTGCATTTTGTGTCTGTTAAGAGGCACAAAGCCACTCTTTATGTATATGCCCCCATAACTGCTGTTTTAGCTGAGTTGGAGCTCTGGACATAAGCTGTAGCAGCTCCGTGTTGCAAGCACCAATCCAGTTAATTTATTTTTTCTTCTATAGACAGTACTCACAAAGGTATAACGATCAAGATTATCTTAAAAATTGTCCGGAGTTCTCCTTTAAAGGGATACTTCAGGATTTAGCATTAAGCTTTGTATTAGTAGAAAACCTGTAGTATTTTCGAATTACCATGCTTTCCACCCTCATATCCCCCTGAGACAAGAGATTTATGTATTTTTTGTCTGGAAAAAATCCTCCGATGACGCAAAAATCGTCATTTTGCGTCATCGGAGGATTTTCTGGCCAGAGGCTAAAGACTACAGCCAGTAGATGGCGTTGTTCCGCATGTTTTCAGCCCGCCCATAGGAGGTGGGATTTCACTCACAGAATGTACACAGTGTCAGCCGTCTTTCTTTGGAAGCTAAGCTAGCAGGCTCTTGTTCTGTGGAGAAAGCTGAATAGTAGGAGAAAGCTGAGTAAGTAGGGGTAAACAACAACATCCTCCTTTTCCCGGACTTGTCCGGCGGGCGAGATCGTTCAAAATGTACGGGATTCAGCTTTTGCGTTCTGCGGTCGCCATGTTTACATGCACATGCACCTTTTGTTTCAATCTAACTGAATTCATTCCGATTGGTGAATCTGAATGTAGTGTTTACATGAACGCTAAACAAGTGATCGGTTGATGTGCGTTTTACCATTGCTAAGAAAATTCCCGCTCCTCCGTGAGAGATTCGAGACCCGGCGCGTCTCAGTAATGACGCCACCGGCCTCGCGCCGTTCTCCCGCGGCCGTCAGGCTCGTCCTGCTCGCCACAGTAAACATGATGTAAGAATGGCGACTGTAGAACGCAAAAGCCGAATCCCGGACATTTTGGCCCATTTCTAAATCACTGGCAAACTCATCACATAGGCTAGCCTTGTTGTTTTCAACTACGCACTCTTACCGGTAGGCGTGGCCTCCTAAGGCAGCGAAGCAAGTGCATTCTGGGAGTTGTTGTCTTTCATCCACATAAGCCAAAAATACATTTTCTGGCTTTTCTCAGTCTAGAAAGCCCCAAATTCAAAAATTTCTTCACATTTCTTCTACTTGACCTATTTTAAATACGCATTCATCTTCCCAGAGGTGAAGTATCCCTTTAAGCAGTGGGGTTACACGAGCCTGCTTAAATGCTGTGGGAAAGGTACCAGTGTGAAGAGAGGTGTTTATGATGAGTGTGAGTGCGGGTACAACCGAAGATGAAATGGCTTGAAGTAGGTTAGTGGGAATAGGATCAAGCGGACAGGTGGTAGGGCAATTGGAAAGGAGGAGATTGGAGACCTCTACCTCTGAAAGTAGAGAGAAGGAAGGTAGAAAGTGTGTGTTAGCTGGTAAAATGTGTGTGTCAGTTTGTGGATTGGTAAATTGGCCGCTGATGGTGGTTGTTTTATTTATAAAGAATGTAGCAAAATCATCAGCTTTTAGTGTTGATGAAGGAGGAGGAGGGTTGAGAAGAGAGGAGAATGTTTTGAAAAGCATGTTAGAGTCTGAAGAATTGTTAATTTTGTTGTGATAGTAAGTCATTTTAGCAGTGGAGATATTAGCAGAGAAGGAAGAGAGGAGGGACTGATAAAGACCAAGATCAGTAGGATCTTTTGATTTGCGCCACTTCCTCTCTGCACCTCTGAGTTTCGAACGATGTTCACGGAGAACATCAGATAACCAGGGGGCAGAGGGTGTGGCGCGGGCTGGCCTGGAGGAAAGAGGGCAGAAGTTGTCCAAGCAGTTGCACTGTTAGTATCTAGTGTTGAGAGCTGATCAGGTGGAGGAAGTGTGGATGAGACCAGAGAGGATAGACGAGAGGGTGAGAGTGAGCGTAGGTTTCGCCAAAGGTGACCTGTGGAGTAGTGTGTGTTGTGTTCTGTGGCAGGTTGATGTTGAGAGTGAGGAGGAAGTGATCTGAGGTGTGCAGTGGAGTGACCAGAGCAACAGCGTGTGTAAATAAGGTCCAATTTACTACCTGATTTGTGAGTAGCCGCAGTAGATACTCGCTTGAGGTCGAATGAAGCAAGCAGAGTGTGGAAATCAGCAGCCTGAGGTTTTTCTAGGTGGATGTTGAAGTCTCCAAGATCTATGAGAGGAGTACCATCCTCAAGGAAGGATGAGAGTAGCACATCAAGCTCCTCCAAGAAACTGCGGAGCTGCCCTGGGGGACGATATACAAATACAAAATGCAAAAAAATAAAAATAAATAGGGCTTGTGATGGTAATTGAATGTGATTCAAATGAGCTGTTGTCACACAGAGGTGGTAAATGATTAAATTTCCAATCGTTTGAGATGAGCAGACCAGTGCCTCCACCCCTACCAGTCAGGCGAGATGTGTGGGAGAAAGTGAAATTAGTGGAGAGGGCAGCCGGTGTGGCAGTGTCAACTGGTCTGATCCAGGTCTCAGTCAGGGCCAGTAGGCTGAGACTAAAATGACTAGAAATAGATGTAATGAAATCAGCTTTGTTTACAGCGGACTGGCAATTCCAGACACCAATAGGAAAAGAGAATATAGTACCAGAAGACACCGGAAAGGTATGCAGGTCGTTAGGATTGGACTGCCTCCGACATGTGACATTTGATTTACGTATGTTAGTAATGGTAGGGATTTGAAAACAAGGGATTTGTAAGACGGGTCACAAACAGAAAGATCAGATGAAGAGTTGTGTACATTCTACTTTTCTTTAAAAAAATTCAATAATTATCGATACCGAACAATATGAAACATTATATCGTGATTATTTTTTTTGCTATATCGCACAGCCCTAATTGGTTTCCAAATTATGACACTATTGTATATTTTTTATGTATTCATATTACATTACAAAATTGTCGTTGATCAAATATATGTAATAGTTCTCACAATACAGCGAATTAAGTTTAGACGTGTGCCCGTGCAGCCTGACACAAAACAAACGGAGAGTTCAGTAATGTTACTATCATCTAGCGAGTTTATTTTCCCCCATATACCATACAGCAGCAATATCTTAACTCATAATATGTAACCAAAACAACAAACCGCATTGCTCACCACAAAGGCAAGGCACAAAAGCACAGTCGAAAACTGTTTGCTTCCCAAATCAGCAACACCTGTGTCTGGGTTTCCTCTTATTTAAAAGACCTACCCAGGCTGATCCGAGATCAGATAAGCCACAAAGCACATACAGCCCCCTAGTGGCACAGGACAAAATTACATAAAATACAAAATGAATATGGCTCTTACACTATTGAAATATGGTATTTGTATATAATGTTTTAAAAATAATAATTGAAGATCAATGTACCTCATTCATGTAAATTTTCAGGGACATATAATTTATAAAAAGGCATAAAAATGATTGTAATATTTATAGCAGTTGTTTACTTTGTTACATTATGGTTCACTTTTACGTCCTTTCAATTCATATATCTCTTGGAATTGTATTGATGTACTGAAAATGAAATAACCTATTCTCTTTGATTTCAGACCTGATGGAAGAGATCGAGGAGAGTGAAGAACTGAGTGAAGTGGAGGAGGAACATCATGTCCAACCTGGAGAAAAACCTTTGCGCTCAAAGACTAAAAATAAATTTTTAAAGAAAAGAAGTGCCAAGAAATCTTTCCCCTGCACTCAGTGTGGAAAGAGATTCACATGCAAACATAATCTTGAGTGTCACATGAGGATCCACACTGGAGAGAAGCCGTTCACATGTGATCAATGTGGAAAGAGCTTTACAAACAAACATCATTTTGAACGTCACATGAGAATCCACACCGGAGAGCTGTTTAAATGTGATCAATGTGGAAAGAGTTTCACGTGCAAATATAGTCTTGAGCGTCACATGGAAATCCACTCCGGAGAGCTGTTCAAATGTGATCAGTGTGGAAAGAGTTTCACATGCAAACATAATCTTGAGCGTCACATGAAAATCCACAACAGAGAGAAGCCGTTCACATGTGATCAGTGTTGGAAGAGTTTCACAACCAAACAACTTCTTGATGTTCACATGCGAGTTCATACTGGAGAGAGACCGTTCACATGTCATCTATGTGGAAAGAGATTTACATTAAAAAATCATCTTAAAGTCCACATGAGAGTTCATACTGGAGAGAAGCCGTACACATGTGATCAGTGTGAGAAGAGTTTCACATGCAAACATACCCTTGAGCGTCACTTGAGGATCCACACAAGAGAGCTGTTCACTTGTGATCAGTGCGGGAAGAGCTTTACAAACAAACATCGTCTTGAGTGTCACATGAGAATCCACACCGGAGAAAAGCCGTTTAATTGTGATCAGTGTGGGAAGAGTTTCACACGTGAAGACAGTTGTGAGATTCACATGAGAATTCACACTGGAGAGAAGCCGTTCACATGTGATCAATGTGGGAAGAGTTTCACACAAACAGGACACCTTAAAGAACACATGAAAATCCACACTGGAGAAAAGCCGTTCACATGTGATCAATGTGGAACAAGTTTCTCACATAAACATACTCTTAATGTTCACATGAAGATCCACACCGAAGAGAAGCCGTTCTCATGTGATCAATGTGGCAAAACATTTCTTAGGTCATCAGAGCTGAAGACACACCTGAGAGTTCATACGAAGGAGAAGCCGCATTCATGTTCTGTGTGTGGAAAGAGTTTTTCACTGTTGCACACTTTACACACACATCAGAAAATTCACACTGGTGTGAGAGAGTACATGTGCTTTAAGTGTGAAAAGACTTTTACTACAGCAAACTGTTTAAAACGGCACCAGAGAATTCACACTGGAGAAAAACCTTACAAGTGTTCACACTGTAACAAGAGATTCACTCACTCATCACATCTGAAAAGACATGAGAGGATCCACACTGGAGAGAAGCCGCACACGTGTGATCAGTGTGGGAAGAGTTTCTCTATTAAAACTCAGCTGAAGCGACACATGAAGATCCATGCAGTGGAGAAACCACATCACCTCAGTCTGAGATCACGGTAAGTTGTTTGTCTTTATGTGCTGAGCAACAAAATCTGGAATCTTGAAGTTAGTTTGGCTTGTGTGCTTTTCCTGCAGCAGCTTCACCATGTAACCTTGATTTTTCATATGCATTTAGTCCATAGAAATTGTATTTACTGGTAGATGTTATGTAAAGGATAATGTAGAGCGAGGCGGTTGTTATAGCGAATACAACCCCGACGGGTAGTATTCGCTATAACAGCCGCCTCGCTCTACATTATCCCACTTATTACATGGCTGCCTACCAAATAAATCAATAATTTGACACAAAATTTATTTAAAAACGATTGTATTGCTTCCGCTAAAGAAAACAGTCAATTCCGTCTCTACGGTTAGAATCCTGCGTCCATAGCAACGCACTGTTTTTCATGGCAACGGTGTGTTATACTTTGCAGTGGTCTGATATCAAGAAATAACACACCGCATTCTACATTAGAATTCAACCAAGCCATGTAATAATGGTAGATGGTATACATATGTATACAGATGTATGTAGACATATGTATGGACATATTGGTAGATGTTTTCACATAGTGACCCTCATTTACAAAACAAGTGTACAACAGAAAATTGGCATTTATCACACACTTGATTCAACTCATCAGCTCATTAAACCATGTGATAATGAGCTGATGAGTTGAATCAGGTGTGTTTGATTAGGGAGAGAAAGAAAATGTACAGTGTTGGGGGTCCTTCATGAGCAGGGTTGAAGAACACTGATCTAGAGTGTCATGACCAAACTAGTGACTTATAATACAAATCATCTTCATGGCGTTAAAATAGATCATAACCGGCTCAGCAGTTGTTGACCAGATTTGATGGGATTAAAATGACTATTGAACTCATCAGTGATCTTGACTTTGAGCTTCACTTTTCATTTGATATTGTTTTCATTGTTGTCATATTGTTTTCATTGTCTCTCATTTGAAATATCACTTTATATAATGTTTTTTTTTTTTTTTTTTTTTTGACCTGATGGACGTGAACAAGAAAGGAAAAACAGAAGCCAAAAAATCTGTCTCCTGCCCTCAGTGTAAATCAAGGCTGAAGATTCACATGAGAGTTCACACTGGGAAGAAGCGGCTCAGGCTTTCACTCTGAAATCACATCTTACATGATTATACTGTACTGGATGAGAACTCAAATACTGCTATACTTCACATTAACATCCATTTTGTGTCTTCGATCTTTTAACATCTCTATTCAGTAAACAACTAATCAACTCAGCTTGAGTAACAGTCAAATTTGCAATACTCACTTTCTCTCTGGACGCACACAACTTTAAACACTCAAAGGAACATAAGGATGATCATATAACTGCTTTCAGTAAGGGGAATAGCACGGCTTTTAAGCTGAAGATGACAGCTCATGCCAGACTGGATCATACATCCACGCCATAAATCAGTGTCATTAGTGAGACTTTCACACAACGTCAGTGTGTGTTTCAGTGCTGGAAACTATGAAAGATTCTTGTAATACTAATATGTTACGTAGTTATCAACATATCATATACACGATCATTTCAATCTTCCAAGTACTAATTTATAGAGCCCAAACATGGTATGGGTTGAGGTTACATTGATCGTTGGTTCTATTATAAAATACACCGTATCAAAACAATAGTATTAAAAACACTACACAAGACAGTAAATTATAACACACAGTGTCCTGGGATGCATGCTCATTCATAGATTAGTTTGTCGATAAATGAATACAAGGGAAGTCTGTTTTAAGGTCTGTAGGTTCTAATGGCAGGGGCCCTGACCACATTCTTAACAGCAATAAAACCAACTTATCTGACCGTAGTCAGGGTAACCGAGAATCTTCTTTCCTTTGTTGAGGGGGTGGGGGGGTGGGACGATATGTCCCAGAGTGAGTTAAATATAACAAATAATTGTGATTTGTCTCAGTTGTTACAACAGTAGGAACAAAGAAAGGCCCTAAGAAAAAGACCATCTTTAAACATTGGTTTAAACCATAAAAAGGGACAGAAAACGGTAAGGAACATGTCCTACATATCTCCTCATTCATCCAGGGAACTGTGCGCTCACAGTGGAAACTGCACCTGGAATAACAGCCAATGTAATCTCACCCACTAACACAGAAACGGACATCTGGGTGATACCTCAACCAATTTACATCAAGTTTGGACTCTACGAGTTCAGAACGCTGCCGCAAGGACTTTGAGAAATGTTTGGAAAGGAAATAAAGCATTTCCAAGGTTCTAAAGACACTCTTTCATTTAACTGTGTATTTTGGGACAAATCCACAAGCTCCAGACGGTGGAAAGGTGGGACGTGATGGGCGGACACTTGGAATGCAACGACTTAATTTTTCTCACTGTGAGGCGGGGGGAAGTAAGAAAGGCGGGAATTAGTATTCGCCTCCCCAACTGGAAGGTTAGCTTATATTTATGTTTCACATGGTCGGGTGATCAGACCGGCAATGGGCTACGTCTTCCACTGGTATCTTTCTGCTCGGAGTGGGGGAAAACTGGATCGCTTTCCACCAGTTGCAGAGCCACACTGAGACTGAGAAACCTCTTCCCAAAGGCCTTGGCATTAGGTTGTTGCTATATTAGATTGATATTTGTGTATAGACTGTGTCTAGGGTCAGCATATACAGATATATACATTAGACATGTTATCTGTATTCATTGTACATTCATTGCTTCATCCAATCCGTTGCTCATCTACTTGGAATTCATTGTTATCATCCAGTTGTGTAGTTGTTTGTAGTTTCTGTTTGATTATTGATTCAATTTTCATAGTAGTTTAGTCATTTTCCTTTGTAGTATTTAGTGAGTGTGATATTTCTCTCATGTGTATATTTATATATATATATATATATATATATATATATATATATATATATTATTATTTTTTTTTAAATAAATAAATTTTTATTGCAACTGTGTCACTCTTGTGTTGATAATCAGAGGCTCTACAAGCTCGCCAGAATCTCACTAAATCCTACAGATTGATCAGATGATGAACTTCCTATAATGTATATAATTCTAATTCTTTCAACAATCTTCCATGATTGCTCTTTATTGCCAAGGTGAAATTCCTCAGTTGGTGCCCTGTAATATAGGAAGGAATCATCTGAAACTCTCACACTTGCCTTAGTGTGACCAAAAACTAAATTAATACTAATATAGACTATAAATCACTACAACACCAACATTTTCACCAAGAACCAGTGAGTTCTTAGCCTGGCAAGCCAGACCTACATCAAGATGTTAGGTCTGGAAACTTAACATAGTCACGGCTCACTCCGAGGGGCGGGATAAACGGCTGTCTTTCAAATTCCCTCGGCACGCTATAGGACAGCGCTTCAACCAACCAAAGCGTTTTCCCAACAGCAGAGCTTAGTTTATAGATTCAACTTTTGCCATAGCCTATCTGGCCGGCAAAACGACGAACACATCTCCCTTTTTTAAGAATGACTTAAGTGCCGTTCTTTGCTCTTTTCTCAAAGAAAAAAATAACTCCAAGTCCTCCAGAGTCGCGGCAAAGCCGATTCGAAAGACTGTTGTTCTCCATCAGCAGCCATCATTCTTTGTTTTCAAGTAGCAGCAGGTAACTGTCGCAACTCTGTCGTCATATGTTAAGCCCGCCCCGCCTACTCTATACACGACGTGATTGGCCTGACCCAATTTGGGTTTTTGCAGCTAGAAGGTTTATTGAGAGTTGCTAGACCCACCTGGCTGCGAAATACATTTTGCTGCCGCTAGGGTGCGTCTAGATTTCTAGGCTAGTGAGTTCTATGAAAATATTTGCAATGCACTGTGCCCTAATATAGATGGTATTACAGTTCTTTACAATCACTATGACAATTCTTTCAATACTTTTAACAACTTTCCTAAACTATTAACGCACCAACACACCTACAACACACAATTGGCAAAACAGTTAATTTCATGCTCAAAATCACACACTGTAAACTAAACTCCAACACCAGGGCTCTCAAGTCTCACGCATTGGGCGTGAGACACACGCAATTCAACCAGTTCACACGCTCACACGCCACACCGTGTATTTCTCACGCTGAAAAGGCAATGCCAACCAAGTTGTACTGCGAGCTTTATATATAACGTTGTATACGAGGCGCAGGCACACAAAGTGAAGTTTCCTGCCGCCAGCACGTATCTCAGCACGTATTGCGTTCGTTACAAGGCAACACAGATACGCGAACACACGGAAGTTGACGGAACATTCTCGGCCACCGGACGTTCGTTACTAGGTAACCAACAACATTGCGCGAACACACGTCGTAATGGAGAAGGTAAGTTGGAAGAAAGCTCGTCTAACGTTTTTAGGCTAGAACATTTAATATATAGCCCATCGTTTACATTATTATTAATGCAGTTAAAAACTCTACAACTACTCTGCAACCAGGCCAGAAGCTTTGGCTCAGTTTGGCTAGCTTACGTTTTCTTAAACTAAGGGAATGTTAGTGGGTATGGGAAGGAATGAAGATGTATTTCTTCATTTTATTTTAAATACATTTAAATTTGTTTATTTTATTTTAAATTCTATATTATACTGTATTAATAGTCTTTCTAGTTACATTAAGGCTATGTATTAAAGCAGAGTGCTCTGGGTAATATTTTATATCCTGTCAAAACATACATTAATCATTGCCATTGCATTTGTATTTTTCAAACACAAAACACATTTCATAAGCTGGAGTGTGTACTCTTGTGTACACACACACACACACACACACACACACACACACACACACACACACACACACACACACACCTTAATAATACTCTAATATGTCATTTGTTCACAATGTCCCATGCACCACACAATAAATAATTACCAGTATACCATTTTGACTAGACATTCAAAATGCAAAAAGATTTGTTTTTCCAAACTGTTTGGAGCAATTTGTTATATTTTTGTAATTTTTGTATAACTTATTTGTAATTTTGAAATATAACATTAAAGAGTATATTTGATGTGATCAATTGCTCTGTCATTTATCAGATTTACCAATTGTTATAATTTCAATTTGGGCTGGTTAATTATGAACAATGGGTAAAATTGGGGGGCGGGAACATATGGGGGCGTGGCTTCATTAGGGCTCCTCCCCTTACCGCATGTGATCTCACTCCAAGCTTTTGGTAAAACTTGAGAGCCCTGCAACACTTATTTTCTAGATTCAATAATACACTATGCCTACCAAAACACTGCAAATATGTCTCAAAATCAAATCATTTTTCAAAACACTAACATATGTAACATAGCTGTCCAACAGGAAGATTTAGTCAATCATAGCACAATGTCATAAAAACACTAACATCAGATGGAATTACAGAAACTGCATTATTGTATACGTGTCAGGTCTGCCCTTATACAACAGACAGTATATTGTATTGATCATAGATTGTGTTTTGCACTGCAGTTTCTTTTGAAGCTTCTCTACATTTTTGTTTTGTTGGGTTTACTGTAGGTCTTTTACTGCAGAAATTCAATAAAAAAAGACCCATCTCAGAGTGCTTTATAGAATGTACGGTTACAGTATACCATATGGTCATGCGGTTGAAAGAAACTTAACACCTGAGTGTGTTTCCTAGATGGGAATCAGCTGTGATTTATATTATTGCATAATTGTTTCTCAGTAACAATAGGATAAAATACAGGGGATATATTTGGGTTTCAATTCACAATATAAACAGCTGTTTACCTTGACTTTAGCCTGTAAGGTTCAGAACATGGTGTTATCTGTTCTGACACACATTGTTAAAGCATCGGTAAATTTGGCAGTAAAAATCCATTGTTTTGGTCTTGTTTGAGCTTGTGTGTAAAAGAAGTTCAAGCATTTTAAATTTGTGTTAATTGTATGCATTTTCTGTTAAAGCAACGAGAAATGTGTTAATAGTATAGGTTACATAGACGGATGTAGTGCTAACTAACCGTGTTAAGAGTTTTGGAAAATTGTTAAAAGTATTGAAAAATCTGTCATAGCAATCGTAAAAAAAAACTATAGCAGTACTTCTTTTAATAAACACAAAACACTGGAGAACACATTGTGCAATGCAAGACAAAGAACTGAATAAATTGAGTGCTATATATAAACAGGCAAACAAAGGGAGCTAAATGAAACACAGGTGAACTTAATTAGTGACTAACAGACTATCATGGTTAACTTGTAGCTCAACATGAGTTCCTATAAGAGCAACCAAAAGGAACATTCTCTCAACCCCAGGTCAGGACTGCACACGGATTAAGTGTTGTAGTATTTTTGTGACTGCAATATTCAGGCTCCACACGGATTGAGGACAACTTTTCAGCTGTACGGTAGTGCACCTTTGCTGTTTTAGGCTTGTTTTTTTTTTCTCCATTCCATTTTTTCCATCAACTGACTTGATTTAGTACAACTAAAAAAAAGTTTAAGCAAAAGTATAGATATTGTCTTTTATTTTACCTGTCCTTGTGAAAAATATCAGACATCAACTTTATATTTAATATTGAATAACATGTAGGCTACAACAGATCAAATTAAGTGTACTTTAAAGCACAACAAAGATGTTTAAAACATAATATACTTTAAAGTAAAACTCTTAGTTTGGCATTACTTTTTTTTTTTTAAAGTGTACATGTACTTAATGTCACTCCTGCCAGCAGAAGCCCTATCATGGCCACCAGAGGGCACTTCTCCCTAGACCTTTTCCATTTCCATGAACCTTTGCCTGGACTCATTTTAGTGTGATTACATCCACCTGTATGTCATTGGTTTGTATCATAGGAACTTTGGCTGGCAGGTGTGATGCTTATGAAAGTGTGTGTGTACACTTAAGTGGCTTTTTATAATTCATCAGTGCTATTATCTGCAAGTTTTATTTATTATTATTATTATTATTATTATTATTATTATTATTATTATTATTAGTGTACTTTCAAGATACTACAGGTACACATCCAATACCAATAAGCGTATTTTTTATTTTATTATTTTCACAAGGCTACATAGCAATTCAAAAATTATAGAGTTTTCTAGACCGCAACATGGTGTCGGCCCACATCTGGTACACATGGATTACACACGGCCCAGATGTGGGCCGGATCTGGTTGCTGTCTGGGTTCTTGTATGGTTTTTCCATTGCAAACTAATCTGGTTGTGCTGTTTTTACCTAATGCAACTTCCATTCTCAAAGCTCCCTGCAACAAAGCTTTGACCTTTTATCAAAAATATTACGTTCTTAAACCAAATGGCATGATTTCACTGAATCCACTTTTCATTGTAGGCTTTAAAGATCAACATGGAGAAAATCATCCTAATGTTCCCTCTGATATTGCTGGTGCTGCATATACAAGGAGGAGAGTTCCACAAGGAGGAGTGTTTGCCTGCCGAAGCTCCACAGCCGGAAGTCGTGGAATTCGACAACACCATCTATGCCACTTGTGAAGTAACTCCCAGCCCCAATTTGCCACGTAACCAGCCAAAGATCTTTGGGCAAATCCTCTTCAAGCAGGTCTTCCCCAATGGAGATTTAGAAGTGAAAATCAACCTCCGTGGTTTGCCTGCCATCGATCGTCAAGAGCGTGCCATGCACATCCATCAGTATGGAGACCTCAGTCAAGGCTGCATCACTGTTGGTCCTCATTATAATCCAAACGGCGTTGACCACCCTCATCATCCTGGAGACCTGGGCAACTTTGCTTCCGAGAAAGGAGTTATAAGGCAGTTCCTGACGCTTCCAGACGGCAAGCTCTTTGGGCCTTATTCCATTCTGGGACGTGCGGTGGCGGTTCATGAGAAGGAGGATGATCTGGGAATGGGTTCAGATGAGCAGAGTAAACTCAGTGGGAATGCTGGACCGATAATTGCTCTCGGTGTGATTGGTATTACTACTCCAAGTCTGTGGCAGAAGACTGAAGTGCCCCCCAAGAAACCATGTGGAGGAAGGCACTGAGAGTCAAAGATGAGGGAGTCGGATATGGTGGAAGGGCAGATTCAAATGGGATAATCATGATTTTCTTTGTGTATTCTTTGTATGTGTCCTACATTAAAGTATATTTCATAACCTGAACATTCCCATGTTTTTTTTCTTGGTCTTTTCAGAGGCTTTTTGGCCAAAGCTTCCAATAGTAAATGCTCTCTTAAAAAAAATGTAGGGTGAATGCAGGCAAAGTGGGCCGTTTAGTTTGATTTACTGTGCTCAATGGGTTAACACTTTCAGAGCATGACAATGGCCTTTAATTAAAGATACACTATTTCTTTAAATGATACAATGGTTTAGGTTGATGCAATGACACTGGAGGGTGTGGCTAGATCTCAAGGGAGGACACCTTTATTGTTCAAGGTAGACATAACCTCTGACATAAGATTTTATTTTTGAAATAAGGTTTCTCGCTAAATGTCAACAAATGGGTATATTATTCTGACAGTTTGTTAGTACAGTTAACAGGGAATCAAAATGCAAAAAAATGTCTTGGTTTTCTTGTAAGGTGTTTAAAGCTAAAATATGTATGATTTTTGTAATAAAATAACCAAAAATCACTTGCAAAGAGTGATATATTTCCTGCAGTTGTGTACTTCCAGTATCTCAAAAGTTCCCAAAGATTTTTAATTTCAGAGAAATTCCCATTTTAAATTAAAGCTGCAAGCAGCATTTATCTGGGTTCAAGCATTTAAGGACTTATTGGTTTTATTTAAGTTTTATTTGGCAACCATTTAACCACTGACGTCATACATGGAAAAGACCATTTCCAGCCAATTTAACATAGGAAATATATGGTTTTCAAAGCTTTTTTAACAGTTATAGCGCCACCTATGGTCCGATCTCCATAAAATTGTGCATGCTTGTTTACAATGTTATTTCACATATGTTTACCAATTTTCATTAAGTTCTGAGTTTTTGTTTAGGATTTATAGGCTTTCGAGTGAATTTTGCCACGCCCATTTTCTAAATGACCGTGTTATAGCCGTCCAAATGCAAAAGTTTTAGAACTTCGTGCTTTAACCCCTAATAATGGCTCGTCCATGTTCACTTGTCGCCTGTCAATGACATAAATATCCGCGTTATCCCTGGTTTCCGCTCGTACTGCCATAGTAACCATGGCGACAACTGCGTTACGTCTAGCGGCACGCTCATGGAGTTGTTTCATTCAAACATTATGGACCATGGCAAGCAGACTTTGGGACAAAAGGAGAACTAAAACGAGGATCAATATCGGCGTGGTGTTTTCAAGATGCCGCAAACTTTGACTTGACAGAGACGTCTTGCATGTACTTTATTAGACAGTTGAGCAAATGTTCAAAACCCGCATGGTGTTATCTGTTCTGACACACATTGTTAAAGCACACTTTTACACTGAATGTTTGCTGATTCAATCCAGATGAGTACGTTGTTAGGCTATTTACTGTATGTAGGGTGACCACCTGTCCCGCATTGCATTGTACTGCACAGCATTTTCACCCCTTGTCCCGCACGTCGCATATTGAGAAAATGTCCCACATTTTCATCAGTCTGTCGGTTTTTAATAATCATATTAAGAAAACGTGCATGCTTTCTTTTGCCTTTTTAAGAAAGCATTTTCTTTATTATTTTTGCGGCGTAGTTTTTCACCTATATTTAACAGCGCTTCCTCAGAAGTAGGCTACAAATACAACCGCCTTCTTTTAAATCCTATCCAAAGGTTGTAAAGTAAAGGAGTAAACACGGTCACTAGTACGTTTTGACGGCTGTCAATCAAAATGTGGAGCGGTGATTCGTTCAATGTGTTCCCTGTCAGAAAACAAATGTATAATTCGGTCAATTAAAATAAAAATTTAACAGAATTTATCAACTTGTTGCCAGCTGTCATTGTTTTGATTCACATCCTTTCTAAAAAATATGAAAGTTTTTGGTTTATAAGACATGTCAATGATCTAATTTCATGTTTTATATTTTATTAGTTCATTATTTATTTTGTTGGATTTTAATTGGACTTGGTCAGAACTGTTTCAAAAATAGTTATCTGCATGATGCTGCTGCCTTTGGGCTCAGTGATGTTGAATTTAAATGACATGTCAAATTAAGACATGTAATGTTACATTGTGATATAATGGTGTTTTCTGGAAGGGACTAAAGAACAAAGCATTTTTATCAGCTGAAAGGCAGAATACAAATGTTTTTTTATTAAGTTAGATAAGCATTAAATAACAGTTTCAGGTTATGTTTTAGTGTTGGTAACATGTCCAGCATTGTCCCACACAAACGTATAATCGTCCCACATTTGGTTTGTTTGATGGTGGTCCCCTACTGTATAGGGTAAATTTAGTATAGGGTGAACTTTTTGAATCTTACTCCTGACAAATAACCCAAATTACAAAAAAAAAGACTAAAACTAACACTAAAACTAATAAAAACTAAACTAAAACTAAGCATTTTCAAAAAATAAAAACTAAACTAGCAAACCCACTTTAAAAACTAATTAAAACTAAACTGAATTTGAAAACAAAAAGTCAAAACGAAATAAAAATAAAAACTAATGAAAAATGCAAAACTATAATAACCCTGGGATGTAGTGCTAACTAACCGTGTTAAGAGTTTTGGAAAATTGTTAAAAGTATTGAAAAATCTGTCATAGCAATCGTAAAAAAAAACTATAGCAGTACTTCTTTTAATAAACACAAAACACTGGAGAACACATTGTGTAATGCAAGACAAAGAACTGAATAAACTGAGTGCTATATATAAACAGGCAAACAAAGGGAGCTAAATGAAACACAGGTGAACTTAATTAGTGACTAACAGACTATCATGGCTAACTTGTAGCTCAACATGAGTTCCTATAAGAGCAGCCAAAAGGAACATTCTCTCAACCCCAGGTCAGGACTGCACATGGATTAAGTGTTGTAGTATTTTTGTGACTGCAATATTCAGGCTCCACACGGATTGAGGACAACTTTTCAGCTGTACGGTAGTGCACCTTTGTTGTTTTAGGCTGGTTTTGTTTTTGTTTTCTCCATTCCATTTTCTCCATCAACTGACTTGATTTAGTACAACTAAAAAAGTTTAAGCAAAAGTATAGATATTGTCTTTTATTTTACCTGTCCTTGTGAAAAATATCAGAATCAGGAAATCTTAACTTTATATTTAATATTGAATAACATGAAGGCTACAACAGATCAAATTAAGTGTACTTTAAAGCACAACAAAAAGATTGTCAAAACAATGTACTTTAAAGTAAAACTCTTAGTTTGGCATTATTTTCTTTTTTTTAAGAGTACATGTACTTAATGTCACTCCTGCCAGCAGAAGCCCTATCATGGCCACCAGAGGGCACTTCTCCCTAGACCTTTTCCATTTCCATGAACCTTTGCCTGGACTCATTTTAGTGTGATTACATCCACCTGTATGTCATTGGTTTGTATCATAGGAACTTTGGCTGGCAGGTGTGACGCTTATGAAAGTGTGTGTGTGTACACTTAAGTGGCTTTTTATAATTCATCCGTGTTATTATCTGCAAGTTTTATTTATTTTTATTTATTATTATTATTATTATTATTATTATTATTATTATTAGTGTAATTTCAAGATACTACAGGTACACATCCAATACCAATAAGCTATTTTTTTATTTTATTATTTTCACAAGGCTACATAGCAATTCAAAAATTATAGTTTTCTAGACAGCAACATGGTGTCGGCCCACGTCTGGTACACCTGGATTACACACGGCCCAGATGTGGGCCGGGTCTGGTTGCTGTCTGGGTTCTTGTATGGTTTTTCCATTGCAAACTAATCTGGTTGTGCTATGCAACTTGTGTACCTAATGCAACTTCCATTCTCAAAGCTCCCTCCAACAAAGCTTTGATCTTTTATCAAAAATATTACTTTCTTAAACCAATGGCATGATTTCACTGAATCCACTTTTCATTGTAGGCTTTAAAGATCAACATGGAGAAAATCATCCTAATATTCCCTCTGATATTGCTGGTGCTGCATATACAAGGAGGAGAGTTCCATAAGGAGGAGTGTTTGCCTGCCGAAGCTCCACAGCCGGAAGTCGTGGAGTTCGACAACACCATCTATGCCACTTGTGAAGTAACTCCCAGCCCCAATTTGCCACGTAACCAGCCAAAGATCTTTGGGCAAATCCTCTTCAAGCAGGTCTTCCCCAATGGAGATTTAGAAGTGAAAATCAACCTCCGTGGTTTGCCTGCCATCGATCGTCAAGAGCGTGCCATGCACATCCATCAGTATGGAGACCTCAGTCAGGGCAGCATCACTGTTGGTCCTCATTATAATCCAAACGGCGTTGACCACCCTCATCATCCTGGAGACCTGGGCAACTTTGCTTCCGAGAAAGGAGTTATAAGGCAGTTCCTGACGCTTCCAGACGCCAAGCTCTTTGGGCCTTATTCCATTCTGGGACGTGCGGTGGCGGTTCATGAGAAGGAGGATGATCTGGGAATGGGTTCAGATGAGGAGAGTAAACTCAGTGGGAATGCTGGACCGATAATTGCTCTCGGTGTGATTGGTATTACTACTCCAAGTCTGTGGCAGAAGACTGAAGTGCCCCCCAAGAAACCATGTGGAGGAAGGCACTGAGAGTCAAAGATGAGGGAGTCGGATATGGTGGAAGGGCAGATTCAAATGGGATAATCATGATTTTCCTTGTGTATTCTTTGTATGTGTCCTACATTAAAGTATATTTCATAACCTGAACATTCCCATGTTTTTTTTTCTTGGTCTTTTCAGAGGCTTTTTGGCCAAAGCTTCCAATAGTAAATGCACTCTTAAAAATAAATGTAGGGTGAATGCAGGCAAAGTGGGCCGTTTAGTTTGATTTACTGTGCTCAATGGGTTAACACTTTCTGAGCATGACAATGGCCTTTAATTAAAGATGCACTATTTCTTTAAATGATACAATGGTTTAGGTTGATGCAATATGACACTGGAGGGTGTGGCTAGATCTCAAGGGAGGACACCATTCTTGTTCAAGGTAGACATAACCTCTGACATAAGATTTTATTTTTGAAATTATAAGGTTTCTCGCTAAATGTCAACAAATGGGTATATTATTCTGACAGTTTGTTACTACAGTTAACAGGGAATCAAAATGCAAAAAAAATCTTGGTTTTCTTGTAAGGTGTTTAAAGCTAGAATATGTATGATTTTTGTAATAAAATAACCAAAAATCACTTGCAAAGTGTGACATATTTCCTGCAGTTGTGTACTTCCAGTATCCCAAAAGTTCCCAAAGATTTTAATTTCAGAGAAATTCCAATTTTAAATCAAAGCTGCAAGCAGCATTTATTAGGGTTCAAGCATTTAAGGCCTTTAAGCACAAATGCAGAAAGACTAAGTTTTATTTGGCAACCATTTAACCACTGACGTCATACATTGAAAAAAACATTTCCAGCCAATTTAACATAGGAAATATATGGTTTTCAAAGCTTTTTTAACAGTTATAGCGCCACCTATTGTCCGATCTCCATAAAATTGTGCATGCTTGTTTACAATGTTATTTCACATATGCTCACCAATTTTCATTAAGTTCTGAGTTTTTGTTTAGGATTTACAGGCTTTCGAGTGAATTTTGCCATGCCCATTTTCTAAATGGCCGTGTTATAGCCGTCCAAATGCAAAAGTTTTAGCACTTCGTGCTTTAACCCCTAATAATGACTCGTCCATGTTCACTTGTTGCCTGTCAATGACATAATATCCGCGTTATCCCTGGTTTCTGCTCATACTGCCATAGTAACCATGGCGACAACTGCGTTACGTCTAGCGGCACGCTCATGGAGTTGTTTAATTCCAACATTATGGACCATGGCAAGCAGACTTTGGGACAAAAGGAGAACTAAAACGAGGATCAATATCGGCGTGGTGTTTTCAAGATGCCGCAAACTTTGACTTGACAGAGACGTCTTGCATGTACTTTATTAGACAGTTGAGCAAATGTTCAAAACCCGCATGGTGTTATCTGTTCTGACACACATTGTTAAAGCACACTTTTGTCACAGGCAGGGGGGGGGGGGGGCTATCCGCCCCTCCCTAAATTGCATACCACCCTGAGGAGCAAGACCGTATTCCCACAAAGTCAGAACAGGACACAGAATAGCTTCAAACGTTTTTATATTTATTAACTGATTAAAAGAGTCTTTGAAGAGAGCAATTACTCCCAGGAGGAATCGACCAGCAGTTCCTCGTTCTCTACTCGGACACAGCTTTGGCAGGTTCTTCAAGCTTTAGCGGATTCTTCACTGGACTCAGACAGAGAGTAGAGGATACGTATAACTCACAGCATTAGCAGGTTCTTCACTGGACTCAGACAGAGAGTGGAGGGTACATATGACTCACAGCTTTAGCAGGTTCTTCACTGGACTCAGACAGAGAGTGTAGAATACGTACAACTCACAGCATTAGCAGGTTCTTCACTGGACTCAGACAGAGAGTGGAGGGTACATATGACTCACAGCTTTAGCAGGTTCTTCACTGGACTCAGACAGAGAGTGGAGAATACGTATAACTCACAGCATTAGCAGGTTCTTCACTGGACTCAGACAGAGAGTGGAGGACACATATGACTCACAGCTTTAGCAGGTTCTTCACTGGACTCAGACAGAGAGTGGAGAATACGTTTAACTCACAGCATTAGCAGGTTCTTCACTGGACTCAGACAGAGAGTGGAGGGTACATATGACTCACAGCTTTAGCAGGTTCTTCACTGGACTCAGACAGAGAGTGGAGAATACGTATAACTCACAGCATTAGCAGGTTCTTCACTGGACTCAGACAGAGAGTGGAGGACACATATGACTCACAGCATTAGCAGGCTCTTCACTGGACTCAGACAGAGAGTGGAGGACACATATGACTTACAGCTTTAGCAGGTTCCTCACCGGACTCAGACAGAGAGTGGAGGGTACATATAACTCACAGCATTAGCAGGTTCTTCAATGGACTCAGACAGAGAGTGGAGAATACGTATAACTCACAGCATTAGCAGGTTCTTCACTAGGTCACAGGAGGCTGTTTATCTGGAACTGTAGATGCAGACCAAACGATCCGAAACCGTCAAAGCACTCGTGCACACACATCAACCTTCCCAATGTGAACACTCTAAGAACAGGACACTTCAAATCAGCAAACTCACTGTGACCAAGGCAATTGAACTGTGTCCAAGCAAACATCTCCTTGAAGTTGGGCTGGGCTGGTTAGCTGCTGTGTTGAGAGAAGAAAAGCAGTACAACAGTAGGGTAGTAGAGCGGCAGAACAGTAGAGCAGTAAGGCAGACAGACTGAGGGAATCCCTTAGAGAGCCTTTGTTCCAACTGGCAGAGAAAACAGGATATATGAGCAAAGCTCACCATAGCGTCCAGGTCAGGGGAGTCACAGACAGACGCACATCCCATCACATTGAACCACGAAGCAGGCACACACGCCTCTCAACCCGACAATCGGGGCCGTGTCCACGTGACGGCTGCAGCCGCAGTGATCGCGTCAGTTTCGCGTTACAAACACGCTCGATCAAATCGTCGGCCCTTCCTGGGCGCCGGTCTCTCCCTCACCTCCGCCGCGTTCTCTCCCCGCATCTGCTGCACTCGTCTGCCCGAGCGCCCCTTCCTGGGCGCCGGTCTCTCCCTCACCTCCGCCGCGTTCTCTCCCCGCCTCTGCTGCGCCTTGAACTGTCGGCCACAATGAACATATAAAGCACTCCCGCCACACATGCGGGCCAATCGCCAGCATAGAATCTTCCTGCCGAACACCTGAAGCTGATTTATCTATTAGATCGCTAGATTGTCACTGTTTACATCCAGGCACAGGAAACAGCTATTTTGCTGGGTGTTACATTAAAAACACTCCTCGAGGGAAACCCTTTCCCTGGCGTGTGCGTTCCTCCCCCACTGAACATAGTCACCCCGTGACATCCTCCCCCACTTTTGAGTTCTAGTCCCTAGAACACGGATGAAGTAACCCAGTCTCTGGAATGGCACAGCGGGGCTAGCGGGTCGTTGCTACAACACAGTGAGGCAGCATTAATACAGTAGAGCAGCAGAGCAGTAATACACCCCCAGTATGGAAGTTGTTAAAATAGCATGCACTTAGCTTGTCCCAGCCCAAAGTCATCTCTCTTACTCTCATCTCATCAAATTCAGTCTTCCACAGCCCAAGGCAATCCAGTTCTGATCCTGGTCCTCCAAGCCTCAGCACCCAAGGGGCACCCATAAAGACCAGCATAACTTGGGAGCATGTTACTGGTGCCTCGTTGTCTGACGTTTGGAGGTCTACGGTTGCTCAACCCAGGGTGGAATCCTGCCGACTACGCCAAAATGTCACAGGCAGGGGGGGGGGGGCGGGCGCTATCCGCCCCTCCCTAAATTGCATACCACCCTGAGGAGCAAGACCGTATTCCCACAAAGTCAGAACAGGACACAGAATAGCTTCAAACGTTTTTATATTTATTAACTGATTAAAAGAGTCTTTGAAGAGAGCAATTACTCCCAGGAGGAATCGACCAGCAGTTCCTCGTTCTCTACTCGGACACAGCTTTGGCAGGTTCTTCAAGCTTTAGCGGATTCTTCACTGGACTCAGACAGAGAGTAGAGGATGCGTATAACTCACAGCATTAGCAGGTTCTTCACTGGACTCAGACAGAGAGTGGAGGACACATATGACTCACAGCTTTAGCAGGTTGACGTGCGTCTGTCTGTTCTGACCAAGATTTTAATTGGACTTGGTCAGAACTGTTTCAAAAATAGTTATCTGCATGATGCTGCTGCCTTTGGGCTCAGTGATGTTGAATTTAAATGACATGTCAAATTAAGACATGTAATGTTACATTGTGATATAATGGTGTTTTCTGGAAGGGACTAAAGAACAAAGCATTTTTATCAGCTGAAAGGCAGAATACAAATGTTTTTTTTATTAAGTTAGATAAGCATTAAAGGTGCCATGTGTCATGTCTGGCAAAAAAAAAATCCAGTCATACTCCACATTCCATACCAGATGGGGGCAGTATACCTCCAGAAAGTGAATTGGTCTACTCTAGAGTAACAAACGAGAAAAGGCAGTGGCTGCGTTCGAAACCGCATACTTCCATACTATTTAGTATGGGAAAAAGAGTAGGCGAGCGAAAAAGTATGTACGAATCCAAAAGAGTAGGCGAGAATTACCTGGGTGACGTACTAATTATCGCGAGATTCGGACTTAAGTGCGTTCGAATATGCCTACTTTCCTACTATATAGTAGGCGAAAACAGTACGTGAAGGAAGCAGTACGTTCGAAACATCAGTATTAATAGAAGAGTAGGCGAGAAGTTCCCGGATGGCTTACTGCTTCCGCCCAGATTTTTGAGTGCTCAACCGATGGATACTCTTCTATCCCAGGAGGCCACGCGAGAGGATACGTCATAAAAAAGAAGACGGAGGATAGGTCATACTCGAACGTGACGGAAAGGATGACGGACGAGACTCAAATGTGAGTATTACAAATCAAATGATCACATGTGTTGAACTACTGTACAGTAAACTGTTGAATTGTTTAAGGTGTAAAGACGCTGTATATTTGTGATTTTGCTGTAAATCACATTTTATTATGTATAGCTAACAGAGAAGCTCCAGTAAGGACACATATGTCTCCAAAGTGGATTTGCATACATTTTAAACCGTATACATCTTAAATACAATTACTAAATGTCTATTTATTATCTGGCAAGAAACTCTTCTATAAGAATTGCAGATTACTACGTCTAATAGATATGAAATAGGCATCTGAGTGATGTATGTGTGCTATTATGTAGAACAAATCTATAAAGTAACTAAACATAAGTTATCTATTTTATTTGTCCATTACTGTTGGTAAATTGAGGAACATTTATGTAGGATAAAAAGTTAAAACAACCTCAACATGTAAATGTAGTGTTGAGTTCATAAATCACAGAGGTATGTGAGTCTGGTCTGGATGTTACAGGGTCAGATGAACAGATGTGTGTTTATCCAGAGGAGAGTGGCTCATGAAGCTGAATGCTGCCATCAAAGGCTTTGTGACATTACAGAAATTAATAACAACAACTATTTAAATATTAAGTTGTAGTTTATTTTAATTATTGTATTTTCAAACTGAGCTACTACAGCACTTTTCTGATTCTTGATTTCTGTGCATTTGCTGCACAGCTTTTGTGGTGGAGCAGGACCTGCAAGGAAAGATGATGGCGGCATTTGTGAAAAAAAAAAGCATTTTTGTCTTCTAAAAATAATGACTGCTTTTGTGTTATGTTTGTGCATTTTTGCAGCATCTGAAATGTCAGCAGACTGGTGTGAGTACTGAGGATGAAGAAGAGCCCAGAGCTGAATCCTGGAGATGGTGCCATGGATGAGTCCCTCCATCGCTCCACCTGCCCTTATTGCCTCAGATTGTGAAGCACAACACATCACGCAACAACCTCAGAACGGCTCACCTCTGGCGGTCAGCTGATTCATCAGAGCCGCAGAATGGGAACCGCTGTGTTGAGACTGCAGAAGGATGTGGGGTTCAGCGCCTGTAGCCTATATACATACATGATTGTAGTTTGAATAAAGCTTTGTTTCATGTGTTGACTTGTATATTTGTTTATTGTGTGATGGTGACTTTGATTCATTCTTTAACTAATTTATTAATATTTCTCATTGTTGTCAGTAAATAAAATACAATTAATTCATGCTTTATATATTGTTTGAATGAAAATGTAGGTATGTTCGCTATATACACATCTAGAGTGTATTCATGCATAGCTATTTCAAATGACATACATTACATTTTGTTTGTTTTATTGAATTATATCATTTTCAGTAAAAAGTAATATAATTAATTGGTCAGCATTTATCGTTGTTATTATTGTATGTTTTGGGGTGGGATAGCAATGCAATTCGTTCTGGGGTAATATTAATTTTTAATAATGATACTTAAATTTTTCGAGTATAAAATCAGCAGTTTTCTCCAAAGGTGAATCTCCCTTTGTGCAGACATTACAAACGCTGAGGAAAACCGTTCTAGGTAGGGCTGTCGAGTTACTGATGTTATGAGGTATATGTGTATATCTATCTATCTATCTATATATATTAGGGCTGTCAAAGTTAGCGCGTTAATAACGCGTTAACGCAAAATCATATTAACGGCACTAATTTTTTTAACGGACGATTAACGCAGCGCGTATTTTCTGTTTGACCCGTGACCCAACCCCTAGTTGGAGAAATGGAGATACACAGTGTTGGCAACTTAGCGACATTGCAGACCCCTTTAGCGATTTTTTTTCCTTCAACAAAGCGCCCAAACCTTATTTAGTTTCTGAGAATATACCGGTACCGCCGGTAGGCTACTGCTCTCTCAGCACGCGCGCGCGCCTCTCTCTCTCTCTCTCTCTCTCTCTCTCTCTCTCTATCTGCGTCTCACGCGGAGGAGCAGCGCTTTAATTCAGTTAAACACAGATATTATGTTGCTTCTCTAATTTTACAAATATAGCCGAAATCAGAGCACGGATATTGTCTTTAGCTTATGTGTATTTGATTTCACCAGACGACGGCTCGATTATCAGAATTTTTGTGCAGATTAACGTCTTGGAAGGGAGAGCTGGTTATGTTTATTTGGTCGCGTTTCAGTCACCATTTCAAATTCATTCCGTTGTTTGACAACAGAAACAGTAAAATATGCGTTTTATTGAGAATTTATTGAGAATTTAGCTTCATCAAAATGGGCACAGAGAGAGACTACAATGTAATAATAAATGCTAAATGTACATTTAGCATTTTCAGAAGAGCTGCCCTGTCATGCAAAAATCTAAACATTTTTGTGTTAGTAAATTGCTCAGTGCAAAGAAAGAGAAGTAATGGGAACCTGGTATTTCTTTGTTCTTTCTACATGTGTCTAATAGACATGAACAAGTTCTTTGAAAAACATCTATGACCTTTGAAACATGTCTCGTCTTCATGCTATATTGACTATGGTTTCAATAATAAACATACATTTGCATAAAGCATCTATATTTATCCATGCCCACGTTGATTAGAGAATTACAAACTTGAAAAGTATTAATTTAAGGTATATTTAGAACAAATAAAAAATGTGCGATTAAATGCGATTAATCGCGAGTTAACTCATGACAATCATGCGATTAATCGCGATTAAAATTTTTAATCGATTGACAGCCCTAATATATATATATATATATATATATATATATATATATATATATATATATATATATATATATATATATATATATATATCAATCATGGGTTTGCAAACATGAGATTTTATACACAGGAAAAAACCTATAAGGTTGAATATCTAAATATATATTTTCTTAAATAATTAATTATATAATACATTTAAAAAATGCATTTTCTGTTATTTATAGGCCTGAGGGATGAAACGAGAGTTAAATTTAACAAGAAAAAGAGGAAAACAAAGCAGTAAGCCACTTTTGCTTATGGATGAAAATATTTGGATATAAAATAAAGAAATTAACAACATATTCAAGAGATGACAATTTTGGGATTTCGTAATAAAAATAAATATCGTTAAGGATAAAACGGTGGGTCACATTAGTAGGGTATAAGAACTTAAATCAACCCTAAATGTACTCACAAAATAAATGGGCAGCAGTTTCTTCAAAAAGACCACAAAAGGAGCAAGTTTAATCAATATCATGATATTTACAGACAGATGAATTAAACGTGTCGTTCAAATCTTCTAATAGTTGTTGCGCTTGTGATAACGCGTCGTAGGTCACATTTTAACGTCAACATGGCAGATGTCCGGTTCTCATTCATACTCAACGAGATTTGGCTATAAAGTACCTACTCTTTTAGCGCTTGTTAAGTAAGTACTCATTGAAATTAAGTACCTACTCATTGAGTATGCGGTTTCGAACGCAGCCATAGTCTCTATGCTCCACCCCTACCTACTTAGCTGCACATATACAAGTTAAAAAAGGGACAGCATCTATTTAGAGTGTTACGTATGCTGCCCGCCTGAAGCTAATTTAGCAGCATATATCAAGTTTGATTTTCATTAGCAATACCACTTCTAGCTAAGTTATCATAAGTCACCAAAAAACATTCAGTCTCATTACACCTTGCAATGTTTTCCGTTACGTTTCGTGCGTCCAGGGTGTGTAAAGCAGAAGCAGCCTGGCCAGCGGCGGAGTATGCGCGATCCGTGAGTGCTGAAGACATTCTGCACGGCTTTGATGGGTGCGCAGGAGGACACAAATGGGCGGCGACAGCTTCTTCCAGTGGTGGGAGCTTTTTCCTCAGCGCCGTCAACAGATAGAGCATTACTAAAACTTTATACACCGCCGCCGACTTGAGCTGCAAAGAAGCTCTGGCCGCCCTGTCAAGGACGCTTGTCAAAAAGTATGGGGAAACTTGACCGCTCTGAATATAGTGAGTGAGTGAGTGCGCGCGCGTGGCCGGGGCTCGCTCTCGCTCTCTCTCTCTCTGCTAGTTCTTAGAGGCAGAAGAGAGCGTGCTCGCTTAAAATGTCATATTTTGGTATGATCGTTCACCCGCCAGTGTGGCGGATAGCCTTTTGAGATTTTTTTTGTGCTTCAGAGCGCGTTTTTTTCCCTGCAGCGGGTGGTGGTAGGGGTCTCTTGCCAAGGGCTTCAGCCATCCTTCCGCTCTCTTCCCTGAACTGAAATGTAGTAGTGGGCTGTACTTTCCACACGATTGACATCAGGTTCAAGTACGCCCACAAGCCGTGCAAGTTATTCGTGTATTGCATGTTTGGCTGGTGGTTATGTTGCCCGTATACCGCCTCCCATGGCCGAAACTGGTATTACGACACCTGTCGGGCCGTGGCTATTAATGCTAATGCTAATTAAGGTAGATATCTCTGCAGCACTATAACTGGACATTTTTTTAATGACATCATCGCCCTTATTTCTTCTCATTCTTTTAATGCGTGTAGCTCATTTTTGGGATATTTTTACCTCAATTTTTACACATGGCACCTTTAAATAACAGTTTCAGGTTATGCTTTAGTGTTGGTAACATGTCCAACATTGTCCCACACAAACGTATAATCGTCCCACATTTGGTTTGTTTGATGGTGGTCACCCTACAGTATAGGGTAAATTTAGTATAGGGTGAACTTTTTGAATCTTGCTCCTGACAAATAACCCAAATTACAAAAAAAGACTAAAACTAATAAAAACTAAACTAAAACTAAGCATTTTCAAAAAATAAAAAATAAACTAGCAAACCCACTTTAAAAACTAATTAAAACTAAACTGAATTTGAAAACAAAAAGTCAAAACGAAATAAAAATAAAAACTAATGAAAAATGCAAAACTATAATAACCCTGACATAGACGGATGTAGTGCTAACTGTGTTAAGAGTTTTGGAAAATTGTTAAAAGTATTGAAAAATCTGTCATAGCAATCGTAAAAAAAAACTATAGCAGTACTTCTTTTAATAAACACAAAACACTGGAGAACACATTGTGCAATGCAAGACAAAGAACTGAATAAACTGAGTGCTATATATAAACAGGCAAACAAAGGGAGCTAAATGAAACACAGGTGAACTTAATTAGTGACTAACAGACTATCATGGTTAACTTGTAGCTCAACATGAGTTCCTATAAGAGCAACCAAAAGGAACATTCTCTCAACCCCAGGTCAGGACTGCACACGGATTAAGTGTTGTAGTATTTTTGTGACTGCAATATTCAGGCTCCACACGGATTAAGGACAACTTTTCAGCTGTACGGTAGTGCACCTTTGCTGTTTTAGGCTGGTTTTGTTTTTGTTTTCTCCATTCCATTTTCTCCATCAACTGACTTGATTTAGTACAACTAAAAAAAGTTTAAGCAAAAGTAAAGATATTGTCTTCTATTTTACCTGTCCTTGTGAAAAATATCAGACATCAACTTTATATTTAATATTGAATAACATGTAGGCTACAACAGATCAAATTAAGTGTACTTTAAAGCTCAACAAAAAGATTTTCAAAACATAGGCTAATGTACTTTAAAGAAACTCTTAGTTTGGCATTATTATTTTTTTTTTTTTAAGAGTACATGTACTTAATGTCACTCCTGCCAGAAGAAGCCCTATCATGGCCACCAGAGGGCACTTCTCCCTAGACCTTTTCAATTTCCATGAACCTTTGCCTGGACTCATTTTAGTGTGATTACATCCACCTGTATGTCATTGGTTTGTATCATAGGAACTTTGGCTGGCAGGTGTGACGCTTCTGAAAGTGTACGTGTGTACACTTAAGTGGCTTTTTATAATTCATCAGTGCTATTATCTGCTTATTATTATTATTATTATTATTATTATTATTATTATTATGATTGTACTTTCAAGATACTACAGGTACACATCCAATACCAATAAGCGGATTTTTTTATTTTATTATTTTCACAAGGGTACATAGCAATTCAAAAATTATAGTTTTCTAGACAGCAACATGGTGTTGGCCCACATCTGGTACACCTGGATTACACCCGGCCCAGATGTGGGCCAGATCTGGTTGCTGTCTGGGTTCTTGTATGGTTTTCCGTTGCAAACTAATCTGGTTGTGCTATTTTACCTAATGCAACTTCCATTCTCAAAGCTCCCTGCAACAAAGCTTTGACCTTTTATCAAAAATATTACGTTCTTAAACCAAATGGCATGATTTCACTGAATCCACTTTTCATTGTAGGCTTTAAAGATCAACATGGAGAAAATCATCCTAATATTCCCTCTGATATTGCTGGTGCTGCATATACAAGGAGGAGAGTTCCACAAGGAGGAGTGTTTGCCTGCCGCAGCTCCACAGCCGGAAGTCGTGGAGTTCGACAACACCATCTATGCCACTTGTGAAGTAACTCCCAGCCCCAATTTGCCACGTAACCAGCCAAAGATCTTTGGGCAAATCCTCTTCAAGCAGGTCTTCCCCAATGGAGATTTAGAAGTGAAAATCAACCTCCGTGGTTTGCCTGCCATCGATCGTCAAGAGCGTGCCATGCACATCCATCAGTATGGAGACCTCAGTCAGGGCAGCATCACTGTTGGTCCTCATTATAATCCAAACGGCGTTGACCACCCTCATCATCCTGGAGACCTGGGCAACTTTCCTTCCGAGAAAGGAGTTATAAGGCAGTTCCTGACGCTTCCAGACGCCAAGCTCTTTGGGCCTTATTCCATTCTGGGACGTGCGGTGGCGGTTCATGAGAAGGAGGATGATCTGGGAATGGGTTCAGATGAGGAGAGTAAACTCAGTGGGAATGCTGGACCGATAATTGCTCTCGGTGTGATTGGTATTACTACTCCAAGTCTGTGGCAGAAGACTGAAGTACCCCCCAAGAAACCATGTGGAGGAAGGCACTGAGAGTCAAAGATGAGGGAGTCTGATATGGTGGAAGGGCAGATTCAAATGGGATAATCATGATTTTCCTTGTGTATTCTTTGTATGTGTCCTACATTAAAGTATATTTCATAACCTGAACATTCCCATGTTTTTTTTCTTGGTCTTTTCAAAGGCTTTTTGGCCAAAGCTTCCAATAGTAAATGCACTCTTAAAAATAAATGTAGGGTGAATGCAGGCAAAGTGGGCCGTTTAGTTTGATTTACTGTGCTCAATGGGTTAACACTTTCTGAGCATGACAATGGTCTTTAAAGATACACTATTTCTTTAAATGATACAATGGTTTAGGTTGATGCAATATGACACTGGAGGGTGTGGCTAGATCTCAAGGGAGGACACCTTTATTGTTCAAGGTAGACATAACCTCTGACATAAGATTTTATTTTTGAAATTATAAGGTTTCTCGCTAAATGTCAACAAATGGGTATATTATTCTGACAGTTTACTACAGTTAACAGGGAATCAAAATGCAAAAAAATGTCTTGGTTTTCTTGTAAGGTGTTTAAAGCAAGAATATGTAAGATTTTTGTAATAAAATGACCAAAAATCACTTGCAAAGTGTGATATATTTCCTGCAGTTGTGTACTTTCAGTATCCCAAAAGTTCCCAAAGATTTTTAATTTCAGAGAGATTCCCATTTTAAATCAAAGCTGCAAGCAGCATTTATTGGGGTTCAAGCATTTAAGGCCTTTAAGCACAAATGCATAAAATGACATTAAGTTTTATTTGGCAACCATTTAACCACTGACGTCATACATGGAAAAGACCATTTCCAGCCAATTTAACATAGGAAATATATGGTTTTCAAAGCTTTTTTAACAGTTATAGCGCCACCTATGGTCCGATCTCCATAAAATTGTGCATGCTTGTTTACAATGTTATTCTGAGTTTTCGTTTAGGATTTATAGGCTTTCGAGTGAATTTTGCCACGCCCATTTTTTAAATGACCCTGTTGTAGCCGTCCAAATGTAAAAGTTCAAAAGTTTTAGCACTTTGTGCTTGAACCCCTAATAATGGCTCGTCCATGTTCACTTTCGCTCAAACATTATGGACCATGGCAAGCAGACTTTGGGACAAAAGGAGAACTAAAACGAGGATCAATATCGGCGTGGTGTTTTGGAGATGCCACAAACTTCGACTTGACAGAGGCGTCTTGCATGTACTTTATTAGACAGCTGAGCAAATGTACATATTAGACAGCTGAGCAAATGTACATAAAACTAATCAATGTCATATAGCTCAACATGATGAAATGTTAGAATATGATCAGTATGTTATTCTAATGTTCATCTAGCTTACTGCTAGTATCATACAGACAAACAAACGCATAGAATAACATTATAACTTTCAACACACTCAAATGCAGTTTAGTGTGATAGTGTAGACCAAGGCTGCGTCCGAAACCGCATACTTCCCTACTATTTAGTATGGGAAAAAGAGTAGGCGAGCGAAAAATTATGTTCGAATCCAAAAGAGTAGGCGAGAATTACCTGGGTGACGTACTAATTATCGCGAGATTCGGACTTAAGTGCGTTCGAATATGCCTACTTTCCTACTATATAGTAGGCGAAAACAGTACGTGAAGGAAGCAGTACGTTCGAAACATCAGTATTTACAAAAGAGTAGGCGAGAAGTTCCCGGATGGCTTACTGCTTCCGGCCAGATTTTTGAGTGCTCGACCGATGAATACTCTTCTATCCCAGGAGGCCACGCTAGAGGATACGTCATTATTAAACATCGCAGAGATCGGCGACGCGGGTGCTTTCAAATGTGAGTAAACACGGTTCCTTGTGTTAAAATTGCAAGTGTTGAACTACTGTAGAGTAAACTGTTGAATTGTTGAATGTGTAAAAACGTTACACAGTGTAGTATAGTTGTGATTTTGCTGTAAAAACACGTTTTATTATGTATAACGTTAGCTAACAGGGGAGCTCCAGTAAGGACACGTAAGTTAACGTTACGTCTCTAAAGTGGATTTACATAAACCATATACATATTAAAGACGCTTATTTTAAATGTCTATTTACATCTGACAGGAAAATCTTAAGTATTGCAGAAGAGCACATCACAACATGAAATAGACATCTGAGTGATGAATGTGTGCTATTATGTAGAACAAATCTATAAAGTAACATAAGTTATCTATTTTATTTGTCCATTAGTACTGTTGATAAATTGAGGAACATTTATGTTGGATAAAAAGTTAAAACAAGCTCATAAATCACAGAGGTAATGTGAATCTTGTCTGGATGTTACAGGGACAGATGAACAGATGTGTGTTTATCCAGTGGAGAGTGGCTCATGAAGCTGAATGCTGCCATCAAAGGCTTTGAGTGAGTATACCACAGAAATGAATAACAACAACTATTTAAATCTTAAGTTGTAGTTTATTTTAATTATTGTAATTTCAAACAGAGCTATTACAGCACTTTTCTGATTCTTGATTTCTGTGCATTAGCTGCACAGCTTTTGTGGTGGAGCAGGACCTGCAAGGGAAGATGATGGCGGCGTTTGTGAAAAAAGCGGTTTTGTCTTCTAAATAATACTGAAATCAAATGACATTGTGTGGTTAAAATGACTGTTTTTGTGTTATGTTTGTGCATTTTGTAGGATCTGAAATGTCAGTAGGCTGGTGTGAGGCGCTGAGGATGAGGAGACCAGAGCTGAATCCTGGAGATGGTGCCATGGATGAGTCCCTCCATCACTCCACCTGCCCTTACGAGACCCTGCATCACTCCACCTGCCCTTATTGCTTCAGATTGTGAAGCACAACACAACACGCAACAACCTCAGCGCCTTCAGCCTACATACATGATTGTAGTTTGAATAAAGCTTTGTTTCATGTGTTGACTTGTATATGCATTTGTTTATTGTGTGATGGTGACTTTCATTCATTCTTTTATTAATATTTCTCATTGTTGTCAGTAAATACAATATAATTATTTAATTAATGTTTTATTTAATTGTTTGAATGAAAATGTAGATATGTTCATTATATACACATGTAGAGTATTCAATCCTGCATAGTTATGTCATATGACATACATTACATTTTGTTTGTTTTATTGAATTGAATATAATTTTCAGTAAAAAGTAATATAATTAAGTATTGGTCAGCATTTATCGTTGTTATTATTGTATGTTTTGGGGTGGGATAGCAATGCAATTCATTCTGGGGTAATATTAATTTTTAATATTAATGATACTTAAATTTTTTGAGTATAAAATCAACAGTTTTCTCCAAAGGCGAATCTTCGCACAGCTGCCCTTTGTGCAGACGTTACAAACGCTGAGGAAAACCGTTCTAGGTAGGGCTGTTGAGTTACTGATGTTATGAGGTATATATATATATATATATATATATATATATATATATATATATATATATATATATATATATATCAATCATAGGTTTGCATACATAATATGAGATTTTTTACACAGAAAAAAAGAACCTAGTACAAGGTTGAATATCTTAATATATTTTCTTAATTCATTATAATACATTTTAAAAAATGCATTTTTTAATTTATTTTTTTTTATTTATAGGCCTAGGCCTGAGGGATGAAATGAGAGTTAAATTCAACAAGAAAAAGAGGAAAACATAAAGCAGTAAGCCACTTTTGCTTGTGGATAAAAATGTTTGGATATAAAATAAAGAAATTAACAACATATTCAAGAGATGACAATTTTGGGTTTTCGTAATAAAAATAAATAATATCGTTAAGGATAAAACGGTGGGTCACATTAGTAGGGTTAAATATAAGAACTTTATCAACCCTAAATATATTTACAAAATAAATGGGCAGCAGTTTCTTCAAAAAGACCACAAAATGAGCAAGTTTAATCAATATCAAGATATTTACAGATAGATTAATTAAACGTATCATTCAAATCTTTTAAGTTGTTGCGCGTGTGATAATGCGTCGTAGGTCACATGATAATGTCAACATGGCAGATGTCCGGTTCGCATTCATACTCAACGAGATCTGGCTATAAAGTACCTACTCTTTTAGCGCTAGTTAAGTAAGTACTCATTGAAATTAAGTACCTACTCATTGAGTATGCGGTTTCGGACGCAGCCCAAGTGAAACAGCTCTGCGTTACCTCACAAGTTTAATTCACCAAATAAACTGACTTGTTAACCCTTTTCCACCAAGGCAGTGCTGGTGCTGGTTCAGAGCTAGAGCCTAGTTTCAAATGGGTTCTTTGTTTTTCGACACCCAGAGCACCAGCTCTGAACCAGGAAAAGTGGTTCTTAAGTAGCACCAAAACATTGCTGGTCTAGAAGTAAGAACCGCTTGCGTCAGGGACTGGGGACGGGGTTACCGTGACCAACAAGACGAACAGAAACTTGTGACCGCCATTTCTCAAATAGCAGCTAATCGAGCTAATAACAGCTTGATTGTAATCTCCGTCTATGCAAGTTATGGTCGAGCTGCACAAACACGTTGGATTCGCCGTGTTTGGATGCCGATGTACAGTAGGTTCGCAAAGCCATGAGTATCAATAGTAATAGCGGCACGGACCATTCGGAGCTGCGGGAGTGTTTGGAGAGCATACGAGTCCTTGTGCTTTTGGATTGCTTTCGCCGTGCTTTGATGTCATGAGCCGATCGGTCTGCGAGAAGCCGAACCATCTCGAACAAGCCTGGTGTGTTTGTGTTTGGCGCTGCCACGCTAGCATTGCTGGGCAACATGAGATGTATACAGTGACCTTGTGTTTGGCAAACCGGATCTTAGAGAGCTCGTCAGACGAACCAACTCCGGACTGGCAATACTGTAGCTCTGGCTCTGAACTGGCACCTGGTTCATGCTGGTGGAAAAGGGGTATTTGTGAGTATTAATTCAGCACTTGCGGGTAGATCAGTAGAATGAAATGTCCTTATTCCTTTATATCCGCAGGACTCGCATGTGGTTCTGATATCTGTCTCTCATTGGCAATGACGACAAGTTCCATAATTCCGCTTATGCGTCATCAACCTACACCTTTGTTATTGTAAGAGGTTAGCAAGCCTGGTTAGTACCTGGATGGGAGACCTCCTGAGAAAACCAGGTTGCTGCTGGAAGAGGTGTTAGTGAGGCCAGCAGGGGGTGCTCACCCGTGGTCTATGTGGGTCCTAGCGCCCCAGTGTAGTGATCGGGACACTATACTGTCAAAGAGCACCATCCTTCCAATGAGATGTTAAACCGAGGTCCTGACTCTCTGTGGTCATTAAAAGTCCTAGGATGTCCTTCGAAAAAGAGTAGGGGTGTAACCCCGGCATCCTGGCCAAATTTGCCCCTTGGCCTCTGTCCATCACGGCCTCCTAATCATCCCCATATACTGATTGGCTTCATCACTGTCTCCTCTCCACCATTAAGCTGGTGTGTGGTGGGCGTTCTGGCCCAATATGGATGCTGCACATTGGTGGTGGTTGAGGATATCCCCCCTTCCATGTAAAGCGCTTTGAGTACCCAGAAAAGCACTATATAAATGTAACGAATTATTATTATTATTATTAAAATGTAGATGCAGAATATAACGCTTTAAAATATGGACACAATTTAAGTTAATCTACAGTGTTTAGAGAAAACAGACAGAAAAAAAGTTTTACAATATGGTTACCATTTAAAATGTTCCTCTTATTGAATTTTTGTTAGCCTATTTGTTGTTGCATGTGTTGTAGTTCCATTTGTAATATGTTGTAGAGTTCATTAAGATATCTGATATTCAACTTTCATAAAATTTCATGTCAACACAACATGTTCTAGTTGTTTTGAACTTTACACATGCATTGAGTGAACTGATGAGTATTACTCATCATTGCCCATCTATGTGCTTTTGGGTCTGTTAAATATGCTGTGGTATATGTTTGTGTGATGTGTTAATAAATCATGTGTTTTTAAGATCCAGGATCATTTTTGATAAATTAGGGATGGGTCACATTACCTGAAAAGAAATTTGTCCGGAGTGCATGATCTCAAAATGTTTATTGGTATATACCTTGCAAATAACACATATCAACTGTATTCAAAATGAAATATTAAAGTCGGACCTTAAAGTTAACAAAAGTAATAAAAAGAAATAAACATCTAGGTACTGTATCTATCTAAATAACAAGTGTCCCACTTTACCTGCATTCAATCTACTAAAAGGGGATTTTAACATCGATGCCATAGAAGAATCATTCCCTCAGAAATTTGTACTTCTGCCTTCAAAGACAAGTACAGTTTTTTCAGTACTTTTAACAACTTTCCTAAACTCTTAACGCACCAACACACCTACAACACACAATTGGCAAAAAAGTTTATTTCATGCTCAAAATCACACACTGTAAACTAAACTCCAACACTAATTTTCTAAATACAATAATACACTATGCCTACCAGAACACTGCAAACATGTCTCCAAATCAAATCATTTTTCAAAACACTAACATATGTAACATAGCTGTCCAACAGGAAGATTTAGTCAATCATAGCACAATGTCATAAAAACACTAACATCAGATGGAATTACAGAAACTGCATTATTGTATACGTGTCAGGTCTGCCCTCATACAACAGACAGTATATTGTATTGATCATAGATTGTGTTTTGCACTGCAGTTTCTTTTGAAGCCTCTCTACATTTTTGTTTTGTTGGGTTTACTGTTGGTTTTTTACTGCAGAAATTCAATAAAAAAAGACCCATCTCAGAGTGCTTTATAGAATGTACGGTTACAGTATACCATATGGTCATGCGATTGAAAGAACCTCAACACCTGAGTGTGTTTCCTAGATGGGAATCAGCTGTGATTTATATTATTGCATAATTGTTTCTCAGTAACAATAGGATAAAATACAGGGGATATATTTGGGTTTCAATTCACAATATAAACAGCTGTTTACCTTGACTTTAGCCTGTAAGGTTCAGAACATGGTGTTATCTGTTCTGACACACATTGTTTAAAGCATCGGTAAATTTGGCAGTAAAAATCCATTGTTTTGGTCTTGTTTGAGCTTGTGTGTAAAAGAAGTTCAAGCATTTTAAATTTGTGTTAATTGTATGCATTTTGTGTTAAAGCAACGAGAAATGTGTTAATAGTATAGGTTACATAGACGGATGTAGTGCTAACTAACCGTGTTAAGAGTTTTGGAAAATTGTTAAAAGTATTGAAAAATCTGTCATAGCAATCGTAAAAAAAAACTATAGCAGTACTTCTTTTAATAAACACAAAACACTGGAGAACACATTGTGCAATGCAAGACAAAGAACTGAATAAACTGAGTGCTATATATAAACAGGCAAACAAAGGGAGCTAAATGAAACACAGGTGAACTTAATTAGTGACTAACAGACTATCATGGTTAACTTGTAGCTCAACATGAGTTCCTATAAGAGCAACCAAAAGGAACATTCTCTCAACCCCAGGTCAGGACTGCAGACGGATTAAGTGTTGTAGTATTTTTGTGACTGCAATATTCAGGCTCCACACGGATTGAGGACAACTTTTCAGCTGTACGGTAGTGCACCTTTGCTGTTTTAGGCTGGTTTTGTTTTTGTTTTCTCCATTCCATTTTCTCCATCAACTGACTTGATTTAGTACAACTAAAAAAAGTTTAAGCAAAAGTATAGATATTGTCTTTTATTTTACCTGTCCTTGTGAAAAATATCAGAATCAGAAAATCTTAACTTTATATTTAATATTAAATAACATGAAGGCTACAACAGATCAAATTAAGTGTACTTTAAAGCACAACAAAAAGATTGTCAAAACATAATGTACTTTAAAGTAAAACTCTTAGTTTGGCATTATTTTCTTTTTTTTTTAAGAGTACATGTACTTAATGTCACTCCTGCCAGCAGAAGCCCTATCATGGCCACCAGAGGGCACTTCTCCCTAGACCTTTTCCATTTCCATGAACCTTTGCCTGGACTCATTTTAGTGTGATTACATCCACCTGTATGTCATTGGTTTGTATCATAGGAACTTTGGCTGGCAGGTGTGACGCTTATGAAAGTGTGTGTGTGTACACTTAAGTGGCTTTTTATAATTCATCAGTGCTATTATCTGCAAGTTTTATTTATTTTTATTTATTATTATTATTAGTGTAATTTCAAGATACTACAGGTACACATCCAATACCAATAAGCTAATTTTTTATTTTATTATTTTCACAAGGCTACATAGCAATTCAAAAATTATAGTTTTCTAGACAGCAACATGGTGTCGGCCCACATCTGGTACACCTGGATTACACACGGCCCAGATGTGGGCCGGGTCTGGTTGCTGTCTGGGTTCTTGTATGGTTTTTCCATTGCAAACTAATCTGGTTGTGCTATGCAACTTGTGTACCTAATGCAACTTCCATTCTCAAAGCTCCCTGCAACAAAGCTTTGACCTTTTATCAAAAATATTACTTTCTTAAACCAATGGCATGATTTCACTGAATCCACTTTTCATTGTAGGCTTTAAAGATCAACATGGAGAAAATCATCCTAATATTCCCTCTGATATTGCTGGTGCTGCATATACAAGGAGGAGAGTTCCACAAGGAGGAGTGTTTGCCTGCCGAAGCTCCACAGCCGGAAGTCGTGGAGTTCGACAACACCATCTATGCCACTTGTGAAGTAACTCCCAGCCCCAATTTGCCACGTAACCAGCCAAAGATCTTTGGGCAAATCCTCTTCAAGCAGGTCTTCCCCAATGGAGATTTAGAAGTGAAAATCAACCTCCGTGGTTTGCCTGCCATCGATCGTCAAGAGCGTGCCATGCACATCCATCAGTATGGAGACCTCAGTCAAGGCAGCATCACTGTTGGTCCTCATTATAATCCAAACGGCGTTGACCACCCTCATCATCCTGGAGACCTGGGCAACTTTGCTTCCGAGAAAGGAGTTATAAGGCAGTTCCTGACGCTTCCAGACGCCAAGCTCTTTGGGCCTTATTCCATTCTGGGACGTGCGGTGGCGGTTCATGAGAAGGAGGATGATCTGGGAATGGGTTCAGATGAGGAGAGTAAACTCAGTGGGAATGCTGGACCGATAATTGCTCTCGGTGTGATTGGTATTACTACTCCAAGTCTGTGGCAGAAGACTGAAGTGCCCCCCAAGAAACCATGTGGAGGAAGGCACTGAGAGTCAAAGATGAGGGAGTCTGATATGGTGGAAGGGCAGATTCAAATGGGATAATCATGATTTTCCTTGTGTATTCTTTGTATGTGTCCTACATTAAAGTATATTTCAGAACCTGAACATTCCCATGTTTTTTTTTCTTGGTCTTTTCAGAGGCTTTTTGGCCAAAGCTTCCAATAGTAAATGCACTCTTAAAAATAAATGTAGGGTGACTGCAGGCAAAGTGGGCCGTTTAGTTTGATTTACTGTGCTCAATGGGTTAACACTTTCTGAGCATGACAATGGCCTTTAATTAAAGATACACTATTTCTTTAAATAATACAATGGTTTAGGTTGATGCAATATGACACTGGAGGGTGTGGCTAGATCTCAAGGGAGGACACCTTTATTGTTCAAGGTAGACATAACCTCTGACATAAGATTTTATTTTTGAAATTATAAGGTTTCTTGCTAAATGTCAACAAATGGGTATATTATTCTGACAGTTTGTTAGTACAGTTAACAAGGAATCAAAATGCAAAAAAATGTCTAGGTTTTCTTGTAAGGTGTTTAAAGCTAGAATATGTAAGATTTTTGTAATAAAATAACCAAAAATCACTTGCAAAGTGTGACATATTTCCTGCAGTTGTGTACTTCCAGTATCCCAAAAGTTCCCAAAGATTCTTAATTTCAGAGAAATTCCCATTTTAAATCAAAGCTGCAAGCAGCATTTATCGGGGTTCAAACATTTAAAGCCTTTAAGCACAAATGCATAAAAAGACATTAAAGCTATGGTCTACGATTTCAAAGATTGTTCATTATTAATAACCTCGTTTAGATGCTGGTTATGGTTCTACAGTACAATCCTAACAATATGAAGAGAAAAAGGAATGAAAAAAATCCATTCACTCTATTGGGTGTACACCCGCAGAGAAGTTGACCAATGTAAGCTGTCCGGCCGGACAGCTTACATTGGTCAACTGCTCTCATCCAATCCCCCGCTCTGCTTGAAACTCCACGTGGCGCTCGCGTCTCCACCCCAACGCACCCCACCCCGCCCCCCTCCTGCAACATGAAATTTCGCGTGCAAGCAGCTGACAGTCTATGGTAGCTAGCAGAGTAGCATCAGCTCAGCAATGGAGAAAAAAACAAACCGAAAGCAGCAAGCGGCCCCTGCTTGCCCCCACAGTCACGGCTGACTTTTTGTTGAGCAGGTAAGCATTTATTTATACTTTTATGGTGTGAGGTGTTACATAAATAGCTTTTTATCAGTCTGACAACATGCTTATGCTGCCGGTCGGCATTGGAATGTTAGCCGTTTAGCATCGCCTATCACGGGTCAAAGTAATTATATTTCTTGAAGTGCTTGAATATATTTTAGTAGGCCTAGTGGGTTCTGTTCGAGCCGATCGGAATTTGAACAAGATGCGCTGTGTGCTGCTATAACAATTACAATACTTAGCAATACTAACTAATAATGCAATTAATGTGCCTTAGGTAGCACTTTTGAACCGGGGAAACGAGGCTCAGGAGGGGAAACGTATGCCAAACGTACCCTCCTAAGACGGCAGCTGTAATACAGTATTATTTATTTTATTTATTTATTATTGTTTGTGTTTCGGGTGGTGGGGGGTTTAGAACATTGCATGTGTTGCTAATTTTGCGTGAGCGTGAACTCAAACGTGTACCTCTGAGCTATTTTGACATCGCACATGGTAAATCTCTGTTCCGATGTTTACTACCGGTGATCACAGCTTGACAGACTGAGTGACGTTGTTCAGGTCGTTTCCCGGTGGGAGGGATCAGGTAGCACAGAGGGGAGGGGTGTGTGTGTGGAGGGGTGGGATGAGTTTTTTAAAAATTTCCAACCATCTCAGGCTTTCTCGACCGATTTTCAACATCGTAGACTACAGCTTTAAGTTTTATTTGGCAACCATTTAACCACTGACGTCATACATGGAAAAGACCATTTCCAGCCAATTTAACATAGGAAATATATGGTTTTCAAAGCTTTTTTAACAGTTATAGCGCCACCTATGGTCCGATCTCCATAAAATTGTGCATGCTTGTTTACAATGTTATTTCACATATGCTCGCCAATTTTCATTAAGTTCTGAGTTTTTGTTTAGGATTTATAGGCTTTCGAGGGAATTTTGCCACGCCCATTTTCTAAATGACCGTGTTATAACCGTCCAAATGCAAAAGTTTTAGCACTTTGTGCTTTAACCCCTAATAATGACTCGTCCATGTTCACTTGTCGCCTGTCAATGACATAATATCCGCGTTATCCCTGGTTTCCGCTCGTACTGCCATAGTAACCATGGCGACAACTGCGTTACGTCTAGCGGCACGCTCATGGAGTTGTTTCATTCAAACATTATGGACCATGGCAAGCAGACTTTGGGACAAAAGGAGAACTAAAACGAGGATCAATATCGGCGTGGTGTTTTCAAGATGCCGCAAACTTTGACTTGACAGAGACGTCTTGCATGTACTTTATTAGACAGTTGAGCAAATGTTCAAAACCCGCATGGTGTTATCTGTTCTGACACACATTGTTAAAGCACACTTTTACACTGAATGTTTGCTGCTTCAATCCAGATGAGTACGTTGTTAGGCTATTGACTGTATGTAGGGTGACCACCCGTCCCGCATTGCGTTGTACTGCACAGCATTTTCACCCCTTGTCCCGCACGTCGCATATTGAGAAAATGTCCCGCATTTTCATCAGTCTGTCGGTTTTTAATAATCATATTAAGAAAACGTGCATGCTTTCTTTTGCCTTTTTAAGAAAGCATTTTCTTTATTATTTTTGCGGCATAGTTTTTCACCTATATTTAACAGCGCTTCCTCAGAAGTAGGCTACAAATACAACCGCCTTCTTTTAAATCCTATCCAATGGTTGAAAGTAAAGGAGTAAACACGGTCACTAGTACGTTTTGACGGCTGTCAATCAAAATGTGGAGCGGTGATTCGTTCCATGTGTTCCCTGTCAGAAAACAAATGGATAATTCGATTTTAATTGGACTTGGTCAGAACTGTTTCAAAAATAGTTATCTGCATGATGCTGCTGCCTTTGGGCTCAGTGATGTTGAATTTAAATGACATGTCAAATTAAGACATGTAATGTTACATTGTGATATAATGGTGTTTTCTGGAAGGGACTAAAGAACAAAGCATTTTTATCAGCTGAAAGGCAGAATACAAATGTTTTTTTTTTATTAAGTTAGATAAGCATTAAATAACCGTTTCAGGTTATGTTTTAGTGTTGGTAACATGTCCAACATTGTCCCACACAAACGTATAATCGTCCCACATTTGGTTTGTTTGATGTGGTCACCCTACTGTATAGGGTAAATTTAGCATAGGGTGAACTTTTTGAATCTTACTCCTGACAAATAACCCAAATTACAAAAAAAAAGACTTAAACTAACACTAAAACTAATAAAAACTAAACTAAAACTAAGCATTTTCAAAAAATAAAAAATAAACTAGCAAACCCACTTTAAAAACTAATTAAAGCCCATGTTGCAGGTTTTTTTTTTTTTTTTGTATTAATATAACCTTGTATGAAAATACCATATGAAAAGTAAATGCAGGATTAAAAAAATAGTTTTGCAAGACATAAGGGCACAAATTTAATAGAAAACGTGACCGTTTCCTTGACCGTGTTGAAAAAACGCTTTTTTTCACCATCGCGTCATATGGCATCACCTGAGGTAGTCGTTTGGATCTGCGTTCGCTCAGTGCAGAGATAGGTTGGTATTCAGTTGGAGCGGTCATGATTCAGTGTGTTTTCTGTGCTTATTGTATTTCAATTAATCATCGTCGTGGTAAATGATTGTGAATTATGGCCTGTCAGGACATCGAGTCCACAGGTTTCCGAATAGTCAGGGGGCCAATTCTGAAAAGGGCTTCCGTTAAGACTTTTGCGGACATGTTTTGGTACAAGCTGTCATCCTATTTTTTTAGTTAGAAGACATCCATAGGTAAGATATTAGGGTGGTTGTCAAGCTGATTTTTTTTTTTGTGTGACTTGTACAAGCAATTTCAGGCCAATTTTTTGGTTTCCTGCTCAACACGACATGCCAACAGTAAATGTTGAATATCTCCACAACCACAAGGACCATATTCATAAAAATGGTATCAAATGAAAGCCAACACTCATGGGATGTCTGCTGAAGTGTCATTTATTGTACAGTGTAAGAGACAACAGAACTAGAACATGAAAAAAACTATCTCCGCCTAAAGAGAACGAGTTTTCAAAGTGAATATCAGCTTGGAAACATAACCTAGTATCCCAAAACCTCTATCAATCAGTACCCATCTCTACGGGAATGAGTCAAGCCAAGTTTAAAGCTTGTAGGGAGAGACAGTGCAATGCTGCACAAGTTATAATACTTTAATGTCAAGGCGGAAATTTAGAACTGTAGATGATGGTCTGTGGTGCTATTTGACTTAATTAGTGTACCAGGTTGTAACACAAATTATATTACATTCACATATCACTATAGTTATTAATTCCATCCTAACAAAACTGCTCTCTCACTTCTTTAGGGTTAGGGGTTAGTAACTAGTTAGTAGTAATAACTATGTAATAGTCGTATGGCAAAGGTATGTTTTTCCCCATCAAAGCAGTGGCTCTCAGGTTGGCAGAGGTTGGCTCTCAGGTTGTCAGTCTCATCCCTTTGAGACTGCATGGATTGAATAAGCAAGGTCAAGCTAAGCGCAATGCAAATAATGGTGTGTGTCTATTATATTGCAAAAATATTGCACAATATTATACTACAATAATCTCCAGAAAGAGCACAAAGACACCACTTCCTGAAAAATCACTTCAATCAAAGGGCTTTATCTTGGCTGTATTTTCCATATTTGTCTTGACAAATGAAACATTGTTCCCAATCAATATCTCTTCCTATTTGTTTTTCTTTGGACGCTAGGCTTACAGCTTCCTCTGGATCCATGTTATCTCATCTGAAGGCAAATACATTTTTCACTACACTAGTCTGATTGGTTTCTGAGTGGATCACTACAATGTCCTCTGACATAAGCTGAGGGCTTTGCTATCTAACAAACTTATTAACGCTTTTAGCTATAGCAGACTGTAAAATAGGCTGCTGTGCAGCAAATAAATTAAAAACAATATTTCCATTACACATCTGCACAAAACTTAATTTACCTATTAGTAAGTAAGCTAGTAATTATGAAAGTAAATTAGCCTAGCTATACACTCACCTAAAGGATTATTAGGAACACCTGTTCAATTTCTTATTAATGCAATTATCTAATCAACCAATCACATGGCAGTTGCTTCAATGCATTTAGGGGTGTGGTCCTGGTCAAGACAATCTCCTGAACTCCAAACTGAATGTCAGAATGGGAAAGAAAGGTGATTTAAGCAATTTTGAGCGTGGCATGGTTGTTGGTGCCAGACGTGCCGGTCTGAGTATTTCACAATCTGCTCAGTTACTGGGATTTTCACGCACAACCATTTCTAGGGTTTACAAAGAATGGTGTGAAAAGGGAAAAACATCCAGTATGCGGCAGTCCTGTGGGTGAAAATGCCTTGTTGATGCTCGAGGTCAGAGGAGAATGGGCCGACTGATTCAAGCTGATAGAAGAGCAACTTTGACTGAAATAACCACTCGTTACAACCGAGTTATGCAGCAAAGCATTTGTGAAGCCACAACACGCACAACCTTGAGGCGGATGGGCTACAACAGCAGAAGACCCCACCGGGTACCACTCATCTCCACTACAAATAGGAAAAAGAGGCTACAATTTGCACGAGCTCACCAAAATTGGACAGTTGAAGACTGGAAAAATGTTAGCTGGTCTGATGAGTCTCGATTTCTGTTGAGACATTCAGATGGTAGAGTCAGAATTTGGCGTAAACAGAATGAGAACATGGATCCATCATGCCACTGTGCAGGGTGGTGGTGGTGGTGTAATGGTGTGGGGGATGTTTTCTTGGCACACTTTAGGCCCCTTAGTGCCAATTGGGCATCGTTTAAATGCCATGGCCTACCTGAGCATTGTTTCTGACCATGTCCATCCCTTTATGACCACCATGTACCCATCCTCTGATGGCTACTTCCAGCAGGATAATGCACCATGTCACAAAGCTCGAATCATTTCAAATTGGTTTCTTGAACAATGAGTTCACTGTACTAAAATGGCCCTCACAGTCACCAGATCTCAACCCAATAGAGCATCTTTGGGATGTGGTGGAACGGGAGCTTCGTGCCCTGGATGTGCATCCCACAAATCTCCATCAACTGCAAGATGCTATCCTATCAATATGGGCCAACATTTCTAAAAAATAAGGGTGTCACAATTTCGATTTTAAATCGAAATCGATCGAAATTAATGCTCAATCTCGATTATCGAATCAAAAAATGGAATCGTCGATGCTGCCACGCCCCCCATGTCACGGCAGCTCGGCTTGCCTGTAAAAGGTAAAACTCCTTTTCTCGAGAATATTGAAGCCTTTATTTTAAAACACATTGCAGCTGCACAGCGAGAGCATCATATCTCGTCTGAGCGAGCTGATTGTCTGTGCTGCGGCAACTGCAAGAACCTATGGCGAGTTAGCAGTGGCGTACGGTCCAATGGGAGCGCATGGCGCCCTGCCAACCTCGAGCGCGCCAATTTGGACGTGGCTGGAGAGTATAATTCACAAAAAACTCGCCAAAGGATTTTAGGTTTAAATCGACTGAAGCGAAGTACCTGATATGAGCGAAATAGCACGGCAAGGCAAAGCAGTACTCGTTCCTTTATCTCTAGGGGAACCGAGGTTACGCAAGTAACCAAGTAGCCTACGTTCCCTTACGAGAACGTTCTCTCGTACTGCGTTGCAAACGCTGTGGGAACCCAATATAAAACGCCGTGCTATTCGCCTGTGACTGCTCTGAGGAGTCCAGGGAGCCCCGGGACTATAATAGCCAGGTAATAGGTTATATTGTTTAAGTTTCCAATTGACTGAAGATATAAGTTATTGTTACATTATGTTGTTAATAAACGTTTGAAATTTGACAATGTAGTGTGTGGTATTGCGAACAAAGGTCAGATATTATTATATTGCATAAAAGTCTTAAAATGGCATAGCTTGTGCTTTCAATTTATTTTTTTTAAATCAAGAATCGAATCGAACCGTGACTTTAGAATCGAAAATGTAATCGAATCGAGGATTTGGAGAATCGTGACACCCTTACTAAAGAATGCTTTCAGCACCTTGTTGAATCAATGCCACGTAGATTTAAGGCAGTTCTGAAGGCGAAAGGGGGTCAAACACAGTATTAGTATGGTGTTCCTAATAATCCTTTAGGTGAGTGTATGTCTGGTAAGTATATAGCTAGTTGGAAAACAGTTTAGCTTACCTGTTTCTGGCAACATTTGATGGTAGAATGGTAGAATCTTGAGATAAATGTTTGTGTTGACAAATAGATCAAGTTAATCTGTTGTGTGATTGTGTGATTCACTCCTTTATAAAGTTTTGTTCAGACTGTACTGTTGACACCTGCTGTGATCATCTTCTCTTGATCTGCTGCCTCAATCTGCTGCCAAATCACAGCTGCGCTGACACAACAGTGCCCCTTGTGGTGTGATACTCTTGTGGTATTTATTGATTATTATTTTTTAATGATCATGCTTGCACATAAGTTGGATTATATTGCACATTTGCCCAAAATTACAATAGGTAACATGGAAGAAAATGGAAGCACTTTGGGGAAAAAAATCCGCTTTTACCACTTTTAAGAATATAGTGTTAAAATGGACAAAAAAACATTTTCTAAGCTGACAACCTGGCTAGAACACATGTTAAGGGGATAAATATTAATACTGGATAGGTTGTATACTTGTACCAAAAAGTGTCCGACAAAGTTTTAATATCAGTTTTGGCCCCCTGACTAGAATAAGAAAAAGGACGGTGCAATCTTCCGTGCCAGTGTGCGTTTTGTGCCGGGTAAGAGACGGGACTTCACTTCTGCTTCTGCTTTGAAAAACGCGGTAGTGTGTAGCGTTCACTATAGATACACATGGGTGTTTTGTTATTTATTAAGTTATGTTTTCCCCCTCGTGGGTTTTGTTTTATGTTTAGTATTTCTTTTATAATAAATATCAATTATCCTGCACATGAGTCCTCACACCTTTTTGCATTCACACAACCGTGACAGAACGAACCGACCATCTGAGGACTCAGCAGAAGAAATGGGCATCTTCCTTTTCCCATCTCCCTGCCCCTCTGCTCAACAAGTGGACCAACGTGGCAAACTCCTTTCCCTTCAACAAGGCAATGCCAGCATAAAGGAGTTTGCTCACCAGTTTGTGGTTGTAGCGGAGGGGCTCAACATCAGCGACGCAGAGCTCAAGGACATTTTTAACACCAGCCTTAATATGCCTGTGCCTGCCTGGGAGATGGGAATGCTGGGGATATTGTCATTCTGGCAGTTTGTGGGGTACATTTACCATCACGGATGGGAGGGTGGTCTTCCACCCCTTGGCCCACCTCCCATTTACCTCACAAACTCCCAAGTCCCCAGTCCTCCGATGACCCCTTCGGGGAGAGGGAGGAGGAAGACATGCTCCAGCCCATCTGCCACCTATCCTGAGGTGGAGGAAGGGGCGACAGAGGACCCGACTCCGGTGGTCCCGAGACGGAGGAGGAGAAGGAAGACCTCCTCCATGACTGTTCCGGTGGTCCCTGTTCCGGTGGTCCTGAGTCCGGTGGCTCCTAACACGGAGACCATCCCGGAGGTGACTGCCGTCCCTGACACACTGCCCAGGCGTCTTGCTCTGCCCGCGCCGCCCAGGCGTCATGCTCTACAGGCCCCGCCCGAGCTGCTCGCACTGCCTGCACCACCCCAGCGATCCGTCACGTCTGCCCAGCCAGAGACTGTTCACGTCACGTCTGCCCAGCCAGAGACTGTTCACGTCACGTCTGCCCAGCCAGAAACTGTTCACGTCACGTCTGCCCAGCCAGAGACTGTTCACGTCACGTCTGCCCAGCCAGAGACTGTTCACGTCACGTCTGCCCAGCCAGAGACTGTTCACATCACGTCTGCCGAGCCTGTGTCTTCGGACAAGATGGCTGTCACAGAGACTGTTCACGTCACGTCTGCCGGGCCTGTGTCTTCGGACAAGATGGCCGCCACAGAGCCTGTTCACGTCACGCCTTCCGAGCCTGTGTCTTCGGACAAGATGGCCGCCGCCGAGCCTGTTCACGTCACGTTTGCCGAACCTGTGTCTTCGGACAAGATGGTCGCCGCCGAGCCTGTTCACGTCACACCTGCCGAGCCTGTGTCTTCGGACAAGATGGCCGCCGCCGAGCCTGTCCACGTCACGCCTGCTGAGCCTGTGTCTCCTGACAAGATGGCCGCCGTCGAGCCTGTGTCTGTTCCTGAGCCTGAGCCGGTGGTGTCTGTTCCTGAGCTTGAGCCGGTGGTGTCTGTTCCTGAGCCTGAGCCGGTGGTGTCTGTTCCTGAGCCGGTGGTGTCTGTTCCTGAGCCTGAGCCGTGGCTGCCAGTGGTGTCTGTTCCAGTTCCTGAGCCGGTGGTGTCTGTTCCAGTTCCTGAGCTGGTGGTGTCTGTTCCTGAACCTGAGCCGGTGGTGTCTGTTCCAGTACCTGAGCCGGTGGTGTCTGTTCCAGTTCCTGAGCCGGTGGTGTCTGTTCCAGTTCCTGAGCCGGTGGTGTCTGTTCCTGAACCTGAGCGGTGGGATCTGTTCATGAGCTGGTGGTGTCTGTTCCAGTTCCTGAGCCGGTATCTGTTCCTGTGCCCTGGCCCCCCGAGGGGTCGTCTCCGCCCTGGCCCCCCGAGGGGTCGTCTCCGCCGTGGCCGCCCGAAGGGGTCTTTTCAGCCGTGGCCGCCCGAGGGGTCTTTTCCGCCGTGGCCGCCCGAGGGGTCTTCTCCGCCGTGGCCGCCCGAGGGGTCTTCTCCGCCGTGGCCGCCCGAGGGGTCTTCTCCGCCCGATGGACTGTTTGCTCTGCCGTGGCCGCCCGAGGGGTCGTCTCCGCCCGATGGACTGTTTGCTCTGCCGTGGCCGCCCGAGGGGTCGTCTCCGCCCGATGGACTGTTTGCTCTGCCGTGGCCGCCCGAGGGGTTGTCTCCATGTTAGGAGCCACCGGACTCTGGACCACCGGAACAGGGACCACCGGAACAGGGACCACCGGAACAGTCATGGAGGAGGTCTTCCTTCTCCTCCTCCGTCTCGGGACCACCGGAGTCGGGTCCTCTGTCGCCCCTTCCTCCACCTCAGGATAGGTGGCAGATGGGCTGGAGCATGTCTTCCTCCTCCCTCTGCCCGGAGGGGTCATCGGAGGACTGGGGACTTGGGAGTTTGTGAGGTAAATGGGAGGTGGGCCAAGGGGTGGAATAACTCAAACAATAATCAGATAACAAGGGGGAGGGATCAGACAATGACATGAGCACATGGCCCAAAATAACAAAACACCTATGTGTCACACAAGACAGGACAGGCATGTGACACTTGTAATGTAATGCATTTATGTGTTTGTTATTAGTCTGCAGCCGACACTATTATTATTATTATTATAAATATAATATATTATGTTCTATAATTCATTTTCAATCTGTACAAACCGACTTTAATGTTTGTGTTGGCTGTTTCTACATATAAAGTTGTTATACAGTAAGACAGTTGTTATTGTGATCATTTTTTTTATTCATTGTCACCAAATGGGTCAATTCAAAGCCTTTATAAAGTCGATCTTCCTCTGGAAACTGTCTCCTAATGGCTGACACACACAACACATGCAAGTATGGGTCTAAGTACTAGCTTTGCTATTGCCTGATACATGATGATGATAATCTGTACAGTATTGTGATCTGAGCATAGTGTTACTGTTATACATATCGTCGGCTAACGTGAATACATCTATAAGCTAACACTGTTCTCTCGGCCTGTTCTCCTCACACCACAACTCACCGTTGTTCTGTCTAACCCTGGCCTGTCCAGCTCACTTGGTTTCATATCAGGCTCATAATTATATATGATATCATCATATATATCAATTATATATGAATTATATTAGGGGTGTAACGGTACACAAAAATCACGGTTCGGTACGTACCTCGGTTTTAAAGTCACGGTTCGGTTTATTTTCGGTACAGTAAGGGAAAGGAATGCAAACATTAAACTGCAGGTTGTTTATTACTATAAACTTTTTTTAACAAGTTGTTTACACTTTTTTAAACACTTTTTAATAAAATATAATAAAATAGATATAAAATAAAAAAAGAATAAGAAATAAAATACTGCTGCAAAGTTCTCCACTAAATAAAATACTCTCAGTCTCAAACCAATATCGAATAATAAAATATAATGAAAAATATAAATAAATAACTATGATTACAGTGCAGGAACAGAAAATAGCCCTATATTAAAATATTAAACAAATATATTAATGTATTATTATTTTTCAATAATCAATCAACATAATCAATTTAAGATTTTTTTTTTCCACTTTTTTAATAATTATCAAAATAAAATATAGTCCAAAGCTATAGTACAAAGCTATAGTACAAAGCTATTATTACCAGAGCATGTGATCAGAGCAGGTCATTTTACCATTGTTGCCACCATGACTATACCAGCTCAGCAAACAGAAATCTAAGTTACTACTGAGAAATTTCTCCTTATTTGAGCGGACTTTGCTTTTCCAGTGCGTGATCGGTACATGATTGGAGTGTTTGGGCCGTTAACGACAGAGCAGAACGCGCAGCGCAAACACGGACTCGAACATTGAGCAGAGAGCGCAGCGGGTCGTCGACACACACACACACACACGCCCCACGGAACGGAGAGTGCGGCGGCGCACACGAAGCGGAAAAGCTTTTTTTCGCCCTGCAGTCTATTTCATTGTTACAGTGACGACGGGTAAAACACGGGTAAAACCAGAGAATGTCTAATAGGAAAAAACATTAGAATCAACTGCAGGGCGGGATTTGCGCTGAACGCGGAGACTTCCGCCACTTAATATGTTCGTGTGGAAACACGAAAATGTACCTATGTTCCCACACAAAATATTGCATTCAGTCATTCGGTACACACGTGCACCGAACCGAAAGCCCTGTACCGAAACGGTTCGGTACGAATACACGTACCATTACACCCCTAAATTATATATATATCATACGAGTAAACATTTAGGCTACAATTCCCCCAGCTTTCTGAGCTGTCATTGCGATCCATTGCTTTCCTATTTGCTAGTTGATTTACTTTGACCGCTCTACCTCATGTTACGTCACTTCAGGTTCGGCGGTTTAAGCGATTTTCAAATGCGGAAGTAAAAATTTCTCACAAAAACGACTCCAGAAGCCTAAATAGCGTTTTATAAGTATATGTTTATATTTAAATCTAGTTCCAACATTATTTTTCTATACATTGGCTTACTGGGTACTCTAACCTGCAACATAGACTTTAAAACTAAACTGAATTTGAAAACAAAAAGTCAAAACGAAATAAAAATAAAAACTAATGAAAAATGCAAAACTATAATAACCCTAACATAGACGGATGTAGTGCTAACTGTGTTAAGAGTTTTGGAAAATTGTTAAAAGTATTGAAAAATCTGTCATAGCAATCGTAAAAAAAAACTATAGCAGTACTTCTTTTAATAAACACAAAACACTGGAGAACACATTGTGCAATGCAAGACAAAGAACTGAATAAACTGAGTGCTATATATAAACAGGCAAACAAAGGGAGCTAAATGAAACACAGGTGAACTTAATTAGTGACTAACAGACTATCATGGTTAACTTGTAGCTCAACATGAGTTCCTATAAGAGCAGCCAAAAGGAATATTCTCTCAACCCCAGGTCAGGACTGCACACAGATTAAGTGTTGTAGTATTTTTGTGACTGCAATATTCAGGCTCCACACGGATTGAGGACAACTTTTCAGCTGTACGGTAGTGCACCTTTGTTGTTTTAGGCTTGTTTTGTTTTTGTCTTCTCCATTCCATTTTCTCCATCAACTGACTTGATTTAGTACAACTAAAAAAAGTTTAAGCAAAAGTATAGATTTTGTCTTTTATTTTACCTGTCCTTGTGAAAAATATCAGACATCAACTTTATATCTAATATTGAATAACATGTAGGCTACAACAGATCAAATTAAGTGTACTTTAAAGCACAACAAAAAGATTTTCAAAACATAATGTACTTTAAAGTAAAACTCTTAGTTTGGCATTACTTTTTTTTTAAAGTGTACATGTACTTAATGTCACTCCTGCCAGCAGAAGCCCTATCATGACCACCAGAGGGCACTTCTCCCTAGACCTTTTCCATTTCCATAAACCTTTGCCTGGACTCATTTTAGTGTGATTACATCCACCTGTATGTCATTGGTTTGTATTATAGGAACTTTGGCTGGCAGGTGTGACGCTTATGGAAGTGTACGTGTGTACACTTAAGTGGCTTTTTATAATTCATCAGTGCTATTATCTGCAAGTTATTGTTATTATTATTATTATTATTATTATTATTATTATTATTATTATTATTATTATACTTTCAAGATACTACAGGTACACATCCAATACCAATAAGCTAATTTTTAATTTTATTATTTTCACAAGGGTACATAGCAATTCAAAAATTATAGAGTTTTCTAGACCGCAACATGGTGTCGGCCCACATCTGGTACACATGGATTACACACGGCCCAGATGTGGGCTGGATCTGGTTGCTGTCTGGGTTCTTGTATGGTTTTTCCATTGCAAACTAATCTGGTTGTGCTATTTTTACCTAATGCAACTTCCATTCTCAAAGCTCCCTGCAACAAAGCTTTGACCTTTTATCAAAAATATTACGTTCTTAAACCAAATGGCATGATTTCACTGAATCCACTTTTCATTGTAGGCTCTAAAGATCAACATGGAGAAAATCATCCTAATGTTCCCTCTGATATTGCTGGTGCTGCATATACAAGGAGGAGAGTTCCACAAGGAGGAGTGTTTGCCTGCCGAAGCTCCACAGCCGGAAGTCGTGGAATTCGACAACACCATCTATGCCACTTGTGAAGTAACTCCCAGCCCCAATTTGCCACGTAACCAGCCAAAGATCTGTGGGCAAATCCTCTTCAAGCAGGTCTTCCCCAATGGAGATTTAGAAGTGAAAATCAACCTCCGTGGTTTGCCTGCCATCGATCGTCAAGAGCGTGCCATGCACATCCATCAGTATGGGGACCTCAGTCAAGGCTGCATCACTGTTGGTCCTCATTATATCTGGGAATGGGTTCAGATGAGCAGAGTAAACTCAGTGGGAATGCTGGACCGATAATTGCTCTCGGTGTGATTGGTATTACTACTCCAAGTCTGTGGCAGAAGACTGAAGTGCCCCCCAAGAAACCATGTGGAGGAAGGCACTGAGAGTCAAAGATGAGGGAGTCGGATATGGTGGAAGGGCAGATTCAAATGGGATAATCATGATTTTCCTTGTGTATTCTTTGTATGTGTCCTACATTAAAGTATATTTCAGAACCTGAACATTCCCATGTTTTTTTTTTTCTTGGTCATTTCAGAGGCTTTTTGGCCAAAGCTTCCAATAGTAAATGCACTCTTAAAAATAAATGTAGGGTGAATGCAGGCAAAGTGGGCCGTTTAGTTTGATTTACTGTGCTCAATGGGTTAACACTTTCAGAGCATGACAATGGCCTTTAAATAAAGATACACTATTTCTTTAAATGATACAATGGTTTAGGTTGATGCAATATGACACTGGAGGGTGTGGCTAGATCTCAAGGGAGGACACCTTTATTGTTCAAGGTAGACATAACCTCTGACGTAAGATTTTATTTTCGAAATTATAAGGTTTCTCGCTAAATGTCAACGAATGGGTATATTATTCTGACAGTTTACTACAGTTAACAGGGACTCAAAATGCAAAAAAAGTCTTGGTTTTCTTGTAAGGTGTTTAAAGCTAGAATATGTATGATTTTTGTAATAAAATAACCAAAAATCACTTGCAAAGTGTGCTATATTTCCTGCAGTTGTGTACTTCCAGTATCCCAAAAGTTCCCAAAGATTTTTAATTTCAGAGAAATTCCAATTTTAAATCAAAGCTGCAAGCAGCATTTATCGGGGTTCAAACATTTAAGGCCTTTAAGCACAAATGCATAAAAAGACATTAAGTTTTATTTGGCAACCATTTAACCACTGACGTCATACATGGAAAAGACCATTTCCAGCCAATTTAACATAGGAAATATATGGTTTTCAAAGCTTTTTTAACAGTTATAGCGCCACCTATGGTCCGATCTCCATAAAATTGTGCATGCTTGTTTACAATGTTATTTCACATATGTTTACCAATTTTCATTAAGTTCTGAGTTTTTGTTTAGGATTTACAGGCTTTCGAGTGAATTTTGCCACGCCCATTTTCTAAATGACCGTGTTATAACCGTCCAAATGCAAAAGTTTTAGCACTTCGTGCTTTAACCCGTAATAATGACTCGTCCATGTTCACTTGTCGCCTGTCAATGACATAATATCCGCGTTATCCCTGGTTTCCGCTCGTACTGCCATAGTAACCATGGCGACAACTGCGTTACGTCTAGCGGCACGTTCATGGAGTTGTTTCATTCAAACATTATGGACCATGGCAAGCAGACTTTGGGACAAAAGGAGAACTAAAACGAGGATCAATATCGGCGTGGTGTTTTGGAGATGCCACAAACTTCGACTTGACAGAGACGTCTTGCATGTACTTTATTAGACAGCTGAGCAAATGTACATAAAACTAATCAATGTCATATAGCTCAACATGATGAAACGTTAGAATATGATCAGTATGTTATTCTAATGTTCATCTAGCTTACTGCTAGTCTCATACAGACAAACAAACGCATAGAATAACATTATAACTTTCAACACACTCAAATGCAGTTTAGTGTGATAGTTTAGACCAAGTGAAACAGCTCTGCGTTACCTCACAAGTTTAATTCACCAAATAAACTGACTTGTTAACCCTTTTCCACCAAGGCAGTGCTGGTGCTGGTTCAGAGCTAGAGCCTAGTTTCAAATGGGTTCTTTGTTTTTCGACACCCAGAGCACCAGCTCTGAACCAGGAAAAGTGGTTCTTAAGTAGCACCAAAACATTGCTGGTCTAGAAGTAAGAACCGCTTGCGTCAGGGCCTGGGGACGGGGTTACCGTGACCAACAAGACGAACAGAAACTTGTGACCGCCATATCTCAAATAGCAGCTAATCGAGCTAATAACAGCTTGATTGTAATCTCCGTCTATGCAAGTTATGGTCGAGCTGCACGAACACGTTGGATTTACCGTGTTTGGATGCCGATGTCGGTTCGCAAAGCCATGAGCATCAATAGTAACGCAACGACCTCCATTGTTGATGGAAGGCTTGTTCGAGATGCATCGGAGCGGCACGGACCGATCGGAGCTGCGGGAGTGTTTGGAGAGCATACGAGTCCTTGTGCTTTTGGATTGCTTTCGCCGTGCTTTGATGTCATGAGCCGATCGGTCTGCGAGAAGCCGAACCATCTCGAACAAGCCTGGTGTGTTTGTGTTTGGCGCTGCCACGCTAGCATTGCTGGGCAACATGAGATGTATACAGTGACCTTGTGTTTGGCAAACCGGATCTTAGAGAGCTCGTCAGACGAACCAACTCCGGACTGGCAATACTGTAGCTCTGGCTCTGAACTGGCACCTGGTTCATGCTGGTGGAAAAAAAATATGTGTGAGTATTAATTCAGCACTTGCGGGTAGATCAGTAGAATGAAATGTCCTTATTCCTTTATATCCGCAGGACTCGCATGTGGCTCTGATATCTGTCTCTCATTGGCAATGACGACAAGTTCCATAATTCCGCTTATGCGTCATCAACCTACACCTTTGTTATTGTAAGAGGTTAGCAAGCCTGGTTAGTACCTGGATGGGAGACCTCCTGAGAAAACCAGGTTGCTGCTGGAAGAGGTGTTAGTGAGGCCAGCAGGGGGTGCTCACCCGTGGTCTATGTGGGTCCTAGCGCCCCAGTGTAGTGATCGGGACACTATACTGTCAAAGAGCACCATCCTTCCAATGAGATGTTAAACCGAGGTCCTGACTCTCTGTGGTCATTAAAAGTCCAAGGATGTCCTTCGAAAAAGAGTAGGGGTGTAACCCCGGCATCCTGGCCAAATTTGCCCCTTGGCCTCTGTCCATCACGGCCTCCTAATCATCCCCATATACTGATTGGCTTCATCACTGTCTCCTCTCCACCATTAAGCTGGTGTGTGGTGGGCGTTCTGGCCCAATATGGATGCTGCACATTGGTGGTGGTTGAGGATATCCCCCCTTCCATGTAAAGCGCTTTGAGTACCCAGAAAAGCGCTATATAAATGTAACAAATTATTATTATTATTATTATTATTAAAATGTAGATGCAGAATATAACACTTTAAAATATGGACACAATTTAAGTTCATCTACAGTGTTTAGAGAAAACAGACAGAAAAAAAGTTTTACAATATGGTTACCATTTAAAATGTTCCTCTTATTGAATTTTTGTTAGCCTATTTGTTGTTGCATGTGTTGTAGTTCCATTTGTAATATGTTGTAGAGTTCATTAAGATATCTGATATTCAACTTTCATAAAATTTCATGTCAACACAACATGTTCTAGTTGTTTTGAACTTTACACATGCATTGAGTGAACTGATGAGTATTACTCATCATTGCCCATCTATGTGCTTTTGGGTCTGTTAAATATGCTGTGGTATATGTTTGTGTGATGTGTTAATAAATCATGTGTTTTTAAGATCCAGGATCATTTTTGATAAATTAGGGATGGGTCACATTACCTGAAAAGAAATTTGTCTGGAGTGCATGATCTCAAAATGTTTATTGGTATATACCTTGCAAATAACACATATCAACTGTATTCAAAATGAAATATTAAAGTCGGACCTTAAAGTTAACAAAAGTAATAAAAAGAAATAAACATCTAGATACTGTATCTATCTAAATGACAAGTGTCCCACCTTACCTGCATTCAATCTACTAAAAGGGGATTTTAACATCGATGCCATAGAAGAATCATTCCCTCAGAAATTTGGACTTCTGCCTTCAAATACAAGTACAGTTTTTTCAGTACTTTTAACAACTTTCCTAAACTCTTAACGCACCAACACACCTACAACACACAATTGGCAAAACAGTTTATTTCATGCTCAAAATCACACACTGTAAACTAAACTCCAACACTAATTTTCTAAATACAATAATACACTATGCCTACCAGAACACTGCAAACATGTCTCCAAATCAAATCATTTTTCAAAACACTAACATATGTAACATAGCTGTCCAACAGGAAGATTTAGTCAATCATAGCACAATGTCATAAAAACACTAACATCAGATGGAATTACAGAAACTGCATTATTGTATACGTGTCAGGTCTGCCCTTATACAACAGACAGTATATTGTATTGATCATAGATTGTGTTTTGCACTGCAGTTTCTTTTGAAGCCTCTCTACATTTTTGTTTTGTTGGGTTTACTGTAGGTCTTTTGCTGCAGAAATTCAATAAAAAAAGACCCATCTCAGAGTGCTTTATAGAATGTACGGTTACAGTATACCATATGGTCATGCGATTGAAAGAAACTTAACACCTGAGTGTGTTTCCTAGATGGGAATCAGCTGTGATTTATATTATTGCATAATTGTTTCTCAGTAACAATAGGATAAAATACAGGGGGTATATTTGGGTTTCAATTCACAATATAAACAGCTGTTTACCTTGACTTTAGCCTGTAAGGTTCAGAACATGGTGTTATCTGTTCTGACACACATTGTTTAAAGCATCGGTAAATTTGGCAGTAAAAATCCATTGTTTTGGTCTTGTTTGAGCTTGTGTGTAAAAGAAGTTCAAGCATTTTAAATTTGTCTTAATTGTATGCATTTTGTGTTAAAGCAACAAGAAATGTGTTAATAGTATAGGTTACATAGACAGATGTAGTGCTAACTGTGTTAAGAGTTTTGGAAAATTGTTAAAAGTATTGAAAAATCTGTCATAGCAATCGTAAAAAAAAACTATAGCAGTACTTCTTTTAATAAACACAAAACACTGGAGAACACATTGTGCAATGCAAGACAAAGAACTGAATAAACTGAGTGCTATATATAAACAGGCAAACAAAGGGAGCTAAATGAAACACAGGTGAACTTAATTAGTGACTAACAGACTATCATGGTTAACTTGTAGCTCAACATGAGTTCCTATAAGAACAGTCAAAAGGAACATTCTCTCAACCCCAGGTCAGGACTGCACACGGATTAAGTGTTGTAGTATTTTTGTGACTGCAATATTCAGGCTCCACACGGATTGAGGACAACTTTTCAGCTGTACGGTAGTGCACCTTTGCTGTTTTAGGCTGGTTTTGTTTTTGTTTTCTCCATTCCATTTTCTCCATCAACTGACTTGATTTAGTACAACTAAAAAAGTTTAAGCAAAAGTATAGATATTGTCTTTTATTTTACCTGTCCTTGTGAAAAATATCAGACATCAACTTTATATTTAATATTAAATAACATGTAGGCATTATTATTATTATTATTATTTATTATTATTATTATTATTATTGTACTTTCAAGATACTACAGGTACACATCCAATACCAATAAGCTAATTTTTTATTTTATTATTTTCACAAGGGTACATAGCAATTAAAAAATTATAGAGTTTTCTAGACAGCAACATGGTGTCGGCCCACGTCTGGTACACCTGGATTACACGCGGCCCAGATGTGGGCCGGATCTGGTTGCTGTCTGGGTTCTTTTATGGTTTTCCGTTGCAAACTAATCTGGTTGTGCTATTTTTACCTAATGCAACTTCCATTCTCAAAGCTCCCTGCAACAAAGCTTTGACCTTTTATCAAAAATATTCCGTTCTTAAACCAAATGGCATGATTTCACTGAATCCACTTTTCATTGTAGGCTTTAAAGATCAACATGGAGAAAATCATCCTAATATTCCCTCTGATATTGCTGGTGCTGCATATACAAGGAGGAGAGTTCCACAAGGAGGAGTGTTTGCCTGCCGAAGCTCCACAGCCGGAAGTCGTGGAGTTCGACAACACCATCTATGCCACTTGTGAAGTAACTCCCAGCCCCAATTTGCCACGTAACCAGCCAAAGATCTTTGGGCAAATCCTCTTCAAGCAGGTCTTCCCCAATGGAGATTTAGAAGTGAAAATCAACCTCCGTGGTTTGCCTGCCATCGATCGTCAAGAGCGTGCCATGCACATCCATCAGTATGGAGACCTCAGTCAAGGCTGCATCACTGTTGGTCCTCATTATAATCCAAACGGCGTTGACCACCCTCATCATCCTGGAGACCTGGGCAACTTTGCTTCTGAGAAAGGAGTTATAAGGCAGTTCCTGACGCTTCCAGACGCCAAGCTCTTTGGGCCTTATTCCATTCTGGGACGTGCGGTGGCGGTTCATGAGAAGGAGGATGATCTGGGAATGGGTTCAGATGAGGAGAGTAAACTCAGTGGGAATGCTGGACCGATAATTGCTCTCGGTGTGATTGGTATTACTACTCCAAGTCTGTGGCAGAAGACTGAAGTGCCCCCCAAGAAACCATGTGGAGGAAGGCACTGAGAGTCAAAGATGAGGGAGTCGGATATGGTGGAAGGGCAGATTCAAATGGGATAATCATGATTTTCCTTGTGTATTCTTTGTATGTGTCCTACATTAAAGTATATTTCAGAACCTGAACATTCCCATGTTTTTTTTCTTGGTCTTTTCAGAGGCTTTTTGGCCAAAGCTTCCAATAGTAAATGCACTCTTAAAAATAAATGTAGGGTGAATGCAGGCAAAGTGGGCCGTTTAGTTTGATTTACTGTGCTCAATGGGTTAACACTTTCAGAGCATGACAATGGTCTTTAATTATAGATGCACTATTTCTTTAAATGATACAATGGTTTAGGTTGATGCAATATGGCACTGGAGGGTGTGGCTAGATCTCAAGGGAGGACACCTTTATTGTTCAAGGTAGACATAACCTCTGACATAAGATTTTATTTTTGAAATTATAAGGTTTCTCACTAAATGTCAACAAATGGGTATATTAATCTGACAGTTTGTTACTACAGTTAACCGGGAATCAAAATGCAAAAAAATGTCTTGGTTTTCTTGTAAGGTGTTTAAAGCTAAAGTATGTAAGATTTTTGTAATAAAATTACCAAAAATCACTTGCAAAGTGTGATATATTTCCTGCAGTTGTGTACTTCCAGTATCCCAAAATTTCCCAAAGATTTTTAGTTTCAGAGAGATTCCAATTTTAAATCAAAGCTGCAAGCAGCTTTTATCGGGGTTCAAACATTTAAAGCCTTTAAGCACAAATGCATAAAAAGACATTAAGTTTTATTTGGCAACCATTTAACCACTGACGTCATACATGGAAAAGACCATTTCCAGCCAATTTAACATAGGAAATATATGGTTTTCAAAGCTTTTTTTAACAGTTATAGCGCCACCTATGGTCCGATCTCCATAAAATTTTACATGCTTGTTTACAATGTTATTTCACATATGCTCGCCAATTTTCATTAAGTTCTGAGTTTTTGTTTAGGATTTATAGGCTTTCGAGTGAATTTTGCCACGCCCATTTTCTAAATGACCGTGTTATAACCGTCCAAATGCAAAAGTTTTAGCACTTTGTGCTTTAACCCCTAATAATGGCTCGTCCATGTTCACTTGTCGCCTGTCAATGACATAATATCCGCGTTATCCCTGGTTTCCGCTCGTACTGCCATAGTAACCATGGCGACAACTGCGTTACGTCTAGCGGCACGCTCATGGAGTTGTTTCATTCAAACATTATGGACCATGGCAAGCAGACTTTGGGACAAAAGGAGAACTAAAACGAGGATCAATATCGGCGTGGTGTTTTCAAGATGCCGCAAACTTTGACTTGACAGAGACGTCTTGCATGTACTTTATTAGACAGTTGAGCAAATGTTCAAAACCCGCATGGTGTTATCTGTTCTGACACACATTGTTAAAGCACACTTTTACACTGAATGTTTGCTGCTTCAATCCAGATGAGTACGTTGTTAGGCTATTGACTGTATGTAGGGTGACCACCCGTCCCGCATTGCGTTGTACTGCACAGCATTTTCACCCCTTGTCCTGCACGTCGCATATTGAGAAAATGTCCCGCATTTTCATCAGTCTGTCGGTTTTTAATAATCATATTAAGAAAACGTGCATGCTTTCTTTTGCCTTTTTAAGAAAGCATTTTCTTTATTATTTTTGCGGCATAGTTTTTCACCTATATTTAACAGCGCTTCCTCAGAAGTAGGCTACAAATACAACCGCCTTCTTTTAAATCCTATCCAATGGTTGAAAGTAAAGGAGTAAACACGGTCACTAGTACGTTTTGACGGCTGTCAATCAAAATGTGGAGCGGTGATTCGTTCCATGTGTTCCCTGTCAGAAAACAAATGGATAATTCGATTTTAATTGGACTTGGTCAGAACTGTTTCAAAAATAGTTATCTGCATGATGCTGCTGCCTTTGGGCTCAGTGATGTTGAATTTAAATGACATGTCAAATTAAGACATGTAATGTTACATTGTGATATAATGGTGTTTTCTGGAAGGGACTAAAGAACAAAGCATTTTTATCAGCTGAAAGGCAGAATACAAATGTTTTTTTTTTTTTTTATGAAGTTAGATAAGCATTAAATAACAGTTTCAGGTTATGTTTTAGTGTTGGTAACATGTCCAACATTGTCCCACACAAACGTATAATCGTCCCACATTTGGTTTGTTTGATGTGGTCACCCTACTGTATAGGGTAAATTTAGCATAGGGTGAACTTTTTGAATCTTGCTCCTGACAAATAACCCAAATTACAAAAAAGACTAAAACTAATAAAAACTAAACTAAAACTAAGCATTTTCAAAAAATAAAAACTAAACTAGCAAACCCACTTTAAAAACTAATTAAAGCCCATGTTGCAGTTTTTTTATTTTTTTTATTAATATAACCTTGTATGAAAATACCATATGAAAAGTAAATGCAGGATTAAAAATAGTTTTGCAAGACATAAGGGCACAAATTTAATAGAAATCGTGACTGTTTCCTTGACCGTGTTGAAAAAACGCTTTTTTTCACCATCGCGTCATATGGCATCACCTGAGGTAGTCGTTTGGCTCTGCGTTCGCTCAGTGCAGAGATAGGTTGGTATTCAGTTGGAGCGGTCATGATTCAGTGTGTTTTCTGTGCTTATTGTATTTCAATGAATCATCGTCGTGGTAAATGATTGTGAATTATGGCCTGTCAGGACATCGAGTCCACAGGTTTCCGAATAAGAAAAAGGACGGTGCAATCTTCCGTGCTAGTGTGCGTTTTGTGCCGGGTAAGAGACGGGACTTCACTTCTGCTTCTGCTTTGAAAAACGCGGTAGTGTGTAGCGTTCACTATAGACCGAATGATTATAATCCCGGCGATATGTGCACACTGTCCCGGCTCCTTCATCGGGTCGCCCGGTCCGCCGTCGGCATGTGGTTCGGCCGCCAGTGGGAAACATGACGCTCACGGATCCGTCAGAGATCACTTATTGTACATCTGTTTTACAAAATGTGCCTTGTCTTAATTTAATTCATTAACATATCCTACATAAACTTGTAATGTGATGCATTTATGTGTTTGTTATTACTCTGCAGCCGACACTATTATTATTATTATTATTATTATTATTAATAATATTATGTTCTATAATTCATTTTCAATCTGTACAAACCGACTTTAATGTTTGTGTTGGGTGTTTCTACATATAAAGTTGTTATACAGTAAGACAGTTGTGATTGTGATCATTTTTTTTATTCATTGTCACCAAATGGGTCAATTCAAAGCCTTTATAAAGTCCCTCTTCCTCTGGAAACTGTCTCCTAATGGCTGACACACACAACACATGCAAGTATGGGTCTAAGTACTAGCTTTGCTATTGCCTGATACATGATGATGATAATCTGTACAGTATTGTGATCTGAGCATAGTGTTACTGTTATACATATCGTCGGCTAACGTGAATACATCTATAAGCTAACACTGTTCTCTCGGCCTGTTCTCCTCACACCACAACTCACCGTTGTTCTGTCTAACCCTGGCCTGTCCAGCTCACTTGGTTTCATATCAGGCTCATAATTATATATGATATCATCATATATATCAATTATATATGAATTATATATATATCATACGAGTAAACATTTAGGCTACAATTCCCCCAGCTTTCTGAGCTGTCATTGCGATCCATTGCTTTCCTATTTGCTAGTTGATTTACTTTGACCGCTCTACCTCATGTTACGTCACTTCAGGTTCGGCGGTTTAAGCGATTTTCAAATGCGGAAGTAAAAATTTCTCACAAAAACGACTCCAGAAGCCTAAATAGTGTTTTATAAGTATATGTTTATATTTAAATCTAGTTCCTACATTATTTTTCTATACATTGGCTTACTGGGTACTCTAACCTGCAACATAGACTTTAAAACTAAACTGAATTTGAAAACAAAAAGTCAAAACGAAATAAAAATAAAAACTATAATAACCCTGACATAGACGGATGTAGTGCTAACTAACCGTGTTAAGAGTTTTGGAAAATTGTTAAAAGTATTGAAAAATCTGTCATAGCAATCGTAAAAAAAAAAACTATAGCAGTACTTCTTTTAATAAACACAAAACACTGGAGAACACATTGTGCAATGCAAGACAAAGAACTGAATAAACTGAGTGCTATATTTAAACAGGCAAACAAAGGGAGCTAAATGAAACACAGGTGAACTTAATTAGTGACTAACAGACTATCATGGTTAACTTGTAGCTCAACATGAGTTCCTATAAGAGCAGCCAAAAGGAACATTCTCTCAACCCCAGGTCAGGACTGCACACGGATTAAGTGTTGTAGTATTTTTGTGACTGCAATATTCAGGCTCCACACGGATTGAGGACAACTTTTCAGCTGTACGGTAGTGCACCTTTGCTGTTTTAGGCTGGTTTTGTTTTTGTTTTCTCCATTCCATTTTCTCCATCAACTGACTTGATTTAGTACAACTAAAAAATGTTTAAGCAAAAGTATAGATATTATCTTTTATTTTACCTGTCCTTGTGAAAAATATCAGACATCAACTGTATATTTAATATTAAATAACATGTAGGCATTATTATTATTATTTATTATTTATTATTATTATAATTATTATTGTACTTTCAAGATACTACAGGTACACATCCAATACCAATAAGCTAATTTTTTATTTTATTATTTTCACAAGGGTACATAGCAATTAAAAAATTATAGAGTTTTCTAGACAGCAACATGGTGTCGGCCCACGTCTGGTACACCTGGATTACACACGGCCCAGATGTGGGCCGGATCTGGTTGCTGTCTGGGTTCTTTTATGGTTTTCCGTTGCAAACTAATCTGGTTGTGCTATTTTTACCTAATGCAACTTCCATTCTCAAAGCTCCCTGCAACAAAGCTTTGACCTTTTATCAAAAATATTCCGTTCTTAAACCAAATGGCATGATTTCACTGAATCCACTTTTCATTGTAGGCTTTAAAGATCAACATGGAGAAAATCATCCTAATATTCCCTCTGATATTGCTGGTGCTGCATATACAAGGAGGAGAGTTCCACAAGGAGGAGTGTTTGCCTGCCGAAGCTCCACAGCCGGAAGTCGTGGAGTTCGACAACACCATCTATGCCACTTGTGAAGTAACTCCCAGCCCCAATTTGCCACGTAACCAGCCAAAGATCTTTGGGCAAATCCTCTTCAAGCAGGTCTTCCCCAATGGAGATTTAGAAGTGAAAATCAACCTCCGTGGTTTGCCTGCCATCGATCGTCAAGAGCGTGCCATGCACATCCATCAGTATGGAGACCTCAGTCAAAGCAGCATCACTGTTGGTCCTCATTATAATCCAAACGGCGTTGACCACCCTCATCATCCTGGAGACCTGGGCAACTTTGCTTCCGAGAAAGGAGTTATAAGGCAGTTCCTGACGCTTCCAGACGCCAAGCTCTTTGGGCCTTATTCCATTCTGGGACGTGCGGTGGCGGTTCATGAGAAGGAGGATGATCTGGGAATGGGTTCAGATGAGGAGAGTAAACTCAGTGGGAATGCTGGACCGATAATTGCTCTCGGTGTGATTGGTATTACTACTCCAAGTCTGTGGCAGAAGACTGAAGTACCCCCCAAGAAACCATGTGGAGGAAGGCACTGAGAGTCAAAGATGAGGGAGTCGGATATGGTGGAAGGGCAGATTCAAATGGGATAATCATGATTTTCCTTGTGTATTCTTTGTATGTGTCCTACATTAAAGTATATTTCAGAACCTGAACATTCCCATGTTTTTTTTCTTGGTCTTTTCAGAGGCTTTTTGGCCAAAGCTTCCAATAGTAAATGCACTCTTAAAAATAAATGTAGGGTGAATGCAGGCAAAGTGGGCCGTTTAGTTTGATTTACTGTGCTCAATGGGTTAACACTTTCTGAGCATGACAATGGTCTTTAATTATAGATGCACTATTTCTTTAAATGATACAATGGTTTAGGTTGATGCAATATGACACTGGAGGGTGTGGCTAGATCTCAAGGGAGGACACCTTTATTGTTCAAGGTAGACATAACCTCTGACATAAGATTTTATTTTTGAAATTATAAGGTTTCTCACTAAATGTCAACAAATGGGTATATTATTCTGACAGTTTGTTACTACAGTTAACCGGGAATCAAAATGCAAAAAAATGTCTTGGTTTTCTTGTAAGGTGTTTAAAGCTAAAGTATGTAAGATTTTTGTAATAAAATTACCAAAAATCACTTGCAAAGTGTGACATATTTCCTGCAGTTGTGTACTTCCAGTATCCCAAAATTTCCCAAAGATTTTTAGTTTCAGAGAGATTCCAATTTTAAATCAAAGCTGCAAGCAGCTTTTATCGGGGTTCAAACATTTAAAGCCTTTAAGCACAAATGCATAAAAAGACATTAAGTTTTATTTGGCAACCATTTAACCACTGACGTCATACATGGAAAAGACCATTTCCAGCCAATTTAACATAGGAAATATATGGTTTTCAAAGCTTTTTTTAACAGTTATAGCGCCACCTATGGTCCGATCTCCATAAAATTTTACATGCTTGTTTACAATGTTATTTCACATATGCTCGCCAATTTTCATTAAGTTCTGAGTTTTTGTTTAGGATTTATAGGCTTTCGAGTGAATTTTGCCACGCCCATTTTCTAAATGACCGTGTTATAACCGTCCAAATGCAAAAGTTTTAGCACTTTGTGCTTTAACCCCTAATAATGGCTCGTCCATGTTCACTTGTCGCCTGTCAATGACATAATATCCGCGTTATCCCTGGTTTCCGCTCGTACTGCCATAGTAACCATGGCGACAACTGCGTTACGTCTAGCGGCACGCTCATGGAGTTGTTTCATTCAAACATTATGGACCATGGCAAGCAGACTTTGGGACAAAAGGAGAACTAAAACGAGGATCAATATCGGCGTGGTGTTTTCAAGATGCCGCAAACTTTGACTTGACAGAGACGTCTTGCATGTACTTTATTAGACAGTTGAGCAAATGTTCAAAACCCGCATGGTGTTATCTGTTCTGACACACATTGTTAAAGCACACTTTTACACAGAATGTTTGCTGCTTCAATCCAGATGAGTACGTTGTTAGGCTATTGACTGTATGTAGGGTGACCACCCGTCCCGCATTGCGTTGTACTGCACAGCATTTTCACCCCTTGTCCTGCACGTCGCATATTGAGAAAATGTCCCGCATTTTCATCAGTCTGTCGGTTTTTAATAATCATATTAAGAAAACGTGCATGCTTTCTTTTGCCTTTTTAAGAAAGCATTTTCTTTATTATTTTTGCGGCGTAGTTTTTCACCTATATTTAACAGCGCTTCCTCAGAAGTAGGCTACAAATACAACCGCCTTCTTTTAAATCCTATCCAATGGTTGAAAGTAAAGGAGTAAACACGGTCACTAGTACGTTTTGACGGCTGTCAATCAAAATGTGGAGCGGTGATTCGTTCCATGTGTTCCCTGTCAGAAAACAAATGGATAATTCGATTTTAATTGGACTTGTTCAGAACTGTTTCAAAAATAGTTATCTGCATGATGCTGCTGCCTTTGGGCTCAGTGATGTTGAATTTAAATGACATGTCAAATTAAGACATGTAATGTTACATTGTGATATAATGGTGTTTTCTGGAAGGGACTAAAGAACAAAGCATTTTTATCAGCTGAAAGGCAGAATACAAATGTTTTTTTTTTATTAAGTTAGATAAGCATTAAATAACCGTTTCAGGTTATGTTTTAGTGTTGGTAACATGTCCAACATTGTCCCACACAAACGTATAATCGTCCCACATTTGGTTTGTTTGATGTGGTCACCCTACTGTATAGGGTAAATTTAGCATAGGGTGAACTTTTTGAATCTTACTCCTGACAAATAACCCATATTACAAAAAAAGACTAAAACTAACACTAAAACTAATAAAAACTAAACTAAAACTAAGCATTTTCAAAAAATAAAAAATAAAAAATAAACTAGCAAACCCACTTTAAAAACTAATTAAAGCCCATGTTGCAGGTTTTTTTTTTTTTTGGTATTAATATAACCTTGTATGAAAATACCATATGAAAAGTAAATGCAGGATTAAAAATAGTTTTGCAAGACATAAGGGCACAAATTTAATAGAAAACGTGACTGTTTCCTTGACCGTGTTGAAAAATCCTTTTTTCAAAAATCCACTTTTTTTCACCATCGCGTCATATGGCATCACCTGAGGTAGTCGTTTGGATCTGCGTTCGCTCAGTGCAGAGATAGGTTGGTATTCAGTTGGAGCGGTCATGATTCAGTGTGTTTTCTGTGCTTATTGTATTTCAATTAATCATCGTCGTGGTAAATGATTGTGAATTATGGCCTGTCAGGACATCGAGTCCACAGGTTTCCGAATAAGAAAAAGGACGGTGCAATCTTCCGTGCCAGTGTGCGTTTTGTGCCGGGTAAGAGACGGGACTTCACTTCTGCTTCTGCTTTGAAAAACGCGGTAGTGTGTAGCGTTCACTATAGACCGAATGATTATAATCCCGGCAATATGTGCACACTGTCCCGGCTCCATCGGGTCGCCCGGTCCGCCGTCGGCATGTGGTTCGGCCGCCAGTGGGAAACATGACGCTCACAGATCCGTCAGAGATCACTTATTGTACATCTGCTTTACAAAATGTGCCTTGTCTTAATTTAATTCATTAACATATCCTACATAAACTTGTTGTCACATGCCTGTCCTGTCTTGTGCTACACATGGGTGTTTTGTTATTTATTAAGTTATGTTTTCCCCCTCGTGGGTTTTGTTTTATGTTTAGTATTTCTTTTATAATAAATATCAATTATCCTGCACATGAGTCCTCACACCTTTTTGCATTCACACAACCGTGACAGAACGAACCGACCATCTGAGGACTCAGCAGAAGAAATGGGCATCTTCCTTTTCCCATCTCCCTGCCCCTCCGCTCAACAAGTGGACCAACGTGGCAAACTCCTTTCCCTTCAACAAGGCAATGCCAGCATAAAGGAGTTTGCTCACCAGTTTGTGGTTGTAGCGGAGGGGCTCAACATCAGCGACGCAGAGCTCAAGGACATTTTTAACACCAGCCTTAATATGCCTGTGCCTGCCTGGGAGATGGGAATGCTGGGGATATTGTCATTCTGGCAGTTTGTGGGGTACATTTACCATCACGGATGGGAGGGTGGTCTTCCACCCCTTGGCCCACCTCCCATTTACCTCACAAACTCCCAAGTCCCCAGTCCTCCGATGACCCCTTCGGGGAGAGGGAGGAGGAAGACATGCTCCAGCCCATCTGCCACCTATCCTGAGGTGGAGGAAGGGGCGACAGAGGACCCGACTCCGGTGGTCCCGAGACGGAGGAGGAGAAGGAAGACCTCCTCCATGACTGTTCCGGTGGTCCCTGTTCCGGTGGTCCCGAGTCCGGTGGCTCCTAACACGGAGACCATCCCGGAGGTGACTGCCGTCCCTGACACACTGCCCAGGCGTCTTGCTCTGCCCGCGCCGCCCAGGCGTCATGCTCTACAGGCCCCGCCCGAGCTGCTCGCACTGCCTGCACCACCCCAGCGATCCGTCACGTCTGCCCAGCCAGAGACTGTTCACGTCACGTCTGCCCAGCCAGAGACTGTTCACGTCACGTCTGCCCAGCCAGAAACTGTTCACGTCACGTCTGCCCAGCCAGAGACTGTTCACGTCACGTCTGCCCAGCCAGAGACTGTTCACGTCACGTCTGCCCAGCCAGAGACTGTTCACGTCACGTCTGCCCAGCCAGAGACTGTTCACATCACGTCTGCCGAGCCTGTGTCTTCGGACAAGATGGCTGTCACAGAGACTGTTCACGTCACGTCTGCCGGGCCTGTGTCTTCGGACAAGATGGCCGCCACAGAGCCTGTTCACGTCACGCCTTCCGAGCCTGTGTCTTCGGACAAGATGGCCGCCGCCGAGCCTGTTCACGTCACGTTTGCCGAACCTGTGTCTTCGGACAAGATGGTCGCCGCCGAGCCTGTTCACGTCACACCTGCCGAGCCTGTGTCTTCGGACAAGATGGCCGCCGCCGAGCCTGTCCACGTCACGCCTGCTGAGCCTGTGTCTCCTGACAAGATGGCCGCCGTCGAGCCTGTGTCTGTTCCTGAGCCTGAGCCGGTGGTGTCTGTTCCTGAGCTTGAGCCGGTGGTGTCTGTTCCTGAGCCTGAGCCGGTGGTGTCTGTTCCTGAGCCGGTGGTGTCTGTTCCTGAGCCTGAGCCGTGGCTGCCAGTGGTGTCTGTTCCAGTTCCTGAGCCGGTGGTGTCTGTTCCAGTTCCTGAGCTGGTGGTGTCTGTTCCTGAACCTGAGCCGGTGGTGTCTGTTCCAGTACCTGAGCCGGTGGTGTCTGTTCCAGTTCCTGAGCCGGTGGTGTCTGTTCCAGTTCCTGAGCCGGTGGTGTCTGTTCCTGAACCTGAGCGGTGGGATCTGTTCATGAGCTGGTGGTGTCTGTTCCAGTTCCTGAGCCGGTATCTGTTCCTGTGCCCTGGCCCCCCGAGGGGTCGTCTCCGCCCTGGCCCCCCGAGGGGTCGTCTCCGCCGTGGCCGCCCGAGGGGTCTTCTCCGCCGTGGCCGCCCGAGGGGTCTTCTCCGCCGTGGCCGCCCGAGGGGTCTTCTCCGCCGTGGCCGCCCGAGGGGTCTTCTCCGCCCGATGGACTGTTTGCTCTGCCGTGGCCGCCCGAGGGGTCGTCTCCGCCCGATGGACTGTTTGCTCTGCCGTGGCCGCCCGAGGGGTCGTCTCCGCCCGATGGACTGTTTGCTCTGCCGTGGCCGCCCGAGGGGTTGTCTCCATGTTAGGAGCCACCGGACTCTGGACCACCGGAACAGGGACCACCGGAACAGGGACCACCGGAACAGGGACCACCGGAACAGTCATGGAGGAGGTCTTCCTTCTCCTCCTCCGTCTCGGGACCACCGGAGTCGGGTCCTCTGTCGCCCCTTCCTCCACCTCAGGATAGGTGGCAGATGGGCTGGAGCATGTCTTCCTCCTCCCTCTCCCCGGAGGGGTCATCGGAGGACTGGGGACTTGGGAGTTTGTGAGGTAAATGGGAGGTGGGCCAAGGGGTGGAATAACTCAAACAATAATCAGATAACAAGGGGGAGGGATCAGACAATGACATGAGCACATGGCCCAAAATAACAAAACACCCATGTGTCACACAAGACAGGACAGGCATGTGACACTTGTAATGTAATGCATTTATGTGTTTGTTATTAGTCTGCAGCCGACACTATTATTATTATTATTATAAATATAATATATTATGTTCTATAATTCATTTTCAATCTGTACAAACCGACTTTAATGTTTGTGTTGGCTGTTTCTACATATAAAGTTGTTATACAGTAAGACAGTTGTGATTGTGATCATTTTTTTTATTCATTGTCACCAAATGGGTCAATTCAAAGCCTTTATAAAGTCGATCTTCCTCTGGAAACTGTCTCCTAATGGCTGACACACACAACACATGCAAGTATGGGTCTAAGTACTAGCTTTGCTATTGCCTGATACATGATGATGATAATCTGTACAGTATTGTGATCTGAGCATAGTGTTACTGTTATACATATCGTCGGCTAACGTGAATACATCTATAAGCTAACACTGTTCTCTCGGCCTGTTCTCCTCACACCACAACTCACCGTTGTTCTGTCTAACCCTGGCCTGTCCAGCTCACTTGGTTTCATATCAGGCTCATAATTATATATGATATCATCATATATATCAATTATATATGAATTATATTAGGGGTGTAACGGTACACAAAAATCACGGTTCGGTACGTACCTCGGTTTTAAAGTCACGGTTCGGTTTATTTTCGGTACAGTAAGGGAAAGGAATGCAAACATTAAACTGCAGGTTGTTTATTACTATAAACTTTTTTTAACAAGTTGTTTACACTTTTTTAAACACTTTAATAAAATATAATAAAATAGATATAAAATAAAAAAAGAATAAGAAATAAAATACTGCTGCAAAGTTCTCCACTAAATAAAATACTCTCAGTCTCAAACCAATATACCAATACCAACAAATATATTAATGTATTATTATTTTTCAATAATCAATCAACATAATCAATTTAAGATTTTTTTTTTCCACTTTTTTAATAATTATCAAAATAAAATATAGTCCAAAGCTATAGTACAAAGCTATAGTACAAAGCTATTATTACCAGAGCATGTGATCAGAGCAGGTCATTTTACCATTGTTGCCACCATGACTATACCAGCTCAGCAAACAGAAATCTAAGTTACTACTGAGAAATTTCTCCTTATTTGAGCGGACTTTGCTTTTCCAGTGCGTGATCGGTACATGATTGGAGTGTTTGGGCCGTTAACGACAGAGCAGAACGCGCAGCGCAAACACGGACTCGAACATTGAGCAGAGAGCGCAGCGGGTCGTCGACACACACACACACACATGCCCCACGGAACGGAGAGTGCGGCGGCGCACACGAAGCGGAAAAGCTTTTTTCCGCCCTGCAGTCTATTTCATTGTTACAGTGACGACGGGTAAAACACGGGTAAAACCAGAGAATGTCTAATAGGAAAAAACATTAGAATCAGCTGCAGGGCGGGATTTGCGCTGAACGCGGAGACTTCCGCCACTTAATATGTTCGTGTGGAAACACGAAAATGTACCTATGTTCCCACACAAAATATTGCATTCAGTCATTCGGTACACACGTGCACCGAACCGAAAGCCCTGTACCGAAACGGTTCGGTACGAATACACGTACCATTACACCCCTAAATTATATATATATCATACGAGTAAACATTTAGGCTACAATTCCCCCAGCTTTCTGAGCTGTCATTGCGATCCATTGCTTTCCTATTTGCTAGTTGATTTACTTTGACCGCTCTACCTCATGTTACGTCACTTCAGGTTTGGCGGTTTAAGCGATTTTCAAATGCGGAAGTAAAAATTTCTCACAAAAACGACTCCAGAAGCCTAAATAGCGTTTTATAAGTATATGTTTATATTTAAATCTAGTTCCAACATTATTTTTCTATACATTGGCTTACTGGGTACTCTAACCTGCAACATAGACTTTAGTTCACCCAAAAATGAAAATTCTGTCAGTAATTACTCACCCTCATGTTGTTCCAACCATGTAAGTCTTTCGTTCATCTTCGGAACACAAATTAAGATATTTTTGATGAAATCTGACAGAATTCTGACTCTTCCATAGGCTTCCAGTGTGACCGAAACTCACCGGCCCAGAATAGTTATTAAAAACATCGTTAAAATAGTCCAAGTGACTCCAGTGGCTCAATCTTAAGTATATCAAGCGACGAGAATACTTTTTGTGCGCAAAAACAAACAAAAATACCGACTTTATTCCACTATTCAATTCCTTCTCTCTGGGCCTCGTAGTGTTTTTGCGTAGCGCGTCTGTGTTACACGTCACCACGTAGGCTCACAATTGGCCGAAGAAGGTCATGTGTGTGTTGCGTGATGACGTGCAACACAGACGCGCTACGCAAAAACACTACGAGGCCCAGAGAGAAGGAATTGAATAGTGGAATAAAGTCGGTATTTTTGTTTGTTTTTGCGCACAAAAAGTATTCTCGTCGCTTGATATACTTAAGATTGAGCCACTGGAGTCACTTGGACTATTTTAACGATGTTTTAATAACTATTCTGGGCCGGTGAGTTTCGGTCACACTGGAAGCCTATGGAAGAGTCAGAATTCTGTCAGATTTCATCAAAAATATCTTAATTTGTGTTCCGAAGATGAACGAAAGACTTACATGGTTGGAACAACATGACGGTGAGTAATTACTGACAGAATTTTCATTTTTGGGTGAACTAACCCTTTAACAGGTTAAAACTAAACTGAATTTGAAAACAAAAAGTCAAAACGAAATAAAAATAAAAACTAATGAAAAATGCAAAACTATAATAACCCTAACATAGACGGATGTAGTGCTAACTGTGTTAAGAGTTTTGGAAAATTGTTAAAAGTATTGAAAAATCTGTCATAGCAATCGTAAAAAAAAACTATAGCAGTACTTCTTTTAATAAACACAAAACACTGGAGAACACATTGTGCAATGCAAGACAAAGAACTGAATAAACTGAGTGCTATATATAAACAGGCAAACAAAGGGAGCTAAATGAAACACAGGTGAACTTAATTAGTGACTAACTGACTATCATGGTTAACTTGTAGCTCAACATGAGTTCCTATAAGAGCAGCCAAAAGGAACATTCTCTCAACCCCAGGTCAGGACTGCACACGGATTAAGTGTTGTAGTATTTTTGTGACTGCAATATTCAGGCTCCACACGGATTGAGGACAACTTTTCAGCTGTACGGTAGTGCACCTTTGTTGTTTTAGGCTTGTTTTGTTTTTGTTTTCTCCATTCCATTTTCTCCATCAACTGACTTGATTTAGTACAACTAAAAAAGTTTAAGCAAAAGTATAGATTTTGTCTTTTATTTTACCTGTCCTTGTGAAAAATATCAGACATCAACTTTATATCTAATATTGAATAACATGTAGGCTACAACAGATCAAATTAAGTGTACTTTAAAGCACAACAAAAAGATTTTCAAAACATAATGTACTTTAAAGTAAAACTCTTAGTTTGGCATTACTTTTTTTTTAAAGTGTACATGTACTTAATGTCACTCCTGCCAGCAGAAGCCCTATCATGACCACCAGAGGGCACTTCTCCCTAGACCTTTTCCATTTCCATAAACCTTTGCCTGGACTCATTTTAGTGTGATTACATCCACCTGTATGTCATTGGTTTGTATTATAGGAACTTTGGCTGGCAGGTGTGACGCTTATGGAAGTGTACGTGTGTACACTTAAGTGGCTTTTTATAATTCATCAGTGCTATTATCTGCAAGTTATTATTATTATTATTATTATTATTATTATTATACTTTCAAGATACTACAGGTACACATCCAATACCAATAAGCTAATTTTTAATTTTATTATTTTCACAAGGGTACATAGCAATTCAAAAATTATAGAGTTTTCTAGACCGCAACATGGTGTCGGCCCACATCTGGTACACATGGATTACACACGGCCCAGATGTGGGCTGGATCTGGTTGCTGTCTGGGTTCTTGTATGGTTTTTCCATTGCAAACTAATCTGGTTGTGCTATTTTTACCTAATGCAACTTCCATTCTCAAAGCTCCCTGCAACAAAGCTTTGACCTTTTATCAAAAATATTACGTTCTTAAACCAAATGGCATGATTTCACTGAATCCACTTTTCATTGTAGGCTTTAAAGATCAACATGGAGAAAATCATCCTAATGTTCCCTCTGATATTGCTGGTGCTGCATATACAAGGAGGAGAGTTCCACAAGGAGGAGTGTTTGCCTGCCGAAGCTCCACAGCCGGAAGTCGTGGAGTTCGACAACACCATCTATGCCACTTGTGAAGTAACTCCCAGCCCCAATTTGCCACGTAACCAGCCAAAGATCTTCGGGCAAATCCTCTTCAAGCAGGTCTTCCCCAATGGAGATTTAGAAGTGAAAATCAACCTCCGTGGTTTGCCTGCCATCGATCGTCAAGAGCGTGCCATGCACATCCATCAGTATGGGGACCTCAGTCAAGGCTGCATCACTGTTGGTCCTCATTATAATCCAAACGGCGTTGACCACCCTCATCATCCTGGAGACCTGGGCAACTTTGCTTCCGAGAAAGGAGTTATAAGGCAGTTCCTGACGCTTCCAGACGCCAAGCTCTTTGGGCCTTATTCCATTCTGGGACGTGCGGTGGCGGTTCATGAGAAGGAGGATGATCTGGGAATGGGTTCAGATGAGGAGAGTAAACTCAGTGGGAATGCTGGACCGATAATTGCTCTCGGTGTGATTGGTATTACTACTCCAAGTCTGTGGCAGAAGACTGAAGTGCCCCCCAAGAAACCATGTGGAGGAAGGCACTGAGAGTCAACGATGAGGGAGTCGGATATGGTGGAAGGGCAGATTCAAATGGGATAATCATGATTTTCCTTGTGTATTCTTTGTATGTGTCCTACATTAAAGTATATTTCAGAACCTGAACATTCCCATGTTTTTTTTCTTGGTCATTTCAGAGGCTTTTTGGCCAAAGCTTCCAATAGTAAATGCACTCTTAAAAATAAATGTAGGGTGAATGCAGGCAAAGTGGGCTGTTTAGTTTGATTTACTGTGCTCAATGGGTTAACACTTTCAGAGAATGACAATGGCCTTTAATTAAAGATACACTATTTCTTTAAATGATACAATGGTTTAGGTTGATGCAATATGACACTGGAGGGTGTGGCTAGATCTCAAGGGAGGACACCTTTATTGTTCAAGGTAGACATAACCTCTGACGTAAGATTTTATTTTCGAAATTATAAGGTTTCTCGCTAAATGTCAACAAATGGGTATATTATTCTGACAGTTTACTACAGTTAACAGGGACTCAAAATGCAAAAAAATGTCTTGGTTTTCTTGTAAGGTGTTTAAAGCTAGAATATGTATGATTTTTGTAATAAAATAACCAAAAATCACTTGCAAAGTGTGATATATTTCCTGCAGTTGTGTACTTCCAGTATCCCAAAAGTTCCCAAAGATTTTTAATTTCAGAGAAATTCCAATTTTAAATCAAAGCTGCAAGCAGCATTTATCGGGGTTCAAGCATTTAAGGCCTTTAAGCACAAATGCATAAAAAGACTAAGTTTTATTTGACAACCATTTAACCACTGACGTCATACATGGAAAAGACCATTTCCAGCCAATTTAACATAGGAAATATATGGTTTTCAAAGCTTTTTTAACAGTTATAGTGCCACCTATGGTCCGATCTCCATAAAATTGTGCATGCTTGTTTACAATGTTATTTCACATATGTTTACCAATTTTCATTAAGTTCTGAGTTTTTGTTTAGGATTTACAGGCTTTCGAGTGAATTTTGCCACGCCCATTTTCTAAATGACCGTGTTATAGCTGTCCAAATGCAAAAGTTTTAGCACTTCGTGCTTTAACCCGTAATAATGACTCGTCCATGTTCACTTGTCGCCTGTCAATGACATAATATCCGCGTTATCCCTGGTTTCTGCTCGTACTGCCATAGTAACCATGGCGACAACTGCGTTACGTCTAGCGGCACGTTCATGGAGTTGTTTCATTCAAACATTATGGACCATGGCAAGCAGACTTTGGGACAAAAGGAGAACTAAAACGAGGATCAATATCGGCGTGGTGTTTTGGAGATGCCACAAACTTCGACTTGACAGAGACGTCTTGCATGTACTTTATTAGACAGCTGAGCAAATGTACATAAAACTAATCAATGTCATATAGCTCAACATGATGAAACGTTAGAATATGATCAGTATGTTATTCTAATGTTCATCTAGCTTACTGCTAGTCTCATACAGACAAACAAACGCATAGAATAACATTATAACTTTCAACACACTCAAATGCAGTTTAGTGTGATAGTTTAGACCAAGTGAAACAGCTCTGCGTTACCTCACAAGTTTAATTCACCAAATAACTGACTTGTTAACCCTTTTCCACCAAGGCAGTGCTGGTGCTGGTTCAGAGCTAGAGCCTAGTTTCAAATGGGTTCTTTGTTTTTCGACACCCAGAGCACCAGCTCTGAACCAGGAAAAGTGGTTCTTAAGTAGCACCAAAACATTGCTGGTCTAGAAGTAAGAACCGCTTGCGTCAGGGACTGGGGACGGGGTTACCGTGACCAACAAGACGAACAGAAACTTGTGACCGCCATATCTCAAATAGCAGCTAATCGAGCTAATAACAGCTTGATTGTAATCTCCGTCTATGCAAGTTATGGTCGAGCTGCACGAACACGTTGGATTCGCCGTGTTTGGATGCCGATGTCGGGTCGCAAAGCCATGAGCATCAATAGTAACGCAACGAACTCCATTGTTGATGGAAGGCTTGTTCGAGATGCATCAGAGCGGCACGGACCGATCGGAGCTGCGGGAGTGTTTGGAGAGCATACGAGTCCTTGTGCTTTTGGATTGCTTTCGCCGTGCTTTGATGTCATGAGCCGATCGGTCTGCGAGAAGCCGAACCATCTCGAACAAGCCTGGTGTGTTTGTGTTTGGCGCTGCCACGCTAGCATTGCTGGGCAACATGAGATGTATACAGTGACCTTGTGTTTGGCAAACCGGATCTTAGAGAGCTCGTCAGACGAACCAACTCCGGACTGGCAATACTGTAGCTCTGGCTCTGAACTGGCACCTGGTTCATGCTGGTGGAAAAGGGGTATTTGTGAGTATTAATTCAACACTTGCGGGTAGATCAGTAGAATGAAATGTCCTTATTCCTTTATATCCGCAGGACTCGCATGTGGCGCTGATATCTGTCTCTCATTGGCAATGACGACAAGTTCCATAATTCCGCTTATGCGTCATCAACCTACACCTTTGTTATTGTAAGAGGTTAGCAAGCCTGGTTAGTACCTGGATGGGAGACCTCCTGAGAAAACCAGGTTGCTGCTGGAAGAGGTGTTAGTGAGGCCAGCAGGGGGTGCTCACCCGTGGTCTATGTGGGTCCTAGCGCCCCAGTGTAGTGATCGGGACACTATACTGTCAAAGAGCACCATCCTTCCAATGAGACGTTAAACCGAGGTCCTGACTCTCTGTGGTCATTAAAAGTCCTAGGATGTCCTTCGAAAAAGAGTAGGGGTGTAACCCCGGCATCCTGGCCAAATTCGCCCCTTGGCCTCTGTCCATCACGGCCTCCTAATCATCCCCATATACTGATTGGCTTCATCACTGTCTCCTCTCCACCATTAAGCTGGTGTGTGGTGGGCGTTCTGGCCCAATATGGATGCTGCACATTGGTGGTGGTTGAGGATATCCCCCCTTCCATGTAAAGCTCTTTGAGTACCCAGAAAAGCGCTATATAAATGTAACGAATTATTATTATTATTATTAAAATGTAGATGCAGAATATAACGCTTTCAAATATGGACACAATTTAAGTTCATCTTGTAGAGTTCATTAAGATATCTGATATTCAACTTTCATAAAATTTCATGTCAACACAACATGTTCTAGTTGTTTTGAACTTCACACATGCATTGAGTGAACTGATGAGTATTACTCATCATAGCCCATCTATGTGCTTTTGGGTCTGTTGAATATGCTGTGGAATATGTTTGTGTGATGTGTTAATAAATCATGTGTTTTTAAGATCCAGGATCATTTTTGATAAATTAGGGATGGGTCACATTACCTGAAAAGAAATTTGTCTGGAGTGCATGATCTCAAAATTTTTATTGGTATATACCTTGCAAATAACACATATCAACTGTATTCAAAATGAAATATTAAAGTCGGACCTTAAAGTTAACAAAAGTAATAAAAAGAAATAAACATCTAGGTACTGTATCTATGTAAATGACAAGTGTCCCACCTTACCTGCATTCAATCTACTAAAAGGGGATTTTAACATCGATGCCATAGAAGAATCATTCCCTCAGAAATTTGTACTTCTGCCTTCAAAGACAAGTACAGTTTTTTCAGTACTTTTAACAACTTTCCTAAACTCTTAACGCACCAACACACCTACTACACACAATTGGCAAAACAGTTTATTTCATGCTCAAAATCACACACTGTAAACTAAACTCCAACACTAATTTTCTAAATACAATAATACACTATGCCTACCAGAACACTGCAAACATGTCTCAAAATCAAATCATTTTTTAAAACACTAACATATGTAACATAGCTGTCCAACAGGAAGATTTAGTCAATCATAGCACAATGTCATAAAAACACTAACATCAGATGGAATTACAGAAACTGCATTATTGTATACGTGTCAGGTCTGCCCTTATACAACAGACAGTATATTGTATTGATCATAGTTTGTGTTTTGCACTGCAGTTTCTTTTGAAGCCTCTCTACATTTTTGTTTTGTTGGGTTTACTGTAGGTCTTTTGCTGCTTCAATAAAAAAGACCCATCTCAGAGTGCTTTATAGAATGTACGGTTACAGTATACCATATGGTCATGCCATTGAAAGAAACTTAACACCTGAGTGTGTTTCCTAGATGGGAATCAGCTGTGATTTATATTATTGCATAATTGTTTCTCAGTAACAATAGGATAAAATACAGGGGGTATATTTGGGTTTCAATTCACAATATAAACAGCTGTTTACCTTGACTTTAGCCTGTAAGGTTCAGAACATGGTGTTATCTGTTCTGACACACATTGTTTAAAGCATCGGTAAATTTGGCAGTAAAAATCCATTGTTTTGGTCTTGTTTGAGCTTGTGTGTAAAAGAAGTTCAAGCATTTTAAATTTGTGTTAATTGTATGTATTTTGTGTTAAAGCAACGAGAAATGTGTTAATAGTATAGGTTACATAGACGGATGTAGTGCTAACTAACCGTGTTAAGAGTTTTGGAAAATTGTTAAAAGTATTGAAAAATCTGTCATAGCAATCGTAAAAAAAAACTATAGCAGTACTTCTTTTAATAAACACAAAACACTGGAGAACACATTGTGCAATGCAAGACAAAGAACTGAATAAACTGAGTGCTATATATAAACAGGCAAACAAAGGGAGCTAAATGAAACACAGGTGAACTTAATTAGTGACTAACTGACTATCATGGTTAACTTGTAGCTCAACATGAGTTCCTATAAGAGCAACCAAAAGGAACATTCTCTCAACCCCAGGTCAGGACTGCACACGGATTAAGCGTTGTAGTATTTTTGTGACTGCAATATTCAGGCTCCACACGGATTGAGGACAACTTTTCAGCTGTACGGTAGTGCACCTTTGCTGTTTTAGGCTGGTTTTGTTTTTTCCATTCCATTTTCTCCATCAAATGACTTGATTTAGTACAACTTAAAAAGTTTAAGCTAAAGTATAGATATTGTCTTTTATTTTACCTGTCCTTGTGAAAAATATCAGACATCAACTTTATATTTAATATTAAATAACATGTAGGCATTATTATTATTATTATTATTTATTATTATTATTATTATTATTATTATTATTGTACTTTCAAGATACTACAGGTACACATCCAATACCAATAAGCTAATTTTTTATTTTATTATTTTCACAAGGGTACATAGCAATTAAATTATAGAGTTTTCTAGACAGCAACATGGTGTCGGCCCACGTCTGGTACACCTGGATTACACGCGGCCCAGATGTGGGCCGGATCTGGTTGCTGTCTGGGTTCTTTTATGGTTTTCCGTTGCAAACTAATCTGGTTGTGCTATTTTTACCTAATGCAACTTCCATTCTCAAAGCTCCCTGCAACAAAGCTTTGACCTTTTATCAAAAATATTCCGTTCTTAAACCAAATGGCATGATTTCACTGAATCCACTTTTCATTGTAGGCTTTAAAGATCAACATGGAGAAAATCATCCTAATATTCCCTCTGATATTGCTGGTGCTGCATATACAAGGAGGAGAGTTCCACACGGAGGAGTGTTTGCCTGCCGAAGCTCCACAGCCGGAAGTCGTGGAGTTCGACAACACCATCTATGCCACTTGTGAAGTAACTCCCAGCCCCAATTTGCCACGTAACCAGCCAAAGATCTTTGGGCAAATCCTCTTCAAGCAGGTCTTCCCCAATGGAGATTTAGAAGTGAAAATCAACCTCCGTGGTTTGCCTGCCATCGATCGTCAAGAGCGTGCCATGCACATCCATCAGTATGGAGACCTCAGTCAAGGCAGCATCACTGTTGGTCCTCATTATAATCCAAACGGCGTTGACCACCCTCATCATCCTGGAGACCTGGGCAACTTTGCTTCTGAGAAAGGAGTTATAAGGCAGTTCCTGACGCTTCCAGATGCCAAGCTCTTTGGGCCTTATTCCATTCTGGGACGTGCGGTGGCGGTTCATGAGAAGGAGGATGATCTGGGAATGGGTTCAGATGAGGAGAGTAAACTCAGTGGGAATGCTGGACCGATAATTGCTCTCGGTGTGATTGGTATTACTACTCCAAGTCTGTGGCAGAAGACTGAAGTGCCCCCCAAGAAACCATGTGGAGGAAGGCACTGAGAGTCAAAGATGAGGGAGTCGGATATGGTGGAAGGGCAGATTCAAATGGGATAATCATGATTTTCCTTGTGTATTCTTTGTATGTGTCCTACATTAAAGTATATTTCAGAACCTGAACATTCCCATGTTTTTTTTCTTGGTCTTTTCAGAGGCTTTTTGGCCAAAGCTTCCAATAGTAAATGCACTCTTAAAAATAAATGTAGGGTGAATGCAGGCAAAGTGGGCCGTTTAGTTTGATTTACTGTGCTCAATGGGTTAACACTTTCAGAGCATGACAATGGTCTTTAATTATAGATGCACTATTTCTTTAAATGATACAATGGTTTAGGTTGATGCAATATGGCACTGGAGGGTGTGGCTAGATCTCAAGGGAGGACACCTTTATTGTTCAAGGTAGACATAACCTCTGACATAAGATTTTATTTTTGAAATTATAAGGTTTCTCACTAAATGTCAACAAATGGGTATATTATTCTGACAGTTTGTTACTACAGTTAACCGGGAATCAAAATGCAAAAAAATGTCTTGGTTTTCTTGTAAGGTGTTTAAAGCTAAAGTATGTAAGATTTTTGTAATAAAATTACCAAAAATCACTTGCAAAGTGTGACATATTTCCTGCAGTTGTGTACTTCCAGTATCCCAAAATTTCCCAAAGATTTTTAGTTTCAGAGAGATTCCAATTTTAAATCAAAGCTGCAAGCAGCTTTTATCGGGGTTCAAACATTTAAAGCCTTTAAGCACAAATGCATAAAAAGACATTAACCCTGTAAGACCCACGGTTGCAAATTTACAACATCACTTTTAACAATTCAGAAAAAATGCCTGCAAATGTTTTTTTCTCTCAAAACCACATTTACATAGTTAATGGGTCCTATTGTTTGTCCTCACAATGCTATTGGATAGAAGAAGTGTTTATAGGTTCGGTCATCTGGCTATGAACTCACTCTACCTGCAAACTTCCCGCTGAGCTCATCTCCTTTTTTTGCATGACTGGATTTGTCAGGATTAAAGTAAGTAAAATTGCTTAAATATTTTTTTGGGTGTTTATTTCAATGTCTAGAACATGTACATATTTAGTTATTTTGGAAAACTTTCATCAAATTTGATTTAGAGCTTGTTATGTCTATGTTGTAATTCTACAACGTTGGGTCAGAGTGGTAGTCAAAATAGCCTGTGCACCTTACACATTACATAAGGACACTGCACTTTTCAAATGATCACAAATTGAAAAAAAAAAAAAAATGTAGTAGAAATGTAGTGATTCATTGTAACTAAGCTCTAAATGTGTTTTTCTGTTAATTGTTTTACTTAGTTTAGCTTAGACCATTATTAAACACGTGAATAAATTGTATGGGATATTTGGAACTTCAGCATCTATAGCAGTATTTGAAACTCCCTGTATCTTTGTAGTTTTTTGTTTGTTTTTTAACTTCTAAATGATCCTGAGCCATTTTTTCTCAGTGTTGCCCAAGCAGCAGTTAGTAGCATTAGGAGATAGAAAAACAGATTCTGAATGTTCTGGAATTCTTGGGAATTTCTGTTGCATTGTCCGGACAGGTGCAAATGGTCTTGAATGTGAACCTGTAAGTGCTCTGGGGGGATGCATGTGTTCCTTTAGTATGATAAGTAGAGAGCATAATAGGCTGCAATAGACAGTATTGTTTGAATGTAGTAAAATGTTGATTATCACTTCATTGAAATTATAATACTTATGGGCATGCTAATGGAAATGTTGATTATCACTTCATTGAAATTATAATACTTATGGGCATGCTAATGGGAATACTTAGATTTCTACCCACATGGTCTACCACCCTGTCTATTCTTTCAGTTTATCTACTACAATGTAAGACCCATATGTATTATTCACATATTTAACTTCATTATTTTTTACTTTTTCCATTTCAGAATGCCACCAGCGCAGAAAGGTCTTTTATGATGGATACACAAACACACTGTGTAGCAAGTGCAATGTTCGCCTGTGCTTAACAGATGAAAAAAAAACTGTTTTAGGGACTATCACTGCAAGTGAACACAGACTGCCTTCAAACCACAGTTTTTTTTTTTTTTTTACGAAAAGTTTTGTAAATATTTTTTTTCCAATATTTTTTATTAATAAATGCTTATTCATAAAACTATGATTGTTGTGTGGTTATTACTCATGATATATACTGTTATGGGGCTAAGTAAGCAATCAACCCTGCAAATGAATGCTTAAATGTTCTGTATATCTGTTCAGACAAAGTGAGTACAAACACAGAAGTTCTGCTCCCAACAATGGCCAACGTTGCAAATTTACAACATTTTCCTAAAAACTTACTAAAACGTAAAAAATCGGAAAACGCTTTCATTTCTACATCAGAGGCCTCCTAAAACAATATCTGGGAGGTCAAAAAAATTTTTGCTCATTTTTTTTCTATATTTGGGTATTACAGGGTTAAGTTTTATTTGGCAACCATTTAACCACTGACGTCATACATGGAAAAGACCATTTCCAGCCAATTTAACATAGGAAATATATGGTTTTCAAAGCTTTTTTTAACAGTTATAGCGCCACCTATGGTCCGATCTCCATAAAATTTTACATGCTTGTTTACAATGTTATTTCACATATGCTCGCCAATTTTCATTAAGTTCTGAGTTTTTGTTTAGGATTTATAGGCTTTCGAGTGAATTTTGCCACGCCCATTTTCTAAATGACCGTGTTATAACCGTCCAAATGCAAAAGTTTTAGCACTTTGTGCTTTAACCCCTAATAATGGCTCGTCCATGTTCACTTGTCGCCTGTCAATGACATAATATCCGCGTTATCCCTGGTTTCCGCTCGTACTGCCATAGTAACCATGGCGACAACTGCGTTACGTCTAGCGGCACGCTCATGGAGTTGTTTCATTCAAACATTATGGACCATGGCAAGCAGACTTTGGGACAAAAGGAGAACTAAAACGAGGATCAATATCGGCGTGGTGTTTTCAAGATGCCGCAAACTTCGACTTGACAGAGACGTCTTGCATGTACTTTATTAGACAGTTGAGCAAATGTTCAAAACCCGCATGGTGTTATCTGTTCTGACACACATTGTTAAAGCACACTTTTACACTGAATGTTTGCTGCTTCAATCCAGATGAGTACGTTGTTAGGCTATTTACTGTATGTAGGGTGACCACCCGTCCCGCATTGCGTTGTACTGCACAGCATTTTCACCCCTTGTCCTGCACGTCGCATATTGAGAAAATGTCCCGCATTTTCATCAGTCTGTCGGTTTTTAATAATCATATTAAGAAAACGTGCATGCTTTCTTTTGCCTTTTTAAGAAAGCATTTTCTTTATTATTTTTGCGGCATAGTTTTTCACCTATATTTAACAGCGCTTCCTCAGAAGTAGGCTACAAATACAACCGCCTTCTTTTAAATCCTATCCAATGGTTGAAAGTAAAGGAGTAAACACGGTCACTAGTACGTTTTGACGGCTGTCAATCAAAATGTGGAGCGGTGATTCGTTCCATGTGTTCCCTGTCAGAAAACAAATGGATAATTCGATTTTAATTGGACTTGGTCAGAACTGTTTCAAAAATAGTTATCTGCATGATGCTGCTGCCTTTGGGCTCAGTGATGTTGAATTTAAATGACATGTCAAATTAAGACATGTAATGTTACATTGTGATATAATGGTGTTTTCTGGAAGGGACTAAAGAACAAAGCATTTTTATCAGCTGAAAGGCAGAATACAAATGTTTTTTTTTTTTTTTATGAAGTTAGATAAGCATTAAATAACAGTTTCAGGTTATGTTTTAGTGTTGGTAACATGTCCAACATTGTCCCACACAAACGTATAATCGTCCCACATTTGGTTTGTTTGATGTGGTCACCCTACTGTATAGGGTAAATTTAGCATAGGGTGAACTTTTTGAATCTTACTCCTGACAAATAACCCAAATTACAAAAAAAGACTAAAACTAATAAAAACTCAACTAAAACTAAGCATTTTCAAAAAATAAAAACTAAACTAGCAAACCCACTTTAAAAACTAATTAAAGCCCATGTTGCAGTTTTTTTATTTTTTTTATCAATATAACCTTGTATGAAAATACCATATGAAAAGTAAATGCAGGATTAAAAATAGTTTTGCAAGACATAAGGGCACAAATTTAATAGAAATCGTGACTGTTTCCTTGACCGTGTTGAAAAAACGCTTTTTTTCACCATCGCGTCATATGGCATCACCTGAGGTAGTCGTTTGGCTCTGCGTTCGCTCAGTGCAGAGATAGGTTGGTATTCAGTTGGAGCGGTCATGATTCAGTGTGTTTTCTGTGCTTTTTGTATTTCAATGAATCATCGTCGTGATAAATGATTGTGAATTATGGCCTGTCAGGACATCGAGTCCACAGGTTTCCGAATAAGAAAAAGGACGGTGCAATCTTCCGTGCTAGTGTGCGTTTTGTGCCGGGTAAGAGACGGGACTTCACTTCTGCTTCTGCTTTGAAAAACGCGGTAGTGTGTAGCGTTCACTATAGACCGAATGATTATAATCCCGGCGATATGTGCACACTGTCCCGGCTCCTTCATTGGGTCGCCCGGTCCGCCGTCGGCATGTGGTTCGGCCGCCAGTGGGAAACATGACGCTCACGGATCCGTCAGAGATCACTTATTGTACATCTGTTTTACAAAATGTGCCTTGTCTTAATTTAATTCATTAACATATCCTACATAAACTTGTAATGTGATGCATTTATGTGTTTGTTATTAGTCTGCAGCCGACACTATTATTATTATTATTATTATTATTATTAATAATATTATGTTCTATAATTCATTTTCAATCTGTACAAACCGACTTTAATGTTTGTGTTGGGTGTTTCTACATATAAAGTTGTTATACAGTAAGACAGTTGTGATTGTGATCATTTTTTTTATTCATTGTCACCAAATGGGTCAATTCAAAGCCTTTATAAAGTCCCTCTTCCTCTGGAAACTGCCTCCTAATGGCTGACACACACAACACATGCAGGTATGGGTCTAAGTACTAGCTTTGCTATTGCCTGATACATGATGATGATAATCTGTACAGTATTGTGATCTGCGCATAGTGTTACTGTTATACATATCGTCGGCTAACGTGAATACATCTATAAGCTAACACTGTTCTCTCGGCCTGTTCTCCTCACACCACAACTCACCGTTGTTCTGTCTAACCCTGGCCTGTCCAGCTCACTTGGTTTCATATCAGGCTCATAATTATATATGATATCATCATATATATCAATTATATATGAATTATATATATATCATACGAGTAAACATTTAGGCTACAATTCCCCCAGCTTTCTGAGCTGTCATTGCGATCCATTGCTTTCCTATTTGCTAGTTGATTTACTTTGACCGCTCTACCTCATGTTACGTCACTTCAGGGCGGTTTAAGTGATTTTCAAATGCGGAAGTAAAAATTTCTCACAAAAACGACTCCAGAAGCCTAAATAGTGTTTTATAAGTATATGTTTATATTTAAATCTAGTTCCTACATTATTTTTCTATACATTGGCTTACTGGGTACTCTAACCTGCAACATAGACTTTAAAACTAAACTGAATTTGAAAACAAAAAGTCAAAACGAAATAAAAATAAAAACTATAATAACCCTGACATAGACGGATGTAGTGCTAACTAACCGTGTTAAGAGTTTTGGAAAATTGTTAAAAGTATTGAAAAATCTGTCATAGCAATCGTAAAAAAAAAAACTATAGCAGTACTTCTTTTAATAAACACAAAACACTGGAGAACACATTGTGCAATGCAAGACAAAGAACTGAATAAACTGAGTGCTATATTTAAACAGGCAAACAAAGGGAGCTAAATGAAACACAGGTGAACTTAATTAGTGACTAACAGACTATCATGGTTAACTTGTAGCTCAACATGAGTTCCTATAAGAGCAGCCAAAAGGAACATTCTCTCAACCCCAGGTCAGGACTGCACACGGATTAAGTGTTGTAGTATTTTTGTGACTGCAATATTCAGGCTCCACACGGATTGAGGACAACTTTTCAGCTGTACGGTAGTGCACCTTTGCTGTTTTAGGCTGGTTTTGTTTTTGTTTTCTCCATTCCATTTTCTCCATCAACTGACTTGATTTAGTACAACTAAAAAATGTTTAAGCAAAAGTATAGATATTATCTTTTATTTTACCTGTCCTTGTGAAAAATATCAGACATCAACTGTATATTTAATATTGAATAACATGTAGGCTACAACAGATCAAATTAAGTGTACTTTAAAGCACAACAAAAAGATTTTCAAAACATAATGTACTTTAAAGTAAAACTCTTAGTTTGGCATTACTTTTTTTTTTAAAAGTGTACATGTACTTAATGTCACTCCTGCCAGCAGAAGCCCTATCATGACCACCAGAGGGCACTTCTCCCTAGACCTTTTCCATTTCCATAAACCTTTGCCTGGACTCATTTTAGTGTGATTACATCCACCTGTATGTCATTGGTTTGTATCATAGGAACTTTGGCTGGCAGGTGTGACGCTTATGAAAGTGTGTGTACACTTAAGTGGCTTTTTATAATTCATCCGTGTTATCTGCAAGTTTTATTTATTTTTATTTATTATTATTATTATTATTATTATTATTATTATTATTATTAGTGTAATTTCAAGATACTACAGGTACACATCCAATACCAATAAGCAAATTTTTTATTTTATTATTTTCACAAGGCTACATAGCAATTCAAAAATTATAGTTTTCTAGACAGCAACATGGTGTCGGCCCACGTCTGGTACACCTGGATTACACACGGCCCAGATGTGGGCCGGGTCTGGTTGCTGTCTGGGTTCTTGTATGGTTTTTCCATTGCAAACTAATCTGGTTGTGCTATGCAACTTGTGTACCTAATGCAACTTCCATTCTCAAAGCTCCCTGCAACAAAGCTTTGACCTTTTATCAAAAATATTACTTTCTTAAACCAATGGCATAATTTCACTGAATCCACTTTTCATTGTAGGCTTTAAAGATCAACATGGAGAAAATCATCCTAATATTCCCTCTGATATTGCTGGTGCTGCATATACAAGGAGGAGAGTTCCACAAGGAGGAGTGTTTGCCTGCCGAAGCTCCACAGCCGGAAGTCGTGGAGTTCGACAACACCATCTATGCCACTTGTGAAGTAACTCCCAGCCCCAATTTGCCACGTAACCAGCCAAAGATCTTTGGGCAAATCCTCTTCAAGCAGGTCTTCCCCAATGGAGATTTAGAAGTGAAAATCAACCTCCGTGGTTTGCCTGCCATCGATCGTCAAGAGCGTGCCATGCACATCCATCAGTATGGAGACCTCAGTCAAGGCAGCATCACTGTTGGTCCTCATTATAATCCAAACGGCGTTGACCACCCTCATCATCCTGGAGACCTGGGCAACTTTGCTTCCGAGAAAGGAGTTATAAGGCAGTTCCTGACGCTTCCAGACGCCAAGCTCTTTGGGCCTTATTCCATTCTGGGACGTGCGGTGGCGGTTCATGAGAAGGAGGATGATCTGGGAATGGGTTCAGATGAGGAGAGTAAACTCAGTGGGAATGCTGGACCGATAATTGCTCTCGGTGTGATTGGTATTACTACTCCAAGTCTGTGGCAGAAGACTGAAGTGCCCCCCAAGAAACCATGTGGAGGAAGGCACTGAGAGTCAAAGATGAGGGAGTCGGATATGGTGGAAGGGCAGATTCAAATGGGATAATCATGATTTTCCTTGTGTATTCTTTGTATGTGTCCTACATTAAAGTATATTTCAGAACCTGAACATTCCCATGTTTTTTTTTCTTGGTCTTTTCAGAGGCTTTTTGGCCAAAGCTTCCAATAGTAAATGCACTCTTAAAAATAAATGTAGGGTGAATGCAGGCAAAGTGGGCCGTTTAGTTTGATTTACTGTGCTCAATGGGTTAACACTTTCAGAGCATGACAATGGCCTTTAATTAAAGATACACTATTTCTTTAAATAATACAATGGTTTAGGTTGATGCAATGTGACATTGGAGGGTGTGGCTAGATCTCAAGGGAGGACACCTTTATTGTTCAAGGTAGACATAACCTCTGACATAAGATTTTATTTTTGAAATTATAAGGTTTCTCGCTAAATGTCAACAAATGGGTATATTATTCTGACAGTTTGTTAGTACAGTTAACAGGGAATCAAAATGCAAAAAAATGTCTAGGTTTCCTTGTAAGGTGTTTAAAGCTAGAATATGTAAGATTTTTGTAATAAAATAACCAAAAATCACTTGCAAAGTGTGATATATTTCCTGCAGTTGTGTACTTCCAGTATCCCAAAAGTTCCCAAAGTGTGATATATTTCCTGCAGTTGTGTACTTCCAGTATCCCAAAAGTTCCCAAAGTGTGATATATTTCCTGCAGTTGTGTACTTCCAGTATCCCAAAAGTTCCCAAAGATTCTTAATTTCAGAGAAATTCCCATTTTAAATCAAAGCTGCAAGCAGCATTTATCGGGGTTCAAGCATTTAAGGTTTTTAAGCACAAATGCATAAAAAGACATTAAGTTTTATTTGGCAACCATTTAACCACTGACGTCATACATGGAAAAGACCATTTCCAGCCAATTTAACATAGGAAATATATGGTTTTCAAAGCTTTTTTAACAGTTATAGCACCACCTATGGTCCGATCTCCATAAAATTGTGCATGCTTGTTTACAATGTTATTTCACATATGCTCGCCAATTTTCATTAAGTTCTGAGTTTTTGTTTAGGATTTATAGGCTTTCGAGTGAATTTTGCCACGCCCATTTTCTAAATGACCGTGTTATAACCGTCCAAATGCAAAAGTTTTAGCACTTCGTGCTTTAACCCCTAATAATGACTCGTCCATGTTCACTTGTTGCCTGTCAATGACATAATATCCGCGTTATCCCTGGTTTCTGCTCGTACTGCCATAGTAACCATGGCGACAACTGCGTTACGTCTAGCGGCACGCTCATGGAGTTGTTTCATTCAAACATTATGGACCATGGCAAGCAGACTTTGGGACAAAAGGAGAACTAAAACGAGGATCAATATCGGCGTGGTGTTTTCAAGATGCCGCAAACTTTGACTTGACAGAGACGTCTTGCATGTACTTTATTAGACAGTTGAGCAAATGTTCAAAACCCGCATGGTGTTATCTGTTCTGACAGACATTGTTAAAGCACACTTTTGTCACAGGCAGGGGGGGGGCGGGCGCTATCCGCCCCTCCCTAAATTGCATACCACCCTGAGGAGCAAGACCGTATTCCCACAAAGTCAGAACAGGACACAGAATAGCTTCAAACGTTTTTATATTTATTAACTGATTAAAAGAGTCTTTGAAGAGAGCAATTACTCCCAGGAGGAATCAACCAGCAGTTCCTCGTTCTCTACTCGGACACAGCTTTGGCAGGTTCTTCAAGCTTTAGCGGATTCTTCACTGGACTCAGACAGAAAGTAGAGGATACGTATAACTCACAGCATTAGCAGGTTCTTCACTGGACTCAGACAGAGAGTGGAGGGTACATATGACTCATAGCTTTAGCAGGTTCTTCACTGGACTCAGACAGAGAGTGTAGAATACGTACAACTCACAGCATTAGCAGGTTCTTCACTGGACTCAGACAGAGAGTGGAGGACACATATGACTCACAGCTTTAGCAGGTTCCTCACCGGACTCAGACAGAGAGTGGAGGGTACATATAACTCACAGCATTAGCAGGTTCTTCACTAGGTCACAGGAGGCTGTTTATCTGGAACTGTAGATGCAGACCAAATGATCCGAAACCGTCAAAGCACTCGTGCACACACATCAACCTTCCCAATGTGAACACTCTAAGAACAGGACACTTCAAATCAGCAAACTCACTGTGACCAAGGCAATTGAACTGTGTCCAAGCAAACATCTCCTTGAAGTTGGGCTGGGCTGGTTAGCTGCTGTGTTGAGAGAAGAAAAGCAGTACAACAGTAGGGTAGTAGAGCGGCAGAACAGTAGAGCAGTAAGGCAGACAGACTGAGGGAATCCCTCTTTGTTCCAACTGGCAGAGAAAACAGGATATATGAGCAAAGCTCACCATAGCGTACAGGTCAGGGGAGTCACAGACAGACGCACATCCCATCACATTGAACCACGAAGCAGGCACACACGCCTCTCAACCCGACAATCGGGGCCGTGTCCACGTGACAGCGGCAGCCGCAGTGATCGCGTCAGTTTCGCGTTACAAACGCGCTCGATCAAATCGTAGGCCCTTCCTGGGCGCCGGTCTCTCCCTCACCTCCGCCGCGTTCTCTCCCCGCATCTGCTGCACTCGTCTGCCCGAGCGCCCCTTCCTGGGCGCCGGTCTCTCCCTCACCTCCGCCGCGTTCTCTCCCCGCCTCTGCTGCGCCTTGAACTGTCGGCCACAATGAACATATAAAGCACTCCCGCCACACATGCGGGCCAATCGCCAGCATAGAATCTTCCTGCCGAACACCTGAAGCTGATTTATCTATTAGATCGCTAGATTGTCACTGTTTACATCCAGGCACAGGAAACAGCTATTTTGCTGGGTGTTACATTAAAAACACTCCTCGAGGGAAACCCTTTCCCTGGCGTGTGCGTTCCTCCCCCACTGAACATAGTCACCCCGTGACACTTTTACACAGAATGTTTGCTGCTTAAATCCAGATGAGTACGTTGTTAGGCTATTGACTGTATGTAGGGTGACCACCCGTCCCGCATTGCGTTGTACTGCACAGCATTTTCACCCCTTGTCCTGCACGTCGCATATTGAGTAAATGTCCCGCATTTTCATCAGTCTGTCGGTTTTTAATAATCATATTAAGAAAACGTGCATGCTTTCTTTTGCCTTTTTAAGAAAGCATTTTCTTTATTATTTTTGCGGCATAGTTTTTCACCTATATTTAACAGCGCTTCCTCAGAAGTAGGCTACAAATACAACCGCCTTCTTTTGAATCCTATCCAATGGTTGAAAGTAAAGGAGTAAACACGGTCACTAGTACGTTTTGACGGCTGTCAATCAAAATGTGGAGCGGTGATTCGTTCCATGTGTTCCCTGTCAGAAAACAAATGGATAATTCGATTTTAATTGGACTTGGTCAGAACTGTTTCAAAAATAGTTATCTGCATGATGCTGCTGCCTTTGGGCTCAGTGATGTTGAATTTAAATGACATGTCAAATTAAGACATGTAATGTTACATTGTGATATAATGGTGTTTTCTGGAAGGGACTAAAGAACAAAGCATTTTTATCAGCTGAAAGGCAGAATACAAATGTTTTTTTAATAAGTTAGATAAGCATTAAAGGTGCCATGTGTCATGTCTGGCAAAAAAAAAAAATCCAGTCATACTCCACATTCCATACCAGATAGGGGCAGTATACCTCCAGAAAGTGAATTGGTCTACTCTAGAGTAACAAACGAGAAACGGCATAGTCTCTATGCTCCACCCCTACCTACTTAGCTGCACATATACAAGTTAAAAAAGTCAAGTCAAGTCAAGTCAACTTTATTTATATAGCGCCTTTCACAATACAGATTGTATCAAAGCAGCTTCACAGTATTAAATAAAATAGTACATCAGTGTTTGTTTCTGGTGTAAAACATCCACGTTTGGTAATGCAGATCAATAGCACTGTTGAATCGATTAATCAATTTAAGTATCCCCAACTGAGCAAGCCAAAGGCAACAGTGGCAAGGAACCGAAAAACTCCATCAGGTGACCTAATGGAGAAAAAAAAAAACCTTGGGAGAACCCAGGCTCAGTCGGGGGCCAGTTCTCCTCTGGCGTTTATGAAGTAGAGACCGGATTTAACTGTAAGATTAAAATATTATATGAATGCCTGGCTGAAGAGATGCGTCTTTAATCTAGTTTTAAACTGGGAGAGCGAATCTGAGCAACGAACAGTATCAGGAAGGCTATTCCAGAGTTTTGGAGCTAAATGTGAAAATGATCTCCCTCCTTTGGTGGATCTGGATATCCTAGGTATGACCAAAAGCCTCGAATTTAGTGATCTTAAAGAGCGCGATGGATTATAGGGCGATAGAAGATCCGTTAAATAAACTGGAGCTAAGCCGTTTAGGGCTTTATAAGTCAGTAGCAATACCTTGTAATTAATACGGAACTTTATAGGTAACCAATGTAGTGATGATAAAATTGGTGTTATATGGTCAAACTTTCTTGATCTAGTAAGAACTCTAGCGGCGGCATTTTGGACTAACTGTAGCTTGTTTATTGAGGATGCAGGACAACCAGCGAATAAAGCATTACAGTAATCTAGTCTCGAGGTCATGAATGCATGAACTAACTTTTCTGCATCAGAAACTGATAGCATGTTACGTAACTTAGCAATATTTCTAAGGTGAAAAAAGGCTGTTTTTGTAACATATGAAATATGATTTTCAAAAAACAAGTTACAATCTAATATAACACCCAGGTCTTTTACTGTAGAGGATAAAGTAACAGGACACCCTACTATGTTAAAGTTGTATTGTGAGAGGTTTTGCGGGTGGTTTTTTGAACCGATAAGTATTACCTCTGTCTTATCTGGATTTAATAAAAGAAAATTGTGCGTCATCCAATCTTTTATATCTTTAACACACTCTGTCAATTTGGATAATTTAGCGTTTTCATCCGGCCGTGATGAAATATATAGTTGAGTGTCATCAGCATAACAATGGAAACTAATTCCATGTTTCCTTATAATATTTCCAAGTGGCAGCATATATATTGAGAATAATAGAGGGCCTAACACAGATCCTTGCGGCACTCCATAGTTTACTGGAGTTATGATCGATTTTTCTCCGTTTAAATAGACAAAATGGTAGCGGTCAGATAGGTATGATCTGAACCAGCTTAATGCTTGTCCTTGAACACCGGTATAGTTTTGTAGTCGATCTAAGAGTATTGTGTGATCTATAGTATCGAACGCAGCACTAAGATCAAGTAAAACTAGTATTGAGATACAGCCTTGGTCAGAAGCTAAGAGTAAATCATTTGTGATTTTAACAAGCGCAGTTTCAGTGCTATGATGCGGCCTGAACCCAGACTGAAACTTTTCATAGGTGTCATTTTCTTGCAAGAAAGAGCCCAGTTGGGCAGACACAACTTTTTCTAATATTTTGGACATAAAAGGAAGATTTGAAATGGGTCTATAATTTGCTAGGTTATTTGGGTCTAATTGTGGTTTCTTAATGAGAGGTTTTATAACTGCCAATTTAAATGTTCTTGGAACATGACCTAAAGATAAAGACGAGTTAATAATATTGAGGAGAGGCTCTTCCACTATAGGTAACACTTCTTTCAATAGTTTAGTTGGTATAGGATCTAGTAAACATGTTGTTGTTTTAAATGATAAGTTTATTTAACTCTTTTTGTTCTATAGTTGTAAAGCACTGTAATTGTTCTTGCGGGGTGATAATCGAGGCTGAATTATAAGGCGCGATTGAAGATTGAACGTTTACAATTGTGGATCTGATGTTTTCTATTTTCTCAGTGAAAAAATTCATGAAATCATTACTACTAAACTGTAACGGAATATTTTGTTCAGGTGACGCTTGTTTATTTGTTAGTCTAGCCACGGTGTTAAATAAGAACCTAGGATTGTTTTGGTTATTTTCTATTAGTTTGCGGAGGTGCTCAGCCCTGGCCGCTTTTAGGGCCTTTTTATAGCGTGACGTACTGTCTTTCCAAGCGATTCTAAAAACCTCTAAATTAGTTTGTTTCCATTTACGCTCTAAATTACGGGTTTCTCTCTTTAGAACACGAGTAGTATTGTTGTACCATGGTGCTTTAATTTTCTCTCTGACCTTTTTTAGTCTCATAGGTGCAATAATATCCAATTTTCCAGAGAGAATGGTGCTCATAGTGCTGGTTAGTTCGTCTAGTTCATCTGTTTGTTTAGGTTCAGGCAGCAGCTGAGACAGATCCGATAAGCAATTTGAAAAATTATCTATGGTGGATGGAAGGATTGTTCTGCCTAATCGATAACGCGGCGCAGCATGATATATTACCGGGGTACGTAATATGCAAGTTACCATGTAATGGTCAGTTACATCATCACTTTGCGGAATGATATCTATATCGGTTGGATCGGTTCCATGTGATATAATTAAATCGAGTGTATGATTAAAACGATGAGTTGGTCCGGTAACGTTTTGCTTAACCCCAAAGGAGTTTAATAAGTCTATAAACGCAGCCCCTAACGTATCATTTTGATTATCTACGTGTATGTTAAAATCTCCAGCAATTAATATTTTATCGACATTGACCAATAGATCTGAGAGAAAATTTGCAAATTCTTTTAGGAAATCAGCGTAAGGCCCTGGTGGTCTATATACGGTAGCCAAGGCTAAAGATAATAGGGATGTTTTTCTATCATCTAAGAGCGTAACATTTAGTACAAGTACTTCAAATGAAATAAACTTATAACCCGTTTTCTGAGTAACATTGAGAATATCTCTATAGATAGTTGCAATACCGCCGCCACGACCAATCAGACGGGGCTCGTGCTTATAGGAGTATCCTGATGGAGTAGACTCATTTAGACCGAAATAATCATTTGGTTTAAGCCAGGTTTCAGTAAGGCAAAGTACATCTAAGTTATTATCTGTGACTATTTCATTTACAATAACTGCCTTAGGTGTGAGTGATCTAATGTTTAAAAGACCTAGCTTTAGAAATTGTTTTTGTTTATTAATAGCAACATTTTCTGTTTTAATAACAATTCGATTTTTCCTAGATCCTGCAGTAGATTTATTATTTGATCGCACTAAACGAGGAATAGACACAGTTTCTATGCAATGTTCTACACTAGTATTTATATCAGTTAATTTGGTGCAGCAGAGACTATGATTTGGACTTTTGGTTACTAGTCAAAAGGTATTTAACATTTTGGAGATGTTTCTGCTCATTGCACCATGACATTAACCATTCATTTAGCGCAAATAATCTACTAAACTTGTCATGTCCTAGACGGTACGTGGGAAGCGGTCCTGACACAATGATCGTTATATCAGGCGATGTGCTGCGTACCGTATCGATCAGATTCCTGAAGTCTTTCTTCAGAACCTCCGTCTGGCGCAGCCTGATGTCGTTCACTCCCGCGTGCAATACCAAAGTTCCGACGCGCTCGTTATCGTTCAGAATCTCGGGAACGCGAGCAGCGATTTCAGAAACACGAGCACCAGGAAAGCAGTGACTGTGCACCTTATTTTTACCTGATGTAGCGTGGACGTGCCGAACAATGGAATCACCGATGATCACAGCATCGCATTCTGTTTCGCGAAGAGCGGAGAAGCGGTTTTGTGTGGATAACTCGAAAACCGGGAGGGTCGGAGAGGGTCTTGGTCTAGACCTGACTCGCGTCTTCCGCTGCGGAAATATCCAGGCTTCGTGGTGGCGTGTTGGAGCCGGAGTGAACGAGACCATGGCTGATCGCGACCTTGGCGCTCGGGACCGATGCCGAGTAACGCACGGAGTAGACGAGGTCGGAGTCAGCCGGTTAGTAACATTAATCTCTGATTTGTGAGCATCAGCGCGTGATGTTTCAAGAGCCAAACGCCGGTCTCTCAGCTCGGCCTGTCTCACTAAAAGGTCGTGGATCTGTTTCTCAACAGCTTCCAGCTCAGACTGTACCGCGTGCAGCTCAAATGTGTCCTCACCTGCACCAAAAGGTAGACTACATACATCTGATATATTCGCCATTTTAACAGATGGACAGTAAGTTAGCAACGACACTACCAGTGATGTTATCAATTAATACTAATTTCTGACAAGCGTCTTAGATATAATCCGTCTTTTAAGTGGTACGGGTGTAGAGTAGACGCACGATAGGTGAAAAATGTTTGTAAGTGAGTGTTGAGAAGACGCGTTCAGCCGTGATCCCTGGGAGTAACCTATAAGAGTATCCAGCGTTGGATCACTAACAGGCTTGAGACACGTCTGCTCAACAGTCCGCGTTGTAACTATGAGGTTTGAGCAGTAGTGCTTCTCAGTGAGGAAAAGTAGAAAATGTTTGTTGTAAGTAAGTTTAAAGAGTAAAATCAAGAATTATAAATCAAATCGATAGAGCTCCAAAGACAACAACGCGTTCAGACGCGACGCATGCGCATTCGACAACAGGAAGCCCTGTTGTCGGGGACAACATCTATTTAGAGTGTTACGTATGCTGCCCGCCTGAAGCTAATTTAGCAGCATATATCAAGTTTGATTTTCATTAGCAATACCACTTCTAGCTAAGTTATCATTAGTCACCAAAAAACATTCAGTCTCATTACACCTTGCAATGTTTTCCGTTACGTTTCGTGCGTCCAGGGTGTGTAAAGCAGAAGCAGCCTGGCCAGCGGCGGAGTATGCGCGATCCGTGAGTGCTGAAGACATTCTGCACGGCTTTGATGGGTGCGCAGGAGGACACAAATGGGCGGCGACAGCTTCTTCCAGTGGCGGGAGCTTTTTCCTCAGCGCCGTCAACAGATAGAGCATTACTAAAACTTTATACACCGCCGCCGACTTGAGCTGCAAAGAAGCTCTGGCCGCCCTGTCAAGGACGCTTGTCAAAAAGTATGGGGAAACTTGACCGCTCTGAATATAGTGAGTGAGTGCGCGCGCGCGGCCGGGGCTCGCTCTCGCTCTCTCTCTCTCTGCTAGTTCTTAGAGGCAGAAGAGAGCGTGCTCGCTTAAAATGTCATATTTTGGTATGATCGTTCACCCGCCAGTGTGGCGGATAGCCTTTTGAGATTTTATTTGTGCTTCAGAGCGCGTTTTTTTCCCTGCAGCGGGTGGTGGTAGGGGTCTCTTGCCAAGGGCTTCAGCCATCCTTCCGCTCTCTTCCCTGAACTGAAATGTAGTAGTGGGCTGTACTTTCCACACGATTGACATCAGGTTCAAGTACGCCCACAAGCCGTGCAAGTTATTCGTGTATTGCATGTTTGGCTGGTGGTTATGTTGCCCGTATACCGCCTCGGTCCGTGTACGTTTTGATAGTTTGTTTTCCAATTTGAAATGAAATAAGCAGAAACGAGAAAACGGCCCCTTTATTCGTTTTTTCGTTTTTTCAAAAAAAAAGAAAAAACAAGATTTCGGCTTGATTTTTCGTTTTTCAGTTCACAGGCAAAAAACTAATAAATGACTTCAAAATTCGTTTTCCACATGTGGGCGGCCTGACACGCCCCTTCCGCCGATTGGTCAAGCAAATCTGAGCATGTGACGTCATCAGTTGTCGCTCAAGTCAGGGTCTGTTCAACAAAATAATAGTCCTTTACTATGGCTACAGATTCTTAAACTGTAGGCTACAGGGCAGGTCCGGGCTTTCTTCTGTGCAACTTTACGCGTTTCACAAAAATCTTTACATCAGAAATATTAATTATTAGTCTGCCACCAGCCTGTTTTATTTAGCTGTGTGTGGTGAAGTTGCGCTTGACAGCGCCGAGCGGGAGAGGCTCACTGACCAATGTTCAGATCAGCAGTCAGAACTTTTCTTTTAGATGCTCCGTTTTGCCACGGGATGGTGATTGCAAATACTGTAATGCCAATCGGCTGAGGGTGGCTACCGATGATGATGGTGAAATACATTTTTACTGAAACTGTAATCATATCCGCGACCCGTGAGAATGAGACAGATGATTGACAGGACGATAGCGGAGGAAATTAAAGGTGCAAGATAACTTCTGTTAACAAAAACATAAATAAAAAAGTGTTTAATATAAGTGACTTTGTCTTTGTTTTATTGTTTTTGTTGTTTTTAATCAAATAATTGTGAACCACAAACTGAGCCTTCGTTTTAAAGGGCAATTTCCAAATATATTTATTTGTTATAATATTTTATAATACAGCATAAATAAAAACAAGCACACGTAATATGTATGCCTATAGGCTAAACACCACAGTTTTTTGGTTTTGTTTGTGTGAACTTTTATCCCCAACCATATTTCTTCATGGGCTCCACGCCAGGGGTCACGCTCAGCACCCCTACTTCCCATGGTACGAACTGTAATTAACAGTATGCTGACCCAGTTTATATGTAAAATCTTTGGTAATCTATATGTAATATCTAAAAACACTTTACAGTGTGATGGAAATAAACTTTTCTTAAAGCGTCTTGTATATCACCACAGATTTATTGACACCCTTTATCTGTGTTGTATACTGTATACTGTAATAGACAATTGTCCTGCAGAATGAGCTGAAAACGTGCTGTCAATTTCCACCAAGAAGAGTTCCAAAATGCTTTGAAAATCTTAATTGATCCTGTTTGAGTTCATGCTTAATAGTTTGCCTTACTGTTCTCTGAGTTAACACAAAGTAGTTATTAGTAAAAATGGGGGAAACTGGATCAAGTTCCTGTGGAATCAATGAATGTTCTTGATGGCATGCATTGTTTCTCGTTTTTATTGTTTGATTATACAGCCAGGACTGAACTTTCATTTGGGTTCCACCAGTAAATCTATATCCACCAGTATATATATATATATATATATATATATATATATATATATATATATATATATATATATATATATATATATATATATATATATATATATATATATATATATAAAAAATGTCATGGTATAATTAATCTGCTTATTGTGAGCCTAAATGAGTAAATTGTCAAGTCAAGTCAAGTCAAGTGTATTTGTATAGCGCTTTTCACAATACAGATTGTATCAAAGCAGCTTCACAGTTAACAAGGTTTGTTTCTAATGGAATTCATTGATTGATAAAATTAAAATTAAATATCCCCAAAATATCCCCAACTGAGCAAGCCAAAGGCAACAGTGGCAAGGAACCGAAAAACTGGTGACAGGTGACCTGATGGAGAAAAAAAAACCTTGGGAGAACCCAGGCTCAGTCGGGGGCCAGTTCTCCTCTGGCGTTTATGAACTAGAGGTCGGATTTAACTGTAAGATTAAAAGTATTATATTGTAAGCTCCAATCACCGGCCCAAAGACGGTGTCCAGTGTCTTGGTTCGAAGGGAATTCAGCGTGTATGACGTTTCGGGCGCTTCTGGAAAAATCACTTTAATTTATTAAACTGTTGGTTTCCAATTTTAATTCTGACTCCATGAATAATTTAATCTGACTCCAAATTTTAAGTGACTCTTTGTTTATTCCAATTGTCTATCTTAACAGCTGATCTGCAGATTAGTTGTGACTTAATTTAGACCAAGAATTATTCTGGGCATCCCATACTTTCAATATTCGTTCATTACGGACCTAGTGTCACTTTGAGACGTCACGTCGCGACTGCGCGCTCACGATCACAAACCAGCCAGTCCTGAAATAGTCAGAGGGTGCAGTACAAATATTTTACCCTATGCGGCCGCACACTACAGACCCATAGGTGTAATTTTTATAATATTTGCAGCATACAACATGCTAAGGCAGGGAATAGTCAGAAATCAGAAGGTTTTCTAAGATGTGCCCCATGGTCCATTCAAAGTGCCTTCAGTTTGATCTATTCTGGACAAGGATTTGCGGAAACACCAGACTACACATTAATCTACTGGAAATAATGATTTCAAAAGAATGCAGAATAAATCAAGGTTAACATTTATTTTTGCCAGGCAGAATTAAACATCCAATAAAAAGAATTAAAAAGAATACATAATACACAACTGATCAGCATATAATAGAGACAACATTCAAAATGCAATATCAAAAATAGTGTCAAAGAGTCAGCATACCTGGCAATAGAGACACACAGCAACAGTGTGGGAAGTTCTGTTTACAGATGCTTCCTTGAGTGGTTTGCCAATTCCCTTTAAATACCCAAGTGGAACAAAAGAACAATAAACATTTAGCACCCAAATATCTATTCAGCTTTTGCTGGACCCTTTCTCGTGCCCAAATGGTCACGCCCGAGTTTGGGGGATAAACACAAATGGTTATCTATTATCTTTATTGGGGCATCTTCCCACATCAGAAGAACAGGCATTGTTTTCTTTGTTCTGACTGTTCTGCTGCTGCGGGAATGAAACTTCTTTACCATTCGCACCAGAAGTATTTATTTTGACCTCTCATAAAACAACTGGAGACAGTAGGTGTGTGTGTGTTTTGCATGACTGAATGTGACCTGGAGGGGAGAAGATAGTGTAAGGAGCCAGGAACCCAGCATGGGGGGAAGAGACGAGATTGGAGAAGTTGTGTTGTGCTCTCTGTCCCATAGATCTCTTCTTAAGATTAGTGAGTTTTATTGTTTTATTGCAGGTTAGGATTCTTGAATTCAGTCTTAGTAAATGTCCATCCTTACAATATGAATGCCTGGCTGAAGAGATGCAACTTTAATCTAGTTTTAAACTGGGAGAGCGAGTCTGAGCAACGAACAGTATCAGGAAGGCTATTCCAGAGTTTTGGAGCTAAATGTGAAAATGCTCTCCCTCCTTTGGTGGCTCTGGATATCCTAGGTATGACCAAAAGCCTTCAATTTAGTGATCTTAAAGAGCGCGATGGATTGTAGGGCGATAGAAGATCCGTTAAATAGACTGGAGCTAAGCCGTTTAGGGCTTTATAAGTCAGTAGCAATACAATACGGGACTTTATAGGTATATGTAGTGATATTAAAATCTGTGTTATATGATCATATTTTCTTGATCTAGCAAGAACTCTAGCGGCTGCATTTTGGACTAACTGTAGCTTGTTTATTGAGGATGCAGGACAACCAGCTAATAAACCATTACAGTAATCTAGTCTCGAGGTCATGAACGCATGAACTAACTTTTCTGCATCAGAAACTGAGTGATCTGATGGGGATAAAATTGGTATTTAATCATTATCAGGCTGACTTGCCACCAACTACTGGTGCTTTTTTATATTTTGAAAGTAGTGTTTCATGTTGTCACTTCACATTTAATAATAGCCTCTTAGAATGAAATCGCTATGCAAATTCACAGTGCCTCCTTTGAGTTGCATTAGACAGTGTGTAATGTAAATCTAAATGCAGGTTCTGTGTAATGTGTGTAATGTAGTGTAATGTAATGTAAATCTAAAGATGCTGCTTCTGTGCCACCTATACTGCAAAGCTGGGTGTTTGTTCATACAGAGTTAATCAGACAGCCTAAAGCCTCTTACGTTGTTAATTTAAATTTCAAAAAACAATTCGACATTTGCTTGCAATGTTTTTCTTACAAAAAACCTCATCATTCTGCAGGACAATTGTCTATTACAGTATACAACACAGATAGAAGGGTGTCAATAAATCTGTGGTGATATACTGTACAAGACACTTTTAAGAAAAGTTTATTTCCATCACACTGTAAAGTGTTTTTAGATATTACACATAGATTACATATAGCCTACCAAAGATTTTACATATAAACTGGGTCAGCATACTGTTAATTATAGGCTACAGATAGTACCATGGGGTGCTGAGCGTGACCCCTGGCGTGGAGCCCATGAAGAAATATGGTTGGGGACAGGGCCGTGCACAGACTTTTTGAGGGGCATGTGCTGAAACTAAAACAAGGGCACACCCCTCCCATTTTCAATAACACAAAATAATAGTCTCAAAAGCTTTAGATTTATTCACGATTAATAACAATCATCATAATAATAATATAGATAAACATGGTTTTAAGGGCTTCTTTAAACCTAACAGCAACCTTCAGTGGGCCAGGGATGTTGGTCTCTTGAAGGTCTGAAAATGAAAAGCAATGAAAAAAAAAAAAATAGTGTGAAAAGTACAGTTGCAGTGAAAAGCATTTCTGAAGGATCACGTAACACTGAAGAGTACTGAACTGGAGTAATGATGCTGAAAATGCAGCTTTGATCACAGAAATAAATTACATTTTAAAATATATTCAAATAGAAAACAGTTATTTTAAATTGTAAAAATATTTCACAATATTACTGTTTTTGCTGTATTTTGGATCAAATAAATGAAGCCTTGGAATGAATTAAATCATGAATTACATTCTGCATGATAAAATATGAAGATTTCAGTGATCTTCTGTAAAAAAAAATGTAAGTCACTACTACAATATTACTGTAGTAAAACCATGCGAGGACGAGCGGAGAGTATAGAATACTATAGATTAAAAAATTAGCTAGATAATACGTGCAATATTAACAGCCTTGAATTAACCATAACATGATTAGTCTAAATGTTAATAAATTAGGTGTATATCAGCAATCATAAATCAAAGAAGAAATGTCTTACTTCTTAGAAATATATGTTACCTAGGTGACGAGGATCACTCGTCGCTTTGTGTAAGTTCCAGTACGAAACAGCGCGGGGGCGCACCTGTTATTTTTCCGATGGTAAAAACAAATTATATGTTGTTGTATTACTTATCAGTATCTAGTTTTTTACAAGCGAATGTGTGAAAATGTGCATTTTTTGTCCGTCATTAAAACGGCGCCGGCGGCATCACATTACATTTTCATCAACAGGTTATAACCAACTAGTTTGTTGTACCTATATGGGCGCTCAGTTTTTCCTTCTGTAAAATACATTTGGCCAAAATCGCATTTTATAAAAGATGAAAGGCTACTGTATGCACAGGCTATTTAAGTGTCTATGTATTGGCTATGACTAGATGGCAAATGCTAGCCATACCTCTCAGTCTCAGGCGACGTCCCACATGTCTCAGTGAGTCAGACATCAAATAAATAAAATATTAGCCTTTATAGACAGTGTTTAGTAGTAGCCTATTTATTCAAACAACAAGATATTTATTTACCCTTCGCAAAACTTCGTTCAGCTGCTGTCTACTGTGCGGCTGCTGTGGAACTTCAGTTGATTCCGTGAATATAGAGGGGGCGGAGTTATCAGCATACTGACAGCTTGAGGATTGAATACGATTTACACAAGTTCATTTTAAGAACTTTCATTGGCTAAATATTTGTAAAACAGACAGACGGACGTAAATGGTAACCAATAGCATTGATAAAAAAAAAAAAACACCACCCAAAAAAGGGCACTTCGGAGTGTCAGGGCAAAAAGGGCATGTGCTCTGCACAGGTTGAGCCCTACCTGTGCACGTGCCTGGTTGGGGATAAAAGTTCACAAACAAAACCAAAAAACTGTGGTGTTTAGCCTATAGGCATATACATATTACATGTGCTTGTTTTTATTTATGCTGTATTATAAAATACCCATATTATAACAAATAAATAAAATATATTTGGAAATTGCCCTTTAAAACGAAGGCTCAGTTTGTGGTTCACAATTATTTGACTAAAAACAACAAGAACAACAAAACAAAGACAAAGTCACTTATATTAAAACAGTTTTTTATTTATGTTTTTGTTAACAGAAGTTATCTTGCGCCTTTAATTTCCTCCGCTATCGTCCTGTCAATCATCTGTCTCATTCTCACGGGTCGCGGATATGATTACAGTTTCAGTAAAAATGTATTTCACCATCATCATCGGTAGCCACCCTCAGCCGATTGGCATTACAGTATTTGCAATCACCATCCCGTGGCAAAACGGAGCGTCTAAAAGAAAAGTTCTGACTGCTGATCTGAACATTGGTCAGTGAGCCTCTCCCGCTCGGCGCTGTCAAGCGCAACTTCACCACACACAGCTAAATAAAACAGGCTGGTGGCAGACTAATTATTAATATTTCTGATGTAAAGATTTCTGTGAAACGCGTAAAGTTGCACAGAAGAAAGCCCGGACCTGCCCTGTAGCCTACAGTTTAAGAATCTGTAGCCATAGTAAAGGACTATTATTTTGTTGAACAGACCCTGACCTGAGCGACAACTGATGACGTCACATGCTCATATTTGCTTGACCAATCGGCGGAAGGGGGCGTGTCAGGCCGCCCACATGTGGAAAACGAATTTTGAAGTCATTTATTCGTTTTTTGCATGGGAACTAAAAAACGAAAAATCAAGCCGAAATCTCGTTTTTTCGTTTTTTTTTTGAAAAAACGAAAAAACGAATAAAGGGGCCGTTTTCTCGTTTCTGCTTATTTCATTTCAAATTGGAAAACAAACTATCAAAACGTACACGGACCCGCCTCCCATGGCCGAAACTGGTATTACGACACCTGTCGGGCCGTGGCTATTAATGCTAATGCTAATTAAGGTAGATATCTCTGCAGCACTATAACTGGACATTTTTTTAATGACATCATCGCCCTTATTTCTTCTCATTCTTTTAATGCGTGTAGCTCATTTTTGGGATATTTTTACCTCAATTTTTACACATGGCACCTTTAAATAACAGTTTCAGGTTATGCTTTAGTGTTGGTAACATGTCCAACATTGTCCCACACAAACGTATAATCGTCCCACATTTGGTTTGTTTGATGGTGGTCACCCTACTGTATAGGGTAAATTTAGTATAGGGTGAACTTTTTGAATCTTGCTCCTGACAAATAACCCAAATTACAAAAAAAGACTAAAACTAATAAAAACTAAACTAAAACTAAGCATTTTCAAAAAATAAAAAATAAACTAGCAAACCCACTTTAAAAACTAATTAAAACTAAACTGAATTTGAAAACAAAAAGTCAAAACGAAATAAAAATAAAAACTAATGAAAAATGCAAAACTATAATAACCCTGACATAGACGGATGTAGTGCTAACTGTGTTAAGAGTTTTGGAAAATTGTTAAAAGTATTGAAAAATCTGTCATAGCAATCGTAAAAAAAAAACTATAGCAGTACTTCTTTTAATAAACACAAAACACTGGAGAACACATTGTGCAATGCAAGACAAAGAACTGAATAAATTGAGTGCTATATATAAACAGGCAAACAAAGGGAGCTAAATGAAACACAGGTGAACTTAATTAGTGACTAACAGACTATCATGGTTAACTTGTAGCTCAACATGAGTTCCTATAAGAGCAACCAAAAGGAACATTCTCTCAACCCCAGGTCAGGACTGCACACGGATTAAGTGTTGTAGTATTTTTGTGACTGCAATATTCAGGCTCCACACGGATTGAGGACAACTTTTCAGCTGTACGGTAGTGCACCTTTGCTGTTTTAGGCTGGTTTTGTTTTTGTTTTCTCCATTCCATTTTCTCCATCAACTGACTTGATTTAGTACAACTAAAAAAAGTTTAAGCAAAAGTATAGATATTGTCTTTTATTTTACCTGTCCTTGTGAAAAATATCAGACATCAACTTTATATTTAATATTGAATAACATGTAGGCTACAACAGATCAAATTAAGTGTACTTTAAAGCTCAACAAAAAGATTTTCAAAACATAGGCCTAATGTACTTTAAAGAAACTCTTAGTTTGGCATTATTTTCTTTTTTTTTAAGTGTACATGTACTTAATTTAATGTCACTCCTGCCAGCAGAAGCCCTATCATGGCCACCAGAGGGCACTTCTCCCTAGACCTTTTCAATTTCCATGAACCTTTGCCTGGACTCATTTTAGTGTGATTACATCCACCTGTATGTCATTGGTTTGTATCATAGGAACTTTGGCTGGCAGGTGTGACGCTTCTGAAAGTGTACGTGTGTACACTTAAGTGGCTTTTTATAATTCATCAGTGCTATTATCTGCTTATTATTATTATTATTATTATTATTATTATTATTATTATAATAATAATAAAAATAATAAAAATAATAAAAATAATAATAATAAATAATAATAAATAATAATAAAAAATAATAATAATAATTATTTATTATTATTATTGTACTTTCAAGATACTACAGGTACACATCCAATACCAATAAGCGCATTTTTTTTATTTTATTATTTTCACAAGGGTACATAGCAATTAAAAAATTATAGTTTTCTAGACAGCAACATGGTGTTGGCCCACATCTGGTACACCTGGATTACACACGGCCCAGATGTGGGCCAGATCTGGTTGCTGTCTGGGTTCTTGTATGGTTTTCCGTTGCAAACTAATCTGGTTGTGCTATTTTTACATAATGCAACTTCCATTCTCAAAGCTCCCTGCAACAAAGCTTTGACCTTTTATCAAAAATATTCCGTTCTTAAACCAAATGGCATGATTTCACTGAATCCACTTTTCATTTTAGGCTTTAAAGATCAACATGGAGAAAATCATCCTAATATTCCCTCTGATATTGCTGGTGCTGCATATACAAGGAGGAGAGTTCCACAAGGAGGAGTGTTTGCCTGCCGAAGCTCCACAGCCGGAAGTCGTGGAGTTCGACAACACCATCTATGCCACTTGTGAAGTAACTCCCAGCCCCAATTTGCCACGTAACCAGCCAAAAATCTTTGGGCAAATCCTCTTCAAGCAGGTCTTCCCCAATGGAGATTTAGAAGTGAAAATCAACCTCCGTGGTTTGCCTGCCATCGATCGTCAAGAGCGTGCCATGCACATCCATCAGTATGGAGACCTCAGTCAAGGCAGCATCACTGTTGGTCCTCATTATAATCCAAACGGCGTTGACCACCCTCATCATCCTGGAGACCTGGGCAACTTTGCTTCCGAGAAAGGAGTTATAAGGCAGTTCCTGACGCTTCCAGACGCCAAGCTCTTTGGGCCTTATTCCATTCTGGGACGTGCGGTGGCGGTTCATGAGAAGGAGGATGATCTGGGAATGGGTTCAGATGAGGAGAGTAAACTCAGTGGGAATGCTGGACCGATAATTGCTCTCGGTGTGATTGGTATTACTACTCCAAGTCTGTGGCAGAAGACTGAAGTGCCCCCCAAGAAACCATGTGGAGGAAGGCACTGAGAGTCAAAGATGAGGGAGTCGGATATGGTGGAAGGGCAGATTCAAATGGGATAATCATGATTTTCCTTGTGTATTCTTTGTATGTGTCCTACATTAAAGTATATTTCAGAACCTGAACATTCCCATGTTTTTTTTCTTGGTCTTTTCAGAGACTTTTTGGCCAAAGCTTCCAATAGTAAATGCACTCTTAAAAAATAAATGTAGGGTGAATGCAGGCAAAGTGGGCCGTTTAGTTTGATTTACTGTGCTCAATGGGTTAACACTTTCAGAGCATGACAATGGCCTTTAATTAAAGATACACTATTTCTTTAAATGATACAATGGTTTAGGTTGATGCAATATGACACTGGAGGGTGTGGCTAGATCTCAAGGGAGGACACCTTTATTGTTCAAGGTAGACATAACCTCTGACATAAGATTTTATTTTTGAAATTATAAGGTTTCTCGCTAAATGTCAACAAATGGGTATATTATTCTGACAGTTTGTTACTACAGTTAACAGGGAATCAAAATGCAAAAAAAATCTTGGTTTTCTTGTAAGGTGTTTAAAGCTAGAATATGTATGATTTTTGTAATAAAATAACCAAAAATCACTTGCAAAGTGTGACATATTTCCTGCAGTTGTGCACTTCCAGTATCCCAAAAGTTCCCAAAGATTTTGATTTCAGAGAAATTCCAATTTTAAATCAAAGCTGCAAGCAGCATTTATCGGGATTTAAGGCCTTTAAGCACAAATGCAGAAAGACTAAGTTTTATTTGGCAACCATTTAACCACTGACGTCATACATGGAAAAAAACATTTCCAGCCAATTTAACATAGGAAATATATGGTTTTCAAAGCTTTTTTAACAGTTATAGTGCCACCTATTGTCCGATCTCCATAAAATTGTGCATGCTTGTTTACAATGTTATTTCACATATGCTCACCAATTTTCATTAAGTTCTGAGTTTTTGTTTAGGATTTACAGGCTTTCGAGTGAATTTTGCCATGCCCATTTTCTAAATGGCCGTGTTATAGCCGTCCAAATGCAAAAGTTTTAGCACTTCGTGCTTTAACCCCTAATAATGACTCCTCCATGTTCACTTGTTGCCTGTCAATGACATAATATCCGCGTTATCCCTGGTTTCTGCTCGTACTGCCATAGTAACCATGGCGACAACTGCGTTACGTCTAGCGGCACGCTCATGGAGTTGTTTAATTCCAACATTATGGACCATGGCAAGCAGACTTTGGGACAAAAGGAGAACTAAAACGAGGATCAATATCGGCGTGGTGTTTTCAAGATGCCGCAAACTTTGACTTGACAGAGACGTCTTGCATGTACTTTATTAGACAGTTGAGCAAATGTTCAAAACCCGCATGGTGTTATCTGTTCTGACAGACATTGTTAAAGCACACTTTTGTCACAGGCAGGGGGGGGGCGGGCGCTATCCGCCCCTCCCTAAATTGCATACCACCCTGAGGAGCAAGACCGTATTCCCACAAAGTCAGAACAGGACACAGAATAGCTTCAAACGTTTTTATATTTATTAACTGATTAAAAGAGTCTTTGAAGAGAGCAATTACTCCCAGGAGGAATCGACCAGCAGTTCCTCGTTCTCTACTCGGACACAGCTTTGGCAGGTTCTTCAAGCTTTAGCGGATTCTTCACTGGACTCAGACAGAGAGTAGAGGATACGTATAACTCACAGCATTAGCAGGTTCTTCACTGGACTCAGACAGAGAGTGGAGGGTACATATGACTCATAGCTTTAGCAGGTTCTTCACTGGACTCAGACAGAGAGTGTAGAATACGTATAACTCACAGCATTAGCAGGTTCTTCACTGGACTCAGACAGAGAGTGGAGGACACATATGACTCACAGCTTTAGCAGGTTCCTCACCGGACTCAGACAGAGAGTGGAGGGTACATATAACTCACAGCATTAGCAGGTTCTTCACTAGGTCACAGGAGGCTGTTTATCTGGAACTGTAGATGCAGACCAAATGATCCGAAACCGTCAAAGCACTCGTGCACACACATCAACCTTCCCAATGTGAACACTCTAAGAACAGGACACTTCAAATCAGCAAACTCACTGTGACCAAGGCAATTGAACTGTGTCCAAGCAAACATCTCCTTGAAGTTGGGCTGGGCTGGTTAGCTGCTGTGTTGAGAGAAGAAAAGCAGTACAACAGTAGGGTAGTAGAGCGGCAGAACAGTAGAGCAGTAAGGCAGACAGACTGAGGGAATCCCTCTTTGTTCCAACTGGCAGAGAAAACAGGATATATGAGCAAAGCTCACCATAGCGTACAGGTCAGGGGAGTCACAGACAGACGCACATCCCATCACATTGAACCACGAAGCAGGCACACACGCCTCTCAACCCGACAATCGGGGCCGTGTCCACGTGACGGCGGCAGCCGCAGTGATCGCGTCAGTTTCGCGTTACAAACGCGCTCGATCAAATCGTCGGCCCTTCCTGGGCGCCGGTCTCTCCCTCACCTCCGCCGCGTTCTCTCCCCGCATCTGCTGCACTCGTCTGCCCGAGCGCCCCTTCCTGGGCGCCGGTCTCTCCCTCACCTCCGCCGCGTTCTCTCCCCGCCTCTGCTGCGCCTTGAACTGTCGGCCACAATGAACATATAAAGCACTCCCGCCACACATGCGGGCCAATCGCCAGCATAGAATCTTCCTGCCGAACACCTGAAGCTGATTTATCTATTAGATCGCTAGATTGTCACTGTTTACATCCAGGCACAGGAAACAGCTATTTTGCTGGGTGTTACATTAAAAACACTCCTCGAGGGAAACCCTTTCCCTGGCGTGTGCGTTCCTCCCCCACTGAACATAGTCACCCCGTGACACTTTTACACAGAATGTTTGCTGCTTAAATCCAGATGAGTACGTTGTTAGGCTATTGACTGTATGTAGGGTGACCACCCGTCCCGCATTGCGTTGTACTGCACAGCATTTTCACCCCTTGTCCTGCACGTCGCATATTGAGTAAATGTCCCGCATTTTCATCAGTCTGTCGGTTTTTAATAATCATATTAAGAAAACGTGCATGCTTTCTTTTGCCTTTTTAAGAAAGCATTTTCTTTATTATTTTTGCGGCATAGTTTTTCACCTATATTTAACAGCGCTTCCTCAGAAGTAGGCTACAAATACAACCGCCTTCTTTTGAATCCTATCCAATGGTTGAAAGTAAAGGAGTAAACACGGTCACTAGTACGTTTTGACGGCTGTCAATCAAAATGTGGAGCGGTGATTCGTTCCATGTGTTCCCTGTCAGAAAACAAATGGATAATTCGATTTTAATTGGACTTGGTCAGAACTGTTTCAAAAATAGTTATCTGCATGATGCTGCTGCCTTTGGGCTCAGTGATGTTGAATTTAAATGACATGTCAAATTAAGACATGTAATGTTACATTGTGATATAATGGTGTTTTCTGGAAGGGACTAAAGAACAAAGCATTTTTATCAGCTGAAAGGCAGAATACAAATGTTTTTTTTATTAAGTTAGATAAGCATTAAAGGTGCCATGTGTCATGTCTGGCAAAAAAAAAAATCCAGTCATACTCCACATTCCATACCAGATGGGGGCAGTATACCTCCAGAAAGTGAATTGGTCTACTCTAGAGTAACAAACGAGAAACGGCATAGTCTCTATGCTCCACCCCTACCTACTTAGCTGCACATATACAAGTTAAAAAAGTCAAGTCAAGTCAAGTCAACTTTATTTATATAGCGCCTTTCACAATACAGATTGTATCAAAGCAGCTTCACAGTATTAAATAAAATAGTACATCAGTGTTTGTTTCTGGTGTAAAACATCCACGTTTGGTAATGCAGATCAATAGCACTGTTGAATCGATTAATCAATTTAAGTATCCCCAACTGAGCAAGCCAAAGGCAACAGTGGCAAGGAACCGAAAAACTCCATCAGGTGACCTAATGGAGAAAAAAAAAACCTTGGGAGAACCCAGGCTCAGTCGGGGGCCAGTTCTCCTCTGGCGTTTATGAAGTAGAGACCGGATTTAACTGTAAGATTAAAATATTATATGAATGCCTGGCTGAAGAGATGCGTCTTTAATCTAGTTTTAAACTGGGAGAGCGAATCTGAGCAACGAACAGTATCAGGAAGGCTATTCCAGAGTTTTGGAGCTAAATGTGAAAATGATCTCCCTCCTTTGGTGGATCTGGATATCCTAGGTATGACCAAAAGCCTCGAATTTAGTGATCTTAAAGAGCGCGATGGATTATAGGGCGATAGAAGATCCGTTAAATAAACTGGAGCTAAGCCGTTTAGGGCTTTATAAGTCAGTAGCAATACCTTGTAATTAATACGGAACTTTATAGGTAACCAATGTAGTGATGATAAAATTGGTGTTATATGGTCAAACTTTCTTGATCTAGTAAGAACTCTAGCGGCGGCATTTTGGACTAACTGTAGCTTGTTTATTGAGGATGCAGGACAACCAGCGAATAAAGCATTACAGTAATCTAGTCTCGAGGTCATGAATGCATGAACTAACTTTTCTGCATCAGAAACTGATAGCATGTTACGTAACTTAGCAATATTTCTAAGGTGAAAAAAGGCTGTTTTTGTAACATATGAAATATGATTTTCAAAAAACAAGTTACAATCTAATATAACACCCAGGTCTTTTACTGTAGAGGATAAAGTAACAGGACACCCTACTATGTTAAAGTTGTATTGTGAGAGGTTTTGCGGGTGGTTTTTTGAACCGATAAGTATTACCTCTGTCTTATCTGGATTTAATAAAAGAAAATTGTGCGTCATCCAATCTTTTATATCTTTAACACACTCTGTCAATTTGGATAATTTAGCGTTTTCATCCGGCCGTGATGAAATATATAGTTGAGTGTCATCAGCATAACAATGGAAACTAATTCCATGTTTCCTTATAATATTTCCAAGTGGCAGCATATATATTGAGAATAATAGAGGGCCTAACACAGATCCTTGCGGCACTCCATAGTTTACTGGAGTTATGATCGATTTTTCTCCGTTTAAATAGACAAAATGGTAGCGGTCAGATAGGTATGATCTGAACCAGCTTAATGCTTGTCCTTGAACACCGGTATAGTTTTGTAGTCGATCTAAGAGTATTGTGTGATCTATAGTATCGAACGCAGCACTAAGATCAAGTAAAACTAGTATTGAGATACAGCCTTGGTCAGAAGCTAAGAGTAAATCATTTGTGATTTTAACAAGCGCAGTTTCAGTGCTATGATGCGGCCTGAACCCAGACTGAAACTTTTCATAGGTGTCATTTTCTTGCAAGAAAGAGCCCAGTTGGGCAGACACAACTTTTTCTAATATTTTGGACATAAAAGGAAGATTTGAAATGGGTCTATAATTTGCTAGGTTATTTGGGTCTAATTGTGGTTTCTTAATGAGAGGTTTTATAACTGCCAATTTAAATGTTCTTGGAACATGACCTAAAGATAAAGACGAGTTAATAATATTGAGGAGAGGCTCTTCCACTATAGGTAACACTTCTTTCAATAGTTTAGTTGGTATAGGATCTAGTAAACATGTTGTTGTTTTAAATGATAAGTTTATTTAACTCTTTTTGTTCTATAGTTGTAAAGCACTGTAATTGTTCTTGCGGGGTGATAATCGAGGCTGAATTATAAGGCGCGATTGAAGATTGAACGTTTACAATTGTGGATCTGATGTTTTCTATTTTCTCAGTGAAAAAATTCATGAAATCATTACTACTAAACTGTAACGGAATATTTTGTTCAGGTGACGCTTGTTTATTTGTTAGTCTAGCCACGGTGTTAAATAAGAACCTAGGATTGTTTTGGTTATTTTCTATTAGTTTGCGGAGGTGCTCAGCCCTGGCCGCTTTTAGGGCCTTTTTATAGCGTGACGTACTGTCTTTCCAAGCGATTCTAAAAACCTCTAAATTAGTTTGTTTCCATTTACGCTCTAAATTACGGGTTTCTCTCTTTAGAACACGAGTAGTATTGTTGTACCATGGTGCTTTAATTTTCTCTCTGACCTTTTTTAGTCTCATAGGTGCAATAATATCCAATTTTCCAGAGAGAATGGTGCTCATAGTGCTGGTTAGTTCGTCTAGTTCATCTGTTTGTTTAGGTTCAGGCAGCAGCTGAGACAGATCCGATAAGCAATTTGAAAAATTATCTATGGTGGATGGAAGGATTGTTCTGCCTAATCGATAACGCGGCGCAGCATGATATATTACCGGGGTACGTAATATGCAAGTTACCATGTAATGGTCAGTTACATCATCACTTTGCGGAATGATATCTATATCGGTTGGATCGGTTCCATGTGATATAATTAAATCGAGTGTATGATTAAAACGATGAGTTGGTCCGGTAACGTTTTGCTTAACCCCAAAGGAGTTAAATAAGTCTATAAACGCAGCCCCTAACGTATCATTTTGATTATCTACGTGTATGTTAAAATCTCCAACAATTAATATTTTATCGACATTGACCAATAGATCTGAGAGAAAATTTGCAAATTCTTTTAGGAAATCAGCGTAAGGCCCTGGTGGTCTATATACGGTAGCCAAGGCTAAAGATAATAGGGATGTTTTTCTATCATCTAAGAGCGTAACATTTAGTACAAGTACTTCAAATGAAATAAACTTATAACCCGTTTTCTGAGTAACATTGAGAATATCTCTATAGATAGTTGCAATACCGCCGCCACGACCAATCAGACGGGGCTCGTGCTTATAGGAGTATCCTGATGGAGTAGACTCATTTAGACCGAAATAATCATTTGGTTTAAGCCAGGTTTCAGTAAGGCAAAGTACATCTAAGTTATTATCTGTGACTATTTCATTTACAATAACTGCCTTAGGTGTGAGTGATCTAATGTTTAAAAGACCTAGCTTTAGAAATTGTTTTTGTTTACTAATAGCAACATTTTCTGTTTTAATAACAATTAGATTTTTCCTAGATCCTGCAGTAGATTTATTATTTGATCGCACTAAACGAGGAAAAGACACAATTTCTATGCAATGTTCTACACTAGTATTTATATCAGTTAATTTGGTGCAGCAGAGACTATGATTTGGACTTTTGGTTACTAGTCAAAAGGTATTTAACATTTTGGAGATGTTTCTGCTCATTGCACCATGACATTAACCATTCATTTAGCGCAAATAATCTACTAAACTTGTCATGTCCTAGACGGTACGTGGGAAGCGGTCCTGACACAATGATCGTTATATCAGGCGATGTGCTGCGTACCGTATCGATCAGATTCCTGAAGTCTTTCTTCAGAACCTCCGTCTGGCGCAGCCTGATGTCGTTCACTCCCGCGTGCAATACCAAAGTTCCGACGCGCTCGTTATCGTTCAGAATCTCGGGAACGCGAGCAGCGATTTCAGAAACACGAGCACCAGGAAAGCAGTGACTGTGCACCTTATTTTTACCTGATGTAGCGTGGACGTGCCGAACAATGGAATCACCGATGATCACAGCATCGCATTCTGTTTCGCGAAGAGCGGAGAAGCGGTTTTGTGTGGATAACTCGAAAACCGGGAGGGTCGGAGAGGGTCTTGGTCTAGTCCTGACTCGCGTCTTCCGCTGCGGAAATATCCAGGCTTCGTGGTGGCGTGTTGGAGCCGGAGTGAACGAGACCATGGCTGATCGCGACCTTGGCGCTTGGGACCGATGCCGAGTAACGCACGGAGTAGACGAGGTCGGAGTCAGCGGGTTAGTAACATTAATCTCTGATTTGTGAGCATCAGCGCGTGATGTTTCAAGAGCCAAACGCCGGTCTCTCAGCTCGGCCTGTCTCACTAAAAGGTCGTGGATCTGTTTCTCAACAGCTTCCAGCTCAGACTGTACCGCGTGCAGCTCAAATGTGTCCTCACCTGCACCAAAAGGTAGACTACATACATCTGATATATTCGCCATTTTAACAGATGGACAGTAAGTTAGCAACGACACTACCAGTGATGTTATCAATTAATACTAATTTCTGACAAGCGTCTTAGATATAATCCGTCTTTTAAGTGGTACGGGTGTAGAGTAGACGCACGATAGGTGAAAAATGTTTGTGAGTGTTGAGAAGACGCGTTCAGCCGTGATCCCCGGGAGTAACCTATAAGAGTATCCAGCGTTGGATCACTAACAGGCTTGAGACACGTCTGCTCAACAGTCCGCGTTGTAACTATGAGGTTTGAGCAGTAGTGCTTCTCAGTGAGGAAAAGTAGAAAATGTTTGTTGTAAGTAAGTTTAAAGAGTAAAATCAAGAATTATAAATCAAATCGATAGAGCTCCAAAGACAACAACGCGTTCAGACGCGACGCATGCGCATTCGACAACAGGAAGCCCTGTTGTCGGGGACAACATCTATTTAGAGTGTTACGTATGCTGCCCGCCTGAAGCTAATTTAGCAGCATATATCAAGTTTGATTTTCATTAGCAATACCACTTCTAGCTAAGTTATCATTAGTCACCAAAAAACATTCAGTCTCATTACACCTTGCAATGTTTTCCGTTACGTTTCGTGCGTCCAGGGTGTGTAAAGCAGAAGCAGCCTGGCCAGCGGCGGAGTATGCGCGATCCGTGAGTGCTGAAGACATTCTGCACGGCTTTGATGGGTGCGCAGGAGGACACAAATGGGCGGCGACAGCTTCTTCCAGTGGCGGGAGCTTTTTCCTCAGCGCCGTCAACAGATAGAGCATTACTAAAACTTTATACACCGCCGCCGACTTGAGCTGCAAAGAAGCTCTGGCCGCCCTGTCAAGGACGCTTGTCAAAAAGTATGGGGAAACTTGACCGCTCTGAATATAGTGAGTGAGTGAGTGCGCGCGCGCGGCCGGGGCTCGCTCTCGCTCTCTCTCTCTCTGCTAGTTCTTAGAGGCAGAAGAGAGCGTGCTCGCTTAAAATGTCATATTTTGGTATGATCGTTCACCCGCCAGTGTGGCGGATAGCCTTTTGAGATTTTATTTGTGCTTCAGAGCGCGTTTTTTTCCCTGCAGCGGGTGGTGGTAGGGGTCTCTTGCCAAGGGCTTCAGCCATCCTTCCGCTCTCTTCCCTGAACTGAAATGTAGTAGTGGGCTGTACTTTCCACACGATTGACATCAGGTTCAAGTACGCCCACAAGCCGTGCAAGTTATTCGTGTATTGCATGTTTGGCTGGTGGTTATGTTGCCCGTATACCGCCTCCCATGGCCGAAACTGGTATTACGACACCTGTCGGGCCGTGGCTATTAATGCTAATGCTAATTAAGGTAGATATCTCTGCAGCACTATAACTGGACATTTTTTTAATGACATCATCGCCCTTATTTCTTCTCATTCTTTTAATGCGTGTAGCTCATTTTTGGGATATTTTTACCTCAATTTTTACACATGGCACCTTTAAATAACAGTTTCAGGTTATGCTTTAGTGTTGGTAACATGTCCAACATTGTCCCACACAAACGTATAATCGTCCCACATTTGGTTTGTTTGATGGTGGTCACCCTACAGTATAGGGTAAATTTAGTATAGGGTGAACTTTTTGAATCTTGCTCCTGACAAATAACCCAAATTACAAAAAAAGACTAAAACTAATAAAAACTAAACTAAAACTAAGCATTTTCAAAAAATAAAAAATAAACTAGCAAACCCACTTTAAAAACTAATTAAAACTAAACTGAATTTGAAAACAAAAAGTCAAACCGAAATAAAAATAAAAACTAATGAAAAATGCAAAACTATAATAACCCTGACATAGACGGATGTAGTGCTAACTGTGTTAAGAGTTTTGGAAAATTGTTAAAAGTATTGAAAAATCTGTCATAGCAATCGTAAAAAAAAACTATAGCAGTACTTCTTTTAATAAACACAAAACACTGGAGAACACATTGTGCAATGCAAGACAAAGAACTGAATAAACTGAGTGCTATATATAAACAGGCAAACAAAGGGAGCTAAATGAAACACAGGTGAACTTAATTAGTGACTAACTGACTATCATGGTTAACTTGTAGCTCAACATGAGTTCCTATAAGAGCAGCCAAAAGGAACATTCCCTCAACCCCAGGTCAGGACTGCACACGGATTAAGTGTTGTAGTATTTTTGTGACTGCAATATTCAGGCTCCACACGGATTGAGGACAACTTTTCAGCTGTACGGTAGTGCACCTTTGCTGTTTTAGGCTGGTTTTGTTTTTGTTTTCTCCATTCCATTTTCTCCATCAACTGACTTGATTTAGTACAACTAAAAAAAGTTTAAGCAAAAGTATAAATATTATCTTTTATTTTACCTGTCCTTGTGAAAAATATCAGACATCAACTGTATATTTAATATTGAATAACATGAAGGCTACAACAGATCAAATTAAGTGTACTTTAAAGCACAACAAAAAGATTTTCAAAACATAATGTACTTTTAAAGTAAAACTCTTAGTTTGGCATTACTTTTTTTTTTTTAAGTGTACATGTACTTTGTCACTCCTGCCAGCAGAAGCCCTATCATGGCCACCAGAGGGCACTTCTCCCTAGACCTTTTCCATTTCCATGAACCTTTGCCTGGACTCATTTTAGTGTGATTACATCCACCTGTATGTCATTGGTTTGTATCATAGGAACTTTGGCTGGCAGGTGTGACGCTTATGAAAGTGTGTGTGTACACTTAAGTGGCTTTTTATAATTCATCCGTGCTATTATCTGCTTATTCTTCTTATTCTTCTTCTTCTTCTTCTTCTTCTTCTTCTTCTTCTTCTTCTTCTTCTTCTTCTTCTTCTTCTTCTTCTTCTTCTTCTTCTTCTTCTTCTTCTTCTTCTTCTTCTTCTTCTTCTTCTTCTTCTTCTTCTTCTTCTTCTTCTTCTTCTTCTTCTTCTTCTTCTTCTTCTTCTTCTTCTTCTTCTTCTTCTTCTTCTTCTTCTTCTTCTTCTTCTTCTTCTTCTTCTTCTTCTTCTTCTTCTTCTTCTTCTTCTTCTTCTTCTTATTATTATTATTATTATTATTATTATTATACTTTCAAGATACTACAGGTACACATCCAATACCAATAAGCTAATTTTTTATTTTATTATTTTCACAAGGCTACATAGCAATTCAAAAATTATAGTTTTCTAGACAGCAACATGGTGTCGGCCCACGTCTGGTACACCTGGATTACACCCGGCCCAGATGTGGGCCGGATCTGGTTGCTGTCTGGGTTCTTGTATGGTTTTCCGTTGCAAACTAATCTGGTTGTGCTATTTTTACCTAATGCAACTTCCATTCTCAAAGCTCCCTGCAACAAAGCTTTGACCTTTTATCAAAAATATTCCGTTCTTAAACCAAATGGCATGATTTCACTGAATCCACTTTTCATTGTAGGCTTTAAAGATCAACATGGAGAATCATCCTAATGTTCCCTCTGATATTGCTGGTGCTGCATATACAAGGAGGAGAGTTCCACAAGGAGGAGTGTTTGCCTGCCGAAGCTCCACAGCCGGAAGTCGTGGAGTTCGACAACACCATCTATGCCACTTGTGAAGTAACTCCCAGCCCCAATTTGCCACGTAACCAGCCAAAGATCTTTGGGCAAATCCTCTTCAAGCAGGTCTTCCCCAATGGAGATTTAGAAGTGAAAATCAACCTCCGTGGTTTGCCTGCCATCGATCGTCAAGAGCGTGCCATGCACATCCATCAGTATGGAGACCTCAGTCAAGGCTGCATCACTGTTGGTCCTCATTATAATCCAAACGGCGTTGACCACCCTCATCATCCTGGAGACCTGGGCAACTTTGCTTCTGAGAAAGGAGTTATAAGGCAGTTCCTGATGCTTCCAGACGCCAAGCTCTTTGGGCCTTATTCCATTCTGGGACGTGCGGTGGCGGTTCATGAGAAGGAGGATGATCTGGGAATGGGTTCAGATGAGGAGAGTAAACTCAGTGGGAATGCTGGACCGATAATTGCTCTCGGTGTGATTGGTATTACTACTCCAAGTCTGTGGCAGAAGACTGAAGTGCCCCCCAAGAAACCATGTGGAGGAAGGCACTGAGAGTCAAAGATGAGGGAGTCGGATATGGTGGAAGGGCAGATTCAAATGGGATAATCATGATTTTCCTTGTGTATTCTTTGTATGTGTCCTACATTAAAGTATATTTCAGAACCTGAACATTCCCATGTTTTTTTTCTTGGTCTTTTCAGAGGCTTTTTGGCCAAAGCTTCCAATAGTAAATGCACTCTTAAAAATAAATGTAGGGTGAATGCAGGCAAAGTGGGCCGTTTAGTTTGATTTACTGTGCTCAATGGGTTAACACTTTCTGAGCATGACAATGGCCTTTAATTAAAGATACACTGGCTGCGTCCGAAACCGCATACTCAATGAGTAGGTACTTATTTTCAATGAATACTTACTTAACGAGCACTAAAAGAGTAGGTACTTTATAGCCAGATCTCGTTGAGTATGAATGCGAACCGGACATCTGCCATGTTGACGTTATCATGTGACCTACGACGCATTCTTGCAGCCAGGATTCTTAGCAGAACCAGAAAATATGATCATGGCTGGGTTTCCCGAAACCTTCTTAACGCTACGTCGTTCTTAAGTTAGACCTTAAGCTGTACCTTATCGTTAATACATGTTTCCCGAAACGTTCTTAGTTAAGTATACCTTCTGTAAGTCATACTTTCGGAAGGTTGGTCTGGACCACTCTTAGCTTTACCTTATCACTGTTGCAGGTCTATATGAATATAATTCTGAAGTTTTAATACACCCAGACAGTGTTCAGTTAGGCTAATTCAAGTGTTTTCATGCAAAGAATAAAATTGTCATTACAATGATTGTTGTTAGAATTTTAATTATATTATATAGTACAATTTTATAAATATATTTTAATTAAAGAGCGCTTTTAAAGGCCAGTGAAATAGGCTACTGTCAGTTAAGTCCTATTCGGATGCTAATATTGTTTCTCATGGTCTCGTACAGTATTTTAAACATTTACAGGGGTAAGTCTGTGATTTTAGTGCCGTCCGAATCCATATCAGTGTTTTTACTCACCCAACCCGCGTAAAAATCCCTGGCCAAATTATACCTACTGTTTTTTGACAAACAGGTCGTGTGGTAGCCTAATTGAATTGCTGTCTGAATCCACATCTCCGAGTTTACAAAAAGAGATTCAAAATCCACTGTTTAAATCCTTTTTGATCACTGCCGAGCACCGTACGTGACGTACACTTTTATTTAGAGAGATGCTGGAAAGTATTTATAAGAACAATATTTCATCGCAGCTCCACCTCAGCAAACAAAAATGGGAAAGAGAAGAAAGCACATAAAAAATTAAAATGGTTATTATGGCAGCAATAGCCTATATGATAGCCTACACTTTTAAAATATGTAGGCAAGGCTATTATAGGCTAGTATAGTTTGGATTATTTTTTTAAATGTCCCATGAGTCCTAATAAATGCAATTTAAACTATTTCTGAAGTGCTTATTTTATAAAAAAACAAAACAAAAAAAAAACACCGCTTTCTCACATAAACAGCCCCTGCACGAGAGAATAATTGATTCTCGAGCCATCGATATAAACATTCAGCACCATCGCCACGGAAAGCGCCGGGTAACGTCGCACGTAAGAAGGTATATCTTAAGCAGCTTCCTAAGGTATAGTTCGGGGAACACACCTAGAAATGGTATACCTTCAGTTAAGTTATACCTTAAGAGTCTTCGTAGCGCGCTAAGAGACAACGTTATCGGGAAACGCAGCCCATATCACACCAGTACTCAGGTCATTACACTGGCTGCCAGTTACTTATAGGATTGATTTTAAAGTATTATTACTAGTATATAAATCATTCAATGGCCTAGGACCTCAATACATTGCAGATATGCTCACGGAATACAAACCCAACAGATTACTCAGATCATTAGGATCACATCAGCTAGAAGTTCCAAGAGTTCACTCTAAGCAAGGAGAGTCCGCTTTTAGCTATTATGCCAGCCGCAGCTGGAACCAGCTTCCAGAGGAGATCAGATGTCAAATCCAGACTCAAAACACATCTGTTTAACTTTGCATTTAATGAATGAGCACTGTGTCACTGTTTGTCCGACTGTTTATACTGTGTCTTATTTTAGTCTTTATTCTAAACTGTTTTAATTATTTTTAGTTCTTTCTCGTTTCTTTATTTTAAACTGTTCTTTATTCTAAACTATTTAATTATTTTTAGTTCTTTCTCGTTTCTTTATTTTAAACTGTTCTTTATTCTAAACTGTTTTAATTATTTTTAGTTCTTTCTTGTTTCTTTATTTTAAACTGTTTTGTATATTCTTATTTCTTCTGATTATTTTTAATAGTATGTAAAGCACTTTGAATTACCATTGTGTATGAAATGTGCTATATAAATAAACTTGCCTTGCCTTGCCTTGCCTTGCATTATCACACGCGCAACAACTTAAAAGATTTGAACAATACGTTTAATTCATCTATCTGTAAATATTGATATTGATTAAACTTGTTCATTTTGAAGAAACTGCTGCCCATTTATTTTGTGTATACATTTAGGGTTGATTAAAGTTCTTATATTTAACCCTACTAATGTGACCCACCGTTTTATCCTTACAATATTTATTTTTATTACGAAATCCCAAAATGGTCGTCTCTTGAATGTTGTTAATTTCTTTATTTTATATCCAAACATTTATCCACAAGCAAAAGTGGCTAACTGCTTTATGTTTTCTTCTTTTTCTTGTTAACTCTCGTTTCATCCCTCAGGCCTATTTTTTTTTTTAAATGCATTTTTAAATGTATTATAATGAATTATTTAAGAAAAAATATATTAAAATATTCAACCTTGTACTAGGACTAGGTTATTTTTTCCTGTGTAAAAAATCTCTTATGTATGCAAACCCATGATATATATATATATATATATACACATAACATCAGTAACTCAACAGCCCTACCTAGAACGGTTTTCCTCAGCGTTTGTAATGTCTGCACAAAGGGCAGCTGTGCAAAGATTTGCCTTTGGAGAAAACTGTTGATTTTATACTCAAAAAAATGTAAGTATCATTAATATTAAAAATTAATATTACCCCAGAATGAATTGCATTGATATCCTACCCCAAAACATGCAATAATAACAACGATAAATGCTGACCAATACTTAATTATATTACTTTTTACTGAAAATAGTAGTAAAAAGTATATAGTGAACATATCTACATTTGCATTCAAACAATTAAATAAAGCATTAATTAAATAATTAAGTGTGCTTGCTGAAAGCGCACACTTATTGTTCTTCTTAAGTTTTCTTCTTCTTCTTATTATTATTATTATCATTATTATTATTATTATTATTATTCCCGGGAGAAAAATTTTGGCCAGCTCCTGCGCCTAGACCCTTTGAGACAGAGACACCGTTCCAACTTTAAAACGTTCGGTCAGTACCGGTGTAAGTTGCTCGCGAAGATGACATCACGAGTCCATGTCGTTTGTCCGCCATATTGGATTGAACAGAAAGCGAAACTAAAGTTTCACAGGTCACAAATTTGGTCCGAACTTCACGAAACTAGACGTACATGATCATTGGAGCAAGCCTCATCAAAGTTACTAGAAGGATTTTTGATTTTTGGAAGCGTTTGCCCGTCACAGCCAAACGAAATCAGCGGCGTAGTCGCCAAACAGGAAGTCGTCCATATCTCAGGAACTCTGTCACATATCGAAACCAAACTTTATACATGAACTCGGGACTCCAATGTGAGGATGTACAAGATCTGATTTTTTTTTATTTATTTTTTTATTTCAGGCTAATAGACAAACCCATTTACCTATGTCTATGCAAGAGTTTCACCTTTTAATGTTAGGTAATGCATTTAGACAGTAGGTGGCACTGTTGTATTACATTTCACAGAGCAGCCAAGTCAGTGTATAGACTGCATTCGTTTTTACCAGGTTTGTCTTAATAAATGCAGGCATGAATTTCGTTTTTTGCATTGGTCTATTTTAATCATCTTCATTTATTAATATATACAGATTTGTATGCATGAATTGTGCATTTCCAATCCTCAAAGCAGTTAATAAAAAAAAAAAAAAACTTTATACAAAATACATCATGCTCTTCTTCGATAACCGAACAAACAATTAATTGTCTGTGGCTGTGTTTGTGCGCGCGGGAAATATGCTGCGCATAACAATAGAAAACAAGGAGAAACGCGCAGTCACATGCTCAAACAATCAACAACGTCGCTCTAGAGGTGCGTTGTGGACTGCGAAGTGGACTTCACAGGGTATTCCGCCATCTTAAGTTAGAGTCTAATCCGAAGGGAGCGAACATGTTCAGTTCGAAGGGCACTGCGCACGGCATAGGGAATAAGGGAACATCGATACATCACTTCACAGGAAGTGGAGAGCGATGATCACACACCCAACTGTCATTTCGCGCATCAGGTCATCACCAGTCAGAACGGTCATAACTAACGATGGAGGAGTTTACGTATGTGTGTAAGTAATACATTTCGCCATTGTTATACAAATGACAGTATTTTTAACGGTTATTGTTGTGAATATTACATATACTATTTTTGATGATTATAATTTACCTCAGTGAATGCAGCCAGCTTAGCTAGTTTGTGAAGTAAAGTGATTTTATTTTAGGTAGTTGTAAAATAGTGCAATATAATTGTAAATATATAATATAATAATAAAAATTAAAATATGAATGTAGTCCTATATATATTTGTTATATCATAATCTGCGCGACTCCGTCGTTGACTTTCTTTGATGACATTTGCTGGGTGTTTCTAATGAGCGGTTATTGTCAGTGAAGTCCACTTCAACTGATATACCGTGCTCAGGGAGTAGGGGAGCAGTGAACACTGCATATGGACCCTGTCGAATGGAACGCACATTAGATGTGTAAAAACAAGTGGAAAGTGCGAGTGCGCCGCTGTCTCCTTTCGCTTGTTCTCCTGTGGCGTCTGTCGTTGCTATGCAACCATGAACTGCGCTCTCCATGATGACAAGATCTGTGTCTGAAATCGCTCCCTATCCACTATATAGTGCACTATTTAGGGTGTCGGCCATTTTGTAGTGGTGTCCGAATTCTGAGTGAACGACATCATTCCCTACATTCTTCACTACTTTTATCCACAATCCTCTCTGAATTCGAGTGTACATACGATGTACACTTGCTGAGACACTATTTCCCACAATCCATCACGATAAGGCGATTGAGCGCGAATGAAAAATAAACAAAAATGCCACCATGGCAACGGTGCACCCGAGTTAGAAAACAATCATTTATAAGACCAGACGCCTGGTTATTTATTTATACATACCGTTATGTCTATATTTGAAAAATCAAATGTGTTGTGTAGTGTTTTGTTCTCTTTTATTTTCACATATAAATTAAAAAAGTAAATAAATATGACAAGCAAGTGTTTTTATTATCTTTTTTTTAATCAAATAACGCAATAAACGTGAAAAATACATACATACAATGGTTACATACAATTCACACAGCCAAAAAAAGGAAATATTAAAGATGGGTAGGTAATGTTTATGACAAATTGTCTGAGCTCTCTGGCGCGTGATAATTATGTCAGCATCCAAATTCTTTGCTGATGTAGTGCACTCAACTGCCATTCACTATGTAGGGATTAGTGAACGAGTGAGCGGTTTCAGACACAGCTAAGGAAGTATCAGCAAAAGATTACTAGATTTCTAGCCCTTGCATTAGCTTTACTACTAGATATATTTATGGAGATGAAAAATAATAAGGCGCCCTGTACAGCTATGATCAGCTTTTCGGCCGAGCATTCAATGTTGTTACGCTGCAAGCTGATGGTTCGTTGCTGCCGCGCTCTATCACTCGCACACCATAAAGAGCAAATTGTTTTTTAATGTTTCAATTTCGTGATTAAAATGACATAATTAGGAAGCGGATAATTTCTTCATAAACAGCTCATTATGACTCAGTGTTAGAATGCTGCACCTACACTCGATAGTGTGAATAAGATCAGCGCAACGCAGACCACTGCATTGACAGGGTAAAACACATGATCTGTCTACGGCCAGGGCTCAGCGGAAGACAGAAAATGCCGGTCCAGCGCTGATTGAGGATTTAAATTCGAAAATAAAAGACAGTTTGACATCTTTTTTCTCACATTCTCGCATTTTTTCTCGCATCTATCCACTACCTGCTAACGTTAGTGCACTGCACCCGAGCAAGCACACTTTGCAGTTCCTCCGGAAATGCATTTTTCTAGTTATATTTTATTTACTGACAACAATGAGAAATATTAATAAATTAGTAAAAGAATGAATGAAAGTCACCATCACAATAAACAAATGCATATACAAGTCAACACATGAAACAAAGCTTTATTCAAACTACAATCATGTATGTAGGCTGAAGGCGCTGAGGTTGTTGCGTGTTGTGTTGTGCTTCACAATCTGAGGCAATAAGGGCAGGTGGAGTGATGCAGGGTCTCGTAAGGGCAGGTGGAGTGATGGAGGGACTCATCCATGGCACCATCTCCAGGATTCAGCTCTGGTCTCCTCATCCTCAGTGCTCAAACCAGCCTGCTGACATTTCAGATTCTACAAAATGCACAAACATAACACAAAAGCAGTCATTTTAACCACACAATGTCATATGATTTCAGTATTATTTAGAAGACAAAACCACTTTTTTTCACAAACGCCGCCATCATCTTCCCTTGCAGGTCCTGCTCCACCACAAAAGCTGTGCAGCTAATGCACAGAAATCAAGAATCAGAAAAGTGCTGTAATAGCTCTGTTTGAAATTACAATAATTAGTTGTTGTTATTCATTTCTGTGGTATACTCACTCAAAGCCTTTGATGGCAGCATTCAGCTTCATGAGCCACTCTCCACCGGATAAACACACATCTGTTCATCTGACCCTGTAACATCCAGACAAGATTCACATTACCTCTGTCATTTATGAGCTTGTTTTAACTTTTTATCCAACATAAATGTTCCTCAATTTATCAACAGTACTAATGGACAAATAAAATAGATAACTTATGTTTAGTTACTTTATAGATTTGTTCTACATAATAGCACACATTCATCACTCAGATGTCTATTTCATGTTGTGATGTGCTCTTCTGCAATACTTACCGAAGATTTTACTGTCAGAAGTAAAAAAACATTTAAAATAAGCGTCTTTAGGATGTATATGGTTTATTGAAATCCACTTTAGAGACGTAACTTACTTGTCCTTACTGGAGCTCCCCTGTTAGCTAACGTTATACATAATAAAACGTGTTTTTACAGCAAAATCACAACTATACTACTCTGTGTAACGTCTTTACACCTTCAACAATTCAACAGTTTACTCTACAGTAGTTCAACACATGCAATTTTAACACAAGGAACCGTGTTTACTCACATTTGAAAGCACCCGCGTCGCCGATCTCTGCGATATGTTTGATAATGACGTATCCTCTCGCGTGGCCTCCTGAGATAGAAAAGTATTCATCTTCGAGCTCTTCAAAATCTGGGTTGAAGCAGTAAGCCATCCGGGAACTTCTCGCCTACTCTTTTACGAGTACTGAGGTTTCGGACATACTACTCCGTTCACATACTGTTTTCCCCTACTATATAGTAGGAAAGTAGGAATATTCGGACGCACTATAAGTATATGTACGCCCGAATCTCGCGATAATTAGTACGTCACTCTGGTAATTCTCGCCTACTCTTTTATGGATACTAAGGATTCGGACATACTTATTCGCTCGCCTACTGCTTTTTCCATACTATATAGTAGGGAAGTATGCGGTTTCGGACGCAGCCACTATTTCTTTAAATGATAAAATGGTTTAGGTTGATGCAATATGACACTGGAGGGTGTGGCTAGATCTCAAGGGAGGACACCTTTATTGTTCAAGGTAGACATAACCTCTGACATAAGATTTTATTTTTGAAATAAGGTTTCTCGCTAAATGTCAACAAATGGGTATATTATTCTGACAGTTTGTTAGTACAGTTAACAGGGAATCAAAATGCAAAAAAATGTCTTGGTTTTCTTGTAAGGTGTTTAAAGCTAGAATATGTAAGATTTTTGTAATAAAATAACCAAAAATCACTTGCAAAGTGTGATATATTTCCTGCAGTTGTGTACTTTCAGTATCCCAAAAGTTCCCAAAGATTTTTAATTTCAGAGAAATTCCCATTTTAAATTAAAGCTGCAAGCAGCATTTATCGGGGTTCAAGCATTTAAGGCCTTTAAGCACAAATGCATAAAAAGACCTTAAGTTTTATTTGGCAACCACATAGAAAAGACCATTTCCAGCCAATTTAACAAAGGAAATATATGGTTCTCTTTCATAGGTTCACTCAACGCTGCGGATAGCGCAGTGGGATATTCTCTGAATGTGCCGATTGTCTGAAGCCCTGTAGAATCACGCCAATTCATTGGCTGATGGCGCCCACGCAATCTGGCTCCGCCCGACGCTCTTACATGCGCGCGAGGCAGTCATAGGATCGTCTAAATGCAAATTCTGTGAAAATTTGTTGCTCAAGACCCTCAAATCGCGGCTCGCGGTTTTTGAGAGGGAATCATTCGTCTCCCCCGTCGCGCTCCCGAGGCCTCTCGAGGATCCGCGACTTGGGGTTCGTATGTAGAGCTTGAGGATGTGGAGTTCGAGCAGACGAGCCCCGTTCTTTCTCTCCCTCCCTCCCCTCGGCACGCGCGAGGCATGCCAGTCTAATTTTCACACGATTATTTGCGCCCCAGCCCGGGAGCACGCGACGCGGTTTCTTTCGGGCTGGAGGATGTACTTTTTACCGAGGCTTCCGACTCCGAGGATTTCGGGCCTACTCTCGCCAACGAGGTTATCCCGCCGAGCGGCCAGGAAGCGCGGCCTACTACGGCCTACGCTTAGCTCGTTGACGTACTTTCACGCGCTACGGAGAAGCTCGCTTTTGATTGGCCCGACGAGCCCCGCGAATCTCAGTTGTCAAAACTCGACGAGAGACTTCTCAATGGCCCTAATTCTAGGCCTCAACGGAGAAAGCTGCCATTTTTCAGTGATCTGCATCACGAGATTTCCAGATCCTGGAAGCAGCCTTTCTCTGCGCGCCTCACTAATGCGGCAGCTGCTGATTTCACCAACCTAGTAGGTTCTGTGGAACAGGGCTACTCCGCCATTCCGGCGATTGAGGAAACTTTAGCCGACCATCTCGCTCCGTCGTCTGCACCGTCCTGGAAGTCGCGCCCCCTCCTCCCCTCTAAAGCATGTAGGACTACTTCTTCTCTAATTGGAAAATCCTACATGGCGGCAGGGCAGGCAGGCATGACCCTGCACACTATGGCCATTCTTCAGGCCTACCAAGCGGACGTCCTGAAGGAAATGGACGAGGGCGACGGCGTGACCCCTGAAGCGGTCAAGGAGCTTCGTAAGGCTACGGATTTAGCCTTAAGAGCCACCAAGCATACCGCACGCGCTATAGGTCGCTCTATGGCTGGTTCCGTTGCGGTGGAACGCCACTTGTGGCTTAATCTCACGGAGATCCGTGACAAGGAGAAGGTTTTCATCCTGGACGCCCCCATTTCTCAAACAGGGTTGTTTGGAGAGGCGGTCAACACGGTGGTTGAGATATTCCGCTCCTCCAAATCACAATCGGCCGCGTTCAGACAGTTCATGCCCAGGAGGGCTAGGAAACCTTCTGCTCCCTCCCCTGTTCGACCCAGAGAACGTCCCTCTTTTAGACCGGAGTTCTCTTCCAGGAGGAGCGAACCGGTGCATCCCCCACCTTCCATGGTTTGGGAAGCACGCGGTCGCCTGTTTCCCCGTCAACGGCCTCACAAGCGCCTCCAGATGAAGCGGTCCGACAAACCGACCCCTCCGGCTGCCCAGAGCCATTCCTGACCCTCCGGTCGGAAAAAGGAGAGCTCCTCTGCTTCCTCAAGGTTGGGACAGACCGCGCAAGCGTTTCTGCCCACCTCCCAGCTCTCCTTTCCTTGCCCTGTCACCTTCGCCACTCAGAGTGTCTCGAAGTGCAGGCCATTTTTCACCATCTCTACTCAGCCCGGCGCGGGAGGAAGGAACGCTTTTTGCTTTCTCCCCTCACCCCCGACACTCTCTATAACTGCCGGTCGCATCCTCGGAGGCACTTTTCGCTTTCCTCCGGAGCGGGCGGACCTGGTCACCATGACCCCAGCATCGATGCCTCCCATCACGTGTCAGGACGCCAAGGGCTCTCCTGCACAGTCAACTTCTCAACCTCACAAACGTCAACACGGCACCCTCACTCAGGTATGTCGTCTGCATTACAACATCCCTCTTCCTCTTTCACATTTCTTTCAAGAATGGGAGCGCTTACCAGGGGTATCGTCTTGGGTTCTTCGCACAGTTCGGTTCGGCTACACTCTTCAGTTTTGCCGCAATCCCCCTTGTTTCAACGGGGTCTTTCCTACCGTAGTAGACAGCGCCACTCAGGCTTCTGTACTTCAGCAGGAAATTTCATCCCTCCTTCTCAAAGGAGCAATAGAAGAGGTTCCTTCAGGGGCCCTCCGGGCCAGCCTTTCGCCTACTGAAGGTATCGCGCAGTGGCTTTCGAGCCCTGTCAGTTTGGCGGGACCCTCTTTTTCTTTGGAAAGGGGTCAGCATGGGTGCGGTATTTCGTCACCAGATGATTATGACGGATGCCTCTCTCACCGGCTGGGGAGCAGTTTTCGAGGGCAGACCAGCGTGTGGGGTTTGGACTGGCGAGACTCTCTCTTGGCACATAAACTGCCTGGAGTTAAGAGCCGTTTTTCTAGCTCTGCATCATTTTCTCCCTCTTCTGGAGGGACACCATGTAATTGTCAGAACAGACAACATGGCAGTGGTGTCTCATGTGAACCGGCAGGGGGGTTCTCGGTCGCCCTGTGGTCTCAGAGCAGATTCCTATCTCTGAGAGCAGTCCATGTCCCAGGGGTTCTGAACCTCACAGCAGACTTTCTGTCGAGGCAGAAACTCAGATCGGGAGAATGGATGTTGAACCTCCAGACAGTGGCCCTGATCTGGGAGGTTTTCGGAGAGGCGGAAGTGGACCTCTTTGCATCTCAAGAGTCGTCCCAATGCCCGCTGTGGTTCTCCCTGAGTCCCCCGGCTCCATTAGGGATAGACGCGTTCGCTCACCCTTGGCCAACGCAGAAACTCTATGCCTTCCCGCCCATCAAACTGATCCAGGCGGTCTTGGCCAGAGTGAGAGAGAGCGGAGTCAGCCTCCTCCTGGTAGCTCCGTTCTGGACGTCTCAGCCATGGTTTTCGGAGCTAATTCCTCTGCTGGAATCTTCCCCCTGGAAGATCCCAGTCAGGGAGGACCTGTTGTCCCAGCTGCAGGGCAGGATATGGCATCCTCGCCCAGACATGTGGAAGCTGTATGTTTGGCCAATCAGAGGCCATTAGCATTAAGTTCTGATCTCCCAACTGACGTTCAGGAGACCATTGCGAGTGCTAGAGCCCCTTCTACAAGGAGGCTATATTCTTCCAAATGGAAGGTTTTTGAGGCATGGTGCTTAGCACATGATAGGAGTCCAGTTAACTGCCCTGTTGGTTCAGTACTGGAATTCCTGCAGGAGAAGTTTGCTTCTGGAGCAGCTGCTACCACTCTCAGAGTTTATGTCGCAGCTATTGCAGCACATAGGGAATCGGACGAGATTCCCCTGGGGAAACTAAGGTTAGTTTCGGCCTTCATGCGTGGGGTTAAGCGCCTGAAACCGGCTCGCTCCCCTAGAGTTCCCTCATGGGACCTTTCTATTGTCCTAGAGGGTTTGACGAAGGCCCCCTTTGAGCCCTTGGAGTCAGCTCCGGAGCGGATTCTGTCTCTCAAGGTTTCTCTTTTGTTGGCTTTGTCCTCATTAAAGCGGGTAGGAGACTTACAAGCTCTTTCTGTTAGCGAGTCTTGCTTGGACTTTGCTCCTGGCTTGGTCAAGGTTTCCTTGAGGCCGAGACCAGGGTATGTCCCCAAAGTTCTTTCCACAACTTTCGCAGGTGGTTAACCTTAACGCTTTCCACCCTCCTCCATTTTCTTCTGAGGAAGATAGGAAGCTTAACTTGCTCTGCCCAGTTTGTTCTCTTAAGATATATGTAGACCGCTCAGGCGGTTGGAGGAAATCTAACCAGCTTCTGGTTTGTTTCGGTGCTGGCCGCCGTGGGCTTGCTGCATCAAAGCAGAGGATTTCTCACTGGGTCACAGAAGCTATCTCGTTGGCTTACGAGGTGCGTGGCTTGCCTTCACCTCTTAGCATTAGAGCACATTCCACCAGAAGTGTGGCATCTTCTCAAGCTCTTTTTAGAGGAGCACTTTTGGAGGACATTTGTGTTGCGGCAGGCTGGTCCTCTCCGCACACTTTTGTAAGGTTCTATAATTTGGATCTTGACATGACCCCGGGTTCCCAGGTTCTTTCTGTTTGAACTCATCTTGGTCGTTGTCTCTTTATGTACCAGTCATTGAAAGCGCTCTAGCTTGGCGAGTTTGGTTGTCCTTGTCCCACTGCGCTATCCGCAGCGCTGAGTGAACCTATGAAAGAGAACGTCTCTGGTTACTTACGTAACCTATGTTCTCTGAATAGGGAACGAGATGCTGTGTTAGCTGCCAAGCTCCTCGCGCTGCTGACAGTTTACTTTTCGGCAGAGAAATCTGAGGAGCAGATGGCGAGCGCGAATATGTAATGATGCGACGTAAGAGCGTCGGGGCGGAGCCAGATTGCGCGGGCGCCAACAGCCTATGAATTGGCGTGATTCTATAGGGCTTCAGACAATCGGCACATTCAGAGAATATCCCACTGCGCTATCCGCAGTGTCTCGTTCCCTATTCAGAGAACATAGGTTACGTAAGTAACCAGAGACGTTTTCAAAGCTTTTTAACAGTTATAGCGCCACCTATGGTCCGATCTCCATACAATTGTGCATGCTTCTTTACAATGTTATTTCACATATGCTCACCAATTTTCGTTAAGTTCTGAGTTTTTGTTTAGGATTTATAGGCTTTCGAGTGATATTTGCCACGCCCATTTTCTAAATGACCGTGTTATAGCCGTCCAAATGTAAAAGTTCAAAAGTTTTAGCACTTTGTGCTTGAACCCCTAATAATGGCTCGTCCATGTTCACTTTCGTTCAAACATTATGGACCATGGCAAGCAGACTTTGGGACAAAAGGAGAACTAAAACGAGGATCAATATCGGCGTGGTGTTTTGGAGATGCCACAAACTTCGACTTGACAGAGGCGTCTTGCATGTACTTTATTAGACAGCTGAGCAAATGTACATAAAACTAATCAATGTCATATAGCTCAACATGATGAAATGTTAGAATATGATCAGTATGTTATTCTAATGTTCATCTAGCTTACTGCTAGTCTCATACAGACAAACAAACGCATAGAATAACATTATAACTTTCAACACACTCAAATGCAGTTTAGTGTGATAGTGTAGACCAAGTGAAACAGCTCTGCGTTACCTCACAAGTTTAATTCACCAAATAAACTGACTTGTTAACCCTTTTCCACCAAGGCAGTGTTGGTGCTGGTTCAGAGCTAGAGCCTAGTTTCAAATGGGTTCTTTGTTTTCGACAGCCAGAGCACCAGCTCTGAACCAGGAAAAGTGGTTCTTAAGTAGCACCAAAACATTGCTGGTCTAGAAGTAAGAACCGCTTGCGTCAGGGCCTGGGGACGGGGTTACCGTGACCAACAAGACGAACAGAAACTTGTGACCGCCATTTCTCAAATAGCAGCTAATCGAGCTAATAACAGCTTGATTGTAATCTCCGTCTATGCAAGTTATGGTCGAGCTGCACGAACACGTTGGATTCGCGGTGTTTGGATGCCGATGTACAGTAGGTTCGCAAAGCCATGAGCATCAATAGTAACGCAATGACCTCCATTGTTGATGGAAGGCTTGTTCGAGATGCATCGGAGCGGCACGGACCAATCGGAGCTGCGGGAGTGTTTGGAGAGCATACGAGTCCTTGTGCTTTTGGATTGCTTTCGCCGTGCTTTGATGTCATGAGCCGATCGGTCTGCGAGAAGCCGAACCATCTCGAACAAGCCTGGTGTGTTTGTGTTTGGCGCTGCCACGCTAGCATTGCTGGGCAACATGAGATGTATACAGTGACCTTGTGTTTGGCAAACCGGATCTTAGAGAGCTCGTCAGACGAACCAACTCCGGACTGGCAATACTGTAGCTCTGGCTCTGAACTGGCACCTGGTTCATGCTGGTGGAAAAGGGGTATTTGTGAGTATTAATTCAACACTTGCGGGTAGATCAGTAGAATGAAATGTCCTTATTCCTTTATATCCGCAGGACTCGCATGTGGCTCTGATATCTGTCTCTCATTGGCAATGACGACAAGTTCCATAATTCCGCTTATGCGTCATCAACCTACACCTTTGTTATTGTAAGAGGTTAGCAAGCCTGGTTAGTACCTGGATGGGAGACCTCCTGAGAAAACCAGGTTGCTGCTGGAAGAGGTGTTAGTGAGGCCAGCTGGGGGTGCTCACCCGTGGTCTATGTGGGTCCTAGCACCCCAGTGTAGTGATCGGGACACTATACTGTCAAAGAGCACCATCCTTCCAATGAGACGTTAAACCGAGGTCCTGACTCTCTGTGGTCATTAAAAGTCCAAGGATGTCCTTCGAAAAAGAGTAGGGGTGTAACCCCGGCATCCTGGCCAAATTTGCCCCTTGGCCTCTGTCCATCACGGCCTCCTAATCATCCCCATATACTGATTGGCTTCATCACTGTCTCCTCTCCACCATTAAGCTGGTGTGTGGTGGGCGTTCTGGCCCAATATGGATGCTGCACATTGGTGGTGGTTGAGGATATCCCCCCTTCCATGTAAAGCGCTTTGAGTACCCAGAAAAGCGCTATATAAATGTAACGAATTATTATTATTATTATTATTATTAAAATGTAGATGCAGAATATAACACTTTAAAATATGGACACAATTTAAGTTCATCTACAGTGTTTAGAGAAAACAGACAGAAAAAAAGTTTTACAATATGGTTACCATTTAAAATGTTGAATTTCTTATTGAATTTTTGTTAGCCTATTTGTTGTTGCATGTGTTGTAGTTCCATTTGTAATATGTTGTAGAGTTCATTAAGATATCTGATATTCAACTTTCATAAAATTTCATGTCAACACAACATGTTCTAGTTGTTTTGAACTTTACACATGCATTGAGTGAACTGATGAGTATTACTCATCATAGCCCATCTATGTGCTTTTGGGTCTGTTAAATATGCTGTGGAATATGTTTGTGTGATGTGTTAATAAATCATGTGTTTTTAAGATCCAGGATCATTTTTGATAAATTAGGGATGGGTCACATTAACTGAAAAGAAATTTGTCTGGAGTGCATGATCTCAAAATGTTTATTGGTATATACCTTGCACATATCAACTGTATTCAAAATGAAATATTAAAGTCGGACCTTAAAGTTAACAAAAGTAATAAAAAGAAATAAACATCTAGGTACTGTATCTATCTAAATAACAAGTAGGGATGTCCCGATCCGATCACGTGTTTTCAGACTCGATCGGAATCGGACGTTACCTCCCGATCAGGACTCGGATATATATGTATATATATTCTCATTATTTTTTAACACATCTATAGTTATGCGGTGGCACAGAGTTACGCCGGTTTCACACTGCACGCGTTAGCAGAGTGTAAGCAGCGCAGGAGCAGTTCATATGGTGAGCAGGGTCAGGACACGCGCGTTTTGCTTTCACACTGGCAGCTTTTGTCACGCGCGGCTGAACCGCAGGTTGTGTAGGGCAGGTTACAGACAGAGTAGGCCTACTCTATAATGGATAAGTTGGCATTGCTTTTTTCTTTTTCAGATACATTTAAGAGAAAAGACTTGTCAAGAAGCTTATTTTATTAATAATTTCATATAACTTTTTGTTCATCTTTGTTTTTATTGTTATGGCAACAAGTTTGTTTTTGGACATTTGTTTTCTTTTTAAATTGCTGTTGGTCATTTGATTGACTGTTTAAAACACAATAGATATCATCAATGCACTTTTTGGATAAAACTGCGGTGTATTTTGGCCATGATCAATGTATTGTCACTTTAATTCAGCAAAAGCGGCGCAGCAAAAATAAACTCGGCGCCGAAACGATCGCGGCACTGCTGCTCTGCTCTACTACGCACTGCCGTGCTGCGTCTCGCGCGGTGTGAATGCTCTAAAGCCTGGTTTAATCTGTTAACATGAGCGGCGAAAAAAAATACGCACTGCACGCTCTGCTAACAGTGCAGTGTGAAACCGGGTAAGAGTTAGGAGTGCAGTTCCTAAAAGCACATTACTGGCTTTGCAAACACTGTAGCACTTTTATTTTTTATTTTTTATTTGTTCACATGCCTGCCGGGTATTTTAAGTTGAGGTGCTATTTGTTTATATATTAGACTTTTTTATATTTACTGTTGCACTAAAGTCCAAAAGTGAAGAATTTATTTATTACTTGATTGTTCAAGCTACCTCACAGAAGTGCTCTGTTTGTTAACAGAGTTGTTGAATGTTAAAATAAGGTGAATTAAATAAAAAATAAGGAACATCCTGGATCTGTTTTTTCGCTCTTCTTTATTCTTTTTTTTATGTATTAAGTATCGGATCGGGAATCGGTATCGGCAGATACTCAAAATCAAATGACTCGGACTCAGACTCGAGGGCAAAAAAACCTGATCGGGACATCCCTAATAACAAGTGTCCAACCTTACCTGCATTCAATCTACTAAAAGGGGATTTTAACATCGATGCCATAGAAGAATCATTCCCTCAGAAATTTGTACTTCTGCCTTCAAAGACAAGTACAGTTTTTCAGTACTTTTAACAACTTTCCTAAACTCTTAATGCACCAACACACCTACTACACACAATTGGCAAAAACAGTTTATTTCATGCTCAAAATCACACACTGTAAACCAAACTCCAACACTAATTTTCTAAATACAATAATACACTATGCCTACCAGAACACTGCAAACATGTCTCCAAATCAAATCATTTTTCAAAACACTAACATAGTAACATAGCTGTCCAACAGGAAGATTTAGTCAATCATAGCACAATGTCATAAAAACACTAACATCAGATGGAATTACAGAAACTGCATTATTGTATACGTGTCAGGTATGCCCTCATACAACAGACAGTATATTGTATTGATCATAGATTGTGTTTTGCACTGCAGTTTCTTTTGAAGCCTCTCTACATTTTTGTTTTGTTGGGTTTACTGTAGGTCTTTTACTGCAGAAATTCAATAAAAAAAGACCCATCTCAGAGTGCTTTATAGAATGTACGGTTACAGTATACCATATGGTCATGCGATTGAAAGAAACTTAACACCTGAGTGTGTTTCCTAGATGGGAATCAGCTGTGATTTATATTATTGCATAATTGTTTCTCAGTAACAATAGGATAAAATACAGGGGATATATTTGGGTTTCAATTCACAATATAAACAGCTGTTTACCTTGACTTTAGCCTGTAAGGTTCAGAACATGGTGTTATCTGTTCTGACACACATTGTTTAAAGCATCGGTAAATTTGGCAGTAAAAATCCATTGTTTTGGTCTTGTTTGAGCTTGTGTGTAAAAGAAGTTCAAGCATTTTAAATTTGTGTTAATTGTATGCATTTTGTGTTAAAGCAACGAGAAATGTGTTAATAGTATAGGTTACATAGACGGATGTAGTGCTAACTAACCGTGTTAAGAGTTTTGGAAAATTGTTAAAAGTATTGAAAAATCTGTCATAGCAATCGTAAAAAAAAACTATAGCAGTACTTCTTTTAATAAACACAAAACACTGGAGAACACATTGTGCAATGCAAGACAAAGAACTGAATAAACTGAGTGCTATATATAAACAGGCAAACAAAGGGAGCTAAATGAAACACAGGTGAACTTAATGAGTGACTAACAGACTATCATGGTTAACTTGTAGCTCAACATGAGTTCCTATAAGAGCAACCAAAAGGAACATTCTCTCAACCCCAGATCAGGACTGCACACGGATTAAGTGTTGTAGTATTTTTGTGACTGCAATATTCAGGCTCCACACGGATTGAGGACAACTTTTCAGCTGTACGGTAGTGCACCTTTGCTGTTTTAGGCTGGTTTTGTTTTTGTTTTCTCCATTCCATTTTCTCCATCAACTGACTTGATTTAGTACAACTAAAAAAAGTTTAAGCAAAAGTATAGATATTGTCTTTTATTTTACCTGTCCTTGTGAAAAATATCAGAATCAGAAAATCTTAACTTTATATTTAATATTAAATACCCAGATAGCAATTACATGTGGGCCACATGTGGGTATTATCAGGCACATATGGCCTAGATGTGGCATGGCTGAACAGATATGGGCCAAATCGTAGCCATATTTGTTTTGCCATAACTTTAAAATCCGCGGGAAATGCTCTCTTGGTTCACAACTGATTTTGAGGTATATGGCCCAGATAACAACGAACACATGAGGACCATATGTGGTTGAGCTATGGCACACAGTGAGAAACACCGACTTGTGGTAAACATTTGGCTTATACGTGGAAAAACACAGGAATAATGAAATCAAGTGCGGCAAACATCCGCCGTTCCACACCTCAGGTTGCTCTGCATCTTCCCTCCTATTGGTGGAGTGAGACTACGGCGCGAGTTTGACTGCGACGCTGGCCAGCTGACGCCTTTTACTCTGCTTTCCTCACGACTGTGTACATTCAGGTAAGTGATGTTTTGGCATTTTAAAGTCATATAAATGAAATATACAGCATTATGTGTCAATATTGCATGTTATTATGCGTTTAGTTATTCATTCCATCGAGGAAGGGGTTGAACTAGCTAATATTTTCTTCAGTTTACTGCTATAACTTACAATAAAGTTTAATGTAACTTAACCGTTAACTTAGGCTATAGCAGTTCGCTGGTTTGCCGTTTTAAATTAAGATGTTTTTGTTTATAAATCAACAGCTCACTGTCGTACACAATAAAATAGTATAGTTTGTCATTGTGTTGTAGCCTATTTGTGAATTAAGGCGACGCGGTCCTAATGTCGGTGTTGGTGTTACTGTTTGTCAGAAAACCTAAATCCTAATTTGTGTTCACAATCATTCAACTAATCATAATAATATAAAAATGACAAGAATAAACACATTAATACGTGTGCATTATTGTATGTATCTTTATTTAACTCTGAAATGATATTCAACCAAGACTTTTTCTCATGACCTTTCCCTCTTTAAAATTAAAGTTGTAATGTTAACGTTAGGCTATTAGTGTCAAGTCACAATACCAAAATTATGACTTTCGATACAATACCTGAACATTAACATGAACTAATAATGAACTGCACTTCTACTGCATATATTAATATGTGTTAATGTTAATTTCAACATTTACTAACACATTCAATATAAAAAAATTGTACTTGTTAACTTTAGTATGCACTGTGAGCTAACATGAACAAACAATGAATTGCTGTATTTCTGTTAACTATCAATTAATTGAGCAGCCATTCACTGCCATTATAAAGCTTGGAAGAGGCAGGACATTTTTATAATTACTCTAATTTCTCACGATATAGTTTATATACCATGCTATGGTATACTGTCATACCACCCAGCCCTAATGTGTGGTATGGGTGGGGCAATGACAATAATTTCCATATTAAAAACCTAGAAAATATGGTTTCAGATGGAGTAAATAATAGTTTATAGTTCATTTTTGAATATAAAAGCACTTTCATTTCAGGGTGGGGGTGGTCTATTTAAATGCATATTTCAACCACTTACACAATGTTTTTTTTTTTCGTATCAGATTACCTATGTGGGTTTGGTTGGTGGCTCTGACCTGGATAACACCGTGTGGAGAGTGCTGAAAGGCACTTTTACAACTGCTGTGGCACGTTATGAATTAGAGAAGTCAATGGGAAGATTGGTGTCCAACGCCTGGTCGTAAAGGAAGTTGTCATTGGTGAGACCTTTTTTAGAAGTCACTTTTATTTGTATTGCACTTTGCACAATTCACAACTTTTCAAAACCGCTTTACAGAACATTGTATTTGTATTTCTGTTATCTCAGTATCGAACCAAACAACTTTTTTTGTCATTACCTGATCACATCCGTGGCTCACTTAGCCTAAGTGACTGCATTTTTTTATTTAGAAGTTTTATGTTTTGTTTTTAAAGAAAGTTATTTTTTATATATTGCGAATCATATTGTTTCAATCATACATTTTAAAGCTGTAATCACAATATAAGATTATCATTCTGTCAAAGTCTCATACCAGCGCATGCCTACAACTTTCTGTATTTAGTTCATTATCACTGTGTATTTAAAAGGTTAGTTTACCCAAAAATGACAATTCTGTCAGTAATTACTCACCCATGTTGTTCCACCCCCGTAAGACCTTCGTTCATCTTCGGAACACAAATTAAGATATTTATGATGAAATCTGAGAGCTGTCTCACTCCTCCATAGGCTTCTCTGTTATTGAAACTTGCCAGCCCAGAAAGTTAGTAAAGACATTGTTAAAATAGTCCAAGAATACAGTGGCTGAACCTTAAGTTTATCAAGTGTCGAAAATACTTTTTGTGCGCAAAACAAGCTAAAATAAAGACTTTATTCAACGTAGTGTAACAGCACAGCGCTTCTGTGTTGTACGTCAGAACGTAGGCTCACGACTGGCCAGCATCCCACACATGACCAGCGTCGGCCAATAGTGAGTCTACGCTCTGACGTACAACCCAGAAGTTGGAAAAACTTGAGGGTAATTACAGATAGAATTTTCATTTTTGGGTGAACTAACCCTTTATGTTCCTCCTTGCATTCAGTACTTGGCCCATTATTGTTTGTGTGTTTCTGCTTCCAAATTGTCTCGCATCATTGCAGATTATTTTGTGTTAGTAAAAACACTTATTTTTGTAGACTCTGTCTTTGGACTCAAACATGACATTAATGCTATCTGTGTTGGTGTGTTTTTACATTAGAGTGTGCATGTCTTTTTTTTAAAAAAAAGAAGCAGAATACATGCAGTGATGTAAATTTTATCCGGTTGTTGGTGCAAAAGTATTCTAAAAATCGAAATAATTTGTCATAAGGAATTACGGTATAATTCTGGCCCACATATTGAAAAATACAATTTGCAATTCCTTTTGAAAATTTACTGGAAAAAAACTTTCATACACTGGTAATTCAGATGTGTTTAATTTGTTAATAATTGCAATTAAAATATTAAAGGATATTTACATTAATGATTTTTTGTATTATCCTGCAGCTCTAGCTTCCAGGTTGTATTGCTGCTAACATTATTTAAATTCTTCTTTATTGCAGGTGCAGTCAGGCAGAATCCCCTTACTGGAAAAGATCAACACATTGCCGACCGTCATTGGAGACTTCTCTGCACATCAACACACTTCTCAACTCTTTACCTTTCAAGTTTGCTTTAACTTTCTCAATTTCTCTTTAAAGTTCTCTTTACCAACTGTGATTTATTTGTATTACTCTCATTGGACTAATTAAACATAACATTAATACAAGCTTTGATCGAGTGTTTCGAACTTTGTTGTAAAAAATTAGCTTTGAATGCTATTTATATTATTAATTTGTATTCTTGAATGTTTTCAACTGAATTCTACTTAAAATAAGTACAACTGAGTAGCTGTAATTCTATGTATTCTTAAATGTTTTCAACTGAATACTACTGTAATTATTAAATTCAACTCTGTTGCTGTAATTATATTTATTTTGATAAATGTTTTCAACTGAATACTACTGTTATTATTCAACTCTTGCTGTAATTATATTTATTTTTATGAAATGTTTTCAACTGAATACTGCTGTAATTAAGTACAACACTTTAGCTGTAATTATTTAAATGCTTGTCAAAATAAATAGTTTTGAGTCCATTTGTTGTTGAGTGTTTAATTTACCTGTGAGTTAAGACTTTAAATACTGTCAGCTGCATGTGGGCCACATAAGGGCCGTTAGATTTTAACAGAACTCAACCGTACTAAAGTTGCATACCAGGCCCACATATGGGCCACATGAATTTGTAGTATTTGGCTCATGTTTGGTGGAGTTATGGCAGTCCTTTGGTTCAGTTCTGGCAAAGGAGATGTGGGCCATATTTGGGCCGGCAAACACAAACTAATCTGGGCCACAGCTCAGCTGTTTATCTGGCCCACATCTGTGCCAAAGGTAATTTGCTGACTGGGTAACATGAAGGCTACAACAGATCAAATTAAGTGTACTTTAAAGCACAACAAAAAGATTGTCAAAACATAATGTACTTTAAAGTAAAACTCTTAGTTTGGCATTATTTTCTTTTTTTTTAAGAGTACATGTACTTAATGTCACTCCTGCCAGCAGAAGCCCTATCATGGCCACCAGAGGGCACTTCTGTCACGGTTCATGAATTCACTGTCTCTCTCTCGTCTAACGTGCTGTTGTGTGTGTGTGTCTGTGGGCGTGGTCACTGATTATCAGTGATCAGTAGCGCCAGCTGGTTTCAATTGTATGTCTCTATATAAGCTCAGTAACTGGTGTCTCATGTTGTCAGATCGTTGTGGTTTTCCTGGTGTGTTTCCCGTGCTTGTTCCTGTGTTCCCCGTGCCGTTTGGATCTTCCTGTCGTCGTCGTGTCTTCCTGGATTTCTGCACTCTTCACGGATTCATCTAGCACTTCACGAGGGATTACCACTGGATCACTGCACCAGCACCTGTTGCCCACCGAGGTCCCTGCGTCACCACACCATCAGCGTTTGTGTCCGCCCACCTGTCCCGCTGAGTTAGCGATCTTCTGTGTGCTGTGTTTCTGACCATCTGTGTGTTTTCAATAAAGAGCGTTGTTGCATATACATCCTGTCTGTCATCCGTTACAGAACGATCTGACCTACCATGGATGTAGCAGGCGCCACGAATTGGGACGAGTTTGCGACTCGAAGCATCACGAGAATGGACACCCAGGAAGAGAGCATCTCCAATACAGGTCGGGCGGTCCAAGCGCTTGTGACGCAGGTGTCCGAGCTCACCCAACAACTCCAACAGCTAAGAGTTCCCACTGCGCCGCCCACACTGCCCGTTCAGCCCAATCCACCAGAGCCGTCCCAGCAGCGCGAACCGAGACTACCGACACCAGAGGGATATTCAGGTGACCCGGAGTTTTGCAGAGCATTTTTGACCCGATGTTCTATGCACTTTTCATTACAGCCACTGACGTTCAGTCAAGAACAGTCGAAGGTGGCATTCGTGCTGACACTGTTGTCCGGCAAAGCGGCTCTCTGGGGAACGGCAGTGTGGGAGAATCAAGATCCATGCTGCGCCTCGTTCCAGGCACTCTCCGAGGAGATGAAGAGGGTCTTCGATCATACGGTGGCGGGTAGGGAGGCGGCCAGACTACTCGCCGATCTCCGCCAAGGTAACGGCTCGGTGTCGGAATATTCCATCCGGTTCCGCACCCTGGCTGCAGAGTGCCGATGGAACGAGGAGGCGCAGTGGGATCATTTCCTGCATGGGTTGGCTGACCGTGTCCAGAGGGAAATCTACATGCTGGACCTTCCACGCAGTCTAAATGGACTCATTGAGCTGGCGTTGCGAGTGGATGCTCGATTGAGCAGAATGGGTCGCTTCCAACAGAACCCTCCGTTTCGCGGTATGGAGAACCCGCGTTTGGAGAACCTGGACACGGTCAGTCCCGTGTGTGATCCCGAGCCCATGCAGGTGGGTAGAGCTCGGCTTTCCCGGGAGGAGAGAGAACGGCGGAGGTCCCAAGGACTGTGCCTGTACTGCGGGAAGGCGGGTCACTTCATCCACTCGTGCCCGTTAAAAGATCAAGCCCGGTAGTAACAACGAGGCTACTATCGGGTGGGATCTCCGCCAAGAAGACCTCATCATCACCATCATCAGCTACTCTCCTTCCGGGTAGACTAAGGTGGGCAACCCACACACACGACACCAAGGCTTTACTGGATTCGGGGGCCGAAGGAAATTTTATGGACTCAGAACTGGCTCATCATCTTCGCATTCCGATTTCCCCTCTTCCGTACAAGATCTCTGTCAAGGCTCTTAATGGACAACCACTTCCTGACATTTCACACATTACTGAACCCATCACTCTCATCTCTTCTGGCAACCACAAAGAGACAATATCATTCCACCTCATGAACTCACCTCTCGCACCCATCGTACTCGGACATCCTTGGCTCACATTACATAATCCCAGAGTCGATTGGGGTCACAATTCTGTTTCTATGTGGAGTAATACATGTCATGAGTCATGTCTTGTGTCTGCGTGTTCGTCTGTACCTGTGTCTGTTTTCCAGGAGGAGGCGGTGAATTTGTCTAACGTGCCCGGGGAGTACCAGGACCTGAGAGAAGTGTTCAGTAAGTCTCGTGCTGCTTCTCTCCCTCCACATCGTCCCTATGACTGTGCCATAGACTTAGTGCCAGGTGAGTCTCCGCCTAAGGGCAAGTTATATTCACTTTCTGTTCCAGAAAGGGAGGCTATGGAGAAATATATTTCTGATTCTCTAGCATCCAAATTCATTAGACCTTCCTCATCTCCAGCGGGGGCGGGGTTCTTTTTTGTGGGGAAGAAGGATGGATCTCTGCGACCGTGCATTGATTACCGAGGGTTGAACAACATCACGGTAAAGAATACTTATCCTTTGCCGCTGATGTCTTCAGCCTTCGAGCGGTTACAGGGAGCATCCATCTTCACAAGATTGGATTTACGTAACGCTTATCATTTGGTTCGCATAAGGAAGGGTGATGAATGGAAGACCGCGTTCAATACCCCCAGGGGGCACTTTGAATACTTGGTCATGCCCTTCGGGCTGTCCAACTCCCCAGCGGTCTTCCAGGCACTCGTCAATGACGTGCTGAGAGATATGGTTGACCAGTTCATATATGTCTACCTGGATGACATATTGATTTTTTCATCTTCTCTCCAGGAACACGTTCAGCACGTCAGACGAGTGCTTCAGAGGTTGCTAGAGAATGGGCTTTTTGTCAAGGCGGAGAAATGCGTTTTTCATGCACAGTCTGTTCCTTTTCTAGGGCACATCGTCTCGTCTGAGGGAATGCGTATGGATCCTGACAAGGTTAAGGCTGTGATAGATTGGCCAAGTCCAGATTCCCGTAAGGCCCTGCAGAGGTTTCTGGGGTTTGCCAATTTTTATCGGCGTTTTATTCGCAATTTCAGCCAACTAGCCGCGCCTCTGACTGCCTTGACCTCCCCCAGAACGACGTTCAGGTGGTCCGATACAGCGGAAGCTGTATTCGCCAAACTGAAAAGCCGCTTCGTTTCGGCTCCCATCCTCGTTGCCCCTGATCCATCACGTCAGTTCGTGGTGGAGGTCGACGCGTCAGAGGTGGGGGTAGGAGCAGTTCTTTCCCAACGTTCTTCCACAGACGACAAGATGCATCCTTGCGCGTTTTTGTCTCATCGTTTATCACCTGCCGAACGTAACTATGACATTGGTAATAGAGAATTGTTGGCAGTCAAGTTAGCGCTGGAAGAGTGGCGTCACTGGTTAGAAGGGTCAGGGGTACCTTTTATCGTATGGACCGATCATAAGAACCTAGAATATATCAGAACCGCCAAAAGACTCAACTCTAGGCAGGCTCGGTGGGCACTTTTTTTCGGACGTTTTGAATTTTCTCTTTCGTACCGCCCGGTTTCCAAGAACATCAAACCCGATTCCTTATCTCGTATTTTTGACCAATCCGAACGCCCGTCTACTCCCGAGTGTATTTTACCCGAGACATTAGTGGTCTCCACTCTCAGATGGGAGGTCGAATCGAAGGTCATGAAGGCCTTAGAAGGGGTAACGCCTCCGCCCGATTGCCCACCGAATCGTTTGTTTGTGCCAGAGGGGTGTCGGTCCGACGTCATTCAGTGGGGTCATTGTTCCAGCATAGCATGTCATCCAGGGGTAAATCGCACCAGTTTTTTGGTTAGGCAACGATTCTGGTGGTCATTAATGGCTCGCGACATCCGCAGTTTTGTTTTGGCTTGCTCAGTTTGTGCCACTGGTAAGACTTCCAATCGACCCCCGGATGGGTTACTCCAACCGCTGTCTGTCCCTTCGAGACCCTGGTCCCACATTGCGCTAGATTTTATTACCGCCCTCCCGCCCTCCCAGGGCAAGACGGTCGTTTTGACTGTCGTGGACCGGTTCTCGAAGGCGGCTCATTTTATTCCCTTGCCCAAATTACCCTCAGCCAAGGAAACAGCGGTAACTGTCATAGATCACGTCTTTCGCTTACATGGCCTCCCGATGGACGTGGTTTCCGACAGGGGTCCCCAATTTGTGTCCAAATTTTGGCAAGAATTTTGTAAGTTACTGGGGGCGACTGTCAGTCTCTCTTCGGGGTTTCATCCTCAGAGCAATGGTCAAACGGAGAGAGCCAACCAAGATCTGGAGAGAGTGTTGCGATGTTTGGTTTCCAAGAATCCTTCCTCCTGGAGCCAACAACTCTCTATGGTGGAGTACGCCCACAATTCATTACCAGTGTCATCCACGGGCCTTACTCCGTTTGAATGTAGTTTAGGTTACCAGCCACCAGTTTTTGCTAGTACGGAATCCGAAGTCGCGGTCCCCTCCGCTCACGCCTTCGTCCAGAGGTGTCGCCACACTTGGACTAGAGCCCGTGAGACTCTTCTCCAAGTGGGGGCGCGCACCAAGGCTAAGGCCGATCGCCACCGGTCGAAGCCTCCCGTATACGTCGTTGGTCAAAAAGTGTGGCTTTCAACCAAGAACATTCCTCTCCGTTCCGTTTCTAATAAACTTGCTCCCAAATTCATCGGCCCGTTTCCTGTCACCAAGATCATTAGTCCGGTGACAGTCCGACTCAAACTTCCTCCTGCGTACAGGAGAATTCATCCCGCCTTTCATGTGTCAAAGATTAAACCTGTGTTTTGGGCACGCATTAATCCGCCAGTCCCGGTTCCCCCCCCGCCGCGTCTCGTAGATGGGGAACCAACTTATTCGGTTAACCGTATTCTGGACTCGAGAAGGAGGGGACGCGGATTTCAGTACCTGGTGGACTGGGAAGGTTACGGTCTGGAGGAGAGAAGTTGGGTTCCTGCTAGAGACATTCTGGATCACTCCCTTATCGATGATTACAATCGACAGGTAAGTCCGTCGGGGAACGCCAGGAGGCGTTCCTAGGGGAGGGGGTACTGTCACGGTTCATGAATTCACTGTCTCTCTCTCGTCTAACGTGCTGTTGTGTGTGTGTGTGTGTGTGTCTGTGGGCGTGGTCACTGATTATCAGTGATCAGTAGCGCCAGCTGGTTTCAATTGTATGTCTCTATATAAGCTCAGTAACTGGTGTCTCATGTTGTCAGATCGTTGTGGTTTTCCTGGTGTGTTTCCCGTGCTTGTTCCTGTGTTCCCCGTGCCGTTTGGATCTTCCTGTCGTCGTCGTGTCTTCCTGGATTTCTGCACTCTTCACGGATTCATCTAGCACTTCACGAGGGATTACCACTGGATCACTGCACCAGCACCTGTTGCCCACCGAGGTCCCTGCGTCACCACACCATCAGCGTTTGTGTCCGCCCACCTGTCCCGCTGAGTTAGCGATCTTCTGTGTGCTGTGTTTCTGACCATCTGTGTGTTTTCAATAAAGAGCGTTGTTGCATATACATCCTGTCTGTCATCCGTTACAACTTCTCCCTAGACCTTTTCCATTTCCATGAACCTTTGCCTGGACTCATTTTAGTGTGATTACATCCACCTGTATGTCATTGGTTTGTATCATAGGAACTTTGGCTGGCAGGTGTGACGCTTATGAAAGTGTGTGTGTGTGTGTACACTTAAGTGGCTTTTTATAATTCATCCGTGTTATTATCTGCAAGTTTTATTTATTTTTATTTATTATTATTATTAGTGTAATTTCAAGATACTACAGGTACACATCCAATACCAATAAGCAAATTTTTAATTTTATTATTTTCACAAGGCTACATAGCAATTCAAAAATTATAGTTTTCTAGACAGCAACATGGTGTCGGCCCACATCTGGTACACCTGGATTACACACGGCCCAGATGTGGGCCGGGTCTGGTTGCTGTCTGGGTTCTTGTATGGTTTTTCCATTGCAAACTAATCTGGTTGTGCTATGCAACTTGTGTACCTAATGCAACTTCCATTCTTAAAGCTCCCTGCAACAAAGCTTTGACCTTTTATCAAAAATATTACTTTCTTAAACCAATGGCATGATTTCACTGAATCCACTTTTCATTGTAGGCTTTTAAGATCAACATGGAGAAAATCATCCTAATATTCCCTCTGATATTGCTGGTGCTGCATATACAAGGAGGAGAGTTCCACAAGGAGGAGTGTTTGCCTGCCGAAGCTCCACAGCCGGAAGTCGTGGAGTTCGACAACACCATCTATGCCACTTGTGAAGTAACTCCCAGCCCCAATTTGCCACGTAACCAGCCAAAGATCTTTGGGCAAATCCTCTTCAAGCAGGTCTTCCCCAATGGAGATTTAGAAGTGAAAATCAACCTCCGTGGTTTGCCTGCCATCGATCGTCAAGAGCGTGCCATGCACATCCATCAGTATGGAGACCTCAGTCAAGGCTGCATCACTGTTGGTCCTCATTATAATCCAAACGGCGTTGACCACCCTCATCATCCTGGAGACCTGGGCAACTTTGCTTCCGAGAAAGGAGTTATAAGGCAGTTCCTGACGCTTCCAGACGCCAAGCTCTTTGGGCCTTATTCCATTCTGGGACGTGCGGTGGTGGTTCATGAGAAGGAGGATGATCTGGGAATGGGTTCAGATGAGCAGAGTAAACTCAGTGGGAATGCTGGACCGATAATTGCTCTCGGTGTGATTGGTATTACTACTCCAAGTCTGTGGCAGAAGACTGAAGTGCCCCCCAAGAAACCATGTGGAGGAAGGCACTGAGAGTCAAAGATGAGGGAGTCGGATATGGTGGAAGGGCAGATTCAAATGGGATAATCATGATTTTCCTTGTGTATTCTTTGTATGTGTCCTACATTAAAGTATATTTCATAACCTGAACATTCCCATGTTTTCTTTCTTGGTCTTTTCAGAGGGTTTTTGGCCAAAGCTTCCAATAGTAAATGCACTCTTAAAAATAAATGTAGGGTGACTGCAGGCAAAGTGGGCCGTTTAGTTTGATTTACTGTGCTCAATGGGTTAACACTTTCTGAGCATGACAATGGCCTTTAATTAAAGATACACTATTTCTTTAAATGATACAATGGTTTAGGTTGATGCAATATGACACTGGAGGGTGTGGCTAGATCTCAAGGGAGGACACCTTTATTGTTCAAGGTAGACATAACCTCTGACATAAGATTTTATTTTTGAAATTATAAGCTTTCTCGCTAAATGTCAACAAATGGGTATATTATTCTGACAGTTTGTTAGTACAGTTAACAGGGAATCAAAATGCAAAAAAATGTCTAGGTTTTCTTGTAAGGTGTTTAAAGCTAGAATATGTAAGATTTTTGTAATAAAATAACCAAAAATCACTTGCAAAGTGTGACATATTTCCTGCAGTTGTGTACTTCCAGTATCCCAAAAGTTCCCAAAGATTCTTAATTTCAGAGAAATTCCCATTTTAAATCAAAGCTGCAAGCAGCATTTATCGGGGTTCAAACATTTAAAGCCTTTAAGCACAAATGCATAAAAAGACATTAAAGCTATGGTCTACGATTTCAAAGATTGTTCATTATTAATAACCTCGTTTAGATGCTGGTTATGGTTCTACAGTACAATCCTAACAATATGAAGAGAAAAAGGAATGAAAAAAATCCATTCACTCTATTGGGTGTACACCCGCAGAGAAGTTGACCAATGTAAGCTGTCCGGCCGGACAGCTTACATTGGTCAACTGCTCTCATCCAATCCCCCGCTCTGCTTGAAACTCCACGTGGCGCTCGCGTCTCCACCCCAACGCACCCCACCCCGCCCCCCTCCTGCAACATGAAATTTCGCGTGCAAGCAGCTGACAGTCTATGGTAGCTAGCAGAGTAGCATCAGCTCAGCAATGGAGAAAAAAACTAACCGAAAGCAGCAAGCGGCCCCTGCTTGCCCCCACAGTCACGGCTGACTTTTTGTTGAGCAGGTAAGCATTTATTTATACTTTTATGGTGTGAGGTGTTACATAAATAGCTTTTTATCAGTCTGACAACATGCTTATGCTGCCGGTCGGCATTGGAATGTTAGCCGTTTAGCATCGCCTATCACGGGTCAAAGTAATTATATTTCTTGAAGTGCTTGAATATATTTTAGTAGGCCTAGTGGGTTCTGTTCGAGCCGATCGGAATTTGAACAAGATGCGCTGTGTGCTGCTATAACAATTACAATACTTAGCAATACTAACTAATAATGCAATTAATGTGCCTTAGGTAGCACTTTTGAACCGGGGAAACGAGGCTCAGGAGGGGAAACGTATGCCAAACGTACCCTCCTAAGACGGCAGCTGTAATACAGTATTATTTATTTTATTTATTTATTATTGTTTGTGTTTCGGGTGGTGGGGGGTTTAGAACATTGCATGTGTTGCTAATTTTGCGTGAGCGTGAACTCAAACGTGTACCTCTGAGCTATTTTGACATCGCACATGGTAAATATCTGTTCCGATGTTTACTACCGGTGATCACAGCTTGACAGACTGAGTGACGTTGTTCAGGTCGTTTCCCGGTGGGAGGGATCAGGTAGCACAGAGGGGAGGGGTGTGTGTGTGGAGGGGTGGGATGAGTTTTTTAAAAATTTCCAACCATCTCAGGCTTTCTCGACCGATTTTCAACATCGTAGACTACAGCTTTAAGTTTTATTTGGCAACCATTTAACCACTGACGTCATACATGGAAAAGACCATTTCCAGCCAATTTAACATAGGAAATATATGGTTTTCAAAGCTTTTTTAACAGTTATAGCGCCACCTATGGTCCGATCTCCATAAAATTGTGCATGCTTGTTTACAATGTTATTTCACATATGCTCGCCAATTTTCATTAAGTTCTGAGTTTTTGTTTAGGATTTATAGGCTTTCGAGGGAATTTTGCCACGCCCATTTTCTAAATGACCGTGTTATAACCGTCCAAATGCAAAAGTTTTAGCACTTTGTGCTTTAACCCCTAATAATGACTCGTCCATGTTCACTTGTCGCCTGTCAATGACATAATATCCGCGTTATCCCTGGTTTCCGCTCGTACTGCCATAGTAACCATGGCGACAACTGCGTTACGTCTAGCGGCACGCTCATGGAGTTGTTTCATTCAAACATTATGGACCATGGCAAGCAGACTTTGGGACAAAAGGAGAACTAAAACGAGGATCAATATCGGCGTGGTGTTTTCAAGATGCCGCAAACTTTGACTTGACAGAGACGTCTTGCATGTACTTTATTAGACAGTTGAGCAAATGTTCAAAACCCGCATGGTGTTATCTGTTCTGACACACATTGTTAAAGCACACTTTTACACTGAATGTTTGCTGATTCAATCCAGATGAGTACGTTGTTAGGCTATTGACTGTATGTAGGGTGACCACCCGTCCCGCATTGCGTTGTACTGCACAGCATTTTCACCCCTTGTCCCGCACGTCGCATATTGAAAAAATGTCCCGCATTTTCATCAGTCTGTCGGTTTTTAATAATCATATTAAGAAAACGTGCATGCTTTCTTTTGCCTTTTTAAGAAAGCATTTTCTTTATTATTTTTGCGGCGTAGTTTTTCACCTATATTTAACAGCGCTTCCTCAGAAGTAGGCTACAAATACAACCGCCTTCTTTTAAATCCTATCCAATGGTTGAAAGTAAAGGAGTAAACACGGTCACTAGTACGTTTTGACGGCTGTCAATCAAAATGTGGAGCGGTGATTCGTTCCATGTGTTCCCTGTCAGAAAACAAATGGATAATTCGATTTTAATTGGACTTGGTCAGAACTGTTTCAAAAATAGTTATCTGCATGATGCTGCTGCCTTTGGGCTCAGTGATGTTGAATTTAAATGACATGTCAAATTAAGACATGTAATGTTACATTGTGATATAATGGTGTTTTCTGGAAGGGACTAAAGAACAAAGCATTTTTATCAGCTGAAAGGCAGAATACAAATGTTTTTTTTTTTATTAAGTTAGATAAGCATTAAATAACCGTTTCAGGTTATGTTTTAGTGTTGGTAACATGTCCAACATTGTCCCACACAAACGTATAATCGTCCCACATTTGGTTTGTTTGATGTGGTCACCCTACTGTATAGGGTAAATTTAGCATAGGGTGAACTTTTTGAATCTTACTCCTGACAAATAACCCAAATTACAAAAAAAAGACTAAAACTAACACTAAAACTAATAAAAACTAAACTAAAACTAAGCATTTTCAAAAAATAAAAAATAAACTAGCAAACCCACTTTAAAAACTAATTAAAGCCCATGTTGCAGGTTTTTTTTTTTTTGTATTAATATAACCTTGTATGAAAATACCATATGAAAAGTAAATGCAGGATTAAAAAAATAGTTTTGCAAGACATAAGGGCACAAATTTAATAGAAAACGTGACCGTTTCCTTGACCGTGTTGAAAAAACGCTTTTTTTCACCATCGCGTCATATGGCATCACCTGAGGTAGTCGTTTGGATCTGCGTTCGCTCAGTGCAGAGATAGGTTGGTATTCAGTTGGAGCGGTCATGATTCAGTGTGTTTTCTGTGCTTATTGTATTTCAATTAATCATCGTCGTGGTAAATGATTGTGAATTATGGCCTGTCAGGACATCGAGTCCACAGGTTTCCGAATAGTCAGGGGGCCAATTCTGAAAAGGGCTTCCGTTAAGACTTTTGCGGACATGTTTTGGTACAAGCTGTCACCCTATTTTTTTAGTTAGAAGACACCCATAGGTAAGATATTAGGGTGGTTGTCAAGCTGATTTTTTTTTTGTGTGACTTGTACAAGCAATTTCAGGCCAATTTTTTGGTTTCCTGCTCAACACGACATGCCAACAGTAAATGTTGAATATCTCCACAACCACAAGGACCATATTCATAAAAATGGTATCAAATGAAAGCCAACACTCATGGGATGTCTGCTGAAGTGTCATTTATTGTACAGTGTAAGAGACAACAGAACTAGAACATGAAAAAAACTATCTCCGCCTAAAGAGAACCAGTTTTCAAAGTGAATATCAGCTTGGAAACATAACCTAGTATCCCAAAACCTCTATCAATCAGTACCCATCTCTACGGGAATGAGTCAAGCCAAGTTTAAAGCTTGTAGGGAGAGACAGTGCAATGCTGCACAAGTTATAATACTTTAATGTCAAGGCGGAAATTTAGAACTGTAGATGATGGTCTGTGGTGCTATTTGACTTAATTAGTGTACCAGGTTGTAACACAAATTATATTACATTCACATATCACTATAGTTATTAATTCCATCCTAACAAAACTGCTCTCTCACTTCTTTAGGGTTAGGGGTTAGTAACTAGTTAGTAGTAATAACTATGTAATAGTCGTATGGCAAAGGTATGTTTTTCCCCATCAAAGCAGTGGCTCTCAGGTTGGCAGAGGTTGGCTCTCAGGTTGTCAGTCTCATCCCTTTGAGTCTGAATGGATTGAATAAGCAAGGTCAAGCTAAGCGCAATGCAAATAATGGTGTGTGTCTATTATATTGCAAAAATATTGCACAATATTATACTACAATAATCTCCAGAAAGAGCACAAAGACACCACTTCCTGAAAAATCACTTCAATCAAAGGGCTTTATCTTGGCTGTATTTTCCATATTTGTCTTGACAAATGAAACATTGTTCCCAATCAATATCTCTTCCTATTTGTTTTTCTTTGGACGCTAGGCTTACAGCTTCCTCTGGATCCATGTTATCTCATCTGAAGGCAAATACATTTTTCACTACACTAGTCTGATTGGTTTCTTAGTGGATCACTACAATGTCCTCTGACATAAGCTGAGGGCTTTGCTATCTAACAAACTTATTAACGCTTTTAGCTATAGCAGACTGTAAAATAGGCTGCTGTGCAGCAAATAAATTAAAAACAATATTTCCATTACACATCTGCACAAAACTTAATTTACCTATTAGTAAGTAAGCTAGTAATTATGAAAGTAAATTAGCCTAGCTATACACTCACCTAAAGGATTATTAGGAACACCTGTTCAATTTCTTATTAATGCAATTATCTAATCAACCAATCACATGGCAGTTGCTTCAATGCATTTAGGGGTGTGGTCCTGGTCAAGACAATCTCCTGAACTCCAAACTGAATGTCAGAATGGGAAAGAAAGGTGATTTAAGCAATTTTGAGCGTGGCATGGTTGTTGGTGCCAGACGTGCCGGTCTGAGTATTTCACAATCTGCTCAGTTACTGGGATTTTCACGCACAACCATTTCTAGGGTTTACAAAGAATGGTGTGAAAAGGGAAAAACATCCAGTTTGCGGCAGTCCTGTGGGTGAAAATGCCTTGTTGATGCTCGAGGTCAGAGGAGAATGGGCCGACTGATTCAAGCTGATAGAAGAGCAACTTTGACTGAAATAACCACTCGTTACAACCGAGTTATGCAGCAAAGCATTTGTGAAGCCACAACACGCACAACCTTGAGGCGGATGGGCTACAACAGCAGAAGACCCCACCGGGTACCACTCATCTCCACTACAAATAGGAAAAAGAGGCTACAATTTGCACGAGCTCACCAAAATTGGACAGTTGAAGACTGGAAAAATGTTAGCTGGTCTGATGAGTCTCGATTTCTGTTGAGACATTCAGATGGTAGAGTCAGAATTTGGCGTAAACAGAATGAGAACATGGATCCATCATGCCACTGTGCAGGGTGGTGGTGGTGGTGTAATGGTGTGGGGGATGTTTTCTTGGCACACTTTAGGCCCCTTAGTGCCAATTGGGCATCGTTTAAATGCCATGGCCTACCTGAGCATTGTTTCTGACCATGTCCATCCCTTTATGACCACCATGTACCCATCCTCTGATGGCTACTTCCAGCAGGATAATGCACCATGTCACAAAGCTCGAATCATTTCAAATTGGTTTCTTGAACAATGAGTTCACTGTACTAAAATGGCCCTCACAGTCACCAGATCTCAACCCAATAGAGCATCTTTGGGATGTGGTGGAACGGGAGCTTCGTGCCCTGGATGTGCATCCCACAAATCTCCATCAACTGCAAGATGCTATCCTATCAATATGGGCCAACATTTCTAAAAAATAAGGGTGTCACAATTTCGATTTTAAATCGAAATCGATCGAAATTAATGCTCAATCTCGATTATCGAATCAAAAAATGGAATCGTCGATGCTGCCACGCCCCCCATGTCACGGCAGCTCGGCTTGCCTGTAAAAGGTAAAACTCCTTTTCTCGAGAATATTGAAGCCTTTTGTTGTGTTTTCTGTAATGTTTTGTCATTTGTGAAGTTTTGTTATTTACATGTTTAATTAAATGTTTAATGTTTAAATTTGCTTTAAACTTGAGCTACCAATGTTGCAAGTAACACTTTAGCAGCACAATAGTGTAGTGCCTCTTTAAGAGAGGAGTGTGCTGTGAGCACATGTGACCGGTATTTACTACGTGAAAAGGAAGCGTGAGATTCATTCAGTTTGTAGTAACTTTCAACCCGGTGTGCAGCCACTTGGTTTATTACCTGGTTATCCTTTTTTGAAATAAACAAACAAATGTGGAATACCGAGTAATATCCTCTTTGTACACGGGGTTGCCCTTTCCGTGGGAAGAAAACGGAACAGTAATAAACCAACGGCCCAAGAGCGTTAAGCCAAGTCTGCCACTGCCATATCAGCATTGACCAGTGAAGGAGCACCAAGGGAAGAGGAATAGGCCAAATAGACCCCTCTGTCAATAGCGCCTTGGTCAGTGCAGAGAAAGGAAGATGGATTTGGCAGAATTAGTGTCCCTAAAAGGAAAGCGCTCAACAGCACAGAGCTCTTTCAGCAAGAGAGCCAAAAAGCTGTTCCTCACTGTAGACCTCCTAGAAAAAAAGGTGCTCATCGACGAGATCAGAGCACTTGGTGTGGACTTTGGAAAGCTGCACGACACTGGACTCGAATATGTTGATGCTCTAGGAGAAGTGGAAAGTGAGGAAGAAAAAGCAGAAAAAGAAGCGGCTCATGTAGAGGAGAAAATGGCGACGTGCCTTGCCACCTATACAGAAACGCTCCGGCTCGCTAAAGAGACGTTATGGTCCAAATTCGCCTATGTTGACCTTAAATTGTACGCCGATGGTGCAGAGGAGAAATGTGCTGAAGTGGAGAATACTGATCTGAAGGAGCTGGCAGATGAAGACTTTCAAGTCCTGAGAGAGGGCCTGGTGGAGAGAATCAAAATGCTTGAGCAGAAGGTGCTTGAATGGGAAGGTCTTGTCCCTGGAGCCAAGACAACAGTGTATAAGCAGCAGCTATACAAGCTGGTCAACAAACTGCATGACTGGGTGCGGAGCTGGCAAAAGTTGAAGCGGACAGAAGAGGTCGACGGAGGAGAAGAGGTTGAAGAAGCAGGTGCTAATGAAGAGCATAGCGAGTCCGAAGAGGGGCCCACTAGAGCTGGCACGCAGCCTCAAATCCCCAGTGTAACACCTGTATCCAGTACTGGAGCAGCTGCGTTTCCATATGCACCACCACAAAGCATCTCTGGCCTGCATCCCGGAGCATACGGCTTCAGACCACAGATCAGTCTTGAAAGAACACGCCTGCCAACGTTCTCGGGAGACATGACCGATTACTATCGGTGGAAGGCTGAGTGGGAAGAGCTGGAACAGCTGGGAAACCCACAGAGAACGGCTGGTGTTACAAGGTTCCACCTCCTGGCAAGTCTCAGCGACAGGGTTAAGAAAGACTTGGTTCTGTCCAGCTGTGCGTCGGCGGATGAAATGTTCAGGCGCCTCGACAACCGTTTCGGGAACAAGGCGAAAATCGTCCTGAAGATATCTGAGGAGGTTCAGGGCCTACCCCCTGTAAAGGGTGACAACCCTAGGAAAGCAATTGAGCTGATCCAAGCAGTGGAGCGGGCCCTTAGTAACCTTGTGATCCTGGGAGAAGAAGATGTTATAAGGAACCGTTGGGTAGCGCAGTCCCTTGAAAGCAAGCTACCAAGCTCTCTGAAGGAGAAATGGATTGCACACAAGACTGAGGCTGTGAATGGGTTTGCTCCACATAATCATTTCGACTGCTTACTGTGCTTCCTGAAGAAGCAGGAGGCAATCCTGGAGGAGCTGGATCAGCTGGAGGTAAGCCCTAGGGAGGGAAGCTCCTCAGTGAAAGGCCCGGCAGACAAACTAGAAAGAGGAGTCAAGAAAGCATTCTCCAAAGCTACCTCAGGCCGTAGAGAGGCTCAGTCGAAGCTACGTTTGGGCTCGTGCACTGCCTGTGCTGATGAGACTCACGCTGGCAGGCTATTTGCTTGCAAAACCTTCAGGGAGATGGATCTCCAGAGGAGAAAGACCCATCTAAATACCCATGGGATTTGCAATCGTTGCCTGTGCCTCCACCTAAAGGATGGCCGTTGCAACCCGAAGTTCCTCTGCAGTAAAATGGACTGCCGCAAAGAAGAGCCTCACCACTATCTGCTCTGCCCCAAGTCCATCGCTCAAGAGAAAGACGCTGGCAGAGAGGTGCAAGGTACCAAAAGGGTGGAGAGAAAAGGCCTCGGACTGACCAGCAAGCAAGAAGAGCTCCTGGCGAAAGTCACTCCGGAATTAAGAGCAGAATTTAGGAAGGCATTTTCCAATAAAGCCTCAACCACGATCTGCACTGCTGGAGGTGGACTGAAAGAGTACCCAGTTATAATGATGTTACTGGAAGTGACAACTAACTCAGGTCAGCTGATAGGCACTCTTATTGATCTTGCCTCTGACACCAACTACATAACAAACAACGCTGCCCAGCGCCTTGGACTGATTGGTGAGTGCATCAAGTTAATTGTCCATGGAATAGGAGGGATGAGAACGACAGTTACAACCAAGAGGTATTCCCTGCGACTAAGAGTGAAGACCACCAAGGGGACGGTAATGGAACATAAACTGCTCTGCTACGGCTTGGAGAGTATTGCGGAGATAAGTCAGCCTGTCACTCCGCAACAACTGCAAAAGATCTTTCCTGACGTCGCTATTGAAGAGCTGGTCCGCCCTGAGAACATCGATCTTTTGATCAGCCACAGGGAAGGTCGTCTAGTTCCACAGCCGTTCAAGTTGGAGGGAGATCTAGTCCTCTGGGACGGCCCATTGGGCAAAACTGTTGGTGGTACTCACCCTGACCTCTTCGAGGTAGTCGACCTAACGCTGCATCAGTCTGAAACTCACTTTGCAAGGTCTATGAGAACATCCTCAACGGTGTATAAGGAGGTTGTTGTAAACACCAAAGACCTGAGTGAGAACCCAATGAGGATGGAAGAAGTGACCCTCAGCAGCACCATTGCTACGAATAAGGAGGTGTTTGATTGGTTCAAGTGGGATAGTATTGGAGCAGCGTGTGACCCGAAATGCGGGAGCTGCAAGTGCAGCAAGTGTCCTCCGGGAGGCAAAGAGATGACCCTTGGAGAAGAAAGGGACTTAGAAAAGATAAAGGACTGCCTCTTTTATGTGCTAGCGGACAAACACAGCGACGCCCCACACTGGGATGCGGCCTACCCATGGAAAGTAAGCCCAGGAATTCTGCCAGATAACCGCCGAGCAGTGGAAGCAACCTTCCTGAACACCGAGGCTCGGCTGGCTAGAGACCCTGTGTGGAAAGCAGCATATGGAGAGCAGATCCGCGAGATGGTATCAAGAGGAGCAGCCATCAAGTTCATGAAGGAAAAGATCGAGGGCTGGAACGGCCCAATCTGGTACATCAGCCATTTGGTTGCCCCAAATCCTCATTCTAGCTCAACGCCAGTGAGGATAGTCTGGAACAGTAGCCAGGAGTTTAAAGGGTTGAGCCTAAACAACCTCCTGCACAAAGGCCCTGATGTCCTCAACCCAATCCGAGGTGTTTTGCTAAGATTCAGAACGAGATTGTATGCTGCCCTTGGCGATGTTAAAAAAATGTATAATTCAGTGTGGCTAAAAGACGAGGAGGTCCACCTCCATCGATTCCTTTGGAGGGATAACCCCGAAGATGAAATCGGTGTGTTTGCCGTCGTCAGGGTCAACATCGGCGACAAGCCTGCCGGATGCATCGCTCAGGTTGCCATGAGAGAGACGGCAAACCTGCCTCAGTTTACATCTATGGTTGAAGAGCGCCGGATCCTGACAGAGGATTGTTATGTGGATGACATCTTGACATCGCATGATGATCTCCAAACTCTGATCAGGATGACCGAAGGAGTAGAAGAGATCTTAAAAGCAGGTGGCTTCTCACTCAAGCCCTGGATCCTGACAGGCCAAAGTGGGAGGAGTGGAAAACCCACTGACCCCAGCAACGTCAGGTCAACAGAACCCAAGACCCTGATACTCCCCAACCAGATGCGGGACGAGGAGAATAAGGCATTGGGATTGGGATATGAACCCGAATCTGACAAACTCCGTGTGCTGACGTCGGTGAACTTTTCAAGGAGGCGAGGAAAGATGAGGACAGGTCTGGATTTACGAGAGGATGAGATCAGAGGCAGCACTCCCGACCCTCTCACCCGACGCATGCTGCTGAGTCAGATTGCAGGGTTCTATGACCCCATTGGCCTGGCCTCACCTGCCAAGCAACGAGGAGCGATGCTCATAAGAGAGTCCTTTCAGGAAGCAGGAAGAGACCATTCCTCCAAGGACACCTGGGACGATCCTCTTTCACCACGTCTTCGAGAGGCTGCAATAAAACTCTTTGAGCAATATGTGAGGCTTGGCCAACTCAGATTCGACAGGAGTCTCACACCCCTTGGAGCCATAGGTCACCCGATGGGGATCACGTTTTCTGATGGTAGTGAAGCTTCCTACGGAGCCGTTCTTTACCTACGGTGGCAGACAAAAGATGGAGTCGTAGTGAAGCTGGTTGAGTCTAAGGCCAAGCTCACCCCTTTAGACCAGAAAGGTGATGTCATTAAAGCAGAGCTGTGCGGGGCTGTCTTTGCATCCCGTCTGAAGACATACTTCGAGAAGCACTGTTACATCAAGATTGATCAGTGGATCCATTTTGTCGATAGTCAGACAATCCTGGGAGCTATCCAGAAGGATAGCTATGGCTATCAGACATTTTTTGCAAACCGGATTGGTGAAATCCAAAAGGCCGGATCAGTAGATAGCTGGAGGTGGGTCGAAGGAAGACAGAACGTCGCCGATCTCATCACAAGGGGAGCATCCCCTGAGGAGCTTGCTGAAGGATCAGTCTGGCAGGAAGGCCCAGAATTTTTGAAGTTGCCTGAATCAGATTGGCCTGTGAAAACTGCCAGAGAGATCAACCCCTCTGTTGTTGAAGAGATAGGGGGACTTCGGAGGAAGGCCTTCTCGGCACTGGTCACAGCAGGAGCCCAGCCCAGGAAATGGTTAGGCTCAACCAGTGTTGCGCTTGTGCGCCTTGTGGACCCCCGAAGGTTCAGTTCACTGGCACGGTTATGCGGGACCATCGCCTGGATGAGACAAGCAGTAGAAATCTGGCTGGGTAACAGCCAGGCCCCAGTTCGGTCAAAGTGGGAGGCAAGACCATACCTGTCTGTGGAAGAAAGAGCAACAGCTTTCAAAGATCTAGCTCTTGCAGCTCAAGATGGTGTCGAGTTCCGGGACACAACCCTGGATCGCCTGGTTGTTCAGAAGGAGGAAAAGACAGGACTTCTGCTTTGCGGAGGGAGAATCCAACGCTGGAATGAAGATAGAGTGGCTGTACCGCTAATCCCATGCCAGTCGTGGCTTGCAACCCTATTGGCCAGGGAGGCACATGAAGAAAACCATGAAGGTGTTGCCTCAACCCTTCTACGGACAAGAGGGAAAGCCTGGATCATACAGGGACGAAGAATAGTTAAGAAGGTGCTGAACAACTGTGTCACCTGCAGAAAGCAAAGAGCCAAAATGTGCCAGCAAGTAATGAGTGATCTCCCTCAAGAGCGTACCAAAAGAGCAAGCCCATTCGAGTATACAACCCTCGACCTTTTTGGTCCCTTTGAGGTGAAGGACGCTGTTAAAAGAAGGACAAGCAAGAAGGTCTGGGGCATTGTTTTCTGTTGTATGTCCTCGAGGGCCGTCCATGCGGACCTCACCGATGACCAGTCGGCAGAAAGCTTCCTCCAAGCATACTCCCGCTTTGTTGCTCTGAGGGGGCATCCAAGGAAACTATGGTCTGACAGAGGCACCAACTTCGTTGGTGCTAAGTCGGCTCTGTGTGAGCTGCATAAACATCTGGCTTGCCTGCAGGCTGCGTCCATAGAAGATGTAGCCGCTAAGAACGGGACTGAGTGGAAGTGGGATTTTCACCCAGCAGATGCACCCCACAGGAATGGAGCTGCGGAGGCTGCTGTGAAGCTTTTGAAGAGGGCGCTCATGAGCCTCGGAGGAGCTACAGGATCTCTCACATGGGGGAGCTCCAAACTTTGTTCTATCAGGCAGCCAACCTGACAAACGAACGCCCAATCGATGCCAGAGCTCAAGAACAGGAGGATTCGGTCGAGTACTTAACACCCAACTCCCTCATACTGGGTCGAGCATCGCTTGGAGGAGACACCAGCGGGCTTGACCTAGAGACCCATCCCTGGCGTCGTCTAAGGGCTATTCAAATCGGAGTTGACCGGTTCTGGGCAAAGTGGAGGGAACTAGCTGGTCCAAATCTGTTCATTCGACATAAGTGGCACCGGACAGAGAGGAGCGTCAAAGTCGGCGACCTTGTCTGGATTGCTGACCCAAATGCTTTGAGAGGTCAGTTTCGTCTGGGCCGGATTTTGACAGTTTATCCTGACAGTAAAGGAATTGTCAGGGATGCTGACATTGTCAAGTCAAGTCAAGTCATCTTCATTTATATAGCGCTTTTAACAATGTAGATTGTCTCAAAGCAGCTTTACAGAGATAAGCGTATAATTTAAGGTAACAGAGATTGTTTCGGCTTTACAGCAGAGTTAAGTTATTTCCATCCAAACTTAGTTTTAATTGATTTGGTTCCGTCGCAACGATCACTTGTCATTAAACTAGGGGCCGCTAAGACGACACCATTCTCTCTACACAGACTCTAAACGCGAACCTGCGAGAAACGCTGATGGCAGTCACATGCGCATTTAGAATGGGTTCTATAGTTATGTGCGTTAGAATATACGCAGGTTTGGAATTCCCTACAAGCCAAGCCTAAACAAAATACTTGTCTTTCCTTATAAATTTTGATAAGGACATAAGTGGTATAAGTGGTACATTGTAACATGTACTGGCCTTCCTGTTTCCTTGGTGGATGGCCGAAAGAAGAGGAGTTCTTCACTGCCCATGACAGTTATTAGAAGAGACGTGAGAAGACTGGTGGTCCTTCTCCCGGTGGACGAAACTCATCCACCCCAGCCACCTTGACACCCGCCTCTTCCTGAACCCCTCTCATTTTGCACACTGCCCTATCCCCCTGGCCCAAACCCATCTCATTTACTGTCCAAACCCCTTTCATCTTGTCACCGCCCTAACCCTTGTTGGCTGGTTGGTGTAAGCCTAGCGCTGCCACCATGCCCATCACTTTGCACATACATGAAGAAGTTAGAGCATGCACATCCCATACCTCGCATACCCGGGCAGTACACCACACACCTGCCATAGGGATGTGATTGATTTGGACATTGGACTAAGCTGCTGCTCTTCCATTGGTCGTGCCTTCATCAGACACTTATATATAGACATTGTGCAAAGCTGTGGTTAAAAAAAAAAAAAAAAAAAAAAAAAAAAATTATATGTATATATATATATATATGTATGCGTATAAACATGTATGATTTGTGGAAAGGGAAAAATAAGAGGGGTCATTTGAGTGATTTTGGTAAGTTCCCTGGATTATAAGATCAGGAACTTAAGTGGGAGGTGTTGTGTTTTCTGTGAAGTTTTGTCATTTGTGAAGTTTTGTTATTTACATGTTTAATTAAATGTTTAATGTTTAAATTTGCTTTAAACTAGAGCTACCAATGTTGCAAGTAACACTTTAGCAGCACAATAGTGTAGTGCCTCTTTAAGAGAGGAGTGTGCTGTGAGCACATGTGACCGGTATTTACTACGTGAAAAGGAAGCGTGAGATTCATTCAGTTTGTAGTAACTTTCAACCCGGTGTGCAGCCACTTGGTTTATTACCTGGTTATCCTTTTTTGAAATAAACAAACAAATGTGGAATACCGAGTAATATCCTCTTTGTACACGGGGTTGCCCTTTCCGTGGGAAGAAAACGGAACACCTTTATTTTAAAACACATTGCAGCTGCACAGCGAGAGCATCATATCTCGTCTGAGCGAGCTGATTGTCTGTGCTGCGGCAACTGCAAGAACCTATGGCGAGTTAGCAGTGGCGTACGGTCCAATGGGAGCGCATGGCGCCCTGCCAACCTCGAGCGCGCCAATTTGGACGTGGCTGGAGAGTATAATTCACAAAAAACTCGCCAAAGGATTTTAGGTTTAAATCGACTGAAGCGAAGTACCTGATATGAGCGAAATAGCACGGCAAGGCAAAGCAGTACTCGTTCCTTTATCTCTAGGGGAACCGAGGTTACGCAAGTAACCAAGTAGCCTACGTTCCCTTACGAGAACGTTCTCTCGTACTGCGTTGCAAACGCTGTGGGAACCCAATATAAAACGCCGTGCTATTCGCCTGTGACTGCTCTGAGGAGTCCAGGGAGCCCCGGGTAATAGCCAGGTAATAGGTTATATTGTTTAAGTTTCCAATTGACTGAAGATATAAGTTATTGTTACATTATGTTGTTAATAAACGTTTGAAATTTGACAATGTAGTGTGTGGTATTGCGAACAAAGGTCAGATATTATTATATTGCATAAAAGTCTTAAAATGGCATAGCTTGTGCTTTCAATTTATTTTTTTTAAATCAAGAATCGAATCGAACCGTGACTTTAGAATCGAAAATGTAATCGAATCGAGGATTTGGAGAATCGTGACACCCTTACTAAAGAATGCTTTCAGCACCTTGTTGAATCAATGCCACGTAGATTTAAGGCAGTTCTGAAGGCGAAAGGGGGTCAAACACAGTATTAGTATGGTGTTCCTAATAATCCTTTAGGTGAGTGTATGTCTGGTAAGTATATAGCTAGTTGGAAAACAGTTTAGCTTACCTGTTTCTGGCAACATTTGATGGTAGAATGGTAGAATCTTGAGATAAATGTTTATGTTGACAAATAGATCAAGTTAATCTGTTGTGTGATTGTGTGATTCACTCCTTTATAAAGTTTTGTTCAGACTGTACTGTTGACACCTGCTGTGATCATCTTCTCTTGATCTGCTGCCTCAATCTGCTGCCAAATCACAGCTGCGCTGACACAACAGTGCCCCTTGTGGTGTGATACTCTTGTGGTATTTATTGATTATTATTTTTTAATGATCATGCTTGCACATAAGTTGGATTATATTGCACATTTGCCCAAAATTACAATAGGTAACATGGAAGAAAATGGAAGCACTATGGGGAAAAAAATCCGCTTTTACCACTTTTAAGAATATAGTGTTAAAATGGACAAAAAAACATTTTCTAAGCTGACAACCTGGCTAGAACACATGTTAAGGGGATAAATATTAATACTGGATAGGTTGTATACTTGTACCAAAAAGTGTCCGACAAAGTTTTAATATCAGTTTTGGCCCCCTGACTAGAATAAGAAAAAGGACGGTGCAATCTTCCGTGCCAGTGTGCGTTTTGTGCCGGGTAAGAGACGGGACTTCACTTCTGCTTCTGCTTTGAAAAACGCGGTAGTGTGTAGCGTTCACTATAGATACACATGGGTGTTTTGTTATTTATTAAGTTATGTTTTCCCCCTCGTGGGTTTTGTTTTATGTTTAGTATTTCTTTTATAATAAATATCAATTATCCTGCACATGAGTCCTCACACCTTTTTGCATTCACACAACCGTGACAGAACGAACCGACCATCTGAGGACTCAGCAGAAGAAATGGGCATCTTCCTTTTCCCATCTCCCTGCCCCTCCGCTCAACAAGTGGACCAACGTGGCAAACTCCTTTCCCTTCAACAAGGCAATGCCAGCATAAAGGAGTTTGCTCACCAGTTTGTGGTTGTAGCGGAGGGGCTCAACATCAGCGACGCAGAGCTCAAGGACATTTTTAACACCAGCCTTAATATGCCTGTGCCTGCCTGGGAGATGGGAATGCTGGGGATATTGTCATTCTGGCAGTTTGTGGGGTACATTTACCATCACGGATGGGAGGGTGGTCTTCCACCCCTTGGCCCACCTCCCATTTACCTCACAAACTCCCAAGTCCCCAGTCCTCCGATGACCCCTTCGGGGAGAGGGAGGAGGAAGACATGCTCCAGCCCATCTGCCACCTATCCTGAGGTGGAGGAAGGGGCGACAGAGGACCCGACTCCGGTGGTCCCGAGACGGAGGAGGAGAAGGAAGACCTCCTCCATGACTGTTCCGGTGGTCCCTGTTCCGGTGGTCCCGAGTCCGGTGGCTCCTAACACGGAGACCATCCCGGAGGTGACTGCCGTCCCTGACACACTGCCCAGGCGTCTTGCTCTGCCCGCGCCGCCCAGGCGTCATGCTCTACAGGCCCCGCCCGAGCTGCTCGCACTGCCTGCACCACCCCAGCGATCCGTCACGTCTGCCCAGCCAGAGACTGTTCACGTCACGTCTGCCCAGCCAGAGACTGTTCACGTCACGTCTGCCCAGCCAGAAACTGTTCACGTCACGTCTGCCCAGCCAGAGACTGTTCACGTCACGTCTGCCCAGCCAGAGACTGTTCACGTCACGTCTGCCCAGCCAGAGACTGTTCACATCACGTCTGCCGAGCCTGTGTCTTCGGACAAGATGGCTGTCACAGAGACTGTTCACGTCACGTCTGCCGGGCCTGTGTCTTCGGACAAGATGGCCGCCACAGAGCCTGTTCACGTCACGCCTTCCGAGCCTGTGTCTTCGGACAAGATGGCCGCCGCCGAGCCTGTTCACGTCACGTTTGCCGAACCTGTGTCTTCGGACAAGATGGTCGCCGCCGAGCCTGTTCACGTCACACCTGCCGAGCCTGTGTCTTCGGACAAGATGGCCGCCGCCGAGCCTGTCCACGTCACGCCTGCTGAGCCTGTGTCTCCTGACAAGATGGCCGCCGTCGAGCCTGTGTCTGTTCCTGAGCCGGTGGTGTCTGTTCCTGAGCTTGAGCCGGTGGTGTCTGTTCCTGAGCCTGAGCCGGTGGTGTCTGTTCCTGAGCCGGTGGTGTCTGTTCCTGAGCCTGAGCCGTGGCTGCCAGTGGTGTCTGTTCCAGTTCCTGAGCCGGTGGTGTCTGTTCCAGTTCCTGAGCTGGTGGTGTCTGTTCCTGAACCTGAGCCGGTGGTGTCTGTTCCAGTACCTGAGCCGGTGGTGTCTGTTCCAGTTCCTGAGCCGGTGGTGTCTGTTCCAGTTCCTGAGCCGGTGGTGTCTGTTCCTGAACCTGAGCGGTGGGATCTGTTCATGAGCTGGTGGTGTCTGTTCCAGTTCCTGAGCCGGTATCTGTTCCTGTGCCCTGGCCCCCCGAGGGGTCGTCTCCGCCCTGGCCCCCCGAGGGGTCGTCTCCGCCGTGGCCGCCCGAAGGGGTCTTCTCCGCCGTGGCCGCCCGAGGGGTCTTCTCCGCCGTGGCCGCCCGAGGGGTCTTCTCCGCCGTGGCCGCCCGAGGGGTCTTCTCCGCCCGATGGACTGTTTGCTCTGCCGTGGCCGCCCGAGGGGTCGTCTCCGCCCGATGGACTGTTTGCTCTGCCGTGGCCGCCCGAGGGGTCGTCTCCGCCCGATGGACTGTTTGCTCTGCCGTGGCCGCCCGAGGGGTTGTCTCCATGTTAGGAGCCACCGGACTCTGGACCACCGGAACAGGGACCACCGGAACAGGGACCACCGGAACAGTCATGGAGGAGGTCTTCCTTCTCCTCCTCCGTCTCGGGACCACCGGAGTCGGGTCCTCTGTCGCCCCTTCCTCCACCTCAGGATAGGTGGCAGATGGGCTGGAGCATGTCTTCCTCCTCCCTCTCCCCGGAGGGGTCATCGGAGGACTGGGGACTTGGGAGTTTGTGAGGTAAATGGGAGGTGGGCCAAGGGGTGGAATAACTCAAACAATAATCAGATAACAAGGGGGAGGGATCAGACAATGACATGAGCACATGGCCCAAAATAACAAAACACCCATGTGTCACACAAGACAGGACAGGCATGTGACACTTGTAATGTAATGCATTTATGTGTTTGTTATTAGTCTGCAGCCGACACTATTATTATTATTATTATAAATATAATATATTATGTTCTATAATTCATTTTCAATCTGTACAAACCGACTTTAATGTTTGTGTTGGCTGTTTCTACATATAAAGTTGTTATACAGTAAGACAGTTGTGATTGTGATCATTTTTTTTATTCATTGTCACCAAATGGGTCAATTCAAAGCCTTTATAAAGTCGATCTTCCTCTGGAAACTGTCTCCTAATGGCTGACACACACAACACATGCAAGTATGGGTCTAAGTACTAGCTTTGCTATTGCCTGATACATGATGATGATAATCTGTACAGTATTGTGATCTGAGCATAGTGTTACTGTTATACATATCGTCGGCTAACGTGAATACATCTATAAGCTAACACTGTTCTCTCGGCCTGTTCTCCTCACACCACAACTCACCGTTGTTCTGTCTAACCCTGGCCTGTCCAGCTCACTTGGTTTCATATCAGGCTCATAATTATATATGATATCATCATATATATCAATTATATATGAATTATATTAGGGGTGTAACGGTACACAAAAATCACGGTTCGGTACGTACCTCGGTTTTAAAGTCACGGTTCGGTTTATTTTCGGTACAGTAAGGGAAAGAAATGCAAACATTAAACTGCAGGTTGTTTATTACTATAAACTTTTTTTAACAAGTTGTTTACACTTTTTTAAACACTTTTTAATAAAATATAATAAAATAGATATAAAATAAAAAAAGAATAAGAAATAAAATACTGCTGCAAAGTTCTCCACTAAATAAAATACTCTCAGTCTCAAACCAATATCGAATAATAAAATATAATGAAAAATATAAATAAATAACTATGATTACAGTGCAGGAACAGAAAATAGCCCTATATTAAAATATTAAACAAATATATTAATGTATTATTATTTTTCAATAATCAATCAACATAATCAATTTAAGATTTTTTTTTTCCACTTTTTTAATAATTATCAAAATAAAATATAGTCCAAAGCTATAGTACAAAGCTATAGTACAAAGCTATTATTACCAGAGCATGTGATCAGAGCAGGTCATTTTACCATTGTTGCCACCATGACTATACCAGCTCAGCAAACAGAAATCTAAGTTACTACTGAGAAATTTCTCCTTATTTGAGCGGACTTTGCTTTTCCAGTGCGTGATCGGTACATGATTGGAGTGTTTGGGCCGTTAACGACAGAGCAGAACGCGCAGCGCAAACACGGACTCGAACATTGAGCAGAGAGCGCAGCGGGTCGTCGACACACACACACACACACGCCCCACGGAACGGAGAGTGCGGCGGCGCACACGAAGCGGAAAAGCTTTTTTTCGCCCTGCAGTCTATTTCATTGTTACAGTGACGACGGGTAAAACACGGGTAAAACCAGAGAATGTCTAATAGGAAAAAACATTAGAATCAGCTGCAGGGCGGGATTTGCGCTGAACGCGGAGACTTCCGCCACTTAATATGTTCGTGTGGAAACACGAAAATGTACCTATGTTCCCACACAAAATATTGCATTCAGTCATTCGGTACACACGTGCACCGAACCGAAAGCCCTGTACCGAAACGGTTCGGTACGAATACACGTACCGTTACACCCCTAAATTATATATATATCATACGAGTAAACATTTAGGCTACAATTCCCCCAGCTTTCTGAGCTGTCATTGCGATCCATTGCTTTCCTATTTGCTAGTTGATTTACTTTGACCGCTCTACCTCATGTTACGTCACTTCAGGTTCAGCGGTTTAAAGCTCCAATATGTAGGGATTTTGTAATAAAATTTCCAAAAATAACTTGCACAGTGTGATATATTTCCTCCAGTTATGTACTTACAATATCTCAAAAGTCTCCAAAGATTTTTTTATTTCAGAGAAATTCCGATTTTAAATAACTGGCCGTCCCGGAAAAGAAATGTCGCGCCTCAGTGACGCAATGTCCGCTCTCTCTATCCTTCTTTCCGGTGTGGACCATGTGATAGGATATTCCACCACACCGGATTTTTTTTTTTTTTTTTACAACTTTATTGAGGTTTTTTTCTTATCACAATAAACAATAAAGACATCTGACAAAGAATAAAAAAAGGAATAAAATAAAAAATATGACCCACATCACCGGAATATCGCATGGTAAAATGCGGAAGTGGTGGTTAAAGCGTTATAGCCATAGACTGTATGGTTATAGCTGTTATGGATCACGAACTCTTTGGCGAGTATTGAAGTGCCAACAAAACGAAAGCGTCCATATTCGGATACACGCGGAGTCACGGACTGTGTGACAAACGGAGGAATAAAACCCGGATAAATATCGGCAGGCGTTTTCGAGATGGAGAGAGCTGCGCGTCTGGACTTGTCAGAGACTCTCTCGCGAGTGTATTGAGACAGGTAAGACATGCAACTGTCAATAATAGCACTTATAAACAAAGTTATATTGCTCTTTGTACTTTGGTAAGGCTTTTTATCACGTGTGGTGACCGAGATTATGGCAGTACAATTACAATCGGAGATGATGTTAAAAAAAATATTTAGTCATTACTTGCAAATGTTCGTTCAAATTTACTTTTAGATATTGGTTTGAACACGTTAAACAACACGGCATTAACCATAAAAAACGTAAAACTGCACAACATTAACCAAACAAATCATTTGACAAATAGCTGTATGTTGTAACGGGATAGCCTAATATAGCATAACATTTCACGTCCCTTGCAGTTCATTAATTATGATGACATAAAATAATACGATAAGACATACAGGTAATACAAAAACGAATAAATTACCTCATCCGTGATCATGATTCATTAATTCCATTTAGATACATCGCTAGATGGTGAAAACGCATTATAAACCACATCTCCCATCGTCACCTCCTTCATAGCGTCATCAAGCTTCGCCTTTGTTATTGTTGGAAACTGCGCCCTCTTGTGGTCAAATACCAAAGTCACATACTGGAGCTTTAAGCGATTTTCAAATGCGGAAGTAAAAATTTCTCACAAAAACGACTCCAGAAGCCTAAATAGCGTTTTATAAGTATATGTTTATATTTAAATCTAGTTCCAACATTATTTTTCTATACATTGGCTTACTGGGTACTCTAACCTGCAACATAGACTTTAAAACTAAACTGAATTTGAAAACAAAAAGTCAAAACGAAATAAAAATAAAAACTAATGAAAAATGCAAAACTATAATAACCCTAACATAGACGGATGTAGTGCTAACTGTGTTAAGAGTTTTGGAAAATTGTTAAAAGTATTGAAAAATCTGTCATAGCAATCGTAAAAAAAAACTATAGCAGTACTTCTTTTAATAAACACAAAACACTGGAGAACACATTGTGCAATGCAAGACAAAGAACTGAATAAACTGAGTGCTATATATAAACAGGCAAACAAAGGGAGCTAAATGAAACACAGGTGAACTTAATTAGTGACTAACTGACTATCATGGTTAACTTGTAGCTCAACATGAGTTCCTATAAGAGCAGCCAAAAGGAACATTCTCTCAACCCCAGGTCAGGACTGCACACGGATTAAGTGTTGTAGTATTTTTGTGACTGCAATATTCAGGCTCCACACGGATTGAGGACAACTTTTCAGCTGTACGGTAGTGCACCTTTGTTGTTTTAGGCTTGTTTTGTTTTTGTTTTCTCCATTCCATTTTCTCCATCAACTGACTTGATTTAGTACAACTAAAAAAGTTTAAGCAAAAGTATAGATTTTGTCTTTTATTTTACCTGTCCTTGTGAAAAATATCAGACATCAACTTTATATCTAATATTGAATAACATGTAGGCTACAACAGATCAAATTAAGTGTACTTTAAAGCACAACAAAAAGATTTTCAAAACATAATGTACTTTAAAGTAAAACTCTTAGTTTGGCATTACTTTTTTTTTAAAGTGTACATGTACTTAATGTCACTCCTGCCAGCAGAAGCCCTATCATGACCACCAGAGGGCACTTCTCCCTAGACCTTTTCCATTTCCATAAACATTTGCCTGGACTCATTTTAGTGTGATTACATCCACCTGTATGTCATTGGTTTGTATTATAGGAACTTTGGCTGGCAGGTGTGACGCTTATGGAAGTGTACGTGTGTACACTTAAGTGGCTTTTTATAATTCATCAGTGCTATTATCTGCAAGTTATTGTTATTATTATTATTATTATTATTATACTTTCAAGATACTACAGGTACACATCCAATACCAATAAGCTAATTTTTAAATTTATTATTTTCACAAGGGTACATAGCAATTCAAAAATTATAGAGTTTTCTAGACCGCAACATGGTGTCGGCCCACATCTGGTACACATGGATTACACACGGCCCAGATGTGGGCTGGATCTGGTTGCTGTCTGGGTTCTTGTATGGTTTTTCCATTGCAAACTAATCTGGTTGTGCTATTTTTACCTAATGCAACTTCCATTCTCAAAGCTCCCTGCAACAAAGCTTTGACCTTTTATCAAAAATATTACTTTCTTAAACCAAATGGCATGATTTCACTGAATCCACTTTTCATTGTAGGCTTTAAAGATCAACATGGAGAAAATCATCCTAATGTTCCCTCTGATATTGCTGGTGCTGCATATACAAGGAGGAGAGTTCCACAAGGAGGAGTGTTTGCCTGCCGAAGCTCCACAGCCGGAAGTCGTGGAGTTCGACAACACCATCTATGCCACTTGTGAAGTAACTCCCAGCCCCAATTTGCCACGTAACCAGCCAAAGATCTGTGGGCAAATCCTCTTCAAGCAGGTCTTCCCCAATGGAGATTTAGAAGTGAAAATCAACCTCCGTGGTTTGCCTGCCATCGATCGTCAAGAGCGTGCCATGCACATCCATCAGTATGGAGACCTCAGTCAAGGCAGCATCACTGTTGGTCCTCATTATAATCCAAACGGCGTTGACCACCCTCATCATCCTGGAGACCTGGGCAACTTTGCTTCCGAGAAAGGAGTTATAAGGCAGTTCCTGACGCTTCCAGACGCCAAGCTCTTTGGGCCTTATTCCATTCTGGGACGTGCGGTGGCGGTTCATGAGAAGGAGGATGATCTGGGAATGGGTTCAGATGAGGAGAGTAAACTCAGTGGGAATGCTGGACCGATAATTGCTCTCGGTGTGATTGGTATTACTACTCCAAGTCTGTGGCAGAAGACTGAAGTGCCCCCCAAGAAACCATGTGGAGGAAGGCACTGAGAGTCAAAGATGAGGGAGTCGGATATGGTGGAAGGGCAGATTCAAATGGGATAATCATGATTTTCCTTGTGTATTCTTTGTATGTGTCCTACATTAAAGTATATTTCAGAACCTGAACATTCCCATGTTTTTTTTTTTTCTTGGTCATTTCAGAGGCTTTTTGGCCAAAGCTTCCAATAGTAAATGCACTCTTAAAAATAAATGTAGGGTGAATGCAGGCAAAGTGGGCTGTTTAGTTTGATTTACTGTGCTCAATGGGTTAACACTTTCTGAGCATGACAATGGCCTTTAATTAAAGATACACTATTTCTTTAAATGATACAATGGTTTAGGTTGATGCAATATGACACTGGAGGGTGTGGCTAGATCTCAAGGGAGGACACCTTTATTGTTCAAGGTAGACATAACCTCTGACGTAAGATTTTATTTTCGAAATTATAAGGTTTCTCGCTAAATGTCAACAAATGGGTATATTATTCTGACAGTTTACTACAGTTAACAGGGACTCAAAATGCAAAAAAAAGTCTTGGTTTTCTTGTAAGGTGTTTAAAGCTAGAATATGTATGATTTTTGTAATAAAATAACCAAAAATCACTTGCAAAGTGTGCTATATTTCCTGCAGTTGTGTACTTCCAGTATCCCAAAAGTTCCCAAAGATTTTTAATTTCAGAGAAATTCCAATTTTAAATCAAAGCTGCAAGCAGCATTTATCGGGGTTCAAGCATTTAAGGCCTTTAAGCACAAATGCATAAAAAGACTAAGTTTTATTTGACAACCATTTAACCACTGACGTCATACATGGAAAAGACCATTTCCAGCCAATTTAACATAGGAAATATATGGTTTTCAAAGCTTTTTTAACAGTTATAGCGCCACCTATGGTCCGATCTCCATAAAATTGTGCATGCTTGTTTACAATGTTATTTCACATATGTTTACCAATTTTCATTAAGTTCTGAGTTTTTGTTTAGGATTTATAGGCTTTCGAGTGAATTTTGCCACGCCCATTTTCTAAATGACCGTGTTATAGCTGTCCAAATGCAAAAGTTTTAGCACTTTGTGCTTTAACCCGTAATAATGACTCGTCCATGTTCACTTGTCGCCTGTCAATGACATAATATCCGCGTTATCCCTGGTTTCCGCTCGTACTGCCATAGTAACCATGGCGACAACTGCGTTACGTCTAGCGGCACGTTCATGGAGTTGTTTCATTCAAACATTATGGACCATGGCAAGCAGACTTTGGGACAAAAGGAGAACTAAAACGAGGATCAATATCGGCGTGGTGTTTTGGAGATGCCACAAACTTCGACTTGACAGAGACGTCTTGCATGTACTTTATTAGACAGCTGAGCAAATGTACATAAAACTAATCAATGTCATATAGCTCAACATGATGAAACGTTAGAATATGATCAGTATGTTATTCTAATGTTCATCTAGCTTACTGCTAGTCTCATACAGACAAACAAACGCATAGAATAACATTATAACTTTCAACACACTCAAATGCAGTTTAGTGTGATAGTTTAGACCAAGTGAAACAGCTCTGCGTTACCTCACAAGTTTAATTCACCAAATAAACTGACTTGTTAACCCTTTTCCACCAAGGCAGTGCTGGTGCTGGTTCAGAGCTAGAGCCTAGTTTCAAATGGGTTCTTTGTTTTTCGACACCCAGAGCACCAGCTCTGAACCAGGAAAAGTGGTTCTTAAGTAGCACCAAAACATTGCTGGTCTAGAAGTAAGAACCGCTTGCGTCAGGGCCTGGGGACGGGGTTACCGTGACCAACAAGACGAACAGAAACTTGTGACCGCCATATCTCAAATAGCAGCTAATCGAGCTAATAACAGCTTGATTGTAATCTCCGTCTATGCAAGTTATGGTCGAGCTGCACGAACACGTTGGATTCGCCGTGTTTGGATGCCGATGTCGGTTCGCAAAGCCATGAGCATCAATAGTAACGCAACGACCTCCATTGTTGATGGAAGGCTTGTTCGAGATGCATCGGAGCGGCACGGACCAATCGGAGCTGCGGGAGTGTTTGGAGAGCATACGAGTCCTTGTGCTTTTGGATTGCTTTCGCCGTGCTTTGATGTCATGAGCCGATCGGTCTGCGAGAAGCCGAACCATCTCGAACAAGCCTGGTGTGTTTGTGTTTGGCGCTGCCACGCTAGCATTGCTGGGCAACATGAGATGTATACAGTGACCTTGTGTTTGGCAAACCGGATCTTAGAGAGCTCGTCAGACGAACCAACTCCGGACTGGCAATACTGTAGCTCTGGCTCTGAACTGGCACCTGGTTCATGCTAGTGGAAAAGGGGTATTTGTGAGTATTAATTCAACACTTGCGGGTAGATCAGTAGAATGAAATGTCCTTATTCCTTTATATCCGCAGGACTCGCATGTGGCTCTGATATCTGTCTCTCATTGGCAATGACGACAAGTTCCATAATTCCGCTTATGCGTCATCAACCTACACCTTTGTTATTGTAAGAGGTTAGCAAGCCTGGTTAGTACCTGGATGGGAGACCTCCTGAGAAAACCAGGTTGCTGCTGGAAGAGGTGTTAGTGAGGCCAGCAGGGGGTGTTCACCCGTGGTCTATGTGGGTCCTAGCGCCCCAGTGTAGTGATCGGGACACTATACTGTCAAAGAGCACCATCCTTCCAATGAGACGTTAAACCGAGGTCCTGACTCTCTGTGGTCATTAAAAGTCCTAGGATGTCCTTCGAAAAAGAGTAGGGGTGTAACCCCGGCATCCTGGCCAAATTCGCCCCTTGGCCTCTGTCCATCACGGCCTCCTAATCATCCCCATATACTGATTGGCTTCATCACTGTCTCCTCTCCACCATTAAGCTGGTGTGTGGTGGGCGTTCTGGCCCAATATGGATGCTGCACATTGGTGGTGGTTGAGGATATCCCCCCTTCCATGTAAAGCTCTTTGAGTACCCAGAAAAGCGCTATATAAATGTAACGAATTATTATTATTATTATTAAAATGTAGATGCAGAATATAACGCTTTCAAATATGGACACAATTTAAGTTCATCTTGTAGAGTTCATTAAGATATCTGATATTCAACTTTCATAAAATTTCATGTCAACACAACATGTTCTAGTTGTTTTGAACTTCACACATGCATTGAGTGAACTGATGAGTATTACTCATCATTGCCCATCTATGTGCTTTTGGGTCTGTTAAATATGCTGTGGAATATGTTTGTGTGATGTGTTAATAAATCATGTGTTTTTAAGATCCAGGATCATTTTTGATAAATTAGGGATGGGTCACATTACCTGAAAAGAAATTTGTCTGGAGTGCATGATCTCAAAATGTTTATTGGTATATACCTTGCAAATAACACATATCAACTGTATTCAAAATGAAATATTAAAGTCGGACCTTAAAGTTAACAAAAGTAATAAAAAGAAATAAACATCTAGGTACTGTATCTATGTAAATGACAAGTGTCCCACCTTACCTGCATTCAATCTACTAAAAGGGGATTTTAACATCGATGCCATAGAAGAATCATTCCCTCAGAAATTTGTACTTCTGCCTTCAAAGACAAGTACAGTTTTTCAGTACTTTTAACAACTTTCCTAAACTCTTAACGCACCAACACACCTACTACACACAATTGGCAAAACAGTTAATTTCATGCTCAAAATCACACACTGTAAACTAAACTCCAACACTAATTTTCTAAATACAATAATACACTATGCCTACCAGAACACTGCAAACATGTCTCAAAATCAAATCATTTTTTAAAACACTAACATATGTAACATAGCTGTCCAACAGGAAGATTTAGTCAATCATAGCACAATGTCATAAAAACACTAACATCAGATGGAATTACAGAAACTGCATTATTGTATACGTGTCAGGTATGCCCTTATACAACAGACAGTATATTGTATTGATCATAGATTGTGTTTTGCACTGCAGTTTCTTTTGAAGCCTCTCTACATTTTTGTTTTGTTGGGTTTACTGTAGGTCTTTTGCTGCAGAAATTCAATAAAAAAAGACCCATCTCAGAGTGCTTTATAGAATGTACGTTTACAGTATACACCATATGGTCATGCCATTGAAAGAAACTTAACACCTGAGTGTGTTTCCTAGATGGGAATCAGCTGTGATTTATATTATTGCATAATTGTTTCTCAGTAACAATAGGATAAAATACAGGGGATATATTTGTGTTTCAATTCACAATATAAACAGCTGTTTACCTTGACTTTAGCCTGTAAGGTTCAGAACATGGTGTTATCTGTTCTGACACACATTGTTTAAAGCATCGGTAAATTTGGCAGTAAAAATCCATTGTTTTGGTCTTGTTTGAGCTTGTGTGTAAAAGAAGTTCAAGCATTTTAAATTTGTGTTAATTGTATGCATTTTGTGTTAAAGCAACAAGAAATGTGTTAATAGTATAGGTTACATAGACGGATGTAGTGCTAACTAACCGTGTTAAGAGTTTTGGAAAATTGTTAAAAGTATTGAAAAATCTGTCATAGCAATCGTAAAAAAAAAAAACTATAGCAGTACTTCTTTTAATAAACACAAAACACTGGAGAACACATTGTGCAATGCAAGACAAAGAACTGAATAAACTGAGTGCTATATATAAACAGGCAAACAAAGGGAGCTAAATGAAACACAGGTGAACTTAATTAGTGACTAACAGACTATCATGGTTAACTTGTAGCTCAACATGAGTTCCTATAAGAGCAGCCAAAAGGAACATTCTCTCAACCCCAGGTCAGGACTGCACACGGATTAAGTGTTGTAGTATTTTTGTGACTGCAATATTCAGGCTCCACACGGATTGAGGACAACTTTTCAGCTGTACGGTAGTGCACCTTTGTTGTTTTTTAGGCTTGTTTTGTTTTTGTTTTCTCCATTCCATTTTCTCCATCAACTGACTTGATTTAGTACAACTAAAAAAAGTTTAAGCAAAAGTATAGATATTGTCTTTTATTTTACCTGTCCTTGTGAAAAATATCAGAATCAGGAAATCTTAACTTTATATTTAATATTGAATAACATGAAGGCTACAACAGATCAAATTAAGTGTACTTTAAAGCACAACAAAAAGATTGTCAAAACATAATGTTCTTTAAAGTAAAACTCTTAGTTTGGCATTATTTTCTTTTTTTTTTAAGAGTACATGTACTTAATGTCACTCCTGCCAGCAGAAGCCCTATCATGGCCACGAGAGGGCACTTCTCCCTAGACCTTTTTCCATTTCCATGAACCTTTGCCTGGACTCATTTTAGTGTGATTACATCCACCTGTATGTCATTGGTTTGTATCATAGGAACTTTGGCTGGCAGGTGTGACGCTTATGAAAGTGTGTGTGTACACTTAAGTGGCTTTTTATAATTCATCCGTGTTATTATCTGCAAGTTTTATTTATTTTTATTTATTATTATTATTATTATTAGTGTAATTTCAAGATACTACAGGTACACATCCAATACCAATAAGCTAATTTTTTATTTTATTATTTTCACAAGGCTACATAGCAATTCAAAAATTATAGTTTTCTAGACAGCAACATGGTGTCGGCCCACATCTGGTACACCTGGATTACACACGGCCCAGATGTGGGCCGGGTCTGGTTGCTGTCTGGGTTCTTGTATGGTTTTTCCATTGCAAACTAATCTGGTTGTGCTATTTTACCTAATGCAACTTCCATTCTCAAAGCTCCCTGCAACAAAGCTTTGACCTTTTATCAAAAATATTCCGTTCTTAAACCAAATGGCATGATTTCACTGAATCCACTTTTCATTGTAGGCTTTAAAGATCAACATGGAGAAAATCATCCTAATATTCCCTCTGATATTGCTGGTGCTGCATATACAAGGAGGAGAGTTCCACAAGGAGGAGTGTTTGCCTGCCGAAGCTCCACAGCCGGAAGTCGTGGAGTTCGACAACACCATCTATGCCACTTGTGAAGTAACTCCCAGCCCCAATTTGCCACGTAACCAGCCAAAGATCTTTGGGCAAATCCTCTTCAAGCAGGTCTTCCCCAATGGAGATTTAGAAGTGAAAATCAACCTCCGTGGTTTGCCTGCCATCGATCGTCAAGAGCGTGCCATGCACATCCATCAGTATGGAGACCTCAGTCAAGGCAGCATCACTGTTGGTCCTCATTATAATCCAAACGGCGTTGACCACCCTCATCATCCTGGAGACCTGGGCAACTTTGCTTCTGAGAAAGGAGTTATAAGGCAGTTCCTGACGCTTCCAGACGCCAAGCTCTTTGGGCCTTATTCCATTCTGGGACGTGCGGTGGCGGTTCATGAGAAGGAGGATGATCTGGGAATGGGTTCAGATGAGGAGAGTAAACTCAGTGGGAATGCTGGACCGATAATTGCTCTCGGTGTGATTGGTATTACTACTCCAAGTCTGTGGCAGAAGACTGAAGTGCCCCCCAAGAAACCATGTGGAGGAAGGCACTGAGAGTCAAAGATGAGGGAGTCGGATATGGTGGAAGGGCAGATTCAAATGGGATAATCATGATTTTCCTTGTGTATTCTTTGTATGTGTCCTACATTAAAGTATATTTCAGAACCTGAACATTCCCATGTTTTTTTTCTTGGTCTTTTCAGAGGCTTTTTGGCCAAAGCTTCCAATAGTAAATGCACTCTTAAAAATAAATGTAGGGTGAATGCAGGCAAAGTGGGCCGTTTAGTTTGATTTACTGTGCTCAATGGGTTAACACTTTCTGAGCATGACAATGGTCTTTAATTAAAGATACACTATTTCTTTAAATGATACAATGGTTTAGGTTGATGCAATATGACACTGGAGGGTGTGGCTAGATCTCAAGGGAGGACACCTTTATTGTTCAAGGTAGACATAACCTCTGACGTAAGATTTTATTTTTGAAATAAGGTTTCTCGCTAAATGTCAACAAATGGGTATATTATTCTGACAGTTTGTTAGTACAGTTAACAGGGAATCAAAATGCAAAAAAATGTCTTGGTTTTCTTGTAAGGTGTTTAAAGCAAGAATATGTAAGATTTTTGTAATAAAATGACCAAAAATCACTTGCAAAGTGTGATATATTTCCTGCAGTTGTGTACTTCCAGTATCCCAAAAGTTCCCAAAGATTTTTAATTTCAGAGAGATTCCAATTTTAAATCAAAGCTGCAAGCAGCATTTATTGGGGTTCAAGCATTTAAGGCCTTTAAGCACAAATGCATAAAAAGACATTAAGTTTTATTTGGCAACCATTTAACCACTGACGTCATACATGGAAAAGACCATTTCCAGCCAATTTAACATAGTAAATATATGGTTTTCAAAGCTTTTTTAACAGTTATAGCGCCACCTATGGTCCGATCTCCATAAAATTGTGCATGCTTGTTTACAATGTTATTTCACATATGCTCACCAATTTTCTTTAAGTTCTGAGTTTTCGTTTAGGATTTATAGGCTTTCGAGTGAATTTTGCCACGCCCATTTTTTAAATGACCCTGTTGTAGCCGTCCAAATGTAAAAGTTCAAAAGTTTTAGCACTTTGTGCTTGAACCCCTAATAATGGCTCGTCCATGTTCACTTTCGCTCAAACATTATGGACCATGGCAAGCAGACTTTGGGACAAAAGGAGAACTAAAACGAGGATCAATATCGGCGTGGTGTTTTGGAGATGCCACAAACTTCGACTTGACAGAGGCGTCTTGCATGTACTTTATTAGACAGCTGAGCAAATGTACATAAAACTAATCAATGTCATATAGCTCAACATGATGAAATGTTAGAATATGATCAGTATGTTATTCTAATGTTCATTTAGCTTACTGCTAGTATCATACAGACAAGCAAACGCATAGAATAACATTATAACTTTCAACACACTCAAATGCAGTTTAGTGTGATAGTGTAGACCAAGGCTGCGTCCGAAACCGCATACTTCCCTACTATTTAGTATGGGAAAAAGAGTAGGCGAGCGAAAAATTATGTTCGAATCCAAAAGAGTAGGCGAGAATTACCTGGGTGACGTACTAATTATCGCGAGATTCGGACTTAAGTGCGTTCGAATATGCCTACTTTCCTACTATATAGTAGGCGAAAACAGTACGTGAAGGAAGCAGTACGTTCGAAACATCGGTATTTACAAAAGAGTAGGCGAGAAGTTCCTGGATGGCTTACTGCTTCCGGCCAGATTTTTGAGTGCTCGACCGATGAATACTCTTCTATCCCAGGAGGCCACGCGAGAGGATACGTCATTATTAAACATCGCAGAGATCGGCGACGCGGGTGCTTTCAAATGTGAGTAAACACGGTTCCTTGTGTTAAAATTGCAAGTGTTGAACTACTGTAGAGTAAACTGTTGAATTGTTGAAGGTGTAAAAACGTTACACAGTGTAGTATAGTTGTGATTTTGCTGTAAAAACACGTTTTATTATGTATAACGATAGCTAACCAGAGGGGAGCTCCAGTAAGGACACGTAAGTTAACGTTACGTCTCTAAAGTGGATTTACATAAACCATATACATATTAAAGACGCTTATTTTAAATGTCTATTTACATCTGACAGGAAAATCTTAAGTATTGCAGAAGAGCACATCACAACATGAAATAGACATCTGAGTGATGAATGTGTGCTATTATGTAGAACAAATCTATAAAGTAACATAAGTTATCTATTTTATTTGTCCATTAGTACTGTTGATAAATTGAGGAACATTTATGTTGGATAAAAAGTTAAAACAAGCTCATAAATCACAGAGGTAATGTGAATCTTGTCTGGATGTTACAGGGACAGATTGTGTGTTTATCCAGTGGAGAGTGGCTCATGAAGCTGAATGCTGCAATCAAATGCTTTGAGTGAGTATACTACAGAAATGAATAACAACAACTATTTAAATCTTAAGTTGTAGTTGTCATGATCCTGGCTCTTTCCGTCTCTTTTTCTTTCCTTTGTCTCCCTCTGCTGGCTGTTTTACGCCTTACTACCTCCTTGCTCACACACTTACGCACACACTCATTAACGCTTCACCTCATCGCCCTCAGCTGTTTCTCATTCGCATCCCATCTACACACCTGTTCTCTATCTTTCACTTTTGTCTTCGCTATATCTAGTTCTCTCTTTCGTGTCTGTATTGTCGGATTATTGTTTCTCTGTGATGCACGTCGGCTGTTATTGCTCTGTAGGAATACCTTGTCTTGTCCTGTCCTGTCTGGTCCTGCTGAATAATACTGTGCCACTGTTTTCAACTGCTGTGAGTTACCTCTTCTGTACTGTATCCAGTGTTCTCCGTGGAGAATAGCAGAGGGTTCCACTGCTCACCTACTTCCTGTCCTCGCTACTCAGGAGTGGTCCAGATCGACAGTTTACTCTTCAGTTTCTATTTACATTGAGAAAAGCTGCGAACGAAACCTTTGTTTGATTATTTGAGAAGTGACGTTCTGTTATCAGCCTGTACGGCTTTTTCCTTGTTTCTATTAAAAGAACTGTACCTGCTTTTCGTCTCTGGACCTCTGTTTCATGACAGAATAATCCGACCAACAGAATGGAGCAGGCTGGTGAACATCCTATCCAGGCCGCTGTGGAGATGCAGGGCGCCTTACTGGGTCGGCACGATGAAGAACTCTCCGCCGCCCGCCGTGTTGTGGACTCACTGACCGCTCAAGTGGCCGACCTTTCTCAGCAGCTCCACGTGCTTCGCATGGACGCTTCCCAGTCTGCCTCATCAGGTACACTTGAACCGCGGGTCAACAACCCTCCTTGTTACGCTGGTGAACCTACGGAATGCCTGCCTTTCCTCACCCAGTGTGAAGTCGTTTTCTCGCTCCAGCCATCTATCTACACAAGAGAGCGCTCCCGAATAGCCTATGTAATCTCTCTTCTCAAGGGGAGAGCCCGCGAGTGGGGAACGGCTGTCTGGAATGCTGAAGCTGATTGTCTGATCCGATATTCACTGTTTAAAGAGGAGATGCTGCGAGTTTTCGACCGCTCGGTCCATGGTCCTGAGGCTTCTCGCACACTGTCCTGCTTACGGCAGGGACGCCTCTCTGTCTCTGACTTTTCTGTGGAGTTCCGGACTCTCGCCACCTCCTGTGGTTGGAACGAGCCTGCTCTGGTGGCTCGTTTTATTGAAGGTCTCAATGCTGAGATTAAGGATGAAGTGTTGGCTCGTGAGGTCCCTACTCGTCTTGATCCACTGATAGACTCTGCTTTACGCATTGAAAAGCGCTTTGAACTGCGCCAGCGGACTCGCCGTGTTATGACCACGCCTACTCTTTCGTCTACCGCCAGCTCTCCACCTGCAATTTCTACCGAACACGAGCCAATGCAGTTAGGAGGGATACGGATCTCGGCTGCTGAGCGCCATCGTCGAATCGTCAACCGTCTGTGTCTTTACTGCGGTTCGGATAAGCACTTCGCTACACAGTGCCCAGTAAAAGCCAAAGCTCACCAGTCATAAGAGGGAGACTGGTGAGCGCATCCTCTCTGGACCCTCTACTGCGCTCCCGGACCACATTTCCTGTTTTCCTCCGCTGGGCCAACTCGTCTGTCACCTGTCCCGCTCTGATAGACTCTGGAGCTGAGGGAAATTTTATGGACAAGAACTGGGCTCTTAAACAGGGTATTTCCCTATTAGACCTTCAAGACCTCACTCCTGTCTACGCCCTGGATGGTCGAGTTCTCGCCCAGGTTTGCTGCTCTACAGCACCGGTGAGTCTCACCGTATCTGGCAACCACAAAGAGACTATTTCTTTTTTAATTTTTGATTCACCTAATACCCCTGTAGTTTTGGGTCATCCATGGTTGGTCAAACACAACCCTCATATTAACTGGGCTAAGAATTCCATACTCTCATGGGGGCTTTCATGTCATGTAGAATGTCTTGTGTCTGCTGTTTCTCCTGTATCTACTGTGCCTGTTTTTCAGGAGGAGCCAGGGGATTTGTCCGGTGTTCCTGAGGAGTACCTCGATTTGCGGGCGGTCTTCATTCGTTCCCGGGCCGCATCTCTCCCTCCCCACCGGCCGTACGATTGCAGCATTGAGCTTCTACCGGGTACTACGCCTCCTCGTGGAAGGCTTTATTCTCTTTCGGTTCCTGAGCGCAAGGCTCTTGAGAAGTATCTTTCCGATTCGTTAGATGCAGGTACTATCGTTCCCTCCACCTCTCCTGCGGGGGCAGGTTTCTTTTTTGTGAAGAAGAAGGACGGTTCGCTCCGCCCCTGCATTGATTACAGAGGCTTGAATGACATAACTGTTAAGAACCGTTATCCGCTGCCGCTCATGTCTTCAGCCTTTGAGATCCTGCAGGGGGCTCAATTCTTCACAAAACTGGACCTTCGTAATGCCTATCATCTTGTCCGCATCAAGGAGGGTGATGAGTGGAAGACGGCATTTAACACACCCCTAGGGCACTTTGAATATCGCGTTCTTCCGTTCGGGTTGGTCAACGCTCCCGCCGTGTTTCAAGCTCTTGTCAATGATGTTCTCAGAGACATGTTAAATCTTTTCGTGTTCGTTTACCTTGACGATATCTTGATTTTCTCTCCTAATCTCCAAGTTCATGTGCAACACGTAAGACAGGTCCTTCAAAGACTCCTTGAGAATCGTCTTTTTGTCAAGGCCGAGAAGTGCACCTTTCACTCCCAGTCGGTCTCGTTTCTAGGTTCCATTATTTCCGCCCAGGGAATCAGTATGGACCCTGCCAAGGTTCGCGCTGTTACAGACTGGCCCAGACCAGAGTCCCGCGTTGCCCTCCAGCGTTTTCTAGGGTTTACTAATTTTTATCGACGCTTTATTCAAAGTTTTAGTCAGATTGCGGCCCCTCTCACTGCGCTCACGTCTGTTAAGATTCGATTCTCCTGGACTGAAGCTGCCCAGGCAGCTTTTGATCTTCTCAAATCGCGTTTCTCTTCCGCTCCCATTCTTGTCACGCCTGATTTAGAGAAGCAGTTTATTGTCGAGGTCGATGCCTCAGAGGTCGGGGTAGGGGCCATCCTCTCTCAGCGCGCTTCAGCTGATGAGCGGATTCACCCCTGCGCTTTTTTTTCACATCGTTTAACCCCTGCCGAGCAGAATTATGATGTAGGTAATCGAGAGCTTCTGGCCATTCGTCTGGCTTTGGGGGAGTGGCGACACTGGCTTGAGGGTTCTGCGGTTCCGTTCGTGGTTTGGACCGATCACAAGAATCTCGAATACATACGTTCTGCCAAGAGACTTAACGCCCGTCAGGCTCGTTGGTCTCTTTTCTTTACGCGTTTTGATTTTTCTATCTCTTATCGGCCGGGGTCCAAGAATTTAAAGCCTGACGCACTATCATGCCAGTTTCCTTCTTCAGAGACCGTGCCAACTAATGAGGGAATTCTTCCTCGTGGGGTGGTAGTTGGCGCGGCCGTCTGGGGTATTGAACGTTTAGTCAAACGAGCCCTTTCTCACACTCAGACGCCGAGGCTCTGCCCTAAGGGACTTTTGTTTGTGCCACCCTCCGCCCGCCGCGCCGTTCTTCAGTGGGGTCACTCGTCTAAGTTATTCGCTCATCCAGGGGTAAGAGGCACAATTTCCGCCGTTCGACAACGATTTTGGTGGCCATACCGCGAGCGAGACATTCGTCGCTTCATCGCTTCATGTTCTATCTGCGCACAGACCAAGATCAGTAACAGACCCCCGGCAGGGTATCTTAGACCCTTACCTATTCCGTCGCGTCCATGGGCACAAATTGCCCTTGACTTCATTACTGGTCTCCCTTCTTCCAAGGGTAACCACGTAATTCTCACGGTCGTTGATCGCTTTTCAAAAGCCGCCCATTTTATTCCGTTGCCTAAGTTTCCGTCAGCCAGAGAGACCGCTCAGATTGTCGTTGACCATGTGTTCAAGATCCATGGTCTTCCCGAGAATGTTGTCTCGGATCGAGGTCCACAGTTCTCCTCCCTCTTTTGGAAGGAGTTTTGTCGCCTCATAGGTGCCTCTGTCAGCCTCTCCTCCGGGTTTCATCCCCAGACAAATGGTCAGGCTGAACGCGCAAACCAAACTATCGGACGTCTGTTACGCACCCTTGCTTTTCGTAATCCCGCGTCCTGGGTAGAACAGCTTCCTTGGGCAGAATATGCCTATAATTCCGCTCCCGCCTCGGCCACCGGTCTGTCGCCGTTTCAAGGCAGTTTGGGGTACCAACCTCCCCTTTTCTCCGCTTCTGATACCGAGTCTAAGGTCCCTTCGGTTAAGGCGTTTATTCAACGTTGCAAACGAACTTGGAGAATAGTCAGGTCCGCCCTTTGTAAGTCTCGTTCTGTGACGCGTCGATCCGCTAATAAGCGGCGCATCAAGAGTCCCCGTTATGTCCGCGGACAGAAAGTCTGGCTCTCAAATGCTAACCTTCCCCTTCAGTATCCTTCGCGTAAGCTGGCTCCCAAATTCATTGGACCATTCCGCGTCATTAAGGTCCTTAGTCCGGTCTCGGTCAGACTCCGATTGCCAGCCAATCTCCGTAGGGTTCACCCAGTTTTTCATGTTTCTTGTTTGAAGCCCGTTATTCGCGCTCCTCCTCGTCCTGTCTTGTCTCCGGTCCGGGTTGAGGGTTCGCCCGTCTACCGAGTTCGCAGATTACTAGATGTGCGCCCCAGGGGGAGGGGCCATCAATTTCTTGTCGATTGGGAGGGTTATGGGCCTGAGGAGAGATGCTGGATCCCCTCCCGGGACGTCCTGGACCGCTCGCTTATTGACGATTTTATCCGCTCCCGTCAGTCCTCTTCCTCAGATGCGCCAGGGGGCGCACTTTGAGGAGGGGGTACTGTCATGATCCTGGCTCTTTCCTTCTCTTTTTCTTTCCGTTGTCTCCCTCTGCTGGCTGTTTTACGCCTTACTACCTCCTTGCTCACACACTTACGCACACACTCATTAACGCTTCACCTCATCGCCCTCAGCTGTTTCTCATTCGCATCCCATCTACACACCTGTTCTCTATCTTTCACTTTTGTCTTCGCTATATCTAGTTCTCTCTTTCGTGTCTGTATTGTCGGATTATTGTTTCTCTGTGATGCACGTCGGCTGTTATTGCTCTGTAGGAATACCTTGTCTTGTCCTGTCCTGTCTGGTCCTGCTGAATAATACTGTGCCACTGTTTTCAACTGCTGTGAGTTACCTCTTCTGTACTGTATCCAGTGTTCTATTTACATTGAGAAAAGCTGCGAACGAAACCTTTGTTTGATTATTTGAGAAGTGACGTTCTGTTATCAGCCTGTACGGCTTTTTCCTTGTTTCTATTAAAAGAACTGTACCTGCTTTTCGTCTCTGGACCTCTGTTTCATGACAGTAGTTTATTTTAATTATTGTAATTTCAAACAGAGCTATTACAGCACTTTTCTGATTCTTGATTTCTGTGCATTAGCTGCACAGCTTTTGTGGTGGAGCAGGACCTGCAAGGGAAGATGATGGCGGCATTTGTGAAAAAAGCGGTTTTGTCTTCTAAATAATACTGAAATCAAATGACATTGTGCGGTTAAAATGACTGCTTTTGTGTTATGTTTGTGCATTTTGTAGAATCTGAAATGTCAGCAGGCTGGTTTGAGCACTGAGGATGAGGAGACCAGAGCTGAATCCTGGAGATGGTGCCATGGATGAGTCCCTCCATCACTCCACCTGCCCTTACGAGACCCTGCATCACTCCACCTGCCCTTATTGCTTCAGATTGTGAAGCACAACACAACACGCAACAACCTCAGCGCCTTCAGCCTACATACATGATTGTAGTTTGAATAAAGCTTTGTTTCATGTGTTGACTTGTATATGCATTTGTTTATTGTGTGATGGTGACTTTCATTCATTCTTTTATTAATATTTCTCATTGTTGTCAGTAAATACAATATAATTATTTAATTAATGTTTTATTTAATTGTTTGAATGAAAATGTAGATATGTTCATTATATACACATCTAGAGTATTCAATCCTGCATAGTTATGTCATATGACATACATTACATTTTGTTTGTTTTATTGAATTGAATATAATTTTCAGTAAAAAGTAATATAATTAAGTATTGGTCAGCATTTATCGTTGTTATTATTGTATGTTTTGGGGTGGGATAGCAATGCAATTCATTCTGGGGTAATATTAATTTTTAATATTAATGATACTTAAATTTTTTGAGTATAAAATCAACAGTTTTCTCCAAAGGCGAATCTTCGCACAGCTGCCCTTTGTGCAGACATTACAAACGCTGAGGAAAACCGTTCTAGGTAGGGCTGTTGAGTTACTGATGTTATGAGGTATATATATATATATATATATATATATATATATAATATATATATATATATATATATATATATCATAGGTTTGCATACATAATATGAGATTTTTTACACAGGAAAAAAGAACCTAGTACAAGGTTGAATATCTTAATATGTTTTCTTAATTCATTATAATACATTTTAAAAAATGCATTTTTTAATTTTTTTTTTTTTATTTATAGGCCTAGGCCTGAGGGATGAAATGAGAGTTAAATTCAACAAGAAAAAGAGGAAAACATAAAGCAGTAAGCCACTTTTGCTTGTGGATAAAAATGTTTGGATATAAAATAAAGAAATTAACAACATATTCAAGAGATGACAATTTTGGGGTTTTCGTAATAAAAATAAATAATATCGTTAAGGATAAAACGGTGGGTCGCATTAGTAGGGTTAAATATAAGAACTTTATCAACCCTAAATATATTTACAAAATAAATGGGCAGCAGTTTCTTCAAAAAGACCACAAAATGAGCAAGTTTAATCAATATCAAGATATTTACAGATAGATTAATTAAACGTATCGTTCAAATCTTTTAAGTTGTTGCGCGCGTGATAATGCGTCGTAGGTCACATGATAATGTCAACATGGCAGATGTCTGGTTCGCATTCATACTCAACGAGATCTGGCTATAAAGTACCTACTCTTTTAGCGCTAGTTAAGTAAGTACTCATTGAAATTAAGTACCTACTCATTGAGTATGCGGTTTCGGACGCAGCCCAAGTGAAACAGCTCTGCGTTACCTCACAAGTTTAATTCACCAAATAAACTGACTTGTTAACCCTTTTCCACCAAGGCAGTGCTGGTGCTGGTTCAGAGCTAGAGCCTAGTTTCAAATGCGTTCTTTGTTTTTCGACACCCAGAGCACCAGCTCTGAACCAGGAAAAGTGGTTCTTAAGTAGCACCAAAACATTGCTGGTCTAGAAGTAAGAACCGCTTGCGTCAGGGCCTGGGGACGGGGTTACCGTGACCAACAAGACGAACAGAAACTTGTGACCGCCATTTCTCAAATAGCAGCTAATCGAGCTAATAACAGCTTGATTGTAATCTCCGTCTATGCAAGTTATGGTCGAGCTGCACGAACACGTTGGATTCGCCGTGTTTGGATGCCGATGTACAGTAGGTTCGCAAAGCCATGAGTATCAATAGTAATAGCGGCACGGACCAATCGGAGCTGCGGGAGTGTTTGGAGAGCATACGAGTCCTTGTGCTTTTGGATTGCTTTCGCCGTGCTTTGATGTCATGAGCCGATCGGTCTGCGAGAAGCCGAACCATCTCGAACAAGCCTGGTGTGTTTGTGTTTGGCGCTGCCACGCTAGCATTGCTGGGCAACATGAGATGTATACAGTGACCTTGTGTTTGGCAAACCGGATCTTAGAGAGCTCGTCAGACGAACCAACTCCGGACTGGCAATACTGTAGCTCTGGCTCTGAACTGGCACCTGGTTCATGCTGGTGGAAAAGGGGTATTTGTGAGTATTAATTCAACACTTGCGGGTAGATCAGTAGAATGAAATGTCCTTATTCCTTTATATCCGCAGGACTCGCATGTGGCTCTGATATCTGTCTCTCATTGGCAATGACGACAAGTTCCATAATTCCGCTTATGCGTCATCAACCTACACCTTTGTTATTGTAAGAGGTTAGCAAGCCTGGTTAGTACCTGGATGGGAGACCTCCTGAGAAAACCAGGTTGCTGCTGGAAGAGGTGTTAGTGAGGCCAGCTGGGGGTGCTCACCCGTGGTCTATGTGGGTCCTAGCGCCCCAGTGTAGTGATCGGGACACTATACTGTCAAAGTGCACCATCCTTCCAATGAGACGTTAAACCGAGGTCCTGACTCTCTGTGGTCATTAAAAGTCCAAGGATGTCCTTCGAAAAAGAGTAGGGGTGTAACCCCGGCATCCTGGCCAAATTTGCCCCTTGGCCTCTGTCCATCACGGCCTCCTAATCATCCCCATATACTGATTGGCTTCATCACTGTCTCCTCTCCACCATTAAGCTGGTGTGTGGTGGGCGTTCTGGCCCAATATGGATGCTGCACATTGGTGGTGGTTGAGGATATCCCCCCTTCCATGTAAAGCGCTTTGAGTACCCAGAAAAGCGCTATATAAATGTAACGAATTATTATTATTATTATTATTAAAATGTAGATGCAGAATATAACACTTTAAAATATGGACACAATTTAAGTTCATCTACAGTGTTTAGAGAAAACAGACAGAAAAAAAGTTTTACAATATGGTTACCATTTAAAATGTTCCTCTTATTGAATTTTTGTTAGCCTATTTGTTGTTGCATGTGTTGTAGTCCCATTTGTAATATGTTGTAGAGTTCATTAAGATATCTGATATTCAACTTTCATAAAATTTCATGTCAACACAACATGTTCTAGTTGTTTTGAACTTTACACATGCATTGAGTGAACTGATGAGTATTACTCATCATTGCCCATCTATGTGCTTTTGGGTCTGTTAAATATGCTGTGGTATATGTTTGTGTGATGTGTTAATAAATCATGTGTTTTTAAGATCCAGGATCATTTTTGATAAATTAGGGATGGGTCACATTAACTGAAAAGAAATTTGTCCCGAGTGCATGATCTCAAAATGTTTATTGGTATATACCTTGCACATATCAACTGTATTCAAAATGAAATATTAAAGTCGGACCTTAAAGTTAACAAAAGTAATAAAAAGAAATAAACATCTAGGTACTGTATCTATCTAAATAACAAGTAGGGATGTCCCGATCCGATCACGTGTTTTCAGACTCGATCGGAATCGGACGTTACCTCCCGATCAGGACTCGGATATATATGTATATATATTCTCATTATTTTTTAACACATCTATAGTTATGCGGTGGCACAGAGTTACGCCGGTTTCACACTGCACGCGTTAGCAGAGTGTAAGCAGCGCAGGAGCAGTTCATATGGTGAGCAGGGTCAGGACACGCGCGTTTTGCTTTCACACTGGCAGCTTTTGTCACGCGCGGCTGAACCGCAGGTTGTGTAGGGCAGGTTACAGACAGAGTAGGCCTACTCTATAATGGATAAGTTGGCATTGCTTTTTTCTTTTTCAGATACATTTAAGAGAAAAGACTTGTCAAGAAGCTTATTTTATTAATAATTTCATATAACTTTTTGTTCATCTTTGTTTTTATTGTTATGGCAACAAGTTTGTTTTTGGACATTTGTTTTCTTTTTAAATTGCTGTTGGTCATTTGATTGACTGTTTAAAACACAATAGATATCATCAATGCACTTTTTGGATAAAACTGCGGTGTATTTTGGCCATGATCAATGTATTGTCACTTTAATTCAGCAAAAGCGGCGCAGCAAAAATAAACTCGGCGCCGAAACGATCGCGGCACTGCTGCTCTGCTCTACTACGCACTGCCGTGCTGCGTCTCGCGCGGTGTGAATGCTCTAAAGCCTGGTTTAATCTGTTAACATGGGCGGCGAAAAAAAATACGCACTGCACGCTCTGCTAACAGTGCAGTGTGAAACCGGGTAAGAGTTAGGAGTGCAGTTCCTAAAAGCACATTACTGGCTTTGCAAACACTGTAGCACTTTTATTTTTTATTTTTTATTTGTTCACATGCCTGCCGGGTATTTTAAGTTGAGGTGCTATTTGTTTATATATTAGACTTTTTTATATTTACTGTTGCACTAAAGTCCAAAAGTGAAGAATTTATTTATTACTTGATTGTTCAAGCTACCTCACAGAAGTGCTCTGTTTGTTAACAGAGTTGTTGAATGTTAAAATAAGGTGAATTAAATAAAAAATAAGGAACATCCTGGATCTGTTTTTTCGCTCTTCTTTATTCTTTTTTTTATGTATTAAGTATCGGATCGGGAATCGGTATCGGCAGATACTCAAAATCAAATGACTCGGACTCAGACTCGAGGGCAAAAAAACCTGATCGGGACATCCCTAATAACAAGTGTCCAACCTTACCTGCATTCAATCTACTAAAAGGGGATTTTAACATCGATGCCATAGAAGAATCATTCCCTCAGAAATTTGTACTTCTGCCTTCAAAGACAAGTACAGTTTTTTCAGTACTTTTAACAACTTTCCTAAACTCTTAATGCACCAACACACCTACTACACACAATTGGCAAAACAGTTTATTTCATGCTCAAAATCACACACTGTAAACCAAACTCCAACACTAATTTTCTAAATACAATAATACACTATGCCTACCAGAACACTGCAAACATGTCTCCAAATCAAATCATTTTTCAAAACACTAACATAGTAACATAGCTGTCCAACAGGAAGATTTAGTCAATCATAGCACAATGTCATAAAAACACTAACATCAGATGGAATTACAGAAACTGCATTATTGTATACGTGTCAGGTCTGCCCTTATACAACAGACAGTATATTGTATTGATCATAGATTGTGTTTTGCACTGCAGTTTCTTTTGAAGCCTCTCTACATTTTTGTTTTGTTGGGTTTACTGTAGGTCTTTTGCTGCAGAAATTCAATAAAAAAAGACCCATCTCAGAGTGCTTTATAGAATGTACGGTTACAGTATACCATATGGTCATGCGATTGAAAGAAACTTAACACCTGAGTGTGTTTCCTAGATGGGAATCAGCTGTGATTTATATTATTGCATAATTGTTTCTCAGTAACAATAGGATAAAATACAGGGGATATATTTGGGTTTCAATTCACAATATAAACAGCTGTTTACCTTGACTTTAGCCTGTAAGGTTCAGAACATGGTGTTATCTGTTCTGACACACATTGTTTAAAGCATCGGTAAATTTGGCAGTAAAAATCCATTGTTTTGGTCTTGTTTGAGCTTGTGTGTAAAAGAAGTTCAAGCATTTTAAATTTGTGTTAATTGTATGCATTTTGTGTTAAAGCAACGAGAAATGTGTTAATAGTATAGGTTACATAGACGGATGTAGTGCTAACTAACCGTGTTAAGAGTTTTGGAAAATTGTTAAAAGTATTGAAAAATCTGTCATAGCAATCGTAAAAAAAAACTATAGCAGTACTTCTTTTAATAAACACAAAACACTGGAGAACACATTGTGCAATGCAAGACAAAGAACTGAATAAACTGAGTGCTATATATAAACAGGCAAACAAAGGGAGCTAAATGAAACACAGGTGAACTTAATGAGTGACTAACAGACTATCATGGTTAACTTGTAGCTCAACATGAGTTCCTATAAGAGCAACCAAAAGGAACATTCTCTCAACCCCAGGTCAGGACTGCACACGGATTAAGTGTTGTAGTATTTTTGTGACTGCAATATTCAGGCTCCACACGGATTGAGGACAACTTTTCAGCTGTACGGTAGTGCACCTTTGCTGTTTTAGGCTGGTTTTGTTTTTGTTTTCTCCATTCCATTTTCTCCATCAACTGACTTGATTTAGTACAACTAAAAAAAGTTTAGTTTAAGCAAAAGTATAGATATTGTCTTTTATTTTACCTGTCCTTGTGAAAAATATCAGAATCAGGAAATCTTAACTTTATATTTAATATTGAATAACATGAAGGCTACAACAGATCAAATTAAGTGTACTTTAAAGCTCAACAAAAAGATTGTCAAAACATAATGTACTTTAAAGTAAAACTCTTAGTTTGGCATTATTTTCTTTTTTTTTAAGAGTACATGTACTTAATGTCACTCCTGCCAGCAGAAGCCCTATCATGGCCACCAGAGGGCACTTCTCCCTAGACCTTTTCCATTTCCATGAACCTTTGCCTGGACTCATTTTAGTGTGTTTACATCCACCTGTATGTCATTGGTTTGTATCATAGGAACTTTGGCTGGCAGGTGTGACGCTTATGAAAGTGTGTGTGTGTACACTTAAGTGGCTTTTTATAATTCATCCGTGTTATCTGCAAGTTTTATTTATTATTATTATTATTATTATTATTATTATTATTATTATTATTAGTGTAATTTAAAGATACTACAGGTACACATCCAATACCAATAAGCTAATTTTTTATTTTATTATTTTCACAAGGCTACATAGCAATTCAAAAATTAGTTTTCTAGACAGCAACATGGTGTCGGCCCACATCTGGTACACCTGGATTACACACGGCCCAGATGTGGGCCGGGTCTGGTTGCTGTCTGGGTTCTTTTATGGTTTTTCCATTGCAAACTAATCTGGTTGTGCTATTTTACCTAATGCAACTTCCATTCTCAAAGCTCCCTGCAACAAAGCTTTGACCTTTTATCAAAAATATTACTTTCTTAAACCAATGGCATGATTTCACTGAATCCACTTTTCATTGTAGGCTTTAAAGATCAACATGGAGAAAATCATCCTAATATTCCCTCTGATATTGCTGGTGCTGCATATACAAGGAGGAGAGTTTCACAAGGAGGAGTGTTTGCCTGCCGAAGCTCCACAGCCGGAAGTCGTGGAGTTCGACAACATCATCTATGCCACTTGTGAAGTAACTCCCAGCCCCAATTTGCCACGTAACCAGCCAAAGATCTTTGGGCAAATCCTCTTCAAGCAGGTCTTCCCCAATGGAGATTTAGAAGTGAAAATCAACCTCCGTGGTTTGCCTGCCATCGATCGTCAAGAGCGTGCCATGCACATCCATCAGTATGGAGACCTCAGTCAAGGCAGCATCACTGTTGGTCCTCATTATAATCCAAACGGCGTTGACCACCCTCATCATCCTGGAGACCTGGGCAACTTTGCTTCCGAGAAAGGAGTTATAAGGCAGTTCCTGACGCTTCCAGACGCCAAGCTCTTTGGGCCTTATTCCATTCTGGGACGTGCGGTGGCGGTTCATGAGAAGGAGGATGATCTGGGAATGGGTTCAGATGAGGAGAGTAAACTCAGTGGGAATGCTGGACCGATAATTGCTCTCGGTGTGATTGGTATTACTACTCCAAGTCTGTGGCAGAAGACTGAAGTGCCCCCCAAGAAACCATGTGGAGGAAGGCACTGAGAGTCAAAGATGAGGGAGTCTGATATGGTGGAAGGGCAGATTCAAATGGGATAATCATGATTTTCCTTGTGTATTCTTTGTATGTGTCCTACATTAAAGTATATTTCAGAACCTGAACATTCCCATGTTTTTTTTTCTTGGTCTTTTCAGAGGCTTTTTGGCCAAAGCTTCCAATAGTAAATGCACTCTTAAAAATAAATGTAGGGTGAATGCAGGCAAAGTGGGCCGTTTAGTTTGATTTACTGTGCTCAATGGGTTAACACTTTCAGAACATGACAATGGCCTTTAATTAAAGATACACTATTTCTTTAAATAATACAATGGTTTAGGTTGATGCAATGTGACATTGGAGGGTGTGGCTAGATCTCAAGGGAGGACACCTTTATTGTTCAAGGTAGACATAACCTCTGACATAAGATTTTATTTTTGAAATTATAAGGTTTCTCGCTAAATGTCAACAAATGGGTATATTATTCTGACAGTTTGTTAGTACAGTTAACAGGGAATCAAAATGCAAAAATATGTCTAGGTTTTCTTGTAAGGTGTTTAAAGCTAGAATATTTAAGATTTTTGTAATAAAATAACCAAAAATCACTTGCAAAGTGTGATATATTTCCTGCAGTTGTGTACTTCCAGTATCCCAAAAGTTCCCAAAGATTCTTAATTTCAGAGAAATTCCCATTTTAAATCAAAGCTGCAAGCAGCATTTATCAGGGTTCAAGCATTTAAGGCCTTTAAGCACAAATGCATAAAAAGACATTAAGTTTTATTTGGCAACCATTTAACCACTGACGTCATACATGGAAAAGACCATTTCCAGCCAATTTAACATAGGAAATATATGGTTTTCAAAGCTTTTTTAACAGTTATAGCGCCACCTATGGTCCGATCTCCATAAAATTGTGCATGCTTGTTTACAATGTTATTTCACATATGCTCGCCAATTTTCATTAAGTTCTGAGTTTTTGTTTAGGATTTATAGGCTTTCGCGTGAATTTTGCCACGCCCATTTTCTAAATGACCGTGTTATAACCGTCCAAATGCAAAAGTTTTAGCACTTTGTGCTTTAACCCCTAATAATGACTCGTCCATGTTCACTTGTCGCCTGTCAATGACATAATATCCGCGTTATCCCTGGTTTCCGCTCGTACTGCCATAGTAACCATGGCGACAACTGCGTTACGTCTAGCGGCACGCTCATGGAGTTGTTTCATTCAAACATTATGGACCATGGCAAGCAGACTTTGGGACAAAAGGAGAACTAAAACGAGGATCAATATCGGCGTGGTGTTTTCAAGATGCCGCAAACTTTGACTTGACAGAGACGTCTTGCATGTACTTTATTAGACAGTTGAGCAAATGTTCAAAACCCGCATGGTGTTATCTGTTCTGACACACATTGTTAAAGCACACTTTTACACTGAATGTTTGCTGCTTCAATCCAGATGAGTACGTTGTTAGGCTATTGACTGTATGTAGGGTGACCACCCGTCCCGCATTGCGTTGTACTGCACAGCATTTTCACCCCTTGTCCCGCACGTCGCATATTGAGAAAATGTCCCGCATTTTCATCAGTCTGTCGGTTTTTAATAATCATATTAAGAAAACGTGCATGCTTTCTTTTGCCTTTTTAAGAAAGCATTTTCTTTATTATTTTTGCGGCGTAGTTTTTCACCTATATTTAACAGCGCTTCCTCAGAAGTAGGCTACAAATACAACCGCCTTCTTTTAAATCCTATCCAAAGGTTGAAAGTAAAGGAGTAAACACGGTCACTAGTACGTTTTGACGGCTGTCAATCAAAATGTGGAGCGGTGATTCGTTCCATGTGTTCCCTGTCAGAAAACAAATGGATAATTCGATTTTAATTGGACTTGTTCAGAACTGTTTCAAAAATAGTTATCTGCATGATGCTGCTGCCTTTGGGCTCAGTGATGTTGAATTTAAATGACATGTCAAATTAAGACATGTAATGTTACATTGTGATATAATGGTGTTTTCTGGAAGGGACTAAAGAACAAAGCATTTTTATCAGCTGAAAGGCAGAATACAAATGTTTTTTTTTTATTAAGTTAGATAAGCATTAAATAACCGTTTCAGGTTATGTTTTAGTGTTGGTAACATGTCCAACATTGTCCCACACAAACGTATAATCGTCCCACATTTGGTTTGTTTGATGTGGTCACCCTACTGTATAGGGTAAATTTAGCATAGGGTGAACTTTTTGAATCTTACTCCTGACAAATAACCCAAATTACAAAAAAAGACTAAAACTAACACTAAAACTAATAAAAACTAAACTAAAACTAAGCATTTTCAAAAAATAAAAAATAAACTAGCAAACCCACTTTAAAAACTAATTAAAGCCCATGTTGCAGGTTTTTTTTTTTTGTATTAATATAACCTTGTATGAAAATACCATATGAAAAGTAAATGCAGGATTAAAAATAGTTTTGCAAGACATAAGGGCACAAATTTAATAGAAAACGTGACTGTTTCCTTGACCGTGTTGAAAAATCCTTTTTTCAAAAATCCGCTTTTTTTCACCATCGCGTCATATGGCGTCACCTGAGGTAGTCGTTTGGATCTGCGTTCGCTCAGTGCAGAGATAGGTTGGTATTCAGTTGGAGCGGTCATGATTCAGTGTGTTTTCTGTGCTTATTGTATTTCAATTAATCATCGTCGTGGTAAATGAATGTGAATTATGGCCTGTCAGGACATCGAGTCCACAGGTTTCCGAATAAGAAAAAGGACGGTGCAATCTTCCGTGCCAGTGTGCGTTTTGTGCCGGGTAAGAGACGGGACTTCACTTCTGCTTCTGCTTTGAAAAACGCGGTAGTGTGTAGCGTTCACTATAGACCGAATGATTATAATCCCGGCAATATGTGCACACTGTCCCGGCTCCATCGGGTCGCCCGGTCCGCCGTCGGCATGTGGTTCGGCCGCCAGTGGGAAACATGACGCTCACAGATCCGTCAGAGATCACTTATTGTACATCTGCTTTACAAAATGTGCCTTGTCTTAATTTAATTCATTAACATATCCTACATAAACTTGTTGTCACATGCCTGTCCTGTCTTGTGCTACACATGGGTGTTTTGTTATTTATTAAGTTATGTTTTCCCCCTCGTGGGTTTTGTTTTATGTTTAGTATTTCTTTTATAATAAATATCAATTATCCTGCACATGAGTCCTCACACCTTTTTGCATTCACACAACCGTGACAGAACGAACCGACCATCTGAGGACTCAGCAGAAGAAATGGGCATCTTCCTTTTCCCATCTCCCTGCCCCTCCGCTCAACAAGTGGACCAACGTGGCAAACTCCTTTCCCTTCAACAAGGCAATGCCAGCATAAAGGAGTTTGCTCACCAGTTTGTGGTTGTAGTGGAGGGGCTCAACATCAGCGACGCAGAGCTCAAGGACATTTTAAACACCAGCCTTAATATGCCTGTGCCTGCCTGGGAGATGGGAATGCTGGGGATATTGTTATTCTGGCAGTTTGTGGGGTACATTTACCATCACGGATGGGAGGGTGGTCTTCCACCCCTTGGCCCACCTCCCATTTACCTCACAAACTCCCAAGTCCCCAGTCCTCCGATGACCCCTTCAGGGAGAGGGAGGAGGAAGACATGCTCCAGCCCATCTGCCACCTATCCTGAGGTGGAGGAAGGGGCGACAGAGGACCCGACTCCGGTGGTCCCGAGACGGAGGAGGAGAAGGAAGACCTCCTCCATGACTGTTCCGGTGGTCCCTGTTCCGGTGGTCCCGAGTCCGGTGGCTCCTAACACGGAGACCATCCCGGAGGTGACTGCCGTCCCTGACACACTGCCCAGGCGTCTTGCTCTGCCCGCGCCGCCCAGGCGTCATGCTCTACAGGCCCCGCCCGAGCTGCTCGCACTGCCTGCACCACCCCAGCGATCCGTCACGTCTGCCCAGCCAGAGACTGTTCACGTCACGTCTGCCCAGCCAGAGACTGTTCACGTCACGTCTGCCCAGCCAGAAACTGTTCACATCATGTCTGCCCAGCCAGAGACTGTTCACGTCACGTCTGCCCAGCCAGAGACTGTTCACGTCACGTCTGCCCAGCCAGAGACTGTTCACATCACGTCTGCCGAGCCTGTGTCTTCGGACAAGATGGCTGTCACAGAGACTGTTCACGTCACGTCTGCCGGGCCTGTGTCTTCGGACAAGATGGCCGCCACAGAGCCTGTTCACGTCACGCCTTCCGAGCCTGTGTCTTCGGACAAGATGGCCGCCGCCGAGCCTGTTTACGTCACGTTTGCCGAACCTGTGTCTTCGGACAAGATGGTCGCCGCCGAGCCTGTTCACGTCACACCTGCCGAGCCTGTGTCTTCGGACAAGATGGCCGCCGCCGAGCCTGTCCACGTCACGCCGTCGAGCCTGTGTCTGTTCCTGAGCCTGAGCCGGTGGTGTCTGTTCCTGAGCTTGAGCCGGTGGTGTCTGTTCCTGAGCCTGAGCCGGTGGTGTCTGTTCCTGAGCTTGAGCCGGTAGTGTCTGTTCCTGAGCCTGAGCCGGTGGTGTCTGTTCCTGAGCCGGTGGTGTCTGTTCCTGAGCCTGAGCCGTGGCTGCCAGTGGTGTCTGTTCCAGTTCCTGAGCCGGTGGTGTCTGTTCCAGTTCCTGAGCTGGTGGTGTCTGTTCCTGAACCTGAGCCGGTGGTGTCTGTTCCAGTACCTGAGCCGGTGGTGTCTGTTCCAGTTCCTGAGCCGGTGGTGTCTGTTCCAGTTCCTGAGCCGGTGGTGTCTGTTCCTGAACCTGAGCGGTGGGATCTGTTCATGAGCTGGTGGTGTCTGTTCCAGTTCCTGAGCCGGTATCTGTTCCTGTGCCCTGGCCCCCCGAGGGGTCGTCTCCGCCCTGGCCCCCCGAGGGGTCGTCTCCGCCGTGGCCGCCCGAGGGGTCTTCTCCGCCGTGGCCGCCCGAGGGGTCTTCTCCGCCGTGGCCGCCCGAGGGGTCTTCTCCGCCCGATCGACTGTTTGCTCTGCCGTGGCCGCCCGAGGGGTCGTCTCCGCCCGAAGGACTGTTTGCTCTGCCGTGGCCGCCCGAGGGGTCGTCTCCGCCCGATGGACTGTTGGCTCTGCCGTGGCCGCCCGAGGGGTTGTCTCCATGTTAGGAGCCACCGGACTCTGGACCACCGGAACAGGGACCACCGGAACAGGGACCACCGGAACAGTCATGGAGGAGGTCTTCCTTCTCCTCCTCCGTCTCGGGACCACCGGAGTCGGGTCCTCTGTCGCCCCTTCCTCCACCTCAGGATAGGTGGCAGATGGGCTGGAGCATGTCTTCCTCCTCCCTCTCCCCGGAGGGGTCATCGGAGGACTGGGGACTTGGGAGTTTGTGAGGTAAATGGGAGGTGGGCCAAGGGGTGGAATAACTCAAACAATAATCAGATAACAAGGGGGAGGGATCAGACAATGACATGAGCACATGGCCCAAAATAACAAAACACCCATGTGTCACACAAGACAGGACAGGCATGTGACACTTGTAATGTAATGCATTTATGTGTTTGTTATTAGTCTGCAGCCGACACTATTATTATTAATATTATAAATATAATATATTATGTTCTATAATTCATTTTCAATCTGTACAAACCGACTTTAATGTTTGTGTTGGCTGTTTCTACATATAAAGTTGTTATACAGTAAGACAGTTGTGATTGTGATCTTTTTTTTTTATTCATTGTCACCAAATGGGTCAATTCAAAGCCTTTATAAAGTCGATCTTCCTCTGGAAACTGTCTCCTAATGGCTGACACACACAACACATGCAAGTATGGGTCTAAGTACTAGCTTTGCTATTGCCTGATACATGATGATGATAATCTGTACAGTATTGTGATCTGAGCATAGTGTTACTGTTATACATATCGTCGGCTAACGTGAATACATCTATAAGCTAACACTGTTCTCTCGGCCTGTTCTCCTCACACCACAACTCACCGTTGTTCTGTCTAACCCTGGCCTGTCCAGCTCACTTTGTTTTTATATCAGGCTCATAATTATATATGATATCATCATATATATCAATTATATATGAATTATATTAGGGGTGTAACGGTACACAAAAATCACGGTTCGGTACGTACCTCGGTTTTAAAGTCACGGTTCGGTTTATTTTCGGTACAGTAAGGGAAAGAAATGCAAACATTAAACTGCAGGTTGTTTATTACTATAAACTTTTTTTAACAAGTTGTTTACACTTTTTTAAACACTTTTTAATAAAATATAATAAAATAGATATAAAATAAAAAAAGAATAAGAAATAAAATACTGCTGCAAAGTTCTCCACTAAATAAAATACTCTCAGTCTCAAACCAATATCGAATAATAAAATATAATGAAAAATATAAATAAATAACTATGATTACAGTGCAGGAACAGAAAATAGCCCTATATTAAAATATTAAACAAATATCTTAATGTATTATTATTTTTCAATAATCAATCAACATAATCAATTTAAGATTTTTTTTTTCCACTTTTTTAATAATTATCAAAATAAAATATAGTCCAAAGCTATAGTACAAAGCTATAGTACAAAGCTATTATTACCAGAGCATGTGATCAGAGCAGGTCATTTTACCATTGTTGCCACCATGACTATACCAGCTCAGCAAACAGAAATCTAAGTTACTACTGAGAAATTTCTCCTTATTTGAGCGGACTTTGCTTTTCCAGTGCGTGATCGGTACATGATTGGAGTGTTTGGGCCGTTAACGACAGAGCAGAACGCGCAGCGCAAACACGGACTCGAACATTGAGCAGAGAGCGCAGCGGGTCGTCGACACACACACACACACACGCCCCACGGAACGGAGAGTGCGGCGGCGCACACGAAGCGGAAAAGCTTTTTTTCGCCCTGCAGTCTATTTCATCGTTACAGTGACGACAGGTAAAACACGGGTAAAACCAGAGAATGTCTAATAGGAAAAAACATTAGAATCAGCTGCAGGGCGGGATTTGCGCTGAACGCGGAGACTTCCGCCACTTAATATGTTCGTGTGGAAACACGAAAATGTACCTATGTTCCCACACAAAATATTGCATTCAGTCATTCGGTACACACGTGCACCGAACCGAAAGCCCTGTACCGAAACGGTTCGGTACGAATACACGTACCGTTACACCCCTAAATTATATATATATCATACGAGTAAACATTTAGGCTACAATTCCCCCAGCTTTCTGAGCTGTCATTGCGATCCATTGCTTTCCTATTTGCTAGTTGATTTACTTTGACTGCTCTACCTCATGTTACGTCACTTCAGGTTCGGCGGTTTAAGCGATTTTCAAATGCGGAAGTAAAAATTTCTCACAAAAACGACTCCAGAAGCCTAAATAGCGTTTTATAAGTATATGTTTATATTTAAATCTAGTTCCAACATTATTTTTCTATACATTGGCTTACTGGGTACTCTAACCTGCAACATAGACTTTAAAACTAAACTGAATTTGAAAACAAAAAGTCAAAACGAAATAAAAATAAAAACTAATGAAAAATGCAAAACTATAATAACCCTAACATAGACGGATGTAGTGCTAACTGTGTTAAGAGTTTTGGAAAATTGTTAAAAGTATTGAAAAATCTGTCATAGCAATCGTAAAAAAAAACTATAGCAGTACTTCTTTTAATAAACACAAAACACTGGAGAACACATTGTGCAATGCAAGACAAAGAACTGAATAAACTGAGTGCTATATATAAACAGGCAAACAAAGGGAGCTAAATGAAACACAGGTGAACTTAATTAGTGACTAACTGACTATCATGGTTAACTTGTAGCTCAACATGAGTTCCTATAAGAGCAGCCAAAAGGAACATTCTCTCAATCCCAGGTCAGGACTGCACACGGATTAAGTGTTGTAGTATTTTTGTGACTGCAATATTCAGGCTCCACACGGATTGAGGACAACTTTTCAGCTGTACGGTAGTGCACCTTTGTTGTTTTAGGCTTGTTTTGTTTTTGTTTTCTCCATTCCATTTTCTCCATCAACTGACTTGATTTAGTACAACTAAAAAAGTTTAAGCAAAAGTATAGATTTTGTCTTTTATTTTACCTGTCCTTGTGAAAAATATCAGACATCAACTTTATATCTAATATTGAATAACATGTAGGCTACAACAGATCAAATTAAGTGTACTTTAAAGCACAACAAAAAGATTTTCAAAACATAATGTACTTTAAAGTAAAACTCTTAGTTTGGCATTACTTTTTTTTTAAAGTGTACATGTACTTAATGTCACTCCTGCCAGCAGAAGCCCTATCATGACCACCAGAGGGCACTTCTCCCTAGACCTTTTCCATTTCCATAAACATTTGCCTGGACTCATTTTAGTGTGATTACATCCACCTGTATGTCATTGGTTTGTATTATAGGAACTTTGGCTGGCAGGTGTGACTCTTATGGAAGTGTACGTGTGTACACTTAAGTGGCTTTTTATAATTCATCAGTGCTATTATCTGCAAGTTATTGTTATTATTATTATTATTATTATTATTATTATTATACTTTCAAGATACTACAGGTACACATCCAATACCAATAAGCTAATTTTTAATTTTATTATTTTCACAAGGGTACATAGCAATTCAAAAATTATAGAGTTTTCTAGACCGCAACATGGTGTCGGCCCACATCTGGTACACATGGATTACACACGGCCCAGATGTGGGCTGGATCTGGTTGCTGTCTGGGTTCTTGTATGGTTTTTCCATTGCAAACTAATCTGGTTGTGCTATTTTTACCTAATGCAACTTCCATTCTCAAAGCTCCCTGCAACAAAGCTTTGACCTTTTATCAAAAATATTCCGTTCTTAAACCAAATGGCATGATTTCACTGAATCCACTTTTCATTGTAGGCTTTAAAGATCAACATGGAGAAAATCATCCTAATGTTCCCTCTGATATTGCTGGTGCTGCATATACAAGGAGGAGAGTTCCACAAGGCGGAGTGTTTGCCTGCCGAAGCTCCACAGCCGGAAGTCGTGGAGTTCGACAACACCATCTATGCCACTTGTGAAGTAACTCCCAGCCCCAATTTGCCACGTAACCAGCCAAAGATCTTCGGGCAAATCCTCTTCAAGCAGGTCTTCCCCAATGGAGATTTAGAAGTGAAAATCAACCTCCGTGGTTTGCCTGCCATCGATCGTCAAGAGCGTGCCATGCACATCCATCAGTATGGAGACCTCAGTCAAGGCAGCATCACTGTTGGTCCTCATTATAATCCAAACGGCGTTGACCACCCTCATCATCCTGGAGACCTGGGCAACTTTGCTTCTGAGAAAGGAGTTATAAGGCAGTTCCTGACGCTTCCAGACGCCAAGCTCTTTGGGCCTTATTCCATTCTGGGACGTGCGGTGGCGGTTCATGAGAAGGAGGATGATCTGGGAATGGGTTCAGATGAGGAGAGTAAACTCAGTGGGAATGCTGGACCGATAATTGCTCTCGGTGTGATTGGTATTACTACTCCAAGTCTGTGGCAGAAGACTGAAGTGCCCCCCAAGAAACCATGTGGAGGAAGGCACTGAGAGTCAAAGATGAGGGAGTCGGATATGGTGGAAGGGCAGATTCAAATGGGATAATCATGATTTTCCTTGTGTATTCTTTGTATGTGTCCTACATTAAAGTATATTTCAGAACCTGAACATTCCCATGTTTTTTTTTTTTCTTGGTCTTTTCAGAGGCTTTTTGGCCAAAGCTTCCAATAGTAAATGCACTCTTAAAAATAAATGTAGGGTGAATGCAGGCAAAGTGGGCTGTTTAGTTTGATTTACTGTGCTCAATGGGTTAACACTTTCAGAGCATGACAATGGCCTTTAATTAAAGATACACTATTTCTTTAAATGATACAATGGTTTAGGTTGATGCAATATGACACTGGAGGGTGTGGCTAGATCTCAAGGGAGGACACCTTTATTGTTCAAGGTAGACATAACCTCTGACGTAAGATTTTATTTTCGAAATTATAAGGTTTCTCGCTAAATGTCAACAAATGGGTATATTATTCTGACAGTTTACTACAGTTAACAGGGACTCAAAATGCAAAAAAAAGTCTTGGTTTTCTTGTAAGGTGTTTAAAGCTAGAATATGTATGATTTTTGTAATAAAATAACCAAAAATCACTTGCAAAGTGTGCTATATTTCCTGCAGTTGTGTACTTCCAGTATCCCAAAAGTTCCCAAAGATTTTTAATTTCAGAGAAATTCCAATTTTAAATCAAAGCTGCAAGCAGCATTTATCGGGGTTCAAGCATTTAAGGCCTTTAAGCACAAATGCATAAAAAGACTAAGTTTTATTTGACAACCATTTAACCACTGACGTCATACATGGAAAAGACCATTTCCAGCCAATTTAACATAGGAAATATATGGTTTTCAAAGCTTTTTTAACAGTTATAGCGCCACCTATGGTCCGATCTCCATAAAATTGTGCATGCTTGTTTACAATGTTATTTCACATATGTTTACCAATTTTCATTAAGTTCTGAGTTTTTGTTTAGGATTTATAGGCTTTCGAGTGAATTTTGCCACGCCCATTTTCTAAATGACCGTTATAGCTGTCCAAATGCAAAAGTTTTAGCACTTTGTGCTTTAACCCGTAATAATGACTCGTCCATGTTCACTTGTCGCCTGTCAATGACATAATATCCGCGTTATCCCTGGTTTCCGCTCGTACTGCCATAGTAACCATGGCGACAACTGCGTTACGTCTAGCGGCACGTTCATGGAGTTGTTTCATTCAAACATTATGGACCATGGCAAGCAGACTTTGGGACAAAAGGAGAACTAAAACGAGGATCAATATCGGCGTGGTGTTTTGGAGATGCCACAAACTTCGACTTGACAGAGACGTCTTGCATGTACTTTATTAGACAGCTGAGCAAATGTACATAAAACTAATCAATGTCATATAGCTCAACATGATGAAACGTTAGAATATGATCAGTATGTTATTCTAATGTTCATCTAGCTTACTGCTAGTCTCATACAGACAAACAAACGCATAGAATAACATTATAACTTTCAACACACTCAAATGCAGTTTAGTGTGATAGTTTAGACCAAGTGAAACAGCTCTGCGTTACCTCACAAGTTTAATTCACCAAATAAACTGACTTGTTAACCCTTTTCCACCAAGGCAGTGCTGGTGCTGGTTCAGAGCTAGAGCCTAGTTTCAAATGGGTTCTTTGTTTTTCGACACCCAGAGCACCAGCTCTGAACCAGGAAAAGTGGTTTTTAAGTAGCACCAAAACATTGCTGGTCTAGAAGTAAGAACCGCTTGCGTCAGGGCCTGGGGACGGGGTTACCGTGACCAACAAGACGAACAGAAACTTGTGACCGCCATATCTCAAATAGCAGCTAATCGAGCTAATAACAGCTTGATTGTAATCTCCGTCTATGCAAGTTATGGTCGAGCTGCACGAACACGTTGGATTCGCCGTGTTTGGATGCCGATGTCGGTTCGCAAAGCCATGAGCATCAATAGTAACGCAACGACCTCCATTGTTGATGGAAGGCTTGTTCGAGATGCATCGGAGCGGCACGGACCAATCGGAGCTGCGGGAGTGTTTGGAGAGCATACGAGTCCTTGTGCTTTTGGATTGCTTTCGCCGTGCTTTGATGTCATGAGCCGATCGGTCTGCGAGAAGCCGAACCATCTCGAACAAGCCTGGTGTGTTTGTGTTTGGCGCTGCCACGCTAGCATTGCTGGGCAACATGAGATGTATACAGTGACCTTGTGTTTGGCAAACCGGATCTTAGAGAGCTCGTCAGACGAACCAACTCCGGACTGGCAATACTGTAGCTCTGGCTCTGAACTGGCACCTGGTTCATGCTAGTGGAAAAGGGGTATTTGTGAGTATTAATTCAGCACTTGCGGGTAGATCAGTAGAATGAAATGTCCTTATTCCTTTATATCCGCAGGACTCGCATGTGGCTCTGATATCTGTCTCTCATTGGCAATGACGACAAGTTCCATAATTCCGCTTATGCGTCATCAACCTACACCTTTGTTATTGTAAGAGGTTAGCAAGCCTGGTTAGTACCTGGATGGGAGACCTCCTGAGAAAACCAGGTTGCTGCTGGAAGAGGTGTTAGTGAGGCCAGCAGGGGGTGTTCACCCGTGGTCTATGTGGGTCCTAGCGCCCCAGTGTAGTGATCGGGACACTATACTGTCAAAGAGCACCATCCTTCCAATGAGACGTTAAACCGAGGTCCTGACTCTCTGTGGTCATTAAAAGTCCTAGGATGTCCTTCGAAAAAGAGTAGGGGTGTAACCCCGGCATCCTGGCCAAATTCGCCCCTTGGCCTCTGTCCATCACGGCCTCCTAATCATCCCCATATACTGATTGGCTTCATCACTGTCTCCTCTCCACCATTAAGCTGGTGTGTGGTGGGCGTTCTGGCCCAATATGGATGCTGCACATTGGTGGTGGTTGAGGATATCCCCCCTTCCATGTAAAGCTCTTTGAGTACCCAGAAAAGCGCTATATAAATGTAACGAATTATTATTATTATTATTAAAATGTAGATGCAGAATATAACGCTTTCAAATATGGACACAATTTAAGTTCATCTTGTAGAGTTCATTAAGATATCTGATATTCAACTTTCATAAAATTTCATGTCAACACAACATGTTCTAGTTGTTTTGAACTTCACACATGCATTGAGTGAACTGATGAGTATTACTCATCATTGCCCATCTATGTGCTTTTGGGTCTGTTAAATATGCTGTGGAATATGTTTGTGTGATGTGTTAATAAATCATGTGTTTTTAAGATCCAGGATCATTTTTGATAAATTAGGGATGGGTCACATTACCTGAAAAGAAATTTGTCTGGAGTGCATGATCTCAAAATGTTTATTGGTATATACCTTGCAAATAACACATATCAACTGTATTCAAAATGAAATATTAAAGTCGGACCTTAAAGTTAACAAAAGTAATAAAAAGAAATAAACATCTAGGTACTGTATCTATGTAAATGACAAGTGTCCCACCTTACCTGCATTCAATCTACTAAAAGGGGATTTTAACATCGATGCCATAGAAGAATCATTCCCTCAGAAATTTGTACTTCTGCCTTCAAAGACAAGTACAGTTTTTCAGTACTTTTAACAACTTTCCTAAACTCTTAACGCACCAACACACCTACTACACACAATTGGCAAAACAGTTAATTTCATGCTCAAAATCACACACTGTAAACTAAACTCCAACACTAATTTTCTAAATACAATAATACACTATGCCTACCAGAACACTGCAAACATGTCTCAAAATCAAATCATTTTTTAAAACACTAACATATGTAACATAGCTGTCCAACAGGAAGATTTAGTCAATCATAGCACAATGTCATAAAAACACTAACATCAGATGGAATTACAGAAACTGCATTATTGTATACGTGTCAGGTATGCCCTTATACAACAGACAGTATATTGTATTGATCATAGATTGTGTTTTGCACTGCAGTTTCTTTTGAAGCCTCTCTACATTTTTGTTTTGTTGGGTTTACTGTAGGTCTTTTGCTGCAGAAATTCAATAAAAAAAGACCCATCTCAGAGTGCTTTATAGAATGTACGTTTACAGTATACACCATATGGTCATGCGATTGAAAGAAACTTAACACCTGAGTGTGTTTCCTAGATGGGAATCAGCTGTGATTTATATTATTGCATAATTGTTTCTCAGTAACAATAGGATAAAATACAGGGGATATATTTGTGTTTCAATTCACAATATAAACAGCTGTTTACCTTGACTTTAGCCTGTAAGGTTCAGAACATGGTGTTATCTGTTCTGACACACATTGTTTAAAGCATCGGTAAATTTGGCAGTAAAAATCCATTGTTTTGGTCTTGTTTGAGCTTGTGTGTAAAAGAAGTTCAAGCATTTTAAATTTGTGTTAATTGTATGCATTTTGTGTTAAAGCAACAAGAAATGTGTTAATAGTATAGGTTACATAGACGGATGTAGTGCTAACTAACCGTGTTAAGAGTTTTGGAAAATTGTTAAAAGTATTGAAAAATCTGTCATAGCAATCGTAAAAAAAAAAAAACTATAGCAGTACTTCTTTTAATAAACACAAAACACTGGAGAACACATTGTGCAATGCAAGACAAAGAACTGAATAAACTGAGTGCTATATATAAACAGGCAAACAAAGGGAGCTAAATGAAACACAGGTGAACTTAATTAGTGACTAACTGACTATCATGGTTAACTTGTAGCTCAACATGAGTTCCTATAAGAGCAGCCAAAAGGAACATTCTCTCAACCCCAGGTCAGGACTGCACACGGATTAAGTGTTGTAGTATTTTTGTGACTGCAATATTCAGGCTCCACATGGATTGAGGACAACTTTTCAGCTGTACGGTAGTGCACCTTTGTTGTTTTAGGCTTGTTTTGTTTTTGTTTTCTCCATTCCATTTTCTCCATCAACTGACTTGATTTAGTACAACTAAAAAAAGTTTAAGCAAAAGTATAGATATTGTCTTTTATTTTACCTGTCCTTGTGAAAAATATCAGAATCAGGAAATCTTAACTTTATATTTAATATTGAATAACATGAAGGCTACAACAGATCAAATTAAGTGTACTTTAAAGCACAACAAAAAGATTGTCAAAACATAATGTTCTTTAAAGTAAAACTCTTAGTTTGGCATTATTTTCTTTTTTTTTTAAGAGTACATGTACTTAATGTCACTCCTGCCAGCAGAAGCCCTATCATGGCCACGAGAGGGCACTTCTCCCTAGACCTTTTTCCATTTCCATGAACCTTTGCCTGGACTCATTTTAGTGTGATTACATCCACCTGTATGTCATTGGTTTGTATCATAGGAACTTTGGCTGGCAGGTGTGACGCTTATGAAAGTGTGTGTGTACACTTAAGTGGCTTTTTATAATTCATCCGTGTTATTATCTGCAAGTTTTATTTATTTTTATTTATTATTATTATTATTATTAGTGTAATTTCAAGATACTACAGGTACACATCCAATACCAATAAGCTAATTTTTTATTTTATTATTTTCACAAGGCTACATAGCAATTCAAAAATTATAGTTTTCTAGACAGCAACATGGTGTCGGCCCACATCTGGTACACCTGGATTACACACGGCCCAGATGTGGGCCGGGTCTGGTTGCTGTCTGGGTTCTTGTATGGTTTTTCCATTGCAAACTAATCTGGTTGTGCTATTTTACCTAATGCAACTTCCATTCTCAAAGCTCCCTGCAACAAAGCTTTGACCTTTTATCAAAAATATTCCGTTCTTAAACCAAATGGCATGATTTCACTGAATCCACTTTTCATTGTAGGCTTTAAAGATCAACATGGAGAAAATCATCCTAATATTCCCTCTGATATTGCTGGTGCTGCATATACAAGGAGGAGAGTTCCACAAGGAGGAGTGTTTGCCTGCCGAAGCTCCACAGCCGGAAGTCGTGGAGTTCGACAACACCATCTATGCCACTTGTGAAGTAACTCCCAGCCCCAATTTGCCACGTAACCAGCCAAAGATCTTTGGGCAAATCCTCTTCAAGCAGGTCTTCCCCAATGGAGATTTAGAAGTGAAAATCAACCTCCGTGGTTTGCCTGCCATCGATCGTCAAGAGCGTGCCATGCACATCCATCAGTATGGAGACCTCAGTCAAGGCAGCATCACTGTTGGTCCTCATTATAATCCAAACGGCGTTGACCACCCTCATCATCCTGGAGACCTGGGCAACTTTGCTTCTGAGAAAGGAGTTATAAGGCAGTTCCTGACGCTTCCAGACGCCAAGCTCTTTGGGCCTTATTCCATTCTGGGACGTGCGGTGGCGGTTCATGAGAAGGAGGATGATCTGGGAATGGGTTCAGATGAGGAGAGTAAACTCAGTGGGAATGCTGGACCGATAATTGCTCTCGGTGTGATTGGTATTACTACTCCAAGTCTGTGGCAGAAGACTGAAGTGCCCCCCAAGAAACCATGTGGAGGAAGGCACTGAGAGTCAAAGATGAGGGAGTCGGATATGGTGGAAGGGCAGATTCAAATGGGATAATCATGATTTTCCTTGTGTATTCTTTGTATGTGTCCTACATTAAAGTATATTTCAGAACCTGAACATTCCCATGTTTTTTTTCTTGGTCTTTTCAGAGGCTTTTTGGCCAAAGCTTCCAATAGTAAATGCACTCTTAAAAATAAATGTAGGGTGAATGCAGGCAAAGTGGGCCGTTTAGTTTGATTTACTGTGCTCAATGGGTTAACACTTTCTGAGCATGACAATGGTCTTTAATTAAAGATACACTATTTCTTTAAATGATACAATGGTTTAGGTTGATGCAATATGACACTGGAGGGTGTGGCTAGATCTCAAGGGAGGACACCTTTATTGTTCAAGGTAGACATAACCTCTGACGTAAGATTTTATTTTTGAAATAAGGTTTCTCGCTAAATGTCAACAAATGGGTATATTATTCTGACAGTTTGTTAGTACAGTTAACAGGGAATCAAAATGCAAAAAAATGTCTTGGTTTTCTTGTAAGGTGTTTAAAGCAAGAATATGTAAGATTTTTGTAATAAAATGACCAAAAATCACTTGCAAAGTGTGATATATTTCCTGCAGTTGTGTACTTCCAGTATCCCAAAAGTTCCCAAAGATTTTTAATTTCAGAGAGATTCCAATTTTAAATCAAAGCTGCAAGCAGCATTTATTGGGGTTTAAGCATTTAAGGCCTTTAAGCACAAATGCATAAAAAGACATTAAGTTTTATTTGGCAACCATTTAACCACTGACGTCATACATGGAAAAGACCATTTCCAGCCAATTTAACATAGTAAATATATGGTTTTCAAAGCTTTTTTAACAGTTATAGCGCCACCTATGGTCCGATCTCCATAAAATTGTGCATGCTTGTTTACAATGTTATTTCACATATGCTCACCAATTTTCTTTAAGTTCTGAGTTTTCGTTTAGGATTTATAGGCTTTCGAGTGAATTTTGCCACGCCCATTTTTTAAATGACCCTGTTGTAGCCGTCCAAATGTAAAAGTTCAAAAGTTTTAGCACTTTGTGCTTGAACCCCTAATAATGGCTCGTCCATGTTCACTTTCGCTCAAACATTATGGACCATGGCAAGCAGACTTTGGGACAAAAGGAGAACTAAAACGAGGATCAATATCGGCGTGGTGTTTTGGAGATGCCACAAACTTCGACTTGACAGAGGCGTCTTGCATGTACTTTATTAGACAGCTGAGCAAATGTACATAAAACTAATCAATGTCATATAGCTCAACATGATGAAATGTTAGAATATGATCAGTATGTTATTCTAATGTTCATTTAGCTTACTGCTAGTATCATACAGACAAGCAAACGCATAGAATAACATTATAACTTTCAACACACTCAAATGCAGTTTAGTGTGATAGTGTAGACCAAGGCTGCGTCCGAAACCGCATACTTCCCTACTATTTAGTATGGGAAAAAGAGTAGGCGAGCGAAAAATTATGTTCGAATCCAAAAGAGTAGGCGAGAATTACCTGGGTGACGTACTAATTATCGCGAGATTCGGACTTAAGTGCGTTCGAATATGCCTACTTTCCTACTATATAGTAGGCGAAAACAGTACGTGAAGGAAGCAGTACGTTCGAAACATCGGTATTTACAAAAGAGTAGGCGAGAAGTTCCCGGATGGCTTACTGCTTCCGGCCAGATTTTTGAGTGCTCGACCGATGAATACTCTTCTATCCCAGGAGGCCACGCGAGAGGATACGTCATTATTAAACATCGCAGAGATCGGCGACGCGGGTGCTTTCAAATGTGAGTAAACACGGTTCCTTGTGTTAAAATTGCAAGTGTTGAACTACTGTAGAGTAAACTGTTGAATTGTTGAAGGTGTAAAAACGTTACACAGTGTAGTATAGTTGTGATTTTGCTGTAAAAACACGTTTTATTATGTATAACGATAGCTAACCAGAGGGGAGCTCCAGTAAGGACACGTAAGTTAACGTTACGTCTCTAAAGTGGATTTACATAAACCATATACATATTAAAGACGCTTATTTTAAATGTCTATTTACATCTGACAGGAAAATCTTAAGTATTGCAGAAGAGCACATCACAACATGAAATAGACATCTGAGTGATGAATGTGTGCTATTATGTAGAACAAATCTATAAAGTAACATAAGTTATCTATTTTATTTGTCCATTAGTACTGTTGATAAATTGAGGAACATTTATGTTGGATAAAAAGTTAAAACAAGCTCATAAATCACAGAGGTAATGTGAATCTTGTCTGGATGTTACAGGGACAGATTGTGTGTTTATCCAGTGGAGAGTGGCTCATGAAGCTGAATGCTGCAATCAAATGCTTTGAGTGAGTATACTACAGAAATGAATAACAACAACTATTTAAATCTTAAGTTGTAGTTGTCATGATCCTGGCTCTTTCCGTCTCTTTTTCTTTCCTTTGTCTCCCTCTGCTGGCTGTTTTACGCCTTACTACCTCCTTGCTCACACACTTACGCACACACTCATTAACGCTTCACCTCATCGCCCTCAGCTGTTTCTCATTCGCATCCAATCTACACACCTGTTCTCTATCTTTCACTTTTGTCTTCGCTATATATAGTTCTCTCTTTCGTGTCTGTATTGTCGGATTATTGTTTCTCTGTGATGCACGTCGGCTGTTATTGCTCTGTAGGAATACCTTGTCTTGTCCTGTCCTGTCTGGTCCTGCTGAATAATACTGTGCCACTGTTTTCAACTGCTGTGAGTTACCTCTTCTGTACTGTATCCAGTGTTCTCCGTGGAGAATAGCAGAGGGTTCCACTGCTCACCTACTTCCTGTCCTCGCTACTCAGGAGTGGTCCAGATCGACAGTTTACTCTTCAGTTTCTATTTACATTGAGAAAAGCTGCGAACGAAACCTTTGTTTGATTATTTGAGAAGTGACGTTCTGTTATCAGCCTGTACGGCTTTTTCCTTGTTTCTATTAAAAGAACTGTACCTGCTTTTCGTCTCTGGACCTCTGTTTCATGACAGAATAATCCGACCAACAGAATGGAGCAGGCTGGTGAACATCCTATCCAGGCCGCTGTGGAGATGCAGGGCGCCTTACTGGGTCGGCACGATGAAGAACTCTCCGCCGCCCGCCGTGTTGTGGACTCACTGACCGCTCAAGTGGCCGACCTTTCTCAGCAGCTCCACGTGCTTCGCATGGACGCTTCCCAGTCTGCCTCATCAGGTACACTTGAACCGCGGGTCAACAACCCTCCTTGTTACGCTGGTGAACCTACGGAATGCCTGCCTTTCCTCACCCAGTGTGAAGTCGTTTTCTCGCTCCAGCCATCTATCTACACAAGAGAGCGCTCCCGAATAGCCTATGTAATCTCTCTTCTCAAGGGGAGAGCCCGCGAGTGGGGAACGGCTGTCTGGAATGCTGAAGCTGATTGTCTGATCCGATATTCACTGTTTAAAGAGGAGATGCTGCGAGTTTTCGACCGCTCGGTCCATGGTCCTGAGGCTTCTCGCACACTGTCCTGCTTACGGCAGGGACGCCGCTCTGTCTCTGACTTTTCTGTGGAGTTCCGGACTCTCGCCACCTCCTGTGGTTGGAACGAGCCTGCTCTGGTGGCTCGTTTTATTGAAGGTCTCAATGCTGAGATTAAGGATGAAGTGTTGGCTCGTGAGGTCCCTACTCGTCTTGATCCACTGATAGACTCTGCTTTACGCATTGAAAAGCGCTTTGAACTGCGCCAGCGGACTCGCCGTGTTATGACCACGCCTACTCTTTCGTCTACCGCCAGCTCTCCACCTGCAATTTCTACCGAACACGAGCCAATGCAGTTAGGAGGGATACGGATCTCGGCTGCTGAGCGCCATCGTCGAATCGTCAACCGTCTGTGTCTTTACTGCGGTTCGGATAAGCACTTCGCTACACAGTGCCCAGTAAAAGCCAAAGCTCACCAGTCATAAGAGGGAGACTGGTGAGCGCATCCTCTCTGGACCCTCTACTGCGCTCCCGGACCACATTTCCTGTTTTCCTCCGCTGGGCCAACTCGTCTGTCACCTGTCCCGCTCTGATAGACTCTGGAGCTGAGGGAAATTTTATGGACAAGAACTGGGCTCTTAAACAGGGTATTTCCCTATTAGACCTTCAAGACCTCACTCCTGTCTACGCCCTGGATGGTCGAGTTCTCGCCCAGGTTTGCTGCTCTACAGCACCGGTGAGTCTCACCGTATCTGGCAACCACAAAGAGACTATTTCTTTTTTAATTTTTGATTCACCTAATACCCCTGTAGTTTTGGGTCATCCATGGTTGGTCAAACACAACCCTCATATTAACTGGGCTAAGAATTCCATACTCTCATGGGGGCTTTCATGTCATGTAGAATGTCTTGTGTCTGCTGTTTCTCCTGTATCTACTGTGCCTGTTTTTCAGGAGGAGCCAGGGGATTTGTCCGGTGTTCCTGAGGAGTACCTCGATTTGCGGGCGGTCTTCATTCGTTCCCGGGCCGCATCTCTCCCTCCCCACCGGCCGTACGATTGCAGCATTGAGCTTCTACCGGGTACTACGCCTCCTCGTGGAAGGCTTTATTCTCTTTCGGTTCCTGAGCGCAAGGCTCTTGAGAAGTATCTTTCCGATTCGTTAGATGCAGGTACTATCGTTCCCTCCACCTCTCCTGCGGGGGCAGGTTTCTTTTTTGTGAAGAAGAAGGACGGTTCGCTCCGCCCCTGCATTGATTACAGAGGCTTGAATGACATAACTGTTAAGAACCGTTATCCGCTGCCGCTCATGTCTTCAGCCTTTGAGATCCTGCAGGGGGCTCAATTCTTCACAAAACTGGACCTTCGTAATGCCTATCATCTTGTCCGCATCAAGGAGGGTGATGAGTGGAAGACGGCATTTAACACACCCCTAGGGCACTTTGAATATCGCGTTCTTCCGTTCGGGTTGGTCAACGCTCCCGCCGTGTTTCAAGCTCTTGTCAATGATGTTCTCAGAGACATGTTAAATCTTTTCGTGTTCGTTTACCTTGACGATATCTTGATTTTCTCTCCTAATCTCCAAGTTCATGTGCAACACGTAAGACAGGTCCTTCAAAGACTCCTTGAGAATCGTCTTTTTGTCAAGGCCGAGAAGTGCACCTTTCACTCCCAGTCGGTCTCGTTTCTAGGTTCCATTATTTCCGCCCAGGGAATCAGTATGGACCCTGCCAAGGTTCGCGCTGTTACAGACTGGCCCAGACCAGAGTCCCGCGTTGCCCTCCAGCGTTTTCTAGGGTTTACTAATTTTTATCGACGCTTTATTCAAAGTTTTAGTCAGATTGCGGCCCCTCTCACTGCGCTCACGTCTGTTAAGATTCGATTCTCCTGGACTGAAGCTGCCCAGGCAGCTTTTGATCTTCTCAAATCGCGTTTCTCTTCCGCTCCCATTCTTGTCACGCCTGATTTAGAGAAGCAGTTTATTGTCGAGGTCGATGCCTCAGAGGTCGGGGTAGGGGCCATCCTCTCTCAGCGCGCTTCAGCTAATGAGCGGATTCACCCCTGCGCTTTTTTTTCACATCGTTTAACCCCTGCCGAGCAGAATTATGATGTAGGTAATCGAGAGCTTCTGGCCATTCGTCTGGCTTTGGGGGAGTGGCGACACTGGCTTGAGGGTTCTGCGGTTCCGTTCGTGGTTTGGACCGATCACAAGAATCTCGAATACATACGTTCTGCCAAGAGACTTAACGCCCGTCAGGCTCGTTGGTCTCTTTTCTTTACGCGTTTTGATTTTTCTATCTCTTATCGGCCGGGGTCCAAGAATTTAAAGCCTGACGCACTATCATGCCAGTTTCCTTCTTCAGAGAACTAATGAGGGAATTCTTCCTCGTGGGGTGGTAGTTGGCGCGGCCGTCTGGGGTATTGAACGTTTAGTCAAACGAGCCCTTTCTCACACTCAGACGCCGAGGCTCTGCCCTAAGGGACTTTTGTTTGTGCCACCCTCCGCCCGCCGCGCCGTTCTTCAGTGGGGTCACTCGTCTAAGTTATTCGCTCATCCAGGGGTAAGAGGCACAATTTCCGCCGTTCGACAACGATTTTGGTGGCCATACCGCGAGCGAGACATTCGTCGCTTCATCGCTTCATGTTCTATCTGCGCACAGACCAAGATCAGTAACAGACCCCCGGCAGGGTATCTTAGACCCTTACCTATTCCGTCGCGTCCATGGGCACAAATTGCCCTTGACTTCATTACTGGTCTCCCTTCTTCCAAGGGTAACCACGTAATTCTCACGGTCGTTGATCGCTTTTCAAAAGCCGCCCATTTTATTCCGTTGCCTAAGCTTCCGTCAGCCAGAGAGACCGCTCAGATTGTCGTTGACCATGTGTTCAAGATCCATGGTCTTCCCGAGAATGTTGTCTCGGATCGAGGTCCACAGTTCTCCTCCCTCTTTTGGAAGGAGTTTTGTCGCCTCATAGGTGCCTCTGTCAGCCTCTCCTCCGGGTTTCATCCCCAGACAAATGGTCAGGCTGAACGCGCAAACCAAACTATCGGTCGTCTGTTACGCACCCTTGCTTTTCGTAATCCCGCGTCCTGGGTAGAACAGCTTCCTTGGGCAGAATATGCCTATAATTCCGCTCCCGCCTCGGCCACCGGTCTGTCGCCGTTTCAAGGCAGTTTGGGGTACCAACCTCCCCTTTTCTCCGCTTCTGATACCGAGTCTAAGGTCCCTTCGGTTAAGGCGTTTATTCAACGTTGCAAACGAACTTGGAGAATAGTCAGGTCCGCCCTTTGTAAGTCTCGTTCTGTGACGCGTCGATCCGCTAATAAGCGGCGCATCAAGAGTCCCCGTTATGTCCGCGGACAGAAAGTCTGGCTCTCAAATGCTAACCTTCCCCTTCAGTATCCTTCGCGTAAGCTGGCTCCCAAATTCATTGGACCATTCCGCGTCATTAAGGTCCTTAGTCCGGTCTCGGTCAGACTCCGATTGCCAGCCAATCTCCGTAGGGTTCACCCAGTTTTTCATGTTTCTTGTTTGAAGCCCGTTATTCGCGCTCCTCCTCGTCCTGTCTTGTCTCCGGTCCGGGTTGAGGGTTCGCCCGTCTACCGAGTTCGCAGATTACTAGATGTGCGCCCCAGGGGGAGGGGCCATCAATTTCTTGTCGATTGGGAGGGTTATGGGCCTGAGGAGAGATGCTGGATCCCCTCCCGGGACGTCCTGGACCGCTCGCTTATTGACGATTTTATCCGCTCCCGTCAGTCCTCTTCCTCAGATGCGCCAGGGGGCGCACTTTGAGGAGGGGGTACTGTCATGATCCTGGCTCTTTCCTTCTCTTTTTCTTTCCGTTGTCTCCCTCTGCTGGCTGTTTTACGCCTTACTACCTCCTTGCTCACACACTTACGCACACACTCATTAACGCTTCACCTCATCGCCCTCAGCTGTTTCTCATTCGCATCCCATCTACACACCTGTTCTCTATCTTTCACTTTTGTCTTCGCTATATCTAGTTCTCTCTTTCGTGTCTGTATTGTCGGATTATTGTTTCTCTGTGATGCACGTCGGCTGTTATTGCTCTGTAGGAATACCTTGTCTTGTCCTGTCCTGTCTGGTCCTGCTGAATAATACTGTGCCACTGTTTTCAACTGCTGTGAGTTACCTCTTCTGTACTGTATCCAGTGTTCTCCGTGGAGAATAGCAGAGGGTTCCACTGCTCACCTACTTCCAGTCCTCGCTACTCAGGAGTGGTCCAGATCGACAGTTTACTCTTCAGTTTCTATTTACATTGAGAAAAGCTGCGAACGAAACCTTTGTTTGATTATTTGAGAAGTGACGTTCTGTTATCAGCCTGTACGGCTTTTTCCTTGTTTCTATTAAAAGAACTGTACCTGCTTTTCGTCTCTGGACCTCTGTTTCATGACAGTAGTTTATTTTAATTATTGTAATTTCAAACAGAGCTATTACAGCACTTTTCTGATTCTTGATTTCTGTGCATTAGCTGCACAGCTTTTGTGGTGGAGCAGGACCTGCAAGGGAAGATGATGGCGGCATTTGTGAAAAAAGCGGTTTTGTCTTCTAAATAATACTGAAATCAAATGACATTGTGCGGTTAAAATGACTGCTTTTGTGTTATGTTTGTGCATTTTGTAGAATCTGAAATGTCAGCAGGCTGGTTTGAGCACTGAGGATGAGGAGACCAGAGCTGAATCCTGGAGATGGTGCCATGGATGAGTCCCTCCATCACTCCACCTGCCCTTACGAGACCCTGCATCACTCCACCTGCCCTTATTGCTTCAGATTGTGAAGCACAACACAACACGCAACAACCTCAGCGCCTTCAGCCTACATACATGATTGTAGTTTGAATAAAGCTTTGTTTCATGTGTTGACTTGTATATGCATTTGTTTATTGTGTGATGGTGACTTTCATTCATTCTTTTATTAATATTTCTCATTGTTGTCAGTAAATACAATATAATTATTTAATTAATGTTTTATTTAATTGTTTGAATGAAAATGTAGATATGTTCATTATATACACATCTAGAGTATTCAATCCTGCATAGTTATGTCATATGACATACATTACATTTTGTTTGTTTTATTGAATTGAATATAATTTTCAGTAAAAAGTAATATAATTAAGTATTGGTCAGCATTTATCGTTGTTATTATTGTATGTTTTGGGGTGGGATAGCAATGCAATTCATTCTGGGGTAATATTAATTTTTAATATTAATGATACTTAAATTTTTTGAGTATAAAATCAACAGTTTTCTCCAAAGGCGAATCTTCGCACAGCTGCCCTTTGTGCAGACATTACAAACGCTGAGGAAAACCGTTCTAGGTAGGGCTGTTGAGTTACTGATGTTATGAGGTATATATATATATATATATATATATATATATATAATATATATATATATCATAGGTTTGCATACATAATATGAGATTTTTTACACAGGAAAAAAGAACCTAGTACAAGGTTGAATATCTTAATATGTTTTCTTAATTCATTATAATACATTTTAAAAAATGCATTTTTTAATTTTTTTTTTTTTATTTATAGGCCTAGGCCTGAGGGATGAAATGAGAGTTAAATTCAACAAGAAAAAGAGGAAAACATAAAGCAGTAAGCCACTTTTGCTTGTGGATAAAAATGTTTGGATATAAAATAAAGAAATTAACAACATATTCAAGAGATGACAATTTTGGGGTTTTCGTAATAAAAATAAATAATATCGTTAAGGATAAAACGGTGGGTCGCATTAGTAGGGTTAAATATAAGAACTTTATCAACCCTAAATATATTTACAAAATAAATGGGCAGCAGTTTCTTCAAAAAGACCACAAAATGAGCAAGTTTAATCAATATCAAGATATTTACAGATAGATTAATTAAACGTATCGTTCAAATCTTTTAAGTTGTTGCGCGCGTGATAATGCGTCGTAGGTCACATGATAATGTCAACATGGCAGATGTCTGGTTCGCATTCATACTCAACGAGATCTGGCTATAAAGTACCTACTCTTTTAGCGCTAGTTAAGTAAGTACTCATTGAAATTAAGTACCTACTCATTGAGTATGCGGTTTCGGACGCAGCCCAAGTGAAACAGCTCTGCGTTACCTCACAAGTTTAATTCACCAAATAAACTGACTTGTTAACCCTTTTCCACCAAGGCAGTGCTGGTGCTGGTTCAGAGCTAGAGCCTAGTTTCAAATGCGTTCTTTGTTTTTCGACACCCAGAGCACCAGCTCTGAACCAGGAAAAGTGGTTCTTAAGTAGCACCAAAACATTGCTGGTCTAGAAGTAAGAACCGCTTGCGTCAGGGCCTGGGGACGGGGTTACCGTGACCAACAAGACGAACAGAAACTTGTGACCGCCATTTCTCAAATAGCAGCTAATCGAGCTAATAACAGCTTGATTGTAATCTCCGTCTATGCAAGTTATGGTCGAGCTGCACGAACACGTTGGATTCGCCGTGTTTGGATGCCGATGTACAGTAGGTTCGCAAAGCCATGAGTCAAGTCAAGTCAAGTCATCTTCATTTATATAGCGCTTTTAACAATGTAGATTGTCTCAAAGCAGCTTTACAGAGATAAGCGTATAATTTAAGGTAACAGAGATTGTTTCGGCTTTACAGCAGAGTTAAGTTATTTCCATCTAAAGTTAGTTTTAATTGATTTGGTTCCGTTGCAATGATCATTTGTTATTAAATTAGGGGCCGCTAAGACGACACCATTCTCTCTACACAGACTTTAAACGCGAACCTGTGAGAAACGCTGATGGCGGTCACATGCGCATTTAGAATGGGTTCTATAGTTATGTGCGTTAGAATATACGCAGGTTTGGAATTCCCTACAAGCCAAGCCTAAACAAAATACTTGTCTTTCCTTATAAATTTGATAAGGAATTTTATTTTATTTGTTGCTTTGGGGTAGGACCGCAAGACGAATTTTCCCGACAACGCCTTATCTGTAGAGTGGTAGTGGGATCCTCCATAGGGAGAGACTAGTTGGCACTTCAGCACTGCGTTGTCATCGGTCCAGGTGAAGGTCCTTCGTCAGATCTGGATACGGCCTGGATCCGGCAGGCTGCAGGAAAAACCTTGGGATAAACACAGACACTAAAATTAGCGTAGATGTCATTCTTCTCGTGATGTAACGAGTACATCAGGATTTTTGGGAAGTGTTCCCGGTTCCGGCTGACCTAATCTATGCAGCATAGCATTAAATTATAGAAGTCTATAATGTATTATGTGAAAGCTAGGTCAAAGAGATGTGTCTTTAATCTGGCTTTGAACTGACAGAGTGTGTCTGCTTCCCGGACAATGGTAGGAAGACTGTTCCAGAGTTTTGGTGCTAAATAGGAGAAGGATCTACCGCCAGCAGTCGATTTTGATATTCTAGGTATAATCAACTGGCCGGAATTTTGAGATCGTAATAGACGTGACGGACTATAATGCGTTAAGAGCTCGCTCAAGTACTGCGGAGCTAAACCATTCAGTGCTTTGTAAGTAATCAGCAATATTTTAAAATTTATGCGATGTTTAATAGGGAGCCAGTGCAGTTTTGACAGAACCGGGCTAATATGGTCATACTTCCTGGTTCTGGTAAGAACTCGAGCTGCTGCGTTTTGGACCAGCTGTAGTTTGTTTATTAAGCGTGCAGGGCAACCACCCAGTAGAGCATTACAATAATCTAGCCTTGAGGTCATGAACGCATGAACTAATTGTTCCGCATTTGTCAATGAGAGCATATGACGTAATTTAGATATATTTTTAAGATGGAAAAATGCAGTTTTACAGATACTAGACACGTGACTTTCAAATGAAAGATTGGTATCAAAGAGCACACCCAGGTTCCTAACCGACGACGAAGACTTAACAGAGCAGCCATCAAGTGTTAGACAGTATTCTAGATTATTACGTGAGGAAGTTTTTTGTCCAATAATTAGAAACTCTGTTTTTTCAGAATTTAGAAGTAGGAAATTACAAGTCATCCAATTTTTTATATCCGCTATGCATTCCGTTAATTTTGTGAATTGATAAGTTTCGTTAGGTTTTGAAGAAATATAGAGCTGAGTATCGTCAGCATAACAGTGAAAGCTAATTCCATGTTTCCTAATGATATCTCCTAAGGGTAGCATGTACAGAGTGAACAGCAACGGTCCTAGTACTGAGCCTTGTGGTACGCCATACTTAACCTGTGATCGATGAGACATCTCATCATTTACTGCTACAAACTGATAACGGTCAGATAAGTATGATTTAAACCATGCTAGTGCATTTCCTGTAATGCCAACATAATGTTCTAATCTATTTAAAAGAACGTTGTGGTCGATGGTGTCAAATGCAGCGCTAAGATCGAGTAACACTAATAGAGAGATACAACCACGATCGGATGATAAGAGCAAATCATTTGTGACTCTAACGAGAGCTGTTTCGGTACTATGGTACGGTCTAAATCCGGACTGGAAATCCTCGCAGATATCATTTCTTTCAAGAAAGGAACACAGTTGTGAGGATACTGCCTTTTCTAATATCTTTGACAGAAAAGGTAGATTCGAGATCGGCCTGTAATTGACTAATTCTGAAGGATCAAGTTGCGTTTTTTTAACAAGCGGTTTAATCAAAGCCAGCTTAAAGTTTTTTGGTACGTATCCTAGAGACAAAGACGAATTAATGATATTAAGAAGAGGATCTATGACCTCTGGAAGTATTTCTTTCAGTAGCTTAGTCGGTATAGGGTCTAACATACATGTTGTAGATTTAGATGATTTAATGAGTTTAGTAAATTCTTCCTCTCCTATAGCAACGAATGAATCAAATTTTTCCTCAGGGAGACTACAATGCACTGCCTGATGCGATACTGTAGTAGACGGTTGCATAGTTATAATTTTGTCCCTGATATTATCAATCTTATAAGTGAAGAAGTTCATAAAGTCATTACTGCTGTGTTGCTTGGAAACTTCGGTGCTTGAAGCTTTATTTTTCGTTAGTTTAGCCACCGTTTCAAATAAATTCCTAGGATTATGTTTATTTTCTTCTAATAGGGTTGAAAAATAAGCAGATCTAGCAGCTTTTAAAGCCTCTCTGTAAGTAATTGAGCTCTCTTTCCATGAAATGCGAAATACCTCTAGTTTTGTTTTCTTCCAGTTGCGCTCCATTTTTCTGGCTGCTCTCTTAAGGGCCCGAGTGTGCTCGTTGTACCACGGCGTTGGACTATTTTCTTTAATCTTCTTTAAGCGCAACGGAGCAACTGTGTCTAAAGTGCTGGAAAAGAGAGAGTTAAACGTTTCTGTTGTAATATCTAGTTCTTCTAAGCTATCTGAGATGCTGAGATGATGAAACTGATTAGGAAGATTATTAATAAAGCAATCTTTAGTAGCAGAAGTGATAGGTCTCACATATTTGAAACACGGAGTCGGCTTTGCAGCCTTGGCTAAATGCAAATTACACGAGACTAGATAATGATCTGAGATGTCATCGCTCTGCTGCAGAATTTCCTGTATACAGTAGCCAGCACAAATCTCAAACGTGATTTATCGTTTACACTATATATTTTTACATTAAGCACCAATGCTTCAAAAGAATTATATTTAAAACTTGATTTCTTAGTGGTTTTGAAACTATTACTATAGATTACAGCAACACCACCCCCTTTGCGTTTCAGACGAGGCTCATGTTTATAACAGTAATCTTGCGGGGTTGATTCATTTAAAGTAATGTAATCGTTTGGTTTTAGCCAGGTTTCTGTCAAACACAGCACATCTAGGTTATTATCTGAAATCATATCATTAACAATGAGTGCTTTTGAAGTAAGCGATCGAATATTCAGCAACCCAAGCTTTAGCATTTGCTCATCTGTATTATAGCTGTTTTTTATTTGTTGAACATCAATTAAATTTTTAACCTTAGTTGGGTTTAAACGTTTTTTGGATTTCCAAATTCGGGGAACAGACACAGTCTCTATATGATGATATCTAGGTGAAAGAGGCTCTATGTGATGGGATTTATCTGACCTTGGTGACGCGAGGCCGCTAGCAGACAGTCGGTTAAGCCAGTCTGTCTGCTTCCTGACCTGAGCCCCAGATTGTCATGTTTGAGCTCTAAGACTATGAGCCATATTACTAGAGAGAAGAGCAGCACCATCCCAGGAGGGATGAATACCATCTCTTTTCAACAGGTCAGGTTTGCCCCAAAAACTTTTCCAATTGTCTATGAATTCTATATTATTAAGCGGACACCACTTAGACAGCCAACCGTTAAGCGAACACAATCTACTAACTATCTCATCACTCCTGCGAACAGGAAGGGGGCCAGAGCAAATTACAGTCCTTGACATCGTACTTGCAAGTTCACACACCTCTTTAATATTAATTTTGGTGATCTCCGACTGGCGGAGTCGAACATCATTAGTGCCGACATGAATAATGATCTTAGAGAATTTACGATTAGCATTAGCCAGCACTTTTAAATTTGCTTTGATGTCAGGCGCTCTGGCTCCCGGCAAACATGTGACTATGGTGGTTGGTGTCTCTATTTTCACGTTCCGTGTAATAGAATCGCCAATAACTAGGGCACAATCATTCTCAGTGGGTGTTTCACTGAGCGGGGCAAATCGATTTGTTATGGTAATCGGAACGGAAGAGTGGTTTTTAGATCCGCGACTAGAGCGATCCCTCACTGTCACCCATTTGCCCGGCTGCACGGGCTCTACTTCAGCCAGAACCGACTCATGTAAAGTGTGCACTATTCTATGCGCATCCAAAACATCTAAAGCACTAGCACTCTTACTATCCTCAATTAAAGTTTGGATGCGTGTTTCTAATTCTGAAATCTTCTCTGTCAACCTAACTGTCTCCTTACATTTATCACATATAAATCCTATATTGTCGACAGAGAAGCCTATACTAAACATGTGACATGAAGTGCAAGTGACAATAACAGGACAAGACATTACTCACCGTGTTTGTTGAGTGATTCTTACTCACCTGAGCTTTTTATGAACTCAAAGGCGCGGACGCGCGAGAGAAAAATAAATAAATAAAATAGCTGAGCGCACGGGTGGCGCGTTAACAGGCTAGCGAATTACTAGCGTTTTGTGCTAGTAGTACTAATAACAAAAGCTAGCGATGTCAGGTTAATCTGAGATGTTGGGTAAAATGTAGTAGTATAAACAACTAGAAATGGTAGTAAAATGATGGTTCAAAACAAAGAAATATATGGCTAAGACGGAGCTTATCGCACCGAATCAAACAAACACACTCACAGCAGGCAGCGAGGCAGACAGGAGCAATCGATCAGACAGGCAATCGATCAGACAGTGATCGATTGAGTATCAATAGTAATAGCGGCACGGACCAATCGGAGCTGCGGGAGTGTTTGGAGAGCATACGAGTCCTTGTGCTTTTGGATTGCTTTCGCCGTGCTTTGATGTCATGAGCCGATCGGTCTGCGAGAAGCCGAACCATCTCGAACAAGCCTGGTGTGTTTGTGTTTGGCGCTGCCACGCTAGCATTGCTGGGCAACATGAGATGTATACAGTGACCTTGTGTTTGGCAAACCGGATCTTAGAGAGCTCGTCAGACGAACCAACTCCGGACTGGCAATACTGTAGCTCTGGCTCTGAACTGGCACCTGGTTCATGCTGGTGGAAAAGGGGTATTTGTGAGTATTAATTCAGCACTTGCGGGTAGATCAGTAGAATGAAATGTCCTTATTCCTTTATATCCGCAGGACTCGCATGTGGCTCTGATATCTGTCTCTCATTGGCAATGACGACAAGTTCCATAATTCCGCTTATGCGTCATCAACCTACACCTTTGTTATTGTAAGAGGTTAGCAAGCCTGGTTAGTACCTGGATGGGAGACCTCCTGAGAAAACCAGGTTGCTGCTGGAAGAGGTGTTAGTGAGGCCAGCTGGGGGTGCTCACCCGTGGTCTATGTGGGTCCTAGCGCCCCAGTGTAGTGATCGGGACACTATACTGTCAAAGAGCACCATCCTTCCAATGAGACGTTAAACCGAGGTCCTGACTCTCTGTGGTCATTAAAAGTCCAAGGATGTCCTTCGAAAAAGAGTAGGGGTGTAACCCCGGCATCCTGGCCAAATTTGCCCCTTGGCCTCTGTCCATCACGGCCTCCTAATCATCCCCATATACTGATTGGCTTCATCACTGTCTCCTCTCCACCATTAAGCTGGTGTGTGGTGGGCGTTCTGGCCCAATATGGATGCTGCACATTGGTGGTGGTTGAGGATATCCCCCCTTCCATGTAAAGCGCTTTGAGTACCCAGAAAAGCGCTATATAAATGTAACGAATTATTATTATTATTATTATTAAAATGTAGATGCAGAATATAACACTTTAAAATATGGACACAATTTAAGTTCATCTACAGTGTTTAGAGAAAACAGACAGAAAAAAAGTTTTACAATATGGTTACCATTTAAAATGTTCCTCTTATTGAATTTTTGTTAGCCTATTTGTTGTTGCATGTGTTGTAGTCCCATTTGTAATATGTTGTAGAGTTCATTAAGATATCTGATATTCAACTTTCATAAAATTTCATGTCAACACAACATGTTCTAGTTGTTTTGAACTTTACACATGCATTGAGTGAACTGATGAGTATTACTCATCATTGCCCATCTATGTGCTTTTGGGTCTGTTAAATATGCTGTGGTATATGTTTGTGTGATGTGTTAATAAATCATGTGTTTTTAAGATCCAGGATCATTTTTGATAAATTAGGGATGGGTCACATTAACTGAAAAGAAATTTGTCTGGAGTGCATGATCTCAAAATGTTTATTGGTATATACCTTGCACATATCAACTGTATTCAAAATGAAATATTAAAGTCGGACCTTAAAGTTAACAAAAGTAATAAAAAGAAATAAACATCTAGGTACTGTATCTATCTAAATAACAAGTAGGGATGTCCCGATCCGATCACGTGATCGGAAATCGGGCCCGATCACGTGTTTTCAGACTCGATCGGAATCGGACGTTACCTCCCGATCAGGACTCGGATATATATGTATATATATTCTCATTATTTTTTAACACATCTATAGTTATGCGGTGGCACAGAGTTACGCCGGTTTCACACTGCACGCGTTAGCAGAGTGTAAGCAGCGCAGGAGCAGTTCATAAGGTGAGCAGGGGCAGGACACGCGCGTTTTGCTTTCACACTGGCAGCTTTTGTCACGCGCGGCTGAACCGCAGGTTGTGTAGGGCAGGTTACAGACAGAGTAGGCCTACTCTATAATGGATAAGTTGGCATTGCTTTTTTCTTTTTCAGATACATTTAAGAGAAAAGACTTGTCAAGAAGCTTATTTTATTAATAATTTCATATAACTTTTTGTTCATCTTTGTTTTTATTGTTATGGCAACAAGTTTGTTTTTGGACATTTGTTTTCTTTTTAAATTGCTGTTGGTCATTTGATTGACTGTTTAAAACACAATAGATATCATCAATGCACTTTTTGGATAAAACTGCGGTGTATTTTGGCCATGATCAATGTATTGTCACTTTAATTCAGCAAAAGCGGCGCAGCAAAAATAAACTCGGCGCCGAAACGATCGCGGCACTGCTGCTCTGCTCTACTACGCACTGCCGTGCTGCGTCTCGCGCGGTGTGAATGCTCTAAAGCCTGGTTTAATCTGTTAACATGAGCGGCGAAAAAAAATACGCACTGCACGCTCTGCTAACAGTGCAGTGTGAAACCGGGTAAGAGTTAGGAGTGCAGTTCCTAAAAGCACATTACTGGCTTTGCAAACACTGTAGCACTTTTATTTTTTATTTTTTATTTGTTCACATGCCTGCCGGGTATTTTAAGTTGAGGTGCTATTTGTTTATATATTAGACTTTTTTATATTTACTGTTGCACTAAAGTCCAAAAGTGAAGAATTTATTTATTACTTGATTGTTCAAGCTACCTCACAGAAGTGCTCTGTTTGTTAACAGAGTTGTTGAATGTTAAAATAAGGTGAATTAAATAAAAAATAAGGAACATCCTGGATCTGTTTTTTCGCTCTTCTTTATTCTTTTTTTTATGTATTAAGTATCGGATCGGGAATCGGTATCGGCAGATACTCAAAATCAAATGACTCGGACTCAGGCTCGAGGGCAAAAAAACCTGATCGGGACATCCCTAATAACAAGTGTCCCACCTTACCTGCATTCAATCTACTAAAAGGGGATTTTAACATCGATGCCATAGAAGAATCATTCCCTCAGAAATTTGTACTTCTGCCTTCAAAGACAAGTACAGTTTTTCAGTACTTTTAACAACTTTCCTAAACTCTTAATGCACCAACACACCTACTACACACAATTGGCAAAACAGTTTATTTCATGCTCAAAATCACACACTGTAAACCAAACTCCAACACTAATTTTCTAAATACAATAATACACTATGCCTACCAGAACACTGCAAACATGTCTCCAAATCAAATCATTTTTCAAAACACTAACATAGTAACATAGCTGTCCAACAGGAAGATTTAGTCAATCATAGCACAATGTCATAAAAACACTAACATCAGATGGAATTACAGAAACTGCATTATTGTATACGTGTCAGGTCTGCCCTTATACAACAGACAGTATATTGTATTGATCATAGATTGTGTTTTGCACTGCAGTTTCTTTTGAAGCCTCTCTACATTTTTGTTTTGTTGGGTTTACTGTAGGTCTTTTGCTGCAGAAATTCAATAAAAAAAGACCCATCTCAGAGTGCTTTATAGAATGTACGGTTACAGTATACCATATGGTCATGCGATTGAAAGAAACTTAACACCTGAGTGTGTTTCCTAGATGGGAATCAGCTGTGATTTATATTATTGCATAATTGTTTCTCAGTAACAATAGGATAAAATACAGGGGATATATTTGGGTTTCAATTCACAATATAAACAGCTGTTTACCTTGACTTTAGCCTGTAAGGTTCAGAACATGGTGTTATCTGTTCTGACACACATTGTTTAAAGCATCGGTAAATTTGGCAGTACAAATCCATTGTTTTGGTCTTGTTTGAGCTTGTGTGTAAAAGAAGTTCAAGCATTTTAAATTTGTGTTAATTGTATGCATTTTGTGTTAAAGCAACGAGAAATGTGTTAATAGTATAGGTTACATAGACGGATGTAGTGCTAACTAACCGTGTTAAGAGTTTTGGAAAATTGTTAAAAGTATTGAAAAATCTGTCATAGCAATCGTAAAAAAAAACTATAGCAGTACTTCTTTTAATAAACACAAAACACTGGAGAACACATTGTGCAATGCAAGACAAAGAACTGAATAAACTGAGTGCTATATATAAACAGGCAAACAAAGGGAGCTAAATGAAACACAGGTGAACTTAATGAGTGACTAACAGACTATCATGGTTAACTTGTAGCTCAACATGAGTTCCTATAAGAGCAACCAAAAGGAACATTCTCTCAACCCCAGGTCAGGACTGCACACGGATTAAGTGTTGTAGTATTTTTGTGACTGCAATATTCAGGCTCCACACGGATTGAGGACAACTTTTCAGCTGTACGGTAGTGCACCTTTGCTGTTTTAGGCTGGTTTTGTTTTTGTTTTCTCCATTCCATTTTCTCCATCAACTGACTTGATTTAGTACAACTAAAAAAAGTTTAAGCAAAAGTATAGATATTGTCTTTTATTTTACCTGTCCTTGTGAAAAATATCAGAATCAGGAAATCTTAACTTTATATTTAATATTGAATAACATGAAGGCTACAACAGATCAAATTAAGTGTACTTTAAAGCTCAACAAAAAGATTGTCAAAACATAATGTACTTTAAAGTAAAACTCTTAGTTTGGCATTATTTTCTTTTTTTTTAAGAGTACATGTACTTAATGTCACTCCTGCCAGCAGAAGCCCTATCATGGCCACCAGAGGGCACTTCTCCCTAGACCTTTTCCATTTCCATGAACCTTTGCCTGGACTCATTTTAGTGTGATTACATCCACCTGTATGTCATTGGTTTGTATCATAGGAACTTTGGCTGGCAGGTGTGACGCTTATGAAAGTGTGTGTGTGTACACTTAAGTGGCTTTTTATAATTCATCCGTGTTATCTGCAAGTTTTATTTATTATTATTATTATTATTATTATTATTTATTATTATTATTATTAGTGTAATTTAAAGATACTACAGGTACACATCCAATACCAATAAGCTAATTTTTTATTTTATTATTTTCACAAGGCTACATAGCAATTCAAAAATTAGTTTTCTAGACAGCAACATGGTGTCGGCCCACATCTGGTACACCTGGATTACACACGGCCCAGATGTGGGCCGGGTCTGGTTGCTGTCTGGGTTCTTTTATGGTTTTTCCATTGCAAACTAATCTGGTTGTGCTATGCAACTTGTGTACCTAATGCAACTTCCATTCTCAAAGCTCCCTGCAACAAAGCTTTGACCTTTTATCAAAAATATTACTTTCTTAAACCAATGGCATGATTTCACTGAATCCACTTTTCATTGTAGGCTTTAAAGATCAACATGGAGAAAATCATCCTAATATTCCCTCTGATATTGCTGGTGCTGCATATACAACGAGGAGAGTTCCACAAGGAGGAGTGTTTGCCTGCCGAAGCTCCACAGCCGGAAGTCGTGGAGTTCGACAACATCATCTATGCCACTTGTGAAGTAACTCCCAGCCCCAATTTGCCACGTAACCAGCCAAAGATCTTTGGGCAAATCCTCTTCAAGCAGGTCTTCCCCAATGGAGATTTAGAAGTGAAAATCAACCTCCGTGGTTTGCCTGCCATCGATCGTCAAGAGCGTGCCATGCACATCCATCAGTATGGAGACCTCAGTCAAGGCAGCATCACTGTTGGTCCTCATTATAATCCAAACGGCGTTGACCACCCTCATCATCCTGGAGACCTGGGCAACTTTGCTTCTGAGAAAGGAGTTATAAGGCAGTTCCTGACGCTTCCAGATGCCAAGCTCTTTGGGCCTTATTCCATTCTGGGACGTGCGGTGGCGGTTCATGAGAAGGAGGATGATCTGGGAATGGGTTCAGATGAGGAGAGTAAACTCAGTGGGAATGCTGGACCGATAATTGCTCTCGGTGTGATTGGTATTACTACTCCAAGTCTGTGGCAGAAGACTGAAGTGCCCCCCAAGAAACCATGTGGAGGAAGGCACTGAGAGTCAAAGATGAGGGAGTCTGATATGGTGGAAGGGCAGATTCAAATGGGATAATCACGATTTTCCTTGTGTATTCTTTGTATGTGTCCTACATTAAAGTATATTTCAGAACCTGAACATTCCCATGTTTTTTTTTCTTGGTCTTTTCAGAGGCTTTTTGGCCAAAGCTTCCAATAGTAAATGCACTTTTAAAAATAAATGTAGGGTGAATGCAGGCAAAGTGGGCCGTTTAGTTTGATTTACTGTGCTCAATGGGTTAACACTTTCAGAGCATGACAATGGCCTTTAATTAAAGATACACTATTTCTTTAAATAATACAATGGTTTAGGTTGATGCAATGTGACATTGGAGGGTGTGGCTAGATCTCAAGGGAGGACACCTTTATTGTTCAAGGTAGACATAACCTCTGACATAAGATTTTATTTTTGAAATTATAAGGTTTCTCACTAAATGTCAACAAATGGGTATATTATTCTGACAGTTTGTTAGTACAGTTAACAGGGAATCAAAATGCAAAAAAATGTCTAGGTTTTCTTGTAAGGTGTTTAAAGCTAGAATATTTAAGATTTTTGTAATAAAATAACCAAAAATCACTTGCAAAGTGTGATATATTTCCTGCAGTTGTGTACTTCCAGTATCCCAAAAGTTCCCAAAGATTCTTAATTTCAGAGAAATTCCCATTTTAAATCAAAGCTGCAAGCAGCATTTATCAGGGTTCAAGCATTTAAGGCCTTTAAGCACAAATGCATAAAAAGACATTAAGTTTTATTTGGCAACCATTTAACCACTGACGTCATACATGGAAAAGACCATTTCCAGCCAATTTAACATAGGAAATATATGGTTTTCAAAGCTTTTTTAACAGTTATAGCGCCACCTATGGTCCGATCTCCATAAAATTGTGCATGCTTGTTTACAATGTTATTTCACATATGCTCGCCAATTTTCATTAAGTTCTGAGTTTTTGTTTAGGATTTATAGGCTTTCGAGTGAATTTTGCCACACCCATTTTCTAAATGACCGTGTTATAACCGTCCAAATGCAAAAGTTTTAGCACTTTGTGCTTTAACCCCTAATAATGACTCGTCCATGTTCACTTGTCGCCTGTCAATGACATAATATCCGCGTTATCCCTGGTTTCCGCTCGTACTGCCATAGTAACCATGGCGACAACTGCGTTACGTCTAGCGGCACGCTCATGGAGTTGTTTCATTCAAACATTATGGACCATGGCAAGCAGACTTTGGGACAAAAGGAGAACTAAAACGAGGATCAATATCGGCGTGGTGTTTTCAAGATGCCGCAAACTTTGACTTGACAGAGACGTCTTGCATGTACTTTATTAGACAGTTGAGCAAATGTTCAAAACCCGCATGGTGTTATCTGTTCTGACACACATTGTTAAAGCACACTTTTACACTGAATGTTTGCTGCTTCAATCCAGATGAGTACGTTGTTAGGCTATTGACTGTATGTAGGGTGACCACCCGTCCCGCATTGCGTTGTACTGCACAGCATTTTCACCCCTTGTCCCGCACGTCGCATATTGAGAAAATGTCCCGCATTTTCATCAGTCTGTCGGTTTTTAATAATCATATTAAGAAAACGTGCATGCTTTCTTTTGCCTTTTTAAGAAAGCATTTTCTTTATTATTTTTGCGGCGTAGTTTTTCACCTATATTTAACAGCGCTTCCTCAGAAGTAGGCTACAAATACAACCGCCTTCTTTTAAATCCTATCCAAAGGTTGAAAGTAAAGGAGTAAACACGGTCACTAGTACGTTTTGACGGCTGTCAATCAAAATGTGGAGCGGTGATTCGTTCCATGTGTTCCCTGTCAGAAAACAAATGGATAATTCGATTTTAATTGGACTTGTTCAGAACTGTTTCAAAAATAGTTATCTGCATGATGCTGCTGCCTTTGGGCTCAGTGATGTTGAATTTAAATGACATGTCAAATTAAGACATGTAATGTTACATTGTGATATAATGGTGTTTTCTGGAAGGGACTAAAGAACAAAGCATTTTTATCAGCTGAAAGGCAGAATACAAATGTTTTTTTTTTATTAAGTTAGATAAGCATTAAATAACCGTTTCAGGTTATGTTTTAGTGTTGGTAACATGTCCAACATTGTCCCACACAAACGTATAATCGTCCCACATTTGGTTTGTTTGATGTGGTCACCCTACTGTATAGGGTAAATTTAGCATAGGGTGAACTTTTTGAATCTTACTCCTGACAAATAACCCAAATTACAAAAAAAGACTAAAACTAACACTAAAACTAATAAAAACTAAACTAAAACTAAGCATTTTCAAAAAATAAAAAATAAACTAGCAAACCCACTTTAAAAACTAATTAAAGCCCATGTTGCAGGTTTTTTTTTTTTTTGTATTAATATAACCTTGTATGAAAATACCATATGAAAAGTAAATGCAGGATTAAAAATAGTTTTGCAAGACATAAGGGCACAAATTTAATAGAAAACGTGACTGTTTCCTTGACCGTGTTGAAAAATCCTTTTTTCAAAAATCCGCTTTTTTTCACCATCGCGTCATATGGCGTCACCTGAGGTAGTCGTTTGGATCTGCGTTCGCTCAGTGCAGAGATAGGTTGGTATTCAGTTGGAGCGGTCATGATTCAGTGTGTTTTCTGTGCTTATTGTATTTCAATTAATCATCGTCGTGGTAAATGAATGTGAATTATGGCCTGTCAGGACATCGAGTCCACAGGTTTCCGAATAAGAAAAAGGACGGTGCAATCTTCCGTGCCAGTGTGCGTTTTGTGCCGGGTAAGAGACGGGACTTCACTTCTGCTTCTGCTTTGAAAAACGCGGTAGTGTGTAGCGTTCACTATAGACCGAATGATTATAATCCCGGCAATATGTGCACACTGTCCCGGCTCCATCGGGTCGCCCGGTCCGCCGTCGGCATGTGGTTCGGCCGCCAGTGGGAAACATGACGCTCACAGATCCGTCAGAGATCACTTATTGTACATCTGCTTTACAAAATGTGCCTTGTCTTAATTTAATTCATTAACATATCCTACATAAACTTGTTGTCACATGCCTGTCCTGTCTTGTGCTACACATGGGTGTTTTGTTATTTATTAAGTTATGTTTTCCCCCTCGTGGGTTTTGTTTTATGTTTAGTATTTCTTTTATAATAAATATCAATTATCCTGCACATGAGTCCTCACACCTTTTTGCATTCACACAACCGTGACAGAACGAACCGACCATCTGAGGACTCAGCAGAAGAAATGGGCATCTTCCTTTTCCCATCTCCCTGCCCCTCCGCTCAACAAGTGGACCAACGTGGCAAACTCCTTTCCCTTCAACAAGGCAATGCCAGCATAAAGGAGTTTGCTCACCAGTTTGTGGTTGTAGTGGAGGGGCTCAACATCAGCGACGCAGAGCTCAAGGACATTTTAAACACCAGCCTTAATATGCCTGTGCCTGCCTGGGAGATGGGAATGCTGGGGATATTGTTATTCTGGCAGTTTGTGGGGTACATTTACCATCACGGATGGGAGGGTGGTCTTCCACCCCTTGGCCCACCTCCCATTTACCTCACAAACTCCCAAGTCCCCAGTCCTCCGATGACCCCTTCGGGGAGAGGGAGGAGGAAGACATGCTCCAGCCCATCTGCCACCTATCCTGAGGTGGAGGAAGGGGCGACAGAGGACCCGACTCCGGTGGTCCCGAGACGGAGGAGGAGAAGGAAGACCTCCTCCATGACTGTTCCGGTGGTCCCTGTTCCGGTGGTCCCGAGTCCGGTGGCTCCTAACACGGAGACCATCCCGGAGGTGACTGCCGTCCCTGACACACTGCCCAGGCGTCTTGCTCTGCCCGCGCCGCCCAGGCGTCATGCTCTACAGGCCCCGCCCGAGCTGCTCGCACTGCCTGCACCACCCCAGCGATCCGTCACGTCTGCCCAGCCAGAGACTGTTCACGTCACGTCTGCCCAGCCAGAGACTGTTCACGTCACGTCTGCCCAGCCAGAAACTGTTCACATCACGTCTGCCCAGCCAGAGACTGTTCACGTCACGTCTGCCCAGCCAGAGACTGTTCACGTCACGTCTGCCCAGCCAGAGACTGTTCACATCACGTCTGCCGAGCCTGTGTCTTCGGACAAGATGGCTGTCACAGAGACTGTTCACGTCACGTCTGCCGGGCCTGTGTCTTCGGACAAGATGGCCGCCACAGAGCCTGTTCACGTCACGCCTTCCGAGCCTGTGTCTTCGGACAAGATGGCCGCCGCCGAGCCTGTTCACGTCACGTTTGCCGAACCTGTGTCTTCGGACAAGATGGTCGCCGCCGAGCCTGTTCACGTCACACCTGCCGAGCCTGTGTCTTCGGACAAGATGGCCGCCGCCGAGCCTGTCCACGTCACGCCGTCGAGCCTGTGTCTGTTCCTGAGCCTGAGCCGGTGGTGTCTGTTCCTGAGCTTGAGCCGGTGGTGTCTGTTCCTGAGCCTGAGCCGGTGGTGTCTGTTCCTGAGCTTGAGCCGGTGGTGTCTGTTCCTGAGCCTGAGCCGGTGGTGTCTGTTCCTGAGCCGGTGGTGTCTGTTCCTGAGCCTGAGCCGTGGCTGCCAGTGGTGTCTGTTCCAGTTCCTGAGCCGGTGGTGTCTGTTCCAGTTCCTGAGCTGGTGGTGTCTGTTCCTGAACCTGAGCCGGTGGTGTCTGTTCCAGTACCTGAGCCGGTGGTGTCTGTTCCAGTTCCTGAGCCGGTGGTGTCTGTTCCAGTTCCTGAGCCGGTGGTGTCTGTTCCTGAACCTGAGCGGTGGGATCTGTTCATGAGCTGGTGGTGTCTGTTCCAGTTCCTGAGCCGGTATCTGTTCCTGTGCCCTGGCCCCCCGAGGGGTCGTCTCCGCCCTGGCCCCCCGAGGGGTCGTCTCCGCCGTGGCCGCCCGAGGGGTCTTCTCCGCCGTGGCCGCCCGAGGGGTCTTCTCCGCCATGGCCGCCCGAGGGGTCTTCTCCGCCCGATCGACTGTTTGCTCTGCCGTGGCCGCCCGAGGGGTCGTCTCCGCCCGATGGACTGTTTGCTCTGCCGTGGCCGCCCGAGGGGTTGTCTCCATGTTAGGAGCCACCGGACTCTGGACCACCGGAACAGGGACCACCGGAACAGGGACCACCGGAACAGTCATGGAGGAGGTCTTCCTTCTCCTCCTCCGTCTCGGGACCACCGGAGTCGGGTCCTCTGTCGCCCCTTCCTCCACCTCAGGATAGGTGGCAGATGGGCTGGAGCATGTCTTCCTCCTCCCTCTCCCCGGAGGGGTCATCGGAGGACTGGGGACTTGGGAGTTTGTGAGGTAAATGGGAGGTGGGCCAAGGGGTGGAATAACTCAAACAATAATCAGATAACAAGGGGGAGGGATCAGACAATGACATGAGCACATGGCCCAAAATAACAAAACACCCATGTGTCACACAAGACAGGACAGGCATGTGACACTTGTAATGTAATGCATTTATGTGTTTGTTATTAGTCTGCAGCCGACACTATTATTATTAATATTATAAATATAATATATTATGTTCTATAATTCATTTTCAATCTGTACAAACCGACTTTAATGTTTGTGTTGGCTGTTTCTACATATAAAGTTGTTATACAGTAAGACAGTTGTGATTGTGATCTTTTTTTTTTATTCATTGTCACCAAATGGGTCAATTCAAAGCCTTTATAAAGTCGATCTTCCTCTGGAAACTGTCTCCTAATGGCTGACACACACAACACATGCAAGTATGGGTCTAAGTACTAGCTTTGCTATTGCCTGATACATGATGATGATAATCTGTACAGTATTGTGATCTGAGCATAGTGTTACTGTTATACATATCGTCGGCTAACGTGAATACATCTATAAGCTAACACTGTTCTCTCGGCCTGTTCTCCTCACACCACAACTCACCGTTGTTCTGTCTAACCCTGGCCTGTCCAGCTCACTTGGTTTCATATCAGGCTCATAATTATATATGATATCATCATATATATCAATTATATATGAATTATATTAGGGGTGTAACGGTACACAAAAATCACGGTTCGGTACGTACCTCGGTTTTAAAGTCACGGTTCGGTTTATTTTCGGTACAGTAAGGGAAAGAAATGCAAACATTAAACTGCAGGTTGTTTATTACTATAAACTTTTTTTAACAAGTTGTTTACACTTTTTTAAACACTTTTTAATAAAATATAATAAAATAGATATAAAATAAAAAAAGAATAAGAAATAAAATACTGCTGCAAAGTTCTCCACTAAATAAAATACTCTCAGTCTCAAACCAATATCGAATAATAAAATATAATGAAAAATATAAATAAATAACTATGATTACAGTGCAGGAACAGAAAATAGCCCTATATTAAAATATTAAACAAATATCTTAATGTATTATTATTTTTCAATAATCAATCAACATAATCAATTTAAGATTTTTTTTTTTCCACTTTTTTAATAATTATCAAAATAAAATATAGTCCAAAGCTATAGTACAAAGCTATAGTACAAAGCTATTATTACCAGAGCATGTGATCAGAGCAGGTCATTTTACCATTGTTGCCACCATGACTATACCAGCTCAGCAAACAGAAATCTAAGTTACTACTGAGAAATTTCTCCTTATTTGAGCGGACTTTGCTTTTCCAGTGCGTGATCGGTACATGATTGGAGTGTTTGGGCCGTTAACGACAGAGCAGAACGCGCAGCGCAAACACGGACTCGAACATTGAGCAGAGATCGCAGCGGGTCGTCGACACACACACACACACACGCCCCACGGAACGGAGAGTGCGGCGGCGCACACGAAGCGGAAAAGCTTTTTTTCGCCCTGCAGTCTATTTCATTGTTACAGTGACGACGGGTAAAACACGGGTAAAACCAGAGAATGTCTAATAGGAAAAAACATTAGAATCAGCTGCAGGGCGGGATTTGCGCTGAACGCGGAGACTTCCGCCACTTAATATGTTCGTGTGGAAACACGAAAATGTACCTATGTTCCCACACAAAATATTGCATTCAGTCATTCGGTACACACGTGCACCGAACCGAAAGCCCTGTACCGAAACGGTTCGGTACGAATACACGTACCGTTACACCCCTAAATTATATATATATCATACGAGTAAACATTTAGGCTACAATTCCCCCAGCTTTCTGAGCTGTCATTGCGATCCATTGCTTTCCTATTTGCTAGTTGATTTACTTTGACCGCTCTACCTCATGTTACGTCACTTCAGGTTGGGCGGTTTAAGCGATTTTCAAATGCGGAAGTAAAAATTTCTCACAAAAACGACTCCAGAAGCCTAAATAGCGTTTTATAAGTATATGTTTATATTTAAATCTAGTTCCAACATTATTTTTCTATACATTGGCTTACTGGGTACTCTAACCTGCAACATAGACTTTAAAACTAAACTGAATTTGAAAACAAAAAGTCAAAACGAAATAAAAATAAAAACTAATGAAAAATGCAAAACTATAATAACCCTAACATAGACGGATGTAGTGCTAACTGTGTTAAGAGTTTTGGAAAATTGTTAAAAGTATTGAAAAATCTGTCATAGCAATCGTAAAAAAAAACTATAGCAGTACTTCTTTTAATAAACACAAAACACTGGAGAACACATTGTGCAATGCAAGACAAAGAACTGAATAAACTGAGTGCTATATATAAACAGGCAAACAAAGGGAGCTAAATGAAACACAGGTGAACTTAATTAGTGACTAACTGACTATCATGGTTAACTTGTAGCTCAACATGAGTTCCTATAAGAGCAGCCAAAAGGAACATTCTCTCAACCCCAGGTCAGGACTGCACACGGATTAAGTGTTGTAGTATTTTTGTGACTGCAATATTCAGGCTCCACACGGATTGAGGACAACTTTTCAGCTGTACGGTAGTGCACCTTTGTTGTTTTAGGCTTGTTTTGTTTTTGTTTTCTCCATTCCATTTTCTCCATCAACTGACTTGATTTAGTACAACTAAAAAAGTTTAAGCAAAAGTATAGATTTTGTCTTTTATTTTACCTGTCCTTGTGAAAAATATCAGACATCAACTTTATATCTAATATTGAATAACATGTAGGCTACAACAGATCAAATTAAGTGTACTTTAAAGCACAACAAAAAGATTTTCAAAACATAATGTACTTTAAAGTAAAACTCTTAGTTTGGCATTACTTTTTTTTTAAAGTGTACATGTACTTAATGTCACTCCTGCCAGCAGAAGCCCTATCATGACCACCAGAGGGCACTTCTCCCTAGACCTTTTCCATTTCCATAAACATTTGCCTGGACTCATTTTAGTGTGATTACATCCACCTGTATGTCATTGGTTTGTATTATAGGAACTTTGGCTGGCAGGTGTGACGCTTATGGAAGTGTACGTGTGTACACTTAAGTGGCTTTTTATAATTCATCAGTGCTATTATCTGCAAGTTATTGTTATTATTATTATTATTATTATTATACTTTCAAGATACTACAGGTACACATCCAATACCAATAAGCTAATTTTTAAATTTATTATTTTCACAAGGGTACATAGCAATTCAAAAATTATAGAGTTTTCTAGACCGCAACATGGTGTCGGCCCACATCTGGTACACATGGATTACACACGGCCCAGATGTGGGCTGGATCTGGTTGCTGTCTGGGTTCTTGTATGGTTTTTCCATTGCAAACTAATCTGGTTGTGCTATTTTTACCTAATGCAACTTCCATTCTCAAAGCTCCCTGCAACAAAGCTTTGACCTTTTATCAAAAATATTACTTTCTTAAACCAAATGGCATGATTTCACTGAATCCACTTTTCATTGTAGGCTTTAAAGATCAACATGGAGAAAATCATCCTAATGTTCCCTCTGATATTGCTGGTGCTGCATATACAAGGAGGAGAGTTCCACAAGGAGGAGTGTTTGCCTGCCGAAGCTCCACAGCCGGAAGTCGTGGAGTTCGACAACACCATCTATGCCACTTGTGAAGTAACTCCCAGCCCCAATTTGCCACGTAACCAGCCAAAGATCTGTGGGCAAATCCTCTTCAAGCAGGTCTTCCCCAATGGAGATTTAGAAGTGAAAATCAACCTCCGTGGTTTGCCTGCCATCGATCGTCAAGAGCGTGCCATGCACATCCATCAGTATGGAGACCTCAGTCAAGGCAGCATCACTGTTGGTCCTCATTATAATCCAAACGGCGTTGACCACCCTCATCATCCTGGAGACCTGGGCAACTTTGCTTCCGAGAAAGGAGTTATAAGGCAGTTCCTGACGCTTCCAGACGCCAAGCTCTTTGGGCCTTATTCCATTCTGGGACGTGCGGTGGCGGTTCATGAGAAGGAGGATGATCTGGGAATGGGTTCAGATGAGGAGAGTAAACTCAGTGGGAATGCTGGACCGATAATTGCTCTCGGTGTGATTGGTATTACTACTCCAAGTCTGTGGCAGAAGACTGAAGTGCCCCCCAAGAAACCATGTGGAGGAAGGCACTGAGAGTCAAAGATGAGGGAGTCGGATATGGTGGAAGGGCAGATTCAAATGGGATAATCATGATTTTCCTTGTGTATTCTTTGTATGTGTCCTACATTAAAGTATATTTCAGAACCTGAACATTCCCATGTTTTTTTTTTTTCTTGGTCATTTCAGAGGCTTTTTGGCCAAAGCTTCCAATAGTAAATGCACTCTTAAAAATAAATGTAGGGTGAATGCAGGCAAAGTGGGCTGTTTAGTTTGATTTACTGTGCTCAATGGGTTAACACTTTCTGAGCATGACAATGGCCTTTAATTAAAGATACACTATTTCTTTAAATGATACAATGGTTTAGGTTGATGCAATATGACACTGGAGGGTGTGGCTAGATCTCAAGGGAGGACACCTTTATTGTTCAAGGTAGACATAACCTCTGACGTAAGATTTTATTTTCGAAATTATAAGGTTTCTCGCTAAATGTCAACAAATGGGTATATTATTCTGACAGTTTACTACAGTTAACAGGGACTCAAAATGCAAAAAAAAGTCTTGGTTTTCTTGTAAGGTGTTTAAAGCTAGAATATGTATGATTTTTGTAATAAAATAACCAAAAATCACTTGCAAAGTGTGCTATATTTCCTGCAGTTGTGTACTTCCAGTATCCCAAAAGTTCCCAAAGATTTTTAATTTCAGAGAAATTCCAATTTTAAATCAAAGCTGCAAGCAGCATTTATCGGGGTTCAAGCATTTAAGGCCTTTAAGCACAAATGCATAAAAAGACTAAGTTTTATTTGACAACCATTTAACCACTGACGTCATACATGGAAAAGACCATTTCCAGCCAATTTAACATAGGAAATATATGGTTTTCAAAGCTTTTTTAACAGTTATAGCGCCACCTATGGTCCGATCTCCATAAAATTGTGCATGCTTGTTTACAATGTTATTTCACATATGTTTACCAATTTTCATTAAGTTCTGAGTTTTTGTTTAGGATTTATAGGCTTTCGAGTGAATTTTGCCACGCCCATTTTCTAAATGACCGTGTTATAGCTGTCCAAATGCAAAAGTTTTAGCACTTTGTGCTTTAACCCGTAATAATGACTCGTCCATGTTCACTTGTCGCCTGTCAATGACATAATATCCGCGTTATCCCTGGTTTCCGCTCGTACTGCCATAGTAACCATGGCGACAACTGCGTTACGTCTAGCGGCACGTTCATGGAGTTGTTTCATTCAAACATTATGGACCATGGCAAGCAGACTTTGGGACAAAAGGAGAACTAAAACGAGGATCAATATCGGCGTGGTGTTTTGGAGATGCCACAAACTTCGACTTGACAGAGACGTCTTGCATGTACTTTATTAGACAGCTGAGCAAATGTACATAAAACTAATCAATGTCATATAGCTCAACATGATGAAACGTTAGAATATGATCAGTATGTTATTCTAATGTTCATCTAGCTTACTGCTAGTCTCATACAGACAAACAAACGCATAGAATAACATTATAACTTTCAACACACTCAAATGCAGTTTAGTGTGATAGTTTAGACCAAGTGAAACAGCTCTGCGTTACCTCACAAGTTTAATTCACCAAATAAACTGACTTGTTAACCCTTTTCCACCAAGGCAGTGCTGGTGCTGGTTCAGAGCTAGAGCCTAGTTTCAAATGGGTTCTTTGTTTTTCGACACCCAGAGCACCAGCTCTGAACCAGGAAAAGTGGTTCTTAAGTAGCACCAAAACATTGCTGGTCTAGAAGTAAGAACCGCTTGCGTCAGGGCCTGGGGACGGGGTTACCGTGACCAACAAGACGAACAGAAACTTGTGACCGCCATATCTCAAATAGCAGCTAATCGAGCTAATAACAGCTTGATTGTAATCTCCGTCTATGCAAGTTATGGTCGAGCTGCACGAACACGTTGGATTCGCCGTGTTTGGATGCCGATGTCGGTTCGCAAAGCCATGAGCATCAATAGTAACGCAACGACCTCCATTGTTGATGGAAGGCTTGTTCGAGATGCATCAGAGCGGCACGGACCGATCGGAGCTGCGGGAGTGTTTGGAGAGCATACGAGTCCTTGTGCTTTTGGATTGCTTTCGCCGTGCTTTGATGTCATGAGCCGATCGGTCTGCGAGAAGCCGAACCATCTCGAACAAGCCTGGTGTGTTTGTGTTTGGCGCTGCCACGCTAGCATTGCTGGGCAACATGAGATGTATACAGTGACCTTGTGTTTGGCAAACCGGATCTTAGAGAGCTCGTCAGACGAACCAACTCCGGACTGGCAATACTGTAGCTCTGGCTCTGAACTGGCACCTGGTTCATGCTGGTGGAAAAGGGGTATTTGTGAGTATTAATTCAACACTTGCGGGTAGATCAGTAGAATGAAATGTCCTTATTCCTTTATATCCGCAGGACTCGCATGTGGCTCTGATATCTGTCTCTCATTGGCAATGACGACAAGTTCCATAATTCCGCTTATGCGTCATCAACCTACACCTTTGTTATTGTAAGAGGTTAGCAAGCCTGGTTAGTACCTGGATGGGAGACCTCCTGAGAAAACCAGGTTGCTGCTGGAAGAGGTGTTAGTGAGGCCAGCAGGGGGTGCTCACCCGTGGTCTATGTGGGTCCTAGCGCCCCAGTGTAGTGATCGGGACACTATACTGTCAAAGAGCACCATCCTTCCAATGAGACGTTAAACCGAGGTCCTGACTCTCTGTGGTCATTAAAAGTCCTAGGATGTCCTTCGAAAAAGAGTAGGGGTGTAACCCCGGCATCCTGGCCAAATTTGCCCCTTGGCCTCTGTCCATCACGGCCTCCTAATCATCCCCATATACTGATTGGCTTCATCACTGTCTCCTCTCCACCATTAAGCTGGTGTGTGGTGGGCGTTCTGGCCCAATATGGATGCTGCACATTGGTGGTGGTTGAGGATATCCCCCCTTCCATGTAAAGCGCTTTGAGTACCCAGAAAAGCGCTATATAAATGTAACGAATTATTATTATTATTATTATTATTAAAATGTAGATGCAGAATATAACGCTTTCAAATATGGACACAATTTAAGTTCATCTACAGTGTTTAGATAAAACAGACAGAAAAAAAGTTTTACAATATGGTTACCATTTAAAATGTTCCTCTTATTGAATTTTTGTTAGCCTATTTGTTGTTGCATGTGTTGTAGTTCCATTTGTAATATGTTGTAGAGTTCATTAAGATATCTGATATTCAACTTTCATAAAATTTCATGTCAACACAACATGTTCTAGTTGTTTTGAACTTTACACATGCATTGAGTGAACTGATGAGTATTACTCATCATTGCCCATCTATGTGCTTTTGGGTCTGTTAAATATGCTGTGGTATATGTTTGTGTGATGTGTTAATAAATCATGTGTTTTTAAGATCCAGGATCATTTTTGATAAATTAGGGATGGGTCACATTACCTGAAAAGAAATTTGTCTGGAGTGCATGATCTCAAAATGTTTATTGGTATATACCTTGCAAATAACACATATCAACTGTATTCAAAATGAAATATTAAAGTCGGACCTTAAAGTTAACAAAAGTAATAAAAAGAAATAAACATCTAGGTACTGTATCTATGTAAATGACAAGTGTCCCACCTTACCTGCATTCAATCTACTAAAAGGGGATTTTAACATCGATGCCATAGAAGAATCATTCCCTCAGAAATTTGTACTTCTGCCTTCAAAGACAAGTACAGTTTTTTCAGTACTTTTAACAACTTTCCTAAACTCTTAACGCACCAACACACCTACAACACACAATTGGCAAAACAGTTTATTTCATGCTCAAAATCACACACTGTAAACTAAACTCCAACACTAATTTTCTAAATACAATAATACACTATGCCTACCAGAACACTGCAAACATGTCTCCAAATCAAATCATTTTTCAAAACACTAACATATGTAACATAGCTGTCCAACAGGAAGATTTAGTCAATCATAGCACAATGTCATAAAAACACTAACATCAGATGGAATTACAGAAACTGCATTATTGTATACGTGTCAGGTCTGCCCTTATACAACAGACAGTATATTGTATTGATCATAGATTGTGTTTTGCACTGCAGTTTCTTTTGAAGCCTCTCTACATTTTTGTTTTGTTGGGTTTACTGTAGGTCTTTTGCTGCAGAAATTCAATAAAAAAAGACCCATCTCAGAGTGCTTTATAGAATGTACGTTTACAGTATACACCATATGGTCATGCGATTGAAAGAAACTTAACACCTGAGTGTGTTTCCTAGATGGGAATCAGCTGTGATTTATATTATTGCATAATTGTTTCTCAGTAACAATAGGATAAAATACAGGGGATATATTTGGGTTTCAATTCACAATATAAACAGCTGTTTACCTTGACTTTAGCCTGTAAGGTTCAGAACATGGTGTTATCTGTTCTGACACACATTGTTTAAAGCATCGGTAAATTTGGCACTAAAAATCCATTGTTTTGGTCTTGTTTGAGCTTGTGTGTAAAAGAAGTTCAAGCATTTTAAATTTGTCTTAATTGTATGCATTTTGTGTTAAAGCAACAAGAAATGTGTTAATAGTATAGGTTACATAGACAGATGTAGTGCTAACTGTGTTAAGAGTTTTGGAAAATTGTTAAAAGTATTGAAAAATCTGTCATAGCAATCGTAAAAAAAAACTATAGCAGTACTTCTTTTAATAAACACAAAACACTGGAGAACACATTGTGCAATGCAAGACAAAGAACTGAATAAACTGAGTGCTATATATAAACAGGCAAACAAAGGGAGCTAAATGAAACACAGGTGAACTTAATGAGTGACTAACAGACTATCATGGTTAACTTGTAGCTCAACATGAGTTCCTATAAGAACAGTCAAAAGGAACATTCTCTCAACCCCAGGTCAGGACTGCACACGGATTAAGCGTTGTAGTATTTTTGTGACTGCAATATTCAGGCTCCACACGGATTGAGGACAACTTTTCAGCTGTACGGTAGTGCACCTTTGCTGTTTTAGGCTTGTTTTGTTTTTGTTTTCTCCATTCCATTTTCTCCATCAACTGACTTGATTTAGTACAACTAAAAAAGTTTAAGCAAAAGTATAGATATTGTCTTTTATTTTACCTGTCTGATATTTTTCACAAGGACATCAACTTTATATTTAATATTAAATAACATGTAGGCATCATTATTATTATTTATTATTTATTATTATTATTATTATTATTATTATTATTATTATTATTATTATTATTATTATTGTACTTTCAAGATACTACAGGTACACATCCAATACCAATAAGCTAATTTTTTATTTTATTATTTTCACAAGGGTACATAGCAATTAAATTATAGAGTTTTCTAGACAGCAACATGGTGTCGGCCCACGTCTGGTACACCTGGATTACACGCGGCCCAGATGTGGGCCGGATCTGGTTGCTGTCTGGGTTCTTTTATGGTTTTCCGTTGCAAACTAATCTGGTTGTGCTATTTTTACCTAATGCAACTTCCATTCTCAAAGCTCCCTGCAACAAAGCTTTGACCTTTTATCAAAAATATTCCGTTCTTAAACCAAATGGCATGATTTCACTGAATCCACTTTTCATTGTAGGCTTTAAAGATCAACATGGAGAAAATCATCCTAATATTCCCTCTGATATTGCTGGTGCTGCATATACAAGGAGGAGAGTTCCACAAGGAGGAGTGTTTGCCTGCCGAAGCTCCACAGCCGGAAGTCGTGGAGTTCGACAACACCATCTATGCCACTTGTGAAGTAACTCCCAGCCCCAATTTGCCACGTAACCAGCCAAAGATCTTTGGGCAAATCCTCTTCAAGCAGGTCTTCCCCAATGGAGATTTAGAAGTGAAACTCAACCTCCGTGGTTTGCCTGCCATCGATCGTCAAGAGCGTGCCATGCACATCCATCAGTATGGAGACCTCAGTCAAGGCAGCATCACTGTTGGTCCTCATTATAATCCAAACGGCGTTGACCACCCTCATCATCCTGGAGACCTGGGCAACTTTGCTTCTGAGAAAGGAGTTATAAGGCAGTTCCTGACGCTTCCAGATGCCAAGCTCTTTGGGCCTTATTCCATTCTGGGACGTGCGGTGGCGGTTCATGAGAAGGAGGATGATCTGGGAATGGGTTCAGATGAGGAGAGTAAACTCAGTGGGAATGCTGGACCGATAATTGCTCTCGGTGTGATTGGTATTACTACTCCAAGTCTGTGGCAGAAGACTGAAGTGCCCCCCAAGAAACCATGTGGAGGAAGGCACTGAGAGTCAAAGATGAGGGAGTCGGATATGGTGGAAGGGCAGATTCAAATGGGATAATCATGATTTTCCTTGTGTATTCTTTGTATGTGTCCTACATTAAAGTATATTTCAGAACCTGAACATTCCCATGTTTTTTTTCTTGGTCTTTTCAGAGGCTTTTTGGCCAAAGCTTCCAATAGTAAATGCACTCTTAAAAATAAATGTAGGGTGAATGCAGGCAAAGTGGGCCGTTTAGTTTGATTTACTGTACTGTGCTCAATGGGTTAACACTTTCTGAGCATGACAATGGTCTTTAATTATAGATGCACTATTTCTTTAAATGATACAATGGTTTAGGTTGATGCAATATGACACTGGAGGGTGTGGCTAGATCTCAAGGGAGGACACCTTTATTGTTCAAGGTAGACATAACCTCTGACATAAGATTTTATTTTTGAAATTATAAGGTTTCTCACTAAATGTCAACAAATGGGTATATTATTCTGACAGTTTGTTACTACAGTTAACCGGGAATCAAAATGCAAAAAAATGTCTTGGTTTTCTTGTAAGGTGTTTAAAGCTAAAGTATGTAAGATTTTTGTAATAAAATTACCAAAAATCACTTGCAAAGTGTGACATATTTCCTGCAGTTGTGTACTTCCAGTATCCCAAAATTAACCAAAGATTTTTAGTTTCAGAGAGATTCCAATTTTAAATCAAAGCTGCAAGCAGCTTTTATCGGGGTTCAAGCATTTAAAGCCTTTAAGCACAAATGCATAAAAAGACATTAAGTTTTATTTGGCAACCATTTAACCACTGACGTCATACATGGAAAAGACCATTTCCAGCCAATTTAACATAAGAAATATATGGTTTTCAAAGCTTTTTTTAACAGTTATAGCGCCACCTATGGTCCGATCTCCATAAAATTTTACATGCTTGTTTACAATGTTATTTCACATATGCTCGCCAATTTTCATTAAGTTCTGAGTTTTTGTTTAGGATTTATAGGCTTTCGAGTGAATTTTGCCACGCCCATTTTCTAAATGACCGTGTTATAACCGTCCAAATGCAAAAGTTTTAGCACTTTGTGCTTTAACCCCTAATAATGGCTCGTCCATGTTCACTTGTCGCCTGTCAATGACATAATATCCGCGTTATCCCTGGTTTCTGCTCGTACTGCCATAGTAACCATGGCGACAACTGCGTTACGTCTAGCGGCACGTTCATGGAGTTGTTTCATTCAAACATTATGGACCATGGCAAGCAGACTTTGGGACAAAAGGAGAACTAAAACGAGGATCAATATCGGCGTGGTGTTTTCAAGATGCCGCAAACTTCGACTTGACAGAGACGTCTTGCATGTACTTTATTAGACAGTTGAGCAAATGTTCAAAACCCGCATGGTGTTATCTGTTCTGACACACATTGTTAAAGCACACTTTTACACTGAATGTTTGCTGCTTCAATCCAGATGAGTACGTTGTTAGGCTATTTACTGTATGTAGGGTGACCACCCGTCCCGCATTGCGTTGTACTGCACAGCATTTTCACCCCTTGTCCTGCACGTCGCATATTGAGAAAATGTCCCGCATTTTCATCAGTCTGTCGGTTTTTAATAATCATATTAAGAAAACGTGCATGCTTTCTTTTGCCTTTTTAAGAAAGCATTTTCTTTATTATTTTTGCGGCATAGTTTTTCACCTATATTTAACAGCGCTTCCTCAGAAGTAGGCTACAAATACAACCGCCTTCTTTTAAATCCTATCCAATGGTTGAAAGTAAAGGAGTAAACACGGTCACTAGTACGTTTTGACGGCTGTCAATCAAAATGTGGAGCGGTGATTCGTTCCATGTGTTCCCTGTCAGAAAACAAATGGATAATTCGATTTTAATTGGACTTGGTCAGAACTGTTTCAAAAATAGTTATCTGCATGATGCTGCTGCCTTTGGGCTCAGTGATGTTGAATTTAAATGACATGTCAAATTAAGACATGTAATGTTACATTGTGATATAATGGTGTTTTCTGGAAGGGACTAAAGAACAAAGCATTTTTATCAGCTGAAAGGCAGAATACAAATGTTTTTTTTTTTTTTTATGAAGTTAGATAAGCATTAAATAACCGTTTCAGGTTATGTTTTAGTGTTGGTAACATGTCCAACATTGTCCCACACAAACGTATAATCGTCCCACATTTGGTTTGTTTGATGTGGTCACCCTACTGTATAGGGTAAATTTAGCATAGGGTGAACTTTTTGAATCTTGCTCCTGACAAATAACCCAAATTAAAAAAAAGACTAAAACTAATAAAAACTCAACTAAAACTAAGCATTTTCAAAAAATAAAAACTAAACTAGCAAACCCACTTTAAAAACTAATTAAAGCCCATGTTGCAGTTTTTTTATTTTTTTATTAATATAACCTTGTATGAAAATACCAAATGAAAAGTAAATGCAGGATTAAAAATAGTTTTGCAAGACATAAGGGCACAAATTTAATAGAAATCGTGACTGTTTCCTTGACCGTGTTGAAAAAACGCTTTTTTTCACCATCGCGTCATATGGCATCACCTGAGGTAGTCGTTTGGATCTGCGTTCGCTCAGTGCAGAGATAGGTTGGTATTCAGTTGGAGCGGTCATGATTCAGTGTGTTTTCTGTGCTTTTTGTATTTCAATGAATCATCGTCGTGATAAATGATTGTGAATTATGGCCTGTCAGGACATCGAGTCCACAGGTTTCCGAATAAGAAAAAGGACGGTGCAATCTTCCGTGCTAGTGTGCGTTTTGTGCTGGGTAAGAGACGGGACTTCACTTCTGCTTCTGCTTTGAAAAACGCGGTAGTGTGTAGCGTTCACTATAGACCGAATGATTATAATCCCGGCGATATGTGCACACTGTCCCGGCTCCTTCATCGGGTCGCCCGGTCCGCCGTCGGCATGTGGTTCGGCCGCCAGTGGGAAACATGACGCTCACGGATCCGTCAGAGATCACTTATTGTACATCTGTTTTACAAAATGTGCCTTGTCTTAATTTAATTCATTAACATATCCTACATAAACTTGTAATGTGATGCATTTATGTGTTTGTTATTAGTCTGCAGCCGACACTATTATTATTATTATTATTATTATTATTATTAATAATATTATGTTCTATAATTCATTTTCAATCTGTACAAACCGACTTTAATGTTTGTGTTGGGTGTTTCTACATATAAAGTTGTTATACAGTAAGACAGTTGTGATTGTGATCATTTTTTTTATTCATTGTCACCAAATGGGTCAATTCAAAGCCTTTATAAAGTCCCTCTTCCTCTGGAAACTGTCTCCTAATGGCTGACACACACAACACATGCAGGTATGGGTCTAAGTACTAGCTTTGCTATTGCCTGATACATGATGATGATAATCTGTACAGTATTGTGATCTGCGCATAGTGTTACTGTTATACATATCGTCGGCTAACGTGAATACATCTATAAGCTAACACTGTTCTCTCGGCCTGTTCTCCTCACACCACAACTCACCGTTGTTCTGTCTAACCCTGGCCTGTCCAGCTCACTTGGTTTCATACCAGGCTCATAATTATATATGATATCATCATATATATCAATTATATATGAATTATATATATATCATACGAGTAAACATTTAGGCTACAATTCCCCCAGCTTTCTGAGCTGTCATTGCGATCCATTGCTTTCCTATTTGCTAGTTGATTTACTTTGACCGCTCTACCTCATGTTACGTCACTTCAGGTTCGGCGGTTTAAGTGATTTTCAAATGCGGAAGTAAAAATTTCTCACAAAAACGACTCCAGAAGCCTAAATAGTGTTTTATAAGTATATGTTTATATTTAAATCTAGTTCCTACATTATTTTTCTATACATTGGCTTACTGGGTACTCTAACCTGCAACATAGACTTTAAAACTAAACTGAATTTGAAAACAAAAAGTCAAAACGAAATAAAAATAAAAACTATAATAACCCTGACATAGACGGATGTAGTGCTAACTAACCGTGTTAAGAGTTTTGGAAAATTGTTAAAAGTATTGAAAAATCTGTCATAGCAATCGTAAAAAAAAAAAACTATAGCAGTACTTCTTTTAATAAACACAAAACACTGGAGAACACATTGTGCAATGCAAGACAAAGAACTGAATAAACTGAGTGCTATATTTAAACAGGCAAACAAAGGGAGCTAAATGAAACACAGGTGAACTTAATTAGTGACTAACAGACTATCATGGTTAACTTGTAGCTCAACATGAGTTCCTATAAGAACAGTCAAAAGGAACATTCTCTCAACCCCAGGTCAGGACTGCACACGGATTAAGTGTTGTAGTATTTTTGTGACTGCAATATTCAGGCTCCACACGGATTGAGGACAACTTTTCAGCTGTACGGTAGTGCACCTTTGTTGTTTTAGGCTGGTTTTGTTTTTGTTTTCTCCATTCCATTTTCTCCATCAACTGACTTGATTTAGTACAACTAAAAAATGTTTAAGCAAAAGTATAGATATTATCTTTTATTTTACCTGTCCTTGTGAAAAATATCAGACATCAACTGTATATTTAATATTGAATAACATGTAGGCTACAACAGATCAAATTAAGTGTACTTTAAAGCACAACAAAAAGATTTTCAAAACATAATGTACTTTAAAGTAAAACTCTTAGTTTGGCATTATTTTCTTTTTTTTTAAGAGTACATGTACTTAATGTCACTCCTGCCAGCAGAAGCCCTATCATGGCCACCAGAGGGCACTTCTCCCTAGACCTTTTCCATTTCCATGAACCTTTGCCTGGACTCATTTTAGTGTGATTACATCCACCTGTATGTCATTGGTTTGTATCATAGGAACTTTGGCTGGCAGGTGTGACGCTTATGAAAGTGTGTGTACACTTAAGTGGCTTTTTATAATTCATCCGTGTTATCTGCAAGTTTTATTTATTTTTATTTATTATTATTATTATTATTATTATTATTATTATTATTATTATTAGTGTAATTTCAAGATACTACAGGTACACATCCAATACCAATAAGCAAATTTTTTATTTTATTATTTTCACAAGGGTACATAGCAATTCAAAAATTATAGTTTTCTAGACAGCAACATGGTGTCGGCCCACATCTGGTACACCTGGATTACACACGGCCCAGATGTGGGCCGGGTCTGGTTGCTGTCTGGGTTCTTGTATGGTTTTTCCATTGCAAACTAATCTGGTTGTGCTATGCAACTTGTGTACCTAATGCAACTTCCATTCTCAAAGCTCCCTGCAACAAAGCTTTGACCTTTTATCAAAAATATTACTTTCTTAAACCAATGGCATGATTTCACTGAATCCACTTTTCATTGTAGGCTTTAAAGATCAACATGGAGAAAATCATCCTAATATTCCCTCTGATATTGCTGGTGCTGCATATACAAGGAGGAGAGTTCCACAAGGAGGAGTGTTTGCCTGCCGAAGCTCCACAGCCGGAAGTCGTGGAGTTCGACAACACCATCTATGCCACTTGTGAAGTAACTCCCAGCCCCAATTTGCCACGTAACCAGCCAAAGATCTTTGGGCAAATCCTCTTCAAGCAGGTCTTCCCCAATGGAGATTTAGAAGTGAAAATCAACCTCCGTGGTTTGCCTGCCATCGATCGTCAAGAGCGTGCCATGCACATCCATCAGTATGGAGACCTCAGTCAAGGCAGCATCACTGTTGGTCCTCATTATAATCCAAACGGCGTTGACCACCCTCATCATCCTGGAGACCTGGGCAACTTTGCTTCCGAGAAAGGAGTTATAAGGCAGTTCCTGACGCTTCCAGACGCCAAGCTCTTTGGGCCTTATTCCATTCTGGGACGTGCGGTGGCGGTTCATGAGAAGGAGGATGATCTGGGAATGGGTTCAGATGAGGAGAGTAAACTCAGTGGGAATGCTGGACCGATAATTGCTCTCGGTGTGATTGGTATTACTACTCCAAGTCTGTGGCAGAAGACTGAAGTACCCCCCAAGAAACCATGTGGAGGAAGGCACTGAGAGTCAAAGATGAGGGAGTCGGATATGGTGGAAGGGCAGATTCAAATGGGATAATCATGATTTTCCTTGTGTATTCTTTGTATGTGTCCTACATTAAAGTATATTTCAGAACCTGAACATTCCCATGTTTTTTTTCTTGGTCTTTTCAGAGGCTTTTTGGCCAAAGCTTCCAATAGTAAATGCACTCTTAAAAATAAATGTAGGGTGAATGCAGGCAAAGTGGGCCGTTTAGTTTGATTTACTGTGCTCAATGGGTTAACACTTTCAGAGCATGACAATGGCCTTTAATTAAAGATACACTATTTCTTTAAATAATACAATGGTTTAGGTTGATGCAATGTGACATTGGAGGGTGTGGCTAGATCTCAAGGGAGGACACCTTTATTGTTCAAGGTAGACATAACCTCTGACAAGATTTTATTTTTGAAATTATAAGGTTTCTCGCTAAATGTCAACAAATGGGTATATTATTCTGACAGTTTGTTAGTACAGTTAACAGGGAATCAAAATGCAAAAAAATGTCTAGGTTTCCTTGTAAGGTGTTTAAAGCTAGAATATGTAAGATTTTTGTAATAAAATAACCAAAAATCACTTGCAAAGTGTGATATATTTCCTGCAGTTGTGCACTTCCAGTATCCCAAAAGTTCCCAAAGTGTGATATATTTCCTGCAGTTGTGTACTTCCAGTATCCCAAAAGTTCCCAAAGATTCTTAATTTCAGAGAAATTCCCATTTTAAATCAAAGCTGCAAGCAGCATTTATCGGGGTTCAAGCATTTAAGGTTTTTAAGCACAAATGCATAAAAAGACATTAAGTTTTATTTGGCAACCATTTAACCACTGACGTCATACATGGAAAAGACCATTTCCAGCCAATTTAACATAGGAAATATATGGTTTTCAAAGCTTTTTTAACAGTTATAGCACCACCTATGGTCCGATCTCCATAAAATTGTGCATGCTTGTTTACAATGTTATTTCACATATGCTCGCCAATTTTCATTAAGTTCTGAGTTTTTGTTTAGGATTTATAGGCTTTCGAGTGAATTTTGCCACGCCCATTTTCTAAATGACCGTGTTATAACCGTCCAAATGCAAAAGTTTTAGCACTTCGTGCTTTAACCCCTAATAATGACTCGTCCATGTTCACTTGTCGCCTGTCAATGACATAATATCCGCGTTATCCCTGGTTTCCGCTCGTACTGCCATAGTAACCATGGCGACAACTGCGTTACGTCTAGCGGCACGCTCATGGAGTTGTTTCATTCAAACATTATGGACCATGGCAAGCAGACTTTGGGACAAAAGGAGAACTAAAACGAGGATCAATATCGGCGTGGTGTTTTCAAGATGCCGCAAACTTTGACTTGACAGAGACGTCTTGCATGTACTTTATTAGACAGTTGAGCAAATGTTCAAAACCCGCATGGTGTTATCTGTTCTGACACACATTGTTAAAGCACACTTTTACACTGAATGTTTGCTGCTTCAATCCAGATGAGTACGTTGTTAGGCTATTGACTGTATGTAGGGTGACCACCCGTCCCGCATTGCGTTGTACTGCACAGCATTTTCACCCCTTGTCCCGCACGTCGCATATTGAGAAAATGCCCCGCATTTTCATCAGTCTGTCGGTTTTTAATAATCATATTAAGAAAACGTGCATGCTTTCTTTTGCCTTTTTAAGAAAGCATTTTCTTTATTATTTTTGCGGCATAGTTTTTCACCTATATTTAACAGCGCTTCCTCAGAAGTAGGCTACAAATACAACCGCCTTCTTTTAAATCCTATCCAATGGTTGAAAGTAAAGGAGTAAACACGGTCACTAGTACGTTTTGACGGCTGTCAATCAAAATGTGGAGCGGTGATTCGTTCCATGTGTTCCCTGTCAGAAAACAAATGGATAATTCGATTTTAATTGGACTTGGTCAGAACTGTTTCAAAAATAGTTATCTGCATGATGCTGCTGCCTTTGGGCTCAGTGATGTTGAATTTAAATGACATGTCAAATTAAGACATGTAATGTTACATTGTGATATAATGGTGTTTTCTGGAAGGGACTAAAGAACAAAGCATTTTTATCAGCTGAAAGGCAGAATACAAATGTTTTTTTTATTAAGTTAGATAAGCATTAAAGGTGCCATGTGTCATGTCTGGCAAAAAAAAAAAAATCCAGTCATACTCCACATTCCATACCAGATGGGGACAGTATACCTCCAGAAAGTGAATTGGTCTACTCTAGAGTAACAAACGAGAAACAGCATAGTCTCTATGCTCCACCCCTACCTACTTAGCTGCACATATACAAGTTAAAAAAGGGACAGCATCTATTTAGAGTGTTACGTATGCTGCCCGCCTGAAGCTAATTTAGCAGCATATATCAAGTTTGATTTTCATTAGCAATACCACTTCTAGCTAAGTTATCATAAGTCACCAAAAAACATTCAGTCTCATTACACCTTGCAATGTTTTCCGTTACGTTTCGTGCGTCCAGGGTGTGTAAAGCAGAAGCAGCCTGGCCAGCGGCGGAGTATGCGCGATCCGTGAGTGCTGAAGACATTCTGCACGGCTTTGATGGGTGCGCAGGAGGACACAAATGGGCGGCGACAGCTTCTTCCAGTGGCGGGAGCTTTTTCCTCAGCGCCGTCAACAGATAGAGCATTACTAAAACTTTATACACCGCCGCCGACTTGAGCTGCAAAGAAGCTCTGGCCGCCCTGTCAAGGACGCTTGTCAAAAAGTATGGGGAAACTTGACCGCTCTGAATATAGTGAGTGAGTGCGCGCGCGCGGCCGGGGCTCGCTCTCGCTCTCTCTCTCTCTGCTAGTTCTTAGAGGCAGAAGAGAGCGTGCTCGCTTAAAATGTCATATTTTGGTATGATCGTTCACCCGCCAGTGTGGCGGATAGCCTTTTGAGATTTTATTTGTGCTTCAGAGCGCGTTTTTTTCCCTGCAGCGGGTGGTGGTAGGGGTCTCTTGCCAAGGGCTTCAGCCATCCTTCCGCTCTCTTCCCTGAACTGAAATGTAGTAGTGGGCTGTACTTTCCACACGATTGACATCAGGTTCAAGTACGCCCACAAGCCGTGCAAGTTATTCGTGTATTGCATGTTTGGCTGGTGGTTATGTTGCCCGTATACCGCCTCCCATGGCCGAAACTGGTATTACGACACCTGTCGGGCCGTGGCTATTAATGCTAATGCTAATTAAGGTAGATATCTCTGCAGCACTATAACTGGACATTTTTTTAATGACATCATCGCCCTTATTTCTTCTCATTCTTTTAATGCGTGTAGCTCATTTTTGGGATATTTTTACCTCAATTTTTACACATGGCACCTTTAAATAACAGTTTCAGGTTATGCTTTAGTGTTGGTAACATGTCCAACATTGTCCCACACAAACGTGTAATCGTCCCACATTTGGTTTGTTTGATGGTGGTCACCCTACGGTATAGGGTAAATTTAGTATTGGGTGAACTTTTTGAATCTTGCTCCTGACAAATAACCCAAATTACAAAAAAAGACTAAAACTAATAAAAACTAAACTAAAACTAAGCATTTTCAAAAAATAAAAAATAAACTAGCAAATCCACTTTAAAAACTAATTAAAACTAAACTGAATTTGAAAACAAAAAGTCAAAACGAAATAAAAATAAAAACTAATGAAAAATGCAAAACTATAATAACCCTGACATATACGGATGTAGTGCTAACTGTGTTAAGAGTTTTGGAAAATTGTTAAAAGTATTGAAAAATCTGTCATAGCAATCGTAAAAAAAACTATAGCAGTACTTCTTTTAATAAACACAAAACACTGGAGAACACATTGTGCAATGCAAGACAAAGAACTGAATAAACTGAGTGCTATATATAAACAGGCAAACAAAGGGAGCTAAATGAAACACAGGTGAACTTAATTAGTGACTAACAGACTATCATGGTTAACTTGTAGCTCAACATGAGTTCCTATAAGAGCAACCAAAAGGAACATTCTCTCAACCCCAGGTCAGGACTGCACACGGATTAAGTGTTGTAGTATTTTTGTGACTGCAATATTCAGGCTCCACACGGATTGAGGACAACTTTTCAGCTGTACGGTAGTGCACCTTTGCTGTTTTAGGCTGGTTTTGTTTTTGTTTTCTCCATTCCATTTTCTCCATCAACTGACTTGATTTAGTACAACTAAAAAAAGTTTAAGCAAAAGTAAAGATATTGTCTTTTATTTTACCTGTCCTTGTGAAAAATATCAGACATCAACTTTATATTTAATATTGAATAACATGTAGGCTACAACAGATCAAATTAAGTGTACTTTAAAGCTCAACAAAAAGATTTTCAAAACATAGGCCTAATGTACTTTAAAGAAACTCTTAGTTTGGCATTATTTTCTTTTTTTTTAAGAGTACATGTACTTAATGTCACTCCTGCCAGCAGAAGCCCTATCATGGCCACCAGAGGGCACTTCTCCCTAGACCTTTTCAATTTCCATGAACCTTTGCCTGGACTCATTTTAGTGTGATTACATCCACCTGTATGTCATTGGTTTGTATCATAGGAACTTTGGCTGGCAGGTGTGACGCTTCTGAAAGTGTGTGTGTGTACACTTAAGTGGCTTTTTATAATTCATCAGTGCTATTATCTGCTTATTATTATTATTATTATTATTATTATTATTATTATTATTATTATTATTATTATTATTATTTATTATTATTATTATTGTAATTTCAAGATACTACAGGTACACATCCAATACCAATAAGCGCATTTTTTTTATTTTATTATTTTCACAAGGGTACATAGCAATTCAAAAATTAGTTTTCTAGACAGCAACATGGTGTTGGCCCACATCTGGTACACCTGGATTACACCCGGCCCAGATGTGGGCCAGATCTGGTTGCTGTCTGGGTTCTTGTATGGTTTTCCGTTGCAAACTAATCTGGTTGTGCTATTTTACCTAATGCAACTTCCATTCTCAAAGCTCCCTGCAACAAAGCTTTGACCTTTTATCAAAAATATTCCGTTCTTAAACCAAATGGCATGATTTCACTGAATCCACTTTTCATTGTAGGCTTTAAAGATCAACATGGAGAAAATCATCCTAATATTCCCTCTGATATTGCTGGTGCTGCATATACAAGGAGGAGAGTTCCACAAGGAGGAGTGTTTGCCTGCCGAAGCTCCACAGCCGGAAGTCGTGGAGTTCGACAACACCATCTATGCCACTTGTGAAGTAACTCCCAGCCCCAATTTGCCACGTAACCAGCCAAAGATCTTTGGGCAAATCCTCTTCAAGCAGGTCTTCCCCAATGGAGATTTAGAAGTGAAAATCAACCTCCGTGGTTTGCCTGCCATCGATCGTCAAGAGCGTGCCATGCACATCCATCAGTATGGAGACCTCAGTCAAGGCAGCATCACTGTTGGTCCTCATTATAATCCAAACGGCGTTGACCACCCTCATCATCCTGGAGACCTGGGCAACTTTGCTTCCGAGAAAGGAGTTATAAGGCAGTTCCTGACGCTTCCAGACGCCAAGCTCTTTGGGCCTTATTCCATTCTGGGACGTGCGGTGGCGGTTCATGAGAAGGAGGATGATCTGGGAATGGGTTCAGATGAGCAGAGTAAACTCAGTGGGAATGCTGGACCGATAATTGCTCTCGGTGTGATTGGTATTACTACTCCAAGTCTGTGGCAGAAGACTGAAGTGCCCCCCAAGAAACCATGTGGAGGAAGGCACTGAGAGTCAAAGATGAGGGAGTCGGATATGGTGGAAGGGCAGATTCAAATGGGATAATCATGATTTTCCTTGTGTATTCTTTGTATGTGTCCTACATTAAAGTATATTTCAGAACCTGAACATTCCCATGTTTTTTTTCTTGGTCTTTTCAGAGGCTTTTTGGCCAAAGCTTCCAATAGTAAATGCACTCTTAAAAATAAATGTAGGGTGAATGCAGGCAAAGTGGGCCGTTTAGTTTGATTTACTGTGCTCAATGGGTTAACACTTTCAGAGCATGACAATGGCCTTTAATTAAAGATACACTATTTCTTTAAATGATACAATGGTTTAGGTTGATGCAATATGACACTGGAGGGTGTGGCTAGATCTCAAGGGAGGACACCATTATTGTTCAAGGTAGACATAACCTCTGACATAAGATTTTATTTTTGAAATTATAAGGTTTCTCGCTAAATGTCAACAAATGGGTATATTATTCTGACAGTTTGTTACTACAGTTAACAGGGAATCAAAATGCAAAAAAATGTCTAGGTTTTCTTGTAAGGTGTTTAAAGCTAGAATATGTATGATTTTTGTAATAAAATAACCAAAAATCACTTGCAAAGTGTGACATATTTCCTGCAGTTGTGTACTTCCAGTATCCCAAAAGTTCCCAAAGATTTTAATTTCAGAGAAATTCCAATTTTAAATCAAAGCTGCAAGCAGCATTTATCGGGGTTCAAGCATTTAAGGCTTTTAAGCACAAATGCAGAAAGACTAAGTTTTATTTGGCAACCATTTAACCACTGATGTCATACATGGAAAAAAACATTTCCAGCCAATTTAACATAGGAAATATATGGTTTTCAAAGCTTTTTTAACAGTTATAGTGCCACCTATTGTCCGATCTCCATAAAATTGTGCATGCTTGTTTACAATGTTATTTCACATATGCTCACCAATTTTCATTAAGTTCTGAGTTTTTGTTTAGGATTTACAGGCTTTTGAGTGAATTTTGCCATGCCCATTTTCTAAATGGCCGTGTTATAGCCGTCCAAATGCAAAAGTTTTAGCACTTCGTGCTTTAACCCCTAATAATGACTCGTCCATGTTCACTTGTTGCCTGTCAATGACATAATATCCGCGTTATCCCTGGTTTCTGCTCGTACTGCCATAGTAACCATGGCGACAACTGCGTTACGTCTAGCGGCACGCTCATGGAGTTGTTTAATTCCAACATTATGGACCATGGCAAGCAGACTTTGGGACAAAAGGAGAACTAAAACGAGGATCAATATCGGCGTGGTGTTTTCAAGATGCCGCAAACTTTGACTTGACAGAGACGTCTTGCATGTACTTTATTAGACAGTTGAGCAAATGTTCAAAACCCGCATGGTGTTATCTGTTCTGACAGACATTGTTAAAGCACACTTTTGTCACAGGCAGGGGGGGGGCGGGCGCTATCCGCCCCTCCCTAAATTGCATACCACCCTGAGGAGCAAGACCGTATTCCCACAAAGTCAGAACAGGACACAGAATAGCTTCAAACGTTTTTATATTTATTAACTGATTAAAAGAGTCTTTGAAGAGAGCAATTACTCCCAGGAGGAATCGACCAGCAGTTCCTCGTTCTCTACTCGGACACAGCTTTGGCAGGTTCTTCAAGCTTTAGCGGATTCTTCACTGGACTCAGACAGAAAGTAGAGGATACGTATAACTCACAGCATTAGCAGGTTCTTCACTGGACTCAGACAGAGAGTGGAGGGTACATATGACTCATAGCTTTAGCAGGTTCTTCACTGGACTCAGACAGAGAGTGTAGAATACGTATAACTCACAGCATTAGCAGGTTCTTCACTGGACTCAGACAGAGAGTGGAGGACACATATGACTCACAGCTTTAGCAGGTTCCTCACCGGACTCAGACAGAGAGTGGAGGGTACATATAACTCACAGCATTAGCAGGTTCTTCACTAGGTCACAGGAGGCTGTTTATCTGGAACTGTAGATGCAGACCAAATGATCCGAAACCGTCAAAGCACTCGTGCACACACATCAACCTTCCCAATGTGAACACTCTAAGAACAGGACACTTCAAATCAGCAAACTCACTGTGACCAAGGCAATTGAACTGTGTCCAAGCAAACATCTCCTTGAAGTTGGGCTGGGCTGGTTAGCTGCTGTGTTGAGAGAAGAAAAGCAGTACAACAGTAGGGTAGTAGAGCGGCAGAACAGTAGAGCAGTAAGGCAGACAGACTGAGGGAATCCCTCTTTGTTCCAACTGGCAGAGAAAACAGGATATATGAGCAAAGCTCACCATAGCGTACAGGTCAGGGGAGTCACAGACAGACGCACATCCCATCACATTGAACCACGAAGCAGGCACACACGCCTCTCAACCCGACAATCGGGGCCGTGTCCACGTGACGGCGGCAGCCGCAGTGATCGCGTCAGTTTCGCGTTACAAACGCGCTCGATCAAATCGTCGGCCCTTCCTGGGCGCCGGTCTCTCCCTCACCTCCGCCGCGTTCTCTCCCCGCATCTGCTGCACTCGTCTGCCCGAGCGCCCCTTCCTGGGCGCCGGTCTCTCCCTCACCTCCGCCGCGTTCTCTCCCCGCCTCTGCTGCGCCTTGAACTGTCGGCCACAATGAACATATAAAGCACTCCCGCCACACATGCGGGCCAATCGCCAGCATAGAATCTTCCTGCCGAACACCTGAAGCTGATTTATCTATTAGATCGCTAGATTGTCACTGTTTACATCCAGGCACAGGAAACAGCTATTTTGCTGGGTGTTACATTAAAAACACTCCTCGAGGGAAACCCTTTCCCTGGCGTGTGCGTTCCTCCCCCACTGAACATAGTCACCCCGTGACACTTTTACACAGAATGTTTGCTGCTTAAATCCAGATGAGTACGTTGTTAGGCTATTGACTGTATGTAGGGTGACCACCCGTCCCGCATTGCGTTGTACTGCACAGCATTTTCACCCCTTGTCCTGCACGTCGCATATTGAGTAAATGTCCCGCATTTTCATCAGTCTGTCGGTTTTTAATAATCATATTAAGAAAACGTGCATGCTTTCTTTTGCCTTTTTAAGAAAGCATTTTCTTTATTATTTTTGCGGCATAGTTTTTCACCTATATTTAACAGCGCTTCCTCAGAAGTAGGCTACAAATACAACCGCCTTCTTTTGAATCCTATCCAATGGTTGAAAGTAAAGGAGTAAACACGGTCACTAGTACGTTTTGACGGCTGTCAATCAAAATGTGGAGCGGTGATTCGTTCCATGTGTTCCCTGTCAGAAAACAAATGGATAATTCGATTTTAATTGGACTTGGTCAAAACTGTTTCAAAAATAGTTATCTGCATGATGCTGCTGCCTTTGGGCTCAGTGATGTTGAATTTAAATGACATGTCAAATTAAGACATGTAATGTTACATTGTGATATAATGGTGTTTTCTGGAAGGGACTAAAGAACAAAGCATTTTTATCAGCTGAAAGGCAGAATACAAATGTTTTTTTTATTAAGTTAGATAAGCATTAAAGGTGCCATGTGTTATGTCTGGCAAAAAAAAAAATCCAGTCATACTCCACATTCCATACCAGATAGGGGCAGTATACCTCCAGAAAGTGAATTGGTCTACTCTAGAGTAACAAACGAGAAACGGCATAGTCTCTATGCTCCACCCCTACCTACTTAGCTGCACATATACAAGTTAAAAAAGTCAAGTCAAGTCAAGTCAACTTTATTTATATAGCGCCTTTCACAATACAGATTGTATCAAAGCAGCTTCACAGTATTAAATAAAATAGTACATCAGTGTTTGTTTCTGGTGTAAAACATCCACGTTTGGTAATGCAGATCAATAGCACTGTTGAATCGATTAATCAATTTAAGTATCCCCAACTGAGCAAGCCAAAGGCAACAGTGGCAAGGAACCGAAAAACTCCATCAGGTGACCTAATGGAGAAAAAAAAAAACCTTGGGAGAACCCAGGCTCAGTCGGGGGCCAGTTCTCCTCTGGCGTTTATGAAGTAGAGACCGGATTTAACTGTAAGATTAAAATATTATATGAATGCCTGGCTGAAGAGATGCGTCTTTAATCTAGTTTTAAACTGGGAGAGCGAATCTGAGCAACGAACAGTATCAGGAAGGCTATTCCAGAGTTTTGGAGCTAAATGTGAAAATGATCTCCCTCCTTTGGTGGATCTGGATATCCTAGGTATGACCAAAAGCCTCGAATTTAGTGATCTTAAAGAGCGCGATGGATTATAGGGCGATAGAAGATCCGTTAAATAAACTGGAGCTAAGCCGTTTAGGGCTTTATAAGTCAGTAGCAATACCTTGTAATTAATACGGAACTTTATAGGTAACCAATGTAGTGATGATAAAATTGGTGTTATATGGTCAAACTTTCTTGATCTAGTAAGAACTCTAGCGGCGGCATTTTGGACTAACTGTAGCTTGTTTATTGAGGATGCAGGACAACCAGCGAATAAAGCATTACAGTAATCTAGTCTCGAGGTCATGAATGCATGAACTAACTTTTCTGCATCAGAAACTGATAGCATGTTACGTAACTTAGCAATATTTCTAAGGTGAAAAAAGGCTGTTTTTGTAACATATGAAATATGATTTTCAAAAAACAAGTTACAATCTAATATAACACCCAGGTCTTTTACTGTAGAGGATAAAGTAACAGGACACCCTACTATGTTAAAGTTGTATTGTGAGAGGTTTTGCGGGTGGTTTTTTGAACCGATAAGTATTACCTCTGTCTTATCTGGATTTAATAAAAGAAAATTGTGCGTCATCCAATCTTTTATATCTTTAACACACTCTGTCAATTTGGATAATTTAGCGTTTTCATCCGGCCGTGATGAAATATATAGTTGAGTGTCATCAGCATAACAATGGAAACTAATTCCATGTTTCCTTATAATATTTCCAAGTGGCAGCATATATATTGAGAATAATAGAGGGCCTAACACAGATCCTTGCGGCACTCCATAGTTTACTGGAGTTATGATCGATTTTTCTCCGTTTAAATAGACAAAATGGTAGCGGTCAGATAGGTATGATCTGAACCAGCTTAATGCTTGTCCTTGAACACCGGTATAGTTTTGTAGTCGATCTAAGAGTATTGTGTGATCTATAGTATCGAACGCAGCACTAAGATCAAGTAAAACTAGTATTGAGATACAGCCTTGGTCAGAAGCTAAGAGTAAATCATTTGTGATTTTAACAAGCGCAGTTTCAGTGCTATGATGCGGCCTGAACCCAGACTGACACTTTTCATAGGTGTCATTTTCTTGCAAGAAAGAGCCCAGTTGGGCAGACACAACTTTTTCTAATATTTTGGACATAAAAGGAAGATTTGAAATGGGTCTATAATTTGCTAGGTTATTTGGGTCTAATTGTGGTTTCTTAATGAGAGGTTTTATAACTGCCAATTTAAATGTTCTTGGAACATGACCTAAAGATAAAGACGAGTTAATAATATTGAGGAGAGGCTCTTCCACTATAGGTAACACTTCTTTCAATAGTTTAGTTGGTATAGGATCTAGTAAACATGTTGTTGTTTTAAATGATAAGTTTATTTAACTCTTTTTGTTCTATAGTTGTAAAGCACTGTAATTGTTCTTGCGGGGTGATAATCGAGGCTGAATTATAAGGCGCGATTGAAGATTGAACGTTTACAATTGTGGATCTGATGTTTTCTATTTTCTCAGTGAAAAAATTCATGAAATCATTACTACTAAACTGTAACGGAATATTTTGTTCAGGTGACGCTTGTTTATTTGTTAGTCTAGCCACGGTGTTAAATAAGAACCTAGGATTGTTTTGGTTATTTTCTATTAGTTTGCGGAGGTGCTCAGCCCTGGCCGCTTTTAGGGCCTTTTTATAGCGTGACGTACTGTCTTTCCAAGCGATTCTAAAAACCTCTAAATTAGTTTGTTTCCATTTACGCTCTAAATTACGGGTTTCTCTCTTTAGAACACGAGTAGTATTGTTGTACCATGGTGCTTTAATTTTCTCTCTGACCTTTTTTAGTCTCATAGGTGCAATAATATCCAATTTTCCAGAGAGAATGGTGCTCATAGTGCTGGTTAGTTCGTCTAGTTCATCTGTTTGTTTAGGTTCAGGCAGCAGCTGAGACAGATCCGATAAGCAATTTGAAAAATTATCTATGGTGGATGGAAGGATTGTTCTGCCTAATCGATAACGCGGCGCAGCATGATATATTACCGGGGTACGTAATATGCAAGTTACCATGTAATGGTCAGTTACATCATCACTTTGCGGAATGATATCTATATCGGTTGGATCGGTTCCATGTGATATAATTAAATCGAGTGTATGATTAAAACGATGAGTTGGTCCGGTAACGTTTTGCTTAACCCCAAAGGAGTTTAATAAGTCTATAAACGCAGCCCCTAACGTATCATTTTGATTATCTACGTGTATGTTAAAATCTCCAGCAATTAATATTTTATCGACATTGACCAATAGATCTGAGAGAAAATTTGCAAATTCTTTTAGGAAATCAGCGTAAGGCCCTGGTGGTCTATATACGGTAGCCAAGGCTAAAGATAATAGGGATGTTTTTCTATCATCTAAGAGCGTAACATTTAGTACAAGTACTTCAAATGAAATAAACTTATAACCCGTTTTCTGAGTAACATTGAGAATATCTCTATAGATAGTTGCAATACCGCCGCCACGACCAATCAGACGGGGCTCGTGCTTATAGGAGTATCCTGATGGAGTAGACTCATTTAGACCGAAATAATCATTTGGTTTAAGCCAGGTTTCAGTAAGGCAAAGTACATCTAAGTTATTATCTGTGACTATTTCATTTACAATAACTGCCTTAGGTGTGAGTGATCTAATGTTTAAAAGACCTAGCTTTAGAAATTGTTTTTGTTTACTAATAGCAACATTTTCTGTTTTAATAACAATTAGATTTTTCCTAGATCCTGCAGTAGATTTATTATTTGATCGCACTAAACGAGGAATAGACACAGTTTCTATGCAATGTTCTACACTAGTATTTATATCAGTTAATTTGGTGCAGCAGAGACTATGATTTGGACTTTTGGTTACTAGTCAAAAGGTATTTAACATTTTGGAGATGTTTCTGCTCATTGCACCATGACATTAACCATTCATTTAGCGCAAATAATCTACTAAACTTGTCATGTCCTAGACGGTACGTGGGAAGCGGTCCTGACACAATGATCGTTATATCAGGCGATGTGCTGCGTACCGTATCGATCAGATTCCTGAAGTCTTTCTTCAGAACCTCCGTCTGGCGCAGCCTGATGTCGTTCACTCCCGCGTGCAATACCAAAGTTCCGACGCGCTCGTTCAGAATCTCGGGAACGCGAGCAGCGATTTCAGAAACACGAGCACCAGGAAAGCAGTGACTGTGCACCTTATTTTTACCTGATGTAGCGTGGACGTGCCGAACAATGGAATCACCGATGATCACAGCATCGCATTCTGTTTCGCGAAGAGCGGAGAAGCGGTTTTGTGTGGATAACTCGAAAACCGGGAGGGTCGGAGAGGGTCTTGGTCTAGTCCTGACTCGCGTCTTCCGCTGCGGAAATATCCAGGCTTCGTGGTGGCGTGTTGGAGCCGGAGTGAACGAGACCATGGCTGATCGCGACCTTGGCGCTTGGGACCGATGCCGAGTAACGCACGGAGTAGACGAGGTCGGAGTCAGCGGGTTAGTAACATTAATCTCTGATTTGTGAGCATCAGCGCGTGATGTTTCAAGAGCCAAACGCCGGTCTCTCAGCTCGGCCTGTCTCACTAAAAGGTCGTGGATCTGTTTCTCAACAGCTTCCAGCTCAGACTGTACCGCGTGCAGCTCAAATGTGTCCTCACCTGCACCAAAAGGTAGACTACATACATCTGATATATTCGCCATTTTAACAGATGGACAGTAAGTTAGCAACGACACTACCAGTGATGTTATCAATTAATACTAATTTCTGACAAGCGTCTTAGATATAATCCGTCTTTTAAGTGGTACGGGTGTAGAGTAGACGCACGATAGGTGAAAAATGTTTGTGAGTTTTGAGAAGACGCGTTCAGCCGTGATCCCCGGGAGTAACCTATAAGAGTATCCAGCGTTGGATCACTAACAGGCTTGAGACACGTCTGCTCAACAGTCCGCGTTGTAACTATGAGGTTTGAGCAGTAGTGCTTCTCAGTGAGGAAAAGTAGAAAATGTTTGTTGTAAGTAAGTTTAAAGAGTAAAATCAAGAATTATAAATCAAATCGATAGAGCTCCAAAGACAACAACGCGTTCAGACGCGACGCATGCGCATTCGACAACAGGAAGCCCTGTTGTCGGGAACAACATCTATTTAGAGTGTTACGTATGCTGCCCGCCTGAAGCTAATTTAGCAGCATATATCAAGTTTGATTTTCATTAGCAATACCACTTCTAGCTAAGTTATCATTAGTCACCAAAAAACATTCAGTCTCATTACACCTTGCAATGTTTTCCGTTACGTTTCGTGCGTCCAGGGTGTGTAAAGCAGAAGCAGCCTGGCCAGCGGCGGAGTATGCGCGATCCGTGAGTGCTGAAGACATTCTGCACGGCTTTGATGGGTGCGCAGGAGGACACAAATGGGCGGCGACAGCTTCTTCCAGTGGCGGGAGCTTTTTCCTCAGCGCCGTCAACAGATAGAGCATTACTAAAACTTTATACCCTGTCGGGCCGTGGCTATTAATGCTAATGCTAATTAAAGGGACAATAAGTAACTTTTTAGGTATTTTATTATCTAAAATCAATATTTTTATTCATAAATATGTCCTCAATGGTGTCCAAATACCTCTGCCAATGATCTGACTTATCCTCGTAAACGAAGAATTTATTATCTTTATATACATAGGACGGGTAGGTCCACGGAGGCTTCCATGTAGTTCCGCCATCTTGAAAAACTATAATAGCAGAGAGGGACAAAAAGTACTAGGCCAACGCGTTTCCACAACGCGTTTTCGTTCAGAGCCCGCGTCAAGTGACTGAAACCAGCAGAAACGGAGCAGAGCAGTGAGAGGCGCTTTTGTCACTGCCCCGGCAAGTTTAAAAGGCTGCACTGCACGGTTAAGTCAAAGGATAACGAGTCCTCTTAGTCGAAAAACTCCACAATAAGACCGTAAAAGGAAACGTGATCGGAGATTACAAAAACAAGGGTTATTAGCTATAATGTCGGGATAGCTAATGCAGGAGAAAGCTTTCAAAAGAGACGCTGAAGTTGCCTGCTTTCTTATCGACAGGTAAGTCAATGTTAAGGTCTTAATTACAGGCTTTTTATTTTTTTATTAGCCTATATAGACCAGCGTTTCCCAGCGGGAAACTGTGTAAAAAAAACAAATCTTTACCATCAATCTCGGATCGTCGGAAGTCTCTAATAACAACAAATAATGCGCACAAATTTATAATACAAATGCAAATCATAAGTTTTTGGCGTTGAATTGCGGAGGTTGCGCTTGCATGTGATTTTATTCCCGTGCCTCATTCCCAGTGCGTCCACATAAAGCTGCCTATTTTTCATTGATGCGCTTACAGTCAAATACACACGAATTGTCACAACGTCCGTCTTGCCGCGTATTCACATCGGTTGTGCTGCTGTCAACGCAACGCGTGCGATTAATATTTTTCAATTTAACACGTTAAAAATATTTAACGCAATTAAAGCAGCATTTTTTTCTGTCATCCTTTGGCTAGCGTTACATTATATAATCACGTTCTTCTTCATGCAAATGCTTCTAACCATGCAAGCGAGAAAATACAAAAGAGAATGCGCTGTCCTGTGATGCTGACACGACGCGCGCCAGACTCGACTTCTCTTTCGCGCTTTCGCTTTGAGTATCCTCATGAGAGCAGTCTTAAATTAGTTAAATAAAGTCTTAAATGAACGTTAAGAGTTGTGAGAAAATGGGACGCTTGTGGGATCCACATGTGACAGTGCAGCAGTGACATCAGAATCAAATAACACTTCATTCATAAAAAGATGCCATTAAACAATTATTTGAAATATACTGTCTTTATGATGTTTCTACATTAATTTGGAGATTTACTGTGAAATTATTAGGCTACATAAAATATAGTAAAAACAAGCTATCTTGTGCAATTATAACAAAATTATATATTATATAAAATTAAAAATGTTTAATTCATTCATTCATTTGTAACATGCATGAACGAAGAAAAAAAAAGGAACAGGAAGAAGAAAATCTTATGGTAGCCTACCTGTCATTTATTTGTGCACATCAAAAAAAAAATAAAAAAAAAATAAAAAAACCAGCACATTTCAAAGTATAGTATCAAAGTAGTATCGTGACAACACTAGTGTAGGGTGCCACACATTTTTTTTTAAATTTCAAAGGGTGCCTTGACTGAAAAAAGGTTGGGAAACACTGATATAGACAGTAGAACATAGTTAAAAGTTAAACAGGCTCTTTGATGAATAGCAGCTATTGAGTAAAGTAGAGATGGTCCTATAAACAAGGTTGTAAGTTTTGTTTGTTCAAAACTGTAACATTCGTTTGTTCGTTGTGTCAAGTTGTAGTTTGTTTGAAATAACAAACCAGTTCACCAGAAGGAAAACTCGACGAGGTGCTATTAGAAGACATCCTGTCAAAGCTTTTTGTTACATATCGCTTACCGTAGATGCAACGCGCATTTGAAAACGCTAGGCGCTGGAGAGCAAAATTAGTTTGATTGCAAAATACAAATTCACCACTAGATGGGAGTAATTCTTACTTACTGCCCCTTTAAGGTAGATATCTCTGCTGCACTATAACTGGACATTTTTTTAATGACATCATCGCCCTTATTTCTTCTCATTCTTTTAATGCGTGTAGCTCATTTTTGGGATATTTTTACCTCAATTTTTACACATGGCACCTTTAAATAACAGTTTCAGGTTATGCTTTAGTGTTGGTAACATGTCCAACATTGTCCCACACAAACGTATAATCGTCCCACATTTGGTTTGTTTGATGGTGGTCACCCTACAGTATAGGGTAAATTTAGTATAGGGTGAACTTTTTGAATCTTGCTCCTGACAAATAACCCAAATTACAAAAAAAGACTAAAACTAATAAAAACTAAACTAAAACTAAGCATTTTCAAAAAATAAACTAGCAAACCCACTTTAAAAACTAATTAAAACTAAACTGAATTTGAAAACAAAAAGTCAAAACGAAATAAAAATAAAAACTAATGAAAAATGCAAAACTATAATAACCCTGACATAGACGGATGTAGTGCTAACTGTGTTAAGAGTTTTGGAAAATCTGTCATAGCAATCGTAAAAAAAAACTATAGCAGTACTTCTTTTAATAAACACAAAACACTGGAGAACACATTGTGCAATGCAAGACAAAGAACTGAATAAATTGAGTGCTATATATAAACAGGCAAACAAAGGGAGCTAAATGAAACACAGGTGAACTTAATTAGTGACTAACAGACTATCATGGTTAACTTGTAGCTCAACATGAGTTCCTATAAGAGCAACCAAAAGGAACATTCTCTCAACCCCAGGTCAGGACTGCACACGGATTAAGTGTTGTAGTATTTTTGTGACTGCAATATTCAGGCTCCACACGGATTGAGGACAACTTTTCAGCTGTACGGTAGTGCACCTTTGCTGTTTTAGGCTTGTTTTGTTTTTGTTTTCTCCATTCCATTTTCTCCATCAACTGACTTGATTTAGTACAACTAAAAAAAGTTTAAGCAAAAGTAAAGATATTGTCTTCTATTTTACCTGTCCTTGTGAAAAATATCAGACATCAACTTTATATTTAATATTGAATAACATGTAGGCTACAACAGATCAAATTAAGTGTACTTTAAAGCTCAACAAAAAGATTTTCAAAACATAGGCCAAATGTACTTTAAAGAAACTCTTAGTTTGGCATTATTTTCTTTTTTTTTAAGAGTACATGTACTTAATGTCACTCCTGCCAGCAGAAGCCCTATCATGGCCACCAGAGGGCACTTCTCCCTAGACCTTTTCAATTTCCATGAACCTTTGCCTGGACTCATTTTAGTGTGATTACATCCACCTGTATGTCATTGGTTTGTATCATAGGAACTTTGGCTGGCAGGTGTGACGCTTCTGAAAGTGTACGTGTGTACACTTAAGTGGCTTTTTATAATTCATCAGTGCTATTATCTGCTTATTATTATTATTATTATTATTATTATTATTATTATTATTATTATTATTATTATTATTATTATTATTATTATTATTGTACTTTCAAGATACTACAGGTACACATCCAATACCAATAAGCGCATTTTTTTATTTTATTATTTTCACAAGGGTACATAGCAATTAAAAAAATTATAGTTTTCTAGACAGCAACATGGTGTTGGCCCACATCTGGTACACCTGGATTACACACGGCCCAGATGTGGGCCAGATCTGGTTGCTGTCTGGGTTCTTGTATGGTTTTCCGTTGCAAACTAATCTGGTTGTGCTATTTTACCTAATGCAACTTCCATTCTCAAAGCTCCCTGCAACAAAGCTTTGACCTTTTATCAAAAATATTCCGTTCTTAAACCAAAGGGCATGATTTCACTGAATCCACTTTTCATTGTAGGCTTTAAAGACCAACATGGAGAAAATCATCCTAATATTCCCTCTGATATTGCTGGTGCTGCATATACAAGGAGGAGAGTTCCACAAGGAGGAGTGTTTGCCTGCCGAAGCTCCACAGCCGGAAGTCGTGGAGTTCGACAACACCATCTATGCCACTTGTGAAGTAACTCCCAGCCCCAATTTGCCACGTAACCAGCCAAAGATCTGTGGGCAAATCCTCTTCAAGCAGGTCTTCCCCAATGGAGATTTAGAAGTGAAAATCAACCTCCGTGGTTTGCCTGCCATCGATCGTCAAGAGCGTGCCATGCACATCCATCAGTATGGAGACCTCAGTCAAGGCAGCATCACTGTTGGTCCTCATTATAATCCAAACGGCGTTGACCACCCTCATCATCCTGGAGACCTGGGCAACTTTGCTTCCGAGAAAGGAGTTATAAGGCAGTTCCTGACGCTTCCAGACGCCAAGCTCTTTGGGCCTTATTCCATTCTGGGACGTGCGGTGGCGGTTCATGAGAAGGAGGATGATCTGGGAATGGGTTCAGATGAGGAGAGTAAACTCAGTGGGAATGCTGGACCGATAATTGCTCTCGGTGTGATTGGTATTACTACTCCAAGTCTGTGGCAGAAGACTGAAGTGCCCCCCAAGAAACCATGTGGAGGAAGGCACTGAGAGTCAAAGATGAGGGAGTCGGATATGGTGGAAGGGCAGATTCAAATGGGATAATCATGATTTTCCTTGTGTATTCTTTGTATGTGTCCTACATTAAAGTATATTTCAGAACCTGAACATTCCCATGTTTTTTTTCTTGGTCTTTTCAGAGGCTTTTTGGCCAAAGCTTCCAATAGTAAATGCACTCTTAAAAATAAATGTAGGGTGAATGCAGGCAAAGTGGGCCGTTTAGTTTGATTTACTGTGCTCAATGGGTTAACACTTTCTGAGCACGACAATGGTCTTTAATTAAAGATACACTATTTCTTTAAATGATACAATGGTTTAGGTTGATGCAATATGACACTGGAGGGTGTGGCTAGATCTCAAGGGAGGACACCTTTATTGTTCAAGGTAGACATAACCTCTGACATAAGATTTTATTTCTGAAATAAGGTTTCTCGCTAAATGTCAACAAATGGGTATATTATTCTGACAGTTTGTTAGTACAGTTAACGGGGAATCAAAATGCAAAAAAATGTCTTGGTTTTCTTGTAAGGTGTTTAAAGCAAGAATATGTAAGATTTTTGTAATAAAATGACCAAAAATCACTTGCAAAGTGTGATATATTTCCTGCAGTTGTGTACTTCCAGTATCCCAAAAGTTCCCAAAGATTTTTAATTTCAGAGAGATTCCAATTTTAAATCAAAGCTGCAAGCAGCATTTATCGGGGTTCAAGCATTTAAGGCCTTTAAGCACAAATGCATAAAAAGACATTAAGTTTTATTTGGCAACCATTTAACCACTGACGTCATGCATGGAAAAGACCATTTCCAGCCAATTTAACATAGGAAATATATGGTTTTCAAAGCTTTTTTAACAGTTATAGCGCCACCTATGGTCCGATCTCCATAAAATTGTGCATGCTTGTTTACAATGTTATTTCACATATGCTCACCAATTTTCGTTAAGTTCTGAGTTTTCGTTTAGGATTTATAGGCTTTCGAGTGAATTTTGCCACGCCCATTTTTTAAATGACCCTGTTGTAGCCGTCCAAATGTAAAAGTTCAAAAGTTTTAGCACTTTGTGCTTGAACCCCTAAAAATGGCTCGTCCATGTTCACTTTCGCTCAAACATTATGGACCATGGCAAGCAGACTTTGGGACAAAAGGAGAACTAAAACGAGGATCAATATCGGCGTGGTGTTTTGGAAATGCCACAAACTTCGACTTGACAGAGGCGTCTTGCATGTACTTTATTAGACAGCTGAGCAAATGTACATAAAACTAATCAATGTTATATAGCTCAACATGATGAAATGTTAGAATATGATCAGTATGTTATTCTAATGTTCATCTAGCTTACTGCTAGTATCATACAGACAAACAAACGCATAGAATAACATTATAACTTTCAACACACTCAAATGCAGTTTAGTGTGATAGTGTAGACCAAGGCTGCGTCCGAAACCGCATACTTCCCTACTATTTAGTAAGGGAAAAAGAGTAGGCGAGCGAAAAATTATGTTCGAATCCAAAAGAGTAGGCGAGAATTACCTGGGTGACGTACTAATTATCGCGAGATTCGGACTTAAGTGCGTTCGAATATGCCTACTTTCCTACTATATAGTAGGCGAAAACAGTACGTGAATGAAGCAGTACGTTCGAAACATCGGTATTTACAAAAGAGTAGGCGAGAAGTTCCCGGATGGCTTACTGCTTCCGGCCAGATTTTTGAGTGCTCGACCGATGAATACTCTTCTATCCCAGGAGGCCACGCGAGAGGATACGTCATTATTAAACATCGCAGAGATCGGCGACGCGGGTGCTTTCAAATGAGTAAACACGGTTCCTTGTGTTAAAATTGCAAGTGTTGAACTACTGTAGAGTAAACTGTTGAATTGTTGAAGGTGTAAAAACGTTACACAGTGTAGTATAGTTGTGATTTTGCTGTAAAAACACGTTTTATTATGTATAACGTTAGCTAACCAGAGGGGAGCTCCAGTAAGGACACGTAAGTTAACGTTACATCTCTAAAGTGGATTTACATAAACCATATACATATTAAAGACGCTTATTTTAAATGTCTATTTACATCTGACAGGAAAATCTTAAGTATTGCAGAAGAGCACATCACAACATGAAATAGACATCTGAGTGATGAATGTGTGCTATTATGTAGAACAAATCTATAAAGTAACTAAACATAAGTTATCTATTTTATTTGTCCATTAGTACTGTTGATAAATTGAGGAACATTTATGTTGGATAAAAAGTTAAAACAAGCTCATAAATGACAGAGGTAATGTGAATCTTGTCTGGATGTTACAGGGTCAGATGAACAGATGTGTTTTTATCCGGTGGAGAGTGGCTCATGAAGCTGAATGCTGCCATCAAAGGCTTTGAGTGAGTATACCACAGAAATGAATAACAATAACTAATTATTGTAATTTCAAACAGAGCTATTACAGCACTTTTCTGATTCTTGATTTCTGTGCATTAGCTGCACAGCTTTTGTGGTGGAGCAGGACCTGCAAGGGAAGATGATGGCGGCGTTTGTGAAAAAAGCGGTTTTGTCTTCTAAATAATACTGAAATCATATGACATTGTGTGGTTAAAATGACTGCTTTTGTGTTATGTTTGTGCATTTTGTAGAATCTGAAATGTCAGTAGGCTGGTGTGAGGCGCTGAGGATGAGGAGACCAGAGCTGAATCCTGGAGATGGTGTCATGGATGAGTCCCTCCATCACTCCACCTGCCCTTACGAGACCCTGCATCTCTCCACCTGCCCTTATTGCTTCAGATTGTGAAGCACAACACAACACGCAACAACCTCAGCGCCTTCAGCCTACATACATGATTGTAGTTTGAATAAAGCTTTGTTTCATGTGTTGACTTGTATATGCATTTGTTTATTGTGTGATGGTGACTTTCATTCATTCTTTTATTAATATTTCTCATTGTTGTCAGTAAATACAATATAATTATTTAATTAATGTTTTATTTAATTGTTTGAATGAAAATGTAGATATGTTCATTATATACACATCTAGAGTATTCAATCCTGCATAGTTATGTCATATGACATACATTACATTTTGTTTGTTTTATTGAATTGAATATAATTTTCAGTAAAAAGTAATATAATTAAGTATTGGTCAGCATTTATCGTTGTTATTATTGTATGTTTTGGGGTGGGATAGCAATGCAATTCATTCTGGGGTAATATTAATTTTTAATATTAATGATACTTAAATTTTTTGAGTATAAAATCAACAGTTTTCTCCAAAGGCGAATCTTCGCACAGCTGCCCTTTGTGCAGACGTTACAAACGCTGAGGAAAACCGTTCTAGGTAGGGCTGTTGAGTTACTGATGTTATGAGGTATATATATATATATATATATATATATATATATATATATATATATATATATATATATCATAGGTTTGCATACATAATATGAGATTTTTTACACAGGAAAAAAGAACCTAGTACAAGGTTGAATATCTTAATATATTTTCTTAATTCATTATAATACATTTAAAAAAATGCATTTTTTAATTTAATTTTTTTTATTTATAGGCCTAGGCCTGAGGGATGAAATGAGAGTTAAATTCAACAAGAAAAAGAGGAAAACATAAAGCAGTAAGCCACTTTTGCTTGTGGATAAAAATGTTTGGATATAAAATAAAGAAATTAACAACATATTCAAGAGATGACAATTTTGGGTTTTCGTAATAAAAATAAATAATATCGTTAAGGATAAAACGGTGGGTCACATTAGTAGGGTTAAATATAAGAACTTTATCAACCCTAAATATATTTACAAAATAAATGGGCAGCAGTTTCTTCAAAAAGACAACAAAATGAGCAAGTTTTTTGTCAATATCAAGATATTTACAGATAGATTAATTAAACGTATCGTTCAAATCTTTTAAGTTGTTGTGCGCGTGATAATGCGTCGTAGGTCACATGATAATGTCAACATGGCAGATGTCCGGTTCGCATTCATACTCAACGAGATCTGGCTATAAAGTACCTACTCTTTTAGCGCTAGTTAAGTAAGTACTCATTGAAATTAAGTACCTACTCATTGAGTATGCGGTTTCGGACGCAGCCCAAGTGAAACAGCTCTGCGTTACCTCACAAGTTTAATTCACCAAATAAACTGACTTGTTAACCCTTTTCCACCAAGGCAGTGCTGGTGCTGGTTCAGAGCTAGAGCCTAGTTTCAAATGGGTTCTTTGTTTTTCGACACCCAGAGCACCAGCTCTGAACCAGGAAAAGTGGTTCTTAAGTACCACCAAAACATTGCTGGTCTAGAAGTAAGAACCGCTTGCGTCAGGGCCTGGGGACGGGGTTACCGTGACCAACAAGACGAACAGAAACTTGTGACCGCCATATCTCAAATAGCAGCTAATCGAGCTAATAACAGCTTGATTGTAATCTCCGTCTATGCAAGTTATGGTCGAGCTGCACGAACACGTTGGATTCGCCGTGTTTGGATGCCGATGTAGGTTCGCAAAGCCATGAGCATCAATAGTAACGCAACGACCTCCATTGTTGATGGAAGGCTTGTTCGAGATGCATCGGAGCGGCACGGACCGATCGGAGCTGCGGGAGTGTTTGGAGAGCATACGAGTCCTTGTGCTTTTGGATTGCTTTCGCCGTGCTTTGATGTCATGAGCCGATCGGTCTGCGAGAAGCCGAACCATCTCGAACAAGCCTGGTGTGTTTGTGTTTGGCGCTGCCACGCTAGCATTGCTGGGCAACATGAGATGTATACAGTGACCTTGTGTTTGGCAAACCGGATCTTAGAGAGCTCGTCAGACGAACCAACTCCGGACTGGCAATACTGTAGCTCTGGCTCTGAACTGGCACCTGGTTCATGCTGGTGGAAAAGGGGTATTTGTGAGTATTAATTCAGCACTTGCGGGTAGATCAGTAGAATGAAATGTCCTTATTCCTTTATATCCGCAGGACTCGCATGTGGCTCTGATATCTGTCTCTCATTGGCAATGATGACAAGTTCCATAATTCCGCTTATGAGTCATCAACCTACACCTTTGTTATTGTAAGAGGTTAGCAAGCCTGGTTAGTACCTGGATGGGAGACCTCCTGAGAAAACCAGGTTGCTGCTGGAAGAGGTGTTAGTGAGGCCAGCAGGGGGTGCTCACCCGTGGTCTATGTGGGTCCTAGCGCCCCAGTGTAGTGATCGGGACACTATACTGTCAAAGAGCACCATCCTTCCAATGAGACGTTAAACCGAGGTCCTGACTCTCTGTGGTCATTAAAAGTCCAAGGATGTCCTTCGAAAAAGAGTAGGGGTGTAACCCCGGCATCCTGGCCAAATTTGCCCCTTGGCCTCTGTCCATCACGGCCTCCTAATCATCCCCATATACTGATTGGCTTCATCACTGTCTCCTCTCCACCATTAAGCTGGTGTGTGGTGGGCGTTCTGGCCCAATATGGATGCTGCACATTGGTGGTGGTTGAGGATATCCCCCCTTCCATGTAAAGCGCTTTGAGTACCCAGAAAAGCGCTATATAAATGTAACGAATTATTATTATTATTATTAAAATGTAGATGCAGAATATAACGCTTTAAAATATGGACACAATTTAAGTTCATTTACAGTGTTTAGAGAAAACAGACAGAAAAAGTTTTACAATATGGTTACCATTTAAAATGTTCCTCTTATTGAATTTTTGTTAGCCTATTTGTTGTTGCATGTGTTGTAGTTCCATTTGTAATATGTTGTAGAGTTCATTAAGATATCTGATATTCAACTTTCATAAAATTTCATGTCAACACAACATGTTCTAGTTGTTTTGAACTTGACACATGCATTGAGTGAACTGATGAGTATTACTCATCATAGCCCATCTATGTGCTTTTGGGTCTGTTAAATATGCTGTGGTATATGTTTGTGTGATGTGTTAATAAATCATGTGTTTTTAAGATCCAGGGCCCGTATTCATAAAGATTCTAAGAATCCTCTCAGAAAACTCTTAATTTAGCTTAAAAACTTTTACGTAGGAGTCTTAGCTTAAGAGCGATTCGGGACTGATCTGAGAGCAACTCTGAGTAAGGAAAAGACAAAAACTTTCATCTTAGTAAGAAGGCGGGGTTGACCCCGTTGCTATGTATGACACAATCTTTTGAAGACTGTGATTGGTTGGTTGTCCAAGAAGGGGAAAAAAGTGATTTTAAGTATAGGGTCTATTCTAAGCCTTCACTTTGAAATTACATGCGTAATTTTTCCTATTTGACCGTTCTCACACACACACATTATATATATAAATCCTTATTTTATTAACCATGCTGTTGATTTCCTATAAGGTATTTGCTTGGCTTAGAATGATAAAAATTGTTCCACTCTTTCTAATTACACTGATTGCTGGCATGTCTATTTAAATGGTGGCTTGAATGTTGGTTTTAATGTATAAAACATGGAATTTTCCCAGTTGCCAAATATCGTAATGTAGTGATTACTTTCATTTCTGGTGCTGTGGCATTTCTGCGCTGTGTTGGAGATATTAGCGTGTCTCTAAAAAGATCTGTCAGAAACATGATCCCTGCATGATCTAATTTAAAGCATCTTATTAACTCACTGTCATCCATTGTCTGCAACACATTTCTTCTCCTTCTTCGTCTTTCTGCCATTTTCTCCTCTGCTAAAGAAACTCTTAAGCCTCTTAAAAGTCCTCGTCCGTGCTCCTAACAATTTTGACCTTAAGACCTCTTTTAAGGGTTAAGATGATTTTTGAATTACTTTTTTCTTTACTAGGATTTTTTCTTTAAATTTAAGAGTAAACGCCCACATTTCTAAGAATTTTCTTAGAATTTTGTCACTAGGAGCTACTCTTTGCATTAAGATTCTTTATGAATACGGGCCCAGGATCATTTTTGATAAATTAGGGATGGGTCACATTACCTGAAAAGAAATTTGTCTGGAGTGCATGATCTCAAAATGTTTATTGGTATATACCTTGCAAATAACACATATCAACTGTATTCAAAATGAAATATTAAAGTCGGACCTTAAAGTTAACAAAAGTAATAAAAAGAAATAAACATCTAGGTACTGTATCTATGTAAATGACAAGTGTCCCACCTTACCTGCATTCAATCTACTAAAAGGGGATTTTAACATCGATGCCATAGAAGAATCATTCCCTCAGAAATTTGTACTTCTGCCTTCAAAGACAAGTACAGTTTTTTCAGTACTTTTAACAACTTTCCTAAACTCTTAACGCACCAACACACCTACAACACACAATTGGCAAAACAGTTTATTTCATGCTCAAAATCACACACTGTAAACCAAACTCCAACACTAATTTTCTAAATACAATAATACACTATGCCTACCAGAACACTGCAAACATGTCTCCAAATCAAATCATTTTTTAAAACACTAACATATGTAACATAGCTGTCCAACAGGAAGATTTAGTCAATCATAGCACAATGTCATAAAAACACTAACATCAGATGGAATTACAGAAACTGCATTATTGTATACGTGTCAGGTCTGCCCTTATACAACAGACAGTATATTGTATTGATCATAGATTGTGTTTTGCACTGCAGTTTCTTTTGAAGCCTCTCTACATTTTTGTTTTGTTGGGTTTACTGTAGGTCTTTTGCTGCAGAAATTCAATAAAAAAAGACCCATCTCAGAGTGCTTTATAGAATGTACGTTTACAGTATACACCATATGGTCATGCGATTGAAAGAAACTTAACACCTGAGTGTGTTTCCTAGATGGGAATCAGCTGTGATTTATATTATTGCATAATTGTTTCTCAGTAACAATAGGATAAAATACAGGGGATATATTTGTGTTTCAATTCACAATATAAACAGCTGTTTACCTTGACTTTAGCCTGTAAGGTTCAGAACATGGTGTTATCTGTTCTGACACACATTGTTTAAAGCATCGGTAAATTTGGCAGTAAAAATCCATTGTTTTGGTCTTGTTTGAGCTTGTGTGTAAAAGAAGTTCAAGCATTTTAAATTTGTCTTAATTGTATGCATTTTGTGTTAAAGCAACAAGAAATGTGTTAATAGTATAGGTTACATAGACAGATGTAGTGCTAACTGTGTTAAGAGTTTTGGAAAATTGTTAAAAGTATTGAAAAATCTGTCATAGCAATCGTAAAAAAAAAACTATAGCAGTACTTCTTTTAATAAACACAAAACACTGGAGAACACATTGTGCAATGCAAGACAAAGAACTGAATAAACTGAGTGCTATATATAAACAGGCAAACAAAGGGAGCTAAATGAAACACAGGTGAACTTAATGAGTGACTAACAGACTATCATGGTTAACTTGTAGCTCAACATGAGTTCCTATAAGAGCAACCAAAAGGAACATTCTCTCAACCCCAGGTCAGGACTGCACACGGATTAAGTGTTGTAGTTTTTTTGTGACTGCAATATTCAGGCTCCACACGGATTGAGGACAACTTTTCAGCTGTACGGTAGTGCACCTTTGCTGTTTTAGGCTTGTTTTGTTTTTGTTTTCTCCATTCCATTTTCTCCATCAACTGACTTGATTTAGTACAACTAAAAAAGTTTAAGCAAAAGTATAGATATTGTCTTTTATTTTACCTGTCCTTGTGAAAAATATCAGACATCAACTTTATATTTAATATTAAATAACTAGTAGGCATTATTATTATTATTTATTATTATTATTATTATTATTATTATTATTATTATTATTGTACTTTCAAGATACTACAGGTACACATCCAATACCAATAAGCTAATTTTTTATTTTATTATTTTCACAAGGGTACATAGCAATTAAAAAATTATAGAGTTTTCTAGACAGCAACATGGTGTCGGCCCACGTCTGGTACACCTGGATTACACGCGGCCCAGATGTGGGCCGGATCTGGTTGCTGTCTGGGTTCTTTTATGGTTTTCCGTTGCAAACTAATCTGGTTGTGCTATTTTACCTAATGCAACTTCCATTCTCAAAGCTCCCTGCAACAAAGCTTTGACCTTTTATCAAAAATATTCCGTTCTTAAACCAAATGGCATGATTTCACTGAATCCACTTTTCATTGTAGGCTTTAAAGATCAACATGGAGAAAATCATCCTAATATTCCCTCTGATATTGCTGGTGCTGCATATACAAGGAGGAGAGTTCCACAAGGAGGAGTGTTTGCCTGCCGAAGCTCCACAGCCGGAAGTCGTGGAGTTCGACAACACCATCTATGCCACTTGTGAAGTAACTCCCAGCCCCAATTTGCCACGTAACCAGCCAAAGATCTTTGGGCAAATCCTCTTCAAGCAGGTCTTCCCCAATGGAGATTTAGAAGTGAAAATCAACCTCCGTGGTTTGCCTGCCATCGATCGTCAAGAGCGTGCCATGCACATCCATCAGTATGGAGACCTCAGTCAAGGCAGCATCACTGTTGGTCCTCATTATAATGCAAACGGCGTTGACCACCCTCATCATCCTGGAGACCTGGGCAACTTTGCTTCCGAGAAAGGAGTTATAAGGCAGTTCCTGACGCTTCCAGACGCCAAGCTCTTTGGGCCTTATTCCATTCTGGGACGTGCGGTGGCGGTTCATGAGAAGGAGGATGATCTGGGAATGGGTTCAGATGAGCAGAGTAAACTCAGTGGGAATGCTGGACCGATAATTGCTCTCGGTGTGATTGGTATTACTACTCCAAGTCTGTGGCAGAAGACTGAAGTGCCCCCCAAGAAACCATGTGGAGGAAGGCACTGAGAGTCAAAGATGAGGGAGTCGGATATGGTGGAAGGGCAGATTCAAATGGGATAATCATGATTTTCCTTGTGTATTCTTTGTATGTGTCCTACATTAAAGTATATTTCAGAACCTGAACATTCCCATGTTTTTTTTCTTGGTCTTTTCAGAGGCTTTTTGGCCAAAGCTTCCAATAGTAAATGCACTCTTAAAAATAAATGTAGGGTGAATGCAGGCAAAGTGGGCCGTTTAGTTTGATTTACTGTGCTCAATGGGTTAACACTTTCTGAGCATGACAATGGTCTTTAATTATAGATGCACTATTTCTTTAAATGATACAATGGTTTAGGTTGATGCAATGTGACATTGGAGGGTGTGGCTAGATCTCAAGGGAGGACACCTTTATTGTTCAAGGTAGACATAACCTCTGACATAAGATTTTATTTTTGAAATTATAAGGTTTCTCACTAAATGTCAACAAATGGGTATATTATTCTGACAGTTTGTTACTACAGTTAACCGGGAATCAAAATGCAAAAAAATGTCTTGGTTTTCTTGTAAGGTGTTTAAAGCTAAAGTATGTAAGATTTTTGTAATAAAATTACCAAAAATCACTTGCAAAGTGTGATATATTTCCTGCAGTTGTGTACTTCCAGTATCCCAAAATTTCCCAAAGATTTTTAGTTTCAGAGAGATTCCAATTTTAAATCAAAGCTGCAAGCAGCATTTATTGGGGTTCAAGCATTTAAGGCCTTTAAGCACAAATGCATAAAAAGACATTAAGTTTTATTTGGCAACCATTTAACCACTGACGTCATACATGGAAAAGACCATTTCCAGCCAATTTAACATAGGAAATATATGGTTTTCAAAGCTTTTTTTAACAGTTATAGCGCCACCTATGGTCCGATCTCCATAAAATTTTACATGCTTGTTTACAATGTTATTTCACATATGCTCGCCAATTTTCATTAAGTTCTGAGTTTTTGTTTAGGATTTATAGGCTTTCGAGTGAATTTTGCCACGCCCATTTTCTAAATGACCGTGTTATAACCGTCCAAATGCAAAAGTTTTAGCACTTTGTGCTTTAACCCCTAATAATGGCTCGTCCATGTTCACTTGTCGCCTGTCAATGACATAATATCCGCGTTATCCCTGGTTTCCGCTCGTACTGCCATAGTAACCATGGCGACAACTGCGTTACGTCTAGCGGCACGCTCATGGAGTTGTTTCATTCAAACATTATGGACCATGGCAAGCAGACTTTGGGACAAAAGGAGAACTAAAACGAGGATCAATATCGGCGTGGTGTTTTCAAGATGCCGCAAACTTCGACTTGACAGAGACGTCTTGCATGTACTTTATTAGACAATTGAGCAAATGTTCAAAACCCGCATGGTGTTATCTGTTCTGACACACATTGTTAAAGCACACTTTTACACTGAATGTTTGCTGCTTCAATCCAGATAAGTCCAGATAGGCTATTGACTGTATGTAGGGTGACCACCCGTCCCGCATTGCGTTGTACTGCACAGCATTTTCACCCCTTGTCCTGCACGTCGCATATTGAGAAAATGTCCCGCATTTTCATCAGTCTGTCGGTTTTTAATAATCATATTAAGAAAACGTGCATGCTTTCTTTTGCCTTTTTAAGAAAGCATTTTCTTTATTATTTTTGCGGCATAGTTTTTCACCTATATTTAACAGCGCTTCCTCAGAAGTAGGCTACAAATACAACCGCCTTCTTTTAAATCCTATCCAATGGGATAAAAGTTCACAAACAAAACCAAAAAACTGTGGTGTTTAGCCTATAGGCATATACATATTACATGTGCTTGTTTTTATTTATGCTGTATTATAAAATACCCATATTATAACAAATAAATAAAATATATTTGGAAATTGCCCTTTAAAACGAAGGCTCAGTTTGTGGTTCACAATTATTTGACTAAAAACAACAAGAACAACAAAACAAAGACAAAGTCACTTATATTAAAACAGTTTTTTATTTATGTTTTTGTTAACAGAAGTTATCTTGCGCCTTTAATTTCCTCCGCTATCGTCCTGTCAATCATCTGTCTCATTCTCACGGGTCGCGGATATGATTACAGTTTCAGTAAAAATGTATTTCACCATCATCATCGGTAGCCACCCTCAGCCGATTGGCATTACAGTATTTGCAATCACCATCCCGTGGCAAAACGGAGCGTCTAAAAGAAAAGTTCTGACTGCTGATCTGAACATTGGTCAGTGAGCCTCTCCCGCTCGGCGCTGTCAAGCGCAACTTCACCACACACAGCTAAATAAAACAGGCTGGTGGCAGACTAATTATTAATATTTCTGATGTAAAGATTTCTGTGAAACGCGTAAAGTTGCACAGAAGAAAGCCCGGACCTGCCCTGTAGCCTACAGTTTAAGAATCTGTAGCCATAGTAAAGGACTATTATTTTGTTGAACAGACCCTGACCTGAGCGACAACTGATGACGTCACATGCTCATATTTGCTTGACCAATCGGCGGAAGGGGGCGTGTCAGGCCGCCCACATGTGGAAAACGAATTTTGAAGTCATTTATTCGTTTTTTGCATGGGAACTAAAAAACGAAAAATCAAGCCGAAATCTCGTTTTTTCGTTTTTTTTGAAAAAACGAAAAAACGAATAAAGGGGCCGTTTTCTCGTTTCTGCTTATTTCATTTCAAATTGGAAAACAAACTATCAAAACGTACACGGACCCGCCTCCCATGGCCGAAACTGGTATTACGACACCTGTCGGGCCGTGGCTATTAATGCTAATGCTAATTAAGGTAGATATCTCTGCAGCACTATAACTGGACATTTTTTTAATGACATCATCGCCCTTATTTCTTCTCATTCTTTTAATGCGTGTAGCTCATTTTTGGGATATTTTTACCTCAATTTTTACACATGGCACCTTTAAATAACAGTTTCAGGTTATGCTTTAGTGTTGGTAACATGTCCAACATTGTCCCACACAAACGTATAATCGTCCCACATTTGGTTTGTTTGATGTGGTCACCCTACTGTATAGGGTAAATTTAGTATAGGGTGAACTTTTTGAATCTTGCTCCTGACAAATAACCCAAATTACAAAAAAAGACTAAAACTAATAAAAACTAAACTAAAACTAAGCATTTTCAAAAAATAAAAAATAAACTAGCAAACCCACTTTAAAAACTAATTAAAACTAAACTGAATTTGAAAACAAAAAGTCAAAACGAAATAAAAATAAAAACTAATGAAAAATGCAAAACTATAATAACCCTGACATAGACGGATGTAGTGCTAACTGTGTTAAGAGTTTTGGAAAATTGTTAAAAGTATTGAAAAATCTGTCATAGCAATCGTAAAAAAAAAACTATAGCAGTACTTCTTTTAATAAACACAAAACACTGGAGAACACATTGTGCAATGCAAGACAAAGAACTGAATAAATTGAGTGCTATATATAAACAGGCAAACAAAGGGAGCTAAATGAAACACAGGTGAACTTAATTAGTGACTAACAGACTATCATGGTTAACTTGTAGCTCAACATGAGTTCCTATAAGAGCAACCAAAAGGAACATTCTCTCAACCCCAGGTCAGGACTGCACACGGATTAAGTGTTGTAGTATTTTTGTGACTGCAATATTCAGGCTCCACACGGATTGAGGACAACTTTTCAGCTGTACGGTAGTGCACCTTTGCTGTTTTAGGCTGGTTTTGTTTTTGTTTTCTCCATTCCATTTTCTCCATCAACTGACTTGATTTAGTACAACTAAAAAAAGTTTAAGCAAAAGTATAGATATTGTCTTTTATTTTACCTGTCCTTGTGAAAAATATCAGACATCAACTTTATATTTAATATTGAATAACATGTAGGCTACAACAGATCAAATTAAGTGTACTTTAAAGCTCAACAAAAAGATTTTCAAAACATAGGCCTAATGTACTTTAAAGAAACTCTTAGTTTGGCATTATTTTCTTTTTTTTTTAAGAGTACATGTACTTAATGTCACTCCTGCCAGCAGAAGCCCTATCATGGCCACCAGAGGGCACTTCTCCCTAGACCTTTTCAATTTCCATGAACCTTTGCCTGGACTCATTTTAGTGTGATTACATCCACCTGTATGTCATTGGTTTGTATCATAGGAACTTTGGCTGGCAGGTGTGACGCTTCTGAAAGTGTACGTGTGTACACTTAAGTGGCTTTTTATAATTCATCAGTGCTATTATCTGCTTATTATTATTATTATTATTATTATTATTATTATTATTATTATTATTATTGTACTTTCAAGATACTACAGGTACACATCCAATACCAATAAGCGCATTTTTTTAATTTTATTATTTTCACAAGGGTACATAGCAATTAAAAAATTATAGTTTTCTAGACAGCAACATGGTGTTGGCCCACATCTGGTACACCTGGATTACACACGGCCCAGATGTGGGCCAGATCTGGTTGCTGTCTGGGTTCTTGTATGGTTTTTCCGTTGCAAACTAATCTGGTTGTGCTATTTTTACATAATGCAACTTCCATTCTCAAAGCTCCCTGCAACAAAGCTTTGACCTTTTATCAAAAATATTCTGTTCTTAACCTGTTAAGCTGCAACCCCACTTTTGAAAAATCCCAAGAAATGACATACCCAAACTGAAACAGATACAGTTCATGAACCCTTTGTACTAAAAGCACAAGTATGATCTCATTTGAAAGCTGACACCTGGCAGTTTATTGTAATGTAGAATTAATTATTGTCATAATGACAAAAATTGTTATAAATAGCTTCAAAGTTTTGTAAAGTTATTAGAAATTATTTTTTATGAAACATCCTCATGAAAATAAAATTGAAGTTGGCCCTGGAGCAGTCTAGAAATGCACTACAGCTAAAGCCACATGTCTAAACATTTTATGTTTAAAATCTTAAGATAGTAAGTCCAAAACTCTGTATTTAGTGAAATGTTTTTCAAGACCATGTCATGTGACTTTATTTTGATTTGATGCTAAAATGCTACTGATATTTAGTGTCATCTTCTTACCATCTATGCAGTATATTGTCTTTATTGTTTTGTGGTGCAAACGAGCCCCATTCAGTCTCAGTCTCCCCCTGCACACATTCACACCTCTCCAGCCAGGTTATGGCTCTAAATATGCATTTCTTTTGTCTGCATTAGTTACTAACGACTGGCTATTCACATGCTATTCATATGGTTTCAGTCACTAATTTCTTTTCTCAAAGTTCACCCTTACATTCTAAACTGTTTTAAATGCATTTCTTGAATAAAGAAACATTTCAGTAAGCATTCAAAAAAATAATAAAAATATAACTTCTAGGTGGCAGGTGCACCTAGGGCTAGCTAGCATGTTAGCTTAGCACACCATCAATACACGACAATTTATGAGATTAAAACCATGTTTGTGCTTATAAACTTACTTTATAAAGCAAATCGAGTATTTTAAATAATTTTCTGTGATCTAATTTGGCTTCAGATAAAAAAAATCAGACAGAAAATATACTATTGTATACTGTTCTGCACAATGATAGTCTATATAGATTAGCATTACATTATAAATATAATCTATTATTATGGAAATACCTGGCATGGATTGAAAAACACAGGTAACTCAAATATCATAGCAAACATGTTTATTGTCTTCAAAACGACTGTATCTCCATGTTACAGCCATAGTTACAGCGCGATCTCTTGTTAGCTGTGTGTGTGTTCGAGGCTTCCTGGATTGTCACATGATTATGGCACTTCTTCATGTTCTAATACTGTGCACAGGGCGGCGAGGGCGCCCTCATGCTATTGGTATGAATTGAAAACGCATTAACAGAGTATACAAACGCTCATAATGATTACATCGACGCATTTGGGTATAAATTCAATAAATATTATTCCTGTCTATAGAAATCTGATGTAAACCTATGAGAATATATCAATATTTCTCCAAATCTGCACATTTTTTAGCTAAAAGCCCGGAAGGACGTTGTTTTGTGTATCGCTGTCATGACGACGGCACGGGAGTTTTTTTATGAATGAAAGCGGCTGACGCGCATAATTCATATCAAAGGTATCGACTCATTTTTTCATTTCATAACTCCTGACACAAATTAAGAAATAACTGTCGCTATAAGTTTCTCAGAATACAATAGTGGTCAAATTCTGAAACTTGAGTCTTATATCTTTGTAATGATGTATAGTTTGTCAAGGTATAACATTAAATCTGATAGTAACTTTGAACTATTTATAAAAAAAACCGCTTCAGTGCGCCGCGCTCTGGCAACGGTTAACAGGTTAAACCAAATGGCATGATTTCACTGAATCCACTTTTCATTGTAGGCTTTAAAGATCAACATGGAGAAAATCATCCTAATATTCCCTCTGATATTGCTGGTGCTGCATATACAAGGAGGAGAGTTCCACAAGGAGGAGTGTTTGCCTGCCGAAGCTCCACAGCCGGAAGTCGTGGAGTTCGACAACACCATCTATGCCACTTGTGAAGTAACTCCCAGCCCCAATTTGCCACGTAACCAGCCAAAGATCTTTGGGCAAATCCTCTTCAAGCAGGTCTTCCCCAATGGAGATTTAGAAGTGAAAATCAACATCCGTGGTTTGCCTGCCATCGATCGTCAAGAGCGTGCCATGCACATCCATCAGTATGGAGACCTCAGTCAAGGCAGCATCACTGTTGGTCCTCATTATAATCCAAACGGCGTTGACCACCCTCATCATCCTGGAGACCTGGGCAACTTTGCTTCCGAGAAAGGAGTTATAAGGCAGTTCCTGACGCTTCCAGACGCCAAGCTCTTTGGGCCTTATTCCATTCTGGGACGTGCGGTGGCGGTTCATGAGAAGGAGGATGATCTGGGAATGGGTTCAGATGAGGAGAGTAAACTCAGTGGGAATGCTGGACCGATAATTGCTCTCGGTGTGATTGGTATTACTACTCCAAGTCTGTGGCAGAAGACTGAAGTGCCCCCCAAGAAACCATGTGGAGGAAGGCACTGAGAGTCAAAGATGAGGGAGTCGGATATGGTGGAAGGGCAGATTCAAATGGGATAATCATGATTTTCCTTGTGTATTCTTTGTATGTGTCCTACATTAAAGTATATTTCAGAACCTGAACATTCCCATGTTTTTTTTCTTGGTCTTTTCAGAGACTTTTTGGCCAAAGCTTCCAATAGTAAATGCACTCTTAAAAAATAAATGTAGGGTGAATGCAGGCAAAGTGGGCCGTTTAGTTTGATTTACTGTGCTCAATGGGTTAACACTTTCAGAGCATGACAATGGCCTTTAATTAAAGATACACTATTTCTTTAAATGATACAATGGTTTAGGTTGATGCAATATGACACTGGAGGGTGTGGCTAGATCTCAAGGGAGGACACCTTTATTGTTCAAGGTAGACATAACCTCTGACATAAGATTTTATTTTTGAAATTATAAGGTTTCTCGCTAAATGTCAACAAATGGGTATATTATTCTGACAGTTTGTTACTACAGTTAACAGGGAATCAAAATGCAAAAAAAATCTTGGTTTTCTTGTAAGGTGTTTAAAGCTAGAATATGTATGATTTTTGTAATAAAATAACCAAAAATCACTTGCAAAGTGTGACATATTTCCTGCAGTTGTGCACTTCCAGTATCCCAAAAGTTCCCAAAGATTTTGATTTCAGAGAAATTCCAATTTTAAATCAAAGCTGCAAGCAGCATTTATCGGGATTTAAGGCCTTTAAGCACAAATGCAGAAAGACTAAGTTTTATTTGGCAACCATTTAACCACTGACGTCATACATGGAAAAAAACATTTCCAGCCAATTTAACATAGGAAATATATGGTTTTCAAAGCTTTTTTAACAGTTATAGTGCCACCTATTGTCCGATCTCCATAAAATTGTGCATGCTTGTTTACAATGTTATTTCACATATGCTCACCAATTTTCATTAAGTTCTGAGTTTTTGTTTAGGATTTACAGGCTTTCGAGTGAATTTTGCCATGCCCATTTTCTAAATGGCCGTGTTATAGCCGTCCAAATGCAAAAGTTTTAGCACTTCGTGCTTTAACCCCTAATAATGACTCGTCCATGTTCACTTGTTGCCTGTCAATGACATAATATCCGCGTTATCCCTGGTTTCTGCTCGTACTGCCATAGTAACCATGGCGACAACTGCGTTACGTCTAGCGGCACGCTCATGGAGTTGTTTCATTCAAACATTATGGACCATGGCAAGCAGACTTTGGGACAAAAGGAGAACTAAAACGAGGATCAATATCGGCGTGGTGTTTTCAAGATGCCGCAAACTTTGACTTGACAGAGACGTCTTGCATGTACTTTATTAGACAGTTGAGCAAATGTTCAAAACCCGCATGGTGTTATCTGTTCTGACAGACATTGTTAAAGCACACTTTTGTCACAGGCAGGGGGGGGGCGGGCGCTATCCGCCCCTCCCTAAATTGCATACCACCCTGAGGAGCAAGACCGTATTCCCACAAAGTCAGAACAGGACACAGAATAGCTTCAAACGTTTTTATATTTATTAACTGATTAAAAGAGTCTTTGAAGAGAGCAATTACTCCCAGGAGGAATCAACCAGCAGTTCCTCGTTCTCTACTCGGACACAGCTTTGGCAGGTTCTTCAAGCTTTAGCGGATTCTTCACTGGACTCAGACAGAAAGTAGAGGATACGTATAACTCACAGCATTAGCAGGTTCTTCACTGGACTCAGACAGAGAGTGGAGGGTACATATGACTCATAGCTTTAGCAGGTTCTTCACTGGACTCAGACAGAGAGTGTAGAATACGTACAACTCACAGCATTAGCAGGTTCTTCACTGGACTCAGACAGAGAGTGGAGGACACATATGACTCACAGCTTTAGCAGGTTCCTCACCGGACTCAGACAGAGAGTGGAGGGTACATATAACTCACAGCATTAGCAGGTTCTTCACTAGGTCACAGGAGGCTGTTTATCTGGAACTGTAGATGCAGACCAAATGATCCGAAACCGTCAAAGCACTCGTGCACACACATCAACCTTCCCAATGTGAACACTCTAAGAACAGGACACTTCAAATCAGCAAACTCACTGTGACCAAGGCAATTGAACTGTGTCCAAGCAAACATCTCCTTGAAGTTGGGCTGGGCTGGTTAGCTGCTGTGTTGAGAGAAGAAAAGCAGTACAACAGTAGGGTAGTAGAGCGGCAGAACAGTAGAGCAGTAAGGCAGACAGACTGAGGGAATCCCTCTTTGTTCCAACTGGCAGAGAAAACAGGATATATGAGCAAAGCTCACCATAGCGTACAGGTCAGGGGAGTCACAGACAGACGCACATCCCATCACATTGAACCACGAAGCAGGCACACACGCCTCTCAACCCGACAATCGGGGCCGTGTCCACGTGACAGCGGCAGCCGCAGTGATCGCGTCAGTTTCGCGTTACAAACGCGCTCGATCAAATCGTAGGCCCTTCCTGGGCGCCGGTCTCTCCCTCACCTCCGCCGCGTTCTCTCCCCGCATCTGCTGCACTCGTCTGCCCGAGCGCCCCTTCCTGGGCGCCGGTCTCTCCCTCACCTCCGCCGCGTTCTCTCCCCGCCTCTGCTGCGCCTTGAACTGTCGGCCACAATGAACATATAAAGCACTCCCGCCACACATGCGGGCCAATCGCCAGCATAGAATCTTCCTGCCGAACACCTGAAGCTGATTTATCTATTAGATCGCTAGATTGTCACTGTTTACATCCAGGCACAGGAAACAGCTATTTTGCTGGGTGTTACATTAAAAACACTCCTCGAGGGAAACCCTTTCCCTGGCGTGTGCGTTCCTCCCCCACTGAACATAGTCACCCCGTGACACTTTTACACAGAATGTTTGCTGCTTAAATCCAGATGAGTACGTTGTTAGGCTATTGACTGTATGTAGGGTGACCACCCGTCCCGCATTGCGTTGTACTGCACAGCATTTTCACCCCTTGTCCTGCACGTCGCATATTGAGTAAATGTCCCGCATTTTCATCAGTCTGTCGGTTTTTAATAATCATATTAAGAAAACGTGCATGCTTTCTTTTGCCTTTTTAAGAAAGCATTTTCTTTATTATTTTTGCGGCATAGTTTTTCACCTATATTTAACAGCGCTTCCTCAGAAGTAGGCTACAAATACAACCGCCTTCTTTTGAATCCTATCCAATGGTTGAAAGTAAAGGAGTAAACACGGTCACTAGTACGTTTTGACGGCTGTCAATCAAAATGTGGAGCGGTGATTCGTTCCATGTGTTCCCTGTCAGAAAACAAATGGATAATTCGATTTTAATTGGACTTGGTCAGAACTGTTTCAAAAATAGTTATCTGCATGATGCTGCTGCCTTTGGGCTCAGTGATGTTGAATTTAAATGACATGTCAAATTAAGACATGTAATGTTACATTGTGATATAATGGTGTTTTCTGGAAGGGACTAAAGAACAAAGCATTTTTATCAGCTGAAAGGCAGAATACAAATGTTTTTTTAATAAGTTAGATAAGCATTAAAGGTGCCATGTGTCATGTCTGGCAAAAAAAAAAAATCCAGTCATACTCCACATTCCATACCAGATAGGGGCAGTATACCTCCAGAAAGTGAATTGGTCTACTCTAGAGTAACAAACGAGAAACGGCATAGTCTCTATGCTCCACCCCTACCTACTTAGCTGCACATATACAAGTTAAAAAAGTCAAGTCAAGTCAAGTCAACTTTATTTATATAGCGCCTTTCACAATACAGATTGTATCAAAGCAGCTTCACAGTATTAAATAAAATAGTACATCAGTGTTTGTTTCTGGTGTAAAACATCCACGTTTGGTAATGCAGATCAATAGCACTGTTGAATCGATTAATCAATTTAAGTATCCCCAACTGAGCAAGCCAAAGGCAACAGTGGCAAGGAACCGAAAAACTCCATCAGGTGACCTAATGGAGAAAAAAAAAAACCTTGGGAGAACCCAGGCTCAGTCGGGGGCCAGTTCTCCTCTGGCGTTTATGAAGTAGAGACCGGATTTAACTGTAAGATTAAAATATTATATGAATGCCTGGCTGAAGAGATGCGTCTTTAATCTAGTTTTAAACTGGGAGAGCGAATCTGAGCAACGAACAGTATCAGGAAGGCTATTCCAGAGTTTTGGAGCTAAATGTGAAAATGATCTCCCTCCTTTGGTGGATCTGGATATCCTAGGTATGACCAAAAGCCTCGAATTTAGTGATCTTAAAGAGCGCGATGGATTATAGGGCGATAGAAGATCCGTTAAATAAACTGGAGCTAAGCCGTTTAGGGCTTTATAAGTCAGTAGCAATACCTTGTAATTAATACGGAACTTTATAGGTAACCAATGTAGTGATGATAAAATTGGTGTTATATGGTCAAACTTTCTTGATCTAGTAAGAACTCTAGCGGCGGCATTTTGGACTAACTGTAGCTTGTTTATTGAGGATGCAGGACAACCAGCGAATAAAGCATTACAGTAATCTAGTCTCGAGGTCATGAATGCATGAACTAACTTTTCTGCATCAGAAACTGATAGCATGTTACGTAACTTAGCAATATTTCTAAGGTGAAAAAAGGCTGTTTTTGTAACATATGAAATATGATTTTCAAAAAACAAGTTACAATCTAATATAACACCCAGGTCTTTTACTGTAGAGGATAAAGTAACAGGACACCCTACTATGTTAAAGTTGTATTGTGAGAGGTTTTGCGGGTGGTTTTTTGAACCGATAAGTATTACCTCTGTCTTATCTGGATTTAATAAAAGAAAATTGTGCGTCATCCAATCTTTTATATCTTTAACACACTCTGTCAATTTGGATAATTTAGCGTTTTCATCCGGCCGTGATGAAATATATAGTTGAGTGTCATCAGCATAACAATGGAAACTAATTCCATGTTTCCTTATAATATTTCCAAGTGGCAGCATATATATTGAGAATAATAGAGGGCCTAACACAGATCCTTGCGGCACTCCATAGTTTACTGGAGTTATGATCGATTTTTCTCCGTTTAAATAGACAAAATGGTAGCGGTCAGATAGGTATGATCTGAACCAGCTTAATGCTTGTCCTTGAACACCGGTATAGTTTTGTAGTCGATCTAAGAGTATTGTGTGATCTATAGTATCGAACGCAGCACTAAGATCAAGTAAAACTAGTATTGAGATACAGCCTTGGTCAGAAGCTAAGAGTAAATCATTTGTGATTTTAACAAGCGCAGTTTCAGTGCTATGATGCGGCCTGAACCCAGACTGAAACTTTTCATAGGTGTCATTTTCTTGCAAGAAAGAGCCCAGTTGGGCAGACACAACTTTTTCTAATATTTTGGACATAAAAGGAAGATTTGAAATGGGTCTATAATTTGCTAGGTTATTTGGGTCTAATTGTGGTTTCTTAATGAGAGGTTTTATAACTGCCAATTTAAATGTTCTTGGAACATGACCTAAAGATAAAGACGAGTTAATAATATTGAGGAGAGGCTCTTCCACTATAGGTAACACTTCTTTCAATAGTTTAGTTGGTATAGGATCTAGTAAACATGTTGTTGTTTTAAATGATAAGTTTATTTAACTCTTTTTGTTCTATAGTTGTAAAGCACTGTAATTGTTCTTGCGGGGTGATAATCGAGGCTGAATTATAAGGCGCGATTGAAGATTGAACGTTTACAATTGTGGATCTGATGTTTTCTATTTTCTCAGTGAAAAAATTCATGAAATCATTACTACTAAACTGTAACGGAATATTTTGTTCAGGTGACGCTTGTTTATTTGTTAGTCTAGCCACGGTGTTAAATAAGAACCTAGGATTGTTTTGGTTATTTTCTATTAGTTTGCGGAGGTGCTCAGCCCTGGCCGCTTTTAGGGCCTTTTTATAGCGTGACGTACTGTCTTTCCAAGCGATTCTAAAAACCTCTAAATTAGTTTGTTTCCATTTACGCTCTAAATTACGGGTTTCTCTCTTTAGAACACGAGTAGTATTGTTGTACCATGGTGCTTTAATTTTCTCTCTGACCTTTTTTAGTCTCATAGGTGCAATAATATCCAATTTTCCAGAGAGAATGGTGCTCATAGTGCTGGTTAGTTCGTCTAGTTCATCTGTTTGTTTAGGTTCAGGCAGCAGCTGAGACAGATCCGATAAGCAATTTGAAAAATTATCTATGGTGGATGGAAGGATTGTTCTGCCTAATCGATAACGCGGCGCAGCATGATATATTACCGGGGTACGTAATATGCAAGTTACCATGTAATGGTCAGTTACATCATCACTTTGCGGAATGATATCTATATCGGTTGGATCGGTTCCATGTGATATAATTAAATCGAGTGTATGATTAAAACGATGAGTTGGTCCGGTAACGTTTTGCTTAACCCCAAAGGAGTTTAATAAGTCTATAAACGCAGCCCCTAACGTATCATTTTGATTATCTACGTGTATGTTAAAATCTCCAGCAATTAATATTTTATCGACATTGACCAATAGATCTGAGAGAAAATTTGCAAATTCTTTTAGGAAATCAGCGTAAGGCCCTGGTGGTCTATATACGGTAGCCAAGGCTAAAGATAATAGGGATGTTTTTCTATCATCTAAGAGCATAACATTTAGTACAAGTACTTCAAATGAAATAAACTTATAACCCGTTTTCTGAGTAACATTGAGAATATCTCTATAGATAGTTGCAATACCGCCGCCACGACCAATCAGACGGGGCTCGTGCTTATAGGAGTATCCTGATGGAGTAGACTCATTTAGACCGAAATAATCATTTGGTTTAAGCCAGGTTTCAGTAAGGCAAAGTACATCTAAGTTATTATCTGTGACTATTTCATTTACAATAACTGCCTTAGGTGTGAGTGATCTAATGTTTAAAAGACCTAGCTTTAGAAATTGTTTTTGTTTACTAATAGCAACATTTTCTGTTTTAATAACAATTAGATTTTTCCTAGATCCTGCAGTAGATTTATTATTTGATCGCACTAAACGAGGAATAGACACAGTTTCTATGCAATGTTCTACACTAGTATTTATATCAGTTAATTTGGTGCAGCAGAGACTATGATTTGGACTTTTGGTTACTAGTCAAAAGGTATTTAACATTTTGGAGATGTTTCTGCTCATTGCACCATGACATTAACCATTCATTTAGCGCAAATAATCTACTAAACTTGTCATGTCCTAGACGGTACGTGGGAAGCGGTCCTGACACAATGATCGTTATATCAGGCGATGTGCTGCGTACCGTATCGATCAGATTCCTGAAGTCTTTCTTCAGAACCTCCGTCTGGCGCAGCCTGATGTCGTTCACTCCCGCGTGCAATACCAAAGTTCCGACGCGCTCGTTATCGTTCAGAATCTCGGGAACGCGAGCAGCGATTTCAGAAACACGAGCACCAGGAAAGCAGTGACTGTGCACCTTATTTTTACCTGATGTAGCGTGGACGTGCCGAACAATGGAATCACCGATGATCACAGCATCGCATTCTGTTTCGCGAAGAGCGGAGAAGCGGTTTTGTGTGGATAACTCGAAAACCGGGAGGGTCGGAGAGGGTCTTGGTCTAGTCCTGACTCGCGTCTTCCGCTGCGGAAATATCCAGGCTTCGTGGTGGCGTGTTGGAGCCGGAGTGAACGAGACCATGGCTGATCGCGACCTTGGCGCTTGGGACCGATGCCGAGTAACGCACGGAGTAGACGAGGTCGGAGTCAGCGGGTTAGTAACATTAATCTCTGATTTGTGAGCATCAGCGCGTGATGTTTCAAGAGCCAAACGCCGGTCTCTCAGCTCGGCCTGTCTCACTAAAAGGTCGTGGATCTGTTTCTCAACAGCTTCCAGCTCAGACTGTACCGCGTGCAGCTCAAATGTGTCCTCACCTGCACCAAAAGGTAGACTACATACATCTGATATATTCGCCATTTTAACAGATGGACAGTAAGTTAGCAACGACACTACCAGTGATGTTATCAATTAATACTAATTTCTGACAAGCGTCTTAGATATAATCCGTCTTTTAAGTGGTACGGGTGTAGAGTAGACGCACGATAGGTGAAAAATGTTTGTGAGTTTTGAGAAGACGCGTTCAGCCGTGATCCCCGGGAGTAACCTATAAGAGTATCCAGCGTTGGATCACTAACAGGCTTGAGACACGTCTGCTCAACAGTCCGCGTTGTAACTATGAGGTTTGAGCAGTAGTGCTTCTCAGTGAGGAAAAGTAGAAAATGTTTGTTGTAAGTAAGTTTAAAGAGTAAAATCAAGAATTATAAATCAAATCGATAGAGCTCCAAAGACAACAACGCGTTCAGACGCGACGCATGCGCATTCGACAACAGGAAGCCCTGTTGTCGGGGACAACATCTATTTAGAGTGTTACGTATGCTGCCCGCCTGAAGCTAATTTAGCAGCATATATCAAGTTTGATTTTCATTAGCAATACCACTTCTAGCTAAGTTATCATTAGTCACCAAAAAACATTCAGTCTCATTACACCTTGCAATGTTTTCCGTTACGTTTCGTGCGTCCAGGGTGTGTAAAGCAGAAGCAGCCTGGCCAGCGGCGGAGTATGCGCGATCCGTGAGTGCTGAAGACATTCTGCACGGCTTTGATGGGTGCGCAGGAGGACACAAATGGGCGGCGACAGCTTCTTCCAGTGGCGGGAGCTTTTTCCTCAGCGCCGTCAACAGATAGAGCATTACTAAAACTTTATACCCTGTCGGGCCGTGGCTATTAATGCTAATGCTAATTAAAGGGACAATAAGTAACTTTTTAGGTATTTTATTATCTAAAATCAATATTTTTATTCATAAATATGTCCTCAATGGTGTCCAAATACCTCTGCCAATGATCTGACTTATCCTCGTAAACGAAGAATTTATTATCTTTATATACATAGGACGGGTAGGTCCACAGAGGCTTCCATGTAGTTCCGCCATCTTGAAAAACTATAATAGCAGAGAGGGACAAAAAGTACTAGGCCAACGCGTTTCCACAACGCGTTTTCGTTCAGAGCCCGCGTCAAGTGACTGAAACCAGCAGAAACGGAGCAGAGCAGTGAGAGGCGCTTTTGTCACTGCCCCGGCAAGTTTAAAAGGCTGCACTGCACGGTTAAGTCAAAGGATAACGAGTCCTCTTAGTCGAAAAACTCCACAATAAGACCGTAAAAGGAAACGTGATCGGAGATTACAAAAACAAGGGTTATTAGCTATAATGTCGGGATAGCTAATGCAGGAGAAAGCTTTCAAAAGAGACGCTGAAGTTGCCTGCTTTCTTATCGACAGGTAAGTCAATGTTAAGGTCTTAATTACAGGCTTTTTATTTTTTTATTAGCCTATATAGACCAGCGTTTCCCAGCGGGAAACTGTGTAAAAAAAACAAATCTTTACCATCAATCTCGGATCGTCGGAAGTCTCTAATAACAACAAATAATGCGCACAAATTTATAATACAAATGCAAATCATAAGTTTTTGGCGTTGAATTGCGGAGGTTGCGCTTGCATGTGATTTTATTCCCGTGCCTCATTCCCAGTGCGTCCACATAAAGCTGCCTATTTTTCATTGATGCGCTTACAGTCAAATACACACGAATTGTCACAACGTCCGTCTTGCCGCGTATTCACATCGGTTGTGCTGCTGTCAACGCAACGCGTGCGATTAATATTTTTCAATTTAACACGTTAAAAATATTTAACGCAATTAAAGCAGCATTTTTTTCTGTCATCCTTTGGCTAGCGTTACATTATATAATCACGTTCTTCTTCATGCAAATGCTTCTAACCATGCAAGCGAGAAAATACAAAAGAGAATGCGCTGTCCTGTGATGCTGACACGACGCGCGCCAGACTCGACTTCTCTTTCGCGCTTTCGCTTTGAGTATCCTCATGAGAGCAGTCTTAAATTAGTTAAATAAAGTCTTAAATGAACGTTAAGAGTTGTGAGAAAATGGGACGCTTGTGGGATCCACATGTGACAGTGCAGCAGTGACATCAGAATCAAATAACACTTCATTCATAAAAAGATGCCATTAAACAATTATTTGAAATATACTGTCTTTATGATGTTTCTACATTAATTTGGAGATTTACTGTGAAATTATTAGGCTACATAAAATATAGTAAAAACAAGCTATCTTGTGCAATTATAACAAAATTATATATTATATAAAATTAAAAATGTTTAATTCATTCATTCATTTGTAACATGCATGAACGAAGAAAAAAAAAGGAACAGGAAGAAGAAAATCTTATGGTAGCCTACCTGTCATTTATTTGTGCACATCAAAAAAAAAATAAAAAAAAATAAAAAAACCAGCACATTTCAAAGTATAGTATCAAAGTAGTATCGTGACAACACTAGTGTAGGGTGCCACACATTTTTTTTTAAATTTCAAAGGGTGCCTTGACTGAAAAAAGGTTGGGAAACACTGATATAGACAGTAGAACATAGTTAAAAGTTAAACAGGCTCTTTGATGAATAGCAGCTATTGAGTAAAGTAGAGATGGTCCTATAAACAAGGTTGTAAGTTTTGTTTGTTCAAAACTGTAACATTCGTTTGTTCGTTGTGTCAAGTTGTAGTTTGTTTGAAATAACAAACCAGTTCACCAGAAGGAAAACTCGACGAGGTGCTATTAGAAGACATCCTGTCAAAGCTTTTTGTTACATATCGCTTACCGTAGATGCAACGCGCATTTGAAAACGCTAGGCGCTGGAGAGCAAAATTAGTTTGATTGCAAAATACAAATTCACCACTAGATGGGAGTAATTCTTACTTACTGCCCCTTTAAGGTAGATATCTCTGCTGCACTATAACTGGACATTTTTTTAATGACATCATCGCCCTTATTTCTTCTCATTCTTTTAATGCGTGTAGCTCATTTTTGGGATATTTTTACCTCAATTTTTACACATGGCACCTTTAAATAACAGTTTCAGGTTATGCTTTAGTGTTGGTAACATGTCCAACATTGTCCCACACAAACGTATAATCGTCCCACATTTGGTTTGTTTGATGGTGGTCACCCTACAGTATAGGGTAAATTTAGTATAGGGTGAACTTTTTGAATCTTGCTCCTGACAAATAACCCAAATTACAAAAAAAGACTAAAACTAATAAAAACTAAACTAAAACTAAGCATTTTCAAAAAATAAACTAGCAAACCCACTTTAAAAACTAATTAAAACTAAACTGAATTTGAAAACAAAAAGTCAAAACGAAATAAAAATAAAAACTAATGAAAAATGCAAAACTATAATAACCCTGACATAGACGGATGTAGTGCTAACTGTGTTAAGAGTTTTGGAAAATCTGTCATAGCAATCGTAAAAAAAAACTATAGCAGTACTTCTTTTAATAAACACAAAACACTGGAGAACACATTGTGCAATGCAAGACAAAGAACTGAATAAATTGAGTGCTATATATAAACAGGCAAACAAAGGGAGCTAAATGAAACACAGGTGAACTTAATTAGTGACTAACAGACTATCATGGTTAACTTGTAGCTCAACATGAGTTCCTATAAGAGCAACCAAAAGGAACATTCTCTCAACCCCAGGTCAGGACTGCACACGGATTAAGTGTTGTAGTATTTTTGTGACTGCAATATTCAGGCTCCACACGGATTGAGGACAACTTTTCAGCTGTACGGTAGTGCACCTTTGCTGTTTTAGGCTTGTTTTGTTTTTGTTTTCTCCATTCCATTTTCTCCATCAACTGACTTGATTTAGTACAACTAAAAAAAGTTTAAGCAAAAGTAAAGATATTGTCTTCTATTTTACCTGTCCTTGTGAAAAATATCAGACATCAACTTTATATTTAATATTGAATAACATGTAGGCTACAACAGATCAAATTAAGTGTACTTTAAAGCTCAACAAAAAGATTTTCAAAACATAGGCCAAATGTACTTTAAAGAAACTCTTAGTTTGGCATTATTTTCTTTTTTTTTAAGAGTACATGTACTTAATGTCACTCCTGCCAGCAGAAGCCCTATCATGGCCACCAGAGGGCACTTCTCCCTAGACCTTTTCAATTTCCATGAACCTTTGCCTGGACTCATTTTAGTGTGATTACATCCACCTGTATGTCATTGGTTTGTATCATAGGAACTTTGGCTGGCAGGTGTGACGCTTCTGAAAGTGTACGTGTGTACACTTAAGTGGCTTTTTATAATTCATCAGTGCTATTATCTGCTTATTATTATTATTATTATTATTATTATTATTATTATTATTGTACTTTCAAGATACTACAGGTACACATCCAATACCAATAAGCGCATTTTTTTATTTTATTATTTTCACAAGGGTACATAGCAATTAAAAAAATTATAGTTTTCTAGACAGCAACATGGTGTTGGCCCACATCTGGTACACCTGGATTACACACGGCCCAGATGTGGGCCAGATCTGGTTGCTGTCTGGGTTCTTGTATGGTTTTCCGTTGCAAACTAATCTGGTTGTGCTATTTTACCTAATGCAACTTCCATTCTCAAAGCTCCCTGCAACAAAGCTTTGACCTTTTATCAAAAATATTCCGTTCTTAAACCAAATGGCATGATTTCACTGAATCCACTTTTCATTGTAGGCTTTAAAGACCAACATGGAGAAAATCATCCTAATATTCCCTCTGATATTGCTGGTGCTGCATATACAAGGAGGAGAGTTCCACAAGGAGGAGTGTTTGCCTGCCGAAGCTCCACAGCCGGAAGTCGTGGAGTTCGACAACACCATCTATGCCACTTGTGAAGTAACTCCCAGCCCCAATTTGCCACGTAACCAGCCAAAGATCTGTGGGCAAATCCTCTTCAAGCAGGTCTTCCCCAATGGAGATTTAGAAGTGAAAATCAACCTCCGTGGTTTGCCTGCCATCGATCGTCAAGAGCGTGCCATGCACATCCATCAGTATGGAGACCTCAGTCAAGGCAGCATCACTGTTGGTCCTCATTATAATCCAAACGGCGTTGACCACCCTCATCATCCTGGAGACCTGGGCAACTTTGCTTCCGAGAAAGGAGTTATAAGGCAGTTCCTGACGCTTCCAGACGCCAAGCTCTTTGGGCCTTATTCCATTCTGGGACGTGCGGTGGCGGTTCATGAGAAGGAGGATGATCTGGGAATGGGTTCAGATGAGGAGAGTAAACTCAGTGGGAATGCTGGACCGATAATTGCTCTCGGTGTGATTGGTATTACTACTCCAAGTCTGTGGCAGAAGACTGAAGTGCCCCCCAAGAAACCATGTGGAGGAAGGCACTGAGAGTCAAAGATGAGGGAGTCGGATATGGTGGAAGGGCAGATTCAAATGGGATAATCATGATTTTCCTTGTGTATTCTTTGTATGTGTCCTACATTAAAGTATATTTCAGAACCTGAACATTCCCATGTTTTTTTTCTTGGTCTTTTCAGAGGCTTTTTGGCCAAAGCTTCCAATAGTAAATGCACTCTTAAAAATAAATGTAGGGTGAATGCAGGCAAAGTGGGCCGTTTAGTTTGATTTACTGTGCTCAATGGGTTAACACTTTCTGAGCACGACAATGGTCTTTAATTAAAGATACACTATTTCTTTAAATGATACAATGGTTTAGGTTGATGCAATATGACACTGGAGGGTGTGGCTAGATCTCAAGGGAGGACACCTTTATTGTTCAAGGTAGACATAACCTCTGACATAAGATTTTATTTCTGAAATAAGGTTTCTCGCTAAATGTCAACAAATGGGTATATTATTCTGACAGTTTGTTAGTACAGTTAACAGGGAATCAAAATGCAAAAAAATGTCTTGGTTTTCTTGTAAGGTGTTTAAAGCAAGAATATGTAAGATTTTTGTAATAAAATGACCAAAAATCACTTGCAAAGTGTGATATATTTCCTGCAGTTGTGTACTTCCAGTATCCCAAAAGTTCCCAAAGATTTTTAATTTCAGAGAGATTCCAATTTTAAATCAAAGCTGCAAGCAGCATTTATCGGGGTTCAAGCATTTAAGGCCTTTAAGCACAAATGCATAAAAAGACATTAAGTTTTATTTGGCAACCATTTAACCACTGACGTCATGCATGGAAAAGACCATTTCCAGCCAATTTAACATAGGAAATATATGGTTTTCAAAGCTTTTTTAACAGTTATAGCGCCACCTATGGTCCGATCTCCATAAAATTGTGCATGCTTGTTTACAATGTTATTTCACATATGCTCACCAATTTTCGTTAAGTTCTGAGTTTTCGTTTAGGATTTATAGGCTTTCGAGTGAATTTTGCCACGCCCATTTTTTAAATGACCCTGTTGTAGCCGTCCAAATGTAAAAGTTCAAAAGTTTTAGCACTTTGTGCTTGAACCCCTAAAAATGGCTCGTCCATGTTCACTTTCGCTCAAACATTATGGACCATGGCAAGCAGACTTTGGGACAAAAGGAGAACTAAAACGAGGATCAATATCGGCGTGGTGTTTTGGAAATGCCACAAACTTCGACTTGACAGAGGCGTCTTGCATGTACTTTATTAGACAGCTGAGCAAATGTACATATTAGACAGCTGAGCAAATGTACATAAAACTAATCAATGTTATATAGCTCAACATGATGAAATGTTAGAATATGATCAGTATGTTATTCTAATGTTCATCTAGCTTACTGCTAGTATCATACAGACAAACAAACGCATAGAATAACATTATAACTTTCAACACACTCAAATGCAGTTTAGTGTGATAGTGTAGACCAAGGCTGCGTCCGAAACCGCATACTTCCCTACTATTTAGTAAGGGAAAAAGAGTAGGCGAGCGAAAAATTATGTTCGAATCCAAAAGAGTAGGCGAGAATTACCTGGGTGACGTACTAATTATCGCGAGATTCGGACTTAAGTGCGTTCGAATATGCCTACTTTCCTACTATATAGTAGGCGAAAACAGTACGTGAAGGAAGCAGTACGTTCGAAACATCAGTATTTACAAAAGAGTAGGCGAGCAGTTCCCGGATGGCTTACTGCTTCCGGCCAGATTTTTGAGTGCTCGACCGATGAATACTCTTCTATCCCAGAAGGCCACGCGAGAGGATACGTCATTATTAAACATCGCAGAGATCGGCGACGCGGGTGCTTTCAAATGTGAGTAAACACGGTTCCTTGTGTTAAAATTGCAAGTGTTGAACTACTGTAGAGTAAACTGTTGAATTGTTGAAGGTGTAAAAACGTTACACAGTGTAGTATAGTTGTGATTTTGCTGTAAAAACACGTTTTATTATGTATAACGTTAGCTAACCAGAGGGGAGCTCCAGTAAGGACACGTAAGTTAACGTTACGTCTCTAAAGTGGATTTACATAAACCATATACATATTAAAGACGCTTATTTTAAATGTCTATTTACATCTGACAGGAAAATCTTAAGTATTGCAGAAGAGCACATCACAACATGAAATAGACATCTGAGTGATGAATGTGTGCTATTATGTAGAACAAATCTATAAAGTAACTAAACATAAGTTATCTATTTTATTTGTCCATTAGTACTGTTGATAAATTGAGGAACATTTATGTTGGATAAAAAGTTAAAACAAGCTCATAAATCACAGAGGTAATGTGAATCTTGTCTGGATGTTACAGGGTCAGATGAACAGATGTGTTTTTATCCGGTGGAGAGTGGCTCATGAAGCTGAATGCTGCCATCAAAGGCTTTGAGTGAGTATACCACAGAAATGAATAACAACAACTAATTATTGTAATTTCAAACAGAGCTATTACAGCACTTTTCTGATTCTTGATTTCTGTGCATTAGCTGCACAGCTTTTGTGGTGGAGCAGGACCTGCAAGGGAAGATGATGGCGGCATTTGTGAAAAAAGCGGTTTTGTCTTCTAAATAATACTGAAATCATATGACATTGTGTGGTTAAAATGACTGCTTTTGTGTTATGTTTGTGCATTTTGTAGGATCTGAAATGTCAGTAGGCTGGTGTGAGGCGCTGAGGATGAGGAGACCAGAGCTGAATCCTGGAGATGGTGCCATGGATGAGTCCCTCCATCACTCCACCTGCCCTTACGAGACCCTGCATCACTCCACCTGCCCTTATTGCTTCAGATTGTGAAGCACAACACAACACGCAACAACCTCAGCGCCTTCAGCCTACATACATGATTGTAGTTTGAATAAAGCTTTGTTTCATGTGTTGACTTGTATATGCATTTGTTTATTGTGTGATGGTGACTTTCATTCATTCTTTTATTAATATTTCTCATTGTTGTCAGTAAATACAATATAATTATTTAATTAATGTTTTATTTAATTGTTTGAATGAAAATGTAGATATGTTCATTATATACACATGTAGAGTGTATTCAATCCTGCATAGTTATGTCATATGACATACATTACATTTTGTTTGTTTTATTGAATTGAATATAATTTTCAGTAAAAAGTAATATAATTAAGTATTGGTCAGCATTTATCGTTGTTATTATTGTATGTTTTGGGGTGGGATAGCAATGCAATTCATTCTGGGGTAATATTAATTTTTAATATTAATGATACTTAAATTTTTTGAGTATAAAATCAACAGTTTTCTCCAAAGGCGAATCTTCGCACAGCTGCCCTTTGTGCAGACGTTACAAACGCTGAGGAAAACCGTTCTAGGTAGGGCTGTTGAGTTACTGATGTTATGAGGTATATATATATATATATATATATATATATATATATATATATATATATATATATATATATATATCATAGGTTTGCATACATAATATGAGATTTTTTACACAGGAAAAAAGAACCTAGTACAAGGTTGAATATCTTAATATATTTTCTTAATTCATTATAATACATTTAAAAAAATGCATTTTTTAATTTAATTTTTTTTATTTATAGGCCTAGGCCTGAGGGATGAAATGAGAGTTAAATTCAACAAGAAAAAGAGGAAAACATAAAGCAGTAAGCCACTTTTGCTTGTGGATAAAAATGTTTGGATATAAAATAAAGAAATTAACAACATATTCAAGAGATGACAATTTTGGGTTTTCGTAATAAAAATAAATAATATCGTTAAGGATAAAACGGTGGGTCACATTAGTAGGGTTAAATATAAGAACTTTATCAACCCTAAATATATTTACAAAATAAATGGGCAGCAGTTTCTTCAAAAAGACCACAAAATGAGCAAGTTTAATCAATATCAAGATATTTACAGATAGATTAATTAAACGTATCGTTCAAATCTTTTAAGTTGTTGCGCGCGTGATAATGCGTCGTAGGTCACATGATAATGTCAACATGGCAGATGTCCGGTTCGCATTCATACTCAACGAGATCTGGCTATAAAGTACCTACTCTTTTAGCGCTAGTTAAGTAAGTACTCATTGAAATTAAGTACCTACTCATTGAGTATGCGGTTTCGGACCCAGCCCAAGTGAAACAGCTCTGCGTTACCTCACAAGTTTAATTCACCAAATAAACTGACTTGTTAACCCTTTTCCACCAAGGCAGTGCTGGTGCTGGTTCAGAGCTAGAGCCTAGTTTCAAATGGGTTCTTTGTTTTTCGACACCCAGAGCACCAGCTCTGAACCAGGAAAAGTGGTTCTTAAGTAGCACCAAAACATTGCTGGTCTAGAAGTAAGAACCGCTTGCGTCAGGGCCTGGGGACGGGGTTACCGTGACCAACAAGACGAACAGAAACTTGTGACCGCCATTTCTCAAATAGCAGCTAATCGAGCTAATAACAGCTTGATTGTAATCTCCGTCTATGCAAGTTATGGTCGAGCTGCACGAACACGTTGGATTCGCCGTGTTTGGATGCCGATGTAGGTTCACAAAGCCATGAGCATCAATAGTAACGCAACGACCTCCATTGTTGATGGAAGGCTTGTTCGAGATGCATCGGAGCGGCACGGACCAATCGGAGCTGCGGGAGTGTTTGGAGAGCATACGAGTCCTTGTGCTTTTGGATTGCTTTCGCCGTGCTTTGATGTCATGAGCCGATCGGTCTGCGAGAAGCCGAACCATCTCGAACAAGCCTGGTGTGTTTGTGTTTGGCGCTGCCACGCTAGCATTGCTGGGCAACATGAGATGTATACAGTGACCTTGTGTTTGGCAAACCGGATCTTAGAGAGCTCGTCAGATGAACCAACTCCGGACTGGCAATACTGTAGCTCTGGCTCTGAACTGGCACCTGGTTCATGCTGGTGGAAAAGGGGTATTTGTGAGTATTAATTCAACACTTGCGGGTAGATCAGTAGAATGAAATGTCCTTATTCCTTTATATCCGCAGGACTCGCATGTGGCTCTGATATCTGTCTCTCATTGGCAATGACGACAAGTTCCATAATTCCGCTTATGCGTCATCAACCTACACCTTTGTTATTGTAAGAAGTTAGGAAGCCTGGTTAGTACCTGGATGGGAGACCTCCTGAGAAAACCAGGTTGCTGCTGGAAGAGGTGTTAGTGAGGCCAGCAGGGGGTGCTCACCCGTGGTCTATGTGGGTCTTAGCGCCCCAGTGTAGTGATCGGGACACTATACTGTCAAAGAGCACCATCCTTCCAATGAGACGTTAAACCGAGGTCCTGACTCTCTGTGGTCATTAAAAGTCCTAGGATGTCCTTCGAAAAAGAGTAGGGGTGTAACCCCGGCATCCTGGCCAAATTCGCCCCTTGGCCTCTGTCCATCACGGCCTCCTAATCATCCCCATATACTGATTGGCTTCATCACTGTCTCCTCTCCACCATTAAGCTGGTGTGTGGTGGGCGTTCTGGCCCAATATGGATGCTGCACATTGGTGGTGGTTGAGGATATCCCCCCTTCCATGTAAAGCGCTTTGAGTACCCAGAAAAGCACTATATAAATGTAACGAATTATTATTATTATTATTAAAATGTAGATGCAGAATATAACGCTTTAAAATATGGACACAATTTAAGTTCATCTACAGAGAAAACAGACAGAAAAAGTTTTACAATATGGTTACCATTTAAAATGTTCCTCTTATTGAATTTTTGTTAGCCTATTTGTTGTTGCATGTGTTGTAGTTCCATTTGTAATATGTTGTAGAGTTCATTAAGATATCTGAAATTCAAATTTCATTTCATTCAATCTACTAAAAGGGGATTTTAACATCGATGCCATAGAAGAATCATTCCCTCAGAAATTTGTACTTCTGCCTTCAAAGACAAGTACAGTTTTTTCAGTACTTTTAACAACTTTCCTAAACTCTTAACACACCAACACACCTACTACACACAATTGGCAAAACAGTTAATTTCATGCTCAAAATCACACACTGTAAACTAAACTCCAACACTAATTTTCTAAATACAATAATACACTATGCCTACCAGAACACTGCAAACATGTCTCAAAATCAAATCATTTTTTAAAACACTAACATATGTAACATAGCTGTCCAACAGGAAGATTTAGTCAATCATAGCACAATGTCATAAAAACACTAACATCAGATGGAATTACAGAAACTGCATTATTGTATACGTGTCAGGTATGCCCTTATACAACAGACAGTATATTGTATTGATCATAGATTGTGTTTTGCACTGCAGTTTCTTTTGAAGCCTCTCTACATTTTTGTTTTGTTGGGTTTACTGTAGGTCTTTTGCTGCAGAAATTCAATAAAAAAAGACCCATCTCAGAGTGCTTTATAGAATGTACGTTTACAGTATACACCATATGGTCATGCCATTGAAAGAAACTTAACACCTGAGTGTGTTTCCTAGATGGGAATCAGCTGTGATTTATATTATTGCATAATTGTTTCTCAGTAACAATAGGATAAAATACAGGGGATATATTTGTGTTTCAATTCACAATATAAACAGCTGTTTACCTTGACTTTAGCCTGTAAGGTTCAGAACATGGTGTTATCTGTTCTGACACACATTGTTTAAAGCATCGGTAAATTTGGCAGTAAAAATCCATTGTTTTGGTCTTGTTTGAGCTTGTGTGTAAAAGAAGTTCAAGCATTTTAAATTTGTGTTAATTGTATGCATTTTGTGTTAAAGCAACAAGAAATGTGTTAATAGTATAGCTTACATACTAACTAACTAACCGTGTTAAGAGTTTTGGAAAATTGTTAAAAGTATTGAAAAATCTGTCATAGCAATCGTAAAAAAAAAACTATAGCAGTACTTCTTTTAATAAACACAAAACACTGGAGAACACATTGTGCAATGCAAGACAAAGAACTGAATAAACTGAGTGCTATATATAAACAGGCAAACAAAGGGAGCTAAATGAAACACAGGTGAACTTAATGAGTGACTAACAGACTATTATGGTTAACTTGTAGCTCAACATGAGTTCCTATAAGAGCAGCCAAAAGGAACATTCTCTCAACCCTACTGGAGACACCTTAGATGCAGATTTTAGTATTTATGAATTAAAGATGGCTTTAGGAGGAGTCAAACATACATCTCCTGGAAGAGATGATATTTGTTATGCAATGATACAACATTTATCAGATAGATCATTGAAAGTGGTTCTAAATTTATTCAATAAGATCTGGAATGCAGGAAAGCTTCCTTCTTCATGGAAGCATGGAATAATAATACCAATAGGCAAACCTGGAAAGGACAAATCCAATCCAATTAATTATAGGCCAATTGCATTAACTTCTAATTTATGTAAATTGATGGAAAAAATGATTGTACGTAGACTAAATTATATATTGGAAGTTAAAGGATTTATGTCACCATACCAAAGTGGATTCAGGGCAGGTTGGAATTCTATGGACGCTGTGTTAAGCCTAGAAGCAGATATCAGGAAAGCGCAGGCTAATAAAGAAGTAATGGTAGGGGTGTTATTCGACATAGAGAAAGCTTATGATATGCTTTGGAAAGAGGGACTATTAATAAAAATTAAATGTATGGGAATTGGAGGAAAGATGTATAATTGGATTATGGATTTTCTTCTTGAAAGAACAATTCAAGTTAGGATAGGAGTAGAGTATTCAGAGACATACAAGATAGAGAACGGAACTCCTCAAGGAAGTGTATGCAGCCCAGTTTTATTTAATATTATGATAAATGATGTTTTTTGTAATTTAAAAGGTGATGTAGGAAAAGCATTATTTGCGGATGACGGGGCAATTTGGAAAAGAGGAAGTAATATTGCACGTGTAACACAAAGTATTCAAAAAGCAGTAGATGAAGTGGAGGGGTGGGCAAATAATTGGAGCTTTAGATTATCTGTGGCTAAAACTCAGGTTATATGTTTTACTAAAAGGAAAAAAATACCAGAGGTTAAGTTAAAGTTATATAAGCAGGAATTGGAGCAAGTGCCAGTAGTCAAATATCTCGGTGTATGGATGGATTCCAGGATGACTTTTGCTATACATGCTAAAAATCTGATTAAGAAATGTAAAAAAGGAGTAAATATATTAAGATGTTTAACAGGGGTTGAATGGGGAGCTTGTAGATTATCGTTGAAAAGAATATATAATACTTTAATTAGATCAAGTTTAGATTATGGAAGTATAATTTACGGTTTTGCAAACGAGACTACACTCAAAAAGATTGAAGCAATACAAAATCAAGCCCTAAGAATATGTTGTGGTGCAGTCAGAACATCCCCCATAGCAGCTCTACAGGTAGAAGTTGGGGTTGCTCCGGTAAAACTTCGAAGACTTAAAATAAGACTGAATTATTGGGTTAATATAAAAGGTCATAAAACGAATCATCCAGTGAAGGGAGTACTAGAAGAATGCTGGGAACATGGGAATAAAAACATTAAAAGCTTGGGATGGAGTGTTCAAAGAGAAGTACAAGAAGCAGGTATTGAAGATTGTGATGTTAGCCCTACTGTGATATTATCCAGTATACCACCATGGATTTTTCCAATGCCAATAATTGACTTACAAATTCAAATGAAAATTAAGAATGAGAAAGACATCCTAAAGAATATTATAGCACAGCAGTATTTAGATCAGACTTACTCATCATGGGTGCAAATATTTACTGATGGGTCTAAGGATCCTATCTCTGGAAGAACAGCAGCTGCTGTATTTATTCCTAAGTTTCAAATTAGTATCAAGAAAAGAATAACTGATCATATCTCAGTATTTGCAGCAGAATTAGTTGCCATGATGGTTGCACTTCATTGGGTAGAAGATGTAAAACCGAGATTAGTAGCTATATGTTCTGATTCGTTTGCAGCAATCACAAGCCTCGTAAGTGGAAATAAAGTATCAAGGCAAGACATTATATATGAAATACTTGCAAGTTTGTTAAGAATAAGTAGTGTAAGCTTAATAGTGTTTGTGTGGGTTCCTGCTCATGTGGGATTGGAGGCCAATGAAGTGGTAGATAGACTAGCAAAGCAAGCAGTAAAACATAATGAGATAAATGTGCAAGTGACGTTAAGCAAAAATGACGTTAAAAGTAAAATAAAAGAATTCATAAACAATAAATGGCAAGAACTATGGAATAATGAGGTCAAGGGAAGACAGTTGTATAGTATTCAGAAGCAAGTAGGAAACGGAAGAAGTGTTTTTGGGAATAGGAAAGAGGATACGATTGTTTCTCGTATTAGAATAGGGCACACACGATTAAATCATTCCTTGTTTAAGATAGGAAAACATGATACGGGAAAATGTAATTATTGTGATCAGGCAGAAACAATAGAACATGTTTTAATAAAATGTTTAAAATATGTAAAAGAAAGGTTAGTACTTAAGAGGAAAGTAAGAAAATTGGGTGTGGTAGTATTCAGTATGGAAAGTCTATTGGGAAAGCAAGTAGAACAAGTAAAAATATATATTGAGATAATGAAGTATTTTAAAGCAATAGGAGTAGGTTGGAGAATTTGAAGTATTGAAGTTTTTTTTTTTTTTTTTGTTTGTTTGTTGTTATTAGTGCTTCACACTCCAGTCCAGTTGGTGGCGGTAATGCACCGGAAGTTGGTTTGTCAACCGCCATAAAACACCAAATGAAGAAGAAGAAGAAGATTCTCTCAACCCCAGGTCAGGACTGCACACGGATTAAGCGTTGTAGTATTTTTGTGACTGCAATATTCAGGCTCCACACGGATTGAGGACAACTTTTCAGCTGTACGGTAGTGCACCTTTGCTGTTTTAGGCTGGTTTTGTTTTTGTTTTCTCCATTCCATTTTCTCCATCAACTGACTTGATTTAGTACAACTAAAAAAAGTTTAAGCAAAAGTATAGATATTGTCTTTTATTTTACCTGTCCTTGTGAAAAATATCAGAATCAGAAAATCTTAACTTTATATTTAATATTAAATAACATGTAGGCTACAACAGATCAAATTAAGTGTACTTTAAAGCCCAACAAAAAGATTTTCAAAACATAATGTACTTTAAATTAAAACGTACTCGGTTACTAACGTAACCTCGGTTCTCTCTAGAAGAGGGAACGAGTACTGCGTTTTATCAAAGCGCTACGGGAAAAGTCTCTTTTCACGAAACACTGAAGCAAAAAATTATCCTTTAATTTTCATATATGTAAAACGCGTTGCGGCAGCAGCAGACAGCTATGGCGAGACGGCTTGCTCGCTCATTGGCTGCTCTGCGGCAACTGCTTAAGCCTATCGAGCGAGGCCTGGGATGACATCAGGCCAATGAGGGCGCTTCGCGCCCTCCTCGCCACTTCCCGCCGAAACGGGCGTGGCTTACCTCTATAAAAGGAGCTCGAGAAGGCTGACTCACTTGATTTTGATCGCCGAAGCGAACCAGAGTGAACCATACGCACGGCAGAGAACGCAGTACTCGTTCCCTCTTCTAGAGAGAACCGAGGTTACGTTAGTAACCGAGTACGTTCTCTTACGAGAGTCCTCTCGTACTGCGTTTTATCAAAACGCTACGGGAACCCCTTGCAAAACGCCGTGCGTGCTGGGATAAAAACACTGATCACCGGAAGCTTTTTCAGGCATACAGTGCATAATCACCAGATTGACTAACACAGAGTCAGGGAATAAGGGTGAGAGCCTTAAATCCCTAAATTTTAGCGTCGTAGAAAAAACATGTCCACAGACGCAAGTATAATCATCACATAGACAGGGTAGGGAACCTGAACTAATGTGGAAAATGTGGGTCTTACACAGTTCTGCCCAAGATAGTCGGTAGCGCATAGCGCATGAGTTTCAGCGGTCTGATTAGACGGCTGAACAGATTACACCGACAAAAGCTTAGCCTGCAAGGCGGGAACCTCTAGGTTATAAAACCTGATAAATGTAGACGGCGAGGCCCAACCTGCCGCCGTACATATATCCTGTAGGGAAATCCCGCTGGACCAAGCCCACGAAGAAGCAATGCTTCTCGTAGAGTGCGCTCTGACTCCCAAAGGGCATGGAATGCCCTTGGCAGTATAAGCCAGCGCTATGGCGTCAACTATCCATCTGGATAGACTTTGTTTCGAAACAGCCATTCCTTTGGAACGTCCGCTGAACGAGACAAAGAGCTGCTCTGTCTGTCTGAAGACAGCAGAGCGGGACATATAAGCTCTTAAAGCCCTAACAGGGCAAAGAAAACTCAAGTCCCCTTCCTCACTCGATGCCGGCAGGGCAGCCAGGGATATAACCTGAGCCCGAAAAGGCGTGTTGAGGGATTTCGGCACATAGCCATGCTTAGGTTTGAGTATGACTTTAGAGTCATTAGGACCAAACTCCAAGCACGCCGGGCTCACAGAGAGCGCGTGCAGGTCGCCTATGCGCTTCACTGAAGCGAGAGCCATCAAAAACACTGTTTTGAAAGACAAATGTTTGAGGCTAATAGACTGGATAGGCTCGAAAGGGGCACCTTTCATGGCCGCTAGGACCGTAGAAAGGTCCCACAAAGGAACTGAAGGAGGTCTGGGTGGATTCAGTCTCCTAGCTCCCCTGAGGAAGCGGATGACTAAATCATTCCTTCCCAGCGACTGACCCAGCGTTGAACCAAAGAACGCTGAAATAGCCGCCACATACACTTTGAGCGTGGAAGGGGATCTGCCCTTATCCAACAGCTCTTGTAGGAAGGAGAGAACCTCCGTTACCTCACATTCGAGGGGTGAAATGCTCCGAGCTGCACACCAGCCGGAGAAAACCGACCACTTCGAAGCATAAAGCCGCCGTGTCGACGGTGCTCTAGCCTGAGTGATGGTATTCACGACTCCCTCTGTGAGACCAACGGGTATCCGTTGAGCACCCACACATGAAGGGACCACAGTTCCGGGTGTGGGTGCCAAATCGAGCCCCCGGCCTGCGAGAGGAGATCTCTCCTCAACGGCAGCGGCCATGGAGCGATATCTGCCAACTGCATCAGAACTGGGAACCATGTTTGGTTCTCCCAGAACGGAGCTACAAGCAGGACTGGGCATTTCGTTTCCCTGACCCGTTCCAGCACCTGTGGCAGGAGGGAGACGGGGGGAAAAGCGTATAACGGGCAGCGCGGCCACCTCCGGGACAGCGCGCTGTCGGTCTTTGAAAAGAACGCGGGGCAGTGCGCGTTTTCGCGGGACGCGAAAAGGTCCACCTCCGCTCTGCCGAATCTCTCCCACAACAGCCGGACTGTTTGTGGGTGTAGAGACCATTCGCCCGGGGGAACATTGTTCCTGGACAGTCTGTCTGGGCCCACATTCTGAAGCCCAGGTACATGCACTGCTCTCAGCGAGCGTAAGTTGTGCTGAGCCCATAGTAGGAGGCGTTTCGCCAGCCTGTACAGGGATATGGATTTCAGACCGCCCTGGCGATTTATGTAGGACACCACAGCCATGTTGTCCGAACGGACTATGACGTGTTCGTCCTTGATGCGGGGACAAAAACGTGTCATCGCGTTGTGCACTGCCAGCATTTCTAGGCAGTTTATGTGTAGGAGCTTTTCTCGTTCCGACCACAGGCCGAAGAACGGTCTGCCCTCGAGCAGAGCTCCCCATCCCGAGGTGGATGCGTCTGTCGACACCATCCTCACTCTCGAGGAAGTCCCCAGGCTTACACCTGATTGGTACCAGTCGTCCGCCGTCCAAGGCGCCAGGGCTGAAACACAGCTCTGATCGACCTTGAGGCGTAATCGACCGGTCGCCCACGCTCTGCGCGGTACCCGCGTTTTCAACCAGAACTGCAGCGGGCGCATGCGGAGCAAGCCCAGCCGGAGAACTGACGATGCTGAAGCCATGAGACCCAGCATCTTTTGAAACTTCCTGAGCGGGTTGACAGCGCCGCGGCGGAAAGACCTCGCCGCGCGCTGAATGATCAACACGCGCTGTGGTGACAGCCGCGCTGTCATAGACTGTGAGTCCAGAACGACGCCCAGAAACAAAATCGTTTGACTGGGGTTCAATGAACTCTTTGTCCAGTTGACTGTGATACCAAGATTCTCGAGGTGATCGAGTAAAATGGTTCTGTGCTCCACGAGCTGTGATCGTGATTGAGCTAGGATCAACCAGTCGTCCAAATAGTTCAGCACTCGCATGCCTCTGAGTCTGAGAGGAGCGAGCGCTGCGTCCATGCATTTCGTAAATGTACGGGGTGCTAGGGACAAGCCGAATGGCAGGACTGTATACTGGTATGTCTGACCCTCGAAGGCGAATCTCAAGTATCGCCTGTGGTGTGACGCTATTTGTATTTGAAAATACGCGTCCTTCAGATCTATTGACATGAACCAGTCTTCTCGGCGAACATGCGCGAGAATTTTGCTGGTTGTGAGCATTTTGAAACTGCGTTTCACCAATACTCTGTTCAACCGTCTTAGATCCAGTATGGGTCTGATACCGCCGTCCTTTTTGGGGACTAGAAAGTATCTGCTGTATAGCCCCCCTTCGCTTAGAGCTGGGGGAACGTGCTCTATCGCCCCTTTGCTTATCAGTTTTGATATTTCGGCTCGAAGTAGGTGAGCTACTTCCAACGAGACCGTAGTTTCGACGCGCGCTATGAAGCGGGGAGGGCGTCGACAAAAATGTAGCGAGAAGCCTCTCTTTATAATGCCTAGCACCCAGTCCGAAACCCCTGGGAGCGCTGCCCATGCTTCTGCATGGCTGGCTAGGGGCTGGATACGGAGCGCACTCTGATCGCCGTGCGACAGAGGTGCTTCGGGGGATACAAACATAGGCGTTATGCCTGTGGCATTTGAGGCGGGGCGCGCGCTTAATACAGCGGGCGAGACGCTCGTCCTCGACCTTACTACAGTGCTTAGCTGAGTGAGGGAGGACTGAGAAAGTCTCATAGGACCCATGTGAGCGAGTAGATGTGGGCTGGGAGCGGGCACATTTACTGCTTTGGGCGCGGCGTCTGCCTGAGCAGAGCGCGCGCTCACAGTTCTCGTTTTTACAGAGAGCCTGTGATGTGTTAGACATAGTGTTCGTGGGCACTGGGAAGTGGGCACTCTCACTATGCTGGAAGCGCAACCGACCTGAGTCGATTTTATGTGCGCGGGCCCTACGTGTAGGGCTGTGCTTATGTGTAGTGATGGGCACTGAGGAGTGGGCATCGAGACTACATTTATAGCACCATCGGCCGTGGCCGGGACACCAGAAAATACACTCTTTTCGAGATTTATCTGGGTAGCCGTGAGAACGGCTTTTGTGTGCAGGCAAGCGGGCGGCAGTGCAGGCTTGCTCTCTGCAGAAAACACTGGAACAGTCGCAAACCTTGGGACTGAAACAGCGGGGCGCTTGGGTGGGAGGCCGGCCGCAACGGGACTCACACACCTGCGCTTTCCCAGGCTTGCTAGGACTTCTTCGGCACTTCCGGTTTTACCACAACCCTCGATCGCGGCCCGCGCGAAGAGGGGCGCCGGGCGCTGGACCGAGAGCGGGGCCTCGAGCTGCGCTGTTGTGGCTGCTGCGAAGAGGCGGCCGAAGGCGGGGGCTGAGGCTGAGAGCTCCGCGGGGTCCGTTTGTCACGAACCGCTGCAGAACCGGAGCGCTTCGGTAGGAAGTGCTTGAAGGCTTGAGACGCTTTCTGGGCCTCGGTAAATCTCTCCACGAACTCGGAGAGAGAAGAACCAAAAAGGCCGGTGGAAGACAGCGGGGCATCGAGAAACGCAGTGCGCTCGGAATCGGCCATCTCCGTGAGCGTCAGCCATAAGTGCCTCTCAGCGACAGTGGCGGAAGCCATACACCGTCCCATGGCTTGTGCGGCGGCTTTAGTAGCTCGGAGCGTGAGATCTGAAGCGCTCCTTAAATCCGCGATGCAGATAGCGTCAGGTCCCATCTCGTCCAGCTTACGGAGGAGATCACCCTGGTAAATCTGCAGCGTAGCCATGGTGTGTAGCGATGACGCGGCCTGCCCAGCGGCGGAGAAGATTCGCGCGAGCAGCGTCGTCGTCATGCGGCAGGCTCTGGAAGGCAACACCGGTTTAGTCCGCCGTCCAGCAGAGGGCGGGCAAAGGTGGGTCGCTATCGCCTGTTCCACCGGCGGAAGAGAGAGGTAGCCTCGGTCACTGGCATTATCCAGAGAGGAAAATGCGGGTGACACAGATGAGCGCGTCCGCGTAGAGTAGGGCGCGTTCCAAGCCTTCGCAACTTCTTCGTGTAACTCAGGAAGAAAAGGAGCGGGCTTAGATTCCGGAGAAGTGCGCTCACCAGGGAGGAAACTACCATCCAGCCGGGTTCGAGAGGGGGGCTCCGGTGCAGACCACTCGAGGCCGAGGCTCGCCGCGGCCAGTGCGAGTACCCGCATGAGCTCCGTCTCAATGTTGGCTCTCGTTGAGGGCTTGCGGGCAGGAGGCGCGAGATCCTCAAAGCTCGCCCAATCCTCGCTGCCTGAAGCTAGCAGAGAGCAGGAATCCTTCTCCCCCGACGCTGCCTCTGAACCGACTTCCTCTGATGAAGCGGCGGCAGACTGCGGGCGCTGAGCATCAGGAAGTGATTCGAGAGAGGCCGGTGAAGCTGGCGGGCGAACCGGCGAGCTTGGTCGGGCTGGAGCGGGTTCCGGGACCCGCTGCGAGCGGCGCTTTTTACGGCGCGGCATCGCGGCGGTGAATGCAGGCTTGGAAAAGGATGCCAGGCGAGTCCTCAGAGTCACCATCGGCAAAAGCTCGCAGTGAGGGCATCCGCCGTCAGCGAGCGCGAGCGCTGCATGGTCCTCACCCAGGCAGGAAACACAGATGACGTGCTTGTCTCCCTCGGTGAGTGGGGCTCGGCACGAGCCGCAGGAAGGCATCTTGAAAAAGACGCAGCTCTTTTAGGGGTGAGTGTTGCGAAGAACACACACACACACACACACACAGAAAAGCAATAATATGAAAAGGATATAGGCGTCGGAAAGCGCAGCAGGTACGGCTGTAGAAGGCGGCGTTGGCCAGCGGCTTCAAGGGCTCGTCCCGCTGATGTGCTTGCTTCAACGACGCTGCTTCCGTGATCCAGCGATGCGTGCGCTTCGCTGAAGAGATTAAAATCAAGTGAGTCAGCCTTCTCGAGCTCCTTTTATAGAGGTAAGCCACGCCCGTTTCGGCGGGAAGTGGCGAGGAGGGCGCGAAGCGCCCTCATTGGCCTGATGTCATCCCAGGCCTCGCTCGATAGGCTTAAGCAGTTGCCGCAGAGCAGCCAATGAGCGAGCAAGCCGTCTCGCCATAGCTGTCTGCTGCTGCCGCAACGCGTTTTACATATATGAAAATTAAAGGATAATTTTTTGCTTCAGTGTTTCGTGAAAAGAGACTTTTCCCGTAGCGTTTTGATAAAACGCAGTACGAGAGGACTCTCGTAAGAGAACTTTTAGTTTGGCATTACTTTTTTTTTTTAAAGTGTACATGTACTTTATGTCACTCATGCCAGCAGAAGCCCTATCATGGCCACCAGAGGGCACTTCTCCCTAGACCTTTTCCATTTCCATGAACCTTTGCCTGGACTCATTTTAGTGTGATTACATCCACCTGTATGTCATTGGTTTGTATCATAGGAACTTTGGCTGGCAGGTGTGACGCTTATGAAAGTGTGCGTGTACACTTAAGTGGCTTTTTATAATTCATCAGTGCTATTATCTGCAAGTTGTTATTATTATTATTATTATTGTTATTATTATTATTGTTGTTATTATTATTGTTATTATTATTGTTATCATTATACTTTCAAGATACTACAGGTACACATCCAATACCAATAAGCTAATTTTTTATTTTATTATTTTCACAAGGGTACATAGCAATTCAAAAATTATAGAGTTTTCTAGACCGCAACATGGTGTCGGCCCACGTCTGGTACACATGGATTACACACGGCCCAGATGTGGGCCAGATCTGGTTGCTGTCTGGGTTCTTTTATGGTTTTCCGTTGCAAACTAATCTGGTTGTGCTATTTTTACCTAATGCAACTTCCATTCTCAAAGCTCCCTGCAACAAAGCTTTGACCTTTTATCAAAAATATTACGTTCTTAAACCAAATGGCATGATTTCACTGAATCCACTTTTCATTGTAGGCTTTAAAGATCAACATGGAGAAAATCATCCTAATGTTCCCTCTGATATTGCTGGTGCTGCATATACAAGGAGGAGAGTTCCACAAGGAGGAGTGTTTGCCTGCCGAAGCTCCACAGCCGGAAGTCGTGGAATTCGACAACACCATCTATGCCACTTGTGAAGTAACTCCCAGCCCCAATTTGCCACGTAACCAGCCAAAGATCTTTGGGCAAATCCTCTTCAAGCAGGTCTTCCCCAATGGAGATTTAGAAGTGAAAATCAACCTCCGTGGTTTGCCTGCCATCGATCGTCAAGAGTGTGCCATGCACATCCATCAGTATGGAGACCTCAGTCAAGGCTGCATCACTGTTGGTCCTCATTATAATCCAAACACCGTTGACCACCCTCATCATCCTGGAGACCTGGGCAACTTTGCTTCCGAGAAAGGAGTTATAAGGCAGTTCCTGACGCTTCCAGACGCCAAGCTCTTTGGGCCTTATTCCATTCTGGGACGTGCGGTGGCGGTTCATGAGAAGGAGGATGATCTGGGAATGGGTTCAGATGAGGAGAGTAAACTCAGTGGGAATGCTGGACCGATAATTGCTCTCGGTGTGATTGGTATTACTACTCCAAGTCTGTGGCAGAAGACTGAAGTGCCCCCCAAGAAACCATGTGGAGGAAGGCACTGAGAGTCAAAGATGAGGGAGTCGGATATGGTGGAAGGGCAGATTCAAATGGGATAATCATGATTTTCCTTGTGTATTCTTTGTATGTGTCCTACATTAAAGTATATTTCAGAACCTGAACATTCCCATGTTTTTTTTCTTGGTCTTTTCAGAGGCTTTTTGGCCAAAGCTTCCAATAGTAAATGCTCTCTTAAAAAAAATGTAGGGTGAATGCAGGCAAAGTGGGCCGTTTAGTTTGATTTACTGTGCTCAATGGGTTAACACTTTCAGAGCATGACAATGGCCTTTAATTAAAGCTACACTATTTCTTTAAATGATACAATGGTTTAGGTTGATGCAATATGACACTGGAGGGTGTGGCTAGATCTCAAGGGAGGACACCTTTATTGTTCAAGGTAGACATAACCTCTGACATAAGATTTTATTTTTGAAATTATAAGGTTTCTCGCTAAATGTCAACAAATGGGTATATTATTCTGACAGTTTGTTACTACAGTTAACCGGGAATCAAAATGCAAAAAAATGTCTTGGTTTTCTTGTAAGGTGTTTAAAGCTAGAATATGTATGATTTTTGTAATAAAATAACCAAAAATCACTTGCAAAGAGTGATATATTTCCTGCAGTTGTGTACTTCCAGTATCCCAAAAGTTCCCAAAGATTTTTAATTTCAGAGAAATTCCCATTTTAAATTAAAGCTGCAAGCAGCATTTATCGGGGTTCAAGCATTTAAGGACTTATTGGTTTTATTTAAGTTTTATTTGGCAACCATTTAACCACTGACGTCATACATGGAAAAGACCATTTCCAGCCAATTTAACATAGGAACTATATGGTTTTCAAAGCTTTTTTAACAGTTATAGCGCCACCTATGATCCGATCTCCATAAAATTGTGCATGCTTGTTTACAATGTTATTTCACATATGCTCACCAATTTTCATTAAGTTCTGAGTTTTTGTTTAGGATTTATAGGCTTTCAAGTGAATTTTGCCACGCCCATTTTCTAAATGACCGTGTTATAGCCGTCCAAATGCAAAAGTTTTAGCACTTCGTGCTTTAACCCCTAATAATGGCTCGTCCATGTTCACTTGTCGCCTGTCAATGACATAATATCCGCGTTATCCCTGGTTTCCGCTCGTACTGCCATAGTAACCATGGCGACAACTGCGTTACGTCTAGCGGCACGCTCATGGAGTTGTTTCATTCAAACATTATGGACCATGGCAAGCAGACTTTGGGACAAAAGGAGAACTAAAACGAGGATCAATATCGGCGTGGTGTTTTCAAGATGCCGCAAACTTTGACTTGACAGAGACGTCTTGCATGTACTTTATTAGACAGTTGAGCAAATGTTCAAAACCCGCATGGTGTTATCTGTTCTGACACACATTGTTAAAGCACACTTTTACACTGAATGTTTGCTGCTTCAATCCAGATGAGTACGTTGTTAGGCTATTGACTGTATGTAGGGTGACCACCCGTCCCGCATTGCGTTGTACTGCACAGCATTTTCACCCCTTGTCCCGCACGTCGCATATTGAGAAAATGTCCCGCATTTTCATCAGTCTGTCGGTTTTTAATAATCATATTAAGAAAACGTGCATGCTTTCTTTTGCCTTTTTAAGAAAGCATTTTCTTTATTATTTTTGCGGCTTAGTTTTTCACCTATATTTAACAGCGCTTCCTCAGAAGTAGGCTACAAATACAACCGCCTTCTTTTGAATCCTATCCAATGGTTGAAAGTAAAGGAGTAAACACGGTCACTAGTACGTTTTGACGGCTGTCAATCAAAATGTGGAGCGGTGATTCGTTCAATGTGTTCCCTGTCAGAAAACAAATGTATAATTCGGTCAATTAAAATAAAAATTTAACAGAATTTATCAACTTGTTGCCAGCTGTCGTTGTTTTGATTCACATCCTTTCTAAAAAATATGAAAGTTTTTGGTTTATAAGACATGTCAATGATCTAATTTCATGTTTTATATTTTATTAGTTCATTATTTATTTTATTGGATTTTAATTGGACTTGGTCAGAACTGTTTCAAAAATAGTTATCTGCATGATGCTGCTGCCTTTGGGCTCAGTGATGTTGAATTTAAATGACATGTCAAATTAAGACATGTAATGTTACATTGTGATATAATGGTGTTTTCTGGAAGGGACTAAAGAACAAAGCATTTTTATCAGCTGAAAGGCAGAATACAAATGTTTTTTTTATTAAGTTAGATAAGCATTAAATAACAGTTTCAGGTTATGTTTTAGTGTTGGTAACATGTCCAGCATTGTCCCACACAAACGTATAATCGTCCCACATTTGGTTTGTTTGATGGTGGTCCCCTACTGTATAGGGTAAATTTAGTATAGGGTGAACTTTTTGAATCTTACTCCTGACAAATAACCCAAATTACAAAAAAAAAGACTAAAACTAACACTAAAACTAATAAAAACTAAACTAAAACTAAGCATTTTCAAAAAATAAAAAATAAACTAGCAAACCCACTTTAAAAACTAATTAAAACTAAACTGAATTTGAAAACAAAAAGTCAAAACGAAATAAAAATAAAAACTAATGAAAAATGCAAAACTATAATAACCCTGGGATGTAGTGCTAACTAACCGTGTTAAGAGTTTTGGAAAATTGTTAAAAGTATTGAAAAATCTGTCATAGCAATCGTAAAAAAAAACTATAGCAGTACTTCTTTTAATAAACACAAAACACTGGAGAACACATTGTGCAATTCAAGACAAAGAACTGAATAAACTGAGTGCTATATATAAACAGGCAAACAAAGGGAGCTAAATGAAACACAGGTGAACTTAATTAGTGACTAACAGACTATCATGGTTAACTTGTAGCTCAACATGAGTTCCTATAAGAGCAGCCAAAAGGAACATTCTCTCAACCCCAGGTCAGGACTGCACACGGATTAAGTGTTGTAGTATTTTTGTGACTGCAATATTCAGGCTCCACACGGATTGAGGACAACTTTTCAGCTGTACGGTAGTTAGTGATGGCCAAATGAAGCGTTTCGAAGCATTATTGCTTTCTGATACAATTGTGTCGAAAATGGTTCATTACTCGAAGCTTCATTCAGATAGAAATTGCAGCACCATCTCCTGGTGAAGTAAATGTAATGCAACAAAGCTGACAACCATAACTTCCCGTTTATTACGTGTTTATCGAGGTGATCAAAGCTGAAACAGTGTTTGCTGTGAAACTCATTTATGTAGGTGAATTTTACAGATACTAATGAATTTCATGTGTTCACCTTGATAATAAAAGATTAAGCAGGATGTGTCTGTGTAATTATTTCTTTAGACAAGGACAGAAGATAAAAAGTTTGAAACCATCACAGAAATTCTAATGGTTTATATTAAAATAGTAACTATTGGCTTTTTACCATTTAAACCACTACATAATTCTTTTTTGTAGTGTGTTCGGGACATATTCCATTAGGATTTAATGCCCCCACCAATACAACCCAACACATAGAGACGCACAGAGACCACTACAATTCCCATTACAACCAATAAATTCCCATGAAAAACATTAAATCCAATAGAATTTCTGTAATGGTTTCTATAGTTTTTTTTTTTTTACCTTCACTTTTATAAGAAATACAGCCGCCAGGTTTCAAACCTGCCAACACTGGATTGGGCTGTCAAAGCAGCCATGTGGTTCACTACAGGAGTGAAGCAGTGTGTTTGCTTCAGACGTCATTTTCACGTGACTAGTGACGTAATGATACAAGCTCCGAAGCAGTGGTTCATTGCAAGGACCGTTCGAGTTTGAAGCAAGCTTCGGAGCGTCGGTGTCAGACGTAACATCACTAACGGTAGTGCACCTTTGTTGTTTTAGGCTGGTTTTGTTTTTGTTTTCTCCATTCCATTTTCTCCATCAACTGACTTGATTTAGTACAACTAAAAAAGTTTAAGCAAAAGTATAGATATTGTCTTTTATTTTACCTGTCCTTGTGAAAAATATCAGAATCAGGAAATCTTAACTTTATATTTAATTGAATAACATGAAGGCTACAACAGATCAAATTAAGTGTACTTTAAAGCACAACAAAAAGATTGTCAAAACATAATGTTCTTTAAAGTAAAACTCTTAGTTTGGCATTATTTTCTTTTTTTTTAAGAGTACATGTACTTAATGTCACTCCTGCCAGCAGAAGCCCTATCATGGCCACCAGAGGGCACTTCTCCCTAGACCTTTTCCATTTCCATGAACCTTTGCCTGGACTCATTTTAGTGTGATTACATCCACCTGTATGTCATTGGTTTGTATTATAGGAACTTTGGCTGGCAGGTGTGATGCTTATGAAAGTGTGTGTGTGTGTGTACACTTAAGTGGCTTTTTATAATTCATCCGTGTTATTATCTGCAAGTTTTATTTATTTTTATTTATTATTATTATTATTATTATTATTATTAGTGTAATTTCAAGATACTACAGGTACACATCCAATACCAATAAGCTAACTTTTTATTTTATTATTTTCACAAGGCTACATAGCAATTCAAAAATTATAGTTTTCTAGACAGCAACATGGTGTCGGCCCACATCTGGTACACCTGGATTACACACGGCCCAGATGTGGGCCGGGTCTGGTTGCTGTCTGGGTTCTTGTATGTTTTTTTCATTGCAAACTAATCTGGTTGTGCTATTTTTACATAATGCAACTTCCATTCTCAAAGCTCCCTGCAACAAAGCTTTGACCTTTTATCAAAAATATTACTTTCTTAAACCAATGGCATGATTTCACTGAATCCACTTTTCATTGTAGGCTTTAAAGATCAACATGGAGAAAATCATCCTAATATTCCCTCTGATATTGCTGGTGCTGCATATACAAGGAGGAGAGTTCCACAAGGAGGAGTGTTTGCCTGCCGAAGCTCCACAGCCGGAAGTCGTGGAGTTCGACAACACCATCTATGCCACTTGTGAAGTAACTCCCAGCCCCAATTTGCCACGTAACCAGCCAAAGATCTTTGGGCAAATCCTCTTCAAGCAGGTCTTCCCCAATGGAGATTTAGAAGTGAAAATCAACCTCCGTGGTTTGCCTGCCATCGATCGTCAAGAGCGTGCCATGCACATCCATCAGTATGGAGACCTCAGTCAAGGCAGCATCACTGTTGGTCCTCATTATAATCCAAACGGCGTTGACCACCCTCATCATCCTGGAGACCTGGGCAACTTTGTTTCCGAGAAAGGAGTTACAAGGCAGTTCCTGACGCTTCCAGACGCCAAGCTCTTTGGGCCTTATTCCATTCTGGGACGTGCGGTGGCGGTTCATGAGAAGGAGGATGATCTGGGAATGGGTTCAGATGAGGAGAGTAAACTCAGTGGGAATGCTGGACCGATAATTGCTCTCGGTGTGATTGGTATTACTACTCCAAGTCTGTGGCAGAAGACTGAAGTGCCCCCCAAGAAACCATGTGGAGGAAGGCACTGAGAGTCAAAGATGAGGGAGTCGGATATGGTGGAAGGGCAGATTCAAATGGGATAATCATGATTTTCCTTGTGTATTCTTTGTGTCCTACATTAAAGTATATTTCAGAACCTGAACATTCCCATGTTTTTTTTTCTTGGTCTTTTCAGAGGCTTTTTGGCCAAAGCTTCTGTGATACACACAAAGTATGTACACAATTGTGTTTTCTTTTCCCTTTTCTGAACATGTATATGCATAAAATGATTGCATTATTTTCTTATATTGTGTTAAAATACTAATTAACCAATGTATATTTACATTTATATGGAGAGAAATGAAGGACTCTTATTTTGACATTCTGGCTGGAGAGTCGCGAACGGAGCAGTGAATTGCGCATGCTTCCTCATATCTGCAGAGGAGCTGTATCAGAGCAGACGCGACTCTCTTGTCTCTTTCTTTGAATCCTGTTTTGCAGGTAAAAATATTGATATACAAAAGAGAAACTCTTGAAATATACCACAACAATTGCACTACTACCATGTTTGGTAAACAAATGGAGAATGTAAAATGTTAAATGTGCTTATATGATGACGTTTTGTTCGCCTTGATGTATGCTCTCTATAACGTGAAGAAAATAAGTTTAGTTATGCTCCAGTGGTCATTATAATTGAACTAGTATTGTATTAATAGTTGTTTGATCATAAAAAGTTTGTTTGCTTGTGTTAATCAGTGAATAGGTCGAGTTAAGTGTATTTTTGAAGCTCACTCTGTGATCACATTTGCCGCGCATGCCAGTCACGTGACCAGGCACTGAGGGAAGCATGGAAAATTACTGAATCTCTCTATATTCATTATAATCTATTCCTGTGGAGGTAAAAGTGAATTTTGTTTCACAGCTGTTTTGAATAGCAAGTGCCTTTTGGAAAGCAGTCTTTCCCAGTATATATATGAAGTAAATTCATATATAATATCATTGTGTTAATGAATATTTCTATTACTGTTTATAAAATATAATACATATATAAGTTAAATGTTAACTAAAGATGGTAAAGTGAAGAAATGAGACTTCTGATTCTGAAAGTGATTTATTTCTATGTTGGTGACAAAAGTGATGTGATGAGACAGGCAAAAGAATGTTAATTAATGCTTTAAAAGCAACTGTTGTGCTAAAATTGACTTATTGTGTATAAAATAAATATATCTGCAGAGGAGCTGTATCAGAGCAGACGCGACTCTCTTGTCTCTTTCTTTGAATCCTGTTTTGCAGATATCACAGTAATCTGTCAGCTGGGTCTCCTGAGCCGGGGCCTGCAACAGATTCTTGGGGGCTCGTCCGGGATCCACTCCAGGTGACGCTAGGAGGCGGATCCAGAGATTCCAGGACCGTGGGACCAGGTGGCACTGGGGCTAGAGGCCGGTGGCTGCTGCACCAACGGTGACGACGAGGCGCACACAGAGGGCTGAACACACGCTGTCTTCATCCTGAGGTTAAGACAGTTCCGGGAAGGACAACAGAGAACGACGCCATGGCAGATCGTACAAGGAAACGTTTGGTGTGGGACATCAGAAAAGACCTGATCACACTGCCTGCTGATGAACTGTTTCGCATCACCAAGGTCATCGGGCCTGTACGAGGTAAAGACCCATTTGAACTTGACCTGGAAGACAGTGAGGGTTGTTTCGAGTACATCGATGCCTTCATGTCAAGTGACTCTTTGCTCGAGACTGAGGACCAAGGTATGAGTGAACTGTTGTCATTGCAAGAGACTGTAAAATCAGCCAAACAGATTTGCACTGTTGTATGTACATCTGATGTTGATACAGACACTCACCTTACACATGTGTTACATTCACCCACTACTGATAACACTTATCTAACATCACATGTTGCACCTGACCCTGGGAGTGTTAGGGGGGCCGTACCTGAAACAGACAAAGACATGCGTAGAATGCTTACAGAGTACGAAGAAATTGGCAGAAAAATTCGCCAATACATGACACCTACTCAGAACACTAACTTAACTCACGCTGTAGCACAGGGAGGTGCCACTGCAGCACACATGTACCAGACTGAGCAGCCCAAAAATGTAGCTCATGACTTGGCGTTCCCTATGGGGGGGTTTAAGTATATCCAGCCCCGTGAGTTTAAGATACATGGAGGCCAGATTGGAGATAACTCATCAGACATCACGTTCAACAATGTCTGCAGGCAAATAGACAGTGGCCTAAAAGAGAACTTCAGCGATGCCGACGTTGTTAGAGGGGTGCTGCGAATTATCAAGCCAGGTATCTTTAAAGATATGCTGATGAACAAAGACGACATGACTGTAGCGGAGCTAAAGGGGTTCTTACAATCACATTTGGGGGATCGAAATAGCACAGAACTGTTCCAGGAACTGATGTGCACCAAGCAGAGTGAACACGAAACCCCTCAGCAGTTCCTCTACCGAGTCATGGGGTTAAAACAAAAAATACTCTATGCGGCAAAACAAGCTGATTCAGACAGAAAGTATAGTGCAGCTACTGTACAGGATGTGTTCTTGCACACTGTTTACCAAGGTCTAAGCCACCGGTGTAAAGATATTCGCAGCGAGCTGAAACCCTTGCTAGCCGATTGTGATGTAACTGATGATGCTATCCTCAGGCACGTCATGAAAATTACAAGTGACGAGAATGAGAGGCTGCGCCGACTGGGCCCACCAACCAGGACGAAGCCATCTATAGCTAATAGTGCCCAAGTTAGTGACGAAACTGGCGGAGATGTGAAAGCTGCAAAAGGGTTTGCTGCACAAAAAGGGCAGGACGATCAGATTAAGCTTCTTACTGCCAGGATTGATGCTCTAACTAGCATGGTAGAGGCTCTACAACACTCCATGCCAGTACGAACTGAGGGTGGCTGTCAATGCTCCTCCAGCCAACCATCCTCCCGCCGGGTGAGCCGCTGGCGTTGCTGTCCACGGTGTGCGGACGAAGGGCGACAGGACTGTACACACTGTTTCATCTGTGGTGAGGAGGGACACCAGGCAGTGGGGTGCCTACGACGACCTCAGCGACAGGGAAACGGGAGCCGGCCACTGCAAAGGGGCAACCAGTGACCACACAGCAAATGCCCCAACCAGACGTTTCTCCCCCGAAGCCTAAAAAGAGAGAAGTGCTAGGACAAGAAAACAAGCACCAGAGACAAACAAACAAATCTATAAATGAAGTGAGGTCCAGGAGTCAAGGAGCGGGTGTTCTGGGCCCCTGTAAGACCAGAAACGACAACATAATCAAACTAATCGGAAGCAAGGCACTGACCCAGTGCAACTTGAATGGCTTGACAGTGAGGGCATTACTCGACACAGGTGCCCAAGTCAGCATGGTGGACCGTGAGTGGAAAGAGAAATATCTGCCAGGTGTTGAGGTGAGGCCGCTTCGGGAACTTCTTGGGTGTCAAGATGATCTGAAAGTCTATGCTGTAAATGGAGACCTTATCCCATTTGATGGCTGGGCAGTCATCACCGTCAACCTGCTAGGAAATGAGGACCCAAGTCTATCCATTAATGTCCCATTCCTGGTGAGTAAGATGCCAATTGAGAGACCACTACTGGGTTTCAACTTAGTAGAAGAACTGATTCAGGGGCAGTCTGAGCAGTTGATGCCAACACTTACCTCACTACTGGCAGGAGCCATTGATATCCCTCACGAAAAGGCGCAAACTTTAGTCAATGTCATCCAAGCTGCTGAAGAAGATAACGGAGACTGACATTTAAAGATTGGTCCAAGAGGAGTAGTTATCCGGGCAGGACAAGTGACTTGGGTGAAGTGCAGAATCCCTTTGAAGATGGCACAGTCTGACATGGTGGCTTTGTTTGAGCCTCATGAAAAGAGTGATCACTTAAGATCCTTGGACATTGGGGAGGGGCTCTTAGAAATAAAACCCCAAAGTGACCCTTGTGTTTCCATACCCATTGGAAATAACACAGTGAGTGATGTGACCCTGCCACGGGGTACAGTGGTTGGAACATTACAGCGGATTAAGAGGATATTAGCGGAGCCTGGAAAAACAAGTGAGCCAAGGCAGACAATGATCCAAGCTGCAACCACTCTAGAGGATGAAGTGAGAACATCATTGTGGCATCCACCCGTCAACCTGGACCACCTTGAAGAGGGCCAACGAGAGGTTGTTCAAAGAATGTTGTATGAGGAGTCAAGTGCCTTCAGCAGAGATGACAATGACATTGGTTGCATACCCAGCTTGCAGATGCCAATCACACTTAGAGACGACATCCCGGTTCAGAGGGCGTACTCATCAGTGCCAAAACTCTTGTTTAACGAGGTGAAGAGCTACATACAGGATCTTCTAGCGAAGGGATGGATCGTCAAATCAAAGTCACCATATGCCGCTCCAGTAGTCTGTGTCCGCAAGAAGGATGGTAAACTGAGGCTCTGTGTTGATTACCGTCTCCTGAACAGGAAAACCATCCCTGACCGTCACCCATTGCCTAGGATACAGGATCTGATCGACACCCTTGGGGGATACTCCTGGTTCAGCATTCTCGACCAAGGCAAAGCGTACCACCAGGGGTACATCGCAGAGGGATCCAGACACATGACAGCATTCATCACACCCTGGGGGCTGTATGAGTGGGTCCGGATTCCCTTTGGGTTGTCCAATGCGCCTGCTGCCTTCCAACGCAGTATGGAAGAAATGCTTGACTCTCTCAGGGATGAGTGTTGCATCCCGTATCTAGATGATGTCTTGTGTTATGCAAAGTCCTTTGAGGAGCATGTGGAGAGTATCCGTAGAGTGTTGAGGGCCCTCCAGTACCACGGTGTGAAGCTGAAACCTGAAAAGTGTGAAATGTTCCGAAGTGAAGTCAGATATGTTGGGCGGCTAGTGTCAGCAGAAGGAGTGCGGATAGATCCTAAGGATCTGGAGGCTGTCTGAACTTTAACCACCAGGACTCCTGAGACAGTGGGGGATGTGAGGAGATTACTTGGGTTCCTCAGCTACTACCGTGCCTTCATTCAAGACTTTTCCAGGACAGCCAAACCCTTGTATGAATTACTGCAGGCGAAGCCTGGAACAATACTGGATACTCACAGTAAGAAGAAAGCGAAAGGCCCACAAGTTCCCTCCAGAACTCCAGTAGAATGGACCAGGGACCACCAACAGATCCTGGAGGAACTAATTGGTATGTTAGCAAGCCCACCTATACTGGCATATCCGGACTTCAACTTACCCTTCACGCTGCACACTGATGCATCCGAAAGGGGTCTAGGGGCCATCCTCTACCAGCGTCAAGACGGAAGGTTGAGAGTTATAGGATATGGATCCAGAACATTGACAACAACAGAGAGGAACTACAGATTACACAGTGGTAAACTTGAGTTCCTGGCGTTGAAGTGGGCGGTGTGTGAGAAGTTCCGGGACTACCTGTTCTACGCCCCACACTTCACAGTGTACACCGACAACAATCCCCTGACATACGTGATGAGTACGGCAAAGCTCAACGCAGTAGGACATCGGTGGGTCGGGGAGCTGTCTGATTTCCGGTTCGATGTCAAGTATCGGCCAGGGAAGATCAACATCGACGCAGACACCTTGTCTCGTCTCCCTCTGGACATTGAAGTATACACATCAGAGTGCACGGAAGGGCTACCCGCGGGGGCAATACAAGCAGCATGGGAGGGCAGTCATGTGTCGAAGATGAAGGACGTGGCCTGGGTTGCTGCCCTGTATATGTCCACGGGGGAGGATGAACCACGTCAAACCACCACCTGGTTGCCCACAATAGGACAGGATGAGCTAATTCAAGCCCAGAAAGAGGATTCTGTAATCTCTCAAGTGAGACAATGGAAGGAGGAGGGTGTCACCCTCACAGACGAAATGAGAGGAGTTTTGACAGGAACCAACAGAAAGCTGATGTATGAGTGGAATAAGCTACAGCTTGAGGGAGGACTCCTATATCGAAGAACGAGGGAGAGAAAACAGCTTGTCTTACCGAGCAAGTACAAAAAGCTGGCACTTGAACACCTCCATGACAAGATGGGACACGTGGGTACAGAGCGAGTACTGAGCCTGGTGAGGGAACGGTTCTACTGGCCATACATGAAAGCTGAAGTGGAAGAATATGTGACCAGGAAGTGCCCATGTATAAAACAGAAGAAACCGACTGTACATGTTCGAGCGCCCATGGGTTGCATCACAACACACTCACCTATGGAGCTGGTCTGCATTGACTACCTGCACCTGGAACCGAGCCGTGGAGGATATGAATATATCCTGGTCGTCATGGACCATTTCACGAGGTTCGCCCAAGCTTACCCAACCAAGAACAAGTCAGGGCGGACTGCAGCTGAACGCTTGTTCCAAGATTACATTCCACGCTTTGGATACCCGGCCAAGTTGCATCACGACCAGGGCCGTGAGTTTGAGAATGAGCTTTTTCGCACTCTCCAACAGTTCGCTGGAATCGGCCACTCTCGGACGTCGCCATACCATCCCCAAGGAAACCCAGTCGAGAGGTTCAACCGGACCCTACTACAGATGTTGAGGACACTGGCAGACAAAGAGAAAGACAAGTGGAAAGAGCACTTACCTCAAATCGTGCATGCCTACAACTGTACACGGCACGAGTCCACTGGATATTCTCCCTTTTACCTTTTGTACGGACGGCATCCTCACCTTCCAGTAGACCTGATCTTCGGCCTGGTGGAGCCAATGGATGGAGTCACTCCAAAAGGATATGCAAATCAGTGGGCGGCACGGATGGCTGAGGCATACAAGGTTGCTGAAGGAAACAGTCGCCAAGCAAGTGCGAGAGGGAAGGCTCAATATGACCGAAAGGCCAAGGGAGTGGTACTGAAAGTAGGAGACCGAGTGCTTGTCAGAAACCTTGGAGAACGAGGAGGTCCAGGGAAGTTACGATCCTACTGGGAAAAGATGATCTACATAGTGAAGGGGCAGGTGTCTGATAACCCAGTTTATGTAGTCTCCCCTGAAAATGGGGATACGAAGAAAACTAGGACACTGCACCGGAATCTACTACTACTGGTGAATGACTTACCTGTGGAGGCTCCCGCGACCGCATTCCAATCGACAAAACCTGAAAGACAGAAAAAGACAAGAGGTCAGTCACCCAACAGAGAAAGCAACAGAGACCAAGACAGTGACGTGGCAGACTCAGATGAGGAAAGTAGTGGAGGAGGATACTGGCTGAGAAACCCAGTTGGCTGGACAGAACCAATGAATAGCCACCCACCTGAGCAAGCATCTGTAAGAGAAGAGTTCAATCAAACACAAAGAAGGGAAGTATCAAGAATACTGGAAAGGTCACCAGAAAGAGAAGTGAATACTTACCTGGTACCACCTGTGGAGGATCATGTGGACGAGGAGAGGGAAACAGCTGTTTGTGTTGAGCCAGAGGGAGTAGCAAGAGAGGCTGAAAGTCCAAGTGTGGGGGATGAAACTGCAGTTAGAAGGTCTACAAGAGAGAAAAGGCCACGACAGATCTACACTTATGACACTTTAGGTCAGCCTGTGCTACAGCCATACCCAACACTCAATGCAGTGACAGCATATCCGATCACACATGTACCTGTCTGGGGTATAAATAGTTACCTGCCACAAGTTAGTTATACCAATCCATACACTCCCCACACATACATGCCTTACAATTTTACTGTGCCTGTGTGTTGATTGCACATATAGGAGGTAAGAGGTAGACCACTGGAGCTTTTCTTGTTTTGTCAGGGAGAGTGTGATACACACAAAGTATGTACACAATTGTGTTTTCTTTTCCCTTTTCTGAACATGTATATGCATAAAATGATTGCATTATTTTCTTATATTGTGTTAAAATACTAATTAACCAATGTATATTTACATTTATATGGAGAGAAATGAAGGACTCTTATTTTGACATTCTGGCTGGAGAGTCGCGAACGGAGCAGTGAATTGCGCATGCTTCCTCATATCTGCAGAGGAGCTGTATCAGAGCAGACGCGACTCTCTTGTCTCTTTCTTTGAATCCTGTTTTGCAGGTAAAAATATTGATATACAAAAGAGAAACTCTTGAAATATACCACAACAATTGCACTACTACCATGTTTGGTAAACAAATGGAGAATGTAAAATGTTAAATGTGCTTATATGATGACGTTTTGTTCGCCTTGATGTATGCTCTCTATAACGTGAAGAAAATAAGTTTAGTTATGCTCCAGTGGTCATTATAATTGAACTAGTATTGTATTAATAGTTGTTTGATCATAAAAAGTTTGTTTGCTTGTGTTAATCAGTGAATAGGTCGAGTTAAGTGTATTTTTGAAGCTCACTCTGTGATCACATTTGCCGCGCATGCCAGTCACGTGACCAGGCACTGAGGGAAGCATGGAAAATTACTGAATCTCTCTATATTCATTATAATCTATTCCTGTGGAGGTAAAAGTGAATTTTGTTTCACAGCTGTTTTGAATAGCAAGTGCCTTTTGGAAAGCAGTCTTTCCCAGTATATATATGAAGTAAATTCATATATAATATCATTGTGTTAATGAATATTTCTATTACTGTTTATAAAATATAATACATATATAAGTTAAATGTTAACTAAAGATGGTAAAGTGAAGAAATGAGACTTCTGATTCTGAAAGTGATTTATTTCTATGTTGGTGACAAAAGTGATGTGATGAGACAGGCAAAAGAATGTTAATTAATGCTTTAAAAGCAACTGTTGTGCTAAAATTGACTTATTGTGTATAAAATAAATATATCTGCAGAGGAGCTGTATCAGAGCAGACGCGACTCTCTTGTCTCTTTCTTTGAATCCTGTTTTGCAGATATCACAGTAATCTGTCAGCTGGGTCTCCTGAGCCGGGGCCTGCAACACTTCCAATAGTAAATGCACTCTTAAAAATAAATGTAGGGTGACTGCAGGCAAAGTGGGCCGTTTAGTTTGATTTACTGTGCTCAATGGGTTAACACTTTCTGAGCATGACAATGGTCTTTAATAAAAGATACACTGGCTGCGTCCGAAACCGCATACTCAATGAGTAGGTACTTATTTTCAATGAGTACTTACTTAACGAGCACTAAAAGAGTAGGTACTTTATAGCCAGATCTCGTTGAGTATGAATGCGAACCGGACATCTGCCATGTTGACGTTATCATGTGACCTACGACGCATTATCACACGCGCAACAACTTAAAAGATTTGAACGATACGTTTAATTCATCTATCTGTAAATATTGATATTGATTAAACTTGCTCATTTTGAAGAAACTGCTGCCCATTTATTTTGTGTATACATTTAGGGTTGATTAAAGTTCTTATATTTAACCCTACTAATGTGACCCACCGTTTTATCCTTACAATATTTATTTTTATTACGAAATCCCAAAATGGTCATCTCTTGAATGTTGTTAATTTCTTTTATATCCAAACATTTATCCACAAGCAAAAGTGGCTAACTGCTTTGTTTTCCTCTTTTTCTTGTTAACTCTCGTTTCATCCCTCAGGCCTATTTTTTTTTTAAAAAGCATTTTTAAATGTATTATAATGAATTATTTAAGAAAAAATATATTAAAATATTCAACCTTGTACTAGGTTATTTTTTCCTGTGTAAAAAATCTCTTATGTATGCAAACCCATGATATATATATATATACACATAACATCAGTAACTCAACAGCCCTACCTAGAACGGGTTTCCTCAGCGTTTGTAATGTCTGCACAAAGGGCAGCTGTGCAAAGATTTGCCTTTGGAGAAAACTGTTGATTTTATACTCAAAAAAATTTAAGTATCATTAATATTAAAAAAATAATATTACCCCAGAATGAATTGCATTGATATCCCACCCCAAAACATGCAATAATAACAACGATAAATGCTGACCAATACTTAATTATATTACTTTTTACTGAAAATAGTAGTAAAAAGTATATAGTGAACATATCTACATTTGCATTCAAACAATTAAATAAAGCATTAATTAAATAATTATATTTTATTTACTGACAACAATGAGAAATATTAATAAATTAGTAAAAGAATGAATGAAAGTCACCATCACAATAAACAAATGCATATACAAGTCAACACATGAAACAAAGCTTTATTCAAACTACAATCATGTATGTAGGCTGAAGGCACTGAGGTTGTTGCGTGTTGTGTTGTGCTTCACAATCTGAGGCAATAAGGGCAGGTGGAGTGATGCAGGGTCTCGTAAGGGCAGGTGGAGTGATGGAGGGACTCATCCATGGCACCATCTCCAGGATTCAGCTCTGGTCTCCTCATCCTCAGTGCTCAAACCAGCCTGCTGACATTTCAGATTCTACAAAATGCACAAACATAACACAAAAGCAGTCATTTTAACCACACAATGTCATTTGATTTCAGTATTATTTAGAAGACAAAACCACTTTTTTTCACAAACGCCGCCATCATCTTCCCTTGCAGGTCCTGCTCCACCACAAAAGCTGTGCAGCTAATGCACAGAAATCAAGAATCAGAAAAGTGCTGTAATAGCTCTGTTTGAAATTACAATAATTAGTTATTGTTATTCATTTCTGTGGTATACTCACTCAAAGCCTTTGATGGCAGCATTCAGCTTCATGAGCCACTCTCCACCGGATAAAAACACATCTGTTCATCTGACCCTGTAACATCCAGACAAGATTCACATTACTGCTGTTCTGCAATACTTACCGAAGATTTTACTGTCAGAAGTAAATAGACATTTAAAATAAGCGTCTTTAGGATGTATATGGTTTATGTAAATCCACTTTAGAGACGTAACTTACGTGTCCTTACTGGAGCTCCCCTGTTAGCTAACGTTATACATAATAAAACGTGTTTTTACAGCAAAATCACAAGTATACTACTCTGTGTAACGTCTTTACACCTTCAACAATTCAACAGCTTACTCTACAGTAGTTCAACACATGCAATTTTAACACAAGGAACCGTGTTTACTCACATTTGAAAGCACCCGCGTCGCTGATCTCTGCGATGTTTGATAATGACGTATCCTCTCGCGTGACCTCCTGAGATAGAAAAGTATTCATCTTCGAGGTCTTCAAAATCTGGGTTGAAGCAGTAAGCCAGCCGGGAACTTCTCGCCTACTCTTTTATGAGTACTGAGGTTTCGGACATACTACTCCGTTCACGTACTGTTTTCCCCTACTATATAGTAGGAAAGTAGGAATATTCGGACGCACTATAAGTATATGTACGCCCGAATCTCGCGATAATTAGTACGTCACTCTGGTAATTCTCGCCTACTCTTTTATGGATACTAAGGATTCGGACATACTTATTCGCTCGCCTACTGCTTTTTCCATACTATATTCACCTTATTCCGGAAGTAGCACTGGGTGGCGCCATCCGCGTAATCTCACTTCCTGGTTTAGCTACTTAGTGCTTTGTTTGCCCTGGTCCAATCTGTTATCTGTCTTGATATAAGTAGATAGACAATAATATTATAGCCAAATGCGTTGGCCTATGGTTATTAACAACTGCTGCAACGTACTAAAGTACATTTCACTTGAAGCTTTTGAAACAATGCCACAATCAAATTATTTAATAGCTGTCTTTCTAATAGCTATTACTTAGTTATGAAGATGTGCACAAACACTACTACATGTAAAGTTTGAAACATTATTACACCACAGTTTGTTTGCTTAATCACCAGATACATTTGCATTTGCCAACAGATGAGAAAAAAATAGCCACGAACTGGTGTAGAAAGAAAGTAGAGCCTCAACTAGATGAACAAGAGGGTAACGTTAGCTTAGCTAACTGCTAGCTGCAATTTCTTATGGTTTGATCTCTAACACTGTAAAATAAATCCAGCGACTGAATTCTAGAGGACCATAGCTTTCAAACAAGGTATAGCATGTGTATGTGTCCTGTAGTGAGACCATTACAACATTAGATGTTTGTGGCTAATGTAGGCTGAACACTACACATCGGCCGGGCTGCGATCAGACAGGCAGACGGGTCATATAAACACCTAAAAGTCGTTTACAAATTACCCCGAGAAACAGTGCATTGCTGTGCTGTTGGTACACACGTACATAGCACATTTGGCACAAATTAGCTTATCTTATGTGACATTTCATCAGTGAGACTTCTCTGCAGTTCTCCTCGAAATTGAATGAGGGTCCGCTAAACCGGAAGTTGTGTTACAACGGAAGTACTGGACAGAAGTAAAAGTGGGCGGGGCGGAATAAGGTGAATAGTAGGGAAGTATGCGGTTTCGGACGCAGACACTATTTCTTTAACCTGTTAAGCTTCACCAGTGCGTCGGCGCACTGAAGCGTTTTTTTTTTATTTAGTTAAAAATTACTATCAGATTTAATGTTATACATTGACAAACTATACATCATTAAAAAGATATAAGACTCAAGTTTCAGTATTTGACCACTATTGTATTCTGAAAAACTTATAGTGACAGTTATGTCTTAATTTGTGTCAGGAGTTATGAAATGATACCTTTAATATGAATTATGACCGTCAGCCGCTTTCATTCATAAAAAACTCCCGTGCTGTCGTCATGACAGCGATACACAAAACAACGTCCCTCAGGGCTTTAGCTCAAAAATGTGTAGATTTGGAGAAATATTGATATATTTTCATAAGTTTTCATCAGATTTCTATAGACAGGAATAATATTTATTGAATTTATGCCCAAATGCGTCGATGTAATCATTATGAGCGCTGGACACTGTGATGTATTGTGTTTTCAATCCATACCAACAGCCTGAGGGCGCTACATTCACAATAATAGTCCATTTATGTAACATGAAGAAGAACCATGATCATGTGACAATCCAGGAAGTCTCGAACACACACAAAGCTATCAGAGATCGTTGTTACATGCAGAAAAAAAGACTTTTTTAAGACAATAAACATGATTGAAATGATATTTGGTTTACCTGTGTTCTTCAAATAATGTCAGGTATTTCCATAATAATAGATTATATTTATAATGTATTGCTAATCGATATAGACTTTATCATTTTGCAGAATAATAAAAAATATATATTTTATGTCTGATTTTTTATTCTGAAGCGAAATTATATCACAGAAGATTATTTAAAACACTCTACTTGCGTTATAAATTAAGTTTGAAGCACAAAAATGGTTTTAATCTCATAAATTGTCGTGTATTGATGGTGTGCTAAGCTAACATGCTAGCTAGCTCTAGGTGCACCTGCCACATATTGCAGTTATCCTTTTATAATTTTTTTCTAAATATGCTTACTAAAATGTTTCATTATTCAAGCAGGGCATTTGATCCGGTTTTTAAATGTTAAGTAAGAACTTTGATAAAAGAAATTAGGGATTGAAACCCTATGAATAGCCAGTCGTTAGTAACTATAATGCAGACAAAAGAAATGCATATTTACAGCCATAACCAGGCTGGAGAGGTGTTAATGTGTGCAGGGGGAGACTGAGACTGAATGGGGCTCGTTTGCACCACAAAACAATAGAGACAATATACTGGATAGATGGTTAGAAGATGGCAATAAACATCAGAAGCATCTTTAACGTCAAATCAAAATAAAGTCAACTGACATGGTCTTGAAAAACATGTAACTAAATACAGAGTTTTGGACTTATTATCTTCAGATTTTAAACATAAAATGTTTAGACATGTGGCTTTAACTGTAGTGCATTTCTAGATTGCTCCAGTGCCAACTTCAATTTTATTTTCATGAGGATGTTTCATAAAAAATAATTTCTAATAACTTTACAAAACTTTGAAGCTATTTATAACATTTTTTTTTTCATTATGACAATAATTAATTCTACATTTACAATAAACTGCCAGGTGTCAGCTTTCAAATGAGATCATACTTGTGCTTTTAGTGCAAAGGGTTCATGAACTGTATCTGTTTAAGTTTGGGTATGTCATTTCTGGGGATTTTTCAAAAGTGGCGTTGCAGCTTAACAGGTTAAATGATACAATGGTTTAGGTTGATGCAATATGACACTGGAGGGTGTGGCTAGATCTCAAGGGAGGACACCTTTATTGTTCAAGGTAATCATAACCTCGGACATAAGATTTTATTTTTGAAATAAGGTTTCTCGCTAAATGTCAACAAATGGGTATATTATTCTGACAGTTTGTTAGTACAGTTAACAGGGAATCAAAATGCAAAAAAATGTCTTGGTTTTCTTGTAAGGTGTTTAAAGCTAGAATATGTAAGATTTTTGTAATAAAATAACCAAAAATCACTTGCAAAGTGTGATATATTTCCTGCAGTTGTGTACTTCCAGTATCCCAAAAGTTCCCAAAGATTTTTAATTTCAGAGAAATTCCCATTTTAAATTAAAGCTGCAAGCAGCATTTATCGGGGTTCAAGCATTTAAGGCCTTTAAGCACAAATGCATAAAAAGACCTTAAGTTTTATTTGGCAACCACATAGAAAAGACCATTTCCAGCCAATTTAACAAAGAGGAAATATATGGTTCTCTTTCATAGGTTCACTCAACGCTGCGCAGTGGGATATTCTCTGAATGTGCCGATTGTCTGAAGCCCTATAGAATCACGCCAATTCATTGGCTGATGGCGCCCGCGCAATCTGGCTCCGCCCCGACGCTCTTACGTCGCATCATTACATATTCGCGCATGCCATCTGCTCTTCAGATTTCTCTGCCTTCAGAACGAAGCGGTCACGTTGCCCTTCGCTCGTGATTTTTCTGAGCTCAAACGACTTTTGGATTATTCTCGGCGCTTCTCCGACTGTTCAAGTGGAACTCTGTTTCTTCTTACGGTGAAGTTGCCATGGAATACCGACGCTGTACTCAGCCATGTGCTCATTACATCGCTAACGACGACCCACACAGTAAGTGTGTTAAATGTTTGGGTTTTTCACATGCGCGCGAGGCAGTCATAGGATAGTCTAAATGCAAATTCTGTGAAAATTTGTTGCTCAAGACCCTCAAATCGCGGCTCGCGGTTTTTGAGAGGGAATCATTCGTCTCCCCCTGTCGCGCTCCCGAGGCCTCTCGAGGATCCGCAACTTGGGGTTCGGATGTAGAGCTTGAGGATGTGGAGTTCGAGCAGACGAGCCCCGTTCTTTCTCTCCCTCCCTCCCCTCGGCACGCGCGAGGCATGCCAGTCGAATTTTCACACGATTATTTGCGCCCCAGCCCGGGAGCACGCGACGCGGTTTCTTTCGGGCTGGAGGATGTACTTTTTACCGAGGCTTCCGACTCTGAGGATTTCGGGCCTACTCTCGCCAACGAGGTTATCCCGCCGAGCGGCCAGGAAGCGCGGCCTACTACGGCCTACGCGGAGCTCGTTGACGTACTTTCACGCGCTACGGAGAAGCTCGCTATTGATTGGCCCGACGAGCCCCGCGAAACTCAGTCGTCGAAACTCAACGAGAGACTTCTCAGTGGCCCTAATTCTAGGCCTCAACGGAGAAAGCTGCCATTTTTCAGTGATCTGCATCACGAGATTTCCAGATCCTGGAAGCAGCCTTTCTCTGCGCGCCTCACTAATGCGGCAGCTGCTGATTTCACCAGCCTAGTAGGTTCTGTGGAACAGGGCTACTCCGCCATTCCGGCGATTGAGGAAACTTTAGCCGACCATCTCGCTCCGTCGTCTGCACCGTCCTGGAAGTCGCGCCCCCTCCTCCACTCTAAAGCATGTAGGACTACTTCCTCTCTCATTGGAAAATCCTACATGGCGGCTGGGCAGGCAGGCATGACCCTGCACACTATGGCCATTCTTCAGGCCTACCAAGCGGACGTCCTGAAGGAAATGGACGAGGACGAGGGCGACGGCGTGACCCCTGAAGCGGTCAAGGAGCTTCGTAAGGCTACTGATTTAGCCTTAAGAGCCACCAAGCATACCGCACGCGCTATAGGTCGCTCTATGCTGGTTCCGTTGCGGTGGAACGCCACTTGTGGCTTAATCTCACGGAGATCCGTGACAAGGAGAAGGTTTTCATCCTGGACGCCCCCATTTCTCAAACAGGGTTGTTTGGTGAGGCGGTCAACATGGTGGTTGAGAAATTCCGCTCCTCCAAATCACAATCGGCCGCGTTCAGACAGTTCATGCCCAGGAGGGCTAGGGAACCTTCTGCTCTCTCCCCTGTTCGACCCAGAGAATGTCCCTCTTTTAGACCGGAGTTCTCTTCCAGGAGGAGCGAACCGGTGCATCCCCCACCTTCCACGGTTTGGGGAGCACGCGGTCGCCTGTTTCCCCGTCAACGGCCTCACAAGTGCCTCCAGATGAAGCGGTCCGACAAACCGACCCCTCCGGCGGCCCAGAGCCGTTCCTGACCCTCCGGTCGGAAAAAGGAGAGCTCCTCTGCTTCCTCAAGGTTGGGACAGACCGCGCAAGCGTTTCTGCCCACCTCCCAGCTCTCCTTTCCTTGCCCTGTCACCTTCGCCACTCAGAGTGTCTCGAATTGCAGGCCATTTTTCACCATCTCTACTCAGCCCGGCGCGGGAGGAAGGAACGCTTTTTGCTTTCTCCCCTCACCCCCGACACTCTCTATAACTGCCGGTCGCATCCTCAGAGGCACTTTTTGCTTTCCTCCGGTGCGGGCGGACCTGGTCACCATGACCCCAGCATTGATGCCTCCCATCACGTGTCAGGACGCCAAGGGCTCTCCTGCACAGTCAACTTCTCAACCTCACAAACGTCAACACGGCACCCTCACTCAGGTATGTTGTCTGCATTACAACATCCCTCTTCCTCTTTCACATTTCTTTCAAGAATGGGAGCGCTTACCAGGGGTATCGTTTTGGGTTCTTCGCACAGTTCGGATCGGCTACACTCTTCAGTTTTGCCGCAATCCCCCTTGATTCAACGGGGTCTTTCCTACCGTAGTAGACAGCGCCACTCAGGCTTCTGTACTTCAGCAGGAAATTTCATCCCTCCTTCTCAAAGGAGCAATAGAAGAGGTTCCTTCAGGGGAAACCGAACGGGGCTTTTACAGCCATTATTTCCTGGTCCCGAAGAAGGGCGGCGGTTTGCGTCCCATACAGGACCTCCGCCGACTGAACTTCGCCCTTTACAAAGGGAAATTCAAGATGTTGATGCTGAAAGCTATCATATCTCAGATTCGGCCAGGGGATTGGTTCGTGACAGTAGACCTAAAGGATTCTTACTTTCACATCCAGGTTGTACGGTGACACAGGCAGTTCCTCAGATTCGCCTTTGGAGAAAGAGCGTTCCAATACAGGGTCCTTCCCTTCGGCCTCGCTCTGGCCCCGAGGACATTCACGAAGTGTATGGATGCAACTCTGGCCCCTTTGCGGCTCCAGGGCATCCGTATTCTAAATTACCTGGACAATTGGCACATTTTAGCCCAGTCCAGGGAGCTAGTGACCCACAACAGAGACATCGTCCTGAGTCATATCCAGTCTCTCGGTTTGAGGTTGAACTCGGAGAAGAGTGTTCTTGCTCCGGCTCAAAGCACCGTTTTCTTGGGGGTGAACATGGATTCCGTTCTCATGCAGGCCCGCTTGGCTCCTGCACGTATTTCCAGTCTGACGTCATGCTTGGCCCGTTTTTCGCTAGGCCATCATGTGTCTGTGGGCACTTGTCGCAGGATGCTGGGCCTGATGGCCGCGCCCTCCTCCGTGCTACCGCTGGGCCTGCTCCACATGAGACCCTTCATGTGGTGGATGAAGCTCTCAGGGGTTCGACCCTCCGGGCCAGCCTTTCGCCTACTGAAGGTATCGCGCAGTTGCTTTCGAGCCCTGTCAGTTTGGCGGGACCCTCTTTTTCTTTGGAAAGGGGTCAGCATGGGTGCGGTATTTCGTCGCCAGATGATTATGACGGATGCCTCTCTCACCGGCTGGGGAGCAGTTTTCGAGGGCAGACCAGCGTGTGGGGTTTGGACTGGCGAGACTCTCTCTTGGCACATAAACTGCCTGGAGTTAAGAGCCGTTTTTCTGGCTCTGCATCATTTTCTCCCTCTTCTGGAGGGACACCATGTAATTGTCAGAACAGACAACATGGCAGTGGTGTCTCATGTGAACCGGCAGGGGGGTTCTCGTTCGCGCACCCTGGACAGGCATGCGCGTCACCTTCTCCTGTGGTCTCAGAGCAGATTCCTATCTCTGAGAGCAGTCCATGTCCCAGGGGTTCTGAACCTCACAGCAGACTTTCTGTCGAGGCAGAAACTCAGATCGGGAGAATGGATGTTGAACCTCCAGACAGTGGCCCTGATCTGGGAGGTTTTCGGAGAGGCGGAAGTGGACCTCTTTGCATCTCAAGAGTCGTCCCAATGCCCGCTGTGGTTCTCCCTGAGTCCCCCGGCTCCATTAGGGATAGACGCGTTCGCTCACCCTTGGCCAACGCAGAAACTCTATGCCTTCCCGCCCATCAAACTGATCCAGGCGGTCTTGGCCAGAGTGAGAGAGAGCAGAGTCAGCCTCCTCCTGGTAGCTCCGTTCTGGCCGTCTCAGCCATGGTTTTCGGAGCTAATTCCTCTGCTGGAATCTTCCCCCTGGAAGATCCCGGTCAGGGAGGACCTGTTGTCCCAGCTGCAGGGCAGGATATGGCATCCTCGCCCAGACATGTGGAAGCTGTATGTTTGGCCAATCAGAGGCCATTAGCATTAAGTTCTGATCTCCCAACTGACGTTCAGGAGACCATTGCGAGTGCTAGAGCCCCTTCTACAAGGAGGCTATATTCTTCCAAATGGAAGGTTTTTGAGGCATGGTGCTTAGCACATGATAGGAGTCCAGTTAACTGCCCTGTTGGTTCAGTACTGGAATTCCTGCAGGAGAAGTTTGCTTCTGGAGCAGCTGCTACCACTCTCAGAGTTTATGTCGCAGCTATTGCAGCACATAGGGAATCGGACGAGATTCCCCTGGGGAAACTAAGGTTAGTTTCGGCCTTCATGCGTGGGGTTAAGCGCCTGAAACCGGCTCGCTCCCCTAGAGTTCCCTCATGGGACCTTTCTATTGTCCTAGAGGGTTTGACGAAGGCCCCCTTTGAGCCCTTGGAGTCAGCTCCGGAGCGGAATCTGTCTCTCAAGGTTTCTCTTTTGTTGGCTTTGTCCTCATTAAAGCGGGTAGGAGACTTACAAGCTCTTTCTGTTAGCGAGTCTTGCTTGGACTTTGCTCCTGGCTTGGTCAAGGTTTCCTTGAGGCCGAGACCAGGGTATGTCCCCAAAGTTCTTTCCACAACTTTCCGCTCGCAGGTGGTTAACCTTAACGCTTTCCACCCTCCTCCATTTTCTTCTGAGGTAGATAGGAAGCTTAACTTGCTCTGCCCAGTTCGTTCTCTTAAGATATATGTAGACCGCTCAGGCGGTTGGAGGAAATCTAACCAGCTTCTGGTTTGTTTCGGTGCTGGCCGCCGTGGGCTTGCTGCATCAAAGCAGAGGATTTCTCACTGGGTCACAGAAGCTATCTCGTTGGCTTACGAGGTGCGTGGCTTGCCTTCACCTCTTAGCATTAGAGCACATTCCACCAGAAGTGTGGCAACTTCTCAAGCTCTTTTTAGAGGAGCACTTTTGGAGGACATTTGTGTTGCAGCAGGCTGGTCCTCTCCGCACACTTTTGTAAGGTTCTATAATTTGGATCTTGACATGACCCCGGGTTCCCAGGTTCTTTCTGTTTGAACTCATCTTGGTCGTTGTCTCTTTATGTACCAGTCATTGAAAGCGCTCTAGCTTGGCGAGTTTGGTTGTCCTTGTCCCACTGCGCTATCCGCAGCGTTGAGTGAACCTATGAAAGAGAACGTCTCTGGTTACTTACGTAACCTATGTTCTCTGAATAGGGAACGAGATGCTGCGTTAGCTGCCAAGCTCCTCGCGCTGCTGACAGTTTTCTTTTCGGCAGAGAAATCTGAGGAGCAGATGGCGAGCGCGAATATGTAATGATGCGACGTAAGAGCGTCGGGGCGGAGTGTCTCGTTCCCTATTCAGAGAACATAGGTTACGTAAGTAACCAGAGACGTTTTCAAAGCTTTTTAACAGTTATAGCGCCACCTATGGTCCGATCTCCATACAATTGTGCATGCTTCTTTACAATGTTATTTCACATATGCTCACCAATTTTCGTTAAGTTCTGAGTTTTTGTTTAGGATTTATAGGCTTTCGAGTGATATTTGCCACGCCCATTTTCTAAATGACCGTGTTATAGCCGTCCAAATGTAAAAGTTCAAAAGTTTTAGCACTTTGTGCTTGAACCCCTAATAATGGCTCGTCCATGTTCACTTTCGTTCAAACATTATGGACCATGGCAAGCAGACTTTGGGACAAAAGGAGAACTAAAACGAGGATCAATATCGGCGTGGTGTTTTGGAGATGCCACAAACTTCGACTTGACAGAGGCGTCTTGCATGTACTTTATTAGACAGCTGAGCAAATGTACATAAAACTAATCAATGTCATATAGCTCAACATGATGAAATGTTAGAATATGATCAGTATGTTATTCTAATGTTCATCTAGCTTACTGCTAGTCTCATACAGACAAACAAACGCATAGAATAATAACTTTCAACACACTCAAATGCAGTTTAGTGTGATAGTGTAGACCAAGTGAAACAGCTCTGCGTTACCTAACAAGTTTAATTCACCAAATAAACTGACTTGTTAACCCTTTTCCACCAAGGCAGTGCTGGTGCTGGTTCAGAGCTAGAGCCTAGTTTCAAATGGGTTCTTTGTTTTTCGACACCCAGAGCACCAGCTCTGAACCAGGAAAAGTGGTTCTTAAGTAGCACCAAAACATTGCTGGTCTAGAAGTAAGAACCGCTTGCGTCAGGGCCTGGGGACGGGGTTACCGTGACAAACAAGACGAACAGAAACTTGTGACCGCCATTTCTCAAATAGCAGCTAATCGAGCTAATAACAGCTTGATTGTAATCTCCGTCTATGCAAGTTATGGTCGAGCTTCACGAACACGTTGGATTCGCCGTGTTTGGATGCCGATGTAGGTTCGCAAAGCCATGAGCATCAATAGTAACGCAATGACCTCCATTGTTGATGGAAGGCTTGTTCGAGATGCATCGGAGCGGCACGGACCAATCGGAGCTGCGGGAGTGTTTGGAGAGCATACGAGTCCTTGTGCTTTTGGATTGCTTTCGCCGTGCTTTGATGTCATGAGCCGATCGGTCTGCGAGAAGCCGAACCATCTCGAACAAGCCTGGTGTGTTTGTGTTTGGCGCTGCCACGCTAGCATTGCTGGGCAACATGAGATGTATACAGTGACCTTGTGTTTGGCAAACCGGATCTTAGAGAGCTCGTCAGACGAACCAACTCCGGACTGGCAATACTGTAGCTCTGGCTCTGAACTGGCACCTTGTTCATGCTGGTGGAAAAGGGGTATTTGTGAGTATTAATTCAACACTTGCGGGTAGATCAGTAGAATGAAATGTCCTTATTCCTTTATATCCGCAGGACTCGCATGTGGCTCTGATATCTGTCTCTCATTGGCAATGACGACAAGTTCCATAATTCCGCTTATGCGTCATCAACCTACACCTTTGTTATTGTAAGAGGTTAGCAAGCCTGGTTAGTACCTGGATGGGAGACCTCCTGAGAAAACCAGGTTGCTGCTGGAAGAGGTGTTAGTGAGGCCAGCAGGGGGTGCTCACCCGTGGTCTATGTGGGTCCTAGCGCCCCAGTGTAGTGATCGGGACACTATACTGTCAAAGAGCACCATCCTTCCAATGAGACGTTAAACCGAGGTCCTGACTCTCTGTGGTCATTAAAAGTCCAAGGATGTCCTTCGAAAAAGAGTAGGGGTGTAACCCCGGCATCCTGGCCAAATTTGCCCCTTGGCCTCTGTCCATCACGGCCTCCTAATCATCCCCATATACTGATTGGCTTCATCACTGTCTCCTCTCCACCATTAAGCTGGTGTGTGGTGGGCGTTCTGGCCCAATATGGATGCTGCACATTGGTGGTGGTTGAGGATATCTTCCCTTCCATGTAAAGCGCTTTGAGTACCCAGAAAAGCGCTATATAAATGTAACGAATTATTATTATTATTATTATTAAAATGTAGATGCAGAATATAACGCTTTAAAATATGGACACAATTTAAGTTCATCTACAGTGTTTAGAGAAAACAGACAGAAAAAAAGTTTTACAATATGGTTACCATTTAAAATGTTCCTCTTATTGAATTTTTGTTAGCCTATTTGTTGTTGCATGTGTTGTAGTTCCATTTGTAATATGTTGTAGAGTTCATTAAGATATCTGATATTCAACTTTCATAAAATGTCATGTCAACACAACATGTTCTAGTTGTTTTGAACTTGACACATGCATTGAGTGAACTGATGAGTATTACTCATCATAGCCCATCTATGTGCTTTTGGGTCTGTTAAATATGCTGTGGTATATGTTTGTGTGATGTGTTAATAAATCATGTGTTTTTAAGATCCAGGATCATTTTTGATAAATTAGGGATGGGTCACATTAACTGAAAAGAAATTTGTCCCGAGTGCATGATCTCAAAATGTTTATTGGTATATACCTTGCACATATCAACTGTATTCAAAATGAAATATTAAAGTCGGACCTTAAAGTTAACAAAAGTAATAAAAAGAAATAAACATCTAGGTACTGTATCTATCTAAATAACAAGTAGGGATGTCCCGATCCGATCACGTGATCGGAAATCGGGCCCGATCACGTGTTTTCAGACTCGATCGGAATCGGACGTTACCTTCCGATCAGGACTCGGATATATATGTATATATATTCTCATTATTTTTTAACACATCTATAGTTATGCGGTGGCACAGAGTTACGCCGGTTTCACACTGCACGCGTTAGCAGAGTGTAAGCAGCGCAGGAGCAGTTCATAAGGTGAGCAGGGGCAGGACACGCGCGTTTTGCTTTCACACTGGCAGCTTTTGTCACGCGCGGCTGAACCGCAGGTTGTGTAGGGCAGGTTACAGACAGAGTAGGCCTACTCTATAATGGATAAGTTGGCATTGCTTTTTTCTTTTTCAGATACATTTAAGAGAAAAGACTTGTCAAGAAGCTTATTTTATTAATAATTTCATATAACTTTTTGTTCATCTTTGTTTTTATTGTTATGGCAACAAGTTTGTTTTTGGACATTTGTTTTCTTTTTAAATTGCTGTTGGTCATTTGATTGACTGTTTAAAACACAATAGATATCATCAATGCACTTTTTGGATAAAACTGCGGTGTATTTTGGCCATGATCAATGTATTGTCACTTTAATTCAGCAAAAGCGGCGCAGCAAAAATAAACTCGGCGCCGAAACGATCGCGGCACTGCTGCTCTGCTCTACTACGCACTGCCGTGCTGCGTCTCGCGCGGTGTGAATGCTCTAAAGCCTGGTTTAATCTGTTAACATGAGCGGCGAAAAAAAATACGCACTGCACGCTCTGCTAACAGTGCAGTGTGAAACCGGGTAAGAGTTAGGAGTGCAGTTCCTAAAAGCACATTACTGGCTTTGCAAACACTGTAGCACTTTTATTTTTTATTTTTTATTTGTTCACATGCCTGCCGGGTATTTTAAGTTGAGGTGCTATTTGTTTATATATTAGACTTTTTTATATTTACTGTTGCACTAAAGTCCAAAAGTGAAGAATTTATTTATTACTTGATTGTTCAAGCTACCTCACAGAAGTGCTCTGTTTGTTAACAGAGTTGTTGAATGTTAAAATAAGGTGAATTAAATAAAAAATAAGGAACATCCTGGATCTGTTTTTTCGCTCTTCTTTATTCTTTTTTTTATGTATTAAGTATCGGATCGGGAATCGGTATCGGCAGATACTCAAAATCACAGACATCCCAAGTCTCCCGGAAGTTCCGGGAGTCTCCCGCATATTGATAGCGGCTCCCTGATACCCGCAAATGAGTTAAAATCTCCCGGAATCTAGAGCGAGCGAGCCAGAGCGCGCGTGCACAGCAGAGAGGGAGAGGGAGCGAGAGACCTTGCGTGTGTGCGTGTGTGCGCACGTAAGATAGAGAGCATCTGATTGGCCTGTTTCGGTAAATCAACCAATCAATTGTCAGTGTGGGCGGGTTTTATCGCTTCTCCCGAACCGAATTAATCAGTTCAGTGTATCTAGAAACAGGAGCGCCATGGCAACGGGAGAGTGCCACAAAAAAACATGCAAAAAACGAAAGTATAAGATACATTTTACGGCAGACTACATGAAAGTGTACCCCTGTCTTATAAGAGTAAAACATAATGATAGTCTTGCACGCTGTAAAGTTTGTAACAGTGACTTCAGCATTGCCCATGGCGGGTTAAATGATTGTAAAAGACATGTTGAGGTGAGTTCAACAAGTTTCATTTCATTCATGTGCATATTAGCCTATTCCTTAGACCTGTTTAAAGCTGCAATGGAATATAAATAAAAGCAGTTTACATGAATAGTATAAGCAGCTTATAAATAGTAAAAGTAATCTACAAATTGTAACATTATGAACAAATAAATGCATAGGCCTATAGCCTATAGAAATTATGTATTATGCTTTTATATATTTTAGGGACAACAACTCTGTGGTGAAATGTCATAACCTTGTCCTCCTTCCATTTTTTTTTTTTGTGGGGGGGGGGGGGGGGGGGGTAGGGTACCTCCCTGAAATGAACTTTTGCAGGTTGGGATGTCTGAAATCAAATGACTCGGACTCAGACTCGAGGGCAAAAAAACCTGATCGGGACATCCCTAATAACAAGTGTCCCACCTTACCTGCATTCAATCTACTAAAAGGGGATTTTAACATCGATGCCATAGAAGAATCATTCCCTCAGAAATTTGTACTTCTGCCTTCAAATACAAGTACAGTTTTTCAGTACTTTTAACAACTTTCCTAAACTCTTAATGCACCAACACACCTACAACACACAATTGGCAAAACAGTTAATTTCATGCTCAAAATCACACACTGTAAACCAAACTCCAACACTAATTTTCTAAATACAATAATACACTATGCCTACCAGAACACTGCAAACATGTCTCCAAATCAAATCATTTTTCAAAACACTAACATAGTAACATAGCTGTCCAACAGGAAGATTTAGTCAATCATAGCACAATGTCATAAAAACACTAACATCAGATGGAATTACAGAAACTGCATTATTGTATACGTGTCAGGTCTGCCCTTATACAACAGACAGTATATTGTATTGATCATAGATTGTGTTTTGCACTGCAGTTTCTTTTGAAGCTTCTCTACATTTTTGTTTTGTTGGGTTTACTGTAGGTCTTTTGCTGCAGAAATTCAATAAAAAAAGACCCATCTCAGAGTGCTTTATAGAATGTACGGTTACAGTATACACCATATGGTCATGCGATTGAAAGAAACTTAACACCTGAGTGTGTTTCCTAGATGGGAATCAGCTGTGATTTATATTATTGCATAATTGTTTCTCAGTAACAATAGGATAAAATACAGGGGATATATTTGGGTTTCAATTCACAATATAAACAGATGTTTACCTTGACTTTAGCCTGTAAGGTTCAGAACATGGTGTTATCTGTTCTGACACACATTGTTTAAAGCATCGGTAAATTTGGCAGTAAAAATCCATTGTTTTGGTCTTGTTTGAGCTTGTGTGTAAAAGAAGTTCAAGCATTTTAAATTTGTTAATTGTATGCATTTTGTGTTAAAGCAACAAGAAATGTGTTAATAGTATAGGTTACATAGACAGATGTAGTGCTAACTAACCGTGTTAAGAGTTTTGGAAAATTGTTAAAAGTATTGAAAAATCTGTCATAGCAATCGTAAAAAAAAACTATAGCAGTACTTCTTTTAATAAACACAAAACACTGGAGAACACATTGTGCAATGCAAGACAAAGAACTGAATAAACTGAGTGCTATATATAAACAGGCAAACAAAGGGAGCTAAATGAAACACAGGTGAACTTAATGAGTGACTAACAGACTATCATGGTTAACTTGTAGCTCAACATGAGTTCCTATAAGAGCAGCCAAAAGGAACATTCTCTCAACCCCAGGTCAGGACTGCACACGGATTAAGTGTTGTAGTTTTTTTGTGACTGCAATATTCAGGCTCCACACGGATTGAGGACAACTTTTCAGCTGTACGGTAGTGCACCTTTGCTGTTTTAGGCTTGTTTTGTTTTTGTTTTCTCCATTCCATTTTCTCCATCAACTGACTTGATTTAGTACAACTAAAAAAAGTTTAGTGTAAGCAAAAGTATAGATATTATCTTTTATTTTACCTGTCCTTGTGAAAAATATCAGAATCAGGAAATCTTAACTTTATATTTAATATTGAATAACATGAAGGCTACAACAGATCAAATTAAGTGTACTTTAAAGCACAACAAATAGATTGTCAAAACATAATGTACTTTAAAGTAAAACTCTTAGTTTGGCATTATTTTCTTTTTTTTTAAGAGTACATGTACTTAATGTCACTCCTGAATGTCACTCCAGCAGAAGCCCTATCATGGCCACCAGAGGGCACTTCTCCCTAGACCTTTTCCATTTCCATGAACCTTTGCCTGGACTCATTTTAGTGTGTTTACATCCACCTGTATGTCATTGGTTTGTATCATAGGAACTTTGGCTGGCAGGTGTGACGCTTATGAAAGTGTGTGTGTGTACACTTAAGTGGCTTTTTATAATTCATCCGTGTTATTATCTGCAAGTTTTATTTATTATTATTTATTATTATTATTATTATTATTATTAGTGTAATTTCAAGATACTACAGGTACACATCCAGTACCAATAAGCTAATTTTTTATTTTATTATTTTCACAAGGCTACATAGCAATTCAAAAATTATAGTTCCCTTACGAGAACGTTCTCTCGTACTGCGTTGAAAACGCTGTGGGAAAACTCCTTTTCTCGAGAATATTGAAGCCTTTATTTTAAAACGCATTGCTGCAGCACATGCGAGAGCTAGAAGCTCGCGTGAGCGTGCTGATTGGCTTGTGCAAAGCAACTGCACGAACCAATGGCGGAACAGCAGAGGAGCGCGAGCCAATCGGGACGCTTGGCACTCTGCCAGAGTCAAGCGCGCGAAACTGCACGGGACAGAAGAGTATAAATACACAGAGAATCCGCCATTTGACAGATTTTATCTCCTTCAGCTTTCGACTCACCTCGTCGCTGATTCTCTCCGAGTGAAGCCGCTCGTCGTCGAACAGCCGTCCAGCGGAACAGCTTCGCATCCCGGCATCTGCCAGCTGAGCGTTTCCCTGTGGCATCCGACGAGTATCCTTTTTCTCTTTCTCTCTATCCTAAAAGAGCAAATTCGCTGTTTTCACAGCGCGCGGTGTTGATTCAAATGCCGCTCTCTATCTGTGAATACTGCGGGTTTCCCCTGCTTGTGTTTACAGACACACACTCTGTGTGCTGCCTGTCTCGGCCCTGAGCACGCCGAGTCAGCGCTCACTATAGGCGGCTGCCTTCTCCGCGACGGGATGCCTGTTTCTTCTCTCCGCTCGAGACTTGCTCTCGCTTCGTCGGTGAGTAATCCCGCCCTTCTTCCGTCTTCGGCGCCCCGCGAGCCCCGTAGGAAGAAGCGGCGCGATCATGAGGCGTCCTGAACGCGGTGAGTTTAGCGGATGCACGCTGGGCTTTTCTCCACGTGCTTCCCCCACGCTCTTCTCAGTTCTGTTCTCTCAGAGCGACCAACGCCCCTTGTCTGAAGCGGCGGGATTCGTCTCTTTTGACGGATCTGCTGATGTTATTGCATGACGCAGTTCCGTGGCGGCATCTGAGAACGAGGATTGGTCGGGCTCCGCGGACCCCTCCCCCCCGTCTCAGTTAGACCCTTCTGACACTCGAGCGAACATCGACGCCGAACTCTTCCGCGTCATGTCTCGCGCTGTCAACGAGCTGGGACTCTACTGGTTTTTCTCCAGCTGAGCCTGCCAGAAGCCGCCTCGACGAGTGGTACCAGCCGGGGCGCCAACAGGCCCCTCGTCAGCGCGCCGCTCCATTTCTGCCTGAGGTCCACTAAGAGCTCACTAAAAGCTGGCGCGCGCCCTTTTCAGCTCGAACGCGCTCATCTGCTTCTTCAACGCCCTCCACTGTTGACGGCGCTGAAGAAAAAGGTTATGTGTGTCTCCTCCCACTGCAGGAAGTTGGAGGTCTAAGACTGTGCACCCATCTAAGCCGTGCATAACTACTTCGGCCATTGCCAGCCGCGCTTATGCTGCCACCGGTCAAGCTGCCTCTGCTCTCCACGCCATGGCGACCCTCCAAGTGTTTCAGGCGAAGCTCCTCCGCTACATGGATGAGTCAGGCCCTGACCCAGACACTTTTAACCCTCTGGAGTCTGGGCTGTTTTTGGGGCCCTTGAGATGTTCTGACATGCCCTGACATTTGTGCTTTTTTCAGTTGCTTATAAACATATTAATGGCAAAGGTGTAAATTCACTCTATAAAGCACAAACAGCGCTACAATAATATGTGAGCCACGTGAATGTACATGTTTTCATTTTTGAGAGAATAATGTTTATGCATGGATATTGAAAAAACTAAAAACTAAAATTTCTGAAATAAGGCCACAAAACAAATAGTAAATATGTGTCAATAAGACTTTTGACTAATGGATGTCCTCGCCTAGAATTTTTTCTTCAAAATTATGTGAAAATAGTCTTGCTTTATTGTTCACATAAAAACATACATTGATTTAAATTGATGTAAAACAGGTTTTGCTTGAAAAGCCAATATGCGAGGGGGCGTGAACGAGGAGTGGTTTACACCTGAATTACCACCCACTCTGCATAATGATGAGCCATTCACACAGGTGTGAAACTGACTGAGCCACAATGCAAGGACAAAGGATATTTAGAAGAAGACTTAAATTGACCATTTAAGATTTTGCTTACATCTATCTTGTACATATGTTTTGCTATTTTATTAAAAAGGTTACAATTACAACAATAATTACAATTTCAACAATATTTAAAGTGTACTCTTTCTTTGTAAAAAAAAAAAAAAAAAAAGATTATAGGCCTACATTTTATCTATGTATTCATTACTTTGAATATAGCCAACAAACATCTTAGTTGATGACTTTATTTTTGACAAAAATAGTAGGCTATTTTATATATAGAAATTGCTAAACAAAAGCTTATTTGATGTGGCAGTATATTCTACAGTAAAAACTGTACCCAAATCTACTAAACCAAGTGTTGTCTTTCATATTTCGCCTGACTGTAATGTTGTTTTCATGAAATATTAGGGCATATAAATGTTAATTTGCAGTTCACGTTGCTTATACAAATAGCCTACATTTTATTTCAACCTATTTCAGTCGATTTTTACTCATCTCAGTATAGCAATACAGTTTGCTAAAAAATCATCATTCGTTGACGATAGGCTCGCGATCTTTGCAGTAGGCTAGTGAACGCACCAGAGAAATGCACATTTATTATACATAGTTTGTTTTGGATGGTTTTGTGTAGAACCAGTTTTCTGTAAATATATTTCACATTTTTTAGACATGTGAGGCGAGTAGGCTCATGATTCATGATGATCTCCAGTTCAAGCACCATGTTGTGATTGCTGGCCTTTTACTTTAAATCCAGGAAATTTGTTAATGAAAAAAAATTTAAAATTAAGATACAATTGATACAAAACGAAATTCGTTTTAAAGAAAGGATTTGTACTTTCTGTTTTGAGGTCTCTGTGAAAGTTTTAGAGCGCTGGCGTCCATAATGGAGAACTGTCACGTATTATTGTTTTTTTGCCAGCTGTGGTAAACAGCGCGCATCTATGCCGTTCGTTCATTCATAAACAGAAACCCGAGAAGGAAAAACTTACTAGTATTCCTCAGCTCGTATTCCTCGTATTCCTCATTATTCCTCACAGCGCTGCGAGACGGTGAAGTAATGTTCTGAATAAACTGGTGTTTTGGTTTTCTCATGCTGATGATAGGGGCGTTCACAGGATTGCGCGGATTACCTCAGCCATTTGCGTTTGAATAGCACGCGCTCTCCGTGGGCGGAGTCACATTACATTTGAATTAGCTCTAATGAGGTTGACTGGAATCGCTCTCTTTTAATACAGATTTCACAAGATGAGAATATTTGTTTTTTTATATAAATTACTTCATTAAAAAGAAGAAAATTCAAGCTTCATGCCTGTGTGTCTGAATGCCTGTTTGACTGCGTATTCACTGAGATATTGCTCATTTTCGGACGCGTTTCAGAATGGACTACAGGGACAGAGAGAAGGCAGAACTCGCTTCGTGTTTATTTTTCTTTATTTGGCAAAAAGCACAACACTTTGTTTTTATTGTGAGTATACACAAAAATAATACACATTTAACAGAATCGATTGATGTATGAAACTTGTTTTGTAAAATCAAAGTCAAAAGAGAATTTGGGTCTCAATCAACTCATAAGGAAAAAAAGCGAGCAGATCACGCCGGCGTGATCTCCGACCTCTGAGGGTTAAGGACCTCAGAAGTGCAATAGATCTAGCGCTACGGGCCACTAAGACCACCGCTCAAGCACTGGGCCGCAACATGGCAGCCTAGCAGTTTTAGAGCGCCACCTATGGCTGACATTGACCGAAATCAGGGACGCAGACACAACCGCCTTCCTCGATTCTCCGGTCACAGCATCTGGTCTCTTCGGCCCATCTGTCAGCGGCTTCGCAGACCGCTTCACTGAGGCTCAGAAAGTCTCCAGCGCCATGAAGCATTTCCTCCCTAAACGCTCCAGTTCGGTCCAACGGCGCCCCAAGGGCACGCCGCGACCTGAGAGGGTAGCTTCACAAGTCCTCCAGCCCCGCCCAGTGGCTGAGACTAGCCAGCGCATGAAGCATGCAAAACGGTTCCTGTTCCCTAAGCGCCAGGGCCCGCAGCCGAAGCTCACGCTCGATCACGAGCCCAAGAAGCCGTCCTAACCGGCTTAAAGAGGGGTCATTGTCCCGCCGCGGCCGGACCAGCCCCGAAGATCGCTCGAGTGCTACTCTCAGCCCCCTCTTCAGTTCAGGCGGTTGGAGCAGTTTTAAATGCAGAACATGGGCCCGTCACCTGTCACGCACCCCTGCACTCAAACGCTGTTTTAACAGCGACCCACAAAAAGCACAAACCGAGCAAAAATTTCTCCCTCACATACATGTCAGTTCGAACCCCCAACACTGGGCGTTCCAGATATGATAATGTCTCTGTCTCTGCGGGCTCTAGCTTGGCAAGCTATTCCCGGAGTTTCAGAATGGGTAATGAACATCATAAAGCGCGGTTACTCGCTTCAGTTTGCCCGCAGACCACCGCGTTTCCGTGCGGTTATACAAACCACGGTAAGGAGCACACTGAGTCATGTCCTCCGCACCGAAGTGTTAAGTCTGCTGGCCAAAGGGGCCATCGAAAAGATCCCCCTTTCTCAGAGCGAGTCAGGTTTTTACAGCCGTTACTTTCTTGTTCCAAAGAAAGACGGCGGCCTGAGACCCATTTTAGATCTGAGACATCTGAACAAGGCTCTCATGTCACGGCCGTTCAGAATGCTCACGACCAGACACATCCTGGCGCAAATTCGCCCAGGCGACTGGTTTTTCTCAATAGATCTAAAAGACGCTTACTTTCACATTCAAGTGAACCCCAACCACAGGCCATTCTTGAGATTCGCCTTCAAGGGGCAGACATACCAGTACACAGTCCTACCATTTGGACTGGCACTGGCACCTCGTACATTCACGAAGTGCATGGATGCAGCTCTCTCCCCCCTGAGACAGCGGGGAATGCGCATCCTGAACTACCTCGGCGATTGGCTCATATTGACCCAGTCAGAGGCGGAGTCACATACTCACAGAGCCTGGCTCCTCAGACATCTAGAATGTCTAGGGCTCAAGGTCAAATTTGCCAAGAGTATTCTGTTGCCCAGCCAACGTATCACGTTCCTGGGAACAGTTCTCGACTCTGTACTTATGAGAGCATGGCCCACACCGGCCCGTGCTCTAACGATTCAGCAGTTCGCAGCATCGCTCACAGAGGGCTCTTATGTACCCCTCAGAACGTTCCAGAGGATCCTTGGCCTCATGGCCTCCGCATCATCAGTACTCCAACTCGGCCTACTACGTATGCGTCCTCTTCAGCTGTGGCTAGCACCTCTGGTGCCACCCCACGCCTGGCATTCAGGCCACTTGGTTATCAAGGTAAACCAGCACTGTGTTCAAGCCCTGGCACCTTGGAAAGACGCCAGCTGGTACCAGCAGGGCGTAAGCATGGGGGTGGTCTCAGAGAGGAGGGTGATTTCAACAGACGCTTCCAACTCAGGTTGGGGAGCGCTGTACGAGGGCAGGCCTGCCTCCGGCCTCTGGTCGAGCTCGGAGAAACGCCTACACATCAACTGCCTCAAATGAGAGCAGTTTTCCTGGCCCTGAAAACCTTCCTCCCATACCTGGCTGGACACCACGTATTGGTCCGGACGGACAACATGTCAGTGGTATCTTACATAAATCGCCAGGGCGGCCTCAGGTCCCGCATCCTGCTTGCCATAGCCACCCAGCTACTGTTATGGGCTCACACCAATCTGCGCTCGCTCAGGGCAGCTCACGTGCCGGGCACGTTGAACACAGGAGCAGACATGCTCTCTCGGGGCAGGGTTCCCCCAGAGGAATGGTCTCTCCACCCTCAGACGGTTCTCCTACTTTGGGAGGTCTTCGGGAAGGCAGAAGTAGATCTCTTCGCCTCAGAAGACAATCGTCACTGCCCAATCTTCTTTTCAAAGAACAGGGATGCGTTGGCCCACGACTGGCCCAGCCTTCCCCTCTATGCGTTTCCTCCGGTCTCGATGCTCCCTCAGGTCATCGAACGGATCAGAGACACGAAATGCGCAGTGCTCCTGATAGCTCCTCTCTGGCGAACCCAGTCTTGGTTCCCGGAGCTGATACGGCTGTCTGTGACAGACCCTTGGCCAATCCCAGTGAGGCGCGACCTCCTGGCTAAGGCCAACAGGACTATAGGCATCCCCGTCCCGATTTGTGGGCCCTACACGCTTGGCCACTCAACGGGTACCCCAGGACCTCCCAGAGGGCGTCCTGAACACGATCAGGGAGGCTAGAGCTCCGTCTACCAGACGCCTCTACCACCATAAATGGTCAGTGTTTTCCAGCTGGTGTTTAGCTCGAAACCTCGACCCACACACTTGTGAAGTACCAAGAGTGCTATCCTTTCTCCAGGAGATGCTGGATGCGGGTCGTTCCCCCTCCACTCTCAAGGTATACGTAGCAGCAATTGCTGCACAGCATGTATCGGAAGCCGGAGCCTCCTTAGGAAAATGCGACCTTATAGTTCGCTTCCTTAAGGGCGCCAGAAGGCTTAACCCGCCTCGGCCGCCATCTGTCCCAGCATGGGACCTTTCTTTGGTTCTGCGGGCTCTTAAGGGACCTCCCTTTGAACCACTTCAGTCAGCCGACCTAAAACCTCTCTCCCTGAAAACCGCCCTGCTGTTGGCACTGGCGTCAGTCAAGAGAGTAAGTGACTTACAGGCGCTCTCTACTAGCGCTTCCTGTCTGGAATTCGGCCCCAATGACTCTAAGGTCATCCTTAGGCCAAGACATGGATATATTCCTAAGGTGCTCTCAACTCCGTTCAGAGCCCAGGTTATTTCTCTGTCAGCTCTTCCCACTTCAGAAGAGTTCAGTGATGTTCTCACACTCTGCCCTGTCAGAGCTTTGAGAATTTATTTAGAGCGTTCAGCCTCTTTCAGACAGTCTGAACAGCTTTTTGTTTGTTTCGGGGGCCGAACCAAAGGTCTTCCCGTCACGAAGCTCACGCTGTCCAGATGGATAGTGGATGCCATTGCTCTGGCCTACACCTCACTGGGCCTTACATGTCCCATAGGTGTTAGAGCTCACTCCACGAGAGGCGTCGCCTCCTCGTGGGCCTGGTCGAGTGGTGTTCCTATCGAAGACATTTGTGCGGCGGCCGGATGGTCCGTCCCGTCCACATTTGTGAGATTTTACAACCTGGAAGTTCCTGCTCTGCAGGCACGAGTTCTCTCTATCTAAGCTCTGGCTCTGCGGACCCAGGCTGGTTTTGACATTCTTTCTGTCACACTTGTGCGACGACCGGCTAGTCTGTTTCGTCCACATTTGGAAACGTTACAACCCAAAAGTCCCTGCTCCGCAGGTACGAATTCTCTCTAGCTAGGCCCTGGCTCTATGGATCCAGACTAGTTATGAAAATGTCTATGCAGGACGTTATGCGCTAAATAACGTATGCGGCGGCCGGCTGGTCCGTTCCGTCCACATCTTAGACCTTTATGGTACCTGCCTTATAGGCATGAGTAGTCTCTATCTAATGCTGGCTCTGTGGACCCAGACTAGTTTTTGACTCAGACACTGGTTGTCATCTCGTGTTGTGGGATTCTTAAGACTGGCCCTTGGCCCAGCTTTATCTGTTTGGATATCTAAGGGCCCGAAGATTCGGTCTCTTTATCCTAGGCTATTCTGTACTTCCTGGACCTCTCGGTGAGTCAGATTGGCCAAAGACGACAAGCACGGCGTTTTAAATAGTGTTCCCACAGCGTTTTCAACGCAGTACGAGAGAACGTTCTCGTAAGGGAACGTACTTGGTTACTTACGTAACCTCGGTTCCCTTAGAGATAAGTACTACTACTGCGATACTGCGTTGCCTTGCCGTGCTATTGTCTCTTATGGCAGGTGTCTTTTCGCTTCAGTCGATTTAAACCTGTGAAATGGCGGATTCTCTGTGTATTTATACTCTTCTGTCACGTGCAGTTTCGCGCGCTTGACTCTGGCAGAGTGCCAAGTGTCCCGATTGACTCGCGCTCCTCTGCTGTTCCGCCATTGGATCGTGCAGTTGCTTTGCACAAGCCAATCAGCACGCTCACGCGAGCTTCTAGCTCTCGCATGTGCTGCAGCAATGCGTTTTAAAATAAAGGCTTCAATATTCTCGAGAAAAGGAGTTTTCCCACAGCGTTTTCAACGCAGTACTCGTTCCCTTATCTCTAAGGGAACCGAGGTTACGTAAGTAACCAAGTACGTTTTCTAGACAGCAACATGGTGTCGGCCCACATCTGGTACACCTGGATTACACACGGCCCAGATGTGGGCCGGGTCTGGTTGCTGTCTGGGTTCTTGTATGGTTTTTCCATTGCAAACTAATCTGGTTGTGCTATGCAACTTGTGTACCTAATGCAACTTTCATTCTCAAAGCTCCCTGCAACAAAGCTTTGACCTTTTATCAAAAATATTACTTTCTTAAACCAATGGCATGATTTCACTGAATCCACTTTTCATTGTGGGCTTTAAAGATCAACATGGAGAAAATCATCCTAATATTCCCTCTGATATTGCTGGTGCTGCATATACAAGGAGGAGAGTTCCACAAGGAGGAGTGTTTGCCTGCCGAAGCTCCACAGCCGGAAGTCGTGGAGTTCGACAACACCATCTATGCCACTTGTGAAGTAACTCCCAGCCCCAATTTGCCACGTAACCAGCCAAAGATCTTTGGGCAAATCCTCTTCAAGCAGGTCTTCCCCAATGGAGATTTAGAAGTGAAAATCAACCTCCGTGGTTTGCCTGCCATCGATCGTCAAGAGCGTGCCATGCACATCCATCAGTATGGAGACCTCAGTCAAGGCTGCATCACTGTTGGTCCTCATTATAATCCAAACGGCGTTGACCACCCTCATCATCCTGGAGACCTGGGCAACTTTGCTTCCGAGAAAGGAGTTATAAGGCAGTTCCTGACGCTTCCAGACGCCAAGCTCTTTGGGCCTTATTCCATTCTGGGACGTGCGGTGGCGGTTCATGAGAAGGAGGATGATCTGGGAATGGGTTCAGATGAGGAGAGTAAACTCAGTGGGAATGCTGGACCGATAATTGCTCTCGGTGTGATTGGTATTACTACTCCAAGTCTGTGGCAGAAGACTGAAGTGCCCCCCAAGAAACCATGTGGAGGAAGGCACTGAGAGTCAAAGATGAGGGAGTCGGATATGGTGGAAGGGCAGATTCAAATGGGATAATCATGATTTTCCTTGTGTATTCTTTGTATGTGTCCTACATTAAAGTATATTTCATAACCTGAACATTCCCATGTTTTCTTTCTTGGTCTTTTCAGAGGGTTTTTGGCCAAAGCTTCCAATAGTAAATGCACTCTTAAAAATAAATGTAGGGTGACTGCAGGCAAAGTGGGCCGTTTAGTTTGATTTACTGTGCTCAATGGGTTAACACTTTCTGAGCATGACAATGGCCTTTAATTAAAGATACACTATTTCTTTAAATAATACAATGGTTTAGGTTGATGCAATGTGACATTGGAGGGTGTGGCTAGATCTCAAGGGAGGACACCTTTATTGTTCAAGGTAGACATAACCTCTGACATAAGATTTTATTTTTGAAATTATAAGGTTTCTAGCTAAATGTCAACAAATGGGTATATTATTCTGACAGTTTGTTAGTACAGTTAACAGGGAATCAAAATGCAAAAAATGTCTAGGTTTTCTTGTAAGGTGTTTAAAGCTAGAATATGTAAGATTTTTGTAATAAAATAACCAAAAATCACTTGCAAAGTGTGCTATATTTCCTGCAGTTGTGTACTTCCAGTATCCCAAAAGTTCCCAAAGATTCTTAATTTCAGAGAAATTCCCATTTTAAATCAAAGCTGCAAGCAGCATTTATCGGGGTTCAAACATTTAAAGCCTTTAAGCACAAATGCATAAAAAGACATTAAGTTTTATTTGGCAACCATTTAACCACTGACGTCATACATGGAAAAGACCATTTCCAGCCAATTTAACATAGGAAATATATGGTTTTCAAAGCTTTTTTAACAGTTATAGCGCCACCTATGGTCCGATCTCCATAAAATTGTGCATGCTTGTTTACAATGTTATTTCACATATGCTCGCCAATTTTCATTAAGTTCTGAGTTTTTGTTTAGGATTTATAGGCTTTCGAGTGAATTTTGCCACGCCCATTTTCTAAATGACCGTGTTATAGCCGTCCAAATGCAAAAGTTTTAGCACTTCGTGCTTTAACCCCTAATAATGACTCGTCCATGTTCACTTGTCGCCTGTCAATGACATAATATCCGCGTTATCCCTGGTTTCCGCTCGTACTGCCATAGTAACCATGGCGACAACTGCGTTACGTCTAGCGGCGCGCTCATGGAGTTGTTTCATTCAAACATTATGGACCATGGCAAGCAGACTTTGGGACAAAAGGAGAACTAAAACGAGGATCAATATCGGCGTGGTGTTTTCAAGATGCCGCAAACTTTGACTTGACAGAGACGTCTTGCATGTACTTTATTAGACAGTTGAGCAAATGTTCAAAACCCGCATGGTGTTATCTGTTCTGACACACATTGTTAAAGTACACTTTTACACTGAATGTTTGCTGCTTCAATCCAGATGAGTACGTTGTTAGGCTATTGACTGTATGTAGGGTGACCACCCGTCCCGCATTGCGTTGTACTGCACAGCATTTTCACCCCTTGTCCCGCACGTCGCATTTTGAGAAAATGTCCCGCATTTTCATCAGTCTGTCGGTTTTTAATAATCATATTAAGAAAACGTGCATGCTTTCTTTTGCCTTTTTAAGAAAGCATTTTCTTTATTATTTTTGCGGCGTAGTTTTTCACCTATATTTAACAGCGCTTCCTCAGAAGTAGGCTACAAATACAACCGCCTTCTTTTAAATCCTATCCAAAGGTTGAAATTAAAGGAGTAAACACGGTCACTAGTAGGTTTTGACAGCTGTCAATCAAAATGTGGAGCGGTGATTCGTTCCATGTGTTCCCTGTCAGAAAACAAATGGATAATTCGATTTTAATTGGACTTGTTCAGAACTGTTTCAAAAATAGTTATCTGCATGATGCTGCTGCCTTTGGGCTCAGTGATGTTGAATTTAAATGACATGTCAAATTAAGACATGTAATGTTACATTGTGATATAATGGTGTTTTCTGGAAGGGACTAAAGAACAAAGCATTTTTATCAGCTGAAAGGCAGAATACAAATGTTTTTTTTTTTTTTATGAAGTTAGATAAGCATTAAATAACAGTTTCAGGTTATGTTTTAGTGTTGGTAACATGTCCAACATTGTCCCACACAAACGTATAATCGTCCCACATTTGGTTTGTTTGATGTGGTCACCCTACTGTATAGGGTAAATTTAGTATAGGGTGAACTTTTTGAATCTTGCTCCTGACAAATAACCCAAATTACAAAAAAAGACTAAAACTAATAAAAACTAAACTAAAACTAAGCATTTTCAAAAAATAAAAAATAAACTAGCAAACCCACTTTAAAAACTAATTAAAGCCCATGTTGCAGTTTTTTTTATTTTTTTATTAATATAACCTTGTATGAAAATACCATATGAAAAGTAAATGCAGGATAAAAAATAGTTTTGCAAGACATAAGGGCACAAATTTAATAGAAATCGTGACTGTTTCCTTGACCGTGTTGAAAAAACGCTTTTTTTCACCATCGCGTCATATGGCGTCACCTGAGGTAGTCGTTTGGATCTGCGTTCGCTCAGTGCAGAGATAGGTTGGTATTCAGTTGGAGCGGTCATGATTCAGTGTGTTTTCTTTGCTTATTGTATTTCAATGAATCATCGTCGTGGTAAATGATTGTGAATTATGGCCTGTCAGGACATCGAGTCCACAGGTTTCCGAATAAGAAAAAGGACGGTGCAATCTTCCGTGCCAGTGTGCGTTTTGTGCCGGGTAAGAGACGGGACTTCACTTCTGCTTCTGCTTTGAAAAACGCGGTAGTGTGTAGCGTTCACTATAGACCGAATGATTATAATCCCGGCGATATGTGCACACTGTCCCGGCTCCTTCATCGGGTCGCCCGGTCCGCCGTCGGCATATGGTTCAGCCGCCAGTGGGAAACATGACGCTCACGGATCCGTCAGAGATCACTTATTGTACATCTGTTTTACAAAATGTGCCTTGTCTTAATTTAATTCATTAACATATCCTACATAAACTTGTTGTCACATGCCTGTCCTGTCTTGTGCTACACATGGGTGTTTTGTTATTTATTAAGTTATGTTTTCCCCCTCGTGGGTTTTGTTTTATGTTTAGTATTTCTTTTATAATAAATATCAATTATCCTGCACTTAAGTCCTCACACCTTTTTGTATTCACACAACCGTGACAGAACGAACCGACCATCTGAGGACTCAGCAGAAGAAATGGGCATCTTCCTTTTCCCATCTCCCTGCCCCTCCGCTCAACAAAGTGGACCAACGTGGCAAACTCCTTTCCCTTCAACAAGGCAATGCCAGCATAAAGGAGTTTGCTCACCAGTTTGTGGTTGTAGCGGAGGGGCTCAACATCAGCGACGCAGAGCTCAAGGACATTTTTAACACCAGCCTAATATGCCTGTGCCTGCCTGGGAGATGGGAATGCTGGGGATATTGTTATTCTGGCAGTTTGTGGGGTACGTTTACTAGTGGTGTCAACAATAATCGATTCGGCGATGCATCGCAATGCGGGGCATGCACGATTCAGCATCGATGCGGCAAAGTGCCATAATCGATTATGTCACTGTTTTAGGGGTGTAACGGTACGCGTATTCGCACTAAACCGTTCGGTACAAGGCACGCATTTTCAAACCGAACGGTTATTTCAAATGTAAGCGCGTCGCGAGCGCGCTCATAATAGGGACTTTAAGCAACAGCCTCTGGTGGAACGGCAACGGCATTCTGGCTTTGTATTGCGCATGCGCGAATTTAACTGCTAATTTGCGACGTTCTACTGTAACGGTCTACTACGCGAGAACAGCTGATTTGCTGGAGTCGCTACAACGTGAGAGATTAGGTAAATAAATGTTTTGTTTTATGGCATATGACATTGTAATTACATCAGTTTATGATTGTACCATTAGTCTTTTATATAATATGTGTTAAAATGTTTTAAACTTAAGCTAATTTTTTTGTATATCAATAAATTAATTAATGCCGCGTTGCACTGTCCTGTTTACGGTTGCTTAGTGATTTTTAACTTCTTGGCTACGGCGGTGTGACAGCATACTTCCGGTCGCCGTAGCCGTTCCATTCGCAGCTGTTGCTTAAAGTCCCTAATGTAGACGCTAGCGCGACCACAACATCAAATGGCAAACGCAATGTAAGCGGAACGAAACTGAGCTACTCGTGACGGACTGTTTATCAGTTTGGACCAACGCAGCGCGAGCCGATCTTATACTAGCCTACACAGCGCTAAGAGATCCAGTAAAGAAAGCATTTGAACTCGCCACTAAAGTAATAACATCGCCGGAGATCTAGTGAGAAACATTCACATTTCTCCGTTATTAACGGATCAAACAGCGCTGACGTGGAAACCAGGAAGAAACATTGTGACATGAATGAACTATATTGTCCACAGATCTGCAATATTCACCATGGATTTACTGTAAAACTAACTGCAACTTTGGAAGTTTGGCAGGAATAGTAGGCTATAATTGTCACGGTTGTGAATTCATTGTTTCCTCTGCGTCTCGTGTCTTTGTTGTTTACATGTCTGTGAGTTTGCGGGAGTGGGCGTTGTCCCGCTCACGTGTTTGTTCAGTGCTCCAGCTGTTCGCAATCATCCCATTCCCCACCTCAGCTGTTTCACATTACCGTTCCCTATTTATACTCACTCATCTCTCCATTCCAGTGTCCATCCGTTGTTTGCTGTGCCTGCGTGTTTGTTCGTGTCGTCTTCCGGGTTGTCGTGTCTTCAGTGGATCCCTGTTGTTTCACCGCACCCGAGCACCGATCACCGAGCACCAGCACCCAGCACCGAGCACCTGACCATCGAAGTCCCTGTGTGTCCGAGTCTGAGCGTCTCCCCCTGTGTGGACCGTCCGGAGCTGTTGCTGCACGCGAGATCGCGACCGCACCCAGAGAGGAACCTTCATTCCTGAATTGTCTTATTCTGTGTTGAGTTCCTAATAAATATTGTTCACCCGCAATTGTTTCCAGTCTTCTGTCATGACAGAACGGATGGACCAAACGATGGGAGCAGCGGGTGATTCATCTGCTTCACTGGAGGATTTCATTCGAGTATGCATCGGCCGGATGGATGCACAGGATCGCAGCCAGGGGGAGACAGGACGCGCCATCCAGACTCTGGTCACACAGGTGTCCGAGCTCACCCAGCGATTTCATCAGCTACAACCCCCCACTGCGCCAGCACCTCCCGCCGCACTTGCAGTTCCTCCCACACCACCTGTGCCTCTCTCCCAGTCGGAACCCAGACTGCCCACGCCTGAATTATACTCTGGTGAGCCGAATTTCTGCCGTCCATTTCTGACACGTTGCAGTATGCATTTCTCATTACAGCCCAGAACTTTTGAAAGGGAGGAGGCGAAAGTAGCCTTCGTTTTGACGCTACTGACTGGGAGAGCGGCGCTTTGGGGAACTGCAGTGTGGGAGAATCAAGACCAGTGCTGCTCCTCGTTCCAAGCCCTCTCGGCGGAGATGAGACGTGTCTTCGACCGAGCCGTCGAGGGGAAGGAGGCTGCCAGGGTCTTGACTGACCTACGCCAAGGAGATCGATCGGTATCGGACTATTCCATCGAGTTTAAGACCCTGGCGGCCGGGTGTCGCTGGAACGAGGAGGCGCAGTGGGACCATTTCCTGCATGGGCTGGCCGAACGTGTCCAGAGGGAGATCTACGCCCTGGACCTCCCTTCAACGCTTAATGGTCTCATCGACCTGGCCCTGAGAGTGGACGCCCGTCTGTCCAGGATTGGGCAGAGAACACCCACCAACCCAGTTCAGAGTCGGAGTGAGAGCCAGCGGTCCAGCGGCCTGGACACGTTCGGCTCCCACGATCCCGAGCCCATGCAGGTGGGGCGAGCTCGGCTTTCCCGGGAGGAGAAAGAAAGGCGGAGATCCCAGGGCCTCTGTCTCTATTGTGGTGGCAACGGACATTATGCCTACAATTGTCCAGTAAAAGGCCCAGCCCGATAGTAAGTTTGAGGCTACTATCGGGTGGGATCTCCGCAGGTAAGACCTCATCCACTTCCACCATCCTCCCAGTAAGACTGAGATGGTCAACTCTGGATCACCACTGCACTGCACTCATTGACTCTGGGGCAGAAGGTAACTTTTTGGATCATCAGTTTGCACTACAATTACAGATTCCACTTCGTACACTTTCCCAGAAGATCACAGTCAACGCATTGAACGGACAGACTTTACCCACTATCTCCTTGGTTACCGAGAAACTCACACTCATCACTTCGGGAAATCATGCTGAGACTATATCATTTTACATTACGGACTCTCAACTCACACCCATAGTTTTAGGACACCCCTGGCTCAGTTTACACAACCCCCGTATCGACTGGAAAAGATGGACCATCTCAGCTTGGAGCACTGAGTGTCATAATTCGTGTCTTGTGTCTGCTTGTTCTGTTGTTTCTGTCCCTGTGTTACAGGAGGAAGCGGTGGATTTATCAAACGTGCCCGAGGAGTACCGTGACCTGAGTGAAGTGTTCAGTAAGTCTAGAGCTGCTTCTCTCCCTCCGCATCGTCCCTATGACTGTGCTATAGATTTATTGCCAGGTAAGTCTCCGCCTAAGGGCAAGATTTATTCACTTTCAGTTCCTGAGAGAGAGGTTATGGAGAAATATATTTCTGATTCTCTAGCAACCGGGTTCATCCGCCCTTCCTCTTCTCCAGCGGGGGCGGGGTTCTTTTTTGTGGGGAAGAAGGACGGTTCTCTGCGACCTTGCATTGATTACCGAGGACTGAATAACATCACGGTAAAGAATACTTATCCTTTGCCGTTGATGTCTTCAGCCTTCGAGAGGTTGCAGGGAGCGTCTCTCTTCACTAAATTGGACTTGCGTAATGCTTATCATTTGGTCCGCATCAGGGAGGGGGACGAATGGAAGACTGCTTTTAACACCCCTAGGGGGCATTTTGAATATTTGGTTATGCCTTTTGGGCTTTCCAATAGTCCCGCAGTCTTCCAGGCATTAGTCAATGATGTGTTGCGAGACATGATCGATCAATTCATATATGTTTACCTGGATGACATATTGATTTTTTCTTCGTCTCTCCAGGAACATGTGCAACACGTACGACTAGTGCTTCAAAGGTTGCTAGAGAATGGGCTTTTTGTCAAGGCGGAGAAATGCGTTTTTCATGCACAGTCAGTTCCTTTCCTGGGACACATCGTGTCGTCTGAAGGTATGCTTATGGACCCTGACAAGGTTAAGGCTGTGGTAGAGTGGCCAATCCCAGATTCCCGCAAGGCCCTGCAGCGGTTTCTGGGATTCGCCAACTTCTATCGGCGTTTTATTCGCAATTTCAGCCAACTAGCCGCACCTCTGACTGCCTTGACCTCTCCCAAAACTGCGTTCAGGTGGTCAGACGCAGCTGAGGCTGCGTTTGCCAAACTCAAGAGCCGCTTTGTTTCTGCTCCTATTCTCATAGCCCCTGATGCTTCACGTCAGTTTGTGGTTGAGGTCGATGCGTCGGAGGTGGGGGTAGGTGCAGTGCTTTCACAACGTTCACCTTCAGACGACAGAATGCATCCCTGCGCGTTTTTGTCACATCGATTATCTCCTGCCGAACGTAATTACGACATTGGTAACCGGGAGTTGTTGGCAGTCAAGTTAGCTTTGGAGGAATGGCGTCACTGGTTAGAGGGCTCAGGGGTACCCTTTACAGTCTGGACTGATCACAAGAATTTGGAGTACATTAGAACCGCTAAAAGATTGAACTCCAGGCAGGCTCGGTGGGCACTTTTTTTCGGTCGTTTCGATTTTACACTTTCCTATCGTCCGGGTTCCAAAAACGTCAAACCCGATTCTTTGTCGCGTATTTTTGATCGTCCCGAACACGAAGCTACTCCTGAGCGCATTTTTCCTGAGAACCTGATTATCTCTTCGCTCACATGGGAGGTCGAATCGAAGGTCAAGAAGGCCTTAGAAGGGGTAACGCCTCCGATCCGGTGCCCACCTAACCGCTTATTTGTGCCGGAGGAATTACGATCAGATGTCGTCCAGTGGGGTCATAGTTCCAGTCTAGCTTGCCATCCAGGGGTGAGTCGTACCATATTTCTAGTTAAGCAGCGATTCTGGTGGCCCCTGATGGCTCGTGATGTTCACAATTTTGTTTTGGCTTGCTCTAGTTGTGCCACTGGTAAGTCGTCCAATCGACCCCCAGCTGGGTTACTTCAACCGCTGTCGGTGCCTTCGAGACCTTGGTCCCACATCGCTCTAGATTTTATCACCGCCCTCCCACCCTCCCAGGGTAACACGGTAGTTTTGACCGTGGTGGACCGATTCTCGAAGGCAGCCCACTTTATTCCCTTGCCCAAATTACCTTCAGCCAAGGAGACAGCGGTGGCAGTCGTTGATCACGTCTTTCGGTTACATGGCCTCCCGACAGACGTGGTCTCTGACAGGGGACCCCAGTTTGTGTCCAGATTTTGGCGAGAGTTTTGTAAATTACTGGGGGCGACGGTCAGTCTGTCCTCTGGGTTTCATCCCCAGAGCAATGGCCAAACTGAGAGAGCCAACCAAGATTTGGAAAGATCATTACGATGTTTGGTCTCCAAGAATCCCTCCTCCTGGAGCCAACAACTTTCCATGGTGGAGTACGCCCACAATACCTTACCAGTGTCATCCACGGGCCTATCTCCGTTTAAGTGTAGTGTAGGGTACCAACCACCTGTTTTTCCTAGTACTGAGTCCGAAGTCGCGGTCTCCTCCGCCCACGCCTTCATCCAGAGGTGTCACCGTACTTGGACGAGGGCCCGAGAGACTCTCCTCCAAGTGCGGGAACGCACCAAGGCCAAGGCCGATCGCCACCGGTCAAGGCCTCCCGTATACGTCGTCGGTTCCAAAGTGTGGCTTTCTACTAAGGACATTCCGCTCCGCTCCGTTTCCAATAAACTGGCACCCAAATTCATTGGCCCGTTTGCTGTCACTAAGATCATTAGTCCAGTGACAGTCCGCCTCAATCTTCCTCCAGTGTACAGGAGGATTCATCCCGTTTTCCATGTGTCTAAAATTAAGCCCGTCTTTTTTGCACGAATTAATCCGCCAGCCCCGGTTCCCCCCCCGCCGCGACTCGTAGATGGGGAACCATCCTATTCGGTTCGTCGTATCCTGGATTCCAGGCGGAGGGGACGCGGATTTCAGTACTTGGTGGATTGGGAAGGTTACGGTCCGGAGGAGAGAAGTTGGGTTCCTGCTCGTGACATCCTGGATCACTCCCTTATCGATGATTACAATCGACAGGTAAGGAGTTCTGGGAATGCCGTGAGGCATTCCTAGGAGAGGGGGTACTGTCACGGTTGTGAATTCATTGTTTCCTCTGCGTCTCGTGTCTTTGTTGTTTACATGTCTGTGAGTTTGCGGGAGTGGGCGTTGTCCCGCTCACGTGTTTGTTCAGTGCTCCAGCTGTTCGCAATCATCCCATTCCCCACCTCAGCTGTTTCACATTACCGTTCCCTATTTATACTCACTCATCTCTCCATTCCAGTGTCCATCCGTTGTTTGCTGTGCCTGCGTGTTTGTTCGTGTCGTCTTCCGGGTTGTCGTGTCTTCAGTGGATCCCTGTTGTTTCACCGCACCCGAGCACCGATCACCGAGCACCAGCACCCAGCACCGAGCACCTGACCATCGAAGTCCCTGTGTGTCCGAGTCTGAGCGTCTCCCCCTGTGTGGACCGTCCGGAGCTGTTGCTGCACGCGAGATCGCGACCGCACCCAGAGAGGAACCTTCATTCCTGAATTGTCTTATTCTGTGTTGAGTTCCTAATAAATATTGTTCACCCGCAATTGTTTCCAGTCTTCTGTCATGACAATAATGCTTTCAAGTAACGTTATGTCGGATTTATTTCGACATTATGAATAACATTGCTGCCCTCAAATGTTAATCTGAACTAAAATAAACATTTGTTTATAAGCACAAAATATTACATTTAATTTTTTCCAAGGAGCTGTTTTGTTTTATATGTTCCTAAGAAGAGTCAATTATAGCTCCATCATTGCTCAAAGAAAAAAAATGTCATACTTTATGATGTTAGCTCTAATAAAAAAAGAATTAAAAAAAAATCAAGGAAATGTCTCTGGCATTTCTTTCTTTTTGCTGTATCGAAAACGTACCAAACCGTGACACAAGTGTATCGTATTGAACCGAACCGTGAATTTTGTGAACCGTTACACCCCTACACTGTTTATTTTCTGTCCTTGAGTTGGACAATAAAGTTGAAATTTAATTTCAAATGGTTCTCAAGCAGAGAGAAGAGAAACATTTCTCATTCAAAGCACTGAAAGCAGTGATTTAAATGCTTTCTTTTTCAGGTTTGAAAATGCCATATTCAATACCCTGTACCATTCAATTTTATTTTATTTAATGACATTTATGTCAAAGATACAGGAGAGTGATAATACACACATAGCAGCCATCTGTTGTTCAATATCTGACTGCTTGTATTGCCACATGACTGATGAAAATTTTGCCTTGTTGTGTGCAGTAGAATTTTGATTCATCGCAATGCATCGTAGAATCGAATTGAATCGAATCGTTACCTGGTCAATCGTAATCGAATCGAATCGTGAGGGCAGTGCCAATGCACACCCCTAACGTTTACCATCGCGGATGGGAGGGTGGTCTTCCACCCCTTGGCCCACCTCCCATTTACCTCACAAACTCCCAAGTCCCCAGTCCTCCGATGACGGAGGAGGAGAAGAAAGACCTCCTCCATGACTGTTCCGGTGGTCCCTGTTCCAGTGGTCCCGAGTCCGGTGGCTCCTAACACGGAGACCATCCCGGAGGTGACTGCCGTCCCTGACGCACTGCCCAGGCGTCTTGCTCTGCCCGCACCGCCCAAGCGTCATGCTCTACAGGCCCCGCCCGAGCTACTCGCACTGCCTGCTCCGTCACGTCTGCCCAGCCAGAGACTGTTCACATCACGTCTGCCCAGCCAGAGACTGTTCACGTCATGTCTGCCCAGCCAGAGACTGTTCGGACAAGATGGCCGCCGCCGAGCCTGTTTATGTCACGTTTGCCGAGCCTGTGTCTTCGGACAAGATGGCCGCCGCCGAGCCTGTTCACGTCACGCCTGCCGAGCCTGTGTCTTCGGACAAGATGGCCGCCGCCGAGCCTGTCCACGTCACGCCTGCCGAGCCTGGGTCTCCTGACAAGATGGCCGCCGTCGAGCCTGTGTCTGTTCCTGAGCCTGAGCTGGTGGTGTCTGTTCCTGAGCTTGAGCCGGTGGTGTCTGTTCCTGAGCCTGAGCTGGTGGTGTCTGTTCCTGAGCCTGAGCCGGTGGTGTCTGTTCCTGAGCCTGAGCCGGTGTTGTCTGTGCCTGACCCTGAGCCGGTGATGTCTGTTCCTGAGCCTGAGCCGGTGTTGTCTGTTCCTGAGCCTGAGCCGGTGATGTCTATTCCTGAGCCTGAGCCGGTGTTGTCTGTTCCTGAGCCTGAGCCGGTGATGTCTGTTCCTGAGCCTGAGCCGGTGGTGTCTTTTCCTGAGCCTGAGCCGGTGGTGTCTGTTCCTGAGCCTGAGCCGGTGGTGTCTGTTCCAGTTCCTGAGCCGGTGGTGTCTGTTCCTGAACCTGAGCCTGTGGGATCTGTTCCTGAGCCGGTGGTGTCTGTTCCAGTTCCTGAGCCGGTGGTGTCTGTTCCTGAACCTGAGCCGGTGGTGTCTGTTCCTGAACCTGAGCCAGTGGGATCTGTTCATGAGCTGGTGGTGTCTGTTCCAGTTCCTGAGCCGGTGGTGTCTGTTCCAGTTCCTGAGCCGGTGGTGTCTGTTCCTGAACCTGAGCCGGTGGGATCTGTTCATGAGCTGGTGGTGTCTGTTCCAGTTCCTGAGCCGGTGGTGTCTGTTCCAGTTCCTGAGCCGGTGGTGTCTGTTCCAGTTCCTGAGCCGGTGGTGTCTGTTCCAGTTCCTGAGCCGATATCTGTTCCTGTGCCCTGGCCCCCCGAGGGGTCGTCTCCGCCGTGGCCGCCCGAGGGGTCTTCTCCGCCGTGGCCGCCCAAAAACATTTATGTGTTTGTTATTAGTCTGCAGCCGACACTATTATTATTATTATTATAAATATAATATATTATGTTCTATAATTCATTTTCAATCTGTACAAACCGACTTTAATGTTTGTGTTGGCTGTTTCTACATATAAAGTTGTTATACAGTAAGACAGTTGTGATTGTGATCATTTTTTTTATTCATTGTCACCAAATTGGTCAATTCAAAGCCTTTATAAAGTCCCTCTTCCTCTGGAAACTGTCTCCTAATGGCTGACACACACAACACATGCAGGTATGGGTCTAAGTACTAGCTTTGCTATTGCCTGATACATGATGATGATAATCTGTACAGTATTGTGATCTGAGCATAGTGTTATACATATCGTCGGCTAACGTGAATACATCTATAAGCTAACACTGTTCTCTCGGCCTGTTCTCCTCACACCACAACTCACCGTTGTTCTGTCTAACCCTGTCCTGTCCTGCTCACTTGGTTTCATATCAGGCTCATAATTACATATGATATCATCATATATATATCAATTATATATGAATTATATATATATCATACGAGTAAACATTTAGGCTACAATTCCCCAAGCTTTCCGAGCTGTCATTGCGATCCATTGCTTTCCTATTTGCTAGTTGATTTACTTTGACCGCTCTACCTCATGTTACGTCACTTCAGGTTCGGCGGTTTAAGTGATTTTCAAATGCGGAAGTAAAAATTTCTCACAAAAACGACTCCAGAAGCCTAAATAGTGTTTTATAAGTATATGTTTATATTTAAATCTAGTTCCTACATTATTTTTCTATACATTGGCTTACTGGGTACTCTAACCTGCAACATAGACTTTAAAACTAAACTGAATTTGAAAACAAAAAGTCCAAATGAAATAAAAATAAAAACTAATGAAAAATGCAAAACTATAATAACCCTGACATCAGGGCCAGCGCTCCGCACACGCACATCACGCACTGCGCGTAGGGCACCAAGTGCTTGGGGGGGCACCAAAAAATCTGGGTCGTGAAAAATCATCACAATAGGGTACTAGTATAAATAACAAATAAAATATGTCTAAAGCATGTTAATATTGGGTTTAAGTGGTCGTTCAATGAGGCCTATTATATGTTGATCCGACGAAAATCATGTGTGTTTTTAAGTGGTCCAGTGGTAGAATTTTTGCCAAGCGTGTCAGAGGTTCTGAGTTCTAATCCGCACTCATATAGTTTTTTTTTTTTTTTTTTTTTTCATCAAAACCGATTATGTTTTTTAGTGGTTGTATATCAGGCAGGGACACTTTTTGTGCTTTTTGTTTTCTAACTGTACCGGAGCGAATAGAGAGTCTCTCCACAACGGATTGAAATGCGCGTCTGAGTGAAGGCTGTGCGCGAGCCAGAAACAAACATAGTATCCGCGCCACTGATCGCTCGGCAACGAGCACTTTGATCAGTTGATTTAAAAAAACAACACATTTCAGCGCTAGATCGACTCTTATTTAAAAAAACGAATGAAATGAATGCTCTGCTGGTTAACTGGAGATGTTTTGTTTGTTTGTATTGGTACATTCGTGCCGCGAGATGTTTCAAAAGTGGTGGGGACATGTCCTACCCGCAAATTACGCCTATGCGTATGCATGTCCAGGGGCGTCGCTATAGTAGTGCAAAAGATCCGGGGCTTTAGCCCTGCCATGGCTAAAATCTTTTTTTTTTTTTTTTTTTTTTTTACTTTGAAACTGCAATTAGAAGAAAAAAAAACACAATCTCAGTGTTTGTATATTTTCATATTCACAGAGTTGTCAAATTATGTACAGAATTATTATATTGTGCCTGACCTTTGCACTTTTAACTTTCTGTGTTTACATTGTTCAGTTCCAAATCTGTGTTTTTAGTAATTGTGGTGGTATTTGGTATTTATAATTTTAACCTTTATATTATTTATTTCTTTTCATGTTTGGTGCCATTGTTAATGTAAAATTATTTATTTGCAGCAGTTATTTTGGAAGTAAAGAGAACCTAACTAAGAAATTCTGAATGGTTGTTATTCCCTTGGTTGGTGGGTGGGGGGGGGGCACCACCAAGCATTTGTGCTTAGGGCACCCAAATGGCTAGCGCCGGCCCTGCCTGACATAGACGGATGTAGTGCTAACTGTGTTAAGAGTTTTGGAAAATTGTTAAAAGTATTGAAAAATCTGTCATAGCAATCGTAAAAAAAAAAAAAACTATAGCAGTACTTCTTTTAATAAACACAAAACACTGGAGAACACATTGTGCAATGCAAGACAAAGAAATGAAAGCTTTAGCATAAGTTCTGCTGGGAAGACTCAATTACTACGTCACTTATTGCCTTCACTTCTATCCAATCATATTCTTATGCTCACTGTATAAAAGCACGGTACTTACACATGTTTGAGTTCGCAGATACTGAAGCGACGATTACGTCTTGCTCACCTGCTAAAACCACCATGTCTACTGACGCACCCGTCGTCTGCGATTACTCAGAATCCGACGACGAATTCATTCCGCCTTCTCCTCTTCCAACACGTCGCAGCTCGCGCATTCAATGCCGTGGCTCGCCATGGGCGAGCTGGCCTTCGGAGGATATAATTATTGCCGTGGAGGCCGCCGGTATCCCCATCAGCCGAGGTTTATCCAGAGAGGATTTATTGCTCTTGGCCTTCAACACTCTGGGCAATCCACCAGAACCTGCTCCTCTCAGCCCAGCAACCGCTCCTGCACCCGGCCAGCCGAAACAAGCCGCCAGGAAGAGAATCGCAAAATCCTCGTCGCCACACCCAGCCAAAAGATCTACGCAGCATTCTCAAGCTTCTACTTCGCTGGATCCATCTGAGCCCGCTGCAGTTAACTCTCAAATTCTCCAAGCCGTCCAAAGCCTCTCTAAAACCGTCAAGACATTGGAGTCAAAGATGTCAAAGTTCGAACACTCACTCAATAATTCCAATAGCTCGGTTTCAGCTATTAATGTCTCCGCGTTGTCCCAGGTTCCTCCCTCAGCCATCGGATTAAGCGATATATCTAACGTGCCATCTACTTCAGCCATGCCAACTTTTCTCCAGCCGATAGAGTCAACATTTCAGGACGCCTCTGCTTCACCCGAAACTTCCTCCTTCAACCTTTCTTCAGCCGTGCCAGCTCAGTCTTTTGGTAGGCGTTTCGTCTCTCCAGCTGCAGCTACAGTGTCTCCTCTTATTAGAGCGAACATTGTCCAAGGTAAGGACATTAACTTGGCTTCACTCCTGCTTCCCTCGCCTGCCATTGACAGGAAAATGGTAGACTGTGGTGACGTGGCAGTCCTCCTCAAAACATCCGATCCCAGATTAAACCGGAATCTTTCATTCGGCGAATTCGTCATCGCATTCAGCCTTTACAGAGATATTCTGTGCCAGGTTTTTCCTGATCGGAGGGAAGAGTTAGATCTGTATCTAGCTTTAATGGCTGACTTTAACCAAAGGTACGGGGGAACCCTATTTTACGAATACCACAAGTCTTTTTCAGCCAAATCTGCTTCTTTCATCTCGCTCTACAACTCCAGACTAGACTGGTCCGTTACCGACACGGAATTGCTTGTTCGCCACTTCGGGGGTCAAAAAATGCTGGCGTGTCCCATTTGTAGCGCTCATGGACATTCAGCGTCATTCTGCCCGAAAGCGTTCGCTACTAAAGCGCCGGATGCTGTCCAGGGTGCTGATAATGTAAGGTTTCCACAAGAGAGCAGGAAACGCTACGCGCCCGTTAGAAGTGTTTTTCCCTGTGTTAATTTCAATGAATCTGTTTGTGTTTTTTCTCAATGTAAATATGATTACGTCTGCAGTTTTTGCAAAGATCCTCACCCGAAATCGGTCTGCCCTCGCCGGTTCAAACCTCCAACCAGAGGGAGAGGGAGAAAATTCTGAGAAAGCACCCTTCAACTCCCATTAATATTTCTATTCTCTCTAACTACCTGTCTTATCACCCTGACCCGACTTTCGTCGATTACTTAATCACAGGTTTGTCACAGGGGTTTCGAGTGGGTATCCTCTCCCATCTCACCACTACTTTCATAGCCAAGAACTTACAGTCAGCTATTACTGAACCAGATGTGGTATCTAACCTGCTAGAAAAAGAGGTCAATAAAGGATATGTTATAGGCCCTTTCGCTTCCCCTCCTTTCTCGACCTTCCGGATTAATTCCATCGGCGTTGCAACTCGGAAATACTCCGGCAAAAAACGTTTAATTTTCGACATGTCATCTCCCCATTCTGCCTCCACAGCAAGCGTCAACGAATGCATACCTCTAACACCATTTTCCTTACATTATGCCTCAGTAGATAACGCCATCCATTTAATCAAGATTGCCGGTCAAGGAGCTTGGTTGGCAAAAGCTGACATTACCGACGCTTTTAAAACGATGCCAATACACCCTTCCGACTGGCCACTTTTCGGCGTTAAATGGAATTCAAAATTCTATTTCGCAGTACGGCTCACATTCGGTTGTAGAAGTAGCCCGCACATCTTTAATAGCCTCTCCGAAGCATTGTGCTGGATCCTGCTGAACGTCTGCAAGCTTCCATTCGTTTTACACCTACTCGATGATTTTCTGCTGATCGATTTTCCGTCTCAACAATCTTCAATTCTCGACACACTCAAACAGATTTTCAGTGACGTCGGCGTTCCCCTCTCCGCTGAAAAAACCATGGGTCCCTCTACTTCGTTAGAATTCCTAGGGATTTCCCTCGACTCAGTTCTAATGCAAGCTTCTCTTCCCTCCGAAAAGCTCGTAAGAATTAGATCTTTCCTTGAATCGTTTTCTTCTCTACAAACTGTCTCCAAGCGCGACATGCTCTCGCTGCTCGGCCACCTTAATTTCGCTATGAGCATCATTCCTCAAGGCAGAGCTTTCATTTCTCGATTGCTTTCCTTGGCCCATTCTGTCGAAAAACTGAGCGACCAAATTCTTCTCGATGAAGGGTGCCAGTCTGATTTAAATTTTTGGAAGCACTTGTTAAGCGAATGGAACGGTATCTCTTTTTTTTACCACGACATTTTCGAATCATCGATCGAATTACAATTATTCACTGACGCTGCCCCATCTATCGGGTTCGGGGGCTTCTTCCAAGGGGAATGGTTTGCCGAAAAATGGCCAAACGATTTTCCTAAAACTCTTTCTGGTTCAGTTTCATCCGCGCTCTACGAGCTTTACCCAATAGCCGTCGCTAGCATGATTTGGGGTCACGCATGGTCTCGTAAACGCATCTTGATGTTTTGCGACAACGAAGCCACAGTTGCCATCATTAATAAAGGCAGATCTTCATGCCTTACAATCATGCCTTTCGTGAGACGGTTAATCTGGCAATCCGTTGTTTCTAATTTTATTATCAAAGCTGAACATATCCCCGGCCATTGCAACGTTATTGCTGACGCTCTCTCTCGGTTTCGATTTCAGACCTTCAGACGGCTCTGCCCGTTAGCCAACCAGGATCCAGCACCCTGTCCTCCCCTAGCAGCAATAATATTAAATTAAACGATCTGCTTACATCGGCTAGAAATTATATTTCTAAAGGTGTCGCACCCTCAACTTTCAAAGCTTACACGTCCGCATGGTCAGCTTTTTCTATGTTCTGCTTCGCCTTCCAAATTCCAGTATTTCCCATTTTGATTTCGACCGTTTGTTCCTTTCTCGTCTTTAATTTCGAAAATAGAAATCAAAAAATCTCTTCCATCCGTCGTCTCCTTGCTGGTATTCAATTCTATGCAAAAATCCATAATCCTAATTTTCCTAGTCTTTTTTCTGAAACTTCCATTCGTTTACTTCTTAAAGGTTTCGCGAAATCCTCTAGTAAACAAATCGACAAACGTCTGCCCATTACTCTGCCGTTGTTGCATAAATTCATCAGTTCCATCCGAAACGGTCTCTTCTCCTTTTACATCAATATTCTGTTAGAAGCAGTGTTTCTAGCTGCTTTTTACGGCTTCATGCGTCCAGGTGAATTCTCCTCAGATACTAATAAATTCGATCCTACGTGCGGCATCTCCTTTTCTGATATTTGTTTCTCATCTAATAGCTTCACACTGATTCTTAAACATTCAAAAAATGACGCTAAAGCCTCCGGCGTCACCTTATCTTTTCCAAAAATCAACAACAATTTTTGTCCATTCTCTTCCATGGTTAAATTTCTTAAAATCCGCCCTAAAACTTCTAACCATGCCCCTCTATTTATCTTACCTAACGGTGCACCTCTTTCAAAAGGCTGGTTTCGAGCCCAGTTAAACTCCGTAGTCAAAAGCTGCAGTCTTTCCCCCTCTCTCTATACCGGCCACTCATTCAGAATTGGGGCAGCTACTACAGCAGCCGATCGAGGAATCTCCACGTCGGCTATCAAGATCTTGGGCAGATGGTCTTCTTCGGCCTTTGAATCATACATAAGACCAGATTCTCAAACCATTCTTCAAGCCCAGCAAGCTCTACAATAACCATAAGGTAATTACTAATGCATCTACTGGTGGTGGTGTCATAATCTTATTTCCTTCATCCTGTTATTATTCTAGCTAGCACTCCTCAATGACGATCTAGTCAACTATTTTGTGTGGCCTAGCGGCTCTGTTCAATGTGGCCTCGTCTCCATGTGGCTGTAGCAGCCGTTGTGCCTTTGTTACATGTTCGTCAATTGATAATAATAAATAAATAATAAAAAAAAAAAAAAAAAAAAAAAAAAAAAAAAAAAAAACGGCTATTTATGCGATATTCATGTTCTATGTGGTCTACTGTGACCGTGTAGCCTAATGTGGCTGTCCCGTGGTCTTGTGGCCATTAAATATGGCAGGTTCTGTGTGGCCTAGTGGCTCTGTCTTGTTGGCCTCGTCCAGTGTGGCTTAGCAGCCTTGTGGCCCGGTGGGCCTCGTCTCTGTGGCGGTCTCATGGCTTCGTGGTACCATGTCGCCATGTCCTATGTTCGGCCTCCAGGCTGTGGCCCTTATGGCCTCGTTCTGTGTGGCTTTGTGGCCGTTGTCTGTACGTCTCGTCTATGTGTGGGCTTATGGTTTGGAACCCTTTATGTTCTGTGTGGTCTACTGTGACCGTGTAGCCTAATGTGGCCTTGTCTCGTGGTCTTGTGGCCTTCATGGCATGGTTAAATGTGGCCTAGTGGCCTTGTACTCAAGTATGTCTGTCTACGTGTGGCATTAGTGGCCTTGTGGCCACGTGGGCCTTGTGTACATGTGGGGCTTGGCGCCTTGTGGCATATGTTTGCCTTGTCCTTTTAAAAAGATGCCTGAATGGCCAGTGGCCCCCTTGGGGCAGAGGTTTAATGTGGCTTAGATGCCGTAGTCTTGTGTGGTTTGTCTTTATGTGGCTCTAGTGGCTCTGTCTTGTCCTTAAAAGATGCAATGGTGGCCAGTTGCCCCCCCGGGGCATAGGTTTCGTGATCTTAAAGCTGTTGCATCATATAAAAAAAAAAAAAAAAAAACCTTATGTGTTGTCCAGTCTTACCTCGTCTCTTTGTGGCATTAGCGGCCGTTGTGGCTTAGTAGCCTCGTCTCTGTGGTCTATTGTGGCCGTGTGGCTCATTAAAGCCTCGTCTCTGTGGTCTATAAAGGCCATGTGGTCCAATGAGGCCAGAGTCTGTGTTATGCTCAGCCCCAGGTGGCTGCTATATGTGGTCCAAGGAGGCCTGTTTATTATTTTGCCAAGGCGGCTGTCTGTGTGGTCCAATGTGGCCTTGTCTATGCAAGCCAAAAGCGGCATTGCCGGTCCAATGAGGCCTTGTCTCTGTGTTTTCCTAGGAGTGAACTGGCAAAAAAAAAAAAAAAAAATAAATAAATAAAATAAAATAGAATATTTTTAAATTAACAAATAAAAACATAGTTATTTTAGAATATCTGTCCTTCTCCCTTATTAAACTTTAGGCACGCTGTATTTTCACATCTAATTTGTATCTTCACCATTTGTTTCTTCCTTCTCTATTTTTCAGGAACCCCAGGACTCTAGACTGGTGGGTATACTCAGTTACCATCTTTTGGGGGTTGGCGTGCCCCGTCCCAGTGTAGTCATACTCCACCTATTTTTGGGGGTCGGCTGCGCCCCTGCCTTCATCTTTAGGCAGGAATTGCAGATCCGATACTCTCGGATTATGCACTACGGACGGGGCCTACGCCAAATGACTTTGTAGTTTATCAGCTTGCTGAGCTGTCAATAAATGTATGGTTTATTGAAATAACTCTCCCGAGTCTTTCTGGTAGAAATGAAAGCTTTAGCATAAGTTCTGCTGGGAAGACTCAATTACTACGTCACTTATTGCCTTCACTTCTATCCAATCATATTCTTATGCTCACTGTATAAAAGCACGGTACTTACACATGTTTGAGTTCGCAGATACTGAAGCGACGATTACCCCCATCCTCCCCACCACCACCAGGATGGTCCCGTCCATACCTCCCAGGGGGGGTCGGCTGCGCCCCTGCCTTCATCTTTAGGCAGGAATTGCAGATCCGATACTCTCGGATTATGCACTACGGACGGGGCCTACGCCAAATGACTTTGTAGTTTATCAGCTTGCTGAGCTGTCAATAAATGTATGGTTTATTGAAATAACTCTCCCGAGTCTTTCTGGTAGAACTGAATAAACTGAGTGCTATATTTAAACAGGCAAACAAAGGGAGCTAAATGAAACACAGGTGAACTTAATTAGTGACTAACTGACTATCATGGTTAACTTGTAGCTCAACATGAGTTCCTATAAGAGCAACCAAAAGGAACATTCTCTCAACCCCAGGTCAGGACTGCACACGGATTAAGCGTTGTAGTATTTTTGTGACTGCAATATTCAGGCTCCACACGGATTGAGGACAACTTTTCAGCTGTACGGTAGTGCACCTTTGCTGTTTTAGGCTTGTTTTGTTTTTGTTTTCTCCATTCCATTTTCTCCATCAACTGACTTGATTTAGTACAACTAAAAAAGTTTAAGCAAAAGTATAGTTATCTTTTATTTTACCTGTCCTTGTGAAAAATATCAGACATCAACTGTATATTTAATATTAAATAACATGTAGGCTACAACAGATCAAATTAAGTGTACTTTAAAGCACAACAAAAAGATTTTCAAAACATAATGTACTTTAAAGTAAAACTCGTAGTTTGGCTTCCTTTTTTTTTTTTTTTTTTTTAAGTGTATATGTACTTAATGTCACTCCTGCCAGCAGAAGCCCTATCATGGCCACCAGAGGGCACTTCTCCCTAGACCTTTTCCATTTCCATGAACCTTTGCCTGGACTCATTTTAGTGTGATTACATCCACCTGTATGTCATTGGTTTGTATCATATAAACTTTGGCTGGCAGGTGTGATGCTTATGGAAGTGTACGTGTGTACACTTAAGTGGCTTTTTATAATTCATCAGTGCTATTATCTGCAAGTTTATTTATTATTATTATTATTATTATTATTATTATTATACTTTCAAGATACTACAGGTACACATTCAATACCAATAAGCTAATTTTTAATTTTATTTTCACAAGGGTACATAGCAATTCAAAAATTATAGAGTTTTCTAGACAGCAACATGGTGTCGGCCCACGTCTGGTACACATGGATTACACACGGCCCAGATGTGGGCCGGATCTGGTTGCTGTCTGGGTTCTTGTATGGTTTTTCCATTGCAAACTAATCTGGTTGTGCTATTTTTACCTAATGCAACTTCAATTCTCAAAGCTCCCTGCAACAAAGCTTTGACCTTTTATCAAAAATATTCCGTTCTTAAACCAAATGGCATGATTTCACTGAATCCACTTTTCATTGTAGGCTTTAAAGATCAGCATGGAGAAAATCATCCTAATATTCCCTCTGATATTGCTGGTGCTGCATATACAAGGAGGAGAGTTCCACAAGGAGGAGTGTTTGCCTGCCGAAGCTCCACAGCCGGAAGTCGTGGAGTTCGACAACATCATCTATGCCACTTGTGAAGTAACTCCCAGCCCCAATTTGCCACGTAACCAGCCAAAGATCTTTGGGCAAATCCTCTTCAAGCAGGTCTTCCCCAATGGAGATTTAGAAGTGAAAATCAACCTCCGTGGTTTGCCTGCCATCGATCGTCAAGAGCGTGCCATGCACATCCATCAGTATGGAGACCTCAGTCAAGGCAGCATCACTGTTGGTCCTCATTATAATCCAAACGGCGTTGACCACCCTCATCATCCTGGAGACCTGGGCAACTTTGCTTCCGAGAAAGGAGTTATAAGGCAGTTCCTGACGCTTCCAGACGCCAAGCTCTTTGGGCCTTATTCCATTCTGGGACGTGCGGTGGCGGTTCATGAGAAGGAGGATGATCTGGGAATGGGTTCAGATGAGGAGAGTAAACTCAGTGGGAATGCTGGACCGATAATTGCTCTCGGTGTGATTGGTATTACTACTCCAAGTCTGTGGCAGAAGACTGAAGTGCCCCCCAAGAAACCATGTGGAGGAAGGCACTGAGAGTCAAAGATGAGGGAGTCGGATATGGTGGAAGGGCAGATTCAAATGGGATAATCATGATTTTCGTTGTGTATTCTTTGTATGTGTCCTACATTAAAGTGTATTTCATAACCTGAACATTCCCATGTTTTTTTTTCTTGGTCTTTTCAGAGGCTTTTTGGCCAAAGCTTCCAATAGTAAATGCACTCTTAAAAATAAATGTAGGGTGACTGCAGGCAAAGTGGGCCGTTTAGTTTGATTTACTGTGCTCAATGGGTTAACACTTTCTGAGCATGACAATGGCCTTTAATTAAAGATACACTGGCTGCGTCCGAAACCGCATACTCAATGAGTAGGTACTTATTTTCAATGAGTACTTAACTAGCGCTAAAAGAGTAGGTACTTTATAGCCAGATCTCGTTGAGTATGAATGCGAACCGGACATCTGCCATGTTGACGTTATCATGTGACCTACGACGCATTATCACACGCGCAACAACTTAAAAGATTTGAACGATACGTTTAATTAATCTATCTGTAAATATTGATATTGATTAAACTTGCTCATTTTGAAGAAACTGCTGCCCATTTATTTTGTGTATACATTTAGGGTTGATTAAAGTTCTTATATTTAACCCTACTAATGTGACCCACCGTTTTATCCTTACAATATTTATTTTTATTACGAAATCCCAAAATGGTCATCTCTTGAATGTTGTTAATTTATTTTATATCCAAACATTTATCCACAAGCAAAAGTGGCTAACTGCTTTGTTTTCCTCTTTCTTGTTAACTCTCGTTTCATCCCTCAGGCCTATTTTTTTTTTTTTAAATGCATTTTTAAATGTATTATAATGAATTATTTAAGAAAAAATATATTAAAATATTCAACCTTGTACTAGGTTATTTTTTCCTGTGTAAAAAATCTCTTATGTATGCAAACCCATGATATATATATATATATATATATACACATAACATCAGTAACTCAACAGCCCTACCTAGAACGGGTTTCCTCAGCGTTTGTAATGTCTGCACAAAGGGCAGCTGTGCAAAGATTTGCCTTTGGAGAAAACTGTTGATTTTATACTCAAAAAAATTTATGTATCATTAATATTAAAAAATTAATATTACCCCAGAATGAATTGCATTGATATCCCACCCCAAAACATGCAATAATAACAACGATAAATGCTGACCAATACTTAATTATATTACTTTTTACTGAAAATAGTAGTAAAAAGTATATAGTGAACATATCTACATTTGCATTCAAACAATTAAATAAAGCATTAATTAAATAATGATATTTTATTTACTGACAACAATGAGAAATATTAATAAATTAGTAAAAGAATGAATGAAAGTCACCATCACAATAAACAAATGCATATACAAGTCAACACATGAAACAAAGCTTTATTCAAACTACAATCATGTATGTAGGCTGAAGGCGCTGAGGTTGTTGCGTGTTGTGTTGTGCTTCACAATCTGAGGCAATAAGGGCAGGTGGAGAGATGCAGGGTCTCGTAAGGGCAGGTGGAGTGATGGAGGGACTCATCCATGGCACCATCTCCAGGATTCAGCTCTGGTCTCCTCATCCTCAGTGCTCAAACCAGCCTGCTGACATTTCAGATTCTACAAAATGCCCAAACATAACACAAAAGCAGTCATTTTAACCACACAATGTCATATGATTTCAGTATTATTTAGAAGACAAAACCACTTTTTTTCACAAACGCCGCCATCATCTTCCCTTGCAGATCCTGCTCCACCACAAAAGCTGTGCAGCTAATGCACAGAAATCAAGAATCAGAAAAGTGCTGTAATAGCTCTGTTTGAAATTACAATAATTAGTTATTGTTATTCATTTCTGTGGTATACTCACTCAAAGCCTTTGATGGCAGCATTCAGCTTCATGAGCCACTCTCCACCGGATGAAAACAAATATGTTCATCTGACCCTGTAACATCCAGACAAGATTCACATTACCTCTGTGATTTATGAGCTTGTTTTAACTTTTTATCCAACATAAATGTTCCTCAATTTATCAACAGTACTAATGGACAAATAAAATAGATAACTTATGTTTAGTTACTTTATAGATTTGTTCTACATAATAGCACACATTCATCATTCAGATGTCTATTTCATGTTGTGATGTGCTCTTCTGCAATACTTACCGAAGATTTTACTGTCAGAAGTAAATAGACATTTAAAATAAGCGTCTTTAGGATGTATATGGTTTATGTAAATCCACTTTAGAGACGTAACTTACGTGTCCTTACTGGAGCTCCCCTGTTAGCTAACGTTATACATAATAAAACGTGTTTTTACAGCAAAATCACAACTATACTACTCTGTGTAACGTCTTTACACCTTCAACAATTCAACAGTTTACTCTACAGTAGTTCAACACATGCAATTTTAACACAAGGAACCGTGTTTACTCACATTTGAAAGCACCCGCGTCGCTGATCTCTGCGATATGTTTGATAATGACGTATCCTCTCGCGTGGCCTCCTGAGATAGAAAAGTATTCATCTTCGAGCTCTTCAAAATCTGGGTTGAAGCAGTAAGCCATCCGGGAACTTCTCGCCTACTCTTTTATGAGTACTGAGGTTTCGGACATACTACTCCGTTCACATACTGTTTTCCCCTACTATATAGTAGGAAAGTAGGAATATTCGGACGCACTATAAGTATATGTACGCCCGAATCTCGCGATAATTAGTACGTCACTCTGGTAATTCTCGCCTACTCTTTTATGGATACTAAGGATTCGGACATACTTATTCGCTCGCCTACTGCTTTTTCCATACTATATAGTAGGGAAGTATGCGGTTTCGGACGCAGCCACTATTTCTTTAAATGATACAATGGTTTAGGTTGATGCAATATGACACTGGAGGGTGTGGCTAGATCTCAAGGGAGGACACCTTTATTGTTCAAGGTAGACATAACCTCTGACATAAGATTTTATTTTTGAAATAAGGTTTCTCGCTAAATGTCAACAAATGGGTATATTATTCTGACAGTTTGTTAGTACAGTTAACAGGGAATCAAAATGCAAAAAATGTCTTGGTTTTCTTGTAAGGTGTTTAAAGCTAGAATATGTAAGATTTTTGTAATAAAATAACCAAAAATCACTTGCAAAGTGTGATATATTTCCTGCAGTTGTGTACTTCCAGTATCCCAAAAGTTCCCAAAGATTTTTAATTTCAGAGAAATTCTCATTTTAAATTAAAGCTGCAAGCAGCATTTATCGGGGTTCAAGCATTTAAGGCCTTTAAGCACAAATGCATAAAAAGACCTTAAGTTTTATTTGGCAACCACATAGAAAAGACCATTTCCAGCCAATTTAACAAAGGAAATATATGGTTTTCTTTCATAGGTTCACTCAACGCTGCGGATAGCGCAGTGGGATATTCTCTGAATGTGCCGATTGTCTGAAGCCCTATAGAATCACGCCAATTCATTGGCTGATGGCGCCCACGCAATCTGGCTCCGCCCGACGCTCTTACATGCGCGCGAGGCAGTCATAGGATCGTCTAAATGCAAATTCTGTGAAAATTTGTTGCTCAAGACCCTCAAATCGCGGCTCGCGGTTTTTGAGAGGGAATCATTCGTCTCCCCCTGTCGCGCTCCCGAGGCCTCTCGAGGATCCGCGACTTGGGGTTCGTATGTAGAGCTTGAGGATGTGGAGTTCGAGCAGACGAGCCCCGTTCTTTCTCTCCCTCCCTCCCCTCGGCACGCGCGAGGCATGCCAGTCTAATTTTCACACGATTATTTGCGCCCCAGCCCGGGAGCACGCGACGCGGTTTCTTTCGGGCTGGAGGATGTACTTTTTACCGAGGCTTCCGACTCCGAGGATTTCGGGCCTACTCTCGCCAACGAGGTTATCCCGCCGAGCGGCCAGGAAGCGCGGCCTACTACGGCCTACGCGGAGCTCGTTGACGTACTTTCACGCGCTACGGAGAAGCTCGCTTTTGATTGGCCCGACGAGCCCCGCGAATCTATGTTGTCAAAACTCGACGAGAGACTTCTCAATGGCCCTAATTCTAGGCCTCAACGGAGAAAGCTGCCATTTTTCAGTGATCTGCATCACGAGATTTCCAGATCCTGGAAGCAGCCTTTCTCTGCGCGCCTCACTAATGCGGCAGCTGCTGATTTCACCAACCTAGTAGGTTCTGTGGAACAGGGCTACTCCGCCATTCCAGCGATTGAGGAAACTTTAGCCGACCATCTCGCTCCGTCGTCTGCACCGTCCTGGAGGACTACTTCCTCTCTCATTGGAAAATCCTACATGGCGGCAGGGCAGGCAGGCATGACCCTGCACACTATGGCCATTCTTCAGGCCTACCAAGCGGACGTCCTGAAGGAAATGGACGAGGGCGACGGCGTGACCCCTGAAGCGGTCAAGGAGCTTCGTAAGGCTACGGATTTAGCCTTAAGAGCCACCAAGCATACCGCACGCGCTATAGGTCGCTCTATGGCTGGTTCCGTTGCGGTGGAACGCCACTTGTGGCTTAATCTCACGGAGATCCGTGACAAGGAGAAGGTTTTCATCCTGGACGCCCCCATTTCTCAAACAGGGTTGTTTGGAGAGGCGGTCAACACGGTGGTTGAGATATTCCGCTCCTCCAAATCACAATCGGCCGCGTTCAGACAGTTCATGCCCAGGAGGGCTAGGAAACCTTCTGCTCCCTCCCCTGTTCGACCCAGAGAACGTCCCTCTTTTAGACCGGAGTTCTCTTCCAGGAGGAGCGAACCGGTGCATCCCCCACCTTCCATGGTTTGGGGAGCACGCGGTCGCCTGTTTCCCCGTCAACGGCCTCACAAGTGCCTCCAGATGAAGCGGTCCGACAAACCGACCCCTCCGGCTGCCCAGAGCCGTTCCTGACCCTCCGGTCGGAAAAAGGAAAGCTCCTCTGCTTCCTCAAGGTTGGGACAGACCGCGCAAGCGTTTCTGCCCACCTCCCAGCTCTCCTTTCCTTGCCCTGTCACCTTCGCCACTCAGAGTGTCTCGAAGTGCAGGCCATTTTTCACCATCTCTACTCAGCCCGGCGCGGGAGGAAGGAACGCTTTTTGCTTTCTCCCCTCACCCCCGACACTCTCTATAACTGCCGGTCGCATCCTCGGAGGCACTTTTCGCTTTCCTCCGGAGCGGGCGGACCTGGTCACCATGACCCCAGCATCGATGCCTCCCATCACGTGTCAGGACGCCAAGGGCTCTCCTGCACAGTCAACTTCTCAACCTCACAAACGTCAACACGGCACCCTCACTCAGGTATGTCGTCTGCATTACAACATCCCTCTTCCTCTTTCACCTTTCTTTCAAGAATGGGAGCGCTTACCAGGGGTATCGTCTTGGGTTCTTCGCACAGTTCGGTTCGGCTACACTCTTCAGTTTTGCCGCAATCCCCCTTGTTTCAACGGGGTCTTTCCTACCGTAGTAGACAGCGCCACTCAGGCTTCTGTACTTCAGCAGGAAATTTCATCCCTCCTTCTCAAAGGAGCAATAGAAGAGGTTCCTTCAGGGGAAACCGAACGGGGCTTTTACAGCCGTTATTTCCTGGTCCCGAAGAAGGGCGGCGGTTTGCGTCCCATACTGGACCTCCGCCGACTGAACTTCGCCCCTTTACAAAGGGAAATTCAAGATGTTGACGCTGAAAGCTATCATATCTCAGATTCGGCCAGGGGATTGGTTCGTGACAGTAGACCTAAAGGATTCTTACTTTCACATCCAGGTTGTACGGCGACACAGGCAGTTCCTCAGGTTCGCCTTTGGAGAAAGAGCGTTCCAATACAGGGTCCTTCCCTTCGGCCTCGCTCTGGCCCCGAGGACATTCACGAAGTGTGTGGATGCAACTCTGGCCCCTTTGCGGCTCCAGGGCATCCGTATTCTAAATTACCTGGACGATTGGCTCATTTTAGCCCAGTCCAGGGAGCTAGTGACCCACAACAGAGACATCGTCCTGAGTCATATCCAGTCTCTCGGTTTGAGGTTGAACTCGGAGAAGAGTGTTCTTGCTCCGGCTCAAAGCACCGTTTTCTTGGGGGTGAACATGGATTCCGTTCTCATGCAGGCCCGCTTGGCTCCTGCACGGATTTCCAGTCTGACGTCATGCTTGGCCCGTTTTTCGCTAGGCCATCATGTGTCTGTGGGCACTTGCCGCAGGATGCTGGGCCTGATGGCCGCGGCCTCCTCCGTGCTACCGCTGGGCCTGCTCCACATGAGACCCTTCATGTGGTGGATGAAGCTCTCAGGGGTTCGGCCCTCCGGGCCAGCCTTTCGCCTACTGAAGGTATCGCGCAGTTGCTTTCGAGCCCTGTCAGTTTGGCGGGACCCTCTTTTTCTTTGGAAAGGGGTCAGCATGGGTGCGGTATTTCGTCGCCAGATGATTATGACGGATGCCTCTCTCACCGGCTGGGGAGCAGTTTTCGAGGGCAGACCAGCGTGTGGGGTTTGGACTGGCGAGACTCTCTCTTGGCACATAAACTGCCTGGAGTTAAGAGCCGTTTTTCTAGCTCTGCATCATTTTCTCCCTCTTCTGGAGGGACACCATGTAATTGTCAGAACAGACAACATGGCAGTGGTGTCTCATGTGAACCGGCAGGGGGGTTCTCGGTCGCCCTGTGGTCTCAGAGCAGATTCCTATCTCTGAGAGCAGTCCATGTCCCAGGGGTTCTGAACCTCACAGCAGACTTTCTGTCGAGGCAGAAACTCAGATCGGGAGAATGGATGTTGAACCTCCAGACAGTGGCCCTGATCTGGGAGGTTTTCGGAGAGGCGGAAGTGGACCTCTTTGCATCTCAAGAGTCGTCCCAATGCCCGCTGTGGTTCTCCCTGAGTCCCCCAGCTCCATTAGGGATAGACGCGTTCACTCACCCTTGGCCAACGCAGAAACTCTATGCCTTCCCGCCCATCAAACTGATCCAGGCGGTCTTGGCCAGAGTGAGAGAGAGCGGAGTCAGCCTCCTCCTGGTAGCTCCGTTCTGGACATCTCAGCCATGGTTTTCGGAGCTAATTCCTCTGCTGGAATCTTCCCCCTGGAAGATCCCGGTCAGGGAGGACCTGTTGTCCCAGCTGCAGGGCAGGATATGGCATCCTCGCCCAGACATGTGGAAGCTGTATGTTTGGCCAATCAGAGGCCATTAGCATTAAGTTCTGATCTCCCAACTGACGTTCAGGAGACCATTGCGAGTGCTAGAGCCCCTTCTACAAGGAGGCTATATTCTTCCAAATGGAAGGTTTTTGAGGCATGGTGCTTAGCACATGATAGGAGTCCAGTTAACTGCCCTGTTGGTTCAGTACTGGAATTCCTGCAGGAGAAGTTTGCTTCTGGAGCAGCTGCTACCACTCTCAGAGTTTATGTCGCAGCTATTGCAGCACATAGGGAATCGGACGAGATTCCCCTGGGGAAACTAAGGTTAGTTTCGGCCTTCATGCGTGGGGTTAAGCGCCTGAAACCGGCTCGCTCCCCTAGAGTTCCCTCATGGGACCTTTCTATTGTCCTAGAGGGTTTGACGAAGGCCCCCTTTGAGCCCTTGGAGTCAGCTCCGGAGCGGATTCTGTCTCTCAAGGTTTCTCTTTTGTTGGCTTTGTCCTCATTAAAGCGGATAGGAGACTTACAAGCTCTTTCTGTTAGCGAGTCTTGCTTGGACTTTGCTCCTGGCTTGGCCCGCTTGGTTTCCTTGAGGCCGAGACCAGGGTATGTCCCCAAAGTTCTTTCCACAACTTTCGCAGGTGGTTAACCTTAACGCTTTCCACCCTCCTCCATTTTCTTCTGAGGAAGATAGGAAGCTTAACTTGCTCTGCCCAGTTTGTTCTCTTAAGATATATGTAGACCGCTCAGGCGGTTGGAGGAAATCTAACCAGCTTCTGGTTTGTTTCGGTGCTGGCCGCCGTGGGCTTGCTGCATCAAAGCAGAGGATTTCTCACTGGGTCACAGAAGCTATCTCGTTGGCTTACGAGGTGCGTGTCTTGCCTTCACCTCTTAGCATTAGAGCACATTCCACCAGAAGTGTGGCATCTTCTCAAGCTCTTTTTAGAGGAGCACTTTTGGAGGACATTTGTGTTGCGGCAGGCTGGTCCTCTCCGCACACTTTTGTGAGGTTCTATAATTTGGATCTTGACATGACCCCGGGTTCGCAGGTTCTTTCTGTTTGAACTCATCTTGGTCGTTGTCTCTTTATGTACCAGTCATTGAAAGCGCTCTAGCTTGGCGAGTTTGGTTGTCCTTGTCCCACTGCGCTATCCGCAGCGCTGAGTGAACCTATGAAAGAGAACGTCTCTGGTTACTTACGTAACCTATGTTCTCTGAATAGGGAACGAGATGCTGCGTTAGCTGCCAAGCTCCTCGCGCTGCTGACAGTTTTCTTTTCGGCAGAGAAATCTGAGGAGCAGATGGCGAGCGCGAATATGTAATGATGCGACGTAAGAGCGTCGGGGCGGAGCCAGATTACGCGGGCGCCATCAGCCAATGAATTGGCGTGATTCTATAGGGCTTCAGACAATCGGCACATTCAGAGAATATCCCACTGCGCTATCCGCAGTGTCTCGTTCCCTATTCAGAGAACATAGGTTACGTAAGTAACCAGAGACGTTTTCAAAGCTTTTTAACAGTTATAGCGCCACATATGGTCCGATCTCCATACAATTGTGCATGCTTCTTTACAATGTTATTTCACATATGCTCACCAATTTTCGTTAAGTTCTGAGTTTTTGTTTAGGATTTATAGGCTTTCGAGTGATATTTGCCACGCCCATTTTCTAAATGACAGTGTTATAGCCGTCCAAATGTAAAAGTTCAAAAGTTTTAGCACTTTGTGCTTGAACCCCTAATAATGGCTCGTCCATGTTCACTTTCGTTCAAACATTATGGACCATGGCAAACAGACTTTGGGACAAAAGGAGAACTAAAACGAGGATCAATATGAAGGATGTCCTTCGAAAAAGAGTAGGGGTGTAACCCCGGCATCCTGGCCAAATTTGCCCCTTGGCCTCTGTCCATCACGGCCTCCTAATCATCCCCATATACTGATTGGCTTCATCACTGTCTCCTCTCCACCATTAAGCTGGTGTGTGGTGGGCGTTCTGGCCCAATATGGATGCTGCACATTGGTGGTGGTTGAGGATATCCCCCCTTCCATGTAAAGCGCTTTGAGTACCCAGAAAAGCGCTATATAAATGTAACGAATTATTATTATTATTATTATTAAAATGTAGATGCAGAATATAACACTTTAAAATATGGACACAATTTAAGTTCATCTACAGTGTTTAGAGAAAACAGACAGAAAAAAAGTTTTACAATATGGTTACCATTTAAAATGACAATCTTTTGGTTCAGCACAAATCTTGTAAATGACATATTTTGGAGTGACCTGTTTCGAATGCGCATGCGTCGCGTCTGAGCGCGTTGTTGTCTTTGGAGCTCCATCGATTGATTTATAATTCTTGATTTCTCTTTAAACTCACTTACAACGAACATTTTCTACTTTTCCTCACCTCATAGTTATAACGCGGATTGTTGAGTAGACGCGTCTCAAGCCTAGTGATCCAACGCTGGATACTCTTATAGGTTACGTCCGTGGATCACGGCTGAACGCGTCTTCTCCGCACTCATTTAAGTTACAAACAAACATTTTTCACCTATCGTGCGTCTACTCTACACCCGTACCACTGAAAAGACGGATTATATCCAAGACTTAAGCCATAAATTAGTATTAATATTGATAGCACCACTGGTAGCGTCGTTGCTAACTTAACTTACTGTCCATCTGTTAAAATGGCGAATATATCAAATGTAAGTAGTCTACCTTTTGGTGCAGGTGAAGACACATTTGAGCTGCACGCGGTGCAGTCTGAGCTGGAAGCTGTTGAGAAACAGATCCACGACCTTTTAGTAAGAAAAGCCGAGCTGATAGACCGGCGTTTGGCTCTCGAAACATCGCGCGCCGAGGCACACAAATCAGAGATTAATGTTACTAACCCGCTGACTCCGACCTCGTCTACTCCGTGCGTTCCTCAACATCGGTCCCGAACGTCGAGGTCGCGATCAGCCATGGTCTCGTTCACTCCGGCTCCAACATGCCATCACGAAGCCTGGATTTTTCCGCAGCGGAAGTCGCGAGTCAGGTCTAGACCAAGAAAACTCTCTCCGACCCTCCCGGTTTTCGAGATATCCACACAAAACCGCTTCTCCCCTCTTCGCGAAACAGAACGCGATGCTGTGATCATCGGCGATTCCATCGTTCGACACGTACACGTTACGTTAAATAAAAGTAAGGTGCATAGTCACTGCTTTCCTGGTGCTCGTGTTTCCGAAGTCGCTGCTCACGTTCCCGAGATTCTGAACGAGCGCGTCGGAACCGTTGTCCTGCACGCGGGAGGGGCCGACATCAGACTGCGCCAGACGGAAGTTTTGAAGAAAGACTTCAGGAATCTGATCGATACGGTACGCAGCACATCGCCTGATATAACGATTATTGTGTCAGGACCGCTTCCCACGTACCGACTAGGTCATGAAAAGTTTAGTAGATTATTTGCGCTTAATGAATGGTTAATGTCATGGTGCAATGAGCAGAAACTTCTCTTTGTAAATAATTGGAATCTGTTTTGGGAGCGTCCTAGGCTTTACCGTGCTGATGGCTTACACCCAAACAGATTCGGATCGGATCTTCTGTCAGATAACATCTCCAAAATGTTAAATACCTTTTGACTAGTAAACAAAAGTCCAAATCATAGTCTCTGCTGCACCAATTTAACTGATATAAATAGTGTAGAACATTGCATAGAAACTGTGTCTATTCCTCGTTTAGTGAGATCAAATCATAAATCTACTGCAGGATCTAGAAAAAATCTAATTGTTATTAAACCAGAAAATGTTGCTATTGGTAATCAAAAACAATTTTTAAAGCTAGGTCTTTTAAACATTAGATCACTCACACCTAAGGCAGTTATTGTAAATGAAATAGTCACAGATAATAGCTTCGATGTACTTTGCCTTACTGAAACCTGGCTTAAACCAAATGATTATTTCGGTTTAAATGAGTCTACTCCTCCTGGATACTTCTATAAGCATGAGCCCCGTCTGAATGGTCGTGGCGGCGGTGTTGCAACAATCTATAGAGATTTTCTCAATGTTACTCAGAAAACGGGTTATAAGTTTATTTAATTTGAAGTACTTGTACTAAATGTTACGCTCTTAGATGATAGAAAAACATCCCTATTATCTCTAGCCTTGGCTACCGTATATAGACCGCCTGGGCCTTACGCTGATTTCCTAAAAGAGTTTGCAGATTTTCTCTCAGACCTATTAGTTAACTTCGATAAAGCATTAATTGTTGGAGACTTTAATATCCATGTAGATAATCAAAATGATGCGTTAGGGGCTGCGTTTACTGATTTATTAAACTCCTTTGGGGTCAAGCAAAACATTACCGGACCGACTCATCGATTTAATCATACACTCGATTTAATTATATCACATGGAACCGATCCAACCGATATAGATATCATTCCACAAAGTGACGATGTCACTGACCATTACATGGTAACTTGCATATTACGTACTCCTGTAATATATCATGCTGCGCCGCGTTATCGATTAGGCAGAACAATCCTTCCATCCACCATAGATAATTTTTCAAACAGCTTATCGGATCTGTCTCTGCTGCTCAGTGAACCCAAACAAACAGATGAACTTGAGGAATTAACTAGCACTATGAGCACCATTCTCTCTGGATCATTGGATATTGTTGCGCCCATTAGATTAAAAAAGGTCAGAGAGAAAAGTAAAGCACCATGGTACAACAGTACTACGCGTGTTCTAAAGAGAGAAACCCGTAATTTAGAGCGTAAATGGAAACAAACCAACTTAGAGGTCTTTAGAATCGCATGGAAAGACAGTATGTCACGTTATAAAAAGGCCCTAAAAGCGGCCAGGGCTGAGCATCTACGCAAACTAATAGAAAACAACCATAACAATCCTAAGTTCTTATTTAACACCGTGGCGAGACTAACAAATAAACAGATGTCTCCTGAACAAAGTATTCCATTACAGTTTAGTAGTAATGATTTCATGAAGTTCTTCACTGAGAAAATAGAAAACATCAGAACCACAATTGTAAACGTTCAATCCTCAATCGCGCCTTATAATTCAGCCTCAATTATCACGCCGCAAGAACAATTACAGTGCTTTTCAACTATAGAACAAAAAGAGTTAAATAAATTTATCATTTCCTCTAAAACAACAACATGTTTATTAGATCCCATACCAACTAAACTATTGAAAGAAGTGTTACCTGTAGTGGAAGAGCCTCTCCTCAATATTATTAACTCGTCTTTATCTTTAGGTCATGTTCCAAGAACATTTAAATTGGCAGTTATAAAACCTCTCATTAAGAAACCACAATTAGATCCGAATAATCTAGTAAATTATAGACCCATTTCAAATCTACCTTTTATGTCTAAAATACTAGAAAAAGTTGTGTCCGCTCAACTGGGCTCTTTCTTACAAGAAAATGACACCTATGAAAAGTTTCAGTCTGGATTCAGGCCGCATCATAGCACTAAAACTGCGCTCGTTAAAATCACAAATGATTTACTTTTAGCTTCTGACCAAGGCTGTATCTCAATATTAGTTTTACTTGATCTTAGTGCTGCGTTCGATACTATAGATCATACAATACTCTTAGATCGACTACAAAATTATACTGGTGTTCAAGGACAAGCATTAAGCTGGTTTAGATCGTATTTATCTGACCGCTACCATTTTGTTTATTTAAATGGAGAAAAATCTATCATAACTCCAGTAAACTATGGAGTGCCGCAGGGATCTGTGTTAGGCCCTCTATTATTCTCAATATATATGCTGCCACTTGGAAATATTATAAGGAAACATGGAATTAGTTTCCATTGTTATGCTGATGACACTCAAATCTATATTTCATCACGGCCAGATGAAAACGCTAAATTATCCAAATTGACAGAGTGTGTTAAAGATATAAAAGATTGGATGACGCATAATTTTCTTTTATTAAATCCAGACAAGACAGAGGTACTACTTATCGGTTCAAAAAACCACCCACAAAACCTCTCACAATACAACTTTAACATAGTAGGATGTCCTGTTACTTCATCCTCTACAATAAAAGACCTGGGTGTTATATTAGACTGCAACCTGTCTTTTGAAAATCATATTTCATATGTTACAAGAACAGCCTTTTTCCACCTTAGAAACATTGCTAAGCTACGTAATATGCTATCAGTTTCTGACGCAGAAAAGTTAGTTCATGCATTCATGACCTCGAGACTAGATTACTGTAATGCGTTATTAGCCGGTTGTCCTGCATCCTTAATAAACAAGCTACAGTTAGTCCAAAATGCCGCCGCTAGAGTTCTAACTAGATCAAGAAAATATGATCATATAACACCGATTTTATCATCCCTACATTGGTTACCTATAAAGTCCCGTATTAATTACAAGGTATTGCTACTGACTTATAAAGCCCTAAACGGCTTAGCTCCAGTCTATTTAACCGATCTTCTATCGCCCTATAATCCATCGCGCTCTTTAAGATCACTAAATTCGAGGCTTTTGGTCATACCTAGGATATCCAGATCCACCAAAGGAGGGAGAGCATTTTCACATTTAGCACCAAAACTCTGGAATAGTCTTCCGGATACTGTTCGTTGCTCAGACTCACTCTCCCAGTTTAAAACTAGATTAAAGACGCATCTCTTCAGCCAGGCATTCATATAATACTTTTAATCCTACAGTTAAATCCGACCTCTAGTTTATAAACGCCAGAGGAGAACTGGCCCCCGACTGAGCCCGGGTTCTCCCAAGGTTTTTTTTTCTCCATTAGGTCACCTGATGGAGTTTTTCGGTTCCTTGCCACTGTTGCCTTTGGCTTGCTCAGTTGGGGATATTTGGGGATATTTAATTGAATTAATCAATCAACGATACTATTGATCAGCATTACCGAATGTAGACGTTCCACTAGAAACAAACATTGATGTATTGTTCTAATTTATTACTGTGAAGCTGCTTTGATACAACCTGTGTTGTGAAAAGCGCTATATAAATAAACTTGACTTGACTTGACTTGACTCTTATTGAATTTTTGTTAGCCTATTTGTTGTTGCATGTGTTGTAGTCCCATTTGTAATATGTTGTAGAGTTCATTAAGATATCTGATATTCAACTTTCATAAAATTTCATGTCAACACAACATGTTCTAGTTGTTTTGAACTTTACACATGCATTGAGTGAACTGATGAGTATTACTCATCATTGCTTTTGGGCTTTTGGGTCTGTTAAATATGCTGTGGTATATGTTTGTGTGATGTGTTAATAAATCATGTGTTTTTAAGATCCAGGATCATTTTTGATAAATTAGGGATGGGTCACATTAACTGAAAAGAAATTTGTCCCGAGTGCATGATCTCAAAATGTTTATTGGTATATACCTTGCACATATCAACTGTATTCAAAATGAAATATTAAAGTCGGACCTTAAAGTTAACAAAAGTAATAAAAAGAAATAAACATCTAGGTACTGTATCTATCTAAATAACAAGTAGGGATGTCCCGATCCGATCACGTGATCGGAAATCGGGCCCGATCACGTGTTTTCAGACTCGATCGGAATCGGACGTTACCTCCCGATCAGGACTCGGATATATATGTATATATATTCTCATTATTTTTTAACACATCTATAGTTATGCGGTGGCACAGAGTTACGCCGGTTTCACACTGCACGCGTTAGCAGAGTGTAAGCAGCGCAGGAGCAGTTCATATGGTGAGCAGGGTCAGGACACGCGCGTTTTGCTTTCACACTGGCAGCTTTTGTCACGCGCGGCTGAACCGCAGGTTGTGTAGGGCAGGTTACAGACAGAGTAGGCCTACTCTATAATGGATAAGTTGGCATTGCTTTTTTCTTTTTCAGATACATTTAAGAGAAAAGACTTGTCAAGAAGCTTATTTTATTAATAATTTCATATAACTTTTTGTTCATCTTTGTTTTTATTGTTATGGCAACAAGTTTGTTTTTGGACATTTGTTTTCTTTTTAAATTGCTGTTGGTCATTTGATTGACTGTTTAAAACACAATAGATATCATCAATGCACTTTTTGGATAAAACTGCGGTGTATTTTGGCCATGATCAATGTATTGTCACTTTAATTCAGCAAAAGCGGCGCAGCAAAAATAAACTCGGCGCCGAAACGATCGCGGCACTGCTGCTCTGCTCTACTACGCACTGCCGTGCTGCGTCTCGCGCGGTGTGAATGCTCTAAAGCCTGGTTTAATCTGTTAACATGGGCGGCGAAAAAAAATACGCACTGCACGCTCTGCTAACAGTGCAGTGTGAAACCGGGTAAGAGTTAGGAGTGCAGTTCCTAAAAGCACATTACTGGCTTTGCAAACACTGTAGCACTTTTATTTTTTATTTTTTATTTGTTCACATGCCTGCCGGGTATTTTAAGTTGAGGTGCTATTTGTTTATATATTAGACTTTTTTATATTTACTGTTGCACTAAAGTCCAAAAGTGAAGAATTTATTTATTACTTGATTGTTCAAGCTACCTCACAGAAGTGCTCTGTTTGTTAACAGAGTTGTTGAATGTTAAAATAAGGTGAATTAAATAAAAAATAAGGAACATCCTGGATCTGTTTTTTCGCTCTTCTTTATTCTTTTTTTTATGTATTAAGTATCGGATCGGGAATCGGTATCGGCAGATACTCAAAATCAAATGACTCGGACTCAGACTCGAGGGCAAAAAAACCTGATCGGGACATCCCTAATAACAAGTGTCCCACCTTACCTGCATTCAATCTACTAAAAGGGGATTTTAACATCGATGCCATAGAAGAATCATTCCCTCAGAAATTTGTACTTCTGCCTTCAAAGACAAGTACAGTTTTTCAGTACTTTTAACAACTTTCCTAAACTCTTAATGCACCAACACACCTACTACACACAATTGGCAAAACAGTTTATTTCATGCTCAAAATCACACACTGTAAACCAAACTCCAACACTAATTTTCTAAATACAATAATACACTATGCCTACCAGAACACTGCAAACATGTCTCCAAATCAAATCATTTTTCAAAACACTAACATAGTAACATAGCTGTCCAACAGGAAGATTTAGTCAATCATAGCACAATGTCATAAAAACACTAACATCAGATGGAATTACAGAAACTGCATTATTGTATACGTGTCAGGTCTGCCCTTATACAACAGACAGTATATTGTATTGATCATAGTTTGTGTTTTGCACTGCAGTTTCTTTTGAAGCCTCTCTACATTTTTGTTTTGTTGGGTTTACTGTAGGTCTTTTGCTGCAGAAATTCAATAAAAAAAGACCCATCTCAGAGTGCTTTATAGAATGTACGGTTACAGTATACCATATGGTCATGCGATTGAAAGAACCTCAACACCTGAGTGTGTTTCCTAGATGGGAATCAGCTGTGATTTATATTATTGCATAATTGTTTCTCAGTAACAATAGGATAAAATACAGGGGATATATTTGGGTTTCAATTCACAATATAAACAGCTGTTTACCTTGACTTTAGCCTGTAAGGTTCAGAACATGGTGTTATCTGTTCTGACACACATTGTTTAAAGCATCGGTAAATTTGGCAGTAAAAATCCATTGTTTTGGTCTTGTTTGAGCTTGTGTGTAAAAGAAGTTCAAGCATTTTAAATTTGTGTTAATTGTATGCATTTTGTGTTAAAGCAACGAGAAATGTGTTAATAGTATAGGTTACATAGACGGATGTAGTGCTAACTAACCGTGTTAAGAGTTTTGGAAAATTGTTAAAAGTATTGAAAAATCTGTCATAGCAATCGTAAAAAAAAACTATAGCAGTACTTCTTTTAATAAACACAAAACACTGGAGAACACATTGTGCAATGCAAGACAAAGAACTGAATAAACTGAGTGCTATATATAAACAGGCAAACAAAGGGAGCTAAATGAAACACAGGTGAACTTAATGAGTGACTAACAGACTATCATGGTTAACTTGTAGCTCAACATGAGTTCCTATAAGAGCAACCAAAAGGAACATTCTCTCAACCCCAGGTCAGGACTGCACACGGATTAAGTGTTGTAGTATTTTTGTGACTGCAATATTCAGGCTCCACACGGATTGAGGACAACTTTTCAGCTGTACGGTAGTGCACCTTTGCTGTTTTAGGCTGGTTTTGTTTTTGTTTTCTCCATTCCATTTTCTCCATCAACTGACTTGATTTAGTACAACTAAAAAAAGTTTAGTTTAAGCAAAAGTATAGATATTGTCTTTTATTTTACCTGTCCTTGTGAAAAATATCAGAATCAGGAAATCTTAACTTTATATTTAATATTGAATAACATGAAGGCTACAACAGCTCAAATTAAGTGTACTTTAAAGCACAACAAAAAGATTGTCAAAACATAATGTACTTTAAAGTAAAACTCTTAGTTTGGCATTATTTTCTTTTTTTTTAAGAGTACATGTACTTAATGTCACTCCTGCCAGCAGAAGCCCTATCATGGCCACCAGAGGGCACTTCTCCCTAGACCTTTTCCATTTCCATGAACCTTTGCCTGGACTCATTTTAGTGTGATTACATCCACCTGTATGTCATTGGTTTGTATCATAGGAACTTTGGCTGGCAGGTGTGACGCTTATGAAAGTGTGTGTGTGTACACTTAAGTGGCTTTTTATAATTCATCCGTGTTATTATCTGCAAGTTTTATTTATTATTATTATTATTATTATTATTATTATTATTATTATTAGTGTAATTTAAAGATACTACAGGTACACATCCAATACCAATAAGCTAATTTTTTATTTTATTATTTTCACAAGGCTACATAGCAATTCAAAAATTAGTTTTCTAGACAGCAACATGGTGTCGGCCCACATCTGGTACACCTGGATTACACACGGCCCAGATGTGGGCCGGGTCTGGTTGCTGTCTGGGTTCTTTTATGGTTTTTCCATTGCAAACTAATCTGGTTGTGCTATGCAACTTGTGTACCTAATGCAACTTCCATTCTCAAAGCTCCCTGCAACAAAGCTTTGACCTTTTATCAAAAATATTACTTTCTTAAACCAATGGCATGATTTCACTGAATCCACTTTTCATTGTAGGCTTTAAAGATCAACATGGAGAAAATCATCCTAATATTCCCTCTGATATTGCTGGTGCTGCATATACAAGGAGGAGAGTTCCACAAGGAGGAGTGTTTGCCTGCCGAAGCTCCACAGCCGGAAGTCGTGGAGTTCGACAACATCATCTATGCCACTTGTGAAGTAACTCCCAGCCCCAATTTGCCACGTAACCAGCCAAAGATCTTTGGGCAAATCCTCTTCAAGCAGGTCTTCCCCAATGGAGATTTAGAAGTGAAAATCAACCTCCGTGGTTTGCCTGCCATCGATCGTCAAGAGCGTGCCATGCACATCCATCAGTATGGAGACCTCAGTCAAGGCTGCATCACTGTTGGTCCTCATTATAATCCAAACGGCGTTGACCACCCTCATCATCCTGGAGACCTGGGCAACTTTGCTTCTGAGAAAGGAGTTATAAGGCAGTTCCTGACGCTTCCAGACGCCAAGCTCTTTGGGCCTTATTCCATTCTGGGACGTGCGGTGGCGGTTCATGAGAAGGAGGATGATCTGGGAATGGGTTCAGATGAGGAGAGTAAACTCAGTGGGAATGCTGGACCGATAATTGCTCTCGGTGTGATTGGTATTACTACTCCAAGTCTGTGGCAGAAGACTGAAGTGCCCCCCAAGAAACCATGTGGAGGAAGGCACTGAGAGTCAAAGATGAGGGAGTCTGATATGGTGGAAGGGCAGATTCAAATGGGATAATCACGATTTTCCTTGTGTATTCTTTGTATGTGTCCTACATTAAAGTATATTTCAGAACCTGAACATTCCCATGTTTTTTTTTTCTTGGTCTTTTCAGAGGCTTTTTGGCCAAAGCTTCCAATAGTAAATGCACTCTTAAAAATAAATGTAGGGTGAATGCAGGCAAAGTGGGCCGTTTAGTTTGATTTACTGTGCTCAATGGGTTAACACTTTCAGAGCATGACAATGGCCTTTAATTAAAGATACACTATTTCTTTAAATAATACAATGGTTTAGGTTGATGCAATGTGACATTGGAGGGTGTGGCTAGATCTCAAGGGAGGACACCTTTATTGTTCAAGGTAGACATAACCTCTGACATAAGATTTTATTTTTGAAATTATAAGGTTTCTCGCTAAATGTCAACAAATGGGTATATTATTCTGACAGTTTGTTAGTACAGTTAACAGGGAATCAAAATGCAAAAAAATGTCTAGGTTTTCTTGTAAGGTGTTTAAAGCTAGAATATTTAAGATTTTTGTAATAAAATAACCAAAAATCACTTGCAAAGTGTGATATATTTCCTGCAGTTGTGTACTTCCAGTATCCCAAAAGTTCCCAAAGATTCTTAATTTCAGAGAAATTCCCATTTTAAATCAAAGCTGCAAGCAGCATTTATCAGGGTTCAAGCATTTAAGGCCTTTAAGCACAAATGCATAAAAAGACATTAAGTTTTATTTGGCAACCATTTAACCACTGACGTCATACATGGAAAAGACCATTTCCAGCCAATTTAACATAGGAAATATATGGTTTTCAAAGCTTTTTTAACAGTTATAGCGCCACCTATGGTCCGATCTCCATAAAATTGTGCATGCTTGTTTACAATGTTATTTCACATATGCTCGCCAATTTTCATTAAGTTCTGAGTTTTTGTTTAGGATTTATAGGCTTTCGAGTGAATTTTGCCACACCCATTTTCTAAATGACCGTGTTATAACCGTCCAAATGCAAAAGTTTTAGCACTTTGTGCTTTAACCCCTAATAATGACTCGTCCATGTTCACTTGTCGCCTGTCAATGACATAATATCCGCGTTATCCCTGGTTTCCGCTCGTACTGCCATAGTAACCATGGCGACAACTGCGTTACGTCTAGCGGCACGCTCATGGAGTTGTTTCATTCAAACATTATGGACCATGGCAAGCAGACTTTGGGACAAAAGGAGAACTAAAACGAGGATCAATATCGGCGTGGTGTTTTCAAGATGCCGCAAACTTTGACTTGACAGAGACGTCTTGCATGTACTTTATTAGACAGTTGAGCAAATGTTCAAAACCCGCATGGTGTTATCTGTTCTGACACACATTGTTAAAGCACACTTTTACACTGAATGTTTGCTGCTTCAATCCAGATGAGTACGTTGTTAGGCTATTGACTGTATGTAGGGTGACCACCCGTCCCGCATTGCGTTGTACTGCACAGCATTTTCACCCCTTGTCCCGCACGTCGCATATTGAGAAAATGTCAGTCTGTCGGTTTTTAATAATCATATTAAGAAAACGTGCATGCTTTCTTTTGCCTTTTTAAGAAAGCATTTTCTTTATTATTTTTGCGGCGTAGTTTTTCACCTATATTTAACAGCGCTTCCTCAGAAGTAGGCTACAAATACAACCGCCTTCTTTTAAATCCTATCCAAAGGTTGAAAGTAAAGGAGTAAACACGGTCACTAGTACGTTTTGACGGCTGTCAATCAAAATGTGGAGCGGTGATTCGTTCCATGTGTTCCCTGTCAGAAAACAAATGGATAATTCGATTTTAATTGGACTTGTTCAGAACTGTTTCAAAAATAGTTATCTGCATGATGCTGCTGCCTTTGGGCTCAGTGATGTTGAATTTAAATGACATGTCAAATTAAGACATGTAATGTTACATTGTGATATAATGGTGTTTTCTGGAAGGGACTAAAGAACAAAGCATTTTTATCAGCTGAAAGGCAGAATACAAATGTTTTTTTTTATTAAGTTAGATAAGCATTAAATAACCGTTTCAGGTTATGTTTTAGTGTTGGTAACATGTCCAACATTGTCCCACACAAACGTATAATCGTCCCACATTTGGTTTGTTTGATGTGGTCACCCTACTGTATAGGGTAAATTTAGCATAGGGTGAACTTTTTGAATCTTACTCCTGACAAATAACCCAAATTACAAAAAAAGACTAAAACTAACACTAAAACTAATAAAAACTAAACTAAAACTAAGCATTTTCAAAAAATAAAAAATAAACTAGCAAACCCACTTTAAAAACTAATTAAAGCCCATGTTGCAGGTTTTTTTTTTTTGTATTAATATAACCTTGTATGAAAATACCATATGAAAAGTAAATGCAGGATTAAAAATAGTTTTGCAAGACATAAGGGCACAAATTTAATAGAAAACGTGACTGTTTCCTTGACCGTGTTGAAAAATCCTTTTTTCAAAAATCCGCTTTTTTTCACCATCGCGTCATATGGCGTCACCTGAGGTAGTCGTTTGGATCTGCGTTCGCTCAGTGCAGAGATAGGTTGGTATTCAGTTGGAGCGGTCATGATTCAGTGTGTTTTCTGTGCTTATTGTATTTCAATTAATCATCGTCGTGGTAAATGAATGTGAATTATGGCCTGTCAGGACATCGAGTCCACAGGTTTCCGAATAAGAAAAAGGACGGTGCAATCTTCCGTGCCAGTGTGCGTTTTGTGCCGGGTAAGAGACGGGACTTCACTTCTGCTTCTGCTTTGAAAAACGCGGTAGTGTGTAGCGTTCACTATAGACCGAATGATTATAATCCCGGCAATATGTGCACACTGTCCCGGCTCCATCGGGTCGCCCGGTCCGCCGTCGGCATGTGGTTCGGCCGCCAGTGGGAAACATGACGCTCACAGATCCGTCAGAGATCACTTATTGTACATCTGCTTTACAAAATGTGCCTTGTCTTAATTTAATTCATTAACATATCCTACATAAACTTGTTGTCACATGCCTGTCCTGTCTTGTGCTACACATGGGTGTTTTGTTATTTATTAAGTTATGTTTTCCCCCTCGTGGGTTTTGTTTTATGTTTAGTATTTCTTTTATAATAAATATCAATTATCCTGCACATGAGTCCTCACACCTTTTTGCATTCACACAACCGTGACAGAACGAACCGACCATCTGAGGACTCAGCAGAAGAAATGGGCATCTTCCTTTTCCCATCTCCCTGCCCCTCCGCTCAACAAGTGGACCAACGTGGCAAACTCCTTTCCCTTCAACAAGGCAATGCCAGCATAAAGGAGTTTGCTCACCAGTTTGTGGTTGTAGTGGAGGGGCTCAACATCAGCGACGCAGAGCTCAAGGACATTTTAAACACCAGCCTTAATATGCCTGTGCCTGCCTGGGAGATGGGAATGCTGGGGATATTGTTATTCTGGCAGTTTGTGGGGTACATTTACCATCACGGATGGGAGGGTGGTCTTCCACCCCTTGGCCCACCTCCCATTTACCTCACAAACTCCCAAGTCCCCAGTCCTCCGATGACCCCTTCGGGGAGAGGGAGGAGGAAGACATGCTCCAGCCCATCTGCCACCTATCCTGAGGTGGAGGAAGGGGCGACAGAGGACCCGACTCCGGTGGTCCCGAGACGGAGGAGGAGAAGGAAGACCTCCTCCATGACTGTTCCGGTGGTCCCTGTTCCGGTGGTCCTGAGTCCGGTGGCTCCTAACACGGAGACCATCCCGGAGGTGACTGCCGTCCCTGACACACTGCCCAGGCGTCTTGCTCTGCCCGCGCCGCCCAGGCGTCATGCTCTACAGGCCCCGCCCGAGCTGCTCGCACTGCCTGCACCACCCCAGCGATCCGTCACGTCTGCCCAGCCAGAGACTGTTCACGTCACGTCTGCCCAGCCAGAGACTGTTCACGTCACGTCTGCCCAGCCAGAAACTGTTCACGTCACGTCTGCCCAGCCAGAGACTGTTCACGTCACGTCTGCCCAGCCAGAGACTGTTCACGTCACGTCTGCCCAGCCAGAGACTGTTCACATCACGTCTGCCGAGCCTGTGTCTTCGGACAAGATGGCTGTCACAGAGACTGTTCACGTCACGTCTGCCGGGCCTGTGTCTTCGGACAAGATGGCCGCCACAGAGCCTGTTCACGTCACGCCTTCCGAGCCTGTGTCTTCGGACAAGATGGCCGCCGCCGAGCCTGTTCACGTCACGTTTGCCGAACCTGTGTCTTCGGACAAGATGGTCGCCGCCGAGCCTGTTCACGTCACACCTGCCGAGCCTGTGTCTTCGGACAAGATGGCCGCCGCCGAGCCTGTCCACGTCACGCCGTCGAGCCTGTGTCTGTTCCTGAGCCTGAGCCGGTGGTGTCTGTTCCTGAGCTTGAGCCGGTGGTGTCTGTTCCTGAGCCTGAGCCGGTGGTGTCTGTTCCTGAGCTTGAGCCGGTGGTGTCTGTTCCTGAGCCTGAGCCGGTGGTGTCTGTTCCTGAGCCGGTGGTGTCTGTTCCTGAGCCTGAGCCGTGGCTGCCAGTGGTGTCTGTTCCAGTTCCTGAGCCGGTGGTGTCTGTTCCAGTTCCTGAGCTGGTGGTGTCTGTTCCTGAACCTGAGCCGGTGGTGTCTGTTCCAGTACCTGAGCCGGTGGTGTCTGTTCCAGTTCCTGAGCCGGTGGTGTCTGTTCCAGTTCCTGAGCCGGTGGTGTCTGTTCCTGAACCTGAGTGGTGGGATCTGTTCATGAGCTGGTGGTGTCTGTTCCAGTTCCTGAGCCGGTATCTGTTCCTGTGCCCTGGCCCCCCGAGGGGTCGTCTCCGCCCTGGCCCCCCGAGGGGTCGTCTCCGCCGTGGCCGCCCGAGGGGTCTTCTCCGCCGTGGCCGCCCGAGGGGTCTTCTCCGCCGTGGCCGCCCGAGGGGTCTTCTCCGCCCGATCGACTGTTTGCTCTGCCGTGGCCGCCCGAGGGGTCGTCTCCGCCCGATGGACTGTTTGCTCTGCCGTGGCCGCCCGAGGGGTCGTCTCCGCCCGATGGACTGTTTGCTCTGCCGTGGCCGCCCGAGGGGTTGTCTCCATGTAAAAGGAGCCACCGGACTCTGGACCACCGGAACAGGGACCACCGGAACAGGGACCACCGGAACAGTCATGGAGGAGGTCTTCCTTCTCCTCCTCCGTCTCGGGACCACCGGAGTCGGGTCCTCTGTCGCCCCTTCCTCCACCTCAGGATAGGTGGCAGATGGGCTGGAGCATGTCTTCCTCCTCCCTCTCCCCGGAGGGGTCATCGGAGGACTGGGGACTTGGGAGTTTGTGAGGTAAATGGGAGGTGGGCCAAGGGGTGGAATAACTCAAACAATAATCAGATAACAAGGGGGAGGGATCAGACAATGACATGAGCACATGGCCCAAAATAACAAAACACCCATGTGTCACACAAGACAGGACAGGCATGTGACACTTGTAATGTAATGCATTTATGTGTTTGTTATTAGTCTGCAGCCGACACTATTATTATTAATATTATAAATATAATATATTATGTTCTATAATTCATTTTCAATCTGTACAAACCGACTTTAATGTTTGTGTTGGCTGTTTCTACATATAAAGTTGTTATACAGTAAGACAGTTGTGATTGTGATCTTTTTTTTTTTATTCATTGTCACCAAATGGGTCAATTCAAAGCCTTTATAAAGTCGATCTTCCTCTGGAAACTGTCTCCTAATGGCTGACACACACAACACATGCAAGTATGGGTCTAAGTACTAGCTTTGCTATTGCCTGATACATGATGATGATAATCTGTACAGTATTGTGATCTGAGCATAGTGTTACTGTTATACATATCGTCGGCTAACGTGAATACATCTATAAGCTAACACTGTTCTCTCGGCCTGTTCTCCTCACACCACAACTCACCGTTGTTCTGTCTAACCCTGGCCTGTCCAGCTCACTTGGTTTCATATCAGGCTCATAATTATATATGATATCATCATATATATCAATTATATATGAATATTAGGGGTGTAACGGTACACAAAAATCACGGTTCGGTACGTACCTCGGTTTTAAAGTCACGGTTCGGTTTATTTTCGGTACAGTAAGGGAAAGAAATGCAAACATTAAACTGCAGGTTGTTTATTACTATAAACTTTTTTTAACAAGTTGTTTACACTTTTTTAAACACTTTTTAATAAAATATAATAAAATAGATATAAAATAAAAAAAGAATAAGAAATAAAATACTGCTGCAAAGTTCTCCACTAAATAAAATACTCTCAGTCTCAAACCAATATCGAATAATAAAATATAATGAAAAATATAAATAAATAACTATGATTACAGTGCAGGAACAGAAAATAGCCCTATATTAAAATATTAAACAAATATCTTAATGTATTATTATTTTTCAATAATCAATCAACATAATCAATTTAAGATTTTTTTTTTCCACTTTTTTAATAATTATCAAAATAAAATATAGTCCAAAGCTATAGTACAAAGCTATAGTACAAAGCTATTATTACCAGAGCATGTGATCAGAGCAGGTCATTTTACCATTGTTGCCACCATGACTATACCAGCTCAGCAAACAGAAATCTAAGTTACTACTGAGAAATTTCTCCTTATTTGAGCGGACTTTGCTTTTCCAGTGCGTGATCGGTACATGATTGGAGTGTTTGGGCCGTTAACGACAGAGCAGAACGCGCAGCGCAAACACGGACTCGAACATTGAGCAGAGAGCGCAGCGGGTCGTCGACACACACACACACACACACGCCCCACGGAACGGAGAGTGCGGCGGCGCACACGAAGCGGAAAAGCTTTTTTTCGCCCTGCAGTCTATTTCATTGTTACAGTGACGACGGGTAAAACACGGGTAAAACCAGAGAATGTCTAATAGGAAAAAACATTAGAATCAGCTGCAGGGCGGGATTTGCGCTGAACGCGGAGACTTCCGCCACTTAATATGTTCGTGTGGAAACACGAAAATGTACCTATGTTCCCACACAAAATATTGCATTCAGTCATTCGGTACACACGTGCACCGAACCGAAAGCCCTGTACCGAAACGGTTCGGTACGAATACACGTACCGTTACACCCCTAAATTATATATATATCATACGAGTAAACATTTAGGCTACAATTCCCCCAGCTTTCTGAGCTGTCATTGCGATCCATTGCTTTCCTATTTGCTAGTTGATTTACTTTGACCGCTCTACCTCATGTTACGTCACTTCAGGTTCGGCGGTTTAAGCGATTTTCAAATGTGGAAGTAAAAATTTCTCACAAAAACGACTCCAGAAGCCTAAATAGCGTTTTATAAGTATATGTTTATATTTAAATCTAGTTCCAACATTATTTTTCTATACATTGGCTTACTGGGTACTCTAACCTGCAACATAGACTTTAAAACTAAACTGAATTTGAAAACAAAAAGTCAAAACGAAATAAAAATAAAAACTAATGAAAAATGCAAAACTATAATAACCCTAACATAGACGGATGTAGTGCTAACTGTGTTAAGAGTTTTGGAAAATTGTTAAAAGTATTGAAAAATCTGTCATAGCAATCGTAAAAAAAAACTATAGCAGTACTTCTTTTAATAAACACAAAACACTGGAGAACACATTGTGCAATGCAAGACAAAGAACTGAATAAACTGAGTGCTATATATAAACAGGCAAACAAAGGGAGCTAAATGAAACACAGGTGAACTTAATTAGTGACTAACTGACTATCATGGTTAACTTGTAGCTCAACATGAGTTCCTATAAGAGCAGCCAAAAGGAACATTCTCTCAACCCCAGGTCAGGACTGCACACAGATTAAGTGTTGTAGTATTTTTGTGACTGCAATATTCAGGCTCCACACGGATTGAGGACAACTTTTCAGCTGTACGGTAGTGCACCTTTGTTGTTTTAGGCTTGTTTTGTTTTTGTTTTCTCCATTCCATTTTCTCCATCAACTGACTTGATTTAGTACAACTAAAAAAGTTTAAGCAAAAGTATAGATTTTGTCTTTTATTTTACCTGTCCTTGTGAAAAATATCAGACATCAACTTTATATCTAATATTGAATAACATGTAGGCTACAACAGATCAAATTAAGTGTACTTTAAAGCACAACAAAAAGATTTTCAAAACATAATGTACTTTAAAGTAAAACTCTTAGTTTGGCATTACTTTTTTTTTAAAGTGTACATGTACTTAATGTCACTCCTGCCAGCAGAAGCCCTATCATGACCACCAGAGGGCACTTCTCCCTAGACCTTTTCCATTTCCATAAACCTTTGCCTGGACTCATTTTAGTGTGATTACATCCACCTGTATGTCATTGGTTTGTATTATAGGAACTTTGGCTGGCAGGTGTGACGCTTATGGAAGTGTACGTGTGTACACTTAAGTGGCTTTTTATAATTCATCAGTGCTATTATCTGCAAGTTATTATTATTATTATTATTATTATTATTATTATTATTATTATTATTATTATTATTATTATACTTTCAAGATACTACAGGTACACATCCAATACCAATAAGCTAATTTTTAATTTTATTATTTTCACAAGGGTACATAGCAATTCAAAAATTATAGAGTTTTCTAGACCGCAACATGGTGTCGGCCCACATCTGGTACACATGGATTACACACGGCCCAGATGTGGGCTGGATCTGGTTGCTGTCTGGGTTCTTGTATGGTTTTTCCATTGCAAACTAATCTGGTTGTGCTATTTTTACCTAATGCAACTTCCATTCTCAAAGCTCCCTGCAACAAAGCTTTGACCTTTTATCAAAAATATTACGTTCTTAAACCAAATGGCATGATTTCACTGAATCCACTTTTCATTGTAGGCTTTAAAGATCAACATGGAGAAAATCATCCTAATGTTCCCTCTGATATTGCTGGTGCTGCATATACAAGGAGGAGAGTTCCACAAGGAGGAGTGTTTGCCTGCCGAAGCTCCACAGCCGGAAGTCGTGGAGTTCGACAACACCATCTATGCCACTTGTGAAGTAACTCCCAGCCCCAATTTGCCACGTAACCAGCCAAAGATCTTCGGGCAAATCCTCTTCAAGCAGGTCTTCCCCAATGGAGATTTAGAAGTGAAAATCAACCTCCGTGGTTTGCCTGCCATCGATCGTCAAGAGCGTGCCATGCACATCCATCAGTATGGGGACCTCAGTCAAGGCTGCATCACTGTTGGTCCTCATTATAATCCAAACGGCGTTGACCACCCTCATCATCCTGGAGACCTGGGCAACTTTGCTTCCGAGAAAGGAGTTATAAGGCAGTTCCTGACGCTTCCAGACGCCAAGCTCTTTGGGCCTTATTCCATTCTGGGACGTGCGGTGGCGGTTCATGAGAAGGAGGATGATCTGGGAATGGGTTCAGATGAGGAGAGTAAACTCAGTGGGAATGCTGGACCGATAATTGCTCTCGGTGTGATTGGTATTACTACTCCAAGTCTGTGGCAGAAGACTGAAGTGCCCCCCAAGAAACCATGTGGAGGAAGGCACTGAGAGTCAACGATGAGGGAGTCGGATATGGTGGAAGGGCAGATTCAAATGGGATAATCATGATTTTCCTTGTGTATTCTTTGTATGTGTCCTACATTAAAGTATATTTCAGAACCTGAACATTCCCATGTTTTTTTTTCTTGGTCATTTCAGAGGCTTTTTGGCCAAAGCTTCCAATAGTAAATGCACTCTTAAAAATAAATGTAGGGTGAATGCAGGCAAAGTGGGCTGTTTAGTTTGATTTACTGTGCTCAATGGGTTAACACTTTCAGAGAATGACAATGGCCTTTAATTAAAGATACACTATTTCTTTAAATGATACAATGGTTTAGGTTGATGCAATATGACACTGGAGGGTGTGGCTAGATCTCAAGGGAGGACACCTTTATTGTTCAAGGTAGACATAACCTCTGACGTAAGATTTTATTTTCGAAATTATAAGGTTTCTCGCTAAATGTCAACAAATGGGTATATTATTCTGACAGTTTACTACAGTTAACAGGGACTCAAAATGCAAAAAAATGTCTTGGTTTTCTTGTAAGGTGTTTAAAGCTAGAATATGTATGATTTTTGTAATAAAATAACCAAAAATCACTTGCAAAGTGTGATATATTTCCTGCAGTTGTGTACTTCCAGTATCCCAAAAGTTCCCAAAGATTTTTAATTTCAGAGAAATTCCAATTTTAAATCAAAGCTGCAAGCAGCATTTATCGGGGTTCAAGCATTTAAGGCCTTTAAGCACAAATGCATAAAAAGACTAAGTTTTATTTGACAACCATTTAACCACTGACGTCATACATGGAAAAGACCATTTCCAGCCAATTTAACATAGGAAATATATGGTTTTCAAAGCTTTTTTAACAGTTATAGTGCCACCTATGGTCCGATCTCCATAAAATTGTGCATGCTTGTTTACAATGTTATTTCACATATGTTTACCAATTTTCATTAAGTTCTGAGTTTTTGTTTAGGATTTACAGGCTTTCGAGTGAATTTTGCCACGCCCATTTTCTAAATGACCGTGTTATAGCTGTCCAAATGCAAAAGTTTTAGCACTTCGTGCTTTAACCCGTAATAATGACTCGTCCATGTTCACTTGTCGCCTGTCAATGACATAATATCCGCGTTATCCCTGGTTTCCGCTCGTACTGCCATAGTAACCATGGCGACAACTGCGTTACGTCTAGCGGCACGTTCATGGAGTTGTTTCATTCAAACATTATGGACCATGGCAAGCAGACTTTGGGACAAAAGGAGAACTAAAACGAGGATCAATATCGGCGTGGTGTTTTGGAGATGCCACAAACTTCGACTTGACAGAGACGTCTTGCATGTACTTTATTAGACAGCTGAGCAAATGTACATAAAACTAATCAATGTCATATAGCTCAACATGATGAAACGTTAGAATATGATCAGTATGTTATTCTAATGTTCATCTAGCTTACTGCTAGTCTCATACAGACAAACAAACGCATAGAATAACATTATAACTTTCAACACACTCAAATGCAGTTTAGTGTGATAGTTTAGACCAAGTGAAACAGCTCTGCGTTACCTCACAAGTTTAATTCACCAAATAAACTGACTTGTTAACCCTTTTCCACCAAGGCAGTGCTGGTGCTGGTTCAGAGCTAGAGCCTAGTTTCAAATGGGTTCTTTGTTTTTCGACACCCAGAGCACCAGCTCTGAACCAGGAAAAGTGGTTCTTAAGTAGCACCAAAACATTGCTGGTCTAGAAGTAAGAACCGCTTGCGTCAGGGCCTGGGGACGGGGTTACCGTGACCAACAAGACGAACAGAAACTTGTGACCGCCATATCTCAAATAGCAGCTAATCGAGCTAATAACAGCTTGATTGTAATCTCCGTCTATGCAAGTTATGGTCGAGCTGCACGAACACGTTGGATTCGCCGTGTTTGGATGCCGATGTCGGTTCGCAAAGCCATGAGCATCAATAGTAACGCAACGACCTCCATTGTTGATGGAAGGCTTGTTCGAGATGCATCGGAGCGGCACGGACCGATCGGAGCTGCGGGAGTGTTTGGAGAGCATACGAGTCCTTGTGCTTTTGGATTGCTTTCGCCGTGCTTTGATGTCATGAGCCGATCGGTCTGCGAGAAGCCGAACCATCTCGAACAAGCCTGGTGTGTTTGTGTTTGGCGCTGCCACGCTAGCATTGCTGGGCAACATGAGATGTATACAGTGACCTTGTGTTTGGCAAACCGGATCTTAGAGAGCTCGTCAGACGAACCAACTCCGGACTGGCAATACTGTAGCTCTGGCTCTGAACTGGCACCTGGTTCATGCTAGTGGAAAAGGGGTATTTGTGAGTATTAATTCAGCACTTGCGGGTAGATCAGTAGAATGAAATGTCCTTATTCCTTTATATCCGCAGGACTCGCATGTGGCTCTGATATCTGTCTCTCATTGGCAATGACGACAAGTTCCATAATTCCGCTTATGCGTCATCAACCTACACCTTTGTTATTGTAAGAGGTTAGCAAGCCTGGTTAGTACCTGGATGGGAGACCTCCTGAGAAAACCAGGTTGCTGCTGGAAGAGGTGTTAGTGAGGCCAGCAGGGGGTGCTCACCCGTGGTCTATGTGGGTCCTAGCGCCCCAGTGTAGTGATCGGGACACTATACTGTCAAAGAGCACCATCCTTCCAATGAGACGTTAAACCGAGGTCCTGACTCTCTGTGGTCATTAAAAGTCCTAGGATGTCCTTCGAAAAAGAGTAGGGGTGTAAAATTCGCCCCTTGGCCTCTGTCCATCACGGCCTCCTAATCATCCCCATATACTGATTGGCTTCATCACTGTCTCCTCTCCACCATTAAGCTGGTGTGTGGTGGGCGTTCTGGCCCAATATGGATGCTGCACATTGGTGGTGGTTGAGGATATCCCCCCTTCCATGTAAAGCTCTTTGAGTACCCAGAAAAGCGCTATATAAATGTAACGAATTATTATTATTATTATTAAAATGTAGATGCAGAATATAACGCTTTCAAATATGGACACAATTTAAGTTCATCTTGTAGAGTTCATTAAGATATCTGATATTCAACTTTCATAAAATTTCATGTCAACACAACATGTTCTAGTTGTTTTGAACTTTACACATGCATTGAGTGAACTGATGAGTATTACTCATCATTGCCCATCTATGTGCTTTTGGGTCTGTTAAATATGCTGTGGTATATGTTTGTGTGATGTGTTAATAAATCATGTGTTTTTAAGATCCAGGATCATTTTTGATAAATTAGGGATGGGTCACATTACCTGAAAAGAAATTTGTCTGGAGTGCATGATCTCAAAATGTTTATTGGTATATACCTTGCAAATAACACATATCAACTGTATTCAAAATTAAATATTAAAGTCGGACCTTAAAGTTAACAAAAGTAATAAAAAGAAATAAACATCTAGGTACTGTATCTATGTAAATGACAAGTGTCCCACCTTACCTGCATTCAATCTACTAAAAGGGGATTTTAACATCGATGCCATAGAAGAATCATTCCCTCAGAAATTTGTACTTCTGCCTTCAAAGACAAGTACAGTTTTTCAGTACTTTTAACAACTTTCCTAAACTCTTAACGCACCAACACACCTACAACACACAATTGGCAAAACAGTTTATTTCATGCTCAAAATCACACACTGTAAACTAAACTCCAACACTAATTTTCTAAATACAATAATACACTATGCCTACCAGAACACTGCAAACATGTCTCAAAATCAAATCATTTTTTAAAACACTAACATATGTAACATAGCTGTCCAACAGGAAGATTTAGTCAATCATAGCACAATGTCATAAAAACACTAACATCAGATGGAATTACAGAAACTGCATTATTGTATACGTGTCAGGTATGCCCTTATACAACAGACAGTATATTGTATTGATCATAGATTGTGTTTTGCACTGCAGTTTCTTTTGAAGCCTCTCTACATTTTTGTTTTGTTGGGTTTACTGTAGGTCTTTTGCTGCAGAAATTCAATAAAAAAAGACCCATCTCAGAGTGCTTTATAGAATGTACGTTTACAGTATACACCATATGGTCATGCGATTGAAAGAAACTTAACACCTGAGTGTGTTTCCTAGATGGGAATCAGCTGTGATTTATATTATTGCATAATTGTTTCTCAGTAACAATAGGATAAAATACAGGGGATATATTTGGGTTTCAATTCACAATATAAACAGCTGTTTACCTTGACTTTAGCCTGTAAGGTTCAGAACATGGTGTTATCTGTTCTGACACACATTGTTTAAAGCATCGGTAAATTTGGCAATAAAAATCCATTGTTTTGGTCTTGTTTGAGCTTGTGTGTAAAAGAAGTTCAAGCATTTTAAATTTGTGTTAATTGTATGCATTTTGTGTTAAAGCAACAAGAAATGTGTTAATAGTATAGGTTACATAGACGGATGTAGTGCTTACTAACCGTGTTAAGAGTTTTGGAAAATTGTTAAAAGTATTGAAAAATCTGTCATAGCAATCGTAAAAAAAAAAAACTATAGCAGTACTTCTTTTAATAAACACAAAACACTGGAGAACACATTGTGCAATGCAAGACAAAGAACTGAATAAACTGAGTGCTATATATAAACAGGCAAACAAAGGGAGCTAAATGAAACACAGGTGAACTTAATTAGTGACTAACAGACTATCATGGTTAACTTGTAGCTCAACATGAGTTCCTATAAGAGCAGCCAAAAGGAACATTCTCTCAACCCCAGGTCAGGACTGCACACGGATTAAGTGTTGTAGTATTTTTGTGACTGCAATATTCAGGCTCCACACGGATTGAGGACAACTTTTCAGCTGTACGGTAGTGCACCTTTGTTGTTTTAGGCTGGTTTTGTTTTTGTTTTCTCCATTCCATTTTCTCCATCAACTGACTTGATTTAGTACAACTAAAAAAGTTTAAGCAAAAGTATAGATATTGTCTTTTATTTTACCTGTCCTTGTGAAAAATATCAGAATCAGAAAATCTTAACTTTATATTTAATATTAAATAACATGTAGGCTACAACAGATCAAATTAAGTGTACTTTAAAGCACAACAAAAAGATTTTCAAAACATAATGTACTTTAAAGTAAAACTCTTAGTTTGGCATTACTTTTTTTTTTAAAAGTGTACATGTACTTAATGTCACTCCTGCCAGCAGAAGCCCTATCATGGCCACCAGAGGGCACAATTATTATTGTTGTTATTGTTATTGTTGTTATTATTATTGTTATTGTTATTGTTATTGTTATTATTATACTTTCAAGATACTACAGGTACACATCCAATACCAATAAGCTAATTTTTTATTTTATTATTTTCACAAGGGTACATAGCAATTCAAAAATTATAGAGTTTTCTAGACCGCAACATGGTGTTGGCCCACATCTGGTACACATGGATTACACACGGCCCAGATGTGGGCCAGATCTGGTTGCTGTCTGGGTTCTTTTATGGTTTTCCGTTGCAAACTAATCTGGTTGTGCTATTTTTACCTAATGCAACTTCCATTCTCAAAGCTCCCTGCAACAAAGCTTTGACCTTTTATCAAAAATATTACGTTCTTAAACCAAATGGCATGATTTCACTGAATCCACTTTTCATTGTAGGCTTTAAAGATCAACATGGAGAAAATCATCCTAATGTTCCCTCTGATATTGCTGGTGCTGCATATACAAGGAGGAGAGTTCCACAAGGAGGAGTGTTTGCCTGCCGAAGCTCCACAGCCGGAAGTCGTGGAATTCGACAACACCATCTATGCCACTTGTGAAGTAACTCCCAGCCCCAATTTGCCACGTAACCAGCCAAAGATCTTTGGGCAAATCCTCTTCAAGCAGGTCTTCCCCAATGGAGATTTAGAAGTGAAAATCAACCTCCGTGGTTTGCCTGCCATCGATCGTCAAGAGCGTGCCATGCACATCCATCAGTATGGAGACCTCAGTCAAGGCAGCATCACTGTTGGTCCTCATTATAATCCAAACGGCGTTGACCACCCTCATCATCCTGGAGACCTGGGCAACTTTGCTTCCGAGAAAGGAGTTATAAGGCAGTTCCTGACGCTTCCAGACGCCAAGCTCTTTGGGCCTTATTCCATTCTGGGACGTGCGGTGGCGGTTCATGAGAAGGAGGATGATCTGGGAATGGGTTCAGATGAGGAGAGTAAACTCAGTGGGAATGCTGGACCGATAATTGCTCTCGGTGTGATTGGTATTACTACTCCAAGTCTGTGGCAGAAGACTGAAGTGCCCCCCAAGAAACCATGTGGAGGAAGGCACTGAGAGTCAAAGATGAGGGAGTCGGATATGGTGGAAGGGCAGATTCAAATGGGATAATCATGATTTTCCTTGTGTATTCGTTGTATGTGTCCTACATTAAAGTATATTTCAGAACCTGAACATTCCCATGTTTTTTTTCTTGGTCTTTTCAGAGGCTTTTTGGCCAAAGCTTCCAATAGTAAATGCACTCTTAAAAATAAATGTAGGGTGAATGCAGGCAAAGTGGGCCGTTTAGTTTGATTTACTGTGCTCAATGGGTTAACACTTTCTGAGCATGACAATGGCCTTTAATTAAAGATACACTATTTCTTTAAATAATACAATGGTTTAGGTTGATGCAATATGACACTGGAGGGTGTGGCTAGATCTCAAGGGAGGACACCTTTATTGTTCAAGGTAGACATAACCTCTGACATAAGATTTTATTTTTGAAATTATAAGCTTTCTCGCTAAATGTCAACAAATGGGTATATTATTCTGACAGTTTGTTAGTACAGTTAACAGGGAATCAAAATGCAAAAAAATGTCTTGGTTTTCTTGTAAGGTGTTTAAAGCTAAAATATGAATGATTTTTGTAATAAAATAACCAAAAATCACTTGCAAAGAGTGATATATTTCCTGCAGTTGTGTACTTCCAGTCTCCCAAAAGTTCCCAAAGATTTTTAATTTCAGAGAGATTCCCATTTTAAATTAAAGCTGCAAGCAGCATTTATCGGGGTTCAAGCATTTAAGGACTTATTGGTTTTATTTAAGTTTTATTTGGCAACCATTTAACCACTGACGTCATACATGGAAAAGACCATTTCCAGCCAATTTAACATAGGAAATATATGGTTTTCAAAGCTTTTTTAACAGTTATAGCGCCACCTATGGTCCGATCTCCATAAAATTGTGCATGCTTGTTTACAATGTTATTTCACATATGCTCACCAATTTTCATTAAGTTCTGAGTTTTTGTTTAGGATTTATAGGCTTTCGAGTGAATTTTGCCACGCCCATTTTCTAAATGACCGTGTTATAGCCGTCCAAATGCAAAAGTTTTAGCACTTTGTGCTTTAACCCCTAATAATGGCTCGTCCATGTTCACTTGTCGCCTGTCAATGACATAAATATCCGCGTTATCCCTGGTTTCCGCTCGTACTGCCATAGTAACCATGGCGACAACTGCGTTACGTCTAGCGGCACGCTCATGGAGTTGTTTCATTCAAACATTATGGACCATGGCAAGCAGACTTTGGGACAAAAGGAGAACTAAAACGAGGATCAATATCGGCGTGGTGTTTTCAAGATGCCGCAAACTTTGACTTGACAGAGACGTCTTGCATGTACTTTATTAGACAGTTGAGCAAATGTTCAAAACCCGCATGGTGTTATCTGTTCTGACACACATTGTTAAAGCACACTTTTACACTGAATGTTTGCTGCTTCAATCCAGATGAGTACGTTGTTAGGCTATTGACTGTATGTAGGGTGACCACCCGTCCCGCATTGCGTTGTACTGCACAGCATTTTCACCCCTTGTCCCGCACGTCGCATATTGAGAAAATGTCCCGCATTTTCATCAGTCTGTCGGTTTTTAATAATCATATTAAGAAAACGTGCATGCTTTCTTTTGCCTTTTTAAGAAAGCATTTTCTTTATTATTTTTGCGGCGTAGTTTTTCACCTATATTTAACAGCGCTTCCTCAGAAGTAGGCTACAAATACAACCGCCTTCTTTTGAATCCTATCCAAAGGTTGAAAGTAAAGGAGTAAACACGGTCACTAGTACGTTTTGACGGCTGTCAATCAAAATGTGGAGCGGTGATTCGTTCAATGTGTTCCCTGTCAGAAAACAAATGTATAATTCGGTCAATTAAAATAAAAATTTAACAGAATTTATCAACTTGTTGCCAGCTGTCGTTGTTTTGATTCACATCCTTTCTAAAAAATATGAAAGTTTTTGGTTTATAAGACATGTCAATGATCTAATTTCATGTTTTATATTTTATTAGTTCATTATTTATTTTGTTGGATTTTAATTGGACTTGGTCAGAACTGTTTCAAAAATAGTTATCTGCATGATGCTGCTGCCTTTGGGCTCAGTGATGTTGAATTTAAATGACATGTCAAATTAAGACATGTAATGTTACATTGTGATATAATGGTGTTTTCTGGAAGGGACTAAAGAACAAAGCATTTTTATCAGCTGAAAGGCAGAATACAAATGTTTTTTTTATTAAGTTAGATAAGCATTAAATAACAGTTTCAGGTTATGTTTTAGTGTTGGTAACATGTCCAGCATTGTCCCACACAAACGTATAATCGTCCCACATTTGGTTTGTTTGATGGTGGTCACCCTACTGTATAGGGTAAATTTAGTATAGGGTGAACTTTTTGAATCTTACTCCTGACAAATAACCCAAATTACAAAAAAAGACTAAAACTAACACTAAAACTAATAAAAACTAAACTAAAACTAAGCATTTTCAAAAAATAAAAACTAAACTAGCAAACCCACTTTAAAAACTAATTAAAACTAAACTGAATTTGAAAACAAAAAGTTAAAACGAAATAAAAATAAAAACTAATGAAAAATGCAAAACTATAATAACCCTGGGATGTAGTGCTAACTAACCGTGTTAAGAGTTTTGGAAAATTGTTAAAAGTATTGAAAAATCTGTCATAGCAATCGTAAAAAAAAACTATAGCAGTACTTCTTTTAATAAACACAAAACACTGGAGAACACATTGTGCAATGCAAGACAAAGAACTGAATAAACTGAGTGCTATATATAAACAGGCAAACAAAGGGAGCTAAATGAAACACAGGTGAACTTAATTAGTGACTAACAGACTATCATGGTTAACTTGTAGCTCAACATGAGTTCCTATAAGAGCAACCAAAAGGAACATTCTCTCAACCCCAGGTCAGGACTGCACACGGATTAAGTGTTGTAGTATTTTTGTGACTGCAATATTCAGGCTCCACACGGATTGAGGACAACTTTTCAGCTGTACGGTAGTGCACCTTTGTTGTTTTAGGCTGGTTTTGTTTTTGTTTTCTCCATTCCATTTTCTCCATCAACTGACTTGATTTAGTACAACTAAAAAAGTTTAAGCAAAAGTATAGATATTGTCTTTTATTTTACCTGTCCTTGTGAAAAATATCAGAATCAGGAAATCTTAACTTTATATTTAATATTGAATAACATGAAGGCTACAAGAGATCAAATTAAGTGTACTTTAAAGCACAACAAAAAGATTGTCAAAACATAATGTTCTTTAAAGTAAAACTCTTAGTTTGGCATTATTTTCTTTTTTTTTTAAGAGTACATGTACTTAATGTCACTCCTGCCAGCAGAAGCCCTATCATGGCCACGAGAGGGCACTTCTCCCTAGACATTTTTCCATTTCCATGAACCTTTGCCTGGACTCATTTTAGTGTGATTACATCCACCTGTATGTCATTGGTTTGTATCATAGGAACTTTGGCTGGCAGGTGTGACGCTTATGAAAGTGTGTGTGTACACTTAAGTGGCTTTTTATAATTCATCTGTGTTATTATCTGCAAGTTTTATTTATTTTTATTTATTATTATTATTATTAGTGTAATTTCAAGATACTACAGGTACACATCCAATACCAATAAGCTAATTTTTTATTTTATTATTTTCACAAGGCTACATAGCAATTCAAAAATTATAGTTTTCTAGACAGCAACATGGTGTCGGCCCACATCTGGTACACATGGATTACACACGGCCCAGATGTGGGCTGGATCTGGTTGCTGTCTGGGTTCTTGTATGGTTTTTCCATTGCAAACTAATCTGGTTGTGCTATTTTACCTAATGCAACTTCCATTCTCAAAGCTCCCTGCAACAAAGCTTTGACCTTTTATCAAAAATATTCCGTTCTTAAACCAAATGGCATGATTTCACTGAATCCACTTTTCATTGTAGGCTTTAAAGATCAACATGGAGAAAATCATCCTAATATTCCCTCTGATATTGCTGGTGCTGCATATACAAGGAGGAGAGTTCCACAAGGAGGAGTGTTTGCCTGCCGAAGCTCCACAGCCGGAAGTCGTGGAGTTCGACAACACCATCTATGCCACTTGTGAAGTAACTCCCAGCCCCAATTTGCCACGTAACCAGCCAAAGATCTTTGGGCAAATCCTCTTCAAGCAGGTCTTCCCCAATGGAGATTTAGAAGTGAAAATCAACCTCCGTGGTTTGCCTGCCATCGATCGTCAAGAGCGTGCCATGCACATCCATCAGTATGGAGACCTCAGTCAAGGCAGCATCACTGTTGGTCCTCATTATAATCCAAACGGCGTTGACCACCCTCATCATCCTGGAGACCTGGGCAACTTTGCTTCTGAGAAAGGAGTTATAAGGCAGTTCCTGACGCTTCCAGACGCCAAGCTCTTTGGGCCTTATTCCATTCTGGGACGTGCGGTGGCGGTTCATGAGAAGGAGGATGATCTGGGAATGGGTTCAGATGAGGAGAGTAAACTCAGTGGGAATGCTGGACCGATAATTGCTCTCGGTGTGATTGGTATTACTACTCCAAGTCTGTGGCAGAAGACTGAAGTGCCCCCCAAGAAACCATGTGGAGGAAGGCACTGAGAGTCAAAGATGAGGGAGTCGGATATGGTGGAAGGGCAGATTCAAATGGGATAATCATGATTTTCCTTGTGTATTCTTTGTATGTGTCCTACATTAAAGTATATTTCAGAACCTGAACATTCCCATGTTTTTTTTCTTGGTCTTTTCAGAGGCTTTTTGGCCAAAGCTTCCAATAGTAAATGCACTCTTAAAAATAAATGTAGGGTGAATGCAGGCAAAGTGGGCCGTTTAGTTTGATTTACTGTGCTCAATGGGTTAACACTTTCTGAGCATGACAATGGTCTTTAATTAAAGATACACTATTTCTTTAAATGATACAATGGTTTAGGTTGATGCAATATGACACTGGAGGGTGTGGCTAGATCTCAAGGGAGGACACCTTTATTGTTCAAGGTAGACATAACCTCTGACGTAAGATTTTATTTTTGAAATAAGGTTTCTCGCTAAATGTCAACAAATGGGTATATTATTCTGACAGTTTGTTAGTACAGTTAACAGGGAATCAAAATGCAAAAAAATGTCTTGGTTTTCTTGTAAGGTGTTTAAAGCAAGAATATGTAAGATTTTTGTAATAAAATGACCAAAAATCACTTGCAAAGTGTGATATATTTCCTGCAGTTGTGTACTTCCAGTATCCCAAAAGTTCCCAAAGATTTTTAATTTCAGAGAGATTCCAATTTTAAATCAAAGCTGCAAGCAGCATTTATTGGGGTTCAAGCATTTAAGGCCTTTAAGCACAAATGCATAAAAAGACATTAAGTTTTATTTGGCAACCATTTAACCACTGACGTCATACATGGAAAAGACCATTTCCAGCCAATTTAACATAGTAAATATATGGTTTTCAAAGCTTTTTTAACAGTTATAGCGCCACCTATGGTCCGATCTCCATAAAATTGTGCATGCTTGTTTACAATGTTATTTCACATATGCTCACCAATTTTCTTTAAGTTCTGAGTTTTCGTTTAGGATTTATAGGCTTTCGAGTGAATTTTGCCACGCCCATTTTTTAAATGACCCTGTTGTAGCCGTCCAAATGTAAAAGTTCAAAAGTTTTAGCACTTTGTGCTTGAACCCCTAATAATGGCTCGTCCATGTTCACTTTCGCTCAAACATTATGGACCATGGCAAGCAGACTTTGGGACAAAAGGAGAACTAAAACGAGGATCAATATCGGCGTGGTGTTTTGGAGATGCCACAAACTTCGACTTGACAGAGGCGTCTTGCATGTACTTTATTAGACAGCTGAGCAAATGTACATAAAACTAATCAATGTCATATAGCTCAACATGATGAAATGTTAGAATATGATCAGTATGTTATTCTAATGTTCATTTAGCTTACTGCTAGTATCATACAGACAAGCAAACGCATAGAATAACATTATAACTTTCAACACACTCAAATGCAGTTTAGTGTGATAGTGTAGACCAAGGCTGCGTCCGAAACCGCATACTTCCCTACTATTTAGTATGGGAAAAAGAGTAGGCGAGCGAAAAATTATGTTCGAATCCAAAAGAGTAGGCGAGAATTACCTGGGTGACGTACTAATTATCGCGAGATTCGGACTTAAGTGCGTTCGAATATGCCTACTTTCCTACTATATAGTAGGCGAAAACAGTACGTGAAGGAAGCAGTACGTTCGAAACATCGGTATTTACAAAAGAGTAGGCGAGAAGTTCCCGGATGGCTTACTGCTTCCGGCCAGATTTTTGAGTGCTCGACCGATGAATACTCTTCTATCCCAGGAGGCCACGCGAGAGGATACGTCATTATTAAACATCGCAGAGATCGGCGACGCGGGTGCTTTCAAATGTGAGTAAACACGGTTCCTTGTGTTAAAATTGCAAGTGTTGAACTACTGTAGAGTAAACTGTTGAATTGTTGAAGGTGTAAAAACGTTACACAGTGTAGTATAGTTGTGATTTTGCTGTAAAAACACGTTTTATTATGTATAACGATAGCTAACCAGAGGGGAGCTCCAGTAAGGACACGTAAGTTAACGTTACGTCTCTAAAGTGGATTTACATAAACCATATACATATTAAAGACGCTTATTTTAAATGTCTATTTACATCTGACAGGAAAATCTTAAGTATTGCAGAAGAGCACATCACAACATGAAATAGACATCTGAGTGATGAATGTGTGCTATTATGTAGAACAAATCTATAAAGTAACATAAGTTATCTATTTTATTTGTCCATTAGTACTGTTGATAAATTGAGGAACATTTATGTTGGATAAAAAGTTAAAACAAGCTCATAAATCACAGAGGTAATGTGAATCTTGTCTGGATGTTACAGGGACAGATTGTGTGTTTATCCAGTGGAGAGTGGCTCATGAAGCTGAATGCTGCAATCAAATGCTTTGAGTGAGTATACTACAGAAATGAATAACAACAACTATTTAAATCTTAAGTTGTAGTTGTCATGATCCTGGCTCTTTCCGTCTCTTTTTCTTTCCTTTGTCTCCCTCTGCTGGCTGTTTTACGCCTTACTACCTCCTTGCTCACACACTTACGCACACACTCATTAACGCTTCACCTCATCGCCCTCAGCTGTTTCTCATTCGCATCCAATCTACACACCTGTTCTCTATCTTTCACTTTTGTCTTCGCTATATCTAGTTCTCTCTTTCGTGTCTGTATTGTCGGATTATTGTTTCTCTGTGATGCACGTCGGCTGTTATTGCTCTGTAGGAATACCTTGTCTTGTCCTGTCCTGTCTGGTCCTGCTGAATAATACTGTGCCACTGTTTTCAACTGCTGTGAGTTACCTCTTCTGTACTGTATCCAGTGTTCTCCGTGGAGAATAGCAGAGGGTTCCACTGCTCACCTACTTCCTGTCCTCGCTACTCAGGAGTGGTCCAGATCGACAGTTTACTCTTCAGTTTCTATTTACATTGAGAAAAGCTGCGAACGAAACCTTTGTTTGATTATTTGAGAAGTGACGTTCTGTTATCAGCCTGTACGGCTTTTTCCTTGTTTCTATTAAAAGAACTGTACCTGCTTTTCGTCTCTGGACCTCTGTTTCATGACAGAATAATCCGACCAACAGAATGGAGCAGGCTGGTGAACATCCTATCCAGGCCGCTGTGGAGATGCAGGGCGCCTTACTGGGTCGGCACGATGAAGAACTCTCCGCCGCCCGCCGTGTTGTGGACTCACTGACCGCTCAAGTGGCCGACCTTTCTCAGCAGCTCCACGTGCTTCGCATGGACGCTTCCCAGTCTGCCTCATCAGGTACACTTGAACCGCGGGTCAACAACCCTCCTTGTTACGCTGGTGAACCTACGGAATGCCTGCCTTTCCTCACCCAGTGTGAAGTCGTTTTCTCGCTCCAGCCATCTATCTACACAAGAGAGCGCTCCCGAATAGCCTATGTAATCTCTCTTCTCAAGGGGAGAGCCCGCGAGTGGGGAACGGCTGTCTGGAATGCTGAAGCTGATTGTCTGATCCGATATTCACTGTTTAAAGAGGAGATGCTGCGAGTTTTCGACCGCTCGGTCCATGGTCCTGAGGCTTCTCGCACACTGTCCTGCTTACGGCAGGGACGCCGCTCTGTCTCTGACTTTTCTGTGGAGTTCCGGACTCTCGCCACCTCCTGTGGTTGGAACGAGCCTGCTCTGGTGGCTCGTTTTATTGAAGGTCTCAATGCTGAGATTAAGGATGAAGTGTTGGCTCGTGAGGTCCCTACTCGTCTTGATCCACTGATAGACTCTGCTTTACGCATTGAAAAGCGCTTTGAACTGCGCCAGCGGACTCGCCGTGTTATGACCACGCCTACTCTTTCGTCTACCGCCAGCTCTCCACCTGCAATTTCTACCGAACACGAGCCAATGCAGTTAGGAGGGATACGGATCTCGGCTGCTGAGCGCCATCGTCGAATCGTCAACCGTCTGTGTCTTTACTGCGGTTCGGATAAGCACTTCGCTACACAGTGCCCAGTAAAAGCCAAAGCTCACCAGTCATAAGAGGGAGACTGGTGAGCGCATCCTCTCTGGACCCTCTACTGCGCTCCCGGACCACATTTCCTGTTTTCCTCCGCTGGGCCAACTCGTCTGTCACCTGTCCCGCTCTGATAGACTCTGGAGCTGAGGGAAATTTTATGGACAAGAACTGGGCTCTTAAACAGGGTATTTCCCTATTAGACCTTCAAGACCTCACTCCTGTCTACGCCCTGGATGGTCGAGTTCTCGCCCAGGTTTGCTGCTCTACAGCACCGGTGAGTCTCACCGTATCTGGCAACCACAAAGAGACTATTTCTTTTTTAATTTTTGATTCACCTAATACCCCTGTAGTTTTGGGTCATCCATGGTTGGTCAAACACAACCCTCATATTAACTGGGCTAAGAATTCCATACTCTCATGGGGGCTTTCATGTCATGTAGAATGTCTTGTGTCTGCTGTTTCTCCTGTATCTACTGTGCCTGTTTTTCAGGAGGAGCCAGGGGATTTGTCCGGTGTTCCTGAGGAGTACCTCGATTTGCGGGCGGTCTTCATTCGTTCCCGGGCCGCATCTCTCCCTCCCCACCGGCCGTACGATTGCAGCATTGAGCTTCTACCGGGTACTACGCCTCCTCGTGGAAGGCTTTATTCTCTTTCGGTTCCTGAGCGCAAGGCTCTTGAGAAGTATCTTTCCGATTCGTTAGATGCAGGTACTATCGTTCCCTCCACCTCTCCTGCGGGGGCAGGTTTCTTTTTTGTGAAAAAGAAGGACGGTTCGCTCCGCCCCTGCATTGATTACAGAGGCTTGAATGACATAACTGTTAAGAACCGTTATCCGCTGCCGCTCATGTCTTCAGCCTTTGAGATCCTGCAGGGGGCTCAATTCTTCACAAAACTGGACCTTCGTAATGCCTATCATCTTGTCCGCATCAAGGAGGGTGATGAGTGGAAGACGGCATTTAACACACCCCTAGGGCACTTTGAATATCGCGTTCTTCCGTTCGGGTTGGTCAACGCTCCCGCCGTGTTTCAAGCTCTTGTCAATGATGTTCTCAGAGACATGTTAAATCTTTTCGTGTTCGTTTACCTTGACGATATCTTGATTTTCTCTCCTAATCTCCAAGTTCATGTGCAACACGTAAGACAGGTCCTTCAAAGACTCCTTGAGAATCGTCTTTTTGTCAAGGCCGAGAAGTGCACCTTTCACTCCCAGTCGGTCTCGTTTCTAGGTTCCATTATTTCCGCCCAGGGAATCAGTATGGACCCTGCCAAGGTTCGCGCTGTTACAGACTGGCCCAGACCAGAGTCCCGCGTTGCCCTCCAGCGTTTTCTAGGGTTTACTAATTTTTATCGACGCTTTATTCAAAGTTTTAGTCAGATTGCGGCCCCTCTCACTGCGCTCACGTCTGTTAAGATTCGATTCTCCTGGACTGAAGCTGCCCAGGCAGCTTTTGATCTTCTCAAATCGCGTTTCTCTTCCGCTCCCATTCTTGTCACGCCTGATTTAGAGAAGCAGTTTATTGTCGAGGTCGATGCCTCAGAGGTCGGGGTAGGGGCCATCCTCTCTCAGCGCGCTTCAGCTAATGAGCGGATTCACCCCTGCGCTTTTTTTTCACATCGTTTAACCCCTGCCGAGCAGAATTATGATGTAGGTAATCGAGAGCTTCTGGCCATTCGTCTGGCTTTGGGGGAGTGGCGACACTGGCTTGAGGGTTCTGCGGTTCCGTTCGTGGTTTGGACCGATCACAAGAATCTCGAATACATACGTTCTGCCAAGAGACTTAACGCCCGTCAGGCTCGTTGGTCTCTTTTCTTTACGCGTTTTGATTTTTCTATCTCTTATCGGCCGGGGTCCAAGAATTTAAAGCCTGACGCACTATCATGCCAGTTTCCTTCTTCAGAGACCGTGCCAACTAATGAGGGAATTCTTCCTCGTGGGGTGGTAGTTGGCGCGGCCGTCTGGGGTATTGAACGTTTAGTCAAACGAGCCCTTTCTCACACTCAGACGCCGAGGCTCTGCCCTAAGGGACTTTTGTTTGTGCCACCCTCCGCCCGCCGCGCCGTTCTTCAGTGGGGTCACTCGTCTAAGTTATTCGCTCATCCAGGGGTAAGAGGCACAATTTCCGCCGTTCGACAACGATTTTGGTGGCCATACCGCGAGCGAGACATTCGTCGCTTCATCGCTTAATGTTCTATCTGCGCACAGACCAAGATCAGTAACAGACCCCCGGCAGGGTATCTTAGACCCTTACCTATTCCGTCGCGTCCATGGGCACAAATTGCCCTTGACTTCATTACTGGTCTCCCTTCTTCCAAGGGTAACCACGTAATTCTCACGGTCGTTGATCGCTTTTCAAAAGCCGCCCATTTTATTCCGTTGCCTAAGCTTCCGTCAGCCAGAGAGACCGCTCAGATTGTCGTTGACCATGTGTTCAAGATCCATGGTCTTCCCGAGAATGTTGTCTCGGATCGAGGTCCACAGTTCTCCTCCCTCTTTTGGAAGGAGTTTTGTCGCCTCATAGGTGCCTCTGTCAGCCTCTCCTCCGGGTTTCATCCCCAGACAAATGGTCAGGCTGAACGCGCAAACCAAACTATCGGTCGTCTGTTACGCACCCTTGCTTTTCGTAATCCCGCGTCCTGGGTAGAACAGCTTCCTTGGGCAGAATATGCCTATAATTCCGCTCCCGCCTCGGCCACCGGTCTGTCGCCGTTTCAAGGCAGTTTGGGGTACCAACCTCCCCTTTTCTCCGCTTCTGATACCGAGTCTAAGGTCCCTTCGGTTAAGGCGTTTATTCAACGTTGCAAACGAACTTGGAGAATAGTCAGGTCCGCCCTTTGTAAGTCTCGTTCTGTGACGCGTCGATCCGCTAATAAGCGGCGCATCAAGAGTCCCCGTTATGTCCGCGGACAGAAAGTCTGGTGTCTGTATTGTCGGATTATTGTTTCTCTGTGATGCACGTCGGCTGTTATTGCTCTGTAGGAATACCTTGTCTTGTCCTGTCCTGTCTGGTCCTGCTGAATAATACTGTGCCACTGTTTTCAACTGCTGTGAGTTACCTCTTCTGTACTGTATCCAGTGTTCTCCGTGGAGAATAGCAGAGGGTTCCACTGCTCACCTACTTCCTGTCCTCGCTACTCAGGAGTGGTCCAGATCGACAGTTTACTCTTCAGTTTCTATTTACATTGAGAAAAGCTGCGAACGAAACCTTTGTTTGATTATTTGAGAAGTGACGTTCTGTTATCAGCCTGTACGGCTTTTTCCTTGTTTCTATTAAAAGAACTGTACCTGCTTTTCGTCTCTGGACCTCTGTTTCATGACAGTAGTTTATTTTAATTATTGTAATTTCAAACAGAGCTATTACAGCACTTTTCTGATTCTTGATTTCTGTGCATTAGCTGCACAGCTTTTGTGGTGGAGCAGGACCTGCAAGGGAAGATGATGGCGGCATTTGTGAAAAAAGCGGTTTTGTCTTCTAAATAATACTGAAATCAAATGACATTGTGCGGTTAAAATGACTGCTTTTGTGTTATGTTTGTGCATTTTGTAGAATCTGAAATGTCAGCAGGCTGGTTTGAGCACTGAGGATGAGGAGACCAGAGCTGAATCCTGGAGATGGTGCCATGGATGAGTCCCTCCATCACTCCACCTGCCCTTACGAGACCCTGCATCACTCCACCTGCCCTTATTGCTTCAGATTGTGAAGCACAACACAACACGCAACAACCTCAGCGCCTTCAGCCTACATACATGATTGTAGTTTGAATAAAGCTTTGTTTCATGTGTTGACTTGTATATGCATTTGTTTATTGTGTGATGGTGACTTTCATTCATTCTTTTATTAATATTTCTCATTGTTGTCAGTAAATACAATATAATTATTTAATTAATGTTTTATTTAATTGTTTGAATGAAAATGTAGATATGTTCATTATATACACATCTAGAGTATTCAATCCTGCATAGTTATGTCATATGACATACATTACATTTTGTTTGTTTTATTGAATTGAATATAATTTTCAGTAAAAAGTAATATAATTAAGTATTGGTCAGCATTTATCGTTGTTATTATTGTATGTTTTGGGGTGGGATAGCAATGCAATTCATTCTGGGGTAATATTAATTTTTAATATTAATGATACTTAAATTTTTTGAGTATAAAATCAACAGTTTTCTCCAAAGGCGAATCTTCGCACAGCTGCCCTTTGTGCAGACATTACAAACGCTGAGGAAAACCGTTCTAGGTAGGGCTGTTGAGTTACTGATGTTATGAGGTATATATATATATATATATATATATAATATATATATATATATATATATATATATATATATATATATATATATATATATATATATATATAGATATATATATCATAGGTTTGCATACATAATATGAGATTTTTTACACAGGAAAAAAGAACCTAGTACAAGGTTGAATATCTTAATATATTTTCTTAATTCATTATAATACATTTTAAAAAATGCATTTTTTAATTTTTTTTTTTTTTTATTTATAGGCCTAGGCCTGAGGGATGAAATGAGAGTTAAATTCAACAAGAAAAAGAGGAAAACATAAAGCAGTAAGCCACTTTTGCTTGTGGATAAAAATGTTTGGATATAAAATAAAGAAATTAACAACATATTAAAGAGATGACAATTTTGGGGTTTTCGTAATAAAAATAAATAATATCGTTAAGGATAAAACGGTGGGTCACATTAGTAGGGTTAAATATAAGAACTTTATCAACCCTAAATATATTTACAAAATAAATGGGCAGCAGTTTCTTCAAAAAGACCACAAAATGAGCAAGTTTAATCAATATCAAGATATTTACAGATAGATTAATTAAACGTATCGTTCAAATCTTTTAAGTTGTTGCGCGCGTGATAATGCGTCGTAGGTCACATGATAATGTCAACATGGCAGATGTCTGGTTCGCATTCATACTCAACGAGATCTGGCTATAAAGTACCTACTCTTTTAGCGCTAGTTAAGTAAGTACTCATTGAAATTAAGTACCTACTCATTGAGTATGCGGTTTCGGACGCAGCCCAAGTGAAACAGCTCTGCGTTACCTCACAAGTTTAATTCACCAAATAAACTGACTTGTTAACCCTTTTCCACCAAGGCAGTGCTGGTGCTGGTTCAGAGCTAGAGCCTAGTTTCAAATGCGTTCTTTGTTTTTCGACACCCAGAGCACCAGCTCTGAACCAGGAAAAGTGGTTCTTAAGTAGCACCAAAACATTGCTGGTCTAGAAGTAAGAACCGCTTGCGTCAGGGCCTGGGGACGGGGTTACCGTGACCAACAAGACGAACAGAAACTTGTGACCGCCATTTCTCAAATAGCAGCTAATCGAGCTAATAACAGCTTGATTGTAATCTCCGTCTATGCAAGTTATGGTCGAGCTGCACGAACACGTTGGATTCGCCGTGTTTGGATGCCGATGTACAGTAGGTTCGCAAAGCCATGAGTATCAATAGTAATAGCGGCACGGACCAATCGGAGCTGCGGGAGTGTTTGGAGAGCATACGAGTCCTTGTGCTTTTGGATTGCTTTCGCCGTGCTTTGATGTCATGAGCCGATCGGTCTGCGAGAAGCCGAACCATCTCTGGTGTGTTTGTGTTTGGCGCTGCCACGCTAGCATTGCTGGGCAACATGAGATGTATACAGTGACCTTGTGTTTGGCAAACCGGATCTTAGAGAGCTCGTCAGACGAACCAACTCCGGACTGGCAATACTGTAGCTCTGGCTCTGAACTGGCACCTGGTTCATGCTGGTGGAAAAGGGGTATTTGTGAGTATTAATTCAACACTTGCGGGTAGATCAGTAGAATGAAATGTCCTTATTCCTTTATATCCGCAGGACTCGCATGTGGCTCTGATATCTGTCTCTCATTGGCAATGACGACAAGTTCCATAATTCCGCTTATGCGTCATCAACCTACACCTTTGTTATTGTAAGAGGTTAGCAAGCCTGGTTAGTACCTGGATGGGAGACCTCCTGAGAAATCCAGGTTGCTGCTGGAAGAGGTGTTAGTGAGGCCAGCTGGGGGTGCTCACCCGTGGTCTATGTGGGTCCTAGCGCCCCAGTGTAGTGATCGGGACACTATACTGTCAAAGTGCACCATCCTTCCAATGAGACGTTAAACCGAGGTCCTGACTCTCTGTGGTCATTAAAAGTCCAAGGATGTCCTTCGAAAAAGAGTAGGGGTGTAACCCCGGCATCCTGGCCAAATTTGCCCCTTGGCCTCTGTCCATCACGGCCTCCTAATCATCCCCATATACTGATTGGCTTCATCACTGTCTCCTCTCCACCATTAAGCTGGTGTGTGGTGGGCGTTCTGGCCCAATATGGATGCTGCACATTGGTGGTGGTTGAGGATATCCCCCCTTCCATGTAAAGCGCTTTGAGTACCCAGAAAAGCGCTATATAAATGTAACAAATTATTATTATAATTATTAAAATGTAGATGCAGAATATAACGCTTTAAAATATGGATACAATTTAAGTTCATCTACAGTGTTTAGAGAAAACAGACAGAAAAAAGTTTTACAATATGGTTACCATTTAAAATGTTCCTATTATTGAATTTTTGTTAGCCTATTTGTTGTTGCAAGTGTTGTAGTTCCATTTGTAATATGTTGTAGAGTTCATTAAGATATCTGATATTCAACTTTCATAAAATTTCATGTCAACACAACATGTTCTAGTTGTTTTGAACTTTACACATGCATTGAGTGAACTGATGAGTATTACTCATCATAGCCTATGTATGTGCTTTTGGGTCTGTTAAATATGCTGTGGAATATGTTTGTGTGATGTGTTAATAAATCATGTGTTTTTAAGAACCAGGATCATTTTTGATAAATTAGGGATGGGTCACATTACCTGAAAAGAAATTTGTCTGGAGTGCATGATCTCAAAATGTTTATTGGTATATACCTTGCAAATAACACATATCAACTGTATTCAAAATGAAATATTAAAGTCGGACCTTAAAGTTAACAAAAGTAATAAAAAGAAATAAACATCTAGGTACTGTATCTATCTAAATGACAAGTGTCCCACCTTACCTGCATTCAATCTACTAAAAGGGGATTTTAACATCGATGCCATAGAAGAATCATTCCCTCAGAAATTTGTACTTCTGCCTTCAAAGACAAGTACAGTTTTTCAGTACTTTTAACAACTTTCCTAAACTCTTAACGCACCAACACACCTACTACACACAATTGGCAAAACAGTTTATTTCATGCTCAAAATCACACACTGTAAACCAAACTCCAACACTAATTTTCTAAATACAATAATACACTATGCCTACCAGAACACTGCAAACATGTCTCAAAATCAAATCATTTTTCAAAACACTAACATATGTAACATAGCTGTCCAACAGGAAGATTTAGTCAATCATAGCACAATGTCATAAAAACACTAACATCAGATGGAATTACAGAAACTGCATTATTGTATACGTGTCAGGTCTGCCCTTATACAACAGACAGTATATTGTATTGATCATAGATTGTGTTTTGCACTGCAGTTTCTTTTGAAGCCTCTCTACATTTTTGTTTTGTTGGGTTTACTGTAGGTCTTTTGCTGCAGAAATTCAATAAAAAAAGACCCATTTCAGAGTGCTTTATAGAATGTACGGTAACAGTATACCATATGGTCATGCCATTGAAAGAAACTTAACACCTGAGTGTGTTTCCTAGATGGGAATCAGCTGTGATTTATATTATTGCATAATTGTTTCTCAGTAACAATAGGATAAAATACAGGGGATATATTTGGGTTTCAATTCACAATATAAACAGCTGTTTACCTTGACTTTAGCCTGTAAGGTTCAGAACATGGTGTTATCTGTTCTGACACACATTGTTTAAAGCATCGGTAAATTTGGCAGTAAAAATCCATTGTTTTGGTCTTGTTTGAGCTTGTGTGTAAAAGAAGTTCAAGCATTTTAAATTTGTGTTAATTGTATGCATTTTGTGTTAAAGCAACGAGAAATGTGTTAATAGTATAGGTTACATAGACGGATGTAGTGCTAACTAACCGTGTTAAGAGTTTTGGAAAATTGTTAAAAGTATTGAAAAATCTGTCATAGCAATCGTAAAAAAAAAAAACTATAGCAGTACTTCTTTTAATAAACACAAAACACTGGAGAACACATTGTGCAATGCAAGACAAAGAACTGAATAAACTGAGTGCTATATATAAACAGGCAAACAAAGGGAGCTAAATGAAACACAGGTGAACTTAATTAGTGACTAACAGACTATCATGGTTAACTTGTAGCTCAACATGAGTTCCTATAAGAGCAACCAAAAGGAACATTCTCTCAACCCCAGGTCAGGACTGCACACGGATTAAGTGTTGTAGTATTTTTGTGACTGCAATATTCAGGCTCCACACGGATTGAGGACAACTTTTCAGCTGTACGGTAGTGCACCTTTGCTGTTTTAGGCTTGTTTTGTTTTTGTTTTCTCCATTCCATTTTCTCCATCAACTGACTTGATTTAGTACAACTAAAAAAAGTTTAAGCAGAAGTATAGATATTGTCTTTTATTTTACCTGTCCTTGTGAAAAATATCAGACATCAACTTTATATTTAATATTAAATAACATGTAGGCATTATTATTATTATTATTATTATTATTATTATTATTATTATTATTATTATTATTATTATTATTATTATTGTACTTTCAAGATACTACAGGTACACATCCAATACCAATAAGCTAATTTTTTATTTTATTATTTTCACAAGAGTACATAGCAATTAAAAAATTATAGAGTTTTCTAGACAGCAACATGGTGTCGGCCCACGTCTGGTACACCTGGATTACACGCGGCCCAGATGTGGGCCGGATCTGGTTGCTGTCTGGGTTCTTTTATGGTTTTCCGTTGCAAACTAATCTGGTTGTGCTATTTTTACCTAATGCAACTTCCATTCTCAAAGCTCCCTGAAACAAAGCTTTGACCTTTTATCAAAAATATTCCGTTCTTAAACCAAATGGCATGATTTCACTGAATCCACTTTTCATTGTAGGCTTTAAAGATCAACATGGAGAAAATCATCCTAATATTCCCTCTGATATTGCTGGTGCTGCATATTCAAGGAGGAGAGTTCCACAAGGAGGAGTGTTTGCCTGCCGAAGCTCCACAGCCGGAAGTCGTGGAGTTCGACAACACCATCTATGCCACTTGTGAAGTAACTCCCAGCCCCAATTTGCCACGTAACCAGCCAAAGATCTTTGGGCAAATCCTCTTCAAGCAGGTCTTCCCCAATGGAGATTTAGAAGTGAAAATCAACCTCCGTGGTTTGCCTGCCATCGATCGTCAAGAGCGTGCCATGCACATCCATCAGTATGGAGACCTCAGTCAAGGCTGCATCACTGTTGGTCCTCATTATAATCCAAACGGCGTTGACCACCCTCATCATCCTGGAGACCTGGGCAACTTTGCTTCCGAGAAAGGAGTTATAAGGCAGTTCCTGACGCTTCCAGACGCCAAGCTCTTTGGGCCTTATTCCATTCTGGGACGTGCGGTGGCGGTTCATGAGAAGGAGGATGATCTGGGAATGGGTTCAGATGAGGAGAGTAAACTCAGTGGGAATGCTGGACCGATAATTGCTCTCGGTGTGATTGGTATTACTACTCCAAGTCTGTGGCAGAAGACTGAAGTGCCCCCCAAGAAACCATGTGGAGGAAGGCACTGAGAGTCAAAGATGAGGGAGTCGGATATGGTGGAAGGGCAGATTCAAATGGGATAATCATGATTTTCCTTGTGTATTCTTTGTATGTGTCCTACATTAAAGTATATTTCAGAACCTGAACATTCCCATGTTTTTTTTCTTGGTCTTTTCAGAGGCTTTTTGGCCAAAGCTTCCAATAGTAAATGCACTATTAAAAATAAATGTAGGGTGAATGCAGGCAAAGTGGGCCGTTTAGTTTGATTTACTGTGCTCAATGGGTTAACACTTTCTGAGCATGACAATGGCCTTTAATTAAAGATACACTGGCTGCGTCCGAAACCGCATACTCAATGAGTAGGTACTTATTTTCAATGAATACTTACTTAACGAGCACTAAAAGAGTAGGTACTTTATAGCCATATCTCTTTGAGTATGAATGCGAACCGGACATCTGCCATGTTGACGTTATCATGTGACCTACGACGCATTCTTGCAGCCAGGATTCTTAGCAGAACCAGAAAATATGATCATGGCTGGGTTTCCCGAAACCTTCTTAACGCTACGTCGTTCTTAAGTTAGACCTTAAGCTGTACCTTATCGTTAATACATGTTTCCCGAAACGTTCTTAGTTAAGTATACCTTCTGTAAGTCATACTTTCGGAAGGTTGGTCTGGACCACTCTTAGCTTCACCTTATCACTGTTGCAGGTCTATATGAATATAATTCTGAAGTTTTAATACACCCAGACAGTGTTCAGTTAGGCTAATTCAAGTGTTTTCATGCAAAGAATAAAATTGTCATTACAATGATTGTTGTTAGAATTTTAATTATATTATTATATAATACAATTTTATAAATGTATTTTAATTAAAGAGCGCTTTTAAAGGCCAGTGAAATAGGCTACTGTCAGTTAAGTCCTATTCGGACGCTAATATTGTTTCTCATGGGCTCGTACAGTATTTTAAACATTTACAGGGGTAAGTCTGTGATTTTAGTGCCGTCCGAATCCATATCAGTGTTTTTACTCACCCAACCCGCGTAAAAATCCCTGGCCAAATTATACCTACTGTTTTTTGACAAACAGGTCGTGTGGTAGCCTAATTGAATTGCTGTCTGAATCCACATCTCCGAGTTTACAAAAAGAGATTCAAAATCCACTGTTTAAATCCTTTTTGATCACTGCCGAGCACCGTACGTGACGTACACTTTTATTTAGAGAGATGCTGGAAAGTATTTATAAGAACAATATTTCATCGCAGCTCCACCTCAGCAAACAAAAATGGGAAAGAGAAGAAAGCACATAAAAAATTAAAATGGTTATTATGGCAGCAATAGCCTATATGATAGCCTACACTTTTAAAATATGTAGGCAAGGCTATTATAGGCTAGTATAGTTTGGATTATTTTTTTAAATGTCCCATGAGTCCTAATAAATGCAATTTAAACTATTTCTGAAGTGCTTATTTTATAAAAAAACAAAACAAAAAAAACACCGCTTTCTCACATAAACAGCCCCTGCACGAGAGAATAATTGATTCTCGAGCCATCGATATAAACATTCAGCACCATCGCCACGGAAAGCGCCGGGTAACGTCGCACGTAAGAAGGTATATCTTAAGCAGCTTCCTAAGGTATAGTTCGGGGAACACACCTAGAAATGGTATACCTTCAGTTAAGTTATACCTTAAGAGTCTTCGTAGCGCGCTAAGAGACAACGTTATCGGGAAACGCAGCCCATATCACACCAGTACTCAGGTCATTACACTGGCTGCCAGTTACTTATAGGATTGATTTTAAAGTATTATTACTAGTATATAAATCATTCAATGGCCTAGGACCTCAATACATTGCAGATATGCTCACGGAATACAAACCCAACAGATTACTCAGATCATTAGGATCACATCAGCTAGAAGTTCCAAGAGTTCACTCTAAGCAAGGAGAGTCCGCTTTTAGCTATTATGCCAGCCGCAGCTGGAACCAGCTTCCAGAGGAGATCAGATGTCAAATCCAGACTCAAAACACATCTGTTTAACTTTGCATTAAATGAATGAGCACTGTGTCACTGTTTGTCCGACTGTTTATACTGTGTCTTATTTTAGTCTTTATTCTAAACTGTTTTAATTATTTTTAGTTCTTTCTCGTTTCTTTATTTTAAACTGTTCTTTATTCTAAACTATTTAATTATTTTTAGTTCTTTCTTGTTTCTTTATTTTAAACTGTTTTGTATATTCTTATTTCTTCTGATTATTTTTAATAGTATGTAAAGCACTTTGAATTACCATTGTGTATGAAATGTGCTATATAAATAAACTTGCCTTGCCTTGCCTTGCCTTGCATTATCACACGCGCAACAACTTAAAAGATTTGAACAATACGTTTAATTCATCTATCTGTAAATATTGATATTGATTAAACTTGTTCATTTTGAAGAAACTGCTGCCCATTTATTTTGTGTATACATTTAGGGTTGATTAAAGTTCTTATATTTAACCCTACTAATGTGACCCACCGTTTTATCCTTACAATATTTATTTTTATTACGAAATCCCAAAATGGTCATCTCTTGAATGTTGTTAATTTCTTTATTTTATATCCAAACATTTATCCACAAGCAAAAGTGGCTAACTGCTTTATGTTTTCTTCTTTTTCTTGTTAACTCTCGTTTCATCCCTCAGGCCTATTTATTTTTTTTTTAAATGCATTTTTAAATGTATTATAATGAATTATTTAAGAAAAAATATATTAAAATATTCAACCTTGTACTAGGACTAGGTTATTTTTTCCTGTGTAAAAAATCTCTTATGTATGCAAACCCATGATATATATATATATATATATACACATAACATCAGTAACTCAACAGCCCTACCTAGAACGGGTTTCCTCAGCGTTTGTAATGTCTGCACAAAAGGCAGCTGTGCAAAGATTTGCCTTTGGAGAAAACTGTTGATTTTATACTCAAAAAAAATGTAAGTATCATTAATATTAAAAATTAATATTACCCCAGAATGAATTGCATTGATATCCTACCCCAAAACATGCAATAATAACAACGATAAATGCTGACCAATACTTAATTATATTACTTTTTACTGAAAATAGTAGTAAAAAGTATATAGTGAACATATCTACATTTGCATTCAAACAATTAAATAAAGCATTAATTAAATAATTAAGTGTGCTTGCTGAAAGCGCACACTTATTGTTCTTCTTAAGTTTTCTTATTATTATTATTATTATTATTATCATTATTATTATTATTATTATTATTCCCGGGAGAAAAATTTTGGCCAGCTCCTGCGCCTAGACCCTTTGAGACAGAGACACCGTTCCAACTTTAAAACGTTCGGTCAGTACCGGTGTAAGTTGCTCGCGAAGATGACATCACAAGTCCATGTCGTTCGTCCGCCATATTGGATTGAACAGAAAGCGAAACTAAAGTTTCACAGGTCACAAATTTGGTCCGAACTTCACGAAACTAGACGTACATGATCATTGGAGCAAGCCTCATCAAAGTTACTAGAAGGATTTTTGATTTTTGGAAGCGTTTGCCCGTCACAGCCAAACGAAATCAGCGGCGTAGTCGCCAAACAGGAAGTCGTCCATATCTCAGGAACTCTGTCACATATCGAAACCAAACTTTATACATGAACTCGGGACTCCAATGTGAGGATGTACAAGATCTGATTTTTTTTTATTTATTTTTTTATTTCAGGCTAATAGACAAACCCATTTACCTATGTCTATGCAAGAGTTTCACCTTTTAATGTTAGGTAATGCATTTAGACAGTAGGTGGCACTGTTGTATTACATTTCACAGAGCAGCCAAGTCAGTGTATAGACTGCATTCGTTTTTACCAGGTTTGTCTTAATAAATGCAGGCATGAATTTCGTTTTTTGCATTGGTCTATTTTAATCATCTTCATTTATTAATATATACAGATATGTATGCATGAATTGTGCATTTCCAATCCTCAAAGCAGTTAATAAAAAAAAAAAAAAACTTTATACAAAATACATCATGCTCTTCTTCGATAACCGAACAAACAATTAATTGTCTGTGGCTGTGTTTGTGCGCGCGGGAAATATGCTGCGCATAACAATAGAAAACAAGGAGAAACGCGCAGTCACATGCTCAAACAATCAACAACGTCGCTCTAGAGGTGCGTTGTGGACTGCGAAGTGGACATCTTAAGTTAGAGTCTAATCCGAAGGGAGCGAACATGTTCAGTTCGAAGGGCACTGCGCACGGCATAGGGAATAAGGGAACATCGATACATCACTTCACAGGAAGTGGAGAGCGATGATCACACACCCAACTGTCATTTCGCGCATCAGGTCATCACCAGTCAGAACGGTCATAACTAACGATGGAGGAGTTTACGTATGTGTGTAAGTAATACATTTCGCCATTGTTATACAAATGACAGTATTTTTAACGGTTATTGTTGTGAATATTACATATACTATTTTTGATGATTATAATTTACCTCAGTGAATGCAGCCAGCTTAGCTAGTTTGTGAAGTAAAGTGATTTTATTTTAGGTAGTTGTAAAATAGAGCAATATAATTGTAAATATATAATATAATAATAAAAATTAAAATATGAATGTAGTCCTACATATATTTGTTATATCATAATCTGCGCGACTCCGTCGTTGACTTTCTTTGATGACATTTGCTGGGTGTTTCTAATGAGCGGTTATTGTCAGTGAAGTCCACTTCAACTGATATACCGTGCTCAGGGAGTAGGGGAGCAGTGAACACTGCATATGGACCCTGTCGAATGGAACGCACATTAGATGTGTAAAAACAAGTGGAAAGCGCGAGCGCGCCGCTGTCTCCTTTCGCTTGTTCTCCTGTGGCGTCTGTCGTTGCTATGCAAACATGAACTGCGCTCTCCATGATGACAAGATCTGTGTCTGAAATCGCTCCCTATCCACTATATAGTGCACTATTTAGGGTGTCGGCCATTTTGTAGAGGTGTCCGAATTCTGAGTGAACGACATCATTCCCTACATTCTTCACTACTTTTATCCACAATCCTCTCTGAATTCGAGTGTACATACGATGTACACTTGCTGAGACACTATTTCCCACAATCCATCACGAGGCGATTGAGCGCGAATGAAAAATAAACAAAAATGCCACCATGGCAACGGTGCACCCGAGTTAGAAAACAATCATTTATAAGACCAGACGCCTGGTTATTTATTTATACATACCGTTATGTCTATATTTGAAAAATCAAATGTGTTGTGTAGTGTTTTGTTCTCTTTTATTTTCACATATAAATTAAAAAAGTCAATAAATATGACAAGCAAGTGTTTTTATTATCTTTTTTTTAATCAAATAACGCAATAAACGTGAAAAATACATACATACAATGGTTACATACAATTCACACAGCCAAAAAAAGGAAATATTAAAGATGGGTAGGTAATGTTTATGACAAATTGTCTGAGCTCTCTGGCGCGTGATAATTATGTCAGCGTCCAAATTCTTTGCTGATGTAGTGCACTCAACTGCCATTCACTATGTAGGGATTAGTGAACGAGTGAGCGGTTTCAGACACAGCTAAGGAAGTATCAGCAAAAGATTACTAGATTTCTAGCCCTTGCATTAGCTTTACTACTAGATATATTTATGGAGATGAAAAATAATAAGGCGCCCTGTACAGCTATGATCAGCTTTTCGGCCGAGCATTCAATGTTGTTACGCTGCAAGCTGATGGTTCGTTGCTGCCGCGCTCTATCACTCGCACACCATAAAGAGCAAATTGTTTTTTAATGTTTCAATTTCGTGATTAAAATGACATAATTAGGAAGCGGATAATTTCTTCATAAACAGCTCATTATGACTCAATGTTAGAATGCTGCACCTACACTCGATAGTGTGAATAAGATCAGCGCAACGCAGACCACTGCATTGACAGGGTAAAACACATGATCTGTCTACGGCCAGGGCTCAGCGGAAGATAGAAAATGCCGGTCCAGCGCTGATTGAGGATTTAAATTCGAAAATAAAAGACAGTTTGACATCTTTTTTCTCACATTCTGCATTTTTTCTCGCATCTATCCACTACCTGCTAACGTTAGTGCACTGCACCCGAGCAAGCACACTTTGCAGTTCCTCCGGAAATGCATTTTTCTAGTTATATTTTATTTACTGACAACAATGAGAAATATTAATAAATTAGTAAAAGAATGAATGAAAGTCACCATCACACAATAAACAAATGCATATACAAGTCAACACATGAAACAAAGCTTTATTCAAACTACAATCATGTATGTAGGCTGAAGGCGCTGAGGTTGTTGCGTGTTGTGTTGTGCTTCACAATCTGAGGCAATAAGGGCAGGTGGAGTGATGCAGGGTCTCGTAAGGGCAGGTGGAGTGATGGAGGGACTCATCCATGGCACCATCTCCAGGATTCAGCTCTGGTCTCCTCATCCTCAGTGCTCAAACCAGCCTGCTGACATTTCAGATTCTACAAAATGCACAAACATAACACAAAAGCAGTCATTTTAACCACACAATGTCATATGATTTCAGTATTATTTAGAAGACAAAACCACTTTTTTTCACAAAGCCGCCATCATCTTCCCTTGCAGGTCCTGCTCCACCACAAAAGCTGTGCAGCTAATGCACAGAAATCAAGAATCAGAAAAGTGCTGTAATAGCTCTGTTTGAAATTACAATAATTAGTTGTTGTTATTCATTTCTGTGGTATACTCACTCAAAGCCTTTGATGGCAGCATTCAGCTTCATGAGCCACTCTCCACCGGATAAAAACACATCTGTTCATCTGACCCTGTAACATCCAGACAAGATTCACATTACCTCTGTCATTTATGAGCTTGTTTTAACTTTTTATCCAACATAAATGTTCCTCAATTTATCAACAGTACTAATGGACAAATAAAATAGATAACTTATGTTTAGTTACTTTATAGATTTGTTCTACATAATAGCACACATTCATCACTCAGATGTCTATTTCATGTTGTGATGTGCTCTTCTGCAATACTTACCGAAGATTTTACTGTCAGAAGTAAAAAAACATTTAAAATAAGCGTCCGATTGTGCCTGTTTCCCCGTCAACGGCCTCACAAGCGCCTCCAGATGAAGCGGTCCGACAAACCGACCCCTCCGGCTGCCCAGAGCCATTCCTGACCCTCCGGTCGGAAAAAGGAGAGCTCCTCTGCTTCCTCAAGGTTGGGACAGACCGCGCAAGCGTTTCTGCCCACCTCCCAGCTCTCCTTTCCTTGCCCTGTCACCTTCGCCACTCAGAGTGTCTCGAAGTGCAGGCCATTTTTCACCATCTCTACTCAGCCCGGCGCGGGAGGAAGGAACGCTTTTTGCTTTCTCCCCTCACCCCCGACACTCTCTATAACTGCCGGTCGCATCCTCGGAGGCACTTTTCGCTTTCCTCCGGAGCGGGCGGACCTGGTCACCATGACCCCAGCATCGATGCCTCCCATCACGTGTCAGGACGCCAAGGGCTCTCCTGCACAGTCAACTTCTCAACCTCACAAACGTCAACACGGCACCCTCACTCAGGTATGTCGTCTGCATTACAACATCCCTCTTCCTCTTTCACATTTCTTTCAAGAATGGGAGCGCTTACCAGGGGTATCGTCTTGGGTTCTTCGCACAGTTCGGTTCGGCTACACTCTTCAGTTTTGCCGCAATCCCCCTTGTTTCAACGGGGTCTTTCCTACCGTAGTAGACAGCGCCACTCAGGCTTCTGTACTTCAGCAGGAAATTTCATCCCTCCTTCTCAAAGGAGCAATAGAAGAGGTTCCTTCAGGGGCCCTCCGGGCCAGCCTTTCGCCTACTGAAGGTATCGCGCAGTGGCTTTCGAGCCCTGTCAGTTTGGCGGGACCCTCTTTTTCTTTGGAAAGGGGTCAGCATGGGTGCGGTATTTCGTCACCAGATGATTATGACGGATGCCTCTCTCACCGGCTGGGGAGCAGTTTTCGAGGGCAGACCAGCGTGTGGGGTTTGGACTGGCGAGACTCTCTCTTGGCACATAAACTGCCTGGAGTTAAGAGCCGTTTTTCTAGCTCTGCATCATTTTCTCCCTCTTCTGGAGGGACACCATGTAATTGTCAGAACAGACAACATGGCAGTGGTGTCTCATGTGAACCGGCAGGGGGGTTCTCGGTCGCCCTGTTGTCTCAGAGCAGATTCCTATCTCTGAGAGCAGTCCATGTCCCAGGGGTTCTGAACCTCACAGCAGACTTTCTGTCGAGGCAGAAACTCAGATCGGGAGAATGGATGTTGAACCTCCAGACAGTGGCCCTGATCTGGGAGGTTTTCGGAGAGGCGGAAGTGGACCTCTTTGCATCTCAAGAGTCGTCCCAATGCCCGCTGTGGTTCTCCCTGAGTCCCCCGGCTCCATTAGGGATAGACGCGTTCGCTCACCCTTGGCCAACGCAGAAACTCTATGCCTTCCCGCCCATCAAACTGATCCAGGCGGTCTTGGCCAGAGTGAGAGAGAGCGGAGTCAGCCTCCTCCTGGTAGCTCCGTTCTGGACGTCTCAGCCATGGTTTTCGGAGCTAATTCCTCTGCTGGAATCTTCCCCCTGGAAGATCCCAGTCAGGGAGGACCTGTTGTCCCAGCTGCAGGGCAGGATATGGCATCCTCGCCCAGACATGTGGAAGCTGTATGTTTGGCCAATCAGAAGCCATTAGCATTAAGTTCTGATCTCCCAACTGACGTTCAGGAGACCATTGCGAGTGCTAGAGCCCCTTCTACAAGGAGGCTATATTCTTCCAAATGGAAGGTTTTTGAGGCATGGTGCTTAGCACATGATAGGAGTCCAGTTAACTGCCCTGTTGGTTCAGTACTGGAATTCCTGCAGGAGAAGTTTGCTTCTGGAGCAGCTGCTACCACTCTCAGAGTTTATGTCGCAGCTATTGCAGCACATAGGGAATCGGACGAGATTCCCCTGGGGAAACTAAGGTTAGTTTCGGCCTTCATGCGTGGGGTTAAGCGCCTGAAACCGGCTCGCTCCCCTAGAGTTCCCTCATGGGACCTTTCTATTGTCCTAGAGGGTTTGACGAAGGCCCCCTTTGAGCCCTTGGAGTCAGCTCCGGAGCGGATTCTGTCTCTCAAGGTTTCTCTTTTGTTGGCTTTGTCCTCATTAAAGCGGGTAGGAGACTTACAAGCTCTTTCTGTTAGCGAGTCTTGCTTGGACTTTGCTCCTGGCTTGGTCAAGGTTTCCTTGAGGCCGAGACCAGGGTATGTCCCCAAAGTTCTTTCCACAACTTTCGCAGGTGGTTAACCTTAACGCTTTCCACCCTCCTCCATTTTCTTCTGAGGAAGATAGGAAGCTTAACTTGCTCTGCCCAGTTTGTTCTCTTAAGATATATGTAGACCGCTCAGGCGGTTGGAGGAAATCTAACCAGCTTCTGGTTTGTTTCGGTGCTGGCCGCCGTGGGCTTGCTGCATCAAAGCAGAGGATTTCTCACTGGGTCACAGAAGCTATCTCGTTGGCTTACGAGGTGCGTGGCTTGCCTTCACCTCTTAGCATTAGAGCACATTCCACAAGTGTGGCATCTTCTCAAGCTCTTTTTAGAGGAGCACTTTTGGAGGACATTTGTGTTGCGGCAGGCTGGTCCTCTCCGCACACTTTTGTAAGGTTCTATAATTTGGATCTTGACATGACCCCGGGTTCCCAGGTTCTTTCTGTTTGAACTCATCTTGGTCGTTGTCTCTTTATGTACCAGTCATTGAAAGCGCTCTAGCTTGGCGAGTTTGGTTGTCCTTGTCCCACTGCGCTATCCGCAGCGCTGAGTGAACCTATGAAAGAGAACGTCTCTGGTTACTTACGTAACCTATGTTCTCTGAATAGGGAACGAGATGCTGCGTTAGCTGCCAAGCTCCTCGCGCTGCTGACAGTTTTCTTTTCGGCAGAGAAATCTGAGGAGCAGATGGCGAGCGCGAATATGTAATGATGCGACGTAAGAGCGTCGGGGCGGAGCCAGATTGCGCGGGCGCCAACAGCCTATGAATTGGCGTGATTCTATAGGGCTTCAGACAATCGGCACATTCAGAGAATATCCCACTGCGCTATCCGCAGTGTCTCGTTCCCTATTCAGAGAACATAGGTTACGTAAGTAACCAGAGACGTTTTCAAAGCTTTTTAACAGTTATAGCGCCACCTATGGTCCGATCTCCATACAATTGTGCATGCTTCTTTACAATGTTATTTCACATATGCTCACCAATTTTCGTTAAGTTCTGAGTTTTTGTTTAGGATTTATAGGCTTTCGAGTGATATTTGCCACGCCCATTTTCTAAATGACCGTGTTATAGCCGTCCAAATGTAAAAGTTCAAAAGTTTTAGCACTTTGTGCTTGAACCCCTAATAATGGCTCGTCCATGTTCACTTTCGTTCAAACATTATGGACCATGGCAAGCAGACTTTGGGACAAAAGGAGAACTAAAACGAGGATCAATATCGGCGTGGTGTTTTGGAGATGCCACAAACTTCGACTTGACAGAGGCGTCTTGCATGTACTTTATTAGACAGCTGAGCAAATGTACATAAAACTAATCAATGTCATATAGCTCAACATGATGAAATGTTAGAATATGATCAGTATGTTATTCTAATGTTCATCTAGCTTACTGCTAGTCTCATACAGACAAACAAACGCATAGAATAACATTATAACTTTCAACACACTCAAATGCAGTTTAGTGTGATAGTGTAGACCAAGTGAAACAGCTCTGCGTTACCTCACAAGTTTAATTCACCAAATAAACTGACTTGTTAACCCTTTTCCACCAAGGCAGTGTTGGTGCTGGTTCAGAGCTAGAGCCTAGTTTCAAATGGGTTCTTTGTTTTTCGACAGCCAGAGCACCAGCTCTGAACCAGGAAAAGTGGTTCTTAAGTAGCACCAAAACATTGCTGGTCTAGAAGTAAGAACCGCTTGCGTCAGGGCCTGGGGACGGGGTTACCGTGACCAACAAGACGAACAGAAACTTGTGACCGCCATTTCTCAAATAGCAGCTAATCGAGCTAATAACAGCTTGATTGTAATCTCCGTCTATGCAAGTTATGGTCGAGCTGCACGAACACGTTGGATTCGCCGTGTTTGGATGCCGATGTACAGTAGGTTCGCAAAGCCATGAGCATCAATAGTAACGCAATGACCTCCATTGTTGATGGAAGGCTTGTTCGAGATGCATCGGAGCGGCACGGACCAATCGGAGCTGCGGGAGTGTTTGGAGAGCATACGAGTCCTTGTGCTTTTGGATTGCTTTCGCCGTGCTTTGATGTCATGAGCCGATCGGTCTGCGAGAAGCCGAACCATCTCGAACAAGCCTGGTGTGTTTGTGTTTGGCGCTGCCACGCTAGCATTGCTGGGCAACATGAGATGTATACAGTGACCTTGTGTTTGGCAAACCGGATCTTAGAGAGCTCGTCAGACGAACCAACTCCGGACTGGCAATACTGTAGCTCTGGCTCTGAACTGGCACCTGGTTCATGCTGGTGGAAAAGGGGTATTTGTGAGTATTAATTCAACACTTGCGGGTAGATCAGTAGAATGAAATGTCCTTATTCCTTTATATCCGCAGGACTCGCATGTGGCTCTGATATCTGTCTCTCATTGGCAATGACGACAAGTTCCATAATTCCGCTTATGCGTCATCAAGCCTTATGGTTAGCAAGCCTGGTTAGTACCTGGATGGGAGACCTCCTGAGAAAACCAGGTTGCTGCTGGAAGAGGTGTTAGTGAGGCCAGCTGGGGGTGCTCACCCGTGGTCTATGTGGGTCCTAGCACCCCAGTGTAGTGATCGGGACACTATACTGTCAAAGAGCACCATCCTTCCAATGAGACGTTAAACCGAGGTCCTGACTCTCTGTGGTCATTAAAAGTCCAAGGATGTCCTTCGAAAAAGAGTAGGGGTGTAACCCCGGCATCCTGGCCAAATTTGCCCCTTGGCCTCTGTCCATCACGGCCTCCTAATCATCCCCATATACTGATTGGCTTCATCACTGTCTCCTCTCCACCATTAAGCTGGTGTGTGGTGGGCGTTCTGGCCCAATATGGATGCTGCACATTGGTGGTGGTTGAGGATATCCCCCCTTCCATGTAAAGCGCTTTGAGTACCCAGAAAAGCGCTATATAAATGTAACGAATTATTATTATTATTATTATTATTAAAATGTAGATGCAGAATATAACACTTTAAAATATGGACACAATTTAAGTTCATCTACAGTGTTTAGAGAAAACAGACAGAAAAAAAGTTTTACAATATGGTTACCATTTAAAATGTTGAATTTCTTATTGAATTTTTGTTAGCCTATTTGTTGTTGCATGTGTTGTAGTTCCATTTGTAATATGTTGTAGAGTTCATTAAGATATCTGATATTCAACTTTCATAAAATTTCATGTCAACACAACATGTTCTAGTTGTTTTGAACTTTACACATGCATTGAGTGAACTGATGAGTATTACTCATCATAGCCCATCTATGTGCTTTTGGGTCTGTTAAATATGCTGTGGTATATGTTTGTGTGATGTGTTAATAAATCATGTGTTTTTAAGATCCAGGATCATTTTTGATAAATTAGGGATGGGTCACATTAACTGAAAAGAAATTTGTCCCGAGTGCATGATCTCAAAATGTTTATTGGTATATACCTTGCACATATCAACTGTATTCAAAATGAAATATTAAAGTCGGACCTTAAAGTTAACATAATAAAAGTTAAGTAATAAAAAGAAATAAACATCTAGGTACTGTATCTATCTAAATAACAAGTAGGGATGTCCCGATCCGATCACGTGATCGGAAATCGGGCCCGATCACGTGTTTTCAGACTCGATCGGAATCGGACGTTACCTCCCGATCAGGACTCGGATATATATGTATATATATTCTCATTATTTTTTAACACATCTATAGTTATGCGGTGGCACAGAGTTACGCCGGTTTCACACTGCACGCGTTAGCAGAGTGTAAGCAGCGCAGGAGCAGTTCATAAGGTGAGCAGGGGCAGGACACGCGCGTTTTGCTTTCACACTGGCAGCTTTTGTCACGCGCGGCTGAACCGCAGGTTGTGTAGGGCAGGTTACAGACAGAGTAGGCCTACTCTATAATGGATAAGTTGGCATTGCTTTTTTCGTTTTCAAATACATTTAAGAGAAAAGACTTGTCAAGAAGCTTATTTTATTAATAATTTCATATAACTTTTTGTTCATCTTTGTTTTTATTGTTATGGCAACAAGTTTGTTTTTGGACATTTGTTTTCTTTTTAAATTGCTGTTGGTCATTTGATTGACTGTTTAAAACACAATAGATATCATCAATGCACTTTTTGGATAAAACTGCGGTGTATTTTGGCCATGATCAATGTATTGTCACTTTAATTCAGCAAAAGCGGCGCAGCAAAAATAAACTCGGCGCCGAAACGATCGCGGCACTGCTGCTCTGCTCTACTACGCACTGCCGTGCTGCGTCTCGCGCGGTGTGAATGCTCTAAAGCCTGGTTTAATCTGTTAACATGAGCGGCGAAAAAAAATACGCACTGCACGCTCTGCTAACAGTGCAGTGTGAAACCGGGTAAGAGTTAGGAGTGCAGTTCCTAAAAGCACATTACTGGCTTTGCAAACACTGTAGCACTTTTATTTTTTATTTGTTCACATGCCTGCCGGGTATTTTAAGTTGAGGTGCTATTTGTTTATATATTAGACTTTTTTATATTTACTGTTGCACTAAAGTCCAAAAGTGAAGAATTTATTTATTACTTGATTGTTCAAGCTACCTCACAGAAGTGCTCTGTTTGTTAACAGAGTTGTTGAATGTTAAAATAAGGTGAATTAAATAAAAAATAAGGAACATCCTGGATCTGTTTTTTCGCTCTTCTTTATTCTTTTTTTTATGTATTAAGAATCGGATCGGGAATCGGTATCGGCAGATACTCAAAATCAAATGACTCGGACTCAGACTCGAGGGCAAAAAAACCTGATCGGGACATCCCTAATAACAAGTGTCCCACTTTACCTGCATTCAATCTACTAAAAGGGGATTTTAACATCGATGCCATAGAAGAATCATTCCCTCAGAAATTTGTACTTCTGCCTTCAAAGACAAGTACAGTGTTTCAGTACTTTTAACAACTTTCCTAAACTCTTAACGCACCAACACACCTACAACACACAATTGGCAAAACAGTTTATTTCATGCTCAAAATCACACACTGTAAACTAAACTCCAACACTAATTTTCTAAATACAATAATACACTATGCCTACCAGAACACTGCAAACATGTCTCCAAATCAAATCATTTTTCAAAACACTAACATATGTAACATAGCTGTCCAACAGGAAGATTTAGTCAATCATAGCACAATGTCATAAAAACACTAACATCAGATGGAATTACAGAAACTGCATTATTGTATACGTGTCAGGTCTGCCCTCATACAACAGACAGTATATTGTATTGATCATAGATTGTGTTTTGCACTGCAGTTTCTTTTGAAGCCTCTCTACATTTTTGTTTTGTTGGGTTTACTGTTGGTTTTTTACTGCAGAAATTCAATAAAAAAAGACCCATCTCAGAGTGCTTTATAGAATGTACGGTTACAGTATACCATATGGTCATGCGATTGAAAGAACCTCAACACCTGAGTGTGTTTCCTAGATGGGAATCAGCTGTGATTTATATTATTGCATAATTGTTTCTCAGTAACAATAGGATAAAATACAGGGGATATATTTGGGTTTCAATTCACAATATAAACAGCTGTTTACCTTGACTTTAGCCTGTAAGGTTCAGAACATGGTGTTATCTGTTCTGACACACATTGTTTAAAGCATCGGTAAATTTGGCAGTAAAAATCCATTGTTTTGGTCTTGTTTGAGCTTGTGTGTAAAAGAAGTTCAAGCATTTTAAATTTGTGTTAATTGTATGCATTTTGTGTTAAAGCAACGAGAAATGTGTTAATAGTATAGGTTACATAGACGGATGTAGTGCTAACTAACCGTGTTAAGAGTTTTGGAAAATTGTTAAAAGTATTGAAAAATCTGTCATAGCAATCGTAAAAAAAAACTATAGCAGTACTTCTTTTAATAAACACAAAACACTGGAGAACACATTGTGCAATGCAAGACAAAGAACTGAATAAACTGAGTGCTATATATAAACAGGCAAACAAAGGGAGCTAAATGAAACACAGGTGAACTTAATTAGTGACTAACAGACTATCATGGTTAACTTGTAGCTCAACATGAGTTCCTATAAGAGCAACCAAAAGGAACATTCTCTCAACCCCAGGTCAGGACTGCAGACGGATTAAGTGTTGTAGTATTTTTGTGACTGCAATATTCAGGCTCCACACGGATTGAGGACAACTTTTCAGCTGTACGGTAGTGCACCTTTGCTGTTTTAGGCTGGTTTTGTTTTTGTTTTCTCCATTCCATTTTCTCCATCAACTGACTTGATTTAGTACAACTAAAAAAAGTTTAAGCAAAAGTATAGATATTGTCTTTTATTTTACCTGTCCTTGTGAAAAATATCAGAATCAGAAAATCTTAACTTTATATTTAATATTAAATAACATGAAGGCTACAACAGATCAAATTAAGTGTACTTTAAAGCACAACAAAAAGATTGTCAAAACATAATGTACTTTAAAGTAAAACTCTTAGTTTGGCATTATTTTCTTTTTTTTTTAAGAGTACATGTACTTAATGTCACTCCTGCCAGCAGAAGCCCTATCATGGCCACCAGAGGGCACTTCTCCCTAGACCTTTTCCATTTCCATGAACCTTTGCCTGGACTCATTTTAGTGTGATTACATCCACCTGTATGTCATTGGTTTGTATCATAGGAACTTTGGCTGGCAGGTGTGACGCTTATGAAAGTGTGTGTGTGTACACTTAAGTGGCTTTTTATAATTCATCAGTGCTATTATCTGCAAGTTTTATTTATTTTTATTTATTATTATTATTAGTGTAATTTCAAGATACTACAGGTACACATCCAATACCAATAAGCTAATTTTTTATTTTATTATTTTCACAAGGCTACATAGCAATTCAAAAATTATAGTTTTCTAGACAGCAACATGGTGTCGGCCCACATCTGGTACACCTGGATTACACACGGCCCAGATGTGGGCCGGGTCTGGTTGCTGTCTGGGTTCTTGTATGGTTTTTCCATTGCAAACTAATCTGGTTGTGCTATGCAACTTGTGTACCTAATGCAACTTCCATTCTCAAAGCTCCCTGCAACAAAGCTTTGACCTTTTATCAAAAATATTACTTTCTTAAACCAATGGCATGATTTCACTGAATCCACTTTTCATTGTAGGCTTTAAAGATCAACATGGAGAAAATCATCCTAATATTCCCTCTGATATTGCTGGTGCTGCATATACAAGGAGGAGAGTTCCACAAGGAGGAGTGTTTGCCTGCCGAAGCTCCACAGCCGGAAGTCGTGGAGTTCGACAACACCATCTATGCCACTTGTGAAGTAACTCCCAGCCCCAATTTGCCACGTAACCAGCCAAAGATCTTTGGGCAAATCCTCTTCAAGCAGGTCTTCCCCAATGGAGATTTAGAAGTGAAAATCAACCTCCGTGGTTTGCCTGCCATCGATCGTCAAGAGCGTGCCATGCACATCCATCAGTATGGAGACCTCAGTCAAGGCAGCATCACTGTTGGTCCTCATTATAATCCAAACGGCGTTGACCACCCTCATCATCCTGGAGACCTGGGCAACTTTGCTTCCGAGAAAGGAGTTATAAGGCAGTTCCTGACGCTTCCAGACGCCAAGCTCTTTGGGCCTTATTCCATTCTGGGACGTGCGGTGGCGGTTCATGAGAAGGAGGATGATCTGGGAATGGGTTCAGATGAGGAGAGTAAACTCAGTGGGAATGCTGGACCGATAATTGCTCTCGGTGTGATTGGTATTACTACTCCAAGTCTGTGGCAGAAGACTGAAGTGCCCCCCAAGAAACCATGTGGAGGAAGGCACTGAGAGTCAAAGATGAGGGAGTCTGATATGGTGGAAGGGCAGATTCAAATGGGATAATCATGATTTTCCTTGTGTATTCTTTGTATGTGTCCTACATTAAAGTATATTTCAGAACCTGAACATTCCCATGTTTTTTTTTCTTGGTCTTTTCAGAGGCTTTTTGGCCAAAGCTTCCAATAGTAAATGCACTCTTAAAAATAAATGTAGGGTGACTGCAGGCAAAGTGGGCCGTTTAGTTTGATTTACTGTGCTCAATGGGTTAACACTTTCTGAGCATGACAATGGCCTTTAATTAAAGATACACTATTTCTTTAAATAATACAATGGTTTAGGTTGATGCAATATGACACTGGAGGGTGTGGCTAGATCTCAAGGGAGGACACCTTTATTGTTCAAGGTAGACATAACCTCTGACATAAGATTTTATTTTTGAAATTATAAGGTTTCTTGCTAAATGTCAACAAATGGGTATATTATTCTGACAGTTTGTTAGTACAGTTAACAAGGAATCAAAATGCAAAAAAATGTCTAGGTTTTCTTGTAAGGTGTTTAAAGCTAGAATATGTAAGATTTTTGTAATAAAATAACCAAAAATCACTTGCAAAGTGTGACATATTTCCTGCAGTTGTGTACTTCCAGTATCCCAAAAGTTCCCAAAGATTCTTAATTTCAGAGAAATTCCCATTTTAAATCAAAGCTGCAAGCAGCATTTATCGGGGTTCAAACATTTAAAGCCTTTAAGCACAAATGCATAAAAAGACATTAAAGCTATGGTCTACGATTTCAAAGATTGTTCATTATTAATAACCTCGTTTAGATGCTGGTTATGGTTCTACAGTACAATCCTAACAATATGAAGAGAAAAAGGAATGAAAAAAATCCATTCACTCTATTGGGTGTACACCCGCAGAGAAGTTGACCAATGTAAGCTGTCCGGCCGGACAGCTTACATTGGTCAACTGCTCTCATCCAATCCCCCGCTCTGCTTGAAACTCCACGTGGCGCTCGCGTCTCCACCCCAACGCACCCCACCCCGCCCCCCTCCTGCAACATGAAATTTCGCGTGCAAGCAGCTGACAGTCTATGGTAGCTAGCAGAGTAGCATCAGCTCAGCAATGGAGAAAAAAACAAACCGAAAGCAGCAAGCGGCCCCTGCTTGCCCCCACAGTCACGGCTGACTTTTTGTTGAGCAGGTAAGCATTTATTTATACTTTTATGGTGTGAGGTGTTACATAAATAGCTTTTTATCAGTCTGACAACATGCTTATGCTGCCGGTCGGCATTGGAATGTTAGCCGTTTAGCATCGCCTATCACGGGTCAAAGTAATTATATTTCTTGAAGTGCTTGAATATATTTTAGTAGGCCTAGTGGGTTCTGTTCGAGCCGATCGGAATTTGAACAAGATGCGCTGTGTGCTGCTATAACAATTACAATACTTAGCAATACTAACTAATAATGCAATTAATGTGCCTTAGGTAGCACTTTTGAACCGGGGAAACGAGGCTCAGGAGGGGAAACGTATGCCAAACGTACCCTCCTAAGACGGCAGCTGTAATACAGTATTATTTATTTTATTTATTTATTATTGTTTGTGTTTCGGGTGGTGGGGGGTTTAGAACATTGCATGTGTTGCTAATTTTGCGTGAGCGTGAACTCAAACGTGTACCTCTGAGCTATTTTGACATCGCACATGGTAAATCTCTGTTCCGATGTTTACTACCGGTGATCACAGCTTGACAGACTGAGTGACGTTGTTCAGGTCGTTTCCCGGTGGGAGGGATCAGGTAGCACAGAGGGGAGGGGTGTGTGTGTGGAGGGGTGGGATGAGTTTTTTAAAAATTTCCAACCATCTCAGGCTTTCTCGACCGATTTTCAACATCGTAGACTACAGCTTTAAGTTTTATTTGGCAACCATTTAACCACTGACGTCATACATGGAAAAGACCATTTCCAGCCAATTTAACATAGGAAATATATGGTTTTCAAAGCTTTTTTAACAGTTATAGCGCCACCTATGGTCCGATCTCCATAAAATTGTGCATGCTTGTTTACAATGTTATTTCACATATGCTCGCCAATTTTCATTAAGTTCTGAGTTTTTGTTTAGGATTTATAGGCTTTCGAGGGAATTTTGCCACGCCCATTTTCTAAATGACCGTGTTATAACCGTCCAAATGCAAAAGTTTTAGCACTTTGTGCTTTAACCCCTAATAATGGCTCGTCCATGTTCACTTGTCGCCTGTCAATGACATAATATCCGCGTTATCCCTGGTTTCCGCTCGTACTGCCATAGTAACCATGGCGACAACTGCGTTACGTCTAGCGGCACGCTCATGGAGTTGTTTCATTCAAACATTATGGACCATGGCAAGCAGACTTTGGGACAAAAGGAGAACTAAAACGAGGATCAATATCGGCGTGGTGTTTTCAAGATGCCGCAAACTTTGACTTGACAGAGACGTCTTGCATGTACTTTATTAGACAGTTGAGCAAATGTTCAAAACCCGCATGGTGTTATCTGTTCTGACACACATTGTTAAAGCACACTTTTACACTGAATGTTTGCTGATTCAATCCAGATGAGTACGTTGTTAGGCTATTGACTGTATGTAGGGTGACCACCCGTCCCGCATTGCGTTGTACTGCACAGCATTTTCACCCCTTGTCCCGCACGTCGCATATTGAGAAAATGTCCCGCATTTTCATCAGTCTGTCGGTTTTTAATAATCATATTAAGAAAACGTGCATGCTTTCTTTTGCCTTTTTAAGAAAGCATTTTCTTTATTATTTTTGCGGCATAGTTTTTCACCTATATTTAACAGCGCTTCCTCAGAAGTAGGCTACAAATACAACCGCCTTCTTTTAAATCCTATCCAATGGTTGAAAGTAAAGGAGTAAACACGGTCACTAGTACGTTTTGACGGCTGTCAATCAAAATGTGGAGCGGTGATTCGTTCCATGTGTTCCCTGTCAGAAAACAAATGGATAATTCGATTTTAATTGGACTTGGTCAGAACTGTTTCAAAAATAGTTATCTGCATGATGCTGCTGCCTTTGGGCTCAGTGATGTTGAATTTAAATGACATGTCAAATTAAGACATGTAATGTTACATTGTGATATAATGGTGTTTTCTGGAAGGGACTAAAGAACAAAGCATTTTTATCAGCTGAAAGGCAGAATACAAATGTTTTTTTTTTATTAAGTTAGATAAGCATTAAATAACCGTTTCAGGTTATGTTTTAGTGTTGGTAACATGTCCAACATTGTCCCACACAAACGTATAATCGTCCCACATTTGGTTTGTTTGATGTGGTCACCCTACTGTATAGGGTAAATTTAGCATAGGGTGAACTTTTTGAATCTTACTCCTGACAAATAACCCAAATTACAAAAAAAAGACTAAAACTAACACTAAAACTAATAAAAACTAAACTAAAACTAAGCATTTTCAAAAAATAAAAAATAAACTAGCAAACCCACTTTAAAAACTAATTAAAGCCCATGTTGCAGGTTTTTTTTTTTTTTTGTATTAATATAACCTTGTATGAAAATACCATATGAAAAGTAAATGCAGGATTAAAAAAATAGTTTTGCAAGACATAAGGGCACAAATTTAATAGAAAACGTGACCGTTTCCTTGACCGTGTTGAAAAAACGCTTTTTTTCACCATCGCGTCATATGGCATCACCTGAGGTAGTCGTTTGGATCTGCGTTCGCTCAGTGCAGAGATAGGTTGGTATTCAGTTGGAGCGGTCATGATTCAGTGTGTTTTCTGTGCTTATTGTATTTCAATTAATCATCGTCGTGGTAAATGATTGTGAATTATGGCCTGTCAGGACATCGAGTCCACAGGTTTCCGAATAGTCAGGGGGCCAATTCTGAAAAGGGCTTCCGTTAAGACTTTTGCGGACATGTTTTGGTACAAGCTGTCACCCTATTTTTTTAGTTAGAAGACACCCATAGGTAAGATATTAGGGTGGTTGTCAAGCTGATTTTTTTTTTGTGTGACTTGTACAAGCAATTTCAGGCCAATTTTTTGGTTTCCTGCTCAACACGACATGCCAACAGTAAATGTTGAATATCTCCACAACCACAAGGACCATATTCATAAAAATGGTATCAAATGAAAGCCAACACTCATGGGATGTCTGCTGAAGTGTCATTTATTGTACAGTGTAAGAGACAACAGAACTAGAACATGAAAAAAACTATCTCCGCCTAAAGAGAACCAGTTTTCAAAGTGAATATCAGCTTGGAAACATAACCTAGTATCCCAAAACCTCTATCAATCAGTACCCATCTCTACGGGAATGAGTCAAGCCAAGTTTAAAGCTTGTAGGGAGAGACAGTGCAATGCTGCACAAGTTATAATACTTTAATGTCAAGGCGGAAATTTAGAACTGTAGATGATGGTCTGTGGTGCTATTTGACTTAATTAGTGTACCAGGTTGTAACACAAATTATATTACATTCACATATCACTATAGTTATTAATTCCATCCTAACAAAACTGCTCTCTCACTTCTTTAGGGTTAGGGGTTAATAACTAGTTAGTAGTAATAACTATGTAATAGTCGTATGGCAAAGGTATGTTTTTCCCCATCAAAGCAGTGGCTCTCAGGTTGGCAGAGGTTGGCTCTCAGGTTGTCAGTCTCATCCCTTTGAGACTGCATGGATTGAATAAGCAAGGTCAAGCTAAGCGCAATGCAAATAATGGTGTGTGTCTATTATATTGCAAAAATATTGCACAATATTATACTACAATAATCTCCAGAAAGAGCACAAAGACACCACTTCCTGAAAAATCACTTCAATCAAAGGGCTTTATCTTGGCTGTATTTTCCATATTTGTCTTGACAAATGAAACATTGTTCCCAATCAATATCTCTTCCTATTTGTTTTTCTTTGGACGCTAGGCTTACAGCTTCCTCTGGATCCATGTTATCTCATCTGAAGGCAAATACATTTTTCACTACACTAGTCTGATTGGTTTCTGAGTGGATCACTACAATGTCCTCTGACATAAGCTGAGGGCTTTGCTATCTAACAAACTTATTAACGCTTTTAGCTATAGCAGACTGTAAAATAGGCTGCTGTGCAGCAAATAAATTAAAAACAATATTTCCATTACACATCTGCACAAAACTTAATTTACCTATTAGTAAGTAAGCTAGTAATTATGAAAGTAAATTAGCCTAGCTATACACTCACCTAAAGGATTATTAGGAACACCTGTTCAATTTCTTATTAATGCAATTATCTAATCAACCAATCACATGGCAGTTGCTTCAATGCATTTAGGGGTGTGGTCCTGGTCAAGACAATCTCCTGAACTCCAAACTGAATGTCAGAATGGGAAAGAAAGGTGATTTAAGCAATTTTGAGCGTGGCATGGTTGTTGGTGCCAGACGTGCCGGTCTGAGTATTTCACAATCTGCTCAGTTACTGGGATTTTCACGCACAACCATTTCTAGGGTTTACAAAGAATGGTGTGAAAAGGGAAAAACATCCAGTATGCGGCAGTCCTGTGGGTGAAAATGCCTTGTTGATGCTCGAGGTCAGAGGAGAATGGGCCGACTGATTCAAGCTGATAGAAGAGCAACTTTGACTGAAATAACCACTCGTTACAACCGAGTTATGCAGCAAAGCATTTGTGAAGCCACAACACGCACAACCTTGAGGCGGATGGGCTACAACAGCAGAAGACCCCACCGGGTACCACTCATCTCCACTACAAATAGGAAAAAGAGGCTACAATTTGCACGAGCTCACCAAAATTGGACAGTTGAAGACTGGAAAAATGTTAGCTGGTCTGATGAGTCTCGATTTCTGTTGAGACATTCAGATGGTAGAGTCAGAATTTGGCGTAAACAGAATGAGAACATGGATCCATCATGCCACTGTGCAGGGTGGTGGTGGTGGTGTAATGGTGTGGGGGATGTTTTCTTGGCACACTTTAGGCCCCTTAGTGCCAATTGGGCATCGTTTAAATGCCATGGCCTACCTGAGCATTGTTTCTGACCATGTCCATCCCTTTATGACCACCATGTACCCATCCTCTGATGGCTACTTCCAGCAGGATAATGCACCATGTCACAAAGCTCGAATCATTTCAAATTGGTTTCTTGAACAATGAGTTCACTGTACTAAAATGGCCCTCACAGTCACCAGATCTCAACCCAATAGAGCATCTTTGGGATGTGGTGGAACGGGAGCTTCGTGCCCTGGATGTGCATCCCACAAATCTCCATCAACTGCAAGATGCTATCCTATCAATATGGGCCAACATTTCTAAAAAATAAGGGTGTCACAATTTCGATTTTAAATCGAAATCGATCGAAATTAATGCTCAATCTCGATTATCGAATCAAAAAATGGAATCGTCGATGCTGCCACGCCCCCCATGTCACGGCAGCTCGGCTTGCCTGTAAAAGGTAAAACTCCTTTTCTCGAGAATATTGAAGCCTTTATTTTAAAACACATTGCAGCTGCACAGCGAGAGCATCATATCTCGTCTGAGCGAGCTGATTGTCTGTGCTGCGGCAACTGCAAGAACCTATGGCGAGTTAGCAGTGGCGTACGGTCCAATGGGAGCGCATGGCGCCCTGCCAACCTCGAGCGCGCCAATTTGGACGTGGCTGGAGAGTATAATTCACAAAAAACTCGCCAAAGGATTTTAGGTTTAAATCGACTGAAGCGAAGTACCTGATATGAGCGAAATAGCACGGCAAGGCAAAGCAGTACTCGTTCCTTTATCTCTAGGGGAACCGAGGTTACGCAAGTAACCAAGTAGCCTACGTTCCCTTACGAGAACGTTCTCTCGTACTGCGTTGCAAACGCTGTGGGAACCCAATATAAAACGCCGTGCTATTCGCCTGTGACTGCTCTGAGGAGTCCAGGGAGCCCCGGGACTATAATAGCCAGGTAATAGGTTATATTGTTTAAGTTTCCAATTGACTGAAGATATAAGTTATTGTTACATTATGTTGTTAATAAACGTTTGAAATTTGACAATGTAGTGTGTGGTATTGCGAACAAAGGTCAGATATTATTATATTGCATAAAAGTCTTAAAATGGCATAGCTTGTGCTTTCAATTTATTTTTTTTAAATCAAGAATCGAATCGAACCGTGACTTTAGAATCGAAAATGTAATCGAATCGAGGATTTGGAGAATCGTGACACCCTTACTAAAGAATGCTTTCAGCACCTTGTTGAATCAATGCCACGTAGATTTAAGGCAGTTCTGAAGGCGAAAGGGGGTCAAACACAGTATTAGTATGGTGTTCCTAATAATCCTTTAGGTGAGTGTATGTCTGGTAAGTATATAGCTAGTTGGAAAACAGTTTAGCTTACCTGTTTCTGGCAATATTTGATGGTAGAATGGTAGAATCTTGAGATAAATGTTTGTGTTGACAAATAGATCAAGTTAATCTGTTGTGTGATTGTGTGATTCACTCCTTTATAAAGTTTTGTTCAGACTGTACTGTTGACACCTGCTGTGATCATCTTCTCTTGATCTGCTGCCTCAATCTGCTGCCAAATCACAGCTGCGCTGACACAACAGTGCCCCTTGTGGTGTGATACTCTTGTGGTATTTATTGATTATTATTTTTTAATGATCATGCTTGCACATAAGTTGGATTATATTGCACATTTGCCCAAAATTACAATAGGTAACATGGAAGAAAATGGAAGCACTTTGGGGAAAAAAATCCGCTTTTACCACTTTTAAGAATATAGTGTTAAAATGGACAAAAAAACATTTTCTAAGCTGACAACCTGGCTAGAACACATGTTAAGGGGATAAATATTAATACTGGATAGGTTGTATACTTGTACCAAAAAGTGTCCGACAAAGTTTTAATATCAGTTTTGGCCCCCTGACTAGAATAAGAAAAAGGACGGTGCAATCTTCCGTGCCAGTGTGCGTTTTGTGCCGGGTAAGAGACGGGACTTCACTTCTGCTTCTGCTTTGAAAAACGCGGTAGTGTGTAGCGTTCACTATAGATACACATGGGTGTTTTGTTATTTATTAAGTTATGTTTTCCCCCTCGTGGGTTTTGTTTTATGTTTAGTATTTCTTTTATAATAAATATCAATTATCCTGCACATGAGTCCTCACACCTTTTTGCATTCACACAACCGTGACAGAACGAACCGACCATCTGAGGACTCAGCAGAAGAAATGGGCATCTTCCTTTTCCCATCTCCCTGCCCCTCCGCTCAACAAGTGGACCAACGTGGCAAACTCCTTTCCCTTCAACAAGGCAATGCCAGCATAAAGGAGTTTGCTCACCAGTTTGTGGTTGTAGCGGAGGGGCTCAACATCAGCGACGCAGAGCTCAAGGACATTTTTAACACCAGCCTTAATATGCCTGTGCCTGCCTGGGAGATGGGAATGCTGGGGATATTGTCATTCTGGCAGTTTGTGGGGTACATTTACCATCACGGATGGGAGGGTGGTCTTCCACCCCTTGGCCCACCTCCCATTTACCTCACAAACTCCCAAGTCCCCAGTCCTCCGATGACCCCTTCGGGGAGAGGGAGGAGGAAGACATGCTCCAGCCCATCTGCCACCTATCCTGAGGTGGAGGAAGGGGCGACAGAGGACCCGACTCCGGTGGTCCCGAGACGGAGGAGGAGAAGGAAGACCTCCTCCATGACTGTTCCGGTGGTCCCTGTTCCGGTGGTCCCGAGTCCGGTGGCTCCTAACACGGAGACCATCCCGGAGGTGACTGCCGTCCCTGACACACTGCCCAGGCGTCTTGCTCTGCCCGCGCCGCCCAGGCGTCATGCTCTACAGGCCCCGCCCGAGCTGCTCGCACTGCCTGCACCACCCCAGCGATCCGTCACGTCTGCCCAGCCAGAGACTGTTCACGTCACGTCTGCCCAGCCAGAGACTGTTCACGTCACGTCTGCCCAGCCAGAAACTGTTCACGTCACGTCTGCCCAGCCAGAGACTGTTCACGTCACGTCTGCCCAGCCAGAGACTGTTCACGTCACGTCTGCCCAGCCAGAGACTGTTCACGTCACGTCTGCCCAGCCAGAGACTGTTCACATCACGTCTGCCGAGCCTGTGTCTTCGGACAAGATGGCTGTCACAGAGACTGTTCACGTCACGTCTGCCGGGCCTGTGTCTTCGGACAAGATGGCCGCCACAGAGCCTGTTCACGTCACGCCTTCCGAGCGTGACGTGACAAGATGGCCGCCGCCGAGCCTGTTCACGTCACGTTTGCCGAACCTGTGTCTTCGGACAAGATGGTCGCCGCCGAGCCTGTTCACGTCACACCTGCCGAGCCTGTGTCTTCGGACAAGATGGCCGCCGCCGAGCCTGTCCACGTCACGCCTGCTGAGCCTGTGTCTCCTGACAAGATGGCCGCCGTCGAGCCTGTGTCTGTTCCTGAGCCTGAGCCGGTGGTGTCTGTTCCTGAGCTTGAGCCGGTGGTGTCTGTTCCTGAGCCTGAGCCGGTGGTGTCTGTTCCTGAGCCGGTGGTGTCTGTTCCTGAGCCTGAGCCGTGGCTGCCAGTGGTGTCTGTTCCAGTTCCTGAGCCGGTGGTGTCTGTTCCAGTTCCTGAGCTGGTGGTGTCTGTTCCTGAACCTGAGCCGGTGGTGTCTGTTCCAGTACCTGAGCCGGTGGTGTCTGTTCCAGTTCCTGAGCCGGTGGTGTCTGTTCCAGTTCCTGAGCCGGTGGTGTCTGTTCCTGAACCTGAGCGGTGGGATCTGTTCATGAGCTGGTGGTGTCTGTTCCAGTTCCTGAGCCGGTATCTGTTCCTGTGCCCTGGCCCCCCGAGGGGTCGTCTCCGCCCTGGCCCCCCGAGGGGTCGTCTCCGCCGTGGCCGCCCGAGGGGTCTTCTCCGCCGTGGCCGCCCGAGGGGTCTTCTCCGCCGTGGCCGCCCGAGGGGTCTTCTCCGCCCGATGGACTGTTTGCTCTGCCGTGGCCGCCCGAGGGGTCGTCTCCGCCCGATGGACTGTTTGCTCTGCCGTGGCCGCCCGAGGGGTCGTCTCCGCCCGATGGACTGTTTGCTCTGCCGTGGCCGCCCGAGGGGTTGTCTCCATGTTAGGAGCCACCGGACTCTGGACCACCGGAACAGGGACCACCGGAACAGGGACCACCGGAACAGTCATGGAGGAGGTCTTCCTTCTCCTCCTCCGTCTCGGGACCACCGGAGTCGGGTCCTCTGTCGCCCCTTCCTCCACCTCAGGATAGGTGGCAGATGGGCTGGAGCATGTCTTCCTCCTCCCTCTCCCCGGAGGGGTCATCGGAGGACTGGGGACTTGGGAGTTTGTGAGGTAAATGGGAGGTGGGCCAAGGGGTGGAATAACTCAAACAATAATCAGATAACAAGGGGGAGGGATCAGACAATGACATGAGCACATGGCCCAAAATAACAAAACACCCATGTGTCACACAAGACAGGACAGGCATGTGACACTTGTAATGTAATGCATTTATGTGTTTGTTATTAGTCTGCAGCCGACACTATTATTATTATTATTATAAATATAATATATTATGTTCTATAATTCATTTTCAATCTGTACAAACCGACTTTAATGTTTGTGTTGGCTGTTTCTACATATAAAGTTGTTATACAGTAAGACAGTTGTGATTGTGATCATTTTTTTTATTCATTGTCACCAAATGGGTCAATTCAAAGCCTTTATAAAGTCGATCTTCCTCTGGAAACTGTCTCCTAATGGCTGACACACACAACACATGCAAGTATGGGTCTAAGTACTAGCTTTGCTATTGCCTGATACATGATGATGATAATCTGTACAGTATTGTGATCTGAGCATAGTGTTACTGTTATACATATCGTCGGCTAACGTGAATACATCTATAAGCTAACACTGTTCTCTCGGCCTGTTCTCCTCACACCACAACTCACCGTTGTTCTGTCTAACCCTGGCCTGTCCAGCTCACTTGGTTTCATATCAGGCTCATAATTATATATGATATCATCATATATATCAATTATATATGAATTATATTAGGGGTGTAACGGTACACAAAAATCACGGTTCGGTACGTACCTCGGTTTTAAAGTCACGGTTCGGTTTATTTTCGGTACAGTAAGGGAAAGGAATGCAAACATTAAACTGCAGGTTGTTTATTACTATAAACTTTTTTAACAAGTTGTTTACACTTTTTTAAACACTTTTTAATAAAATATAATAAAATAGATATAAAATAAAAAAAGAATAAGAAATAAAATACTGCTGCAAAGTTCTCCACTAAATAAAATACTCTCAGTCTCAAACCAATATACCAATACCAACAAATATATTAATGTATTATTATTTTTCAATAATCAATCAACATAATCAATTTAAGATTTTTTTTTTCCACTTTTTTAATAATTATCAAAATAAAATATAGTCCAAAGCTATAGTACAAAGCTATAGTACAAAGCTATTATTACCAGAGCATGTGATCAGAGCAGGTCATTTTACCATTGTTGCCACCATGACTATACCAGCTCAGCAAACAGAAATCTAAGTTACTACTGAGAAATTTCTCCTTATTTGAGCGGACTTTGCTTTTCCAGTGCGTGATCGGTACATGATTGGAGTGTTTGGGCCGTTAACGACAGAGCAGAACGCGCAGCGCAAACACGGACTCGAACATTGAGCAGAGAGCGCAGCGGGTCGTCGACACACACACACACACATGCCCCACGGAACGGAGAGTGCGGCGGCGCACACGAAGCGGAAAAGCTTTTTTCCGCCCTGCAGTCTATTTCATTGTTACAGTGACGACGGGTAAAACACGGGTAAAACCAGAGAATGTCTAATAGGAAAAAACATTAGAATCAGCTGCAGGGCGGGATTTGCGCTGAACGCGGAGACTTCCGCCACTTAATATGTTCGTGTGGAAACACGAAAATGTACCTATGTTCCCACACAAAATATTGCATTCAGTCATTCGGTACACACGTGCACCGAACCGAAAGCCCTGTACCGAAACGGTTCGGTACGAATACACGTACCATTACACCCCTAAATTATATATATATCATACGAGTAAACATTTAGGCTACAATTCCCCCAGCTTTCTGAGCTGTCATTGCGATCCATTGCTTTCCTATTTGCTAGTTGATTTACTTTGACCGCTCTACCTCATGTTACGTCACTTCAGGTTCGGCGGTTTAAGCGATTTTCAAATGCGGAAGTAAAAATTTCTCACAAAAACGACTCCAGAAGCCTAAATAGCGTTTTATAAGTATATGTTTATATTTAAATCTAGTTCCAACATTATTTTTCTATACATTGGCTTACTGGGTACTCTAACCTGCAACATAGACTTTAGTTCACCCAAAAATGAAAATTCTGTCAGTAATTACTCACCCTCATGTTGTTCCAACCATGTAAGTCTTTCGTTCATCTTCGGAACACAAATTAAGATATTTTTGATGAAATCTGACAGAATTCTGACTCTTCCATAGGCTTCCAGTGTGACCGAAACTCACCGGCCCAGAATAGTTATTAAAAACATCGTTAAAATAGTCCAAGTGACTCCAGTGGCTCAATCTTAAGTATATCAAGCGACGAGAATACTTTTTGTGCGCAAAAACAAACAAAAATACCGACTTTATTCCACTATTCAATTCCTTCTCTCTGGGCCTCGTAGTGTTTTTGCGTAGCGCGTCTGTGTTACACGTCACCACGTAGGCTCACAATTGGCCGAAGAAGGTCATGTGTGTGTTGCGTGATGACGTGCAACACAGACGCGCTACGCAAAAACACTACGAGGCCCAGAGAGAAGGAATTGAATAGTGGAATAAAGTCGGTATTTTTGTTTGTTTTTGCGCACAAAAAGTATTCTCGTCGCTTGATATACTTAAGATTGAGCCACTGGAGTCACTTGGACTATTTTAACGATGTTTTAATAACTATTCTGGGCCGGTGAGTTTCGGTCACACTGGAAGCCTATGGAAGAGTCAGAATTCTGTCAGATTTCATCAAAAATATCTTAATTTGTGTTCCGAAGATGAACGAAAGACTTACATGGTTGGAACAACATGACGGTGAGTAATTACTGACAGAATTTTCATTTTTGGGTGAACTAACCCTTTAACAGGTTAAAACTAAACTGAATTTGAAAACAAAAAGTCAAAACGAAATAAAAATAAAAACTAATGAAAAATGCAAAACTATAATAACCCTAACATAGACGGATGTAGTGCTAACTGTGTTAAGAGTTTTGGAAAATTGTTAAAAGTATTGAAAAATCTGTCATAGCAATCGTAAAAAAAAACTATAGCAGTACTTCTTTTAATAAACACAAAACACTGGAGAACACATTGTGCAATGCAAGACAAAGAACTGAATAAACTGAGTGCTATATATAAACAGGCAAACAAAGGGAGCTAAATGAAACACAGGTGAACTTAATTAGTGACTAACTGACTATCATGGTTAACTTGTAGCTCAACATGAGTTCCTATAAGAGCAGCCAAAAGGAACATTCTCTCAACCCCAGGTCAGGACTGCACACAGATTAAGTGTTGTAGTATTTTTGTGACTGCAATATTCAGGCTCCACACGGATTGAGGACAACTTTTCAGCTGTACGGTAGTGCACCTTTGTTGTTTTAGGCTTGTTTTGTTTTTGTTTTCTCCATTCCATTTTCTCCATCAACTGACTTGATTTAGTACAACTAAAAAAGTTTAAGCAAAAGTATAGATTTTGTCTTTTATTTTACCTGTCCTTGTGAAAAATATCAGACATCAACTTTATATCTAATATTGAATAACATGTAGGCTACAACAGATCAAATTAAGTGTACTTTAAAGCACAACAAAAAGATTTTCAAAACATAATGTACTTTAAAGTAAAACTCTTAGTTTGGCATTACTTTTTTTTTAAAGTGTACATGTACTTAATGTCACTCCTGCCAGCAGAAGCCCTATCATGACCACCAGAGGGCACTTCTCCCTAGACCTTTTCCATTTCCATAAACCTTTGCCTGGACTCATTTTAGTGTGATTACATCCACCTGTATGTCATTGGTTTGTATTATAGGAACTTTGGCTGGCAGGTGTGACGCTTATGGAAGTGTACGTGTGTACACTTAAGTGGCTTTTTATAATTCATCAGTGCTATTATCTGCAAGTTATTATTATTATTATTATTATTATTATTATTATTATTATACTTTCAAGATACTACAGGTACACATCCAATACCAATAAGCTAATTTTTAATTTTATTATTTTCACAAGGGTACATAGCAATTCAAAAATTATAGAGTTTTCTAGACCGCAACATGGTGTCGGCCCACATCTGGTACACATGGATTACACACGGCCCAGATGTGGGCTGGATCTGGTTGCTGTCTGGGTTCTTGTATGGTTTTTCCATTGCAAACTAATCTGGTTGTGCTATTTTTACCTAATGCAACTTCCATTCTCAAAGCTCCCTGCAACAAAGCTTTGACCTTTTATCAAAAATATTACGTTCTTAAACCAAATGGCATGATTTCACTGAATCCACTTTTCATTGTAGGCTTTAAAGATCAACATGGAGAAAATCATCCTAATGTTCCCTCTGATATTGCTGGTGCTGCATATACAAGGAGGAGAGTTCCACAAGGAGGAGTGTTTGCCTGCCGAAGCTCCACAGCCGGAAGTCGTGGAGTTCGACAACACCATCTATGCCACTTGTGAAGTAACTCCCAGCCCCAATTTGCCACGTAACCAGCCAAAGATCTTCGGGCAAATCCTCTTCAAGCAGGTCTTCCCCAATGGAGATTTAGAAGTGAAAATCAACCTCCGTGGTTTGCCTGCCATCGATCGTCAAGAGCGTGCCATGCACATCCATCAGTATGGGGACCTCAGTCAAGGCTGCATCACTGTTGGTCCTCATTATAATCCAAACGGCGTTGACCACCCTCATCATCCTGGAGACCTGGGCAACTTTGCTTCCGAGAAAGGAGTTATAAGGCAGTTCCTGACGCTTCCAGACGCCAAGCTCTTTGGGCCTTATTCCATTCTGGGACGTGCGGTGGCGGTTCATGAGAAGGAGGATGATCTGGGAATGGGTTCAGATGAGGAGAGTAAACTCAGTGGGAATGCTGGACCGATAATTGCTCTCGGTGTGATTGGTATTACTACTCCAAGTCTGTGGCAGAAGACTGAAGTGCCCCCCAAGAAACCATGTGGAGGAAGGCACTGAGAGTCAACGATGAGGGAGTCGGATATGGTGGAAGGGCAGATTCAAATGGGATAATCATGATTTTCCTTGTGTATTCTTTGTATGTGTCCTACATTAAAGTATATTTCAGAACCTGAACATTCCCATGTTTTTTTTTTCTTGGTCATTTCAGAGGCTTTTTGGCCAAAGCTTCCAATAGTAAATGCACTCTTAAAAATAAATGTAGGGTGAATGCAGGCAAAGTGGGCTGTTTAGTTTGATTTACTGTGCTCAATGGGTTAACACTTTCAGAGAATGACAATGGCCTTTAATTAAAGATACACTATTTCTTTAAATGATACAATGGTTTAGGTTGATGCAATATGACACTGGAGGGTGTGGCTAGATCTCAAGGGAGGACACCTTTATTGTTCAAGGTAGACATAACCTCTGACGTAAGATTTTATTTTCGAAATTATAAGGTTTCTCGCTAAATGTCAACAAATGGGTATATTATTCTGACAGTTTACTACAGTTAACAGGGACTCAAAATGCAAAAAAATGTCTTGGTTTTCTTGTAAGGTGTTTAAAGCTAGAATATGTATGATTTTTGTAATAAAATAACCAAAAATCACTTGCAAAGTGTGATATATTTCCTGCAGTTGTGTACTTCCAGTATCCCAAAAGTTCCCAAAGATTTTTAATTTCAGAGAAATTCCAATTTTAAATCAAAGCTGCAAGCAGCATTTATCGGGGTTCAAGCATTTAAGGCCTTTAAGCACAAATGCATAAAAAGACTAAGTTTTATTTGACAACCATTTAACCACTGACGTCATACATGGAAAAGACCATTTCCAGCCAATTTAACATAGGAAATATATGGTTTTCAAAGCTTTTTTAACAGTTATAGTGCCACCTATGGTCCGATCTCCATAAAATTGTGCATGCTTGTTTACAATGTTATTTCACATATGTTTACCAATTTTCATTAAGTTCTGAGTTTTTGTTTAGGATTTACAGGCTTTCGAGTGAATTTTGCCACGCCCATTTTCTAAATGACCGTGTTATAGCTGTCCAAATGCAAAAGTTTTAGCACTTCGTGCTTTAACCCGTAATAATGACTCGTCCATGTTCACTTGTCGCCTGTCAATGACATAATATCCGCGTTATCCCTGGTTTCCGCTCGTACTGCCATAGTAACCATGGCGACAACTGCGTTACGTCTAGCGGCACGTTCATGGAGTTGTTTCATTCAAACATTATGGACCATGGCAAGCAGACTTTGGGACAAAAGGAGAACTAAAACGAGGATCAATATCGGCGTGGTGTTTTGGAGATGCCACAAACTTCGACTTGACAGAGACGTCTTGCATGTACTTTATTAGACAGCTGAGCAAATGTACATAAAACTAATCAATGTCATATAGCTCAACATGATGAAACGTTAGAATATGATCAGTATGTTATTCTAATGTTCATCTAGCTTACTGCTAGTCTCATACAGACAAACAAACGCATAGAATAACATTATAACTTTCAACACACTCAAATGCAGTTTAGTGTGATAGTTTAGACCAAGTGAAACAGCTCTGCGTTACCTCACAAGTTTAATTCACCAAATAAACTGACTTGTTAACCCTTTTCCACCAAGGCAGTGCTGGTGCTGGTTCAGAGCTAGAGCCTAGTTTCAAATGGGTTCTTTGTTTTTCGACACCCAGAGCACCAGCTCTGAACCAGGAAAAGTGGTTCTTAAGTAGCACCAAAACATTGCTGGTCTAGAAGTAAGAACCGCTTGCGTCAGGGCCTGGGGACGGGGTTACCGTGACCAACAAGACGAACAGAAACTTGTGACCGCCATATCTCAAATAGCAGCTAATCGAGCTAATAACAGCTTGATTGTAATCTCCGTCTATGCAAGTTATGGTCGAGCTGCACGAACACGTTGGATTCGCCGTGTTTGGATGCCGATGTCGGGTCGCAAAGCCATGAGCATCAATAGTAACGCAACGAACTCCATTGTTGATGGAAGGCTTGTTCGAGATGCATCAGAGCGGCACGGACCGATCGGAGCTGCGGGAGTGTTTGGAGAGCATACGAGTCCTTGTGCTTTTGGATTGCTTTCGCCGTGCTTTGATGTCATGAGCCGATCGGTCTGCGAGAAGCCGAACCATCTCGAACAAGCCTGGTGTGTTTGTGTTTGGCGCTGCCACGCTAGCATTGCTGGGCAACATGAGATGTATACAGTGACCTTGTGTTTGGCAAACCGGATCTTAGAGAGCTCGTCAGACGAACCAACTCCGGACTGGCAATACTGTAGCTCTGGCTCTGAACTGGCACCTGGTTCATGCTGGTGGAAAAGGGGTATTTGTGAGTATTAATTCAACACTTGCGGGTAGATCAGTAGAATGAAATGTCCTTATTCCTTTATATCCGCAGGACTCGCATGTGGCTCTGATATCTGTCTCTCATTGGCAATGACGACAAGTTCCATAATTCCGCTTATGCGTCATCAACCTACACCTTTGTTATTGTAAGAGGTTAGCAAGCCTGGTTAGTACCTGGATGGGAGACCTCCTGAGAAAACCAGGTTGCTGCTGGAAGAGGTGTTAGTGAGGCCAGCAGGGGGTGCTCACCCGTGGTCTATGTGGGTCCTAGCGCCCCAGTGTAGTGATCGGGACACTATACTGTCAAAGAGCACCATCCTTCCAATGAGACGTTAAACCGAGGTCCTGACTCTCTGTGGTCATTAAAAGTCCAAGGATGTCCTTCGAAAAAGAGTAGGGGTGTAACCCCGGCATCCTGGCCAAATTTGCCCCTTGGCCTCTGTCCATCACGGCCTCCTAATCATCCCCATATACTGATTGGCTTCATCACTGTCTCCTCTCCACCATTAAGCTGGTGTGTGGTGGGCGTTCTGGCCCAATATGGATGCTGCACATTGGTGGTGGTTGAGGATATCCCCCCTTCCATGTAAAGCTCTTTGAGTACCCAGAAAAGCGCTATATAAATGTAACGAATTATTATTATTATTATTAAAATGTAGATGCAGAATATAACGCTTTCAAATATGGACACAATTTAAGTTCATCTTGTAGAGTTCATTAAGATATCTGATATTCAACTTTCATAAAATTTCATGTCAACACAACATGTTCTAGTTGTTTTGAACTTTACACATGCATTGAGTGAACTGATGAGTATTACTCATCATAGCCCATCTATGTGCTTTTGGGTCTGTTGAATATGCTGTGGAATATGTTTGTGTGATGTGTTAATAAATCATGTGTTTTTAAGATCCAGGATCATTTTTGATAAATTAGGGATGGGTCACATTACCTGAAAAGAAATTTGTCTGGAGTGCATGATCTCAAAATTTTTATTGGTATATACCTTGCAAATAACACATATCAACTGTATTCAAAATGAAATATTAAAGTCGGACCTTAAAGTTAACAAAAGTAATAAAAAGAAATAAACATCTAGGTACTGTATCTATGTAAATGACAAGTGTCCCACCTTACCTGCATTCAATCTACTAAAAGGGGATTTTAACATCGATGCCATAGAAGAATCATTCCCTCAGAAATTTGTACTTCTGCCTTCAAAGACAAGTACAGTTTTTTCAGTACTTTTAACAACTTTCCTAAACTCTTAACGCACCAACACACCTACTACACACAATTGGCAAAACAGTTTATTTCATGCTCAAAATCACACACTGTAAACTAAACTCCAACACTAATTTTCTAAATACAATAATACACTATGCCTACCAGAACACTGCAAACATGTCTCAAAATCAAATCATTTTTTAAAACACTAACATATGTAACAGCTGTCCAACAGGAAGATTTAGTCAATCATAGCACAATGTCATAAAAACACTAACATCAGATGGAATTACAGAAACTGCATTATTGTATACGTGTCAGGTATGCCCTTATACAACAGACAGTATATTGTATTGATCATAGTTTGTGTTTTGCACTGCAGTTTCTTTTGAAGCCTCTCTACATTTTTGTTTTGTTGGGTTTACTGTAGGTCTTTTGCTGCTTCAATAAAAAAGACCCATCTCAGAGTGCTTTATAGAATGTACGGTTACAGTATACCATATGGTCATGCCATTGAAAGAAACTTAACACCTGAGTGTGTTTCCTAGATGGGAATCAGCTGTGATTTATATTATTGCATAATTGTTTCTCAGTAACAATAGGATAAAATACAGGGGGTATATTTGGGTTTCAATTCACAATATAAACAGCTGTTTACCTTGACTTTAGCCTGTAAGGTTCAGAACATGGTGTTATCTGTTCTGACACACATTGTTTAAAGCATCGGTAAATTTGGCAGTAAAAATCCATTGTTTTGGTCTTGTTTGAGCTTGTGTGTAAAAGAAGTTCAAGCATTTTAAATTTGTGTTAATTGTATGTATTTTGTGTTAAAGCAACGAGAAATGTGTTAATAGTATAGGTTACATAGACGGATGTAGTGCTAACTAACCGTGTTAAGAGTTTTGGAAAATTGTTAAAAGTATTGAAAAATCTGTCATAGCAATCGTAAAAAAAAACTATAGCAGTACTTCTTTTAATAAACACAAAACACTGGAGAACACATTGTGCAATGCAAGACAAAGAACTGAATAAACTGAGTGCTATATATAAACAGGCAAACAAAGGGAGCTAAATGAAACACAGGTGAACTTAATTAGTGACTAACAGACTATCATGGTTAACTTGTAGCTCAACATGAGTTCCTATAAGAGCAGCCAAAAGGAACATTCTCTCAACCCCAGGTCAGGACTGCAGACGGATTAAGTGTTGTAGTATTTTTGTGACTGCAATATTTAGGCTCCACACGGATTGAGGACAACTTTTCAGCTGTACGGTAGTGCACCTTTGCTGTTTTAGGCTGGTTTTGTTTTTTCCATTCCATTTTCTCCATCAACTGACTTGATTTAGTACAACTTAAAAAGTTTAAGCTAAAGTATAGATATTGTCTTTTATTTTACCTGTCCTTGTGAAAAATATCAGAATCAGGAAATCTTAACTTTATATTTAATATGGAATAACATGTAGGCTACAACAGATCAAATTAAGTGTACTTTAAAGCACAACAAAAAGATTGTCAAAACATAATGTACTTTAAAGTAAAACTCTTAGTTTGGCATTATTTTCTTTTTTTTAAGAGTACATGTACTTAATGTCACTCCTGCCAGCAGAAGCCCTATCATGGCCACCAGAGGGCACTTCTCCCTAGACCTTTTCCATTTCCATGAACCTTTGCCTGGACTCATTTTAGTGTGATTACATCCACCTGTATGTCATTGGTTTGTATCATAGGAACTTTGGCTGGCAGGTGTGACGCTTATGAAAGTGTGTGTGTGTACACTTAAGTGGCTTTTTATAATTCATCCGTGTTATCTGCAAGTTTTATTTATTTTTATTTATTATTATTATTATTATTATTATTATTATTATTATTATTATTAGTGTAATTTCAAGATACTACAGGTACACATCCAATACCAATAAGCAAATTTTTTATTTTATTATTTTCACAAGGCTACATAGCAATTCAAAAATTATAGTTTTCTAGACAGCAACATGGTGTCGGCCCACATCTGGTACACCTGGATTACACACGGCCCAGATGTGGGCCGGGTCTGGTTGCTGTCTGGGTTCTTGTATGGTTTTTCCATTGCAAACTAATCTGGTTGTGCTATTTTTACCTAATGCAACTTCCATTCTCAAAGCTCCCTGCAACAAAGCTTTGACCTTTTATCAAAAATATTACTTTCTTAAACCAATGGCATGATTTCACTGAATCCACTTTTCATTGTAGGCTTTAAAGATCAACATGGAGAAAATCATCCTAATATTCCCTCTGATATTGCTGGTGCTGCATATACAAGGAGGAGAGTTCCACAAGGAGGAGTGTTTGCCTGCCGAAGCTCCACAGCCGGAAGTCGTGGAGTTCGACAACACCATCTATGCCACTTGTGAAGTAACTCCCAGCCCCAATTTGCCACGTAACCAGCCAAAGATCTTTGGGCAAATCCTCTTCAAGCAGGTCTTCCCCAATGGAGATTTAGAAGTGAAAATCAACCTCCGTGGTTTGCCTGCCATCGATCGTCAAGAGCGTGCCATGCACATCCATCAGTATGGAGACCTCAGTCAAGGCAGCATCACTGTTGGTCCTCATTATAATCCAAACGGCGTTGACCACCCTCATCATCCTGGAGACCTGGGCAACTTTGCTTCTGAGAAAGGAGTTATAAGGCAGTTCCTGACGCTTCCAGACGCCAAGCTCTTTGGGCCTTATTCCATTCTGGGACGTGCGGTGGCGGTTCATGAGAAGGAGGATGATCTGGGAATGGGTTCAGATGAGGAGAGTAAACTCAGTGGGAATGCTGGACCGATAATTGCTCTCGGTGTGATTGGTATTACTACTCCAAGTCTGTGGCAGAAGACTGAAGTGCCCCCCAAGAAACCATGTGGAGGAAGGCACTGAGAGTCAAAGATGAGGGAGTCGGATATGGTGGAAGGGCAGATTCAAATGGGATAATCATGATTTTCCTTGTGTATTCTTTGTATGTGTCCTACATTAAAGTATATTTCAGAACCTGAACATTCCCATGTTTTTTTTCTTGGTCTTTTCAGAGGCTTTTTGGCCAAAGCTTCCAATAGTAAATGCACTCTTAAAAATAAATGTAGGGTGAATGCAGGCAAAGTGGGCCGTTTAGTTTGATTTACTGTGCTCAATGGGTTAACACTTTCAGAGCATGACAATGGTCTTTAATTATAGATGCACTATTTCTTTAAATGATACAATGGTTTAGGTTGATGCAATATGGCACTGGAGGGTGTGGCTAGATCTCAAGGGAGGACACCTTTATTGTTCAAGGTAGACATAACCTCTGACATAAGATTTTATTTTTGAAATTATAAGGTTTCTCACTAAATGTCAACAAATGGGTATATTATTCTGACAGTTTGTTACTACAGTTAACCGGGAATCAAAATGCAAAAAAATGTCTTGGTTTTCTTGTAAGGTGTTTAAAGCTAAAGTATGTAAGATTTTTGTAATAAAATTACCAAAAATCACTTGCAAAGTGTGATATATTTCCTGCAGTTGTGTACTTCCAGTATCCCAAAATTTCCCAAAGATTTTTAGTTTCAGAGAGATTCCAATTTTAAATCAAAGCTGCAAGCAGCTTTTATCGGGGTTCAAACATTTAAAGCCTTTAAGCACAAATGCATAAAAAGACATTAAGTTTTATTTGGCAACCATTTAACCACTGACGTCATACATGGAAAAGACCATTTCCAGCCAATTTAACATAAGAAATATATGGTTTTCAAAGCTTTTTTTAACAGTTATAGCGCCACCTATGGTCCGATCTCCATAAAATTTTACATGCTTGTTTACAATGTTATTTCACATATGCTCGCCAATTTTCATTAAGTTCTGAGTTTTTGTTTAGGATTTATAGGCTTTCGAGTGAATTTTGCCACGCCCATTTTCTAAATGACCGTGTTATAACCGTCCAAATGCAAAAGTTTTAGCACTTTGTGCTTTAACCCCTAATAATGGCTCGTCCATGTTCACTTGTCGCCTGTCAATGACATAATATCCGCGTTATCCCTGGTTTCCGCTCGTACTGCCATAGTAACCATGGCGACAACTGCGTTACGTCTAGCGGCACGCTCATGGAGTTGTTTCATTCAAACATTATGGACCATGGCAAGCAGACTTTGGGACAAAAGGAGAACTAAAACGAGGATCAATATCGGCGTGGTGTTTTCAAGATGCCGCAAACTTCGACTTGACAGAGACGTCTTGCATGTACTTTATTAGACAGTTGAGCAAATGTTCAAAACCCGCATGGTGTTATCTGTTCTGACACACATTGTTAAAGCACACTTTTACACTGAATGTTTGCTGCTTCAATCCAGATGAGTACGTTGTTAGGCTATTCACTGTATGTAGGGTGACCACCCGTCCCGCATTGCGTTGTACTGCACAGCATTTTCACCCCTTGTCCTGCACGTCGCATATTGAGAAAATGTCCCGCATTTTCATCAGTCTGTCGGTTTTTAATAATCATATTAAGAAAACGTGCATGCTTTCTTTTGCCTTTTTAAGAAAGCATTTTCTTTATTATTTTTGCGGCATAGTTTTTCACCTATATTTAACAGCGCTTCCTCAGAAGTAGGCTACAAATACAACCGCCTTCTTTTAAATCCTATCCAATGGTTGAAAGTAAAGGAGTAAACACGGTCACTAGTACGTTTTGACGGCTGTCAATCAAAATGTGGAGCGGTGATTCGTTCCATGTGTTCCCTGTCAGAAAACAAATGGATAATTCGATTTTAATTGGACTTGGTCAGAACTGTTTCAAAAATAGTTATCTGCATGATGCTGCTGCCTTTGGGCTCAGTGATGTTGAATTTAAATGACATGTCAAATTAAGACATGTAATGTTACATTGTGATATAATGGTGTTTTCTGGAAGGGACTAAAGAACAAAGCATTTTTATCAGCTGAAAGGCAGAATACAAATGTTTTTTTTATTAAGTTAGATAAGCATTAAATAACAGTTTCAGGTTATGTTTTAGTGTTGGTAACATGTCCAACATTGTCCCACACAAACGTATAATCGTCCCACATTTGGTTTGTTTGATGTGGTCACCCTACTGTATAGGGTAAATTTAGCATAGGGTGAACTTTTTGAATCTTGCTCCTGACAAATAACCCAAATTAAAAAAAAGACTAAAACTAATAAAAACTCAACTAAAACTAAGCATTTTCAAAAAATAAAAACTAAACTAGCAAACCCACTTTAAAAACTAATTAAAGCCCATGTTGCAGTTTTTTTATTTTTTTATTAATATAACCTTGTATGAAAATACCATATGAAAAGTAAATGCAGGATTAAAAATAGTTTTGCAAGACATAAGGGCACAAATTTAATAGAAATCGTGACTGTTTCCTTGACCGTGTTGAAAAAACGCTTTTTTTCACCATCGCGTCATATGGCATCACCTGAGGTAGTCGTTTGGATCTGCGTTCGCTCAGTGCAGAGATAGGTTGGTATTCAGTTGGAGCGGTCATGATTCAGTGTGTTTTCTGTGCTTATTGTATTTCAATGAATCATCGTCGTGGTAAATGATTGTGAATTATGGCCTGTCAGGACATCGAGTCCACAGGTTTCCGAATAAGAAAAAGGACGGTGCAATCTTCCGTGCTAGTGTGCGTTTTGTGCCGGGTAAGAGACGGGACTTCACTTCTGCTTCTGCTTTGAAAAACGCGGTAGTGTGTAGCGTTCACTATAGACCGAATGATTATAATCCCGGCGATATGTGCACACTGTCCCGGCTCCTTCATCGGGTCGCCCGGTCCGCCGTCGGCATGTGGTTCGGCCGCCAGTGGGAAACATGACGCTCACGGATCCGTCAGAGATCACTTATTGTACATCTGTTTTACAAAATGTGCCTTGTCTTAATTTAATTCATTAACATATCCTACATAAACTTGTAATGTGATGCATTTATGTGTTTGTTATTAGTCTGCAGCCGACACTATTATTATTATTATTATTATTATTATTAATAATATTATGTTCTATAATTCATTTTCAATCTGTACAAACCGACTTTAATGTTTGTGTTGGCTGTTTCTACATATAAAGTTGTTATACAGTAAGACAGTTGTGATTGTGATCATTTTTTTTATTCATTGTCACCAAATGGGTCAATTCAAAGCCTTTATAAAGTCCCTCTTCCTCTGGAAACTGTCTCCTAATGGCTGACACACACAACACATGCAGGTATGGGTCTAAGTACTAGCTTTGCTATTGCCTGATACATGATGATGATAATCTGTACAGTATTGTGATCTGCGCATAGTGTTACTGTTATACATATCGTCGGCTAACGTGAATACATCTATAAGCTAACACTGTTCTCTCGGCCTGTTCTCCTCACACCACAACTCACCGTTGTTCTGTCTAACCCTGGCCTGTCCAGCTCACTTGGTTTCATATCAGGCTCATAATTATATATGATATCATCATATATATCAATTATATATGAATTATATATATATCATACGAGTAAACATTTAGGCTACAATTCCCCCAGCTTTCTGAGCTGTCATTGCGATCCATTGCTTTCCTATTTGCTAGTTGATTTACTTTGACCGCTCTACCTCATGTTACGTCACTTCAGGTTCGGCGGTTTAAGTGATTTTCAAATGCGGAAGTAAAAATTTCTCACAAAAACGACTCCAGAAGCCTAAATAGTGTTTTATAAGTATATGTTTATATTTAAATCTAGTTCCTACATTATTTTTCTATACATTGGCTTACTGGGTACTCTAACCTGCAACATAGACTTTAAAACTAAACTGAATTTGAAAACAAAAAGTCAAAACGAAATAAAAATAAAAACTATAATAACCCTGACATAGACGGATGTAGTGCTAACTAACCGTGTTAAGAGTTTTGGAAAATTGTTAAAAGTATTGAAAAATCTGTCATAGCAATCGTAAAAAAAAAAACTATAGCAGTACTTCTTTTAATAAACACAAAACACTGGAGAACACATTGTGCAATGCAAGACAAAGAATTGAATAAACTGAGTGCTATATATAAACAGGCAAACAAAGGGAGCTAAATGAAACACAGGTGAACTTAATTAGTGACTAACAGACTATCATGGTTAACTTGTAGCTCAACATGAGTTCCTATAAGAGCAGCCAAAAGGAACATTCTCTCAACCCCAGGTCAGGACTGCACACGGATTAAGTGTTGTAGTATTTTTGTGACTGCAATATTCAGGCTCCACACGGATTGAGGACAACTTTTCAGCTGTACGGTAGTGCACCTTTGCTGTTTTAGGCTTGTTTTGTTTTTGTTTTCTCCATTCCATTTTCTCCATCAACTGACTTGATTTAGTACAACTAAAAAATGTTTAAGCAAAAGTATAGATATTATCTTTTATTTTACCTGTCCTTGTGAAAAATATCAGACATCAACTGTATATTTAATATTGAATAACATGTAGGCTACAACAGATCAAATTAAGTGTACTTTAAAGCACAACAAAAAGATTTTCAAAACATAATGTACTTTAAAGTAAAACTCTTAGTTTGGCATTATTTTCTTTTTTTTAAGAGTACATGTACTTAATGTCACTCCTGCCAGCAGAAGCCCTATCATGGCCACCAGAGGGCACTTCTCCCTAGACCTTTTCCATTTCCATGAACCTTTGCCTGGACTCATTTTAGTGTGATTACATCCACCTGTATGTCATTGGTTTGTATCATAGGAACTTTGGCTGGCAGGTGTGACGCTCATGAAAGTGTGTGTGTGTACACTTAAGTGGCTTTTTATAATTCATCTGTGTTATCTGCAAGTTTTATTTATTTTTATTATTATTATTATTATTATTATTATTATTATTATTAGTGTAATTTCAAGATACTACAGGTACACATCCAATACCAATAAGCACATTTTTTATTTTATTATTTTCACAAGGCTACATAGCAATTCAAAAATTATAGTTTTCTAGACAGCAACATGGTGTCGGCCCACATCTGGTACACCTGGATTACACACGGCCCAGATGTGGGCCGGGTCTGGTTGCTGTCTGGGTTCTTGTATGGTTTTCCGTTGCAAACTAATCTGGTTGTGCTATTTTACCTAATGCAACTTCCATTCTCAAAGCTCCCTGCAACAAAGCTTTGACCTTTTATCAAAAATATTACTTTCTTAAACCAATGGCATGATTTCACTGAATCCACTTTTCATTGTAGGCTTTAAAGATCAACATGGAGAAAATCATCCTAATATTCCCTCTGATATTGCTGGTGCTGCATATACAAGGAGGAGAGTTCCACAAGGAGGAGTGTTTGCCTGCCGAAGCTCCACAGCCGGAAGTCGTGGAGTTCGACAACACCATCTATGCCACTTGTGAAGTAACTCCCAGCCCCAATTTGCCACGTAACCAGCCAAAGATCTTTGGGCAAATCCTCTTCAAGCAGGTCTTCCCCAATGGAGATTTAGAAGTGAAAATCAACCTCCGTGGTTTGCCTGCCATCGATCGTCAAGAGCGTGCCATGCACATCCATCAGTATGGAGACCTCAGTCAAGGCAGCATCACTGTTGGTCCTCATTATAATCCAAACGGCGTTGACCACCCTCATCATCCTGGAGACCTGGGCAACTTTGCTTCCGAGAAAGGAGTTATAAGGCAGTTCCTGACGCTTCCAGACGCCAAGCTCTTTGGGCCTTATTCCATTCTGGGACGTGCGGTGGCGGTTCATGAGAAGGAGGATGATCTGGGAATGGGTTCAGATGAGGAGAGTAAACTCAGTGGGAATGCTGGACCGATAATTGCTCTCGGTGTGATTGGTATTACTACTCCAAGTCTGTGGCAGAAGACTGAAGTGCCCCCCAAGAAACCATGTGGAGGAAGGCACTGAGAGTCAAAGATGAGGGAGTCGGATATGGTGGAAGGGCAGATTCAAATGGGATAATCATGATTTTCCTTGTGTATTCTTTGTATGTGTCCTACATTAAAGTATATTTCAGAACCTGAACATTCCCATGTTTTTTTTTCTTGGTCTTTTCAGAGGCTTTTTGGCCAAAGCTTCCAATAGTAAATGCACTCTTAAAAATAAATGTAGGGTGAATGCAGGCAAAGTGGGCCGTTTAGTTTGATTTACTGTGCTCAATGGGTTAACACTTTCAGAGCATGACAATGGCCTTTAATTAAAGATACACTATTTCTTTAAATAATACAATGGTTTAGGTTGATGCAATGTGACATTGGAGGGTGTGGCTAGATCTCAAGGGAGGACACCTTTATTGTTCAAGGTAGACATAACCTCTGACATAAGATTTTATTTTTGAAATTATAAGGTTTCTCGCTAAATGTCAACAAATGGGTATATTATTCTGACAGTTTGTTAGTACAGTTAACAGGGAATCAAAATGCAAAAAAATGTCTAGGTTTCCTTGTAAGGTGTTTAAAGCTAGAATATGTAAGATTTTTGTAATAAAATAACCAAAAATCACTTGCAAAGTGTGATATATTTCCTGCAGTTGTGTACTTCCAGTATCCCAAAAGTTCCCAAAGATTCTTAATTTCAGAGAAATTCCCATTTTAAATCAAAGCTGCAAGCAGCATTTATCGGGGTTCAAGCATTTAAGGTTTTTAAGCACAAATGCATAAAAAGACATTAAGTTTTATTTGGCAACCATTTAACCACTGACGTCATACATGGAAAAGACCATTTCCAGCCAATTTAACATAGGAAATATATGGTTTTCAAAGCTTTTTTAACAGTTATAGCACCACCTATGGTCCGATCTCCATAAAATTGTGCATGCTTGTTTACAATGTTATTTCACATATGCTCGCCAATTTTCATTAAGTTCTGAGTTTTTGTTTAGGATTTATAGGCTTTCGAGTGAATTTTGCCACGCCCATTTTCTAAATGACCGTGTTATAGCCGTCCAAATGCAAAAGTTTTAGCACTTCGTGCTTTAACCCCTAATAATGACTCGTCCATGTTCACTTGTCGCCTGTCAATGACATAATATCCGCGTTATCCCTGGTTTCCGCTCGTACTGCCATAGTAACCATGGCGACAACTGCGTTACGTCTAGCGGCACGCTCATGGAGTTGTTTCATTCAAACATTATGGACCATGGCAAGCAGACTTTGGGACAAAAGGAGAACTAAAATGAGGATCAATATCGGCGTGGTGTTTTCAAGATGCCGCAAACTTTGACTTGACAGAGACGTCTTGCATGTACTTTATTAGACAGTTGAGCAAATGTTCAAAACCCGCATGGTGTTATCTGTTCTGACACACATTGTTAAAGCACACTTTTACACTGAATGTTTGCTGCTTCAATCCAGATGAGTACGTTGTTAGGCTATTGACTGTATGTAGGGTGACCACCCGTCCCGCATTGCGTTGTACTGCACAGCATTTTCACCCCTTGTCCTGCACGTCGCATATTGAGAAAATGCCCCGCATTTTCATCAGTCTGTCGGTTTTTAATAATCATATTAAGAAAACGTGCATGCTTTCTTTTGCCTTTTTAAGAAAGCATTTTCTTTATTATTTTTTGCGGCATAGTTTTTCACCTATATTTAACAGCGCTTCCTCAGAAGTAGGCTACAAATACAACCGCCTTCTTTTAAATCCTATCCAAAGGTTGAAAGTAAAGGAGTAAACACGGTCACTAGTACGTTTTGACGGCTGTCAATCAAAATGTGGAGCGGTGATTCGTTCCATGTGTTCCCTGTCAGAAAACAAATGGATAATTCGATTTTAATTGGACTTGGTCAGAACTGTTTCAAAAATAGTTATCTGCATGATGCTGCTGCCTTTGGGCTCAGTGATGTTGAATTTAAATGACATGTCAAATTAAGACATGTAATGTTACATTGTGATATAATGGTGTTTTCTGGAAGGGACTAAAGAACAAAGCATTTTTATCAGCTGAAAGGCAGAATACAAATGTTTTTTTTATTAAGTTAGATAAGCATTAAAGGTGCCATGTGTCATGTCTGGCAAAAAAAAAAAATCCAGTCATACTCCACATTCCATACCAGATGGGGGCAGTATACCTCCAGAAAGTGAATTGGTCTACTCTAGAGTAACAAACGAGAAACAGCATAGTCTCTATGCTCCACCCCTACCTACTTAGCTGCACATATACAAGTTAAAAAAGGGACAACATCTATTTAGAGTGTTACGTATGCTGCCCGCCTGAAGCTAATTTAGCAGCATATATCAAGTTTGATTTTCATTAGCAATACCACTTCTAGCTAAGTTATCATTAGTCACCAAAAAACATTCAGTCTCATTACACCTTGCAATGTTTTCCGTTACGTTTCGTGCGTCCAGGGTGTGTAAAGCAGAAGCAGCCTGGCCAGCGGCAGAGTATGCGCGATCCGTGAGTGCTGAAGACATTCTGCACGGCTTTGATGGGTGCGCAGGAGGACACAAATGGGCGGCGACAGCTTCTTCCAGTGGCGGGAGCTTTTTCCTCAGCGCCGTCAACAGATAGAGCATTACTAAAACTTTATACACCGCCGCCGACTTGAGCTGCAAAGAAGCTCTGGCCGCCCTGTCAAGGACGCTTGTCAAAAAGTATGGGGAAACTTGACCGCTCTGAATATAGTGAGTGAGTGCGCGCGCGCGGCCGGGGCTCGCTCTCGCTCTCTCTCTCTCTGCTAGTTCTTAGAGGCAGAAGAGAGCGTGCTCGCTTAAAATGTCATATTTTGGTATGATCGTTCACCCGCCAGTGTGGCGGATAGCCTTTTGAGATTTTATTTGTGCTTCAGAGCGCGTTTTTTTCCCTGCAGCGGGTGGTGGTAGGGGTCTCTTGCCAAGGGCTTCAGCCATCCTTCCACTCTCTTCCCTGAACTGAAATGTAGTAGTGGGCTGTACTTTCCACACGATTGACATCAGGTTCAAGTACGCCCACAAGCCGTGCAAGTTATTCGTGTATTGCATGTTTGGCTGGTGGTTATGTTGCCCGTATACCGCCTCCCATGGCCGAAACTGGTATTATGACACCTGTCGGGCCGTGGCTATTAATGCTAATGCTAATTAAGGTAGATATCTCTGCAGCACTATAACTGGACATTTTTTTAATGACATCATCGCCCTTATTTCTTCTCATTCTTTTAATGCGTGTAGCTAATTTTTGGGATATTTTTACCTCAATTTTTACACATGGCACCTTTAAATAACAGTTTCAGGTTATGCTTTAGTGTTGGTAACATGTCCAACATTGTCCCACACAAACGTATAATCGTCCCACATTTGGTTTGTTTGATGGTGGTCACCCTACGGTATAGGGTAAATTTAGTATTGGGTGAACTTTTTGAATCTTGCTCCTGACAAATAACCCAAATTACAAAAAAAGACTAAAACTAATAAAAACTAAACTAAAACTAAGCATTTTCAAAAAATAAAAAATAAACTAGCAAACCCACTTTAAAAACTAATTAAAACTAAACTGAATTTGAAAACAAAAAGTCAAAACGAAATAAAAATAAAAACTAATGAAAAATGCAAAACTATAATAACCCTGACATATACGGATGTAGTGCTAACTGTGTTAAGAGTTTTGGAAAATTGTTAAAAGTATTGAAAAATCTGTCATAGCAATCGTAAAAAAAACTATAGCAGTACTTCTTTTAATAAACACAAAACACTGGAGAACACATTGTGCAATGCAAGACAAAGAACTGAATAAACTGAGTGCTATATATAAACAGGCAAACAAAGGGAGCTAAATGAAACACAGGTGAACTTAATTAGTGACTAACAGACTATCATGGTTAACTTGTAGCTCAACATGAGTTCCTATAAGAGCAACCAAAAGGAACATTCTCTCAACCCCAGGTCAGGACTGCACACGGATTAAGTGTTGTAGTATTTTTGTGACTGCAATATTCAGGCTCCACACGGATTGAGGACAACTTTTCAGCTGTACGGTAGTGCACCTTTGCTGTTTTAGGCTGGTTTTGTTTTTGTTTTCTCCATTCCATTTTCTCCATCAACTGACTTGATTTAGTACAACTAAAAAAAGTTTAAGCAAAAGTAAAGATATTGTCTTTTATTTTACCTGTCCTTGTGAAAAATATCAGACATCAACTTTATATTTAATATTGAATAACATGTAGGCTACAACAGATCAAATTAAGTGTACTTTAAAGCTCAACAAAAAGATTTTCAAAACATAGGCCTAATGTACTTTAAAGAAACTCTTAGTTTGGCATTATTTTCTTTTTTTTTTAAGAGTACATGTACTTAATGTCACTCCTGCCAGCAGAAGCCCTATCATGGCCACCAGAGGGCACTTCTCCCTAGACCTTTTCAATTTCCATGAACCTTTGCCTGGACTCATTTTAGTGTGATTACATCCACCTGTATGTCATTGGTTTGTATCATAGGAACTTTGGCTGGCAGGTGTGACGCTTCTGAAAGTGTACGTGTGTACACTTAAGTGGCTTTTTATAATTCATCAGTGCTATTATCTGCTTATTATTATTATTATTATTATTATTATTATTATTATTATTATTTATTATTATTATTGTAATTTCAAGATACTACAGGTACACATCCAATACCAATAAGCGCATTTTTTTATTTTATTATTTTCACAAGGGTACATAGCAATTCAAAAATTATAGTTTTCTAGACAGCAACATGGTGTTGGCCCACATCTGGTACACCTGGATTACACCCGGCCCAGATGTGGGCCAGATCTGGTTGCTGTCTGGGTTCTTGTATGGTTTTCCGTTGCAAACTAATCTGGTTGTGCTATTTTACCTAATGCAACTTCCATTCTCAAAGCTCCCTGCAACAAAGCTTTGACCTTTTATCAAAAATATTCCGTTCTTAAACCAAATGGCATGATTTCACTGAATCCACTTTTCATTGTAGGCTTTAAAGATCAACATGGAGAAAATCATCCTAATATTCCCTCTGATATTGCTGGTGCTGCATATACAAGGAGGAGAGTTCCACAAGGAGGAGTGTTTGCCTGCCGAAGCTCCACAGCCGGAAGTCGTGGAGTTCGACAACACCATCTATGCCACTTGTGAAGTAACTCCCAGCCCCAATTTGCCACGTAACCAGCCAAAGATCTTTGGGCAAATCCTCTTCAAGCAGGTCTTCCCCAATGGAGATTTAGAAGTGAAAATCAACCTCCGTGGTTTGCCTGCCATCGATCGTCAAGAGCGTGCCATGCACATCCATCAGTATGGAGACCTCAGTCAAGGCAGCATCACTGTTGGTCCTCATTATAATCCAAACGGCGTTGACCACCCTCATCATCCTGGAGACCTGGGCAACTTTGCTTCCGAGAAAGGAGTTATAAGGCAGTTCCTGACGCTTCCAGACGCCAAGCTCTTTGGGCCTTATTCCATTCTGGGACGTGCGGTGGCGGTTCATGAGAAGGAGGATGATCTGGGAATGGGTTCAGATGAGCAGAGTAAACTCAGTGGGAATGCTGGACCGATAATTGCTCTCGGTGTGATTGGTATTACTACTCCAAGTCTGTGGCAGAAGACTGAAGTGCCCCCCAAGAAACCATGTGGAGGAAGGCACTGAGAGTCAAAGATGAGGGAGTCGGATATGGTGGAAGGGCAGATTCAAATGGGATAATCATGATTTTCCTTGTGTATTCTTTGTATGTGTCCTACATTAAAGTATATTTCAGAACCTGAACATTCCCATGTTTTTTTTCTTGGTCTTTTCAGAGGCTTTTTGGCCAAAGCTTCCAATAGTAAATGCACTCTTAAAAAATAAATGTAGGGTGAATGCAGGCAAAGTGGGCCGTTTAGTTTGATTTACTGTGCTCAATGGGTTAACACTTTCAGAGCATGACAATGGCCTTTAATTAAAGATACACTATTTCTTTAAATGATACAATGGTTTAGGTTGATGCAATATGACACTGGAGGGTGTGGCTAGATCTCAAGGGAGGACACCATTATTGTTCAAGGTAGACATAACCTCTGACATAAGATTTTATTTTTGAAATTATAAGGTTTCTCGCTAAATGTCAACAAATGGGTATATTATTCTGACAGTTTGTTACTACAGTTAACAGGGGATCAAAATGCAAAAAAAATCTTGGTTTTCTTGTAAGGTGTTTAAAGCTAGAATATGTAAGATTTTTGTAATAAAATAACCAAAAATCACTTGCAAAGTGTGATATATTTCCTGCAGTTGTGTACTTCCAGTATCCCAAAAGTTCCCAAAGATTTTAATTTCAGAGAAATTCCAATTTTAAATCAAAGCTGCAAGCAGCATTTATTGGGGTTCAAGCATTTAAGGCCTTTAAGCACAAATGCAGAAAGACTAAGTTTTATTTGGCAACCATTTAACCACTGATGTCATACATGGAAAAAAACATTTCCAGCCAATTTAACATAGGAAATATATGGTTTTCAAAGCTTTTTTAACAGTTATAGTGCCACCTATTGTCCGATCTCCATAAAATTGTGCATGCTTGTTTACAATGTTATTTCACATATGCTCACCAATTTTCATTAAGTTCTGAGTTTTTGTTTAGGATTTACAGGCTTTCGAGTGAATTTTGCCATGCCCATTTTCTAAATGGCCGTGTTATAGCCGTCCAAATGCAAAAGTTTTAGCACTTCGTGCTTTAACCCCTAATAATGACTCGTCCATGTTCACTTGTTGCCTGTCAATGACATAAGCCTCTAGCCTCTAGCCTTGGCTACCGTATATAGACCGCCTGGGCCTTACGCTGATTTCCTAAAAGAGTTTGCAGATTTTCTCTCAGACTTATTAGTTAACTTCGATAAAGCATTAATTGTTGGAGACTTTAATATCCATGTAGATAATCAAAATGATGCGTTAGGGGCTGCGTTTACTGATTTATTAAACTCCTTTGGGGTCAAGCAAAACATTACCGGACCGACTCATCGATTTAATCATACACTCGATTTAATTATATCACATGGAACCGATCCAACCGATATAGATATCATTCCACAAAGTGACGATGTCACTGACCATTACATGGTAACTTGCATATTACGTACTCCTGTAATATATCATGCTGCGCCGCGTTATCGATTAGGCAGAACAATCCTTCCATCCACCATAGATAATTTTTCAAACAGCTTATCGGATCTGTCTCAGCTGCTCAGTGAACCCAAACAAACAGATGAACTTGAGGAATTAACTAGCACTATGAGCACCATTCTCTCTGGATCATTGGATATTGTTGCGCCCATTAGATTAAAAAAGGTCAGAGAGAAAAGTAAAGCACCATGGTACAACAGTACTACGCGTGTTCTAAAGAGAGAAACCCGTAATTTAGAGCGTAAATGGAAACAAACCAACTTAGAGGTCTTTAGAATCGCATGGAAAGACAGTATGTCACGTTATAAAAAGGCCCTAAAAGCGGCCAGGGCTGAGCATCTACGCAAACTAATAGAAAACAACCATAACAATCCTAAGTTCTTATTTAACACCGTGGCGAGACTAACAAATAAACAGATGTCTCCTGAACAAAGTATTCCATTACAGTTTAGTAGTAATGATTTCATGAAGTTCTTCACTGAGAAAATAGAAAACATCAGAACCACAATTGTAAACGTTCAATCCTCAATCGCGCCTTATAATTCAGCCTCAATTATCACGCCGCAAGAACAATTACAGTGCTTTTCAACTATAGAACAAAAAGAGTTAAATAAATTTATCATTTCCTCTAAAACAACAACATGTTTATTAGATCCCATACCAACTAAACTATTGAAAGAAGTGTTACCTGTAGTGGAAGAGCCTCTCCTCAATATTATTAACTCGTCTTTATCTTTAGGTCATGTTCCAAGAACATTTAAATTGGCAGTTATAAAACCTCTCATTAAGAAACCACAATTAGATCCGAATAATCTAGTAAATTATAGACCCATTTCAAATCTACCTTTTATGTCTAAAATACTAGAAAAAGTTGTGTCCGCTCAACTGGGCTCTTTCTTACAAGAAAATGACACCTATGAAAAGTTTCAGTCTGGATTCAGGCCGCATCATAGCACTGAAACTGCGCTCGTTAAAATCACAAATGATTTACTTTTAGCTTCTGACCAAGGCTGTATCTCAATATTAGTTTTACTTGATCTTAGTGCTGCGTTCGATACTATAGATCATACAATACTCTTAGATCGACTACAAAATTATACTGGTGTTCAAGGACAAGCATTAAGCTGGTTTAGATCGTATTTATCTGACCGCTACCATTTTGTTTATTTAAATGGAGAAAAATCTATCATAACTCCAGTAAACTATGGAGTGCCGCAGGGATCTGTGTTAGGCCCTCTATTATTCTCAATATATATGCTGCCACTTGGAAATATTATAAGGAAACATGGAATTAGTTTCCATTGTTATGCTGATGACACTCAAATCTATATTTCATCACGGCCAGATGAAAACGCTAAATTATCCAAATTGACAGAGTGTGTTAAAGATATAAAAGATTGGATGACGCATAATTTTCTTTTATTAAATCCAGACAAGACAGAGGTACTACTTATCGGTTCAAAAAACCACCCACAAAACCTCTCACAATACAACTTTAACATAGTAGGATGTCCTGTTACTTCATCCTCTACAGTAAAAGACCTGGGTGTTATATTAGACTGCAACCTGTCTTTTGAAAATCATATTTCATATGTTACAAGAACAGCCTTTTTCCACCTTAGAAACATTGCTAAGCTACGTAATATGCTATCAGTTTCTGACGCAGAAAAGTTAGTTCATGCATTCATGACCTCGAGACTAGATTACTGTAATGCGTTATTAGCCGGTTGTCCTGCATCCTTAATAAACAAGCTACAGTTAGTCCAAAATGCCGCCGCTAGAGTTCTAACTAGATCAAGAAAATATGATCATATAACACCGATTTTATCATCCCTACATTGGTTACCTATAAAGTCCCGTATTAATTACAAGGTATTGCTACTGACTTATAAAGCCCTAAACGGCTTAGCTCCAGTCTATTTAACCGATCTTCTATCGCCCTATAATCCATCGCGCTCTTTAAGATCAATAAATTCGAGGCTTTTGGTCATACCTAGGATATCCAGATCCACCAAAGGAGGGAGAGCATTTTCACATTTAGCACCAAAACTCTGGAATAGTCTTCCGGATACTGTTCGTTGCTCAGACTCACTCTCCCAGTTTAAAACTAGATTAAAGACGCATCTCTTCAGCCAGGCATTCATATAATACTTTTAATCCTACAGTTAAATCCGACCTCTAGTTCATAAACGCCAGAGGAGAACTGGCCCCCGACTGAGCCCGGGTTCTCCCAAGGTTTTTTTTTCTCCATTAGGTCACCTGATGGAGTTTTTCGGTTCCTTGCCACTGTTGCCTTTGGCTTGCTCAGTTGGGGATATTTGGGGATATTTAATTGAATTAATCAATCAACGATACTATTGATCAGCATTACCGAACGTAGACGTTCCACTAGAAACAAACATTGATGTATTGTTCTAATTTATTACTGTGAAGCTGCTTTGATACAACCTGTGTTGTGAAAAGCGCTATATAAATAAACTTGACTTGACTTGACTTGACTTGACATAATATCCGCGTTATCCCTGGTTTCTGCTCGTACTGCCATAGTAACCATGGCGACAACTGCGTTACGTCTAGCGGCACGCTCATGGAGTTGTTTAATTCCAACATTATGGACCATGGCAAGCAGACTTTGGGACAAAAGGAGAACTAAAACGAGGATCAATATCGGCGTGGTGTTTTCAAGATGCCGCAAACTTTGACTTGACAGAGACGTCTTGCATGTACTTTATTAGACAGTTGAGCAAATGTTCAAAACCCGCATGGTGTTATCTGTTCTGACAGACATTGTTAAAGCACACTTTTGTCACAGGCAGGGGGGGGGCGGGCGCTATCCGCCCCTCCCTAAATTGCATACCACCCTGAGGAGCAAGACCGTATTCCCACAAAGTCAGAACAGGACACAGAATAGCTTCAAACGTTTTTATATTTATTAACTGATTAAAAGAGTCTTTGAAGAGAGCAATTACTCCCAGGAGGAATCGACCAGCAGTTCCTCGTTCTCTACTCGGACACAGCTTTGGCAGGTTCTTCAAGCTTTAGCGGATTCTTCACTGGACTCAGACAGAGAGTAGAGGATACGTATAACTCACAGCATTAGCAGGTTCTTCACTGGACTCAGACAGAGAGTGGAGGGTACATATGACTCATAGCTTTAGCAGGTTCTTCACTGGACTCAGACAGAGAGTGTAGAATACGTATAACTCACAGCATTAGCAGGTTCTTCACTGGACTCAGACAGAGAGTGGAGGACACATATGACTCACAGCTTTAGCAGGTTCCTCACCGGACTCAGACAGAGAGTGGAGGGTACATATAACTCACAGCATTAGCAGGTTCTTCACTAGGTCACAGGAGGCTGTTTATCTGGAACTGTAGATGCAGACCAAATGATCCGAAACCGTCAAAGCACTCGTGCACACACATCAACCTTCCCAATGTGAACACTCTAAGAACAGGACACTTCAAATCAGCAAACTCACTGTGACCAAGGCAATTGAACTGTGTCCAAGCAAACATCTCCTTGAAGTTGGGCTGGGCTGGTTAGCTGCTGTGTTGAGAGAAGAAAAGCAGTACAACAGTAGGGTAGTAGAGCGGCAGAACAGTAGAGCAGTAAGGCAGACAGACTGAGGGAATCCCTCTTTGTTCCAACTGGCAGAGAAAACAGGATATATGAGCAAAGCTCACCATAGCGTACAGGTCAGGGGAGTCACAGACAGACGCACATCCCATCACATTGAACCACGAAGCAGGCACACACGCCTCTCAACCCGACAATTGGGGCCGTGTCCACGTGACGGCGGCAGCCGCAGTGATCGCGTCAGTTTCGCGTTACAAACGCGCTCGATCAAATCGTCGGCCCTTCCTGGGCGCCGGTCTCTCCCTCACCTCCGCCGCGTTCTCTCCCCGCATCTGCTGCACTCGTCTGCCCGAGCGCCCCTTCCTGGGCGCCGGTCTCTCCCTCACCCGCGCCGCGTTCTCTCCCCGCCTCTGCTGCGCCTTGAACTGTCGGCCACAATGAACATATAAAGCACTCCCGCCACACATGCGGGCCAATCGCCAGCATAGAATCTTCCTGCCGAACACCTGAAGCTGATTTATCTATTAGATCGCTAGATTGTCACTGTTTACATCCAGGCACAGGAAACAGCTATTTTGCTGGGTGTTACATTAAAAACACTCCTCGAGGGAAACCCTTTCCCTGGCGTGTGCGTTCCTCCCCCACTGAACATAGTCACCCCGTGACACTTTTACACAGAATGTTTGCTGCTTAAATCCAGATGAGTACGTTGTTAGGCTATTGACTGTATGTAGGGTGACCACCCGTCCCGCATTGCGTTGTACTGCACAGCATTTTCACCCCTTGTCCTGCACGTCGCATATTGAGTAAATGTCCCGCATTTTCATCAGTCTGTCGGTTTTTAATAATCATATTAAGAAAACGTGCATGCTTTCTTTTGCCTTTTTAAGAAAGCATTTTCTTTATTATTTTTGCGGCATAGTTTTTCACCTATATTTAACAGCGCTTCCTCAGAAGTAGGCTACAAATACAACCGCCTTCTTTTAAATCCTATCCAATGGTTGAAAGTAAAGGAGTAAACACGGTCACTAGTACGTTTTGACGGCTGTCAATCAAAATGTGGAGCGGTGATTCGTTCCATGTGTTCCCTGTCAGAAAACAAATGGATAATTCGATTTTAATTGGACTTGGTCAGAACTGTTTCAAAAATAGTTATCTGCATGATGCTGCTGCCTTTGGGCTCAGTGATGTTGAATTTAAATGACATGTCAAATTAAGACATGTAATGTTACATTGTGATATAATGGTGTTTTCTGGAAGGGACTAAAGAACAAAGCATTTTTATCAGCTGAAAGGCAGAATACAAATGTTTTTTTTATTAAGTTAGATAAGCATTAAAGGTGCCATGTGTCATGTCTGGCAAAAAAAAAAATCCAGTCATACTCCACATTCCATACCAGATGGGGGCAGTATACCTCCAGAAAGTGAATTGGTCTACTCTAGAGTAACAAACGAGAAACGGCATAGTCTCTATGCTCCACCCCTACCTACTTAGCTGCACATATACAAGTTAAAAAAGTCAAGTCAAGTCAAGTCAACTTTATTTATATAGCGCCTTTCACAATACAGATTGTATCAAAGCAGCTCCACAGTATTAAATAAAATAGTACATCAGTGTTTGTTTCTGGTGTAAAACATCCACGTTTGGTAATGCAGATCAATAGCACTGTTGAATCGATTAATCAATTTAAGTATCCCCAACTGAGCAAGCCAAAGGCAACAGTGGCAAGGAACCGAAAAACTCCATCAGGTGACCTAATGGAGAAAAAAAAAAACCTTGGGAGAACCCAGGCTCAGTCGGGGGCCAGTTCTCCTCTGGCGTTTATGAAGTAGAGACCGGATTTAACTGTAAGATTAAAATATTATATGAATGCCTGGCTGAAGAGATGCGTCTTTAATCTAGTTTTAAACTGGGAGAGCGAATCTGAGCAACGAACAGTATCAGGAAGGCTATTCCAGAGTTTTGGAGCTAAATGTGAAAATGATCTCCCTCCTTTGGTGGATCTGGATATCCTAGGTATGACCAAAAGCCTCGAATTTAGTGATCTTAAAGAGCGCGATGGATTATAGGGCGATAGAAGATCCGTTAAATAAACTGGAGCTAAGCCGTTTAGGGCTTTATAAGTCAGTAGCAATACCTTGTAATCAGTAGCGTACCGTGGGGTTTCAGTCAGGGCCTTCAGTAACGATCTACCCCCCCCCCCCCCCAAAAAAAAATAAAAATACAATCATGCACTGTATGCACTGCGTAACATCAACGACGAGACAGCTGATCTTCAACCTCAGCGCACACGCACACGCACACCACTGTACATTATAAAAGCTGAGCTGAAACATCTCGCGCACGGATGTAAGTTAGTAATACAAATAAATAAAACATCTCCGGTTAACTAGCAGGACATTAATTTTCGTTTGTTGAATAAGATGCATTCTAGCGCTGAAATGTGTTGTTCAAGCTGAGTGCTCGTTGCCGCTGTTATCAGTGGCGCGGATACAGTGTTCTCTTGTGGCTCGCGCACAGTTTTCACTCAGATGCGCGCTTCAATCTAGCGCCGTTGCGGAGACTTTCTATTCGTTGAAATCTTACAAAACAAAATGCACACAAACGCCTTGCTTGATATACAACCACTGATGAACATATTCGGTAAAATAAAAATAAAAAACTATACGAGTGTGGAATCGAACCCAGAACCTCTGACACGCTTGGCTAAAGTTCTACCACTGGACCATCGTCGAACACTAAAGTTGTATAGTTATCAATGGATTTATTCACGTGGAAATTCTCGGTATTAACAAAATTGGTAGATCTAGAATGACAAATGTACCCAAAATGACCCAATGTACTAATGAAATTTATTTCTGGACATCGTAATGTTATTTTTCCTGAAAATTGTTATTGTACACAAACATGTATTGTATCTGCCCACCCATGTCGATGACATCAGCGCGGGCTAGCCGTCGACACATCGCTGGGCCTCTGGGGCGTTCTGTCATACGCATCACAATTTGATTGGCTGATAAAACACGTCAGTCAAAGTTATGATCAATTGGAAAACGGCAGCTTCAACGGAAGGCTAGCTATACTACTAGTGCTGGTCCACGGCGTTTAGATGACATATGTAAAATCCAGCTCAGACTCACAAAAAATAACCATATTCTTTCTGGAAATATAATTGTAACGTACTGATAGACAGTAATTGAATTTAGACATGTTCAGACACAAATTAATTTAATTTTAGAAAAAAAAAAATTCTATTTTGACAGGGCCAGCAGAGAAGGCCCTGCTGGCTCTGACGGCACACCACTGCTTGTAATTAATACGGAACTTTATAGATAACCAATGTAGTGATGATAAAATTGGTGTTATATGGTCAAACTTTCTTGATCTAGTAAGAACTCTAGCGGCGGCATTTTGGACTAACTGTAGCTTGTTTATTGAGGATGCAGGACAACCAGCGAATAAAGCATTACAGTAATCTAGTCTCGAGGTCATGAATGCATGAACTAACTTTTCTGCATCAGAAACTGATAGCATGTTACGTAACTTAGCAATATTTCTAAGGTGAAAAAAGGCTGTTTTTGTAACATATGAAATATGATTTTCAAAAAACAAGTTACAATCTAATATAACACCCAGGTCTTTTACTGTAGAGGATAAAGTAACAGGACACCCTACTATGTTAAAGTTGTATTGTGAGAGGTTTTGCGGGTGGTTTTTTGAACCGATAAGTATTACCTCTGTCTTATCTGGATTTAATAAAAGAAAATTGTGCGTCATCCAATCTTTTATATCTTTAACACACTCTGTCAATTTGGATAATTTAGCGTTTTCATCCGGCCGTGATGAAATATATAGTTGAGTGTCATCAGCATAACAATGGAAACTAATTCCATGTTTCCTTATAATATTTCCAAGTGGCAGCATATATATTGAGAATAATAGAGGGCCTAACACAGATCCTTGCGGCACTCCATAGTTTACTGGAGTTATGATCGATTTTTCTCCGTTTAAATAGACAAAATGGTAGCGGTCAGATAGGTATGATCTGAACCAGCTTAATGCTTGTCCTTGAACACCGGTATAGTTTTGTAGTCGATCTAAGAGTATTGTGTGATCTATAGTATCGAACGCAGCACTAAGATCAAGTAAAACTAGTATTGAGATACAGCCTTGGTCAGAAGCTAAGAGTAAATCATTTGTGATTTTAACAAGCGCAGTTTCAGTGCTATGATGCGGCCTGAACCCAGACTGAAACTTTTCATAGGTGTCATTTTCTTGCAAGAAAGAGCCCAGTTGGGCAGACACAACTTTTTCTAATATTTTGGACATAAAAGGAAGATTTGAAATGGGTCTATAATTTGCTAGGTTATTTGGGTCTAATTGTGGTTTCTTAATGAGAGGTTTTATAACTGCCAATTTAAATGTTCTTGGAACATGACCTAAAGATAAAGACGAGTTAATAATATTGAGGAGAGGCTCTTCCACTATAGGTAACACTTCTTTCAATAGTTTAGTTGGTATAGGATCTAGTAAACATGTTGTTGTTTTAAATGATAAGTTTATTTAACTCTTTTTGTTCTATAGTTGTAAAGCACTGTAATTGTTCTTGCGGGGTGATAATCGAGGCTGAATTATAAGGCGCGATTGAAGATTGAACGTTTACAATTGTGGATCTGATGTTTTCTATTTTCTCAGTGAAAAAATTCATGAAATCATTACTACTAAACTGTAACGGAATATTTTGTTCAGGTGACGCTTGTTTATTTGTTAGTCTAGCCACGGTGTTAAATAAGAACCTAGGATTGTTTTGGTTATTTTCTATTAGTTTGCGGAGGTGCTCAGCCCTGGCCGCTTTTAGGGCCTTTTTATAGCGTGACGTACTGTCTTTCCAAGCGATTCTAAAAACCTCTAAATTAGTTTGTTTCCATTTACGCTCTAAATTACGGGTTTCTCTCTTTAGAACACGAGTAGTATTGTTGTACCATGGTGCTTTAATTTTCTCTCTGACCTTTTTTAGTCTCATAGGTGCAATAATATCCAATTTTCCAGAGAGAATGGTGCTCATAGTGCTGGTTAGTTCGTCTAGTTCATCTGTTTGTTTAGGTTCAGGCAGCAGCTGAGACAGATCCGATAAGCAATTTGAAAAATTATCTATGGTGGATGGAAGGATTGTTCTGCCTAATCGATAACGCGGCGCAGCATGATATATTACCGGGGTACGTAATATGCAAGTTACCATGTAATGGTCAGTTACATCATCACTTTGCGGAATGATATCTATATCGGTTGGATCGGTTCCATGTGATATAATTAAATCGAGTGTATGATTAAAACGATGAGTTGGTCCGGTAACGTTTTGCTTAACCCCAAAGGAGTTTAATAAGTCTATAAACGCAGCCCCTAACGTATCATTTTGATTATCTACGTGTATGTTAAAATCTCCAGCAATTAATATTTTATCGACATTGACCAATAGATCTGAGAGAAAATTTGCAAATTCTTTTAGGAAATCAGCGTAAGGCCCTGGTGGTCTATATACGGTAGCCAAGGCTAAAGATAATAGGGATGTTTTTCTATCATCTAAGAGCGTAACATTTAGTACAAGTACTTCAAATGAAATAAACTTATAACCCGTTTTCTGAGTAACATTGAGAATATCTCTATAGATAGTTGCAATACCGCCGCCACGACCAATCAGACGGGGCTCGTGCTTATAGGAGTATCCTGATGGAGTAGACTCATTTAGACCGAAATAATCATTTGGTTTAAGCCAGGTTTCAGTAAGGCAAAGTACATCTAAGTTATTATCTGTGACTATTTCATTTACAATAACTGCCTTAGGTGTGAGTGATCTAATGTTTAAAAGACCTAGCTTTAGAAATTGTTTTTGTTTACTAATAGCAACATTTTCTGTTTTAATAACAATTAGATTTTTCCTAGATCCTGCAGTAGATTTATTATTTGATCGCACTAAACGAGGAATAGACACAGTTTCTATGCAATGTTCTACACTAGTATTTATATCAGTTAATTTGGTGCAGCAGAGACTATGATTTGGACTTTTGGTTACTAGTCAAAAGGTATTTAACATTTTGGAGATGTTTCTGCTCATTGCACCATGACATTAACCATTCATTTAGCGCAAATAATCTACTAAACTTGTCATGTCCTAGACGGTACGTGGGAAGCGGTCCTGACACAATGATCGTTATATCAGGCGATGTGCTGCGTACCGTATCGATCAGATTCCTGAAGTCTTTCTTCAGAACCTCCGTCTGGCGCAGCCTGATGTCGTTCACTCCCGCGTGCAATACCAAAGTTCCGACGCGCTCGTTATCGTTCAGAATCTCGGGAACGCGAGCAGCGATTTCAGAAACACGAGCACCAGGAAAGCAGTGACTGTGCACCTTATTTTTACCTGATGTAGCGTGGACGTGCCGAACAATGGAATCACCGATGATCACAGCATCGCATTCTGTTTCGCGAAGAGCGGAGAAGCGGTTTTGTGTGGATAACTCGAAAACCGGGAGGGTCGGAGAGGGTCTTGGTCTAGTCCTGACTCGCGTCTTCCGCTGCGGAACTATCCAGGCTTCGTGGTGGCGTGTTGGAGCCGGAGTGAACGAGACCATGGCTGATCGCGACCTTGGCGCTTGGGACCGATGCCGAGTAACGCACGGAGTAGACGAGGTCGGAGTCAGCGGGTTAGTAACATTAATCTCTGATTTGTGAGCATCAGCGCGTGATGTTTCAAGAGCCAAACGCCAGTCTCTCAGCTCGGCCTGTCTCACTAAAAGGTCGTGGATCTGTTTCTCAACAGCTTCCAGCTCAGACTGTACCGCGTGCAGCTCAAATGTGTCCTCACCTGCACCAAAAGGTAGACTACATACATCTGATATATTCGCCATTTTAACAGATGGACAGTAAGTTAGCAACGACACTACCAGTGATGTTATCAATTAATACTAATTTCTGACAAGCGTCTTAGATATAATCCGTCTTTTAAGTGGTACGGGTGTAGAGTAGACGCACGATAGGTGAAAAATGTTTGTAAGTGAGTGTTGAGAAGACGCGTTCAGCCGTGATCCCTGGGAGTAACCTATAAGAGTATCCAGCGTTGGATCACTAACAGGCTTGAGACACGTCTGCTCAACAGTCCGCGTTGTAACTATGAGGTTTGAGCAGTAGTGCTTCTCAGTGAGGAAAAGTAGAAAATGTTTGTTGTAAGTAAGTTTAAAGAGTAAAATCAAGAATTATAAATCAAATCGATAGAGCTCCAAAGACAACAACGCGTTCAGACGCGACGCATGCGCATTCGACAACAGGAAGCCCTGTTGTCGGGGACAACATCTATTTAGAGTGTTACGTATGCTGCCCGCCTGAAGCTAATTTAGCAGCATATATCAAGTTTGATTTTCATTAGCAATACCACTTCTAGCTAAGTTATCATTAGTCACCAAAAAACATTCAGTCTCATTACACCTTGCAATGTTTTCCGTTACGTTTCGTGCGTCCAGGGTGTGTAAAGCAGAAGCAGCCTGGCCAGCGGCGGAGTATGCGCGATCCGTGAGTGCTGAAGACATTCTGCACGGCTTTGATGGGTGCGCAGGAGGACACAAATGGGCGGCGACAGCTTCTTCCAGTGGCGGGAGCTTTTTCCTCAGCGCCGTCAACAGATAGAGCATTACTAAAACTTTATACACCGCCGCCGACTTGAGCTGCAAAGAAGCTCTGGCCGCCCTGTCAAGGACGCTTGTCAAAAAGTATGGGGAAACTTGACCGCTCTGAATATAGTGAGTGAGTGCGCGCGCGCGGCCGGGGCTCGCTCTCGCTCTCTCTCTCTCTGCTAGTTCTTAGAGGCAGAAGAGAGCGTGCTCGCTTAAAATGTCATATTTTGGTATGATCGTTCACCCGCCAGTGTGGCGGATAGCCTTTTGAGATTTTATTTGTGTTTCAGAGCGCGTTTTTTTCCCTGCAGCGGGTGGTGGTAGGGGTCTCTTGCCAAGGGCTTCAGCCATCCTTCCGCTCTCTTCCCTGAACTGAAATGTAGTAGTGGGCTGTACTTTCCACACGATTGACATCAGGTTCAAGTACGCCCACAAGCCGTGCAAGTTATTCGTGTATTGCATGTTTGGCTGGTGGTTATGTTGCCCGTATACCGCCTCGGTCCGTGTACGTTTTGATAGTTTGTTTTCCAATTTGAAATGAAATAAGCAGAAACGAGAAAACGGCCCCTTTATTCGTTTTTTCGTTTTTTCAAAAAAAAAGAAAAAAAAAGATTTCGGCTTGATTTTTCGTTTTTCAGTTCACAGGCAAAAAACTAATAAATGACTTCAAAATTCGTTTTCCACATGTGGGCGGCCTGACACGCCCCTTCCGCCGATTGGTCAAGCAAATCTGAGCATGTGACGTCATCAGTTGTCGCTCAAGTCAGGGTCTGTTCAACAAAATAATAGTCCTTTACTATGGCTACAGATTCTTAAACTGTAGGCTACAGGGCAGGTCCGGGCTTTCTTCTGTGCAACTTTACGCGTTTCACAAAAATCTTTACATCAGAAATATTAATTATTAGTCTGCCACCAGCCTGTTTTATTTAGCTGTGTGTGGTGAAGTTGCGCTTGACAGCGCCGAGCGGGAGAGGCTCACTGACCAATGTTCAGATCAGCAGTCAGAACTTTTCTTTTAGATGCTCCGTTTTGCCACGGGATGGTGATTGCAAATACTGTAATGCCAATCGGCTGAGGGTGGCTACCGATGATGATGGTGAAATACATTTTTACTGAAACTGTAATCATATCCGCGACCCGTGAGAATGAGACAGATGATTGACAGGACGATAGCGGAGGAAATTAAAGGTGCAAGATAACTTCTGTTAACAAAAACATAAATAAAAAAGTGTTTAATATAAGTGACTTTGTCTTTGTTTTATTGTTTTTGTTGTTTTTAATCAAATAATTGTGAACCACAAACTGAGCCTTCGTTTTAAAGGGCAATTTCCAAATATATTTATTTGTTATAATATTTTATAATACAGCATAAATAAAAACAAGCACACGTAATATGTATGCCTATAGGCTAAACACCACAGTTTTTTGGTTTTGTTTGTGTGAACTTTTATCCCCAACCATATTTCTTCATGGGCTCCACGCCAGGGGTCACGCTCAGCACCCCTACTTCCCATGGTACGAACTGTAATTAACAGTATGCTGACCCAGTTTATATGTAAAATCTTTGGTAATCTATATGTAATATCTAAAAACACTTTACAGTGTGATGGAAATAAACTTTTCTTAAAGCGTCTTGTATATCACCACAGATTTATTGACACCCTTTATCTGTGTTGTATACTGTATACTGTAATAGACAATTGTCCTGCAGAATGAGCTGAAAACGTGCTGTCAATTTCCACCAAGAAGAGTTCCAAAATGCTTTGAAAATCTTAATTGATCCTGTTTGAGTTCATGCTTAATAGTTTGCCTTACTGTTCTCTGAGTTAACACAAAGTAGTTATTAGTAAAAATGGGGGAAACTGGATCAAGTTCCTGTGGAATCAATGAATGTTCTTGATGGCATGCATTGTTTCTCGTTTTTATTGTTTGATTATACAGCCAGGACTGAACTGTCATTTGGGTTCCACCAGTAAATCTATATCCACCAGTATATATATATATATATATATATATATATATATATATATATATAAAAAATGTCATGGTATAATTAATCTGCTTATTGTGAGCCTAAATGAGTAAATTGTCAAGTCAAGTCAAGTCAAGTGTATTTGTATAGCGCTTTTCACAATACAGATTGTATCAAAGCAGCTTCACAGTTAACAAGGTTTGTTTCTAATGGAATTCATTGATTGATAAAATTAAAATTAAATATCCCCAAAATATCCCCAACTGAGCAAGCCAAAGGCAACAGTGGCAAGGAACCGAAAAACTGGTGACAGGTGACCTGATGGAGAAAAAAAAACCTTGGGAGAACCCAGGCTCAGTCGGGGGCCAGTTCTCCTCTGGCGTTTATGAACTAGAGGTCGGATTTAACTGTAAGATTAAAAGTATTATATGAATGCCTGGCTGAAGAGATGCAACTTTAATCTAGTTTTAAACTGGGAGAGCGAGTCTGAGCAACGAACAGTATCAGGAAGGCTATTCCAGAGTTTTGGAGCTAAATGTGAAAATGCTCTCCCTCCTTTGGTGGCTCTGGATATCCTAGGTATGACCAAAAGCCTTCAATTTAGTGATCTTAAAGAGCGCGATGGATTGTAGGGCGATAGAAGATCCGTTAAATAGACTGGAGCTAAGCCGTTTAGGGCTTTATAAGTCAGTAGCAATACAATACGGGACTTTATAGGTATATGTAGTGATATTAAAATCTGTGTTATATGATCATATTTTCTTGATCTAGCAAGAACTCTAGCGGCTGCATTTTGGACTAACTGTAGCTTGTTTATTGAGGATGCAGGACAACCAGCTAATAAACCATTACAGTAATCTAGTCTCGAGGTCATGAACGCATGAACTAACTTTTCTGCATCAGAAACTGAGTGATCTGATGGGGATAAAATTGGTATTTAATCATTATCAGGCTGACTTGCCACCAACTACTGGTGCTTTTTTATATTTTGAAAGTAGTGTTTCATGTTGTCACTTCACATTTAATAGCCTCTTAGAATGAAATCGCTATGCAAATTCACAGTGCCTCCTTTGAGTTGCATTAGACAGTGTGTAATGTAAATCTAAATGCAGGTTCTGTGTAATGTGTGTAATGTAGTGTAATGTAATGTAAATCTAAAGATGCTGCTTCTGTGCCACCTATACTGCAAAGCTGGGTGTTTGTTCATACAGAGTTAATCAGACAGCCTAAAGCCTCTTACGTTGTTAATTTAAATTTCAAAAAACAATTCGACATTTGCTTGCAATGTTTTTCTTACAAAAAACCTCATCATTCTGCAGGACAATTGTCTATTACAGTATACAACACAGATAGAAGGGTGTCAATAAATCTGTGGTGATATACTGTACAAGACACTTTTAAGAAAAGTTTATTTCCATCACACTGTAAAGTGTTTTTAGATATTACACATAGATTACATATAGCCTACCAAAGATTTTACATATAAACTGGGTCAGCATACTGTTAATTATAGGCTACAGATAGTACCATGGGGTGCTGAGCGTGACCCCTGGCGTGGAGCCCATGAAGAAATATGGTTGGGGACAGGGCCGTGCACAGACTTTTTGAGGGGCATGTGCTGAAACTAAAACAAGGGCACACCCCTCCCATTTTCAATAACACAAAATAATAGTCTCAAAAGCTTTAGATTTATTCACGATTAATAACAATCATCATAATAATAATATAGATAAACATGGTTTTAAGGGCTTCTTTAAACCTAACAGCAACCTTCAGTGGGCCAGGGATGTTGGTCTCTTGAAGGTCTGAAAATGAAAAGCAATGAAAAAAAAAAAAATAGTGTGAAAAGTACAGTTGCAGTGAAAAGCATTTCTGAAGGATCACGTAACACTGAAGAGTACTGAACTGGAGTAATGATGCTGAAAATGCAGCTTTGATCACAGAAATAAATTACATTTTAAAATATATTCAAATAGAAAACAGTTATTTTAAATTGTAAAAATATTTCACAATATTACTGTTTTTGCTGTATTTTGGATCAAATAAATGAAGCCTTGGAATGAATTAAATCATGAATTACATTCTGCATGATAAAATATGAAGATTTCAGTGATCTTCTGTAAAAAAAAATGTAAGTCACTACTACAATATTACTGTAGTAAAACCATGCGAGGACGAGCGGAGAGTATAGAATACTATAGATTAAAAAATTAGCTAGATAATACGTGCAATATTAACAGCCTTGAATTAACCATAACATGATTAGTCTAAATGTTAATAAATTAGGTGTATATCAGCAATCATAAATCAAAGAAGAAATGTCTTACTTCTTAGAAATATATGTTACCTAGGTGACGAGGATCACTCGTCGCTTTGTGTAAGTTCCAGTACGAAACAGCGCGGGGGCGCACCTGTTATTTTTCCAATGGTAAAAACAAATTATATGTTGTTGTATTACTTATCAGTATCTAGTTTTTTACAAGCGAATGTGTGAAAATGTGCATTTTTTGTCCGTCATTAAAACGGCGCCGGCGGCATCACATTACATTTTCATCAACAGGTTATAACCAACTAGTTTGTTGTACCTATATGGGCGCTCAGTTTTTCCTTCTGTAAAATACATTTGGCCAAAATCGCATTTTATAAAAGATGAAAGGCTACTGTATGCACAGGCTATTTAAGTGTCTATGTATTGGCTATGACTAGATGGCAAATGCTAGCCATACCTCTCAGTCTCAGGCGACGTCCCACATGTCTCAGTGAGTCAGACATCAAATAAATAAAATATTAGCCTTTATAGACAGTGTTTAGTAGTAGCCTATTTATTCAAACAACAAGATATTTATTTACCCTTCGCAAAACTTCGTTCAGCTGCTGTCTACTGTGCGGCTGCTGTGGAACTTCAGTTGATTCCGTGAATATAGAGGGGGCGGAGTTATCAGCATACTGACAGCTTGAGGATTGAATACGATTTACACAAGTTCATTTTAAGAACTTTCATTGGCTAAATATTTGTAAAACAGACAGACGGACGTAAATGGTAACCAATAGCATTGATAAAAAAAAAAAAACACCACCCAAAAAAGGGCACTTCGGAGTGTCAGGGCAAAAAGGGCATGTGCTCTGCACAGGTTGAGCCCTACCTGTGCACGTGCCTGGTTGGGGATAAAAGTTCACAAACAAAACCAAAAAACTGTGGTGTTTAGCCTATAGGCATATACATATTACATGTGCTTGTTTTTATTTATGCTGTATTATAAAATACCCATATTATAACAAATAAATAAAATATATTTGGAAATTGCCCTTTAAAACGAAGGCTCAGTTTGTGGTTCACAATTATTTGACTAAAAACAACAAGAACAACAAAACAAAGACAAAGTCACTTATATTAAAACAGTTTTTTATTTATGTTTTTGTTAACAGAAGTTATCTTGCGCCTTTAATTTCCTCCGCTATCGTCCTGTCAATCATCTGTCTCATTCTCACGGGTCGCGGATATGATTACAGTTTCAGTAAAAATGTATTTCACCATCATCATCGGTAGCCACCCTCAGCCGATTGGCATTACAGTATTTGCAATCACCATCCCGTGGCAAAACGGAGCGTCTAAAAGAAAAGTTCTGACTGCTGATCTGAACATTGGTCAGTGAGCCTCTCCCGCTCGGCGCTGTCAAGCGCAACTTCACCACACACAGCTAAATAAAACAGGCTGGTGGCAGACTAATTATTAATATTTCTGATGTAAAGATTTCTGTGAAACGCGTAAAGTTGCACAGAAGAAAGCCCGGACCTGCCCTGTAGCCTACAGTTTAAGAATCTGTAGCCATAGTAAAGGACTATTATTTTGTTGAACAGACCCTGACCTGAGCGACAACTGATGACGTCACATGCTCATATTTGCTTGACCAATCGGCGGAAGGGGGCGTGTCAGGCCGCCCACATGTGGAAAACGAATTTTGAAGTCATTTATTCGTTTTTTGCATGGGAACTAAAAAACGAAAAATCAAGCCGAAATCTCGTTTTTTCGTTTTTTTTGAAAAAACGAAAAAACGAATAAAGGGGCCGTTTTCTCGTTTCTGCTTATTTCATTTCAAATTGGAAAACAAACTATCAAAACGTACACGGACCCGCCTCCCATGGCCGAAACTGGTATTACGACACCTGTCGGGCCGTGGCTATTAATGCTAATGCTAATTAAGGTAGATATCTCTGCAGCACTATAACTGGACATTTTTTTAATGACATCATCGCCCTTATTTCTTCTCATTCTTTTAATGCGTGTAGCTCATTTTTGGGATATTTTTACCTCAATTTTTACACATGGCACCTTTAAATAACAGTTTCAGGTTATGCTTTAGTGTTGGTAACATGTCCAACATTGTCCCACACAAACGTATAATCGTCCCACATTTGGTTTGTTTGATGTGGTCACCCTACTGTATAGGGTAAATTTAGTATAGGGTGAACTTTTTGAATCTTGCTCCTGACAAATAACCCAAATTACAAAAAAAGACTAAAACTAACACTAAAACTAATAAAAACTAAACTAAAACTAAGCATTTTCAAAAAATAAAAAATAAACTAGCAAACCCACTTTAAAAACTAATTAAAACTAAACTGAATTTGAAAACAAAAAGTCAAAACGAAATAAAAATAAAAACTAATGAAAAATGCAAAACTATAATAACCCTGACATAGACGGATGTAGTGCTAACTGTGTTAAGAGTTTTGGAAAATTGTTAAAAGTATTGAAAAATCTGTCATAGCAATCGTAAAAAAAAAACTATAGCAGTACTTCTTTTAATAAACACAAAACACTGGAGAACACATTGTGCAATGCAAGACAAAGAACTGAATAAATTGAGTGCTATATATAAACAGGCAAACAAAGGGAGCTAAATGAAACACAGGTGAACTTAATTAGTGACTAACAGACTATCATGGTTAACTTGTAGCTCAACATGAGTTCCTATAAGAGCAACCAAAAGGAACATTCTCTCAACCCCAGGTCAGGACTGCACACGGATTAAGTGTTGTAGTATTTTTGTGACTGCAATATTCAGGCTCCACACGGATTGAGGACAACTTTTCAGCTGTACGGTAGTGCACCTTTGCTGTTTTAGGCTGGTTTTGTTTTTGTTTTCTCCATTCCATTTTCTCCATCAACTGACTTGATTTAGTACAACTAAAAAAAGTTTAAACAAAAGTATAGATATTGTCTTTTATTTTACCTGTCCTTGTGAAAAATATCAGACATCAACTTTATATTTAATATTGAATAACATGTAGGCTACAACAGATCAAATTAAGTGTACTTTAAAGCTCAACAAAAAGATTTTCAAAACATAGGCCTAATGTACTTTAAAGAAACTCTTAGTTTGGCATTATTTTCTTTTTTTTTAAGTGTACATGTACTTAATTTAATGTCACTCCTGCCAGCAGAAGCCCTATCATGGCCACCAGAGGGCACTTCTCCCTAGACCTTTTCAATTTCCATGAACCTTTGCCTGGACTCATTTTAGTGTGATTACATCCACCTGTATGTCATTGGTTTGTATCATAGGAACTTTGGCTGGCAGGTGTGACGCTTCTGAAAGTGTACGTGTGTACACTTAAGTGGCTTTTTATAATTCATCAGTGCTATTATCTGATTATTATTATTATTATTATTATTATTATTATTTTTATTATTATTATTATTATTATTATTATTATTATTATTATTATTATAAAAATAATAAAAATAATAAAAATAATAATAATAAAAATAATAAAAATAATAAAAATAATAATAATAAATAATAATAAATAATAATAATAATAATAATTATTTATTATTATTATTGTACTTTCAAGATACTACAGGTACACATCCAATACCAATAAGCGCATTTTTTTTATTTTATTATTTTCACAAGGGTACATAGCAATTAAAAAATTATAGTTTTCTAGACAGCAACATGGTGTTGGCCCACATCTGGTACACCTGGATTACACACGGCCCAGATGTGGGCCAGATCTGGTTGCTGTCTGGGTTCTTGTATGGTTTTCCGTTGCAAACTAATCTGGTTGTGCTATTTTTACATAATGCAACTTCCATTCTCAAAGCTCCCTGCAACAAAGCTTTGACCTTTTATCAAAAATATTCTGTTCTTAAACCAAATGGCATGATTTCACTGAATCCACTTTTCATTGTAGGCTTTAAAGATCAACATGGAGAAAATCATCCTAATATTCCCTCTGATATTGCTGGTGCTGCATATACAAGGAGGAGAGTTCCACAAGGAGGAGTGTTTGCCTGCCGAAGCTCCACAGCCGGAAGTCGTGGAGTTCGACAACACCATCTATGCCACTTGTGAAGTAACTCCCAGCCCCAATTTGCCACGTAACCAGCCAAAGATCTTTGGGCAAATCCTCTTCAAGCAGGTCTTCCCCAATGGAGATTTAGAAGTGAAAATCAACCTCCGTGGTTTGCCTGCCATCGATCGTCAAGAGCGTGCCATGCACATCCATCAGTATGGAGACCTCAGTCAAGGCAGCATCACTGTTGGTCCTCATTATAATCCAAACGGCGTTGACCACCCTCATCATCCTGGAGACCTGGGCAACTTTGCTTCCGAGAAAGGAGTTATAAGGCAGTTCCTGACGCTTCCAGACGCCAAGCTCTTTGGGCCTTATTCCATTCTGGGACGTGCGGTGGCGGTTCATGAGAAGGAGGATGATCTGGGAATGGGTTCAGATGAGGAGAGTAAACTCAGTGGGAATGCTGGACCGATAATTGCTCTCGGTGTGATTGGTATTACTACTCCAAGTCTGTGGCAGAAGACTGAAGTGCCCCCCAAGAAACCATGTGGAGGAAGGCACTGAGAGTCAAAGATGAGGGAGTCGGATATGGTGGAAGGGCAGATTCAAATGGGATAATCATGATTTTCCTTGTGTATTCTTTGTATGTGTCCTACATTAAAGTATATTTCAGAACCTGAACATTCCCATGTTTTTTTTCTTGGTCTTTTCAGAGACTTTTTGGCCAAAGCTTCCAATAGTAAATGCACTCTTAAAAAATAAATGTAGGGTGAATGCAGGCAAAGTGGGCCGTTTAGTTTGATTTACTGTGCTCAATGGGTTAACACTTTCAGAGCATGACAATGGCCTTTAATTAAAGATACACTATTTCTTTAAATGATACAATGGTTTAGGTTGATGCAATATGACACTGGAGGGTGTGGCTAGATCTCAAGGGAGGACACCTTTATTGTTCAAGGTAGACATAACCTCTGACATAAGATTTTATTTTTGAAATTATAAGGTTTCTCGCTAAATGTCAACAAATGGGTATATTATTCTGACAGTTTGTTACTACAGTTAACAGGGAATCAAAATGCAAAAAAAATCTTGGTTTTCTTGTAAGGTGTTTAAAGCTAGAATATGTATGATTTTTGTAATAAAATAACCAAAAATCACTTGCAAAGTGTGACATATTTCCTGCAGTTGTGCACTTCCAGTATCCCAAAAGTTCCCAAAGATTTTGATTTCAGAGAAATTCCAATTTTAAATCAAAGCTGCAAGCAGCATTTATCGGGATTTAAGGCCTTTAAGCACAAATGCAGAAAGACTAAGTTTTATTTGGCAACCATTTAACCACTGACGTCATACATGGAAAAAAACATTTCCAGCCAATTTAACATAGGAAATATATGGTTTTCAAAGCTTTTTTAACAGTTGTAGTGCCACCTATTGTCCGATCTCCATAAAATTGTGCATGCTTGTTTACAATGTTATTTCACATATGCTCACCAATTTTCATTAAGTTCTGAGTTTTTGTTTAGGATTTACAGGCTTTCGAGTGAATTTTGCCATGCCCATTTTCTAAATGGCCGTGTTATAGCCGTCCAAATGCAAAAGTTTTAGCACTTCGTGCTTTAACCCCTAATAATGACTCGTCCATGTTCACTTGTTGCCTGTCAATGACATAATATCCGCGTTATCCCTGGTTTCTGCTCGTACTGCCATAGTAACCATGGCGACAACTGCGTTACGTCTAGCGGCACGTTCATGGAGTTGTTTCATTCAAACATTATGGACCATGGCAAGCAGACTTTGGGACAAAAGGAGAACTAAAACGAGGATCAATATCGGCGTGGTGTTTTCAAGATGCCGCAAACTTTGACTTGACAGAGACGTCTTGCATGTACTTTATTAGACAGTTGAGCAAATGTTCAAAACCCGCATGGTGTTATCTGTTCTGACAGACATTGTTAAAGCACACTTTTGTCACAGGCAGGGGGGGGGGCGGGCGCTATCCGCCCCTCCCTAAATTGCATACCACCCTGAGGAGCAAGACCGTATTCCCACAAAGTCAGAACAGGACACAGAATAGCTTCAAACGTTTTTATATTTATTAACTGATTAAAAGAGTCTTTGAAGAGAGCAATTACTCCCAGGAGGAATCGACCAGCAGTTCCTCGTTCTCTACTCGGACACAGCTTTGGCAGGTTCTTCAAGCTTTAGCGGATTCTTCACTGGACTCAGACAGAGAGTAGAGGATACGTATAACTCACAGCATTAGCAGGTTCTTCACTGGACTCAGACAGAGAGTGGAGGGTACATATGACTCATAGCTTTAGCAGGTTCTTCACTGGACTCAGACAGAGAGTGTAGAATACGTATAACTCACAGCATTAGCAGGTTCTTCACTGGACTCAGACAGAGAGTGGAGGACACATATGACTCACAGCTTTAGCAGGTTCCTCACCGGACTCAGACAGAGAGTGGAGGGTACATATAACTCACAGCATTAGCAGGTTCTTCACTAGGTCACAGGAGGCTGTTTATCTGGAACTGTAGATGCAGACCAAATGATCCGAAACCGTCAAAGCACTCGTGCACACACATCAACCTTCCCAATGTGAACACTCTAAGAACAGGACACTTCAAATCAGCAAACTCACTGTGACCAAGGCAATTGAACTGTGTCCAAGCAAACATCTCCTTGAAGTTGGGCTGGGCTGGTTAGCTGCTGTGTTGAGAGAAGAAAAGCAGTACAACAGTAGGGTAGTAGAGCGGCAGAACAGTAGAGCAGTAAGGCAGACAGACTGAGGGAATCCCTCTTTGTTCCAACTGGCAGAGAAAACAGGATATATGAGCAAAGCTCACCATAGCGTACAGGTCAGGGGAGTCACAGACAGACGCACATCCCATCACATTGAACCACGAAGCAGGCACACACGCCTCTCAACCCGACAATCGGGGCCGTGTCCACGTGACGGCGGCAGCCGCAGTGATCGCGTCAGTTTCGCGTTACAAACGCGCTCGATCAAATCGTCGGCCCTTCCTGGGCGCCGGTCTCTCCCTCACCTCCGCCGCGTTCTCTCCCCGCATCTGCTGCACTCGTCTGCCCGAGCGCCCCTTCCTGGGCGCCGGTCTCTCCCTCACCTCCGCCGCGTTCTCTCCCCGCCTCTGCTGCGCCTTGAACTGTCGGCCACAATGAACATATAAAGCACTCCTGCCACACATGCGGGCCAATCGCCAGCATAGAATCTTCCTGCCGAACACCTGAAGCTGATTTATCTATTAGATCGCTAGATTGTCACTGTTTACATCCAGGCACAGGAAACAGCTATTTTGCTGGGTGTTACATTAAAAACACTCCTCGAGGGAAACCCTTTCCCTGGCGTGTGCGTTCCTCCCCCACTGAACATAGTCACCCCGTGACACTTTTACACAGAATGTTTGCTGCTTAAATCCAGATGAGTACGTTGTTAGGCTATTGACTGTATGTAGGGTGACCACCCGTCCCGCATTGCGTTGTACTGCACAGCATTTTCACCCCTTGTCCTGCACGTCGCATATTGAGTAAATGTCCCGCATTTTCATCAGTCTGTCGGTTTTTAATAATCATATTAAGAAAACGTGCATGCTTTCTTTTGCCTTTTTAAGAAAGCATTTTCTTTATTATTTTTGCGGCATAGTTTTTCACCTATATTTAACAGCGCTTCCTCAGAAGTAGGCTACAAATACAACCGCCTTCTTTTGAATCCTATCCAATGGTTGAAAGTAAAGGAGTAAACACGGTCACTAGTACGTTTTGACGGCTGTCAATCAAAATGTGGAGCGGTGATTCGTTCCATGTGTTCCCTGTCAGAAAACAAATGGATAATTCGATTTTAATTGGACTTGGTCAGAACTGTTTCAAAAATAGTTATCTGCATGATGCTGCTGCCTTTGGGCTCAGTGATGTTGAATTTAAATGACATGTCAGATTAAGACATGTAATGTTACATTGTGATATAATGGTGTTTTCTGGAAGGGACTAAAGAACAAAGCATTTTTATCAGCTGAAAGGCAGAATACAAATGTTTTTTTTATTAAGTTAGATAAGCATTAAAGGTGCCATGTGTCATGTCTGGCAAAAAAAAAAATCCAGTCATACTCCACATTCCATACCAGATGGGGGCAGTATACCTCCAGAAAGTGAATTGGTCTACTCTAGAGTAACAAACGAGAAACGGCATAGTCTCTATGCTCCACCCCTACCTACTTAGCTGCACATATACAAGTTAAAAAAGTCAAGTCAAGTCAAGTCAACTTTATTTATATAGCGCCTTTCACAATACAGATTGTATCAAAGCAGCTTCACAGTATTAAATAAAATAGTACATCAGTGTTTGTTTCTGGTGTAAAACATCCACGTTTGGTAATGCAGATCAATAGCACTGTTGAATCGATTAATCAATTTAAGTATCCCCAACTGAGCAAGCCAAAGGCAACAGTGGCAAGGAACCGAAAAACTCCATCAGGTGACCTAATGGAGAAAAAAAAAAACCTTGGGAGAACCCAGGCTCAGGCTCAGTCGGGGGCCAGTTCTCCTCTGGCGTTTATGAAGTAGAGACCGGATTTAACTGTAAGATTAAAATATTATATGAATGCCTGGCTGAAGAGATGCGTCTTTAATCTAGTTTTAAACTGGGAGAGCGAATCTGAGCAACGAACAGTATCAGGAAGGCTATTCCAGAGTTTTGGAGCTAAATGTGAAAATGATCTCCCTCCTTTGGTGGATCTGGATATCCTAGGTATGACCAAAAGCCTCGAATTTAGTGATCTTAAAGAGCGCGATGGATTATAGGGCGATAGAAGATCCGTTAAATAAACTGGAGCTAAGCCGTTTAGGGCTTTATAAGTCAGTAGCAATACCTTGTAATTAATACGGAACTTTATAGGTAACCAATGTAGTGATGATAAAATTGGTGTTATATGGTCAAACTTTCTTGATCTAGTAAGAACTCTAGCGGCGGCATTTTGGACTAACTGTAGCTTGTTTATTGAGGATGCAGGACAACCAGCGAATAAAGCATTACAGTAATCTAGTCTCGAGGTCATGAATGCATGAACTAACTTTTCTGCATCAGAAACTGATAGCATGTTACGTAACTTAGCAATATTTCTAAGGTGAAAAAAGGCTGTTTTTGTAACATATGAAATATGATTTTCAAAAAACAAGTTACAATCTAATATAACACCCAGGTCTTTTACTGTAGAGGATAAAGTAACAGGACACCCTACTATGTTAAAGTTGTATTGTGAGAGGTTTTGCGGGTGGTTTTTTGAACCGATAAGTATTACCTCTGTCTTATCTGGATTTAATAAAAGAAAATTGTGCGTCATCCAATCTTTTATATCTTTAACACACTCTGTCAATTTGGATAATTTAGCGTTTTCATCCGGCCGTGATGAAATATATAGTTGAGTGTCATCAGCATAACAATGGAAACTAATTCCATGTTTCCTTATAATATTTCCAAGTGGCAGCATATATATTGAGAATAATAGAGGGCCTAACACAGATCCTTGCGGCACTCCATAGTTTACTGGAGTTATGATCGATTTTTCTCCGTTTAAATAGACAAAATGGTAGCGGTCAGATAGGTATGATCTGAACCAGCTTAATGCTTGTCCTTGAACACCGGTATAGTTTTGTAGTCGATCTAAGAGTATTGTGTGATCTATAGTATCGAACGCAGCACTAAGATCAAGTAAAACTAGTATTGAGATACAGCCTTGGTCAGAAGCTAAGAGTAAATCATTTGTGATTTTAACAAGCGCAGTTTCAGTGCTATGATGCGGCCTGAACCCAGACTGAAACTTTTCATAGGTGTCATTTTCTTGCAAGAAAGAGCCCAGTTGGGCAGACACAACTTTTTCTAATATTTTGGACATAAAAGGAAGATTTGAAATGGGTCTATAATTTGCTAGGTTATTTGGGTCTAATTGTGGTTTCTTAATGAGAGGTTTTATAACTGCCAATTTAAATGTTCTTGGAACATGACCTAAAGATAAAGACGAGTTAATAATATTGAGGAGAGGCTCTTCCACTATAGGTAACACTTCTTTCAATAGTTTAGTTGGTATAGGATCTAGTAAACATGTTGTTGTTTTAAATGATAAGTTTATTTAACTCTTTTTGTTCTATAGTTGTAAAGCACTGTAATTGTTCTTGCGGGGTGATAATCGAGGCTGAATTATAAGGCGCGATTGAAGATTGAACGTTTACAATTGTGGATCTGATGTTTTCTATTTTCTCAGTGAAAAAATTCATGAAATCATTACTACTAAACTGTAACGGAATATTTTGTTCAGGTGACGCTTGTTTATTTGTTAGTCTAGCCACGGTGTTAAATAAGAACCTAGGATTGTTTTGGTTATTTTCTATTAGTTTGCGGAGGTGCTCAGCCCTGGCCGCTTTTAGGGCCTTTTTATAGCGTGACGTACTGTCTTTCCAAGCGATTCTAAAAACCTCTAAATTAGTTTGTTTCCATTTACGCTCTAAATTACGGGTTTCTCTCTTTAGAACACGAGTAGTATTGTTGTACCATGGTGCTTTAATTTTCTCTCTGACCTTTTTTAGTCTCATAGGTGCAATAATATCCAATTTTCCAGAGAGAATGGTGCTCATAGTGCTGGTTAGTTCGTCTAGTTCATCTGTTTGTTTAGGTTCAGGCAGCAGCTGAGACAGATCCGATAAGCAATTTGAAAAATTATCTATGGTGGATGGAAGGATTGTTCTGCCTAATCGATAACGCGGCGCAGCATGATATATTACCGGGGTACGTAATATGCAAGTTACCATGTAATGGTCAGTTACATCATCACTTTGCGGAATGATATCTATATCGGTTGGATCGGTTCCATGTGATATAATTAAATCGAGTGTATGATTAAAACGATGAGTTGGTCCGGTAACGTTTTGCTTAACCCCAAAGGAGTTTAATAAGTCTATAAACGCAGCCCCTAACGTATCATTTTGATTATCTACGTGTATGTTAAAATCTCCAACAATTAATATTTTATCGACATTGACCAATACATCTGAGAGAAAATTTGCAAATTCTTTTAGGAAATCAGCGTAAGGCCCTGGTGGTCTATATACGGTAGCCAAGGCTAAAGATAATAGGGATGTTTTTCTATCATCTAAGAGCGTAACATTTAGTACAAGTACTTCAAATGAAATAAACTTATAACCCGTTTTCTGAGTAACATTGAGAATATCTCTATAGATAGTTGCAATACCGCCGCCACGACCAATCAGACGGGGCTCGTGCTTATAGGAGTATCCTGATGGAGTAGACTCATTTAGACCGAAATAATCATTTGGTTTAAGCCAGGTTTCAGTAAGGCAAAGTACATCTAAGTTATTATCTGTGACTATTTCATTTACAATAACTGCCTTAGGTGTGAGTGATCTAATGTTTAAAAGACCTAGCTTTAGAAATTGTTTTTGTTTACTAATAGCAACATTTTCTGTTTTAATAACAATTAGATTTTTCCTAGATCCTGCAGTAGATTTATTATTTGATCGCACTAAACGAGGAATAGACACAGTTTCTATGCAATGTTCTACACTAGTATTTATATCAGTTAATTTGGTGCAGCAGAGACTATGATTTGGACTTTTGGTTACTAGTCAAAAGGTATTTAACATTTTGGAGATGTTTCTGCTCATTGCACCATGACATTAACCATTCATTTAGCGCAAATAATCTACTAAACTTGTCATGTCCTAGACGGTACGTGGGAAGCGGTCCTGACACAATGATCGTTATATCAGGCGATGTGCTGCGTACCGTATCGATCAGATTCCTGAAGTCTTTCTTCAGAACCTCCGTCTGGCGCAGCCTGATGTCGTTCACTCCCGCGTGCAATACCAAAGTTCCGACGCGCTCGTTATCGTTCAGAATCTCGGGAACGCGAGCAGCGATTTCAGAAACACGAGCACCAGGAAAGCAGTGACTGTGCACCTTATTTTTACCTGATGTAGCGTGGACGTGCCGAACAATGGAATCACCAATGATCACAGCATCGCATTCTGTTTCGCGAAGAGCGGAGAAGCGGTTTTGTGTGGATAACTCGAAAACCGGGAGGGTCGGAGAGGGTCTTGGTCTAGTCCTGACTCGCGTCTTCCGCTGCGGAAATATCCAGGCTTCGTGGTGGCGTGTTGGAGCCGGAGTGAACGAGACCATGGCTGATCGCGACCTTGGCGCTTGGGACCGATGCCGAGTAACGCACGGAGTAGACGAGGTCGGAGTCAGCGGGTTAGTAACATTAATCTCTGATTTGTGAGCATCAGCGCGTGATGTTTCAAGAGCCAAACGCCGGTCTCTCAGCTCGGCCTGTCTCACTAAAAGGTCGTGGATCTGTTTCTCAACAGCTTCCAGCTCAGACTGTACCGCGTGCAGCTCAAATGTGTCCTCACCTGCACCAAAAGGTAGACTACATACATCTGATATATTCGCCATTTTAACAGATGGACAGTAAGTTAGCAACGACACTACCAGTGATGTTATCAATTAATACTAATTTCTGACAAGCGTCTTAGATATAATCCGTCTTTTAAGTGGTACGGGTGTAGAGTAGACGCACGATAGGTGAAAAATGTTTGTGAGTGTTGAGAAGACGCGTTCAGCCGTGATCCCCGGGAGTAACCTATAAGAGTATCCAGCGTTGGATCACTAACAGGCTTGAGACACGTCTGCTCAACAGTCTGCGTTGTAACTATGAGGTTTGAGCAGTAGTGCTTCTCAGTGAGGAAAAGTAGAAAATGTTTGTTGTAAGTAAGTTTAAAGAGTAAAATCAAGAATTATAAATCAAATCGATAGAGCTCCAAAGACAACAACGCGTTCAGACGCGACGCATGCGCATTCGACAACAGGAAGCCCTGTTGTCGGGGACAACATCTATTTAGAGTGTTACGTATGCTGCCCGCCTGAAGCTAATTTAGCAGCATATATCAAGTTTGATTTTCATTAGCAATACCACTTCTAGCTAAGTTATCATTAGTCACCAAAAAACATTCAGTCTCATTACACCTTGCAATGTTTTCCGTTACGTTTCGTGCGTCCAGGGTGTGTAAAGCAGAAGCAGCCTGGCCAGCGGCGGAGTATGCGCGATCCGTGAGTGCTGAAGACATTCTGCACGGCTTTGATGGGTGCGCAGGAGGACACAAATGGGCGGCGACAGCTTCTTCCAGTGGCGGGAGCTTTTTCCTCAGCGCCGTCAACAGATAGAGCATTACTAAAACTTTATACACCGCCGCCGACTTGAGCTGCAAAGAAGCTCTGGCCGCCCTGTCAAGGACGCTTGTCAAAAAGTATGGGGAAACTTGACCGCTCTGAATATAGTGAGTGAGTGAGTGCGCGCGCGCGGCCGGGGCTCGCTCTCTCTCTCTCTGCTAGTTCTTAGAGGCAGAAGAGAGCGTGCTCGCTTAAAATGTCATATTTTGGTCCAGTGTGGCGGATAGCCTTTTGAGATTTTATTTGTGCTTCAGAGCGCGTTTTTTTCCCTGCAGCGGGTGGTGGTAGGGGTCTCTTGCCAAGGGCTTCAGCCATCCTTCCGCTCTCTTCCCTGAACTGAAATGTAGTAGTGGGCTGTACTTTCCACACGATTGACATCAGGTTCAAGTACGCCCACAAGCCGTGCAAGTTATTCGTGTATTGCATGTTTGGCTGGTGGTTATGTTGCCCGTATACCGCCTCCCATGGCCGAAACTGGTATTACGACACCTGTCGGGCCGTGGCTATTAATGCTAATGCTAATTAAGGTAGATATCTCTGCAGCACTATAACTGGACATTTTTTTAATGACATCATCGCCCTTATTTCTTCTCATTCTTTTAATGCGTGTAGCTCATTTTTGGGATATTTTTACCTCAATTTTTACACATGGCACCTTTAAATAACAGTTTCAGGTTATGCTTTAGTGTTGGTAACATGTCCAACATTGTCCCACACAAACGTATAATCGTCCCACATTTGGTTTGTTTGATGGTGGTCACCCTACAGTATAGGGTAAATTTAGTATAGGGTGAACTTTTTGAATCTTGCTCCTGACAAATAACCCAAATTACAAAAAAAGACTAAAACTAATAAAAACTAAACTAAAACTAAGCATTTTCAAAAAATAAAAAATAAACTAGCAAACCCACTTTAAAAACTAATTAAAACTAAACTGAATTTGAAAACAAAAAGTCAAAACGAAATAAAAATAAAAACTAATGAAAAATGCAAAACTATAATAACCCTGACATAGACGGATGTAGTGCTAACTGTGTTAAGAGTTTTGGAAAATCTGTCATAGCAATCGTAAAAAAAAACTATAGCAGTACTTCTTTTAATAAACACAAAACACTGGAGAACACATTGTGCAATGCAAGACAAAGAACTGAATAAATTGAGTGCTATATATAAACAGGCAAACAAAGGGAGCTAAATGAAACACAGGTGAACTTAATTAGTGACTAACAGACTATCATGGTTAACTTGTAGCTCAACATGAGTTCCTATAAGAGCAACCAAAAGGAACATTCTCTCAACCCCAGGTCAGGACTGCACACGGATTAAGTGTTGTAGTATTTTTGTGACTGCAATATTCAGGCTCCACACGGATTGAGGACAACTTTTCAGCTGTACGGTAGTGCACCTTTGCTGTTTTAGGCTTGTTTTGTTTTTGTTTTCTCCATTCCATTTTCTCCATCAACTGACTTGATTTAGTACAACTAAAAAAAGTTTAAGCAAAAGTAAAGATATTGTCTTCTATTTTACCTGTCCTTGTGAAAAATATCAGACATCAACTTTATATTTAATATTGAATAACATGTAGGCTACAACAGATCAAATTAAGTGTACTTTAAAGCTCAACAAAAAGATTTTCAAAACATAGGCCAAATGTACTTTAAAGAAACTCTTAGTTTGGCATTATTTTCTTTTTTTTTAAGAGTACATGTACTTAATGTCACTCCTGCCAGCAGAAGCCCTATCATGGCCACCAGAGGGCACTTCTCCCTAGACCTTTTCAATTTCCATGAACCTTTGCCTGGACTCATTTTAGTGTGATTACATCCACCTGTATGTCATTGGTTTGTATCATAGGAACTTTGGCTGGCAGGTGTGACGCTTCTGAAAGTGTACGTGTGTACACTTAAGTGGCTTTTTATAATTCATCAGTGCTATTATCTGCTTATTATTATTATTATTATTATTATTATTATTATTATTATTTATTATTATTATTATTGTACTTTCAAGATACTACAGGTACACATCCAATACCAATAAGCGCATTTTTTTTATTTTATTATTTTCACAAGGGTACATAGCAATTAAAAAATTATAGTTTTCTAGACAGCAACATGGTGTTGGCCCACATCTGGTACACCTGGATTACACACGGCCCAGATGTGGGCCGGATCTGGTTGCTGTCTGGGTTCTTGTATGGTTTTCCGTTGCAATCTAATCTGGTTGTGCTATTTTACCTAATGCAACTTCCATTCTCAAAGCTCCCTGCAACAAAGCTTTGACCTTTTATCAAAAATATTCTGTTCTTAAACCAAATGGCATGATTTCACTGAATCCACTTTTCATTGTAGGCTTTAAAGACCAACATGGAGAAAATCATCCTAATATTCCCTCTGATATTGCTGGTGCTGCATATACAAGGAGGAGAGTTCCACAAGGAGGAGTGTTTGCCTGCCGAAGCTCCACAGCCGGAAGTCGTGGAGTTCGACAACACCATCTATGCCACTTGTGAAGTAACTCCCAGCCCCAATTTGCCACGTAACCAGCCAAAGATCTGTGGGCAAATCCTCTTCAAGCAGGTCTTCCCCAATGGAGATTTAGAAGTGAAAATCAACCTCCGTGGTTTGCCTGCCATCGATCGTCAAGAGCGTGCCATGCACATCCATCAGTATGGAGACCTCAGTCAAGGCTGCATCACTGTTGGTCCTCATTATAATCCAAACGGCGTTGACCACCCTCATCATCCTGGAGACCTGGGCAACTTTGCTTCCGAGAAAGGAGTTATAAGGCAGTTCCTGACGCTTCCAGACGCCAAGCTCTTTGGGCCTTATTCCATTCTGGGACGTGCGGTGGCGGTTCATGAGAAGGAGGATGATCTGGGAATGGGTTCAGATGAGGAGAGTAAACTCAGTGGGAATGCTGGACCGATAATTGCTCTCGGTGTGATTGGTATTACTACTCCAAGTCTGTGGCAGAAGACTGAAGTGCCCCCCAAGAAACCATGTGGAGGAAGGCACTGAGAGTCAAAGATGAGGGAGTCGGATATGGTGGAAGGGCAGATTCAAATGGGATAATCATGATTTTCCTTGTGTATTCTTTGTATGTGTCCTACATTAAAGTATATTTCAGAACCTGAACATTCCCATGTTTTTTTTTCTTGGTCTTTTCAGAGGCTTTTTGGCCAAAGCTTCCAATAGTAAATGCACTCTTAAAAATAAATGTAGGGTGAATGCAGGCAAAGTGGGCCGTTTAGTTTGATTTACTGTGCTCAATGGGTTAACACTTTCTGAGCATGACAATGGTCTTTAATTAAAGATACACTATTTCTTTAAATGATACAATGGTTTAGGTTGATGCAATATGACACTGGAGGGTGTGGCTAGATCTCAAGGGAGGACACCTTTATTGTTCAAGGTAGACATAACCTCTGACATATTTTATTTTTGAAATTATAAGGTTTCTCGCTAAATGTCAACAAATGGGTATATTATTCTGACAGTTTGTTAGTACAGTTAACAGTGAATCAAAATGCAAAAAAATGTCTTGGTTTTCTTGTAAGGTGTTTAAAGCAAGAATATGTAAGATTTTTGTAATAAAATGACCAAAAATCACTTGCAAAGTGTGATATATTTCCTGCAGTTGTGTACTTCCAGTATCCCAAAAGTTCCCAAAGATTTTTAATTTCAGAGAGATTCCAATTTTAAATCAAAGCTGCAAGCAGCATTTATCGGGGTTCAAGCATTTAAGGCCTTTAAGCACAAATGCATAAAAAGACATTAAGTTTTATTTGGCAACCATTTAACCACTGACGTCATGCATGGAAAAGACCATTTCCAGCCAATTTAACATAGGAAATATATGGTTTTCAAAGCTTTTTTAACAGTTATAGCGCCACCTATGGTCCGATCTCCATAAAATTGTGCATGCTTGTTTACAATGTTATTTCACATATGCTCACCAATTTTCGTTAAGTTCTGAGTTTTCGTTTAGGATTTATAGGCTTTCGAGTGAATTTTGCCACGCCCATTTTTTAAATGACCCTGTTGTAGCCGTCCAAATGTAAAAGTTCAAAAGTTTTAGCACTTTGTGCTTGAACCCCTAAAAATGGCTCGTCCATGTTCACTTTCGCTCAAACATTATGGACCATGGCAAGCAGACTTTGGGACAAAAGGAGAACTAAAACGAGGATCAATATCGGCGTGGTGTTTTGGAAATGCCACAAACTTCGACTTGACAGAGGCGTCTTGCATGTACTTTATTAGACAGCTGAGCAAATGTACATATTAGACAGCTGAGCAAATGTACATAAAACTAATCAATGTTATATAGCTCAACATGATGAAATGTTAGAATATGATCAGTATGTTATTCTAATGTTCATCTAGCTTACTGCTAGTATCATACAGACAAACAAACGCATAGAATAACATTATAACTTTCAACACACTCAAATGCAGTTTAGTGTGATAGTGTAGACCAAGGCTGCGTCCGAAACCGCATACTTCCCTACTATTTAGTAAGGGAAAAAGAGTAGGCGAGCGAAAAATTATGTTCGAATCCAAAAGAGTAGGCGAGAATTACCTGGGTGACGTACTAATTATCGCGAGATTCGGACTTAAGTGCGTTCGAATATGCCTACTTTCCTACTATATAGTAGGCGAAAACAGTACGTGAAGGAAGCAGTACGTTCGAAACATCAGTATTTACAAAAGAGTAGGCGAGCAGTTCCCGGATGGCTTACTGCTTCCGGCCAGATTTTTGAGTGCTCGACCGATGAATACTCTTCTATCCCAGGAGGCCACGCGAGAGGATACGTCATTATTAAACATCGCAGAGATCGGCGACGCGGGTGCTTTCAAATGTGAGTAAACACGGTTCCTTGTGTTAAAATTGCAAGTGTTGAACTACTGTAGAGTAAACTGTTGAATTGTTGAAGGTGTAAAAACGTTACACAGTGTAGTATAGTTGTGATTTTGCTGTAAAAACACGTTTTATTATGTATAACGTTAGCTAACCAGAGGGGAGCTCCAGTAAGGACACGTAAGTTAACGTTACGTCTCTAAAGTGGATTTACATAAACCATATACATATTAAAGACGCTTATTTTAAATGTCTATTTACATCTGACAGGAAAATCTTAAGTATTGCAGAAGAGCACATCACAACATGAAATAGACATCTGAGTGATGAATGTGTGCTATTATGTAGAACAAATCTATAAAGTAACTAAACATAAGTTATCTATTTTATTTGTCCATTAGTACTGTTGATAAATTGAGGAACATTTATGTTGGATAAAAAGTTAAAACAAGCTCATAAATGACAGAGGTAATGTGAATCTTGTCTGGATGTTACAGGGTCAGATGAACAGATGTGTTTTTATCCGGTGGAGAGTGGCTCATGAAGCTGAATGCTGCCATCAAAGGCTTTGAGTGAGTATACCACAGAAATGAATAACAACAACTAATTATTGTAATTTCAAACAGAGCTATTACAGCACTTTTCTGATTCTTGATTTCTGTGCATTAGCTGCACAGCTTTTGTGGTGGAGCAGGACCTGCAAGGGAAGATGATGGCGGCGTTTGTGAAAAAAGCGGTTTTGTCTTCTAAATAATACTGAAATCATATGACATTGTGTGGTTAAAATGACTGCTTTTGTGTTATGTTTGTGCATTTTGTAGGATCTGAAATGTCAGTAGGCTGGTGTGAGGCGCTGAGGATGAGGAGACCAGAGCTGAATCCTGGAGATGGTGCCATGGATGAGTCCCTCCATCACTCCACCTGCCCTTACGAGACCCTGCATCTCTCCACCTGCCCTTATTGCTTCAGATTGTGAAGCACAACACAACACGCAACAACCTCAGCGCCTTCAGCCTACATACATGATTGTAGTTTGAATAAAGCTTTGTTTCATGTGTTGACTTGTATATGCATTTGTTTATTGTGTGATGGTGACTTTCATTCATTCTTTTATTAATATTTCTCATTGTTGTCAGTAAATACAATATAATTATTTAATTAATGTTTTATTTAATTGTTTGAATGAAAATGTAGATATGTTCATTATATACACATCTAGAGTATTCAATCCTGCATAGTTATGTCATATGACATACATTACATTTTGTTTGTTTTATTGAATTGAATATAATTTTCAGTAAAAAGTAATATAATTAAGTATTGGTCAGCATTTATCATTGTTATTATTGTATGTTTTGGGGTGGGATAGCAATGCAATTCATTCTGGGGTAATATTAATTTTTAATATTAATGATACTTAAATTTTTTGAGTATAAAATCAACAGTTTTCTCCAAAGGCGAATCTTCGCACAGCTGCCCTTTGTGCAGACATTACAAACGCTGAGGAAAACCGTTCTAGGTAGGGCTGTTGAGTTACTGATGTTATGAGGTATATATATATATATATATATATATATATATATATATATATATATATATATATATATATATCATAGGTTTGCATACATAATATGAGATTTTTTACACAGGAAAAAAGAACCTAGTACAAGGTTGAATATCTTAATATATTTTCTTAATTCATTATAATACATTTAAAAAAATGCATTTTTTAATTTAATTTTTTTTATTTATAAGCCTAGGCCTGAGGGATGAAATGAGAGTTAAATTCAACAAGAAAAAGAGGAAAACATAAAGCAGTAAGCCACTTTTGCTTGTGGATAAAAATGTTTGGATATAAAATAAAGAAATTAACAACATATTCAAGAGATGACAATTTTGGGTTTTCGTAATAAAAATAAATAATATCGTTAAGGATAAAACGGTGGGTCACATTAGTAGGGTTAAATATAAGAACTTTATCAACCCTAAATATATTTACAAAATAAATGGGCAGCAGTTTCTTCAAAAAGACCACAAAATGAGCAAGTTTAATCAATATCAAGATATTTACAGATAGATTAATTAAACGTATCGTTCAAATCTTTTAAGTTGTTGTGCGCGTGATAATGCGTCGTAGGTCACATGATAATGTCAACATGGCAGATGTCCGGTTCGCATTCATACTCAACGAGATCTGGCTATAAAGTACCTATTCTTTTAGCGCTAGTTAAGTAAGTACTCATTGAAATTAAGTACCTACTCATTGAGTATGCGGTTTCGGACGCAGCCCAAGTGAAACAGCTCTGCGTTACCTCACAAGTTTAATTCACCAAATAAACTGACTTGTTAACCCTTTTCCACCAAGGCAGTGCTGGTGCTGGTTCAGAGCTAGAGCCTAGTTTCAAATGGGTTCTTTGTTTTTCGACACCCAGAGCACCAGCTCTGAACCAGGAAAAGTGGTTCTTAAGTAGCACCAAAACATTGCTGGTCTAGAAGTAAGAACCGCTTGCGTCAGGGCCTGGGGACGGGGTTACCGTGACCAACAAGACGAACAGAAACTTGTGACCGCCATTTCTCAAATAGCAGCTAATCGAGCTAATAACAGCTTGATTGTAATCTCCGTCTATGCAAGTTATGGTCGAGCTGCACGAACACGTTGGATTCGCCGTGTTTGGATGCCGATGTAGGTTCGCAAAGCCATGAGCATCAATAGTAACGCAACGACCTCCATTGTTGATGGAAGGCTTGTTCGAGATGCATCGGAGCGGCACGGACCAATCGGAGCTGCGGGAGTGTTTGGAGAGCATACGAGTCCTTGTGCTTTTGGATTGCTTTCGCCGTGCTTTGATGTCATGAGCCGATCGGTCTGCGAGAAGCCGAACCATCTCGAACAAGCCTGGTGTGTTTGTGTTTGGCGCTGCCACGCTAGCATTGCTGGGCAACATGAGATGTATACAGTGACCTTGTGTTTGGCAAACCGGATCTTAGAGAGCTCGTCAGACGAACCAACTCCGGACTGGCAATACTGTAGCTCTGGCTCTGAACTGGCACCTGGTTCATGCTGGTGGAAAAGGGGTATTTGTGAGTATTAATTCAACACTTGCGGGTAGATCAGTAGAATGAAATGTCCTTATTCCTTTATATCCGCAGGACTCGCATGTGGTTCTGATATCTGTCTCTCATTGGCAATGATGACAAGTTCCATAATTCCGCTTATGCGTCATCAACCTACACCTTTGTTATTGTAAGAGGTTAGCAAGCCTGGTTAGTACCTGGATGGGAGACCTCCTGAGAAAACCAGGTTGCTGCTGGAAGAGGTGTTAGTGAGGCCAGCAGGGGGTGCTCACCCGTGGTCTATGTGGGTCCTAGCGCCCCAGTGTAGTGATCGGGACACTATACTGTCAAAGAGCACCATCCTTCCAATGAGACGTTAAACCGAGGTCCTGACTCTCTGTGGTCATTAAAAGTCCAAGGATGTCCTTCGAAAAAGAGTAGGGGTGTAACCCCGGCATCCTGGCCAAATTCGCCCCTTGGCCTCTGTCCATCACGGCCTCCTAATCATCCCCATATACTGATTGGCTTCATCACTGTCTCCTCTCCACCATTAAGCTGGTGTGTGGTGGGCGTTCTGGCCCAATATGGATGCTGCACATTGGTGGTGGTTGAGGATATCCCCCCTTCCATGTAAAGCGCTTTGAGTACCCAGAAAAGCGCTATATAAATGTAACGAATTATTATTATTATTATTAAAATGTAGATGCAGAATATAACGCTTTAAAATATGGACACAATTTAAGTTCATTTACAGTGTTTAGAGAAAACAGACAGAAAAAGTTTTACAATATGGTTACCATTTAAAATGTTCCTCTTATTGAATTTTTGTTAGCCTATTTGTTGTTGCATGTGTTGTAGTTCCATTTGTAATATGTTGTAGAGTTCATTAAGATATCTGATATTCAACTTTCATCAAATTTCATGTCAACACAACATGTTCTAGTTGTTTTGAACTTTACACATGCATTGAGTGAACTGATGAGTATTACTCATCATTGCCCATCTATGTGCTTTTGGGTCTGTTAAATATGCTGTGGTATATGTTTGTGTGATGTGTTAATAAATCATGTGTTTTTAAGATCCAGGATCATTTTTGATAAATTAGGGATGGGTCACATTACCTGAAAAGAAATTTGTCTGGAGTGCATGATCTCAAAATGTTTATTGGTATATACCTTGCAAATAACACATATCAACTGTATTCAAAATGAAATATTAAAGTCGGACCTTAAAGTTAACAAAAGTAATAAAAAGAAATAAACATCTAGGTACTGTATCTATCTAAATGACAAGTGTCCCACCTTACCTGCATTCAATCTACTAAAAGGGGATTTTAACATCGATGCCATAGAAGAATCATTCCCTCAGAAATTTGTACTTCTGCCTTCAAAGACAAGTACAGTTTTTTCAGTACTTTTAACAACTTTCCTAAACTCTTAACGCACCAACACACCTACAACACACAATTGGCAAAACAGTTTATTTCATGCTCAAAATCACACACTGTAAACTAAACTCCAACACTAATTTTCTAAATACAATAATACACTATGCCTACCAGAACACTGCAAACATGTCTCCAAATCAAATCATTTTTCAAAACACTAACATATGTAACATAGCTGTCCAACAGGAAGATTTAGTCAATCATAGCACAATGTCATAAAAACACTAACATCAGATGGAATTACAGAAACTGCATTATTGTATACGTGTCAGGTCTGCCCTTATACAACAGACAGTATATTGTATTGATCATAGATTGTGTTTTGCACTGCAGTTTCTTTTGAAGCCTCTCTACATTTTTGTTTTGTTGGGTTTACTGTAGGTCTTTTGCTGCAGAAATTCAATAAAAAAAGACCCATCTCAGAGTGCTTTATAGAATGTACGTTTACAGTATACACCATATGGTCATGCGATTGAAAGAAACTTAACACCTGAGTGTGTTTCCTAGATGGGAATCAGCTGTGATTTATATTATTGCATAATTGTTTCTCAGTAACAATAGGATAAAATACAGGGGATATATTTGGGTTTCAATTCACAATATAAACAGCTGTTTACCTTGACTTTAGCCTGTAAGGTTCAGAACATGGTGTTATCTGTTCTGACACACATTGTTTAAAGCATCGGTAAATTTGGCAGTAAAAATCCATTGTTTTGGTCTTGTTTGAGCTTGTGTGTAAAAGAAGTTCAAGCATTTTAAATTTGTCTTAATTGTATGCATTTTGTGTTAAAGCAACAAGAAATGTGTTAATAGTATAGGTTACATAGACAGATGTAGTGCTAACTAACCGTGTTAAGAGTTTTGGAAAATTGTTAAAAGTATTGAAAAATCTGTCATAGCAATCGTAAAAAAAAAACTATAGCAGTACTTCTTTTAATAAACACAAAACACTGGAGAACACATTGTGCAATGCAAGACAAAGAACTGAATAAACTGAGTGCTATATATAAACAGGCAAACAAAGGGAGCTAAATGAAACACAGGTGAACTTAATTAGTGACTAACAGACTATCATGGTTAACTTGTAGCTCAACATGAGTTCCTATAAGAGCAACCAAAAGGAACATTCTCTCAACCCCAGGTCAGGACTGCACACGGATTAAGTGTTGTAGTATTTTTGTGACTGCAATATTCAGGCTCCACACGGATTAAGGACAACTTTTCAGCTGTACGGTAGTGCACCTTTGCTGTTTTAGGCTTGTTTTGTTTTTGTTTTCTCCATTCCATTTTCTCCATCAACTGACTTGATTTAGTACAACTAAAAAAGTTTAAGCAAAAGTATAGATATTGTCTTTTATTTTACCTGTCCTTGTGAAAAATATCAGACATCAACTTTATATTTAATATTAAATAACATGTAGGCATTATTATTATTATTATTATTATTATTATTATTATTATTATTTATTATTATTATTATTATTATTGTACTTTCAAGATACTACAGGTACACATCCAATACCAATAAGCTAATTTTTTATTTTATTATTTTCACAAGGGTACATAGCAATTAAAAAATTATAGAGTTTTCTAGACAGCAACATGGTGTCGGCCCACGTCTGGTACACCTGGATTACACGCGGCCCAGATGTGGGCCGGATCTGGTTGCTGTCTGGGTTCTTTTATGGTTTTCCGTTGCAAACTAATCTGGTTGTGCTATTTTTACCTAATGCAACTTCCATTCTCAAAGCTCCCTGCAACAAAGCTTTGACCTTTTATCAAAAATATTCCGTTCTTAAACCAAATGGCATGATTTCACTGAATCCACTTTTCATTGTAGGCTTTAAAGATCAACATGGAGAAAATCATCCTAATATTCCCTCTGATATTGCTGGTGCTGCATATACAAGGAGGAGAGTTCCACAAGGAGTGTTTGCCTGCCGAAGCTCCACAGCCGGAAGTCGTGGAGTTCGACAACACCATCTATGCCACTTGTGAAGTAACTCCCAGCCCCAATTTGCCACGTAACCAGCCAAAGATCTTTGGGCAAATCCTCTTCAAGCAGGTCTTCCCCAATGGAGATTTAGAAGTGAAAATCAACCTCCGTGGTTTGCCTGCCATCGATCGTCAAGAGCGTGCCATGCACATCCATCAGTATGGAGACCTCAGTCAAGGCAGCATCACTGTTGGTCCTCATTATAATCCAAACGGCGTTGACCACCCTCATCATCCTGGAGACCTGGGCAACTTTGCTTCTGAGAAAGGAGTTATAAGGCAGTTCCTGACGCTTCCAGATGCCAAGCTCTTTGGGCCTTATTCCATTCTGGGACGTGCGGTGGCGGTTCATGAGAAGGAGGATGATCTGGGAATGGGTTCAGATGAGGAGAGTAAACTCAGTGGGAATGCTGGACCGATAATTGCTCTCGGTGTGATTGGTATTACTACTCCAAGTCTGTGGCAGAAGACTGAAGTGCCCCCCAAGAAACCATGTGGAGGAAGGCACTGAGAGTCAAAGATGAGGGAGTCGGATATGGTGGAAGGGCAGATTCAAATGGGATAATCATGATTTTCCTTGTGTATTCTTTGTATGTGTCCTACATTAAAGTATATTTCAGAACCTGAACATTCCCATGTTTTTTTTCTTGGTCTTTTCAGAGGCTTTTTGGCCAAAGCTTCCAATAGTAAATGCACTCTTAAAAATAAATGTAGGGTGAATGCAGGCAAAGTGGGCCGTTTAGTTTGATTTACTGTGCTCAATGGGTTAACACTTTCTGAGCATGACAATGGTCTTTAATTATAGATGCACTATTTCTTTAAATGATACAATGGTTTAGGTTGATGCAATATGGCACTGGAGGGTGTGGCTAGATCTCAAGGGAGGACACCTTTATTGTTCAAGGTAGACATAACCTCTGACATAAGATTTTATTTTTGAAATTATAAGGTTTCTCACTAAATGTCAACAAATGGGTATATTATTCTGACAGTTTGTTACTACAGTTAACCGGGAATCAAAATGCAAAAAAATGTCTTGGTTTTCTTGTAAGGTGTTTAAAGCTAAAGTATGTAAGATTTTTGTAATAAAATTACCAAAAATCACTTGCAAAGTGTGATATATTTCCTGCAGTTGTGTACTTCCAGTATCCCAAAATTTCCCAAAGATTTTTAGTTTCAGAGAGATTCCAATTTTAAATCAAAGCTGCAAGCAGCTTTTATCGGGGTTCAAACATTTAAAGCCTTTAAGCACAAATGCATAAAAAGACATTAAGTTTTATTTGGCAACCATTTAACCACTGACGTCATACATGGAAAAGACCATTTCCAGCCAATTTAACATAGGAAATATATGGTTTTCAAAGCTTTTTTTAACAGTTATAGCGCCACCTATGGTCCGATCTCCATAAAATTTTACATGCTTGTTTACAATGTTATTTCACATATGCTCGCCAATTTTCATTAAGTTCTGAGTTTTTGTTTAGGATTTATAGGCTTTCGAGTGAATTTTGCCACGCCCATTTTCTAAATGACGTGTTATAACCGTCCAAATGCAAAAGTTTTAGCACTTTGTGCTTTAACCCCTAATAATGGCTCGTCCATGTTCACTTGTCGCCTGTCAATAGCCGCGTTTCCATTACCCTTCAAATTGCGCAAATTGAAATTGCGAAATAAAAATACGCTCAATGGAAACACGTCAATTTCGCAAAAACTCCCGTTTATCGCAAAAAAGTTTTTACGCTCTCATGAGGTGGTTTTTCAGGCAATTCGAAAAAGGAATATTTCGCAAAACTGCAATGGAAACAGTTTTTGCGCATTTACAGTCACCTGACTTAGAAGACGCGGTGTGTTTGAGGTCCATGTATAGCTACGCAAATAGGCCTAACAATTATTTTATATTATTTTATTTTAACATTTAATAGGCTATATTTAGAGGACGCTTTTATGCAAAAAAAGAACAAAGCTGAGTGTGGAGCGCGCACTGCATGGCACGGAGGCGCGGTCGCGAACACTTGCATTTTCCTATCAACAGTGGAAACAACTTAAAAATACTCTATCATTTCTGGTCATACAGAAAATAGTAATACATTATTCTCAACTACTTTTATTTGTGTAAACTCACAAGAACAAAATAAAACGTTGTGCTTGTGTAAAGTAAAAGAAAACAATCAGACGCACTTTCATGATCTCCGTAAACTGGAGCGCGAGAACTGAAACAAATATAGGCTAAAGCTTGAAATGTCCACTTTAAAACGAACAAATTCGAATCGAAAGCTTACCTTCTGATTTTGTAATTCGAAAGGTGCATTTCTCTCTAAAAGCGCATCTGCTTAACAGCGGAGATGGAGATGTGATTTTAGCCAAAACAATAGTTTATTAATAATATTAATGGCTCTTCTCATTCAGCACTGCGGGAAAAACATCAATTCCAGGTTCTAATTTGGCCTTAGAAAACCAGTAAAATCGACATGTTTTCCATATTAATTTGTGACTATTTTAAATGTTTAATAAAGGGGCAAAAAGTCATAAACAAACATCTGAAAATTCTTCGATATTTACTTTTTTTGCGCAGCAGCTGGTGTAGCCAGTTCAAATTAAAATTTTGGTGTTCCACTTTGCGTTTTAAAAAGACAACAACCGTTCATTTTTCGTTTTTCAATTACGGGTTAAAAAAAGGAAAAACGAATGGACACAAAATAGCCTATGGATCGTTTGGACAGAATACGAGACAGAGTTCTTTATTAAATTCATTAAAAAATAATAATAATTAGACTATAGGAATATTGGATTCTAAATCTCAAAGAAATGCCACAATCAAAACCTCGGAGCAGAAATGAGGGCGAAACACCCAGAAACTCCATGTGTCGTTCGCATTATAAGGGTCTTTCCCTGCCATTAATGCTTGGATAACACGCCACGTCTCCTTTCATTAATAATAATAATGTCTAATGCGGTGGCTGTGATATTATATAAACCAACGTCAGTTGCCGTGATTTTGGGAATGACTTATCGCGAGAGAAAAAAGGATGTTTTAGTTGCATAACATCGGTAATGGAAACGCCGTCATTTCGCAATAGTTTTTTATCGATATTTAGATAATAGCGCAAAACATTTGCGCAAATCTGTAATGGAAACGCGGCTACTGACATAATATCCGCGTTATCCCTGGTTTCCGCTCGTACTGCCATAGTAACCATGGCGACAACTGCGTTACGTCTAGCGGCACGCTCATGGAGTTGTTTCATTCAAACATTATGGACCATGGCAAGCAGACTTTGGGACAAAAGGAGAACTAAAACGAGGATCAATATCGGCGTGGTGTTTTCAAGATGCCGCAAACTTTGACTTGACAGAGACGTCTTGCATGTACTTTATTAGACAGTTGAGCAAATGTTCAAAACCTGCATGGTGTTATCTGATCTGACACACATTGTTAAAGCACACTTTTACACTGAATGTTTGCTGCTTCAATCCAGATAAGTCCAGATAGGCTATTGACTGTATGTAGGGTGACCACCCGTCCCGCATTGCGTTGTACTGCACAGCATTTTCACCCCTTGTCCTGCACGTCGCATATTGAGAAAATGTCCCGCATTTTCATCAGTCTGTCGGTTTTTAATAATCATATTAAGAAAACGTGCATGCTTTCTTTTGCCTTTTTAAGAAAGCATTTTCTTTATTATTTTTGCGGCTTAGTTTTTCACCTATATTTAACAGCGCTTCCTCAGAAGTAGGCTACAAATACAACCGCCTTCTTTTAAATCCTATCCAATGGTTGAAAGTAAAGGAGTAAACACGGTCACTAGTACGTTTTGACGGCTGTCAATCAAAATGTGGAGCGGTGATTCGTTCCATGTGTTCCCTGTCAGAAAACAAATGGATAATTCGATTTTAATTGGACTTGGTCAGAACTGTTTCAAAAATAGTTATCTGCATGATGCTGCTGCCTTTGGGCTCAGTGATGTTGAATTTAAATGACATGTCAAATTAAGACATGTAATGTTACATTGTGATATAATGGTGTTTTCTGGAAGGGACTAAAGAACAAAGCATTTTTATCAGCTGAAAGGCAGAATACAAATGTTTTTTTTATTAAGTTAGATAAGCATTAAATAACAGTTTCAGGTTATGTTTTAGTGTTGGTAACATGTCCAACATTGTCCCACACAAACGTATAATCGTCCCACATTTGGTTTGTTTGATGTGGTCACCCTACTGTATAGGGTAAATTTAGCATAGGGTGAACTTTTTGAATCTTGCTCCTGACAAATAACCCAAATTAAAAAAAAGACTAAAACTAATAAAAACTCAACTAAAACTAAGCATTTTCAAAAAATAAAAACTAAACTAGCAAACCCACTTTAAAAACTAATTAAAGCCCATGTTGCAGTTTTTTTATTTTTTTATTAATATAACCTTGTATGAAAATACCATATGAAAAGTAAATGCAGGATTAAAAATAGTTTTGCAAGACATAAGGGCACAAATTTAATAGAAATCGTGACTGTTTCCTTGACCGTGTTGAAAAAACGCTTTTTTTCACCATCGCGTCATATGGCGTCACCTGAGGTAGTCGTTTGGATCTGCGTTCGCTCAGTGCAGAGATAGGTTGGTATTCAGTTGGAGCGGTCATGATTCAGTGTGTTTTCTGTGCTTATTGTATTTCAATGAATCATCGTCGTGGTAAATGATTGTGAATTATGGCCTGTCAGGACATCGAGTCCACAGGTTTCCGAATAAGAAAAAGGACGGTGCAATCTTCCGTGCTAGTGTGCGTTTTGTGCCGGGTAAGAGACGGGACTTCACTTCTGCTTCTGCTTTGAAAAACGCGGTAGTGTGTAGCGTTCACTATAGACCGAATGATTATAATCCCGGCGATATGTGCACACTGTCCCGGCTCCTTCATCGGGTCGCCCGGTCCGCCGTCGGCATGTGGTTCGGCCGCCAGTGGGAAACATGACGCTCACGGATCCGTCAGAGATCACTTATTGTACATCTGTTTTACAAAATGTGCCTTGTCTTAATTTAATTCATTAACATATCCTACATAAACTTGTAATGTGATGCATTTATGTGTTTGTTATTAGTCTGCAGCCGACACTATTATTATTATTATTATTATTATTATTATTATTAATAATATTATGTTCTATAATTCATTTTCAATCTGTACAAACCGACTTTAATGTTTGTGTTGGCTGTTTCTACATATAAAGTTGTTATACAGTAAGACAGTTGTGATTGTGATCATTTTTTTTATTCATTGTCACCAAATGGGTCAATTCAAAGCCTTTATAAAGTCCCTCTTCCTCTGGAAACTGTCTCCTAATGGCTGACACACACAACACATGCAGGTATGGGTCTAAGTACTAGCTTTGCTATTGCCTGATACATGATGATGATAATCTGTACAGTATTGTGATCTGCGCATAGTGTTACTGTTATACATATCGTCGGCTAACGTGAATACATCTATAAGCTAACACTGTTCTCTCGGCCTGTTCTCCTCACACCACAACTCACCGTTGTTCTGTCTAACCCTGGCCTGTCCAGCTCACTTGGTTTCATATCAGGCTCATAATTATATATGATATCATCATATATATCAATTATATATGAATTATATATATATCATACGAGTAAACATTTAGGCTACAATTCCCCCAGCTTTCTGAGCTGTCATTGCGATCCATTGCTTTCCTATTTGCTAGTTGATTTACTTTGACCGCTCTACCTCATGTTACGTCACTTCAGGTTCGGCGGTTTAAGTGATTTTCAAATGCGGAAGTAAAAATTTCTCACAAAAACGACTCCAGAAGCCTAAATAGTGTTTTATAAGTATATGTTTATATTTAAATCTAGTTCCTACATTATTTTTCTATACATTGGCTTACTGGGTACTCTAACCTGCAACATAGACTTTAAAACTAAACTGAATTTGAAAACAAAAAGTCAAAACGAAATAAAAATAAAAACTATAATAACCCTGACATAGACGGATGTAGTGCTAACTAACCGTGTTAAGAGTTTTGGAAAATTGTTAAAAGTATTGAAAAATCTGTCATAGCAATCGTAAAAAAAAAAACTATAGCAGTACTTCTTTTAATAAACACAAAACACTGGAGAACACATTGTGCAATGCAAGACAAAGAATTGAATAAACTGAGTGCTATATATAAACAGGCAAACAAAGGGAGCTAAATGAAACACAGGTGAACTTAATTAGTGACTAACAGACTATCATGGTTAACTTGTAGCTCAACATGAGTTCCTATAAGAGCAGCCAAAAGGAACATTCTCTCAACCCCAGGTCAGGACTGCACACGGATTAAGTGTTGTAGTATTTTTGTGACTGCAATATTCAGGCTCCACACGGATTGAGGACAACTTTTCAGCTGTACGGTAGTGCACCTTTGCTGTTTTAGGCTTGTTTTGTTTTTGTTTTCTCCATTCCATTTTCTCCATCAACTGACTTGATTTAGTACAACTAAAAAATGTTTAAGCAAAAGTATAGATATTATCTTTTATTTTACCTGTCCTTGTGAAAAATATCAGACATCAACTGTATATTTAATATTGAATAACATGTAGGCTACAACAGATCAAATTAAGTGTACTTTAAAGCACAACAAAAAGATTTTCAAAACATAATGTACTTTAAAGTAAAACTCTTAGTTTGGCATTATTTTCTTTTTTTTAAGAGTACATGTACTTAATGTCACTCCTGCCAGCAGAAGCCCTATCATGGCCACCAGAGGGCACTTCTCCCTAGACCTTTTCCATTTCCATGAACCTTTGCCTGGACTCATTTTAGTGTGATTACATCCACCTGTATGTCATTGGTTTGTATCATAGGAACTTTGGCTGGCAGGTGTGACGCTCATGAAAGTGTGTGTGTGTACACTTAAGTGGCTTTTTATAATTCATCTGTGTTATCTGCAAGTTTTATTTATTTTTATTATTATTATTATTATTATTATTATTATTATTATTATTATTATTATTAGTGTAATTTCAAGATACTACAGGTACACATCCAATACCAATAAGCAAATTTTTTATTTTATTATTTTCACAAGGCTACATAGCAATTCAAAAATTATAGTTTTCTAGACAGCAACATGGTGTCGGCCCACATCTGGTACACCTGGATTACACACGGCCCAGATGTGGGCCGGGTCTGGTTGCTGTCTGGGTTCTTGTATGGTTTTCCGTTGCAAACTAATCTGGTTGTGCTATTTTACCTAATGCAACTTCCATTCTCAAAGCTCCCTGCAACAAAGCTTTGACCTTTTATCAAAAATATTCCGTTCTTAAACCAAATGGCATGATTTCACTGAATCCACTTTTCATTGTAGGCTTTAAAGATCAACATGGAGAAAATCATCCTAATATTCCCTCTGATATTGCTGGTGCTGCATATACAAGGAGGAGAGTTCCACAAGGAGGAGTGTTTGCCTGCCGAAGCTCCACAGCCGGAAGTCGTGGAGTTCGACAACACCATCTATGCCACTTGTGAAGTAACTCCCAGCCCCAATTTGCCACGTAACCAGCCAAAGATCTTTGGGCAAATCCTCTTCAAGCAGGTCTTCCCCAATGGAGATTTAGAAGTGAAAATCAACCTCCGTGGTTTGCCTGCCATCGATCGTCAAGAGCGTGCCATGCACATCCATCAGTATGGAGACCTCAGTCAAGGCAGCATCACTGTTGGTCCTCATTATAATCCAAACGGCGTTGACCACCCTCATCATCCTGGAGACCTGGGCAACTTTGCTTCCGAGAAAGGAGTTATAAGGCAGTTCCTGACGCTTCCAGACGCCAAGCTCTTTGGGCCTTATTCCATTCTGGGACGTGCGGTGGCGGTTCATGAGAAGGAGGATGATCTGGGAATGGGTTCAGATGAGGAGAGTAAACTCAGTGGGAATGCTGGACCGATAATTGCTCTCGGTGTGATTGGTATTACTACTCCAAGTCTGTGGCAGAAGACTGAAGTGCCCCCCAAGAAACCATGTGGAGGAAGGCACTGAGAGTCAAAGATGAGGGAGTCGGATATGGTGGAAGGGCAGATTCAAATGGGATAATCATGATTTTCCTTGTGTATTCTTTGTATGTGTCCTACATTAAAGTATATTTCAGAACCTGAACATTCCCATGTTTTTTTTTCTTGGTCTTTTCAGAGGCTTTTTGGCCAAAGCTTCCAATAGTAAATGCACTCTTAAAAATAAATGTAGGGTGAATGCAGGCAAAGTGGGCCGTTTAGTTTGATTTACTGTGCTCAATGGGTTAACACTTTCAGAGCATGACAATGGCCTTTAATTAAAGATACACTATTTCTTTAAATAATACAATGGTTTAGGTTGATGCAATGTGACATTGGAGGGTGTGGCTAGATCTCAAGGGAGGACACCTTTATTGTTCAAGGTAGACATAACCTCTGACATAAGATTTTATTTTTGAAATTATAAGGTTTCTCGCTAAATGTCAACAAATGGGTATATTATTCTGACAGTTTGTTAGTACAGTTAACAGGGAATCAAAATGCAAAAAAATGTCTAGGTTTCCTTGTAAGGTGTTTAAAGCTAGAATATGTAAGATTTTTGTAATAAAATAACCAAAAATCACTTGCAAAGTGTGATATATTTCCTGCAGTTGTGTACTTCCAGTATCCCAAAAGTTCCCAAAGATTCTTAATTTCAGAGAAATTCCCATTTTAAATCAAAGCTGCAAGCAGCATTTATCGGGGTTCAAGCATTTAAGGTTTTTAAGCACAAATGCATAAAAAGACATTAAGTTTTATTTGGCAACCATTTAACCACTGACGTCATACATGGAAAAGACCATTTCCAGCCAATTTAACATAGGAAATATATGGTTTTCAAAGCTTTTTTAACAGTTATAGCACCACCTATGGTCCGATCTCCATAAAATTGTGCATGCTTGTTTACAATGTTATTTCACATATGCTCGCCAATTTTCATTAAGTTCTGAGTTTTTGTTTAGGATTTATAGGCTTTCGAGTGAATTTTGCCACGCCCATTTTCTAAATGACCGTGTTATAGCCGTCCAAATGCAAAAGTTTTAGCACTTCGTGCTTTAACCCCTAATAATGACTCGTCCATGTTCACTTGTCGCCTGTCAATGACATAATATCCGCGTTATCCCTGGTTTCCGCTCGTACTGCCATAGTAACCATGGCGACAACTGCGTTACGTCTAGCGGCACGCTCATGGAGTTGTTTCATTCAAACATTATGGACCATGGCAAGCAGACTTTAGGACAAAAGGAGAACTAAAATGAGGATCAATATCGGCGTGGTGTTTTCAAGATGCCGCAAACTTTGACTTGACAGAGACGTCTTGCATGTACTTTATTAGACAGTTGAGCAAATGTTCAAAACCCGCATGGTGTTATCTGTTCTGACACACATTGTTAAAGCACACTTTTACACTGAATGTTTGCTGCTTCAATCCAGATGAGTACGTTGTTAGGCTATTGACTGTATGTAGGGTGACCACCCGTCCCGCATTGCGTTGTACTGCACAGCATTTTCACCCCTTGTCCCGCACGTCGCATATTGAGAAAATGTCCCGCATTTTCATCAGTCTGTCGGTTTTTAATAATCATATTAAGAAAACGTGCATGCTTTCTTTTGCCTTTTTAAGAAAGCATTTTCTTTATTATTTTTGCGGCGTAGTTTTTCACCTATATTTAACAGCGCTTCCTCAGAAGTAGGCTACAAATACAACCGCCTTCTTTTAAATCCTATCCAATGGTTGAAAGTAAAGGAGTAAACACGGTCACTAGTACGTTTTGACGGCTGTCAATCAAAATGTGGAGCGGTGATTCGTTCCATGTGTTCCCTGTCAGAAAACAAATGGATAATTCGATTTTAATTGGACTTGGTCAGAACTGTTTCAAAAATAGTTATCTGCATGATGCTGCTGCCTTTGGGCTCAGTGATGTTGAATTTAAATGACATGTCAAATTAAGACATGTAATGTTACATTGTGATATAATGGTGTTTTCTGGAAGGGACTAAAGAACAAAGCATTTTTATCAGCTGAAAGGCAGAATACAAATGTTTTTTTTTTATTAAGTTAGATAAGCATTAAATAACCGTTTCAGGTTATGTTTTAGTGTTGGTAACATGTCCAACATTGTCCCACACAAACGTATAATCGTCCCACATTTGGTTTGTTTGATGTGGTCACCCTACTGTATAGGGTAAATTTAGCATAGGGTGAACTTTTTGAATCTTACTCCTGACAAATAACCCAAATTACAAAAAAAGACTAAAACTAACACTAAAACTAATAAAAACTAAACTAAAACTAAGCATTTTCAAAAAATAAAAAATAAACTAGCAAACCCACTTTAAAAACTAATTAAAGCCCATGTTGCAGGTTTTTTTTTTTTTTTGGTATTAATATAACCTTGTATGAAAATACCATATGAAAAGTAAATGCAGGATTAAAAATAGTTTTGCAAGACATAAGGGCACAAATTTAATAGAAAACGTGACTGTTTCCTTGACCGTGTTGAAAAATCCTTTTTTCAAAAATCCACTTTTTTTCACCATCGCGTCATATGGCATCACCTGAGGTAGTCGTTTGGATCTGCGTTCGCTCAGTGCAGAGATAGGTTGGTATTCAGTTGGAGCGGTCATGATTCAGTGTGTTTTCTGTGCTTATTGTATTTCAATTAATCATCGTCGTGGTAAATGATTGTGAATTATGGCCTGTCAGGACATCGAGTCCACAGGTTTCCGAATAAGAAAAAGGACGGTGCAATCTTCCGTGCCAGTGTGCGTTTTGTGCCGGGTAAGAGACGGGACTTCACTTCTGCTTCTGCTTTGAAAAACGCGGTAGTGTGTAGCGTTCACTATAGACCGAATGATTATAATCCCGGCAATATGTGCACACTGTCCCGGCTCCATCGGGTCGCCCGGTCCGCCGTCGGCATGTGGTTCGGCCGCCAGTGGGAAACATGACGCTCACAGATCCGTCAGAGATCACTTATTGTACATCTGCTTTACAAAATGTGCCTTGTCTTAATTTAATTCATTAACATATCCTACATAAACTTGTTGTCACATGCCTGTCCTGTCTTGTGCTACACATGGGTGTTTTGTTATTTATTAAGTTATGTTTTCCCCCTCGTGGGTTTTGTTTTATGTTTAGTATTTCTTTTATAATAAATATCAATTATCCTGCACATGAGTCCTCACACCTTTTTGCATTCACACAACCGTGACAGAACGAACCGACCATCTGAGGACTCAGCAGAAGAAATGGGCATCTTCCTTTTCCCATCTCCCTGCCCCTCCGCTCAACAAGTGGACCAACGTGGCAAACTCCTTTCCCTTCAACAAGGCAATGCCAGCATAAAGGAGTTTGCTCACCAGTTTGTGGTTGTAGCGGAGGGGCTCAACATCAGCGACGCAGAGCTCAAGGACATTTTTAACACCAGCCTTAATATGCCTGTGCCTGCCTGGGAGATGGGAATGCTGGGGATATTGTCATTCTGGCAGTTTGTGGGGTACATTTACCATCACGGATGGGAGGGTGGTCTTCCACCCCTTGGCCCACCTCCCATTTACCTCACAAACTCCCAAGTCCCCAGTCCTCCGATGACCCCTTCGGGGAGAGGGAGGAGGAAGACATGCTCCAGCCCATCTGCCACCTATCCTGAGGTGGAGGAAGGGGCGACAGAGGACCCGACTCCGGTGGTCCCGAGACGGAGGAGGAGAAGGAAGACCTCCTCCATGACTGTTCCGGTGGTCCCTGTTCCGGTGGTCCCGAGTCCGGTGGCTCCTAACACGGAGACCATCCCGGAGGTGACTGCCGTCCCTGACACACTGCCCAGGCGTCTTGCTCTGCCCGCGCCGCCCAGGCGTCATGCTCTACAGGCCCCGCCCGAGCTGCTCGCACTGCCTGCACCACCCCAGCGATCCGTCACGTCTGCCCAGCCAGAGACTGTTCACGTCACGTCTGCCCAGCCAGAGACTGTTCACGTCACGTCTGCCCAGCCAGAGACTGTTCACGTCACGTCTGCCCAGCCAGAGACTGTTCACGTCACGTCTGCCCAGCCAGAGACTGTTCACGTCACGTCTGCCCAGCCAGAGACTGTTCACATCACGTCTGCCGAGCCTGTGTCTTCGGACAAGATGGCTGTCACAGAGACTGTTCACGTCATGTCTGCCGGGCCTGTGTCTTCGGACAAGATGGCCGCCACAGAGCCTGTTCACGTCACGCCTTCCGAGCCTGTGTCTTCGGACAAGATGGCCGCCGCCGAGCCTGTTCACGTCACGTTTGCCGAACCTGTGTCTTCGGACAAGATGGTCGCCGCCGAGCCTGTTCACGTCACACCTGCCGAGCCTGTGTCTTCGGACAAGATGGCCGCCGCCGAGCCTGTCCACGTCACGCCTGCTGAGCCTGTGTCTCCTGACAAGATGGCCGCCGTCGAGCCTGTGTCTGTTCCTGAGCCTGAGCCGGTGGTGTCTGTTCCTGAGCTTGAGCCGGTGGTGTCTGTTCCTGAGCCTGAGCCGGTGGTGTCTGTTCCTGAGCCGGTGGTGTCTGTTCCTGAGCCTGAGCCGTGGCTGCCAGTGGTGTCTGTTCCAGTTCCTGAGCCGGTGGTGTCTGTTCCAGTTCCTGAGCTGGTGGTGTCTGTTCCTGAACCTGAGCCGGTGGTGTCTGTTCCAGTACCTGAGCCGGTGGTGTCTGTTCCAGTTCCTGAGCCGGTGGTGTCTGTTCCAGTTCCTGAGCCGGTGGTGTCTGTTCCTGAACCTGAGCGGTGGGATCTGTTCATGAGCTGGTGGTGTCTGTTCCAGTTCCTGAGCCGGTATCTGTTCCTGTGCCCTGGCCCCCCGAGGGGTCGTCTCCGCCCTGGCCCCCCGAGGGGTCGTCTCCGCCGTGGCCGCCCGAGGGGTCTTCTCCGCCGTGGCCGCCCGAGGGGTCTTCTCCGCCGTGGCCGCCCGAGGGGTCTTCTCCGCCGTGGCCGCCCGAGGGGTCTTCTCCGCCCGATGGACTGTTTGCTCTGCCGTGGCCGCCCGAGGGGTCGTCTCCGCCCGATGGACTGTTTGCTCTGCCGTGGCCGCCCGAGGGGTCGTCTCCGCCCGATGGACTGTTTGCTCTGCCGTGGCCGCCCGAGGGGTTGTCTCCATGTTAGGAGCCACCGGACTCTGGACCACCGGAACAGGGACCACCGGAACAGGGACCACCGGAACAGTCATGGAGGAGGTCTTCCTTCTCCTCCTCCGTCTCGGGACCACCGGAGTCGGGTCCTCTGTCGCCCCTTCCTCCACCTCAGGATAGGTGGCAGATGGGCTGGAGCATGTCTTCCTCCTCCCTCTCCCCGGAGGGGTCATCGGAGGACTGGGGACTTGGGAGTTTGTGAGGTAAATGGGAGGTGGGCCAAGGGGTGGAATAACTCAAACAATAATCAGATAACAAGGGGGAGGGATCAGACAATGACATGAGCACATGGCCCAAAATAACAAAACACCCATGTGTCACACAAGACAGGACAGGCATGTGACACTTGTAATGTAATGCATTTATGTGTTTGTTATTAGTCTGCAGCCGACACTATTATTATTATTATTATAAATATAATATATTATGTTCTATAATTCATTTTCAATCTGTACAAACCGACTTTAATGTTTGTGTTGGCTGTTTCTACATATAAAGTTGTTATACAGTAAGACAGTTGTGATTGTGATCATTTTTTTTATTCATTGTCACCAAATGGGTCAATTCAAAGCCTTTATAAAGTCGATCTTCCTCTGGAAACTGTCTCCTAATGGCTGACACACACAACACATGCAAGTATGGGTCTAAGTACTAGCTTTGCTATTGCCTGATACATGATGATGATAATCTGTACAGTATTGTGATCTGAGCATAGTGTTACTGTTATACATATCGTCGGCTAACGTGAATACATCTATAAGCTAACACTGTTCTCTCGGCCTGTTCTCCTCACACCACAACTCACCGTTGTTCTGTCTAACCCTGGCCTGTCCAGCTCACTTGGTTTCATATCAGGCTCATAATTATATATGATATCATCATATATATCAATTATATATGAATTATATTAGGGGTGTAACGGTACACAAAAATCACGGTTCGGTACGTACCTCGGTTTTAAAGTCACGGTTCGGTTTATTTTCGGTACAGTAAGGGAAAGGAATGCAAACATTAAACTGCAGGTTGTTTATTACTATAAACTTTTTTAACAAGTTGTTTACACTTTTTTAAACACTTTTTAATAAAATATAATAAAATAGATATAAAATAAAAAAAGAATAAGAAATAAAATACTGCTGCAAAGTTCTCCACTAAATAAAATACTCTCAGTCTCAAACCAATATACCAATACCAACAAATATATTAATGTATTATTATTTTTCAATAATCAATCAACATAATCAATTTAAGATTTTTTTTTTCCACTTTTTTAATAATTATCAAAATAAAATATAGTCCAAAGCTATAGTACAAAGCTATAGTACAAAGCTATTATTACCAGAGCATGTGATCAGAGCAGGTCATTTTACCATTGTTGCCACCATGACTATACCAGCTCAGCAAACAGAAATCTAAGTTACTACTGAGAAATTTCTCCTTATTTGAGCGGACTTTGCTTTTCCAGTGCGTGATCGGTACATGATTGGAGTGTTTGGGCCGTTAACGACAGAGCAGAACGCGCAGCGCAAACACGGACTCGAACATTGAGCAGAGAGCGCAGCGGGTCGTCGACACACACACACATACATGCCCCACGGAACGGAGAGTGCGGCGGCGCACACGAAGCGGAAAAGCTTTTTTCCGCCCTGCAGTCTATTTCATTGTTACAGTGACGACGGGTAAAACACGGGTAAAACCAGAGAATGTCTAATAGGAAAAAACATTAGAATCAGCTGCAGGGCGGGATTTGCGCTGAACGCGGAGACTTCCGCCACTTAATATGTTCGTGTGGAAACACGAAAATGTACCTATGTTCCCACACAAAATATTGCATTCAGTCATTCGGTACACACGTGCACCGAACCGAAAGCCCTGTACCGAAACGGTTCGGTACGAATACACGTACCATTACACCCCTAAATTATATATATATCATACGAGTAAACATTTAGGCTACAATTCCCCCAGCTTTCTGAGCTGTCATTGCGATCCATTGCTTTCCTATTTGCTAGTTGATTTACTTTGACCGCTCTACCTCATGTTACGTCACTTCAGGTTCGGCGGTTTAAGCGATTTTCAAATGCGGAAGTAAAAATTTCTCACAAAAACGACTCCAGAAGCCTAAATAGCGTTTTATAAGTATATGTTTATATTTAAATCTAGTTCCAACATTATTTTTCTATACATTGGCTTACTGGGTACTCTAACCTGCAACATAGACTTTAGTTCACCCAAAAATGAAAATTCTGTCAGTAATTACTCACCCTCATGTTGTTCCAACCATGTAAGTCTTTCGTTCATCTTCGGAACACAAATTAAGATATTTTTGATGAAATCTGACAGAATTCTGACTCTTCCATAGGCTTCCAGTGTGACCGAAACTCACCGGCCCAGAATAGTTATTAAAAACATCGTTAAAATAGTCCAAGTGACTCCAGTGGCTCAATCTTAAGTATATCAAGCGACGAGAATACTTTTTGTGCGCAAAAACAAACAAAAATACCGACTTTATTCCACTATTCAATTCCTTCTCTCTGGGCCTCGTAGTGTTTTTGCGTAGCGCGTCTGTGTTACACGTCACCACGTAGGCTCACAATTGGCCGAAGAAGGTCATGTGTGTGTTGCGTGATGACGTGCAACACAGACGCGCTACGCAAAAACACTACGAGGCCCAGAGAGAAGGAATTGAATAGTGGAATAAAGTCGGTATTTTTGTTTGTTTTTGCGCACAAAAAGTATTCTCGTCGCTTGATATACTTAAGATTGAGCCACTGGAGTCACTTGGACTATTTTAACGATGTTTTAATAACTATTCTGGGCCGGTGAGTTTCGGTCACACTGGAAGCCTATGGAAGAGTCAGAATTCTGTCAGATTTCATCAAAAATATCTTAATTTGTGTTCCGAAGATGAACGAAAGACTTACATGGTTGGAACAACATGACGGTGAGTAATTACTGACAGAATTTTCATTTTTGGGTGAACTAACCCTTTAACAGGTTAAAACTAAACTGAATTTGAAAACAAAAAGTCAAAACGAAATAAAAATAAAAACTAATGAAAAATGCAAAACTATAATAACCCTAACATAGACGGATGTAGTGCTAACTGTGTTAAGAGTTTTGGAAAATTGTTAAAAGTATTGAAAAATCTGTCATAGCAATCGTAAAAAAAAACTATAGCAGTACTTCTTTTAATAAACACAAAACACTGGAGAACACATTGTGCAATGCAAGACAAAGAACTGAATAAACTGAGTGCTATATATAAACAGGCAAACAAAGGGAGCTAAATGAAACACAGGTGAACTTAATTAGTGACTAACTGACTATCATGGTTAACTTGTAGCTCAACATGAGTTCCTATAAGAGCAGCCAAAAGGAACATTCTCTCAACCCCAGGTCAGGACTGCACACAGATTAAGTGTTGTAGTATTTTTGTGACTGCAATATTCAGGCTCCACACGGATTGAGGACAACTTTTCAGCTGTACGGTAGTGCACCTTTGTTGTTTTAGGCTTGTTTTGTTTTTGTTTTCTCCATTCCATTTTCTCCATCAACTGACTTGATTTAGTACAACTAAAAAAGTTTAAGCAAAAGTATAGATTTTGTCTTTTATTTTACCTGTCCTTGTGAAAAATATCAGACATCAACTTTATATCTAATATTGAATAACATGTAGGCTACAACAGATCAAATTAAGTGTACTTTAAAGCACAACAAAAAGATTTTCAAAACATAATGTACTTTAAAGTAAAACTCTTAGTTTGGCATTACTTTTTTTTTAAAGTGTACATGTACTTAATGTCACTCCTGCCAGCAGAAGCCCTATCATGACCACCAGAGGGCACTTCTCCCTAGACCTTTTCCATTTCCATAAACCTTTGCCTGGACTCATTTTAGTGTGATTACATCCACCTGTATGTCATTGGTTTGTATTATAGGAACTTTGGCTGGCAGGTGTGACGCTTATGGAAGTGTACGTGTGTACACTTAAGTGGCTTTTTATAATTCATCAGTGCTATTATCTGCAAGTTATTATTATTATTATTATTATTATTATTATTATTATTATTATTATTATTATACTTTCAAGATACTACAGGTACACATCCAATACCAATAAGCTAATTTTTAATTTTATTATTTTCACAAGGGTACATAGCAATTCAAAAATTATAGAGTTTTCTAGACCGCAACATGGTGTCGGCCCACATCTGGTACACATGGATTACACACGGCCCAGATGTGGGCTGGATCTGGTTGCTGTCTGGGTTCTTGTATGGTTTTTCCATTGCAAACTAATCTGGTTGTGCTATTTTTACCTAATGCAACTTCCATTCTCAAAGCTCCCTGCAACAAAGCTTTGACCTTTTATCAAAAATATTACGTTCTTAAACCAAATGGCATGATTTCACTGAATCCACTTTTCATTGTAGGCTTTAAAGATCAACATGGAGAAAATCATCCTAATGTTCCCTCTGATATTGCTGGTGCTGCATATACAAGGAGGAGAGTTCCACAAGGAGGAGTGTTTGCCTGCCGAAGCTCCACAGCCGGAAGTCGTGGAGTTCGACAACACCATCTATGCCACTTGTGAAGTAACTCCCAGCCCCAATTTGCCACGTAACCAGCCAAAGATCTTCGGGCAAATCCTCTTCAAGCAGGTCTTCCCCAATGGAGATTTAGAAGTGAAAATCAACCTCCGTGGTTTGCCTGCCATCGATCGTCAAGAGCGTGCCATGCACATCCATCAGTATGGGGACCTCAGTCAAGGCTGCATCACTGTTGGTCCTCATTATAATCCAAACGGCGTTGACCACCCTCATCATCCTGGAGACCTGGGCAACTTTGCTTCCGAGAAAGGAGTTATAAGGCAGTTCCTGACGCTTCCAGACGCCAAGCTCTTTGGGCCTTATTCCATTCTGGGACGTGCGGTGGCGGTTCATGAGAAGGAGGATGATCTGGGAATGGGTTCAGATGAGGAGAGTAAACTCAGTGGGAATGCTGGACCGATAATTGCTCTCGGTGTGATTGGTATTACTACTCCAAGTCTGTGGCAGAAGACTGAAGTGCCCCCCAAGAAACCATGTGGAGGAAGGCACTGAGAGTCAACGATGAGGGAGTCGGATATGGTGGAAGGGCAGATTCAAATGGGATAATCATGATTTTCCTTGTGTATTCTTTGTATGTGTCCTACATTAAAGTATATTTCAGAACCTGAACATTCCCATGTTTTTTTTTTCTTGGTCATTTCAGAGGCTTTTTGGCCAAAGCTTCCAATAGTAAATGCACTCTTAAAAATAAATGTAGGGTGAATGCAGGCAAAGTGGGCTGTTTAGTTTGATTTACTGTGCTCAATGGGTTAACACTTTCAGAGAATGACAATGGCCTTTAATTAAAGATACACTATTTCTTTAAATGATACAATGGTTTAGGTTGATGCAATATGACACTGGAGGGTGTGGCTAGATCTCAAGGGAGGACACCTTTATTGTTCAAGGTAGACATAACCTCTGACGTAAGATTTTATTTTCGAAATTATAAGGTTTCTCGCTAAATGTCAACAAATGGGTATATTATTCTGACAGTTTACTACAGTTAACAGGGACTCAAAATGCAAAAAAATGTCTTGGTTTTCTTGTAAGGTGTTTAAAGCTAGAATATGTATGATTTTTGTAATAAAATAACCAAAAATCACTTGCAAAGTGTGATATATTTCCTGCAGTTGTGTACTTCCAGTATCCCAAAAGTTCCCAAAGATTTTTAATTTCAGAGAAATTCCAATTTTAAATCAAAGCTGCAAGCAGCATTTATCGGGGTTCAAGCATTTAAGGCCTTTAAGCACAAATGCATAAAAAGACTAAGTTTTATTTGACAACCATTTAACCACTGACGTCATACATGGAAAAGACCATTTCCAGCCAATTTAACATAGGAAATATATGGTTTTCAAAGCTTTTTTAACAGTTATAGTGCCACCTATGGTCCGATCTCCATAAAATTGTGCATGCTTGTTTACAATGTTATTTCACATATGTTTACCAATTTTCATTAAGTTCTGAGTTTTTGTTTAGGATTTACAGGCTTTCGAGTGAATTTTGCCACGCCCATTTTCTAAATGACCGTGTTATAGCTGTCCAAATGCAAAAGTTTTAGCACTTCGTGCTTTAACCCGTAATAATGACTCGTCCATGTTCACTTGTCGCCTGTCAATGACATAATATCCGCGTTATCCCTGGTTTCCGCTCGTACTGCCATAGTAACCATGGCGACAACTGCGTTACGTCTAGCGGCACGTTCATGGAGTTGTTTCATTCAAACATTATGGACCATGGCAAGCAGACTTTGGGACAAAAGGAGAACTAAAACGAGGATCAATATCGGCGTGGTGTTTTGGAGATGCCACAAACTTCGACTTGACAGAGACGTCTTGCATGTACTTTATTAGACAGCTGAGCAAATGTACATAAAACTAATCAATGTCATATAGCTCAACATGATGAAACGTTAGAATATGATCAGTATGTTATTCTAATGTTCATCTAGCTTACTGCTAGTCTCATACAGACAAACAAACGCATAGAATAACATTATAACTTTCAACACACTCAAATGCAGTTTAGTGTGATAGTTTAGACCAAGTGAAACAGCTCTGCGTTACCTCACAAGTTTAATTCACCAAATAAACTGACTTGTTAACCCTTTTCCACCAAGGCAGTGCTGGTGCTGGTTCAGAGCTAGAGCCTAGTTTCAAATGGGTTCTTTGTTTTTCGACACCCAGAGCACCAGCTCTGAACCAGGAAAAGTGGTTCTTAAGTAGCACCAAAACATTGCTGGTCTAGAAGTAAGAACCGCTTGCGTCAGGGCCTGGGGACGGGGTTACCGTGACCAACAAGACGAACAGAAACTTGTGACCGCCATATCTCAAATAGCAGCTAATCGAGCTAATAACAGCTTGATTGTAATCTCCGTCTATGCAAGTTATGGTCGAGCTGCACGAACACGTTGGATTCGCCGTGTTTGGATGCCGATGTCGGGTCGCAAAGCCATGAGCATCAATAGTAACGCAACGAACTCCATTGTTGATGGAAGGCTTGTTCGAGATGCATCAGAGCGGCACGGACCGATCGGAGCTGCGGGAGTGTTTGGAGAGCATACGAGTCCTTGTGCTTTTGGATTGCTTTCGCCGTGCTTTGATGTCATGAGCCGATCGGTCTGCGAGAAGCCGAACCATCTCGAACAAGCCTGGTGTGTTTGTGTTTGGCGCTGCCACGCTAGCATTGCTGGGCAACATGAGATGTATACAGTGACCTTGTGTTTGGCAAACCGGATCTTAGAGAGCTCGTCAGACGAACCAACTCCGGACTGGCAATACTGTAGCTCTGGCTCTGAACTGGCACCTGGTTCATGCTGGTGGAAAAGGGGTATTTGTGAGTATTAATTCAACACTTGCGGGTAGATCAGTAGAATGAAATGTCCTTATTCCTTTATATCCGCAGGACTCGCATGTGGCTCTGATATCTGTCTCTCATTGGCAATGACGACAAGTTCCATAATTCCGCTTATGCGTCATCAACCTACACCTTTGTTATTGTAAGAGGTTAGCAAGCCTGGTTAGTACCTGGATGGGAGACCTCCTGAGAAAACCAGGTTGCTGCTGGAAGAGGTGTTAGTGAGGCCAGCAGGGGGTGCTCACCCGTGGTCTATGTGGGTCCTAGCGCCCCAGTGTAGTGATCGGGACACTATACTGTCAAAGAGCACCATCCTTCCAATGAGACGTTAAACCGAGGTCCTGACTCTCTGTGGTCATTAAAAGTCCAAGGATGTCCTTCGAAAAAGAGTAGGGGTGTAACCCCGGCATCCTGGCCAAATTTGCCCCTTGGCCTCTGTCCATCACGGCCTCCTAATCATCCCCATATACTGATTGGCTTCATCACTGTCTCCTCTCCACCATTAAGCTGGTGTGTGGTGGGCGTTCTGGCCCAATATGGATGCTGCACATTGGTGGTGGTTGAGGATATCCCCCCTTCCATGTAAAGCTCTTTGAGTACCCAGAAAAGCGCTATATAAATGTAACGAATTATTATTATTATTATTAAAATGTAGATGCAGAATATAACGCTTTCAAATATGGACACAATTTAAGTTCATCTTGTAGAGTTCATTAAGATATCTGATATTCAACTTTCATAAAATTTCATGTCAACACAACATGTTCTAGTTGTTTTGAACTTTACACATGCATTGAGTGAACTGATGAGTATTACTCATCATAGCCCATCTATGTGCTTTTGGGTCTGTTGAATATGCTGTGGAATATGTTTGTGTGATGTGTTAATAAATCATGTGTTTTTAAGATCCAGGATCATTTTTGATAAATTAGGGATGGGTCACATTACCTGAAAAGAAATTTGTCTGGAGTGCATGATCTCAAAATTTTTATTGGTATATACCTTGCAAATAACACATATCAACTGTATTCAAAATGAAATATTAAAGTCGGACCTTAAAGTTAACAAAAGTAATAAAAAGAAATAAACATCTAGGTACTGTATCTATGTAAATGACAAGTGTCCCACCTTACCTGCATTCAATCTACTAAAAGGGGATTTTAACATCGATGCCATAGAAGAATCATTCCCTCAGAAATTTGTACTTCTGCCTTCAAAGACAAGTACAGTTTTTTCAGTACTTTTAACAACTTTCCTAAACTCTTAACGCACCAACACACCTACTACACACAATTGGCAAAACAGTTTATTTCATGCTCAAAATCACACACTGTAAACTAAACTCCAACACTAATTTTCTAAATACAATAATACACTATGCCTACCAGAACACTGCAAACATGTCTCAAAATCAAATCATTTTTTAAAACACTAACATATGTAACAGCTGTCCAACAGGAAGATTTAGTCAATCATAGCACAATGTCATAAAAACACTAACATCAGATGGAATTACAGAAACTGCATTATTGTATACGTGTCAGGTATGCCCTTATACAACAGACAGTATATTGTATTGATCATAGTTTGTGTTTTGCACTGCAGTTTCTTTTGAAGCCTCTCTACATTTTTGTTTTGTTGGGTTTACTGTAGGTCTTTTGCTGCAGAAATTCAATAAAAAAAGACCCATCTCAGAGTGCTTTATAGAATGTACGGTTACAGTATACCATATGGTCATGCGATTGAAAGAAACTTAACACCTGAGTGTGTTTCCTAGATGGGAATCAGCTGTGATTTATATTATTGCATAATTGTTTCTCAGTAACAATAGGATAAAATACAGGGGATATATTTGGGTTTCAATTCACAATATAAACAGCTGTTTACCTTGACTTTAGCCTGTAAGGTTCAGAACATGGTGTTATCTGTTCTGACACACATTGTTTAAAGCATCGGTAAATTTGGCAGTAAAAATCCATTGTTTTGGTCTTGTTTGAGCTTGTGTGTAAAAGAAGTTCAAGCATTTTAAATTTGTGTTAATTGTATGCATTTTGTGTTAAAGCAACAAGAAATGTGTTAATAGTATAGGTTACATAGACGGATGTAGTGCTAACTAACCGTGTTAAGAGTTTTGGAAAATTGTTAAAAGTATTGAAAAATCTGTCATAGCAATCGTAAAAAAAAAACTATAGCAGTACTTCTTTTAATAAACACAAAACACTGGAGAACACATTGTGCAATGCAAGACAAAGAACTGAATAAACTGAGTGCTATATATAAACAGGCAAACAAAGGGAGCTAAATGAAACACAGGTGAACTTAATGAGTGACTAACAGACTATCATGGTTAACTTGTAGCTCAACATGAGTTCCTATAAGAGCAACCAAAAGGAACATTCTCTCAACCCCAGGTCAGGACTGCACACGGATTAAGTGTTGTAGTATTTTTGTGACTGCAATATTCAGGCTCCACACGGATTGAGGACAACTTTTCAGCTGTACGGTAGTGCACCTTTGCTGTTTTAGGCTTGTTTTGTTTTTGTTTTCTCCATTCCATTTTCTCCATCAACTGACTTGATTTAGTACAACTAAAAAAGTTTAAGCAAAAGTATAGATATTGTCTTTTATTTTACCTGTCCTTGTGAAAAATATCAGAATCAGAAAATCTTGCCTTTATATTTAATATTAAATAACATGTAGGCTACAACAGATCAAATTAAGTGTACTTTAAAGCACAACAAAAAGATTTTCAAAACATAATGTTCTTTAAAGTAAAACTCTTAGTTTGGCATTACTTTTTTTTTTAAAAGTGTACATGTACTTAATGTCACTCCTGCCAGCAGAAGCCCTATCATGGCCACCAGAGGGCACTTCTCCCTAGACCTTTTCCATTTCCATGAACCTTTGCCTGGACTCATTTTAGTGTGATTACATCCACCTGTATGTCATTGGTTTGTATCATAGGAACTTTGGCTGGCAGGTGTGACGCTTATGAAAGTGTGTGTACACTTAAGTGGCTTTTTATAATTCATCAGTGCTATTATCTGCAAGTTATTATTATTGTTATTATTATTGTTATTATTATTGTTATTATTATTGTTATTGTTATTGTTATTGTTGTTATTATTGTTATTGTTATTATTGTTATTGTTATTGTTATTATTATACTTTCAAGATACTACAGGTACACATCCAATACCAATAAGCTAATTTTTTATTTTATTATTTTCACAAGGGTACATAGCAATTCAAAAATTATAGAGTTTTCTAGACCGCAACATGGTGTCCAGATGTGGGCCAGATCTGGTTGCTGTCTGGGTTCTTTTATGGTTTTCCGTTGCAAACTAATCTGGTTGTGCTATTTTTACCTAATGCAACTTCCATTCTCAAAGCTCCCTGCAACAAAGCTTTGACCTTTTATCAAAAATATTACGTTCTTAAACCAAATGGCATGATTTCACTGAATCCACTTTTCATTGTAGGCTTTAAAGATCAACATGGAGAAAATCATCCTAATATTCCCTCTGATATTGCTGGTGCTGCATATACAAGGAGGAGAGTTCCACAAGGAGGAGTGTTTGCCTGCCGAAGCTCCACAGCCGGAAGTCGTGGAATTCGACAACACCATCTATGCCACTTGTGAAGTAACTCCCAGCCCCAATTTGCCACGTAACCAGCCAAAAATCTTTGGGCAAATCCTCTTCAAGCAGGTCTTCCCAAATGGAGATTTAGAAGTGAAAATCAACCTCCGTGGTTTGCCTGCCATCGATCGTCAAGAGCGTGCCATGCACATCCATCAGTATGGAGACCTCAGTCAAGGCTGCATCACTGTTGGTCCTCATTATAATCCAAACGGCGTTGACCACCCTCATCATCCTGGAGACCTGGGCAACTTTGCTTCTGAGAAAGGAGTTATAAGGCAGTTCCTGACGCTTCCAGACGCCAAGCTCTTTGGGCCTTATTCCATTCTGGGACGTGCGGTGGCGGTTCATGAGAAGGAGGATGATCTGGGAATGGGTTCAGATGAGGAGAGTAAACTCAGTGGGAATGCTGGACCGATAATTGCTCTCGGTGTGATTGGTATTACTACTCCAAGTCTGTGGCAGAAGACTGAAGTGCCCCCCAAGAAACCATGTGGAGGAAGGCACTGAGAGTCAAAGATGAGGGAGTCGGATATGGTGGAAGGGCAGATTCAAATGGGATAATCATGATTTTCCTTGTGTATTCTTTGTATGTGTCCTACATTAAAGTATATTTCAGAACCTGAACATTCCCATGTTTTTTTTCTTGGTCTTTTCAGAGGCTTTTTGGCCAAAGCTTCCAATAGAAAATGCTCTCTTAAAAAAAATGTAGGGTGAATGCAGGCAAAGTGGGCCGTTTAGTTTGATTTACTGTGCTCAATGGGTTAACACTTTCAGAGCATGACAATGGCCTTTAATTAAAGATACACTATTTCTTTAAATGATACAATGGTTTAGGTTGAAGCAATATGACACTGGAGGGTGTGGCTAGATCTCAAGGGAGGACACCTTTATTGTTCAAGGTAGACATAACCTCTGACATAAGATTTTATTTTTGAAATTATAAGGTTTCTCGCTAAATGTCAACAAATGGGTATATTATTCTGACAGTTTGTTAGTACAGTTAACAGGGAATCAAAATGCAAAAAAATGTCTTGGTTTTCTTGTAAGGTGTTTAAAGCTAAAATATGAATGATTTTTGTAATAAAATAACCAAAAATCACTTGCAAAGAGTGATATATTTCCTGCAGTTGTGTACTTCCAGTATCCCAAAAGTTCCCAAAGATTTTTAATTTCAGAGAAATTCCCATTTTAAATTAAAGCTGCAAGCAGCATTTATCTGGGTTCAAGCATTTAAGGACTTATTAGTTTTATTTAAGTTTTATTTGGCAACCATTTAACCACTGACGTCATACATGGAAAAGACCATTTCCAGCCAATTTAACATAGGAAATATATGGTTTTCAAAGCTTTTTTAACAGTTATAGCACCACCTATGGTCCGATCTCCATAAAATTGTGCATGCTTGTTTACAATGTTATTTCACATATGCTCACCAATTTTCATTAAGTTCTGAGTTTTTGTTTAGGATTTACAGGCTTTCGAGTGAATTTTGCCATGCCCATTTTCTAAATGACCGTGTTATAGCCGTCCAAATGCAAAAGTTTTAGCACTTTGTGCTTTAACCCCTAATAATGGCTCGTCCATGTTCACTTGTCGCCTGTCAATGACATAAATATCCGCGTTATCCCTGGTTTCCGCTCGTACTGCCATAGTAACCATGGCGACAACTGCGTTACGTCTAGCGGCACGCTCATGGAGTTGTTTCATTCAAACATTATGGACCATGGCAAGCAGACTTTGGGACAAAAGGAGAACTAAAACGAGGATCAATATCGGCGTGGTGTTTTCAAGATGCCGCAAACTTTGACTTGACAGAGACGTCTTGCATGTACTTTATTAGACAGTTGAGCAAATGTTCAAAACCCGCATGGTGTTATCTGTTCTGACACACATTGTTAAAGCACACTTTTACACTGAATGTTTGCTGCTTCAATCCAGATGAGTACGTTGTTAGGCTATTTACTGTATGTAGGGTGACCACCTGTCCCGCATTGCATTGTACTGCACAGCATTTTCACCCCTTGTCCCGCACGTCGCATATTGAGAAAATGTCCCGCATTTTCATCAGTCTGTCGGTTTTTAATAATCATATTAAGAAAACGTGCATGCTTTCTTTTGCCTTTTTAAGAAAGCATTTTCTTTATTATTTTTGCGGCATAGTTTTTCACCTATATTTAACAGCGCTTCCTCAGAAGTAGGCTACAAATACAACCGCCTTCTTTTAAATCCTATCCAAAGGTTGAAAGTAAAGGAGTAAACACGGTCACTAGTACGTTTTGACGGCTGTCAATCAAAATGTGGAGCGGTGATTCGTTCAATGTGTTCCCTGTCAGAAAACAAATGTATAATTCGGTCAATTAAAATAAAAATTTAACAGAATTTATCAACTTGTTGCCAGCTGTCGTTGTTTTGATTCACATCCTTTCTAAAAAATATGAAAGTTTTTGGTTTATAAGACATGTCAATGATCTAATTTCATGTTTTATATTTTATTAGTTCATTATTTATTTTGTTGGATTTTAATTGGACTTGGTCAGAACTGTTTCAAAAATAGTTATCTGCATGATGCTGCTGCCTTTGGGCTCAGTGATGTTGAATTTAAATGACATGTCAAATTAAGACATGTAATGTTACATTGTGATATAATGGTGTTTTCTGGAAGGGACTAAAGAACAAAGCATTTTTATCAGCTGAAAGGCAGAATACAAATGTTTTTTTATTAAGTTAGATAAGCATTAAATAACAGTTTCAGGTTATGTTTTAGTGTTGGTAACATGTCCAGCATTGTCCCACACAAACGTATAATCGTCCCACATTTGGTTTGTTTGATGTGGTCACCCTACTGTATAGGGTAAATTTAGTATAGGGTGAACTTTTTGAATCTTACTCCTGACAAATAACCCAAATTACAAAAAAAGACTAAAACTAACACTAAAACTAATAAAAACTAAACTAAAACTAAGCATTTTCAAAAAATAAAAACTAAACTAGCAAACCCACTTTAAAAACTAATTAAAACTAAACTGAATTTGAAAACAAAAAGTCAAAACGAAATAAAAATAAAAACTAATGAAAAATGCAAAACTATAATAACCCTGGGATGTAGTGCTAACTAACCGTGTTAAGAGTTTTGGAAAATTGTTAAAAGTATTGAAAAATCTGTCATAGCAATCGTAAAAAAAAACTATAGCAGTACTTCTTTTAATAAACACAAAACACTGGAGAACACATTGTGTAATGCAAGACAAAGAACTGAATAAACTGAGTGCTATATATAAACAGGCAAACAAAGGGAGCTAAATGAAACACAGGTGAACTTAATTAGTGACTAACAGACTATCATGGTTAACTTGTAGCTCAACATGAGTTCCTATAAGAACAGCCAAAAGGAACATTCTCTCAACCCCAGGTCAGGACTGCACACGGATTAAGTGTTGTAGTATTTTTGTGACTGCAATATTCAGGCTCCACACGGATTGAGGACAACTTTTCAGCTGTACGGTAGTGCACCTTTGCTGTTTTAGGCTTGTTTTGTTTTTGTTTTCTCCATTCCATTTTCTCCATCAACTGACTTGATTTAGTACAACTAAAAAAGTTTAAGCAAAAGTATAGATATTGTCTTTTATTTTACCTGTCCTTGTGAAAAATATCAGAATCAGGAAATCTTAACTTTATATTTAATATTGAATAACATGAAGGCTACAACAGATCAAATTAAGTGTACTTTAAAGCACAACAAAAAGATTGTAAAAACATAATGTTCTTTAAAGTAAAACTCTTAGTTTGGCATTATTTTCTTTTTTTTTTAAGAGTACATGTACTTAATGTCACTCCTGCCAGCAGAAGCCCTATCATGGCCACCAGAGGGCACTTCTCCCTAGACCTTTTCCATTTCCATGAACCTTTGCCTGGACTCATTTTAGTGTGATTACATCCACCTGTATGTCATTGGTTTGTATCATAGGAACTTTGGCTGGCAGGTGTGACGCTTATGAAAGTGTGTGTGTGTACACTTAAGTGGCTTTTTATAATTCATCCGTGTTATTATCTGCAAGTTTTATTTATTTTTATTTATTATTATTATTATTATTATTAGTGTAATTTCAAGATACTACAGGTACAGATCCAATACCAATAAGCTATTTTTTTATTTTATTTTCACAAGGCTACATAGCAATTCAAAAATTATAGTTTTCTAGACAGCAACATGGTGTCGGCCCACATCTGGTACACCTGGATTACACACGGCCCAGATGTGGGCCGGGTCTGGTTGCTGTCTGGGTTCTTGTATGGTTTTTCCATTGCAAACTAATCTGGTTGTGCTATTTTACCTAATGCAACTTCCATTCTCAAAGCTCCCTGCAACAAAGCTTTGACCTTTTATCAAAAATATTCCGTTCTTAAACCAAATGGCATGATTTCACTGAATCCACTTTTCATTGTAGGCTTTAAAGATCAACATGGAGAAAATCATCCTAATGTTCCCTCTGATATTGCTGGTGCTGCATATACAAGGAGGAGAGTTCCACAAGGAGGAGTGTTTGCCTGCCGAAGCTCCACAGCCGGAAGTCGTGGAGTTCGACAACACCATCTATGCCACTTGTGAAGTAACTCCCAGCCCCAATTTGCCACGTAACCAGCCAAAGATCTTTGGGCAAATCCTCTTCAAGCAGGTCTTCCCCAATGGAGATTTAGAAGTGAAAATCAACCTCCGTGGTTTGCCTGCCATCGATCGTCAAGAGCGTGCCATGCACATCCATCAGTATGGAGACCTCAGTCAAGGCAACATCACTGTTGGTCCTCATTATAATCCAAACGGCGTTGACCACCCTCATCATCCTGGAGACCTGGGCAACTTTGCTTCCGAGAAAGGAGTTATAAGGCAGTTCCTGACGCTTCCAGACGCCAAGCTCTTTGGGCCTTATTCCATTCTGGGACGTGCGGTGGCGGTTCATGAGAAGGAGGATGATCTGGGAATGGGTTCAGATGAGGAGAGTAAACTCAGTGGGAATGCTGGACCGATAATTGCTCTCGTGTGATTGGTATTACTACTCCAAGTCTGTGGCAGAAGACTGAAGTGCCCCCCAAGAAACCATGTGGAGGAAGGCACTGAGAGTCAAAGATGAGGGAGTCTGATATGGTGGAAGGGCAGATTCAAATGGGATAATCATGATTTTCCTTGCTGTGTACTTCCAGTATCCCAAAAGTTCCCAAAGATTTTTAATTTCAGAGAGATTCCAATTTTAAATCAAAGCTGCAAGCAGCATTTATTGGGGTTCAAGCATTTAAGGCCTTTAAGCACAAATGCATAAAAAGACATTAAGTTTTATTTGGCAACCATTTAACCACTGACGTCATACATGGAAAAGACCATTTCCAGCCAATTTAACATAGGAAATATATGGTTTTCAAAGCTTTTTTAACAGTTATAGCGCCACCTATGGTCCGATCTCCATAAAATTGTGCATGCTTGTTTACAATGTTATTTCACATATGCTCACCAATTTTCGTTAAGTTCTGAGTTTTCGTTTAGGATTTATAGGCTTTCGAGTGAATTTTGCCACGCCCATTTTTTAAATGACCCTGTTGTAGCCGTCCAAATGTAAAAGTTCAAAAGTTTTAGCACTTTGTGCTTGAACCCCTAAAAATGGCTCGTCCATGTTCACTTTCGCTCAAACATTATGGACCATGGCAAGCAGACTTTGGGACAAAAGGAGAACTAAAACGAGGATCAATATCGGCGTGGTGTTTTGGAGATGCCACAAACTTCGACTTGACAGAGGCGTCTTGCATGTACTTTATTAGACAGCTGAGCAAATGTACATATTAGACAGCTGAGCAAATGTACATAAAACTAATCAATGTCATATAGCTCAACATGATGAAATGTTAGAATATGATCAGTATGTTATTCTAATGTTCATTTAGCTTACTGCTAGTATCATACAGACAAACAAACGCATAGAATAACATTATAACTTTCAACACACTCAAATGCAGTTTAGTGTGATAGTGTAGACCAAGGCTGCGTCCGAAACCGCATACTTCCCTACTATTTAGTATGGGAAAAAGAGTAGGCGAGCGAAAAATTATGTTCGAATCCAAAAGAGTAGGCGAGAATTACCTGGGTGACGTACTAATTATCGCGAGATTCGGACTTAAGTGCGTTCGAATATGCCTACTTTCCTACTATATAGTAGGCGAAAACAGTACGTGAAGGAAGCAGTACGTTCGAAACATCAGTATTTACAAAAGAGTAGGCGAGAAGTTCCCGGATGGCTTACTGCTTCCGGCCAGATTTTTGAGTGCTCGACCGATGAATACTCTTCTATCCCAGGAGGCCACGCGAGAGGATACGTCATTATTAAACATCGCAGAGATCGGCGACGCGGGTGCTTTCAAATGTGAGTAAACACGGTTCCTTGTGTTAAAATTGCAAGTGTTGAACTACTGTAGAGTAAACTGTTGAATTGTTGAAGGTGTAAAAACGTTACACAGTGTAGTATAGTTGTGATTTTGCTGTAAAAACACGTTTTATTATGTATAACGATAGCTAACCAGAGGGGAGCTCCAGTAAGGACACGTAAGTTAACGTTACGTCTCTAAAGTGGATTTACATAAACCATATACATATTAAAGACGCTTATTTTAAATGTCTATTTACATCTGACAGGAAAATCTTAAGTATTGCAGAAGAGCACATCACAACATGAAATAGACATCTGAGTGATGAATGTGTGCTATTATGTAGAACAAATCTATAAAGTAACTAAACATAAGTTATCTATTTTATTTGTCCATTAGTACTGTTGATAAATTGAGGAACATTTATGTTGGATAAAAAGTTAAAACAAGCTCATAAATGACAGAGGTAATGTGAATCTTGTCTGGATGTTACAGGGACAGATGAACAGATGTGTGTTTATCCAGTGGAGAGTGGCTCATGAAGCTGAATGCTGCAATCAAATGCTTTGAGTGAGTATACTACAGAAATGAATAACAACAACTATTTAAATCTTAAGTTGTAGTTGTCATGATCCTGGCTCTTTCCTTCTCTTTTTCTTTCCTTTGTCTCCCTCTGCTGGCTGTTTTACGCCTTACTACCTCCTTGCTCACACACTTACGCACACACTCATTAACGCTTCACCTCATCGCCCTCAGCTGTTTCTCATTCGCATCCCGTCTACACACCTGTTCTCTATCTTTCACTTTTGTCTTCGCTATATCTAGTTCTCTCTTTCGTGTCTGTATTGTCGGATTATTGTTTCTCTGTGATGCACGTCGGCTGTTATTGCTCTGTAGGAATACCTTGTCTTGTCCTGTCCTGTCTGGTCCTGCTGAATAATACTGTGCCACTGTTTTCAACTGCTGTGAGTTACCTCTTCTGTACTGTATCCAGTGTTCTCCGTGGAGAATAGCAGAGGGTTCCACTGCTCACCTACTTCCAGTCCTCGCTACTCAGGAGTGGTCCAGATCGACAGTTTACTCTTCAGTTTCTATTTACATTGAGAAAAGCTGCGAACGAAACCTTTGTTTGATTATTTGAGAAGTGACGTTCTGTTATCAGCCTGTACGGCTTTTTCCTTGTTTCTATTAAAAGAACTGTACCTGCTTTTCGTCTCTGGACCTCTGTTTCATGACAGAATAATCCGACCAACAGAATGGAGCAGGCTGGTGAACATCCTATCCAGGCCGCTGTGGAGATGCAGGGCGCCTTACTGGGTCGGCACGATGAAGAACTCTCCGCCGCCCGCCGTGTTGTGGACTCGCTGACCGCTCAAGTGGCCGACCTTTCTCAGCAGCTCCACGTGCTTCGCATGGACGCTTCCCAGTCTGCCTCATCAGGTACACTTGAACCGCGGGTCAACAACCCTCCTTGTTATGCTGGTGAACCTACGGAATGCCTGCCTTTCCTCACCCAGTGTGAAGTCGTTTTCTCGCTCCAGCCATCTATCTACACAAGAGAGCACTCCCGAATAGCCTATGTAATCTCTCTTCTCAAGGGGAGAGCCCGCGAGTGGGGAACGGCTGTCTGGAATGCTGAAGCTGATTGTCTGATCCGATATTCACTGTTTAAAGAGGAGATGCTGCGAGTTTTCGACCGCTCGGTCCATGGTCCTGAGGCTTCTCGCACACTGTCCTGCTTACGGCAGGGACGCCGCTCTGTCTCTGACTTTTCTGTGGAGTTCCGGACTCTCGCCACCTCCTGTGGTTGGAACGAGCCTGCTCTGGTGGCTCGTTTTATTGAAGGTCTCAATGCTGAGATTAAGGATGAAGTGTTGGCTCGTGAGGTCCCTACTCGTCTTGATCCACTGATAGACTCTGCTTTACGCATTGAAAAGCGCTTTGAACTGCGCCAGCGGACTCGCCGTGTTATGACCACGCCTACTCTTTCGTCTACCGCCAGCTCTCCACCTGCAATTTCTACCGAACACGAGCCAATGCAGTTAGGAGGGATACGGATCTCGGCTGCTGAGCGCCATCGTCGAATCGTCAACCGTCTGTGTCTTTACTGCGGTTCGGATAAGCACTTCGCTACACAGTGCTCAGTAAAAGCCAAAGCTCACCAGTCATAAGAGGGAGACTGGTGAGCGCATCCTCTCTGGACCCTCTACTGCGCTCCCGGACCACATTTCCTGTTTTCCTCCGCTGGGCCAACTCGTCTGTCACCTGTCCCGCTCTGATAGACTCTGGAGCTGAGGGAAATTTTATGGACAAGAACTGGGCTCTTAAACAGGGTATTTCCCTATTAGACCTTCAAGACCTCACTCCTGTCTACGCCCTGGATGGTCGAGTTCTCGCCCAGGTTTGCTGCTCTACAGCACCGGTGAGTCTCACCGTATCTGGCAACCACAAAGAGACTATTTCTTTTTTTAATTTTTGATTCACCTAATACCCCTGTAGTTTTGGGTCATCCATGGTTGGTCAAACACAACCCTCATATTAACTGGGCTAAGAATTCCATACTCTCATGGGGGCTTTCATGTCATGTAGAATGTCTTGTGTCTGCTGTTTCTCCTGTATCTACTGTGCCTGTTTTTCAGGAGGAGCCAGGGGATTTGTCCGGTGTTCCTGAGGAGTACCTCGATTTGCGGGCGGTCTTCATTCGTTCCCGGGCCGCATCTCTCCCTCCCCACCGGCCGTACGATTGCAGCATTGAGCTTCTACCGGGTACTACGCCTCCTCGTGGAAGGCTTTATTCTCTTTCGGTTCCTGAGCGCAAGGCTCTTGAGAAGTATCTTTCCGATTCGTTAGATGCAGGTACTATCGTTCCCTCCACCTCTCCTGCGGGGGCAGGTTTCTTTTTTGTGAAGAAGGACGGTTCGCTCCGCCCCTGCATTGATTACAGAGGCTTGAATGACATAACTGTTAAGAACCGTTATCCGCTGCCGCTCATGTCTTCAGCCTTTGAGATCCTGCAGGGGGCTCAATTCTTCACAAAACTGGACCTTCGTAATGCCTATCATCTTGTCCGCATCAAGGAGGGTGATGAGTGGAAGACGGCATTTAACACACCCCTAGGGCACTTTGAATATCGCGTTCTTCCGTTCGGGTTGGTCAACGCTCCCGCCGTGTTTCAAGCTCTTGTCAATGATGTTCTCAGAGACATGTTAAATCTTTTCGTGTTCGTTTACCTTGACGATATCTTGATTTTCTCTCCTAATCTCCAAGTTCATGTGCAACACGTAAGACAGGTCCTTCAAAGACTCCTTGAGAATCGTCTTTTTGTCAAGGCCGAGAAGTGCACCTTTCACTCCCAGTCGGTCTCGTTTCTAGGTTCCATTATTTCCGCCCAGGGAATCAGTATGGACCCTGCCAAGGTTCGCGCTGTTACAGACTGGCCCAGACCAGAGTCCCGCGTTGCCCTCCAGCGTTTTCTAGGGTTTGCTAATTTTTATCGACGCTTTATTCAAAGTTTTAGTCAGATTGCGGCCCCTCTCACTGCGCTCACGTCTGTTAAGATTCGATTCTCCTGGACTGAAGCTGCCCAGGCAGCTTTTGATCTTCTCAAATCGCGTTTCTCTTCCGCTCCCATTCTTGTCACGCCTGATTTAGAGAAGCAGTTTATTGTCGAGGTCGATGCCTCAGAGGTCGGGGTAGGGGCCATCCTCTCTCAGCGCGCTTCAGCTAATGAGCGGATTCACCCCTGCGCTTTTTTTTCACATCGTTTAACCCCTGCCGAGCAGAATTATGATGTAGGTAATCGAGAGCTTCTGGCCATTCGTCTGGCTTTGGGGGAGTGGCGACACTGGCTTGAGGGTTCTGCGGTTCCGTTCGTGGTTTGGACCGATCACAAGAATCTCGAATACATACGTTCTGCCAAGAGACTTAACGCCCGTCAGGCTCGTTGGTCTCTTTTCTTTACGCGTTTTGATTTTTCTATCTCTTATCGGCCGGGGTCCAAGAATTTAAAGCCTGACGCACTATCATGCCAGTTTCCTTCTTCAGAGACCGTGCCAACTAATGAGGGAATTCTTCCTCGTGGGGTGGTAGTTGGCGCGGCCGTCTGGGGTATTGAACGTTTAGTCAAACGAGCCCTTTCTCACACTCAGACGCCGAGGCTCTGCCCTAAGGGACTTTTGTTTGTGCCACCCTCCGCCCGCCGCGCCGTTCTTCAGTGGGGTCACTCGTCTAAGTTATTCGCTCATCCAGGGGTAAGAGGCACAATTTCCGCCGTTCGACAACGATTTTGGTGGCCATACCGCGAGCGAGACATTCGTCGCTTCATCGCTTCATGTTCTATCTGCGCACAGACCAAGATCAGTAACAGACCCCCGGCAGGGTATCTTAGACCCTTACCTATTCCGTCGCGTCCATGGGCACAAATTGCCCTTGACTTCATTACTGGTCTCCCTTCTTCCAAGGGTAACCACGTAATTCTCACGGTCGTTGATCGCTTTTCAAAAGCCGCCCATTTTATTCCGTTGCCTAAGCTTCCGTCAGCCAGAGAGACCGCTCAGATTGTCGTTGACCATGTGTTCAAGATCCATGGTCTTCCCGAGAATGTTGTCTCGGATCGAGGTCCACAGTTCTCCTCCCTCTTTTGGAAGGAGTTTTGTCGCCTCATAGGTGCCTCTGTCAGCCTCTCCTCCGGGTTTCATCCCCAGACAAATGGTCAGGCTGAACGCGCAAACCAAACTATCGGTGGTCTGTTACGCACCCTTGCTTTTCGTAATCCCGCGTCCTGGGTAGAACAGCTTCCTTGGGCAGAATATGCCTATAATTCCGCTCCCGCCTCGGCCACCGGTCTGTCGCCGTTTCAAGGCAGTTTGGGGTACCAACCTCCCCTTTTCTCCGCTTCTGATACCGAGTCTAAGGTCCCTTCGGTTAAGGCGTTTATTCAACGTTGCAAACGAACTTGGAGAATAGTCAGGTCCGCCCTTTGTAAGTCTCGTTCTGTGACGCGTCGATCCGCTAATAAGCGGCGCATCAAGAGTCCCCGTTATGTCCGCGGACAGAAAGTCTGGCTCTCAAATGCTAACCTTCCCCTTCAGTATCCTTCGCGTAAGCTGGCTCCCAAATTCATTGGACCATTCCGCGTCATTAAGGTCCTTAGTCCGGTCTCGGTCAGACTCCGATTGCCAGCCAATCTCCGTAGGGTTCACCCAGTTTTTCATGTTTCTTGTTTGAAGCCCGTTATTCGCGCTCCTCCTCGTCCTGTCTTGTCTCCGGTCCGGGTTGAGGGTTCGCCCGTCTACCGAGTTCGCAGATTACTAGATGTGCGCCCCAGGGGGAGGGGCCATCAATTTCTTGTCGATTGGGAGGGTTATGGGCCTGAGGAGAGATGCTGGATCCCCTCCCGGGACGTCCTGGACCGCTCGCTTATTGACGATTTTATCCGCTCCCGTCAGTCCTCTTCCTCAGATGCGCCAGGGGGCGCACTTTGAGGAGGGGGTACTGTCATGATCCTGGCTCTTTCCTTCTCTTTTTCTTTCCTTTGTCTCCCTCTGCTGGCTGTTTTACGCCTTACTACCTCCTTGCTCACACACTTACGCAGACACTCATTAACGCTTCACCTCATCGCCCTCAGCTGTTTCTCATTCGCATCCCATCTACACACCTGTTCTCTATCTTTCACTTTTGTCTTCGCTATATCTAGTTCTCTCTTTCGTGTCTGTATTGTCGGATTATTGTTTCTCTGTGATGCACGTCGGCTGTTATTGCTCTGTAGGAATACCTTGTCTTGTCCTGTCCTGTCTGGTCCTGCTGAATAATACTGTGCCACTGTTTTCAACTGCTGTGAGTTACCTCTTCTGTACTGTATCCAGTGTTCTCCGTGGAGAATAGCAGAGGGTTCCACTGCTCACCTACTTCCAGTCCTCGCTACTCAGGAGTGGTCCAGATCGACAGTTTACTCTTCAGTTTCTATTTACATTGAGAAAAGCTGCGAACGAAACCTTTGTTTGATTATTTGAGAAGTGACGTTCTGTTATCAGCCTGTACGGCTTTTTCCTTGTTTCTATTAAAAGAACTGTACCTGCTTTTCGTCTCTGGACCTCTGTTTCATGACAGTAGTTTATTTTAATTATTGTAATTTCAAACAGAGCTATTACAGCACTTTTCTGATTCTTGATTTCTGTGCATTAGCTGCACAGCTTTTGTGGTGGAGCAGGACCTGCAAGGGAAGATGATGGCGGAATTTGTGAAAAAAGCGGTTTTGTCTTCTAAATAATACTGAAATCAAATGACATTGTGCGGTTAAAATGACTGCTTTTGTGTTATGTTTGTGCATTTTGTAGAATCTGAAATGTCAGCAGGCTGGTTTGAGCACTGAGGATGAGGAGACCAGAGCTGAATCCTGGAGATGGTGTCATGGATGAGTCCCTCCATCACTCCACCTGCCCTTACGAGACCCTGCATCACTCCACCTGCCCTTATTGCTTCAGATTGTGAAGCACAACACAACACGCAACAACCTCAGCGCCTTCAGCCTACATACATGATTGTAGTTTGAATAAAGCTTTGTTTCATGTGTTGACTTGTATATGCATTTGTTTATTGTGTGATGGTGACTTTCATTCATTCTTTTATTAATATTTCTCATTGTTGTCAGTAAATACAATATAATTATTTAATTAATGTTTTATTTAATTGTTTGAATGAAAATGTAGATATGTTCATTATATACACATGTAGAGTGTATTCAATCCTGCATAGTTATGTCATATGACATACATTACATTTTGTTTGTTTTATTGAATTGAATATAATTTTCAGTAAAAAGTAATATAATTAAGTATTGGTCAGCATTTATCGTTGTTATTATTGTATGTTTTGGGGTGGGATAGCAATGCAATTCATTCTGGGGTAATATTAATTTTTAATATTAATGATACTTAAATTTTTTGAGTATAAAATCAACAGTTTTCTCCAAAGGCGAATCTTCGCACAGCTGCCCTTTGTGCAGACATTACAAACGCTGAGGAAAACCGTTCTAGGTAGGGCTGTTGAGTTACTGATGTTATGAGGTATATATATATATATATTATATATATATATATATATATATATATATATATATATCATAGGTTTGCATACATAATATGAGATTTTTTACACAGGAAAAAAGAACCTAGTACAAGGTTGAATATCTTAATATATTTTCTTAATTCATTATAATACATTTTAAAAAATGCATTTTTAATTTAATTTTTTTTATTTATAGGCCTAGGCCTGAGGGATGAAATGAGAGTTAAATTCAACAAGAAAAAGAGGAAAACAAAGCAGTAAGCCACTTTTGCTTGTGGATAAAAATGTTTGGATATAAAATAAAGAAATTAACAACATATTCAAGAGATGACAATTTTGGGGTTTTCGTAATAAAAATAAATAATATCGTTAAGGATAAAACGGTGGGTCACATTAGTAGGGTTAAATATAAGAACTTTATCAACCCTAAATATATTTACAAAATAAATGGGCAGCAGTTTCTTCAAAAAGACCACAAAATGAGCAAGTTTAATCAATATCAAGATATTTACAGATAGATTAATTAAACGTATCGTTCAAATCTTTTAAGTTGTTGCGCGCGTGATAATGCGTCGTAGGTCACATGATAATGTCAACATGGCAGATGTCCGGTTCGCATTCATACTCAACGAGATCTGGCTATAAAGTACCTACTCTTTTAGCGCTAGTTAAGTAAGTACTCATTGAAATTAAGTACCTACTCATTGAGTATGCGGTTTCGGACGCAGCCCAAGTGAAACAGCTCTGCGTTACCTCACAAGTTTAATTCACCAAATAAACTGACTTGTTAACCCTTTTCCACCAAGGCAGTGCTGGTGCTGGTTCAGAGCTAGAGCCTAGTTTCAAATGGGTTCTTTGTTTTTCGACACCCAGAGCACCAGCTCTGAACCAGGAAAAGTGGTTCTTAAGTAGCACCAAAACATTGCTGGTCTAGAAGTAAGAACCGCTTGCGTCAGGCCCTGGGGACGGGGTTACCGTGACCAACAAGACGAACAGAAACTTGTGACCGCCATTTCTCAAATAGCAGCTAATCGAGCTAATAACAGCTTGATTGTAATCTCCGTCTATGCAAGTTATGGTCGAGCTGCACGAACACGTTGGATTCGCCGTGTTTGGATGCCGATGTAGGTTCGCAAAGCCATGAGCATCAATAGAAACGCAACGACCTCCATTGTTGATGGAAGGCTTGTTCGAGATGCATCGGAGCGGCACAGACCAATCGGAGCTGCGGGAGTGTTTGGAGAGCATACGAGTCCTTGTGCTTTTGGATTGCTTTCGCCGTGCTTTGATGCAGGGCCGGCCCTGACCAATTTGCTGCCCTAGGCAAGACTTTACCTGGTGCCCCATGCATCACAGCCCATTTCACCCCGTCATTGTGTTCATGTTTATTTAGCATACACACACATTATATATATATATATATATATATATATATATATATATATATATATATATATATATATATATATATATATATATATACACACATACATACACATACATACACACACACACACACTCACACACACATTACAGCCTAAACACAAATACCAAGAGCATTACATAGCATTCAAGTCCCCATTATCTTTTATAACACGTTTTACAATACAGATTTAATGTGAACTTTGCTATTTTGAATAAACCTGTAAATAAATATCATTACTAATTTTGGCAAACAAATTTTAAAAATGCCATACACAGTACAGGCCAAAAGTTTGGAAACATTACTATTTTTAATGTTTTTGAAGGAAATTTCTTCTGCTCATCAAGCCTGCATTTATTTGATCAAAAATACAGAAAAAATAATAATATTGTGATATATTATTACAATTTAAAAGAATTGGTTTTCAAATTATTATACTTTAAATTATCATTACTCCAGTCTATCACATGATCCTTTAGAAATCATTCTAATATGATGATTCATTATCAAAGTTGGAAACAGTTCTGCTGCTTCATATTTTTTCAAAACCTGTGATACTTTTTTAGGATACTTTGATGAATAAAAAGTAAAAAAAAAAAAACGTTTTAAAAATATAAATCTTTTGTAACAACAATGTACTCTACTGGTCAGTAATTTGGGGTCAGTAATTTTGTTCTTTCTTTTTTTTAAATAAATCAATACTTTTATTCAGCAAGGATGTGTTAAATTGATCAAAAGTGATCGTAAAGATGATTTATATAATTAGAATTTTTTTTATTTTATTTTTTTTTATAAATGCAGTTCTTTTTAACATTTTATTCATCAAATATATTAGGCAGCAGAACTGTTTCCAACACTCATAATAAATCAGAATATTAGAATGATTTCTAAAGGATCATGTGATAGACTGGATGTCACATGTGACACTGAAGACTGGAGTAATGATGCTGAAAATTCAGCTTTGCATCACAGAAATAAAAGATAATTTAAGGTATAATAAATTGAAAACCAACTATTTTAAATTGTAATAATATATCACAATATATATATTTTTTTTTTCTGTAGGCTATTTTTGAGCAAATAAATGCAGGCTTGATGAGCAGAAGAAACTTCTTTCAAAAACATTAAAAATAGTAATGTTTCCAAACTTTTGGCCTGTACTGTATCCCCCCAAAACTGCACAACTGTAGAGTAAAACATTAATAAAAAAAAGTGATAATAAAAAATGCGTCTTAAAACTGACATGATTGTTACAAAAGCACAGTCTGGGCCTGGGGACTCTGTAGAACTCAGAACAACTGCTAACATTAAGTTTAAGGTAAAAATAACTGCCATGAAATTATAGTATCTTACTCCTATGCAATAAATTGTTCATTCACTACATCACTTTACCTCTGTCTTTATCCACTTTTATCCTCTTCTCTTCTTTTTGGCACTGTATCGCAGACTATGCTCATTTATAATGTGTCATGTAAATTCGGCCATCCGTCACAATCAGGAAACTTTCACCGTGTCTAGAACTGGCGCGAGCTGCCAGGCCCGTGTGTTAACAAAAGCAGTGCTGTCTACATTGCATGCGGCATCGCGCACGCTACACAACAAATGACCAACATCTGATCGCGCGCGCGCGCTGTTTCTGACGCACTTCAAGCACTCGATGGGCGGGGGAAGATTGATGAGGCGGGCTTTTATTGCTTTATTTGGTAGTATTTCGAATTAATGGTTTTAAAATAGTATTATAAAAAAATAAATATGAAAAAAAAAAAAAAAAAAAAATTCACTCGTTCACTCATTCTGGCGCCCCTATGGATGAGTGGCGCCCCTAGCATTTGCCTATTCCGCCTATGCCGCGGGCCGGCCCTGCTTTGATGTCATGAGCCGATCGGTCTGCGAGAAGCCGAACCATCTCGAACAAGCCTGGTGTGTTTGTGTTTGGCGCTGCCACGCTAGCATTGCTGGGCAACATGAGATGTATACAGTGACCTTGTGTTTGGCAAACCGGATCTTAGAGAGCTCGTCAGACGAACCAACTCCGGACTGGCAATACTGTAGCTCTGGCTCTGAACTGGCACCTGGTTCATGCTGGTGGAAAAGGGGTATTTGTGAGTATTAATTCAGCACTTGCGGGTAGATCAGTAGAATGAAATGTCCTTATTCCTTTATATCCGCAGGACTCGCATGTGGCTCTGATATCTGTCTCTCATTGGCAATGACGACAAGTTCCATAATTCCGCTTATGCGTCATCAACCTACACCTTTGTTATTGTAAGAGGTTAGCAAGCCTGGTTAGTACCTGGATGGGAGACCTCCTGAGAAAACCAGGTTGCTGCTGGAAGAGGTGTTAGTGAGGCCAGCAGGGGGTGCTCACCCGTGGTCTATGTGGGTCCTAGCGCCCCAGTGTAGTGATCGGGACACTATACTGTCAAAGAGCACCATCCTTCCAATGAGACGTTAAACCGAGGTCCTGACTCTCTGTGGTCATTAAAAGTCCAAGGATGTCCTTCGAAAAAGAGTAGGGGTGTAACCCCGGCATCCTGGCCAAATTTGCCCCTTGGCCTCTGTCCATCACGGCCTCCTAATCATCCCCATATACTGATTGGCTTCATCACTGTCTCCTCTCCACCATTAAGCTGGTGTGTGGTGGGCGTTCTGGCCCAATATGGATGCTGCACATTGGTGGTGGTTGAGGATATCCCCCCTTCCATGTAAAGCGCTTTGAGTACCCAGAAAAGCGCTATATAAATGTAACGAATTATTATTATAATTATTAAAATGTAGATGCAGAATAAAACGCTTTAAAATATGGATACAATTTAAGTTCATCTACAGTGTTTAGAGAAAACAGACAGAAAAAAGTTTTACAATATGGTTACCATTTAAAATGTTCCTCTTATTGAATTTTTGTTAGCCTATTTGTTGTTGCATGTGTTGTAGTTCCATTTGTAATATGTTGTAGAGTTCATTAAGATATCTGATATTCAACTTTCATCAAATTTCATGTCAACACAACATGTTCTAGTTGTTTTGAACTTTACACATGCATTGAGTGAACTGATGAGTATTACTCATCATAGCCCATCTATGTGCTTTTGGGTCTGTTAAATATGCTGTGGAATATGTTTGTGTGATGTGTTAATAAATCATGTGATTTTAAGAACCAGGATCATTTTTGATAAATTAGGGATGGGTCACATTACCTGAAAAGAAATTTGTCTGGAGTGCATGATCTCAAAATGTTTATTGGTATATACCTTGCAAATAACACATATCAACTGTATTCAAAATGAAATATTAAAGTCGGACCTTAAAGTTAACAAAAGTAATAAAAAGAAATAAACATCTAGATGTCCAGCAGCCATATCACCCTGTAGCCCAAGACTGGTTGCCCACTGAAGCTAAGCAGGGCTGAGCCTGGTTAGTACCTGGATGGGAGACCTCCTGAGAAAACCAGGTTGCTGCTGGAAGAGGTGTTAGTGAGGCCAGCAGGGGGTGCTCACCCTGTGGTCTGTGTGGGTCCTAATGCCCCAGTATAGTGACGGGGAAACTATACTGCCAAAAGAGCACCGTCCTTCGGATGAGACGTTAAACCGAGGTCCTGACTCTCTGTGGTCATTAAAAATCCCAGGATGTCTTTCGAAAGAGTAGGGGTGTAACCCCGGCATCCTGGCCAAATTTGCCCAGTGGCCTCTGTCCATCATGGCCTCCTAATCATCCCCATATACTGATTGGCTTCATCACTGTCTCCTCTCCACCAGTAAGCTGGTGTGTGGTGGGCGTTCTGGCGCAATATGGCTGCCGTCGCATCATCCAGGTGGATGCTGCACATTGGTGGTGGTTGAGGAGATTCCCCCCTTCTATGTAAAGCGCTTTGAGTGTCGAGAAAAGCGCTATATAAATGTAATAAATTATTATTATAAATTATTAGATACTGTATCTATCTAAATGACAAGTGTCCCACCTTACCTGCATTCAATCTACTAAAAGGGGATTTTAACATCGATGCCATAGAAGAATCATTCCCTCAGAAATTTGTACTTCTGCCTTCAAAGACAAGTACAGTTTTTTCAGTACTTTTAACAACTTTCCTAAACTCTTAACGCACCAACACACCTACAACACACAATTGGCAAAACAGTTTATTTCATGCTCAAAATCACACACTGTAAACTAAACTCCAACACTAATTTTCTAAATACAATAATACACTATGCCTACCAGAACACTGCAAACATGTCTCAAAATCAAATCATTTTTCAAAACACTAACATATGTAACATAGCTGTCCAACAGGAAGATTTAGTCAATCATAGCACAATGTCATAAAAACACTAACATCAGATGGAATTACAGAAACTGCATTATTGTATACGTGTCAGGTATGCCCTCATACAACAGACAGTATATTGTATTGATCATAGATTGTGTTTTGCACTGCAGTTTCTTTTGAAGCCTCTCTACATTTTTGTTTTGTTGGGTTTACTGTAGGTCTTTTGCTGCAGAAATTCAATAAAAAAAGACCCATCTCAGAGTGCTTTATAGAATGTACGGTTACAGTATACCATATGGTCATGCGATTGAAAGAAACTTAACACCTGAGTGTGTTTCCTAGATGGGAATCAGCTGTGATTTATATTATTGCATAATTGTTTCTCAGTAACAATAGGATAAAATACAGGGGATATATTTGGGTTTCAATTCACAATATAAACAGCTGTTTACCTTGACTTTAGCCTGTAAGGTTCAGAACATGGTGTTATCTGTTCTGACACACATTGTTTAAAGCATCGGTAAATTTGGCACTAAAAATCCATTGTTTTGGTCTTGTTTAAGGTTGTGTGTAAAAGAAGTTCAAGCATTTTAAATTTGTGTTAATTGTATGCATTTTGTGTTAAAGCAACGAGAAATGTGTTAATAGTATAGGTTACATAGACGGATGTAGTGCTAACTAACCGTGTTAAGAGTTTTGGAAAATTGTTAAAAGTATTGAAAAATCTGTCATAGCAATTGTAAAAAAAAAAACTATAGCAGTACTTCTTTTAATAAACACAAAACACTGGAGAACACATTGTGCAATGCAAGACAAAGAACTGAATAAACTGAGTGCTATATTTAAACAGGCAAACAAAGGGAGCTAAATGAAACACAGGTGAACTTAATTAGTGACTAACAGACTATCATGGTTAACTTGTAGCTCAACATGAGTTCCTATAAGAGCAACCAAAAGGAACATTCTCTCAACCCCAGGTCAGGACTGCACACGGATTAAGTGTTGTAGTATTTTTGTGACTGCAATATTCAGGCTCCACACGGATTGAGGACAACTTTTCAGCTGTACGGTAGTGCACCTTTGCTGTTTTAGGCTTGTTTTGTTTTTGTTTTCTCCATTCCATTTTCTCCATCAACTGACTTGATTTAGTACAACTAAAAAAAGTTTAAGCAGAAGTATAGATATTGTCTTTTATTTTACCTGTCCTTGTGAAAAATATCAGACATCAACTTTATATTTAATATTAAATAACATGTAGGCATTATTATTATTATTATTATTATTATTATTATTGTACTTTCAAGATACTACAGGTACACATCCAATACCAATAAGCTAATTTTTTATTTTATTATTTTCACAAGGGTACATAGCAATTAAAAAATTATAGAGTTTTCTAGACAGCAACATGGTGTCGGCCCACGTCTGGTACACCTGGATTACACGCGGCCCAGATGTGGGCCAGATCTGGTTGCTGTCTGGGTTCTTGTATGGTTTTCCGTTGCAAACTAATCTGGTTGTGCTATTTTTACCTAATGCAACTTCTATTCTCAAAGCTCCCTGCAACAAAGCTTTGACCTTTTATCAAAAATATTCCGTTCTTAAACCAAATGGCATGATTTCACTGAATCCACTTTTCATTGTAGGCTTTAAAGATCAACATGGAGAAAATCATCCTAATATTCCCTCTGATATTGCTGGTGCTGCATATACAAGGAGGAGAGTTCCACAAGGAGGAGTGTTTGCCTGCCGAAGCTCCACAGCCGGAAGTCGTGGAGTTCGACAACACCATCTATGCCACTTGTGAAGTAACTCCCAGCCCCAATTTGCCACGTAACCAGCCAAAGATCTTTGGGCAAATCCTCTTCAAGCAGGTCTTCCCCAATGGAGAATTAGAAGTGAAAATCAACCTCCGTGGTTTGCCTGCCATCGATCGTCAAGAGCGTGCCATGCACATCCATCAGTATGGAGACCTCAGTCAAGGCTGCATCACTGTTGGTCCTCATTATAATCCAAACGGCGTTGACCACCCTCATCATCCTGGAGACCTGGGCAACTTTGCTTCCGAGAAAGGAGTTATAAGGCAGTTCCTGACGCTTCCAGACGCCAAGCTCTTTGGGCCTTATTCCATTCTGGGACGTGCGGTGGCGGTTCATGAGAAGGAGGATGATCTGGGAATGGGTTCAGATGAGGAGAGTAAACTCAGTGGGAATGCTGGACCGATAATTGCTCTCGGTGTGATTGGTATTACTACTCCAAGTCTGTGGCAGAAGACTGAAGTGCCCCCCAAGAAACCATGTGGAGGAAGGCACTGAGAGTCAAAGATGAGGGAGTTGGATATGGTGGAAGGGCAGATTCAAATGGGATAATCATGATTTTCCTTGTGTATTCTTTGTATGTGTCCATCATTAAAGTATATTTCAGAACCTGAACATTCCCATGTTTTTTTTCTTGGTCTTTTCAGAGGCTTTTTGGCCAAAGCTTCCAATAGTAAATGCACTATTAAAAATAAATGTAGGGTGAATGCAGGCAAAGTGGGCCGTTTAGTTTGATTTACTGTGCTCAATGGGTTAACACTTTCTGAGCATGACAATGGCCTTTAATTAAAGATACACTGGCTGCGTCCGAAACCGCATACTCAATGAGTAGGTACTTATTTTCAATGAATACTTACTTAACGAGCACTAAAAGAGTAGGTACTTTATAGCCATATCTCTTTGAGTATGAATGCGAACCGGACATCTGCCATGTTGACGTTATCATGTGACCTACGACGCATTCTTGCAGCCAGGATTCTTAGCAGAACCAGAAAATATGATCATGGCTGGGTTTCCCGAAACCTTCTTAACGCTACGTCGTTCTTAAGTTAGACCTTAAGCTGTACCTTATCGTTAATACATGTTTCCCAAAACGTTCTTAGTTAAGTATATCTTCTGTAAGTCATACTTTCGGAAGGTTGGTCTGGACCGCTCTTAGCTTCACCTTATCACTGTTGCAGGTCTATATGAATATAATTCTGAAGTTTTAATACACCCAGACAGTGTTCAGTTAGGCTAATTCAAGTGTTTTCATGCAAAGAATAAAATTGTCATTACAATGATTGTTGTTAGAATTTTAATTATATTATTATATAATACAATTTTATAAATGTATTTTAATTAAAGAGCGCTTTTAAAGGCCAGTGAAATAGGCTACTGTCAGTTAAGTCCTATTCGGACGCTAATATTGTTTCTCATGGGCTCGTACAGTATTTTAAACATTTACAGGGGTAAGTCTGTGATTTTAGTGCCGTCCGAATCCATATCAGTGTTTTTACTCACCCAACCCGCGTAAAAATCCCTGGCCAAATTATACCTACTGTTTTTTGACAAACAGGTCGTGTGGTAGCCTAATTGAATTGCTGTCTGAATCCACATCTCCGAGTTTACAAAAAGAGATTCAAAATCCACTGTTTAAATCCTTTTTGATCACTGCCGAGCACCGTACGTGACGTACACTTTTATTTAGAGAGATGCTGGAAAGTATTTATAAGAACAATATTTCATCGCAGCTCCACCTCAGCAAACAAAAATGGGAAAGAGAAGAAAGCACATAAAAAATTAAAATGGTTATTATGGCAGCAATAGCCTATATGATAGCCTACACTTTTAAAATATGTAGGCAAGGCTATTATAGGCTAGTATAGTTTGGATTATTTTTTTAAATGTCCCATGAGTCCTAATAAATGCAATTTAAACTATTTCTGAAGTGCTTATTTTATAAAAAAAACAAAACAAAAAAAACACCGCTTTCTCACATAAACAGCCCCTGCACGAGAGAATAATTGATTCTCGAGCCATCGATATAAACATTCAGCACCATCGCCACGGAAAGCGCCGGGTAACGTCGCACGTAAGAAGGTATATCTTAAGCAGATTCCTAAGGTATAGTTCGGGGAACACACCTAGAAATGGTATACCTTCAGTTAAGTTATACCTTAAGAGTCTTCGTAGAGCGCTAAGAGACAACGTTATCGGGAAACGCAGCCCATATCACACCAGTACTCAAGTCATTACACTGGCTGCCAGTTACTTATAGGATTGATTTTTGAAGTATTATTACTAGTATATAAATCATTCAATGGCCTAGGACCTCAATACATTGCAGATATGCTCACGGAATACAAACCCAACAGATTACTCAGATCATTAGGATCACATCAGCTAGAAGTTCCAAGAGTTCACTCTAAGCAAGGAGAGTCCGCTTTTAGCTATTATGCCAGCCGCAGCTGGAACCAGCTTCCAGAGGAGATCAGATGTCAAATCCAGACTCAAAACACATCTGTTTAACTTTGCATTAAATGAATGAGCACTGTGTCACTGTTTGTCCGACTGTTTATACTGTGTCTTATTTTAGTCTTTATTCTAAACTGTTTTAATTATTTTTAGTTCTTTCTCGTTTCTTTATTTTAAACTGTTCTTTATTCTAAACTGTTTTAATTATTTTTAGTTCTTTCTTGTTTCTTTATTTTAAACTGTTTTGTATATTCTTATTTCTTCTGATTATTTTTAATAGTATGTAAAGCACTTTGAATTACCATTGTGTATGAAATGTGCTATATAAATAAACTTGCCTTGCCTTGCCTTGCCTTGCATTATCACACGCGCAACAACTTAAAAGATTTGAACAATACGTTTAATTCATCTATCTGTAAATATTGATATTGATTAAACTTGTTCATTTTGAAGAAACTGCTGCCCATTTATTTTGTGTATACATTTAGGGTTGATTAAAGTTGTTATATTTAACCCTACTAATGTGACCCACCGTTTTATCCTTACAATATTTATTTTTATTACGAAATCCCAAAATGGTCATCTCTTGAATGTTGTTCATTTCTTTATTTTATATCCAAACATTTATCCACAAGCAAAAGTGGCTAACTGCTTTATGTTTTCTTCTTTTTCTTAACTCTCGTTTCATCCCTCAGGCCTATTTTTTTTTTTTTTATGCATTTTTAAATGTATTATAATGAATTATTTAAGAAAAAATATATTAAAATATTCAACCTTGTACTAGGACTAGGTTATTTTTTCCTGTGTAAAAAATCTCTTATGTATGCAAACCCATGATATATATATATATATATATATATATACACATAACATCAGTAACTCAACAGCCCTACCTAGAACGGTTTTCCTCAGCGTTTGTAATGTCTGCACAAAGGGCAGCTGTGCAAAGATTTGCCTTTGGAGAAAACTGTTGATTTTATACTCAAAAAAATTTAAGTATCATTAATATTAAAAATTAATATTACCCCAGAATGAATTGCATTGATATCCCACCCCAAAACATGCAATAATAACAACGATAAATGCTGACCAATACTTAATTATATTACTTTTTACTGAAAATAGTAGTAAAAAGTATATAGTGAACATATCTACATTTGCATTCAAACAATTAAATAAAGCATTAATTAAATAATTAAGTGTGCTTGCTGAAAGCGCACACTTATTGTTCTTCTTAAGTTTTCTTATTATTAAGTGTGCTTGCTGAAAGCAGCACACTTATTGTTCTTCTTAAGTTTTATTATTATTATTATTATTATTATTATTCCCGGGAGAAAAATTTTGTCCAGCTCCTGCGCCTAGGCCCTTTGAGACAGAGACACCGTTCCAACTTTAAAACGTTCGGTCAGTACCGGTGTAAGTTGCTCGCGAAGATGACATCACAAGTCCATGTCGTTCGTCCGCCATAGTGGATTGAACAGAAAGCGAAACTAAAGTTTCACAGGTCACAAATTTGGTCCGAACTTCACGAAACTGGACGTACATGATCCTTGGACCAAGCCTCACAAAAGTTACTAGAAGGATTTTTGATTTTCGGAAGCGTTTGCCAGTCACAGACAAACGAAATCGGCGGCGTAGTCGCCAAAACAGGAAGTAGTTCATATTTCAGGAACGCTGTCACGTATCGAAACCAAACTTTGTACATTAACTCGAGACTCCAAGGTGAGGATGTACAAGATCTGAATTTTTTTATTTATTTTTTTTTATTTCAGGCTAATTGACAAACCCATTTACCTATGTCTAGGTTTCAACTCAGACTTTTAATGTTAATGCATTTAGACAGTAGGTGGCACTGTTGTATTACATTTCACAGAGCTGCCAAGTCAGTGAATAGACTGCATTAGTTTTTACTAGGTTTGCCTTAATAAATGCAGGGCATGAATTTCGTTTTTTAAACTGGGAGGGAATTCCACCGCTTATATGGGTCACATGGGGGGGATTCAAAGATTATTAGCCTATGCATCATACATTCGGTCTTCTTCGCTAACCGAACAATTGTCTGTGGCTGTGTTTGTGCGCGCGGGAAATATGCTGCGCATAACAACAGAAAACAAGGTGAAACGTGCAGTCACATGCTCAAACAATCAACAACGTCTCTCTAGATATGTAAAAACAAGTGGAAAGCGCGAGCGCGCCGCTCTCTCCTTTCCACATTCGCTTGCTGTCCCGTGGCGTCTGTCGTTGCTATGCAACCGTGAACTCCGATCGCCATGATGACAAGGAAGTATCAGCAAAAGATTAATAGATTTCTAGCCCTTGCATTAGCTTTACTCATGGCCGTAGCCAGCTATGAGGTCACCGAGGTCTGGACCTCGGTAATTTTTTTGCATTCAAAAATAAAATTTCAAGCTCTCTGAATGATTAATTAGTCGTTTAAACCACGTCACATGTGTGTTTGCAATTCATGTTGCTGCGAGAATGTAGAACAGTGAACGGGGCTTGAGAGCGTGCGTGAGGTGCTTAAAACAAAGTAGTTTTTGACGCGTTCGACTCAAGTTCGAATTCGCCTTTTGCCGAACTCGCTCTTCTCCCTTTTCCCAATACACATGAGATGTAAAATGTATAGCTAACATAAAGGTCTCTAGCGTTATATTTTGCCAACGAACTAAAATCGAAACCGTGATATGGTTTTGTGCTTTATAAAACAGCACAAGACTTTAAGTATCCTATATAGGCATTATGTTTGTGCTGCGTGATTTAAAGAAAAGTGCGCACTTTGCTCACGCGATCAAAGAGTTTATTTCTTGCTAGTGGAGAAGACATTAGGACAAAAGTATTGTAATTTTCCTGTAGTGTAATGTAAAATATACTTTTGAAATATTCATTTTCATTTAATACAGTACGTTTATAGGCTATTTTATGTCATAGGAATAATTATATAAATCATTATTATATTATTATACTAATTGTTTGGCGTCCTAAAACACCAGTGATAATTTAATGTAGACTGAGACTCTATATCATAACTAAAAAATATGTTTTAGCCCTCTTTAATGTCCAGGTATAAGTCAATGCTTTTTCTTTGTGCACAGTTCATGGGTTGAAGCCATTTTTTTTTTACAGTCTATGGTTGAAGCCCGTTAAAGCTCTTAATTTTGAGCTCTCAAAGTGCACCAGACTGATGCATTTAACTTTAAAATGTACAAAATTTTCTTGCGGGGGAGCATGTCCTCGAACCCCCCTAGAGGGACAGAGGTTTACCCAACATAGTTTTAAAAATCCTATGGTAAAGAACGATAATTTATTAACTTTACTCCAGCATAGTACAACAAAGTTCCTTTTAATGTCCTAAAATGTACTTGGACAAACTATACATTTGGCCTGCCTTAGGGGGGGCCTACAAGACATTGTGCCCAGGGGCCTCTGAATTCTTAATCCGGCCCTGCACCTCACCCCGGACCTCACTAATTTTCAAACCCTGGTCACGGCCTTGGCTTTACTACTAGATATATTTATGGAGATGAAAAATAATAAGGCGCCCTGTACAGCTATAATCAGCCAGGGTTTCCGCGGGGCATTAAAAAGCATTAAAAGTCATTAAATGGCTTTTGCTTGTTCATGTAAATGTAAATGCGCAATCCCCACATTCCCGCACCGAAATTCAAGCCCTGAAATGGCAGCGGGATGTGTAACTCTAGCATATGGCGCATATGTTATATAAAGTTAGGCAAGGCCAAACAGCGTTATCCATGTTTTGCGATTGCATCGCTAGAGTAAGCTAATAGTGAAACTGATAGTGTTCTTCATTTAATTACAATATGAGGACTGACGGTAGGCTATAAAAATCAGCGTTTCTGTGTAGGTGATGACAACCATCTTGACAGCAGCAATCAAAGCATCGCTAATTACGGTTGACCTTAATTTGAGATAGTAAATTTGTTCCTAATCAAAGGGAACACTCAACCACAGAACAGCTGGGTAAGTTTTGTATTGGCTTATTGGATAAAGTAAATGAAGACTGTCATCACCTACACAGAAACGCTGTTTTTTATAGCCTACCGTCAGTCCTCATATTGTAATTAAATGAAGAACGCTATCAGTTTCACTATTAGCTTAGCGATGCAATCGCAACAACATGGATAACGCTGTTTGGCCTTTATATGCACAATCTTGAAAAAAGTACTATTGTTGAAATTCTCACATCAAGCAAACTTCAACGCACCCTTATCCACTACCTGCTAACGTTAGTGAACCGCACCAGAGCAAGCACACTTTGCAGTTCCTCCGGAAATGCACTTTTCTAGTTATTATTATTATTATTATTCCCGGGAGAAACATTTTGGCCAGCTCCTGCGCCTAGACCCTTTGAGACAGAGACACCGTTCCAACTTTAAAACGTTCGGTCAGTACCGGTGTAAGTTGCTCGCGAAGATGACATCACGAGTCCATGTCGTTCGTCCGCCATATTGGATTGAACAGAAAGCGAAACTAAAGTTTCACAGGTCACAAATTTGGTCCGAACTTCACGAAACTAGACGTACATGATCATTGGAGCAAGCCTCATCAAAGTTACTAGAAGGATTTTTGATTTTTGGAAGCGTTTGCCCGTCACAGCCAAACGAAATCAGCGGCGTAGTCGCCAAACAGGAAGTCGTCCATATCTCAGGAACTCTGTCACATATCGAAACCAAACTTTATACATGAACTCGGGACTCCAATGTGAGGATGTACAAGATCTGATTTTTTTTTATTTATTTTTTTATTTCAGGCTAATAGACAAACCCATTTACCTATGTCTATGCAAGAGTTTCACCTTTTAATGTTAGGTAATGCATTTAGACAGTAGGTGGCACTGTTGTATTACATTTCACAGAGCAGCCAAGTCAGTGTATAGACTGCATTCGTTTTTACCAGGTTTATCTTAATAAATGCAGGCATGAATTTCGTTTTTTGCATTGGTCTATTTTAATCATCTTCATTTATTAATATATACAGATTTGTATGCATGAATTGTGCATTTCCAATCCTCAAAGCAGTTAATAATAATAAAAAAAAACTTTATACAAAATACATTATGCTCTTCTTCGATAACCGAACAAACAATTAATTGTCTGTGGCTGTGTTTGTGCGCGCGGGAAATATGCTGCGCATAACAATAGAAAACAAGGAGAAACGCGCAGTCACATGCTCAAACAATCAACAACGTCGCTCTAGAGGTGCGTTGTGGACTGCGAAGTGGACTTCACAGGGTATTCCGCCATCTTAAGTTAGAGTCTAATCCGAAGGGAGCGAACATGTTCAGTTCGAAGGGCACTGCGCACGGCATAGGGAATAAGGGAACATCGATACATCACTTCACAGGAAGTGGAGAGCGATGATCACACACCCAACTGTCATTTCGCGCATCAGGTCATCACCAGTCAGAACGGTCATAACTAACGATGGAGGAGTTTACGTATGTGTGTAAGTAATACATTTCGCCATTGTTATACAAATGACAGTATTTTTAACGGTTATTGTTGTGAATATTACATATACTATTTTTGATGATTATAATTTACCTCAGTGAATGCAGCCAGCTTAGCTAGTTTGTGAAGTAAAGTGATTTTATTTTAGGTAGTTGTAAAATAGAGCAATATAATTGTAAATATATAATATAATAATAAAAATTAAAATATGAATGTAGTCCTACATATATTTGTTATATCATAATCTGCGCGACTCCGTCGTTGACTTTCTTTGATGACATTTGCTGGGTGTTTCTAATGAGCGGTTATTGTCAGTGAAGTCCACTTCAACTGATATACCGTGCTCAGGGAGTAGGGGAGCAGTGAACACTGCATATGGACCCTGTCGAATGGAACGCACATTAGATGTGTAAAAACAAGTGGAAAGCGCGAGCGCGCCGCTGTCTCCTTTCGCTTGTTCTCCTGTGGCGTCTGTCGTTGCTATGCAAACATGAACTGCGCTCTCCATGATGACAAGATCTGTGTCTGAAATCGTTCCCTATCCACTATATAGTGCACTATTTAGGGTGTCGGCCATTTTGTAGAGGTGTCCGAATTCTGAGTGAACGACATCATTCCCTACATTCTTCACTACTTTTATCCACAATCCTCTCTGAATTCGAGTGTACATACGATGTACACTTGCTGAGACACTATTTCCCACAATCCATCACGAGGCGATTGAGCGCGAATGAAAAATAAACAAAAATGCCACCATGGCAACGGTGCACCCGAGTTAGAAAACAATCATTTATAAGACCAGACGCCTGGTTATTTATTTATACATACCGTTATGTCTATATTTGAAAAATCAAATGTGTTGTGTAGTGTTTTGTTCTCTTTTATTTTCACATATAAATTAAAAATATTATTATTCTTATTATATTATTCTGACAGTTTGTTAGTACAGTTAACAGGGAATCAAAATGCAAAAAAATGTCTTGGTTTTCTTGTAAGGTGTTTAAAGCTAGAATATGTAAGATTTTTGTAATAAAATAACCAAAAATCACTTGCAAAGTGTGATATATTTCCTGCAGTTGTGTACTTCCAGTATCCCAAAAGTTCCCAAAGATTTTTAATTTCAGAGAAATTCCCATTTTAAATTAACCCTCTGAGGTCTGAGCTGTTTTCTGGGCCCTGGAGGTGTTCTGACATGCTCTGACATTTGTGGTTATTTCTGTTACTTGTGACATTTTCATGGCTAAAGTCTAATTACACTGTATTCAGCACAAACTCTGCTACAATAATATATCAGCAGCATGTATGTAAAAGTTTGTAGTTTTGAGATAATGACATTTATGCGTGGTTTGTGAAAATACAAAAATAAATTCTCACTGAAATAAGGTCATGAAACCCATACTGATTATTTCTTCACAAGACTTTTGAAAATTGTATCACGTAGCCTAGAATATTTGCTCTAAAACTATGTGAGAATCACCCTGACTGCTCATTCAGAGAAGACAATATATTGATTTAAAAATTTTACGACGTGTTTTGTGTTAGAAAGCAATATGCGAAGGGGCGGATCACCTCATTAATATGAAAGCTTTCCACACCTGAGAAAGACAAAGAACCTCCCTAATGGCCCTATTAGGAGCTTATCAGGGCCCATCATTCTGACCAACCTTGCACAAAGAATGAGGAGATTTAAAAAAGAATGGCTTTTAAAATTGTTTGGATTTATTTACAACACAACATAATCCAAAGATACACAACAAAAAAGCACTTATTGAAGAAAGAGACCTTTGTGCCATTCCTAAAAACATTGTACATACCTTTCATTTTCTAAGGTGTTTGATTTTCACTTTACCATGTTCATGTACAGAGACATGTACTGTGAATGTTTAAGTCAGCAGGACTCAGTGGCATCTGGGCCCTGAAAAAAAAAAAAAAAAGAACATACTGATATCAAGAGAAAGGCCTGCACGATTTTGGGAATACATTTTAGATTTTTCTTGTTAAAATTGCTTTTTAAAATTCACAGAATACACACACACACTCACACAAATGTTTCCAACAACATATAATGAACACCAGGTTTGTTGTGCCTTGTAGGTATAGGCTATGCGCAGTGCTGCATAAAATAATAACAATATAGCAGCCTATATATATTTTCAAAAAGATTTCAGTAACAACTAAGCTAGAGAAAAATATATTGATTATCATGTTACTTCAAATGTTTCCATTCGTTATGATGATATGAAATGAGATAATAGTAAAAACATGAAGCCGTTTGGAGCGTTTTGCTTTTCCAAAATATGATACATTCAAACGCGATCACGATCAAAAATATGATACATTAAAACGCGATCGCGATCAAAAATATGATACATTAAAACGCGATTGCGATCAAATATAAAACATTATGGTTAGGCCTACCATATACATAGCCTATCTACGTTTGAGCAGATATCCACAAACACAGTAACAGTAAACACGGGTCTAAATATTATAATATTCACCATATATCTAGCAACAGTTCAACTGCAATGTGAAATTTATGCAACAATAGCAAACTAATATGTAAGAATTACTTACCTTATCTTTCTTGTCTTCAAATATCGTTCTTCTTCTTCTGATGTAAATCCAATGTAAGCTCAGGCACGTCTTTCAAACTCGACGAAAAGTGAAGTGAAGTGTTTTGTTGTTGAGGTAATGAGGGCGATCGCGTTCCATGTGGAGATTTGCATGTGAATATCTTTTGCGCGAGTGGGCGTGGCCGAATTAAAAATAATTAGGAAGCGTTTGAGAAGCTGGAAATCTTGTTGGTTTTATACAAATTACTTAAACAGAGAATATTTGTTTTCGTTTTGAATCCGATCATTTAAAAGTACACACTTAAATGTTTATAAAGGTGTATGGCTCATAAATGTGTGACAAGTATTCGCTGAGTTTTGTTTCAGTTTATAGACGTGCTCAAGAACAAAAAGTTCACCGCGACGGAGAGGCAGAACGCACACACTGTTTATTTTCTTTATTTTACAAAAGCACAATGTTTTGATTTGATTGGAAGTGGACACATACAAAAGTAGAAATACCACAGATTCTTTTTTTATATTTATTTTTTCTGTATGACCATAAATGACGGAGAAATTTAAGTTTATAGTGCTACAATGTGGAGAAAATCCAGCAAAACGCGCCGGCGCGTTTGTCGACCTCAGAGGGTTAAAGCTGCAAGCAGCATTTATCGGGGTTCAAGCATTTAAGGCCTTTAAGCACAAATGCATAAAAAGACCTTAAGTTTTATTTGGCAACCACATAGAAAAGACCATTTCCAGCCAATTTAACAAAGAGGAAATATATGGTTCTCTTTCATAGGTTCACTCAACGCTGCGGATAGCGCAGTGGGATATTCTCTGAATGTGCCGATTGTCTGAAGCCCTATAGAATCACGCCAATTCATTGGCTGATGGCGCCCACGCAATCTGGCTCCGCCCGACGCTCTTACGTCGCATCATTACATATTCGCGCGCGCCATCTGCTCCTCAGATTTCTCTACCTTCAGAACGAAGCGGTCACGTTGCACTTCGCTCGTGATTTTTCAGAGCTCAAACGACTTCTGGATTATTCTCGGCGCTTCTGCGACTGTTCAAGTGGAACTCCTTACGGTGAAGTTGCCATGGAATACCGACGCTGTACTCAGCCATGTGCTCGTTACATCGCTAACGACGACCCACACAGTAAGTGTGTTAAATGTTTGGGTTTTTCACATGCGCGCGAGGCAGTCATAGGATCGTCTAAATGCAAATTCTGTGAAAATTTGTTGCTCAAGACCCTCAAATCGCGGCTCGCGGTTTTTGAGAGGGAATCATTCGTCTCCCCCGTCGCGCTCCCGAGGCCTCTCGAGGATCCGCGACTTGGGGTTCGGATGTAGAGCTTGAGGATGTGGAGTTCGAGCAGACGAGCCCCGTTCTTTCTCTCCCTCCCTCCCCTCGGCACGCGCGAGGCATGCCAGTCTAATTTTCACACGATTATTTGCGCCCCAGCCCGGGAGCACGCGACACGGTTTCTTTCGGGCTGGAGGATGTACTTTTTACCGAGGCTTCCGACTCCGAGGATTTCGGGCCTACTCTCGCCAACGAGGTTATCCCGCCGAGCGGCCAGGAAGCGCGGCCTACTACGGCCTACGCGGAGCTCGTTGACGTACTTTCACGCGCTACAGAGAAGCTCGCTTTTGATTGGCCCGACGAGCCCCGCGAATCTCAGTTGTCGAAACTCGACGAGAGACTTCTCAGTGGCCCTAATTCTAGGCCTCAATGGAGAAAGCTGCCATTTTTCAGTGATCTGCATCACGAGATTTCTAGATCCTGGAAGCAGCCTTTCTCTGCGCGCCTCACTAATGCGGCAGCTGCTGATTTCACCAACCTAGTAGGTTCTGTGGAACAGGGCTACTCCGCCATTCCGGCGATTGAGGAAACTTTAGCCGACCATCTCGCTCCGTCGTCTGCACCGTCCTGGAAGTCGCGCCCCCTCCTCCCCTCTAAAGCATGTAGGACTACTTCCTCTCTCATTGGAAAATCCTACATGGCGGCAGGGCAGGCAGGCATGACCCTGCACACTATGGCCATTCTTCAGGCCTACCAAGCGGACGTCCTGAAGGAAATGGACGAGGGCGACGGCGTGACCCCTGAAGCAGTCAAGGAGCTTCGTAAGGCTACGGATTTAGCCTTAAGAGCCACCAAGCATACCGCACGCGCTATAGGTCGCTCTATGGCTGGTTCCGTTGCGGTGGAACGCCACTTGTGGCTTAATCTCACGGAGATCCGTGACAAGGAGAAGGTTTTCATCCTGGACGCCCCCATTTCTCAAACAGGGTTGTTTGGTGAGGCGGTCAACACGGTGGTTGAGATATTCCGCTCCTCCAAATCACAATCGGCCGCGTTCAGACAGTTCATGCCCAGGAGGGCTAGGAAACCTTCTGCTCCCTCCCCTGTTCGACCCAGAGAACGTCCCTCTTTTAGACCGGAGTTCTCTTCCAGGAGGAGCGAACCGGTGCATCCCCCACCTTCCATGGTTTGGGAAGCACGCGGTCGCCTGTTTCCCCGTCAACGGCCTCACAAGCGCCTCCAGATGAAGCGGTCCGACAAACCGACCCCTCCGGCTGCCCAGAGCCATTCCTGACCCTCCGGTCGGAAAAAGGAGAGCTCCTCTGCTTCCTCAAGGTTGGGACAGACCGCGCAAGCGTTTCTGCCCACCTCCCAGCTCTCCTTTCCTTGCCCTGTCACCTTCGCCACTCAGAGTGTCTCGAAGTGCAGGCCATTTTTCACCATCTCTACTCAACCCAGCGCGGGAGGAAGGAACGCTTTTTGCTTTCTCCCCTCACCCCCGACACTCTCTATAACTGCCGGTCGCATCCTCGGAGGCACTTTTCGCTTTCCCCCGGAGCGGGCGGACCTGGTCACCATGACCCCAGCATCGATGCCTCCCATCACGTGTCAGGACGCCAAGGGCTCTCCTGCACAGTCAACTTCTCAACCTCACAAACGTCAACACGGCACCCTCACGCAGGTATGTCGTCTGCATTACAACATCCCTCTTCCTCTTTCACCTTTCTTTCAAGAATGGGAGCGCTTACCAGGGGTATCGTCTTGGGTTCTTCGCACAGTTCGGTTCGGCTACACTCTTCAGTTTTGCCGCAATCCCCCTTGTTTCAACGGGGTCTTTCCTACCGTAGTAGACAGCGCCACTCAGGCTTCTGTACTTCAGCAGGAAATTTCATCCCTCCTTCTCAAAGGAGCAATAGAATTACAGCCGTTATTTCCTGGTCCCGAAGAAGGGCGGCGGTTTGCGTCCCATACTGGACCTCCGCCGACTGAACTTCGCCCCTTTACAAAGGGAAATTCAAGATGTTGACGCTGAAAGCTATCATATCTCAGATTCGGCCAGGGGATTGGTTCGTGACAGTAGACCTAAAGGATTCTTACTTTCACATCCAGGTTGTACGGCGACACAGGCAGTTCCTCAGGTTCGCCTTTGGAGAAAGAGCGTTCCAATACAGGGTCCTTCCCTTCGGCCTCGCTCTGGCCCCGAGGACATTCACGAAGTGTGTGGATGCAACTCTGGCCCCTTTGCGGCTCCAGGGCATCCGTATTCTAAATTACCTGGACGATTGGCTCATTTTAGCCCAGTCCAGGGAGCTAGTGACCCACAACAGAGACATCGTCCTGAGTCATATCCAGTCTCTCGGTTTGAGGTTGAACTCGGAGAAGAGTGTTCTTGCTCCGGCTCAAAGCACCGTTTTCTTGGGGGTGAACATGGATTCCATTCTCATGCAGGCCCGCTTGGCTCCTGCACGGATTTCCAGTCTGACGTCATGCTTGGCCCGTTTTTCGCTAGGCCATCATGTGTCTGTGGGCACTTGCCGCAGGATGCTGGGCCTGATGGCCGCGGCCTCCTCCGTGCTACCGCTGGGCCTGCTCCACATGAGACCCTTCATGTGGTGGATGAAGCTCTCAGGGGTTCGGCCCTCCGGGCCAGCCTTTCGCCTACTGAAGGTATCGCGCAGTTGCTTTCGAGCCCTGTCAGTTTGGCGGGACCCTCTTTTTCTTTGGAAAGGGGTCAGCATGGGTGCGGTATTTCGTCGCCAGATGATTATGACGGATGCCTCTCTCACCGGCTGGGGAGCAGTTTTCGAGGGCAGACCAGCGTGTGGGGTTTGGACTGGCGAGACTCTCTCTTGGCACATAAACTGCCTGGAGTTAAGAGCCGTTTTTCTAGCTCTGCATCATTTTCTCCCTCTTCTGGAGGGACACCATGTAATTGTCAGAACAGACAACATGGCAGTGGTGTCTCATGTGAACCGGCAGGGGGGTTCTCGGTCGCCCTGTGGTCTCAGAGCAGATTCCTATCTCTGAGAGCAGTCCATGTCCCAGGGGTTCTGAACCTCACAGCAGACTTTCTGTCGAGGCAGAAACTCAAAACGGGAGAATGGATGTTGAACCTCCAGACAGTGGCCCTGATCTGGGAGGTTTTCGGAGAGGCAGAAGTGGACCTCTTTGCATCTCAAGAGTCGTCCCAATGCCCGCTGTGGTTCTCCCTGAGTCCCCCGGCTCCATTAGGGATAGACGCGTTCGCTGACCCTTGGCCAACGCAGAAACTCTATGCCTTCCCGCCCATCAAACTGATCCAGGCGGTCTTGGCCAGAGTGAGAGAGAGCGGAGTCAGCCTCCTCCTGGTAGCTCCGTTCTGGCCGTCTCAGCCATGGTTTTCGGAGCTAATTCCTCTGCTGGAATCTTCCCCCTGGAAGATCCCGGTCAGGGAGGACCTGTTGTCCCAGCTGCAGGGCAGGATATGGCATCCTCGCCCAGACATGTGGAAGCTGTATGTTTGGCCAATCAGAGGCCATTAGCATTAAGTTCTGATCTCCCAACTGACGTTCAGGAGACCATTGCGAGTGCTAGAGCCCCTTCTACAAGGAGGCTATATTCTTCCAAATGGAAGGTTTTTGAGGCATGGTGCTTAGCACATGATAGGAGTCCAGTTAACTGCCCTGTTGGTTCAGTACTGGAATTCCTGCAGGAGAAGTTTGCTTCTGGAGCAGCTGCTACCACTCTCAGAGTTTATGTCGCAGCTATTGCAGCACATAGGGAATCGGACGAGATTCCCCTGGGGAAACTAAGGTTAGTTTCGGCCTTCATGCGTGGGGTTAAGCGCCTGAAACCGGCTCGCTCCCCTAGAGTTCCCTCATGGGACCTTTCTATTGTCCTAGAGGGTTTGACGAAGACCCCCTTTGAGCTCTTGGAGTCAGCTCCGGAGCGGATTCTGTCTCTCAAGGTTTCTCTTTTGTTGGCTTTGTCCTCATTAAAGCGGGTAGGAGACTTACAAGCTCTTTCTGTTAGCGAGTCCTGCTTGGACTTTGCTCCTGGCTTGGTCAAGGTTTCCTTGAGGCAGAGACCAGGGTATGTCCCCAAAGTTCTTTCCACAACTTTCCGCTCGCAGGTGGTTAACCTTAACGCTTTCCACCCTCCTCCATTTTCTTCTGAGGAAGATAGGAAGCTTAACTTGCTCTGCCCAGTTTGTTCTCTTAAGATATATGTAGACCACTCAGGCGGTTGGAGGAAATCTAACCAGCTTCTGGTTTGTTTCGGTGCTGGCCGCCGTGGGCTTGCTGCATCAAAGCAGAGGATTTCTCACTGGGTCACAGAAGCTATCTCGTTGGCTTACGAGGTGCGTGGCTTGCCTTCACCTCTTAGCATTAAAGCACATTCCACCAGAAGTGTGGCATCTTCTCAAGCTCTTTTTAGAGGAGCACTTTTGGAGGACTGCACACTTTTGTAAGGTTCTATAATTTGGATCTTGACATGACCCCGGGTTCCCAGGTTCTTTCTGTTTGAACTCATCTTGGTCGTTGTCTCTTTATGTACCAGTCATTGAAAGCGCTCTAGCTTGGCGAGTTTGGTTGTCCTTGTCCCACTGCGCTATCCGCAGCGTTGAGTGAACCTATGAAAGAGAACGTCTCTGGTTACTTACGTAACCTATGTTCTCTGAATAGGGAACGAGATGCTGCGTTAGCTGCCAAGCTCCTCGCGCTGCTGACAGTTTTCTTTTCGGCAGAGAAATCTGAGGAGCAGATGGCGAGCGCGAATATGTAATGATGCAACGTAAGAGCGTCGGGGCGGAGCCAGATTGCGCGGGCGCCATCAGCCAATGAATTGGCGTGATTCTATAGGGCTTCAGACAATCGGCACATTCAGAGAATATCCCACTGCGCTATCCGCAGTGTCTCGTTCCCTATTCAGAGAACATAGGTTACGTAAGTAACCAGAGACGTTTTCAAAGCTTTTAACAGTTATAGCGCCACCTATGGTCCGATCTCCATAAATTTGTGCATGCTTCTTTACAATGTTATTTCACATATGCTCACCAATTTTCGTTAAGTTCTGAGTTTTTGTTTAGGATTTATAGGCTTTCGAGTGATATTTGCCACGCCCATTTTCTAAATGACCGTGTTATAGCCGTCCAAATGTAAAAGTTCAAAAGTTTTAGCACTTTGTGCTTGAACCCCTAATAATGGCTCGTCCATGTTCACTTTCGTTCAAACATTATGGACCATGGCAAGCAGACTTTGGGACAAAAGGAGAACTAAAACGAGGATCAATATCGGCGTGGTGTTTTGGAGATGCCACAAACTTCGACTTGACAGAGGCGTATTGCATGTACTTTATTAGACAGCTGAGCAAATGTACATAAAACTAATCAATGTCATATAGCTCAACATGATGAAATGTTAGAATATGATCAGTATGTTATTCTAATGTTCATCTAGCTTACTGCTAGTCTCATACAGACAAACAAACGCATAGAATAACATTATAACTTTCAACACACTCGAATGCAGTTTAGTGTGATAGTGTAGACCAAGTGAAACAGCTCTGCGTTACCTCACAAGTTTAATTCACCAAATAAACTGACTTGTTAACCCTTTTCCACCAAGGCAGTGCTGGTGCTGGTTCAGAGCTAGAGCCTAGTTTCAAATGGGTTCTTTGTTTTTCGACACCCAGAGCACCAGCTCTGAACCAGGAAAAGTGGTTCTTAAGTAGCACCAAAACATTGCTGGTCTAGAAGTAAGAACCGCTTGCGTCAGGGCCTAGGGACGGGGTTACCGTGACCAACAAGACGAACAGAAACTTGTGACCGCCATTTCTCAAATAGCAGCTAATCGAGCTAATAACAGCTTGATTGTAATCTCCGTCTATGCAAGTTATGGTCGAGCTGCACGAACACGTTGGATTCGCCGTGTTTGGATGCCGATGTAGGTTCGCAAAGCCATGAGCATCAATAGTAACGCAATGACCTCCATTGTTGATGGAAGGCTTGTTCGAGATGCATCGGAGCGGCACGGACCAATCGGAGCTGCGGGAGTGTTTGGAGAGCATACGAGTCCTTGTGCTTTTGGATTGCTTTCGCCGTGCTTTGATGTCATGAGCCGATCGGTCTGCGAGAAGCCGAACCATCTCGAACAAGCCTGGTGTGTTTGTGTTTGGCGCTGCCACGCTAGCATTGCTGGGCAACATGAGATGTATACAGTGACCTTGTGTTTGGCAAACCGGATCTTAGAGAGCTCGTCAGACGAACCAACTCCGGACTGGCAATACTGTAGCTCTGGCTCTGAACTGGCACCTGGTTCATGCTGGTGGAAAAGGGGTATTTGTGAGTATTAATTCAACACTTGCGGGTAGATCAGTAGAATGAAATGTCCTTATTCCTTTATATCCGCAGGACTCGCATGTGGCTCTGATATCTGTCTCTCATTGGCAATGACGACAAGTTCCATAATTCCGCTTATGCGTCATCAACCTACACCTTTGTTATTGTAAGAGGTTAGCAAGCCTGGTTAGTACCTGGATGGGAGACCTCCTGAGAAAACCAGGTTGCTGCTGGAAGAGGTGTTAGTGAGGCCAGCAGGGGGTGCTCACCCGTGGTCTATGTGGGTCCTAGCGCCCCAGTGTAGTGATCGGGACACTATACTGTCAAAGAGCACCATCCTTCCAATGAGACGTTAAACCGAGGTCCTGACTCTCTGTGGTCATTAAAAGTCCAAGGATGTCCTTCGAAAAAGAGTAGGGGTGTAACCCCGGCATCCTGGCCAAATTTGCCCCTTGGCCTCTGTCCATCACGGCCTCCTAATCATCCCCATATACTGATTGGCTTCATCACTGTCTCCTCTCCACCATTAAGCCGGTGTGTGGTGGGCGTTCTGGCCCAATATGGATGCTGCACATTGGTGGTGGTTGAGGATATCCCCCCTTCCATGTAAAGCGCTTTGAGTACCCAGAAAAGCACTATATAAATGTAACAAATTATTATTATTATTATTAAAATGTAGATGCAGAATATAACGCTTTAAAATATGGACACAATTTAAGTTCATCTACAGTGTTTAGAGAAAACAGACAGAAAAAAAGTTTTACAATATGGTTACCATTTAAAATGTTCATCTTATTGAATTTTTCACAAACAGAAAATACACCCAGCTTGTGTGCACAAGAGATAATGCTTGTGTGACAGTCTTCAAACTTTCTGACAAAACCACATTATCTACGACTAGCTAGGACGATAGGCAAACCATAACAACATATGCCGGAAAGATAATAGATAAAAAAAACAACATATGCAGTAGATAAAACTGTCAAAACGCATGATCGAACGGTCAATACGACAATCCATATCCTTATCAATACACGCCAGAAAGGGCGGGACAAGTCAACCGTCAACCGGAAGGGCGGTTACCAGATGTCTTATCTAGGGGGGCGGGACCGGAAGTCATCAATAATTTTGACAGGTGGTATAGGGTAAGTACTACTCATCTCCCCTTCCCAATAAGCTACTAATTCAAAAAGAAAAGATACAAAAAAAAAATATATATATATATATCTTCAGCATTCAACATGCCCTACTTAAACTACTTAAAACTCAAAACATACAATGGTGGCACCCGCTCCTTACCTAATGTTTTTAGCAACGTGTTTTCCTAGAGATGTTGCAAAAAATGGAAGTCACGTGACACACTTCCCTGGTCACTACTCCCTGGTCGGCTGTAAACCAATATAAAGAAAACATAAAGACTTCAAGTTTTTACATGCTTTGAAAAACAACAAATCACTGAGAGAAAACAAACTGTTGGTTAAAACAACTGAAAAGATTAAACAAAGAATCAGAAAACAAAAACAAAACACGGCAACAACCCAGCGGTGCCAAACAAAACGAATCAACTCCCTCCTTCTCTCTCCCCCACTTCCGGTCTACGTCACTTTTATAACAGGGACACCCATTCCGGTGTAACCGTCGAAAGCCAACAGCACCGCCCTAGCGGAGAAAGAGAAAGTAAAATAAAAAAACAACATCATCTGAGCACGTAACAGATAGTCATGTGAATTTGATCTAATATAACTATAAGATTAGGAGATGCATATATGAATGCTAGGCTAAAGAGATGAGTCCTTAATCTAAATTTAAACTGGGAGAGTGAGTCTGAGCCCTGGACATTATCAGAGACACTATTCCAGAGTTTAGGAGCCAAATGTGAAAACGCTCTCCCTCCTTAGTGGACTTAGATATCCTAGGTACTATCAGAAGCCCTGAGTTTTGTGACTTTAAAGAGCGTGATGGATTGGAAGGCGATAGAAGATTAGTTAAATACACAGGAGCTAAACCATTTAGGGTCAGTAGCAATACTTTATAACTGATACGGAACTTAATAGGAAAAAGTGTGGAGATGATAAAATTGGTGTTATACGACCATATCATCTTGACCTAAACAGGAACACTAGCATCGGCATTTTGCACTAATTGTAGCTTTTTTATCGAGGATGCAGGACAACCAGCTAATAAAGCATTAATGTAATCTACTCTATAGGCCTAGAGGTCATGAATGCATCAATTCACTTTTCTGCATCAGAAACCGATAGCATGTTCCAGAATTTAGCAATGTTTCTGAGGTGGAAGAAAGCTGTCTTTGTAACATATTAAATAGGATTTTCGAAAAAACAAGTTGCTGTCTAATATAACGCCCAGGTCTTTAACTGTAGAGGATAAAGTTTCAGTGCAACCTTCTAAATGCAAATTGTGATTCTGTGTACAGGTTTTTGGTCCAATAAGTAATACCTCAGTCTAAAGCCCTATTCGCACTGGATTAGTATTATCTGGGTACCCGGTGTGATTTAGAAATTACCCACCCAGATCTGATTTTCGTGTGGTGTGGACAGTTCAATAAACAGATAATGCTTCCTCTTCAGGTCACGGAGTCAACAGCAATGCATGAATATTCAACAAATCCTCTTCAAATCAGACAAGATGGGGCTGCATTCCTGTACAGCATGCGCTAAACACACAGCAGTTAGTAAATTTCAATTTGACCTTCGAGACCCACGAGTATGCCAACTGGGAAACGAGCAGACATAAAATTACAGTTTCCACGCCAGTGCACAATTCAGTCACTTCACATGATCACACGTGTTCACTTCACATTAATAGTCAGGGGGCCAAAACTGATATTAAAACTTTGTTGGACACTTTTTGGTACAAGTATACAACCTATCCAGTATTAATATTTAACCCCACAACATATGTTCTAGCAAGGTTGTCAGCTTAGAAAATGTTTTTTTGTCCATTTTAACACTATATTCTTAAAAGTGGTAAAAGCGGATTTTTTTTCCCAAAGTGCTTCCATTTTCTTCCATGTTACCTATTGTAATTTTGGGCAAATGTGCAATATAATTAAAGAGTATAGAAGTAACAAGAGGCGAAACTCAATAGAACGTTCCATTGCAACAAACTCCCCCATGCGCAGAGCTGCAGCTCCGCCATCTTGGACTGAACGCAACACAGCTGTCATAGAATTGAACGATACCGGTTCAAATTCAAAAGCGGTTAAATGAACTAAAAAGTAGTTTCTAGTTTTTAATATCTCTAGAGCAGACATCCCATGTCTTCCGGAAGATCCGGGAGTCTCCCGCATATTGATAGCGGCTCCCTGATGCCCGCAAATTAGCTAAAATCACCCGGAATCTAGAGCGAGCGAGCAAGAGCGCGCAGCTCCAAACCGTGTAACGTTAGAGCACACGGCAGAAAGGGTGAGGGAGCGAGATATCAACATATCAACCTAAAATGTGGAACACAACTTGTTCAGATTTTTTGCTTTCATATTCTTGCAGTTCTAAAGTAAAATATATTTTGTAATATATATATTTTATATAAAATATAAATAATTCTATTTTTAAATTTGTACATTTTAATAAACTCAAACTTATATAACTTTTTTCTGTTTCACTTTCATAATTTATTTCACTTCAACAATAATCTGACAAATTAAAACAAGACCAACCATAGGTCTAAATTCCAAAGCATTCTTGAATTAACGTTACAACCATTTAAGTTTGGATAGTGATTTTCATGTTTATGCGAAAAAAAGGTGACAGTTAAAGGGCTAATTTAGTGATAACAATGAATTAATAAAGCGGTCATTTGCCAGGTTAGGTGTTCATATATCTCTGAAAGTATGCGATTTAAAAAGCCCATTTCGAGTCTTGACAATTTCGACCAAATACATAACATTACTATTAGCAAACTGTTACTGCGGTTATGGGATAGCTTACAATAACGTTACAGCACCTGTTATCGTTGACGTTAGCTCACTTTAAAGTTAATAAAACCTTTTCTACTTTACCTCTCTGGATCTTTGGGGAATCTATGAAATGCTAGTTGATTGGTTGTACACTGGTAGTTGTTGATGGCAGAACACTGTTTTTTTCTTTGTTTCCAATTATTTCCAGACATAATGTTAATGCTGTACAGTAGTTGTGCTAACGGTAAAGCTGTTGGTTCAGTCCAAAATGGCGGCCGCGCTACCGAAGCGCCACCTAGTGGCTGTTGTCAAAACTGCAACGTAGTTTCGCCTCTTGTTACCTCTATACTCTTTGATATAATCCAACTTATGTGCAAACATGATCATTAAAAAATAATAATAAATACCACAAGGGGCACTGTAGTGGTGTTGGATTGTTGATGCCCCTTGCGCATATTGCCATTACAAACAAAAAGTGTTTTACAAGATTTAAATCAATGTATTGTGTTATGTGAATGATTAGGCAGGATGATTTTCACATCATTGAAAATGATGAAGAAAAAACTCTAGGCAACGACATCCATTAGTCAACAGTCTTATTGACACATATTTAGTGTGTGTTTTGTGGCCTTATTTCAGAAACTTTAGTTTTTAGTTTTTTCAAAAACCATGCATAAACAATATTCTCTCAAAAATACAAACATGTACATGCATGTTGTTCACATATTATGGAAGCCCTGTTTGTGCTAAATAGTGTAATTACACCTTTGCCATTAATATGTTTATAAGCAACTGAAAAAGCACAAATGTTAGGGCATGTCAGAACATCTCAAGGACCCCAAAAACCCCTCAGCCCCAGAGGGTTAAATTAGGTGTGTTTGATTAGGGAGAGAAAGAAAACGTGCCCCTTCAGGAGCAGGGTTGAAGAACACTGATCTAGAGTGCAGGGGTGATAGTAGAAAAAAATCCTGAGCCTGAACTTTTTTCCCTGGGAGGTAAGCGGACCCCTAAGCCAAGATATATGCCCTGATCAACATAATTGTCAGGGGTGTGCTCCCCTAGGAGAACATTTTGATAAATAGTCCCTTAAATGATAGATTCTGGTGACTTTTGTGGATATAAATGGACATCATTCAGACATGAGATGAACAAACCCAATACAAGCCTATATTACAGTAGCAGGTTTCAGTAAGTCAAATTTACAACCTTTTTAAGACATTTTAAGACCATAAAGATTGAAATTTAAGACCTACACGATGTATTGCCAAAAAATATTCAAATCAAAGAATTCATTTTATTTCAATGAATTCAGTAATTGAAAAAGCATTCATTTAATTTACAGATAAAGCAATCACATTAGTAACCTTCCACACCCAACAACGCATGCCAGAGAAAAGAACAGAATCAGATATAATTTTTTTATAGAAAATTGTACTTTGCATATTATACTGTAAAAAACACATAATTAGTTGATTTTAGTTGATCATAAGATATGAACTGCATGAACATTTCATGATTATAGTGTCAAAAACTTATCACGGTTATCACAGAATCCTGTTCAAAAAGTACTAATACTACACAATGAAATCAATTCACCAAGTTTTATGTCGAAAACCAGCAAATAACAAATAAAGCATCAATATGCACTTTTTGTTTACATAAACATTAAAATAATATCATTAAAAATGATAGCCAGATTTTAAAAGTGTCTTGCAACATGTTATCTACTAACATGTACAAGTTCAGATAAAGTTTTGACAATTTTTTTATAAAAAGATAAACCTCACATATTTCAGACTCTAAATGATTTTTATAAAAATAGTCAAAAAAAGACAAATTACTGACATTTACAATGCACTTTAGCTTATCTTTTATTATTAATAGTAAATTTAGGTCTGATTTTCCCGTGGCGTCTGTCGTTGCTATGCAACTATACACTGCGCTCTCCACAATGATAAAGTTTTAGTGGCTAATGGATTTCCACCACCGAAAACCGCCTGGAAAAAAACGAGCGCGTCGCTTCAATTATGAGCGTGCTTATATTACCTAAGTGCGCCTACATTTGAATGAACTTGAGCGCGCAAAAGACGCGATATGTGAACGGCCTGTTGGCGAGCGACCTCAAATCAGGCCACGAGCTACAGCTGCTTGATGACTAGTGTCTAACTCGTGCCGTGGCAGCACTTTTTCCCCGCTAGTTCCATGGGTCATTCCACGAAATCGGTGCCTTTTGCGTCCCTAACAAATAATTAGTTCTAAAGTTGCTTTAACAACAAATAAATATGTAATTTAAAAAACTTAATGTTACTATAGATCATATGCATCAATATAAGACTAGGTAAAAGCCAATAAAATATAATTTTAAATAATTAAAATCACATATTATATGCTATGGGTAAGGATTTTGGCCTGTCCCTCGCTATGGTTGTTCTTTTTCAACAGGACTTCTCATTTATAAAATGTTGGTAAAATTAAACAATTTTCACAATTTTATATTGTCTCAAGTGTAATCTCATTGTTAAGCAATGGTTTTGACATAAATAGATATATGTCCTTAGAAATATAAGTAATTTTATACCTGTCCCCTAATTTCATATCAGTCCTGTTACTAAGAGAAAAAAACCCCTATAAAATAATGGTACAAACCAGAACTGACATCATTTCAAGGAAGTGACATCATTTAGAGCAAGTGGATTCCACAGTGTAAGCAAGGGTAAGTTTCTCTCTTCTTAAATATTCTATTTTTCATGTTTTATCAGGGTTGTTAGAGAGGGGTCAGCATACAAAATCAGTCCTGTTACCATTTTTTAAAGTGTACATATAAACAATTATTTATTAATCCTGATATTACCAAAATCTAGAAGTAATAACCTTTCAGATTACATACCATGTGCCTTTCTGAAATTGACCTGTTAGCTAGAAATTAGCATATTAGCATCAAATCATCAGTCCTGTTACCATCAGTCCTGTTACCATACCAGAGCAATAGGGGGCATAGATTCTAGCCCAGCTGCATAACTAGGTCATAGATGGTGTATTTGTTATTTGCAGGGGAAAACATCCAAATGCAATTTAAGGATTAGGACAACAACTCAGGGACATAGACATTTATAAAGATTATTTAGTGTTTTTGAGCTCAAACCAGCGACATATGAGTCAGCCACATATGAGCATCAAGCACAGGCTTAGTTACCATTGTTTGTTTCTGCGTTGTTTTTTTATTTGTAAACTTATGCACCTTACTTTGTACTTTGTCTTATTTGCATAGAATTAACATCACTTAATTTTTTTACACTTTTACAGTTGTTAGTAACATGCCATTAACTGCAGCTGAGAAGCAACGGCGCTATCGCGCTCGTAGAGACCAGGATCCAGAGAGGAGGGAACGGTATCTTCTATGGGAAAAAAAGAAGTATAATAGAGACAGAGAACAAGGAAAGAAAAAAAGCATAGAAGAATGCAATGAGGTAGAAAAGGTGTTGAGGCGAAGGAGATGGAGAGCAGACCAGGCAAAGACCAGTGCAGCAAAAAAGGCTACTGCAGCTGCAGTCAACAGCCTGTCCACACCTCCAAAGAGTCCCGAGTCTGATCACCAAGTAGATCGCCAAGAACCAGGCCCTTCAAGGTTAGAATAGCAAAAAGATATGTACAATCTGCACAATATTTACATTAAAAGCAGAAGGTGATATTGAGTTGCACCATACAAGCAAATATAGGCAGTGGAATGAGGTGTAGGGAAGTGCATTCAAGAATAGACATGGAACAAGTACAGCACACAAACATGTATACTAGTGGAATCTAACTGATTTATTCCTAAAGAGACTGACAAGCAATATTAGAGTAATTTTGTGTAATGTTTACATTTCAGACAACGTCGAGATGGAAGGAAACGGTCAAAACAAAACAAAACAAAAAAAACTTCCCTGCTGTTACGGCTGGAAAAAGAGCTGAAAAAGGAACGCAAACAGAAGGAGAAATTTAAGAAAAGATGCCAACGGCTGAAGAAACGACAAATGTCCCCAAGGTCAAAGATAAGCCACGAGCTGCGAAGTTCACCTACAGTGGTAAGGAAACGTCTCCTTTTCCATGCGGCCCTTACCAACGACCTCAGAGCACGCTACCAAAATGCCACTGGTGAAAAGGAAAGGCAGATGATTGCCAAAATATGTGCCGGGGGTAAAATTATCAGGAAGTACAGGCTGAGGAAGTATGCAGAGGCAGCATTGGGTTTCTCCAAAAAAAGGTGGAGAATGTCTAACAAAGAACTCCTGGCATTTCAACGCAAAGGAAACGCACGAATTGGAGAGACAATTAAGACCTGCGTGAGACAATATTTCGAACGTGATGATGTGAGCCGATTGACAACTGGGAAAAAGCAGACTAAAACAAAAAGTAAATTGAAAAAGCAAAAACGATTCCTCCTTGACACGATGCGGAATGCTCACAGGAAATTCTTGGCCGAATACCCCGAGAGAATGATTTCGTATTCTTTGTTTTGTCACCTGCGACCTTTTTGGGTGGTCAGTCCAAGTCTGGCAGATAGGGAGACGTGTCTGTGTAAGACACACGAGAATCTTACCTTCATTGTGATTAAACTCCACCAACACAAGCTTGTCTCACACTGCAACCTTGAAGAGCTAGTGAAAGAAATCGTGTGTGACTCACAAAGAAAAGAGTGCATGTATGGTGAGTGTGAGACATGCAAACTCACCAATTTTCCAATGAAGGCCCCTTACACACCAGAAACCATGGTCTCCTACATTCAGTGGGGAATGGAGGAGCGACAGAGGTCTGAAGGAGGTGAAAGTGTAGCATTCAAAATCACAGTAAAAAAGGTAATGGAGAGCACACTGGGTGACCTTGTTGAAAAATTTAATGACCAGCTTGTAAAGTTCAAACGGCATAACTTCAACATCAGCAAGCAATTTGCCTTCGTCAGAGCCCTGAAGGCAGGGCTCTCCGATAATGAATGTATTATTCATATCGATTTTTCAGAGAACTATGCGTGTAAGTGGTCCTCTGAGATCCAGGCCGCGCAATTTGGGGGGTCACACCAACAGGCTATTTTGCATACAGGTGTGCTATACACAGCCCCAAATGCCACACCCACCTGTTTCTGTACTGTGACTTCCTCAAGGCAAAAAGGCCCGGCTGCAATATGGGAGCATCTTAGGCCAGTGCTGACGTACGTCAAGCAGGAGCATCCTAATGTGAAGGTGCTACATTTTCTGAGTGATGGACCCTGCTCACAGTACCGACAACGTGGCAACTTTTTCCTATTCTGCACAGAATTACACAAATGGGGCTTCACACAAGGCACATGGAACTATTTCGAGGCCAGTCATGGGAAGGGGGCTCCTGATGGCGTAGGAGGCAGCCTGAAGAGACAAGCTGATGGCCTTGTCAGCAAAGGCCATGACATCACTGATGCTAGGTCTCTGTACTCAGCGCTGATCAGAGCACACACCACCATCAAGCTGTTCTATGTGGATGAGGACGATATAGAACAGGCAGTGCAGGCTATGCCTCAGAACATCCCAACAGTTCCCTCAACTATGCGCCTTCATCAAGTTGTGACCTTAGAAAGAGGTGTCCTTATCTGCCGTGACGTAAGTTGTACATGCGTTGCTATGAAGAGGCTACAGTGCCAGTGCCCTGGATCTCAGGCCTTCAGTTTCCTGCATGACAACCAAACTCCAATACAAGACAACACAGTTGACTGGACCAATCCCGAGGTCATTGGAAAGTGGTGTGTGGTTAAATATGGAGATGACCTTTATCCCGGGACTGTGATGGCAACAGATGATTCTTACGTCCAGGTGAAATGCATGCACAGCAGAGGTCCGAACAGATTCTCTTGGCCTATTCGAGATGACGTACTTTGGTATCTATTAGATGATGTACTTCGTCTCATCCCTGCTCCTTTGCCAGTCACTGCCCGCCATGTGGAGATACAGAGAGATGTATGGTTACAGCTTACAAAGTAAACTGAGAAGTAGCTCTGTCATTATCTTAGATCAGAGAGGTTTCTCTGTTGAATGAAATTGCCTTACATCAAATTATTTACCTTCCGCCAAATGTTCTTACTTCTGTCACCACTTCTATTTTCTATTCCAAGTTGTTTTTCTGTGGTACAGTACTGTTTGCTCTTTTTTGAATGGCAGCTGTTTCTTTAATTGTCATAATATACAATTGTGAGTTTTCACATGGTAAATACTACTAAGTGCATGATTAAGTTTAAAATTTTTACATCTAATTTCCTTTGATGAAATTCCTTTCCTTTGTTGAGATTTTTAACTTCAACATGTAATGTAATGTTTGTATGGCTGTTCTCAGGATTTATATACTACAAAAAATGTCATACAAGAAACAATCAGTTTTTAAAAGTACTTACCCTTGTTATGTCCTGTGGATGATTTTTTTTTGTAGTATTTCAAGTGGTTTTTCATACGTCCAAAGTTGATTTGTTTTAATAAAGACGTGTTTTCTTCTATCATTGAATTTTTCTATATAATTCTAGTAATACCTCCCATATGGAAGCAGATTGTCATGGTCTAATGTTCCATAGGTAACTTGTACGCAAATAAGTTCATAACTCTTGTCCATAATGCATGCAATTAACTGCAATGACAAACAATAGGTGACTAAAGACCCTCTCGGTTATTGAAAGCTCAGTCCTGTTACTGTCATTAATTTGATATTTTAAAAGAAAAGTTACATCTGACAGTCAAACAGATCTCACCATAGTAACATGTACTATACTGCATTTTGGACAAGACACTTTTTAAAATAAATGTCTTGTCAAAGTATACATATTTCTTAATTGTAATGTGATATCATCCACGATATTGGATATTAGGAAAATATCAAAACATGAAATAAATAAACATTCATAAAATAATAAATGGCATAGCCTGAGATGGCCCAACACAATTTCCTGTCATGTTAAGATGTCTTGAATTAATGGGTATTGAAAAACATCAGTTTGAAACAATTATATTTTTAAAATTTTTAAAGTTGAAAAGGCACCGATTTCGTGGAATGACCCCCATATAATATTTTCCTTGCGCACAAAGTGCAGAAACATGCTCCTGGTTGCCAGAGTTTTTGACACCAGCTTCCAAAGGGCTTTTCGTCTCTACCCACCTCCTCTATCCATTTATTCTTTATGCCTTTATCGACAAGTTTGGTGTCTTCCCCTGGCTTCATAAAGTTGCACTCCATGACTTTGGCTATGTTTCGCGCTGCCAGTGTGGGAAACACATTCGTAGTGTATGGGAAACACAAAACAAATTCGCACGTGGAGTGACGGCTGAATCAATCTGATTGGCCAAAACCAAAGACCAGCCCCTACCCTATTACCGATTGGCTGAAGTAGGCTTAGTGGTGTGGTTTAGTGAAAGTGCCTCTCAGATCTTAGGATCACGTAAGATCACGCGAACCTGATTTTTTTTTTTTTTTTTTTTTTGCAGACATGTCTGTACGCCGGAAATCCGGCATGGCGCCGGAGTGCTATCAGGCATGAGAGTGTCATGACCAAACTAGTGATTTATAACACAAATCATCTTCATGGTGTTAACCCTCTGAGGTCTGAGCTGTTTTTTGAGCTGTTTCTGAACCTGGAGGTGTTCTGACATGCTCTGACATTTGTGACCAGTCACGGAAAGTAGGGACACAAGTCGGTTCTGGGGCATTTTGAGTTATTCACAGATTCTGAAAGTGTAGTCTCCAAGCTTTCCAACGATGTGTAACACAATGAAATCTGATAATATTTGGAGAAGTTATGGCCATTTAAAGGTAGGCACTCAAAAACGCACAAAGGGGAGAAAACAGCGTCTGAAGATTCTCACCTTTCTCCTGCTGGGAGTGACAATAGGGCTCATTTACATCTCATTTAGATAAGCCATACCCCCCTGTAAAGCTGTAAGCACGGGGGGAGCAGAAAGGCCAGGAAAATGTGCCTTCAAAAAAATAAAAAAAAATTAAGTTTGCAGGTAATATATAAATAAATGTCTCTTAGCATCTACCGATAAAACTGTATAGGCAACTCTTGTGTACACTGAATAAAAAATAAGATAAACTCTAGACAATGTTCAAATCAAAAACAGGATGTGCTATGTGATATATAGGCTATAGTATGAGTAGGCTATTAGTAGGCATTCATTTCGTTCGTTTTTTTAAATAAGATACTAGCTGAAATGTGTTTTTTTAAATCAAGTGATCAAAGTGCTCGTTGCCGCGGCGATCAGTGACGCAATGCATTGTCTTCACTCGACGCACGCTTCAATCCGTTGCGCATACTCTCAATTCGTTCTGTTTAATATCACAAAACATAATGCAAACGTTTGCGTGTCCCTGCTTGATATACAACCACTGCTGAACATAATCGTTTTGATAAGAGAAAAAAACTGTACGAAAAAAAAAAAAAACTATACGAGGGCGGATTCGAACTCAGACCCTCTGACACTACTGGCGAACGCTTTACCTCTGGACCATTAAAATACACATTAGATTAGTTGTTTGATCTATATATTGGCACTGACAACATGCATTAGGCTACATCTCATTAAACAACAAATTAAACCCCATGTAACCTACTATTTAAATCGATTGCTGGACATCGTAATGTTATTGGCGTCCATGTTAATTTAATTTTGAAATCAGATAGAGCCGGCCAGAGCGCTGCATAATAAGTTGCCACGCCGGCTTATTCATTATGGAAATTCACACCGACAATGACACGCCCCTACTGCGTGCTAGAATCTCCGAAAAACAAGCCGATTTCAAAATCAAAATGTACGCTTTTAAATATACCAATACTGCTATCTCAAACATGCAGAGGCTTCTTCGTGATCTCAACAAACAGATTCTGCCAAAAAACGAAAATCACAAATTTTGAAAAAAAAAGCTTCTTTCTCATTTTGCTCGAAAGTTGTGCTGCCGACTTGTGTCCCTGGTTTCCGTGACGGGTCACATTTGTGCTTATTTCCTTATTTGTGTCATAATCCAAAAAAGCACTCATTGAAAACAATTATCCAAAGACAGAGACCTTTGTGCCATTCCTAAAAACATTGTACATACCTTTCATTTCCAAGGTGTTTGATTTTCACTTTACCATGTTCATGTACAGAGACTCATGTGAATGTTGAAGTCAGCAGGAGTGGCATCTGGGCCCTGAAAGAAAAAAAAACAAAAGTGAAAAGTCTTGATTTCATACTGATATCAAGAGAAACTATAGGCCTGCACGATTTTGGGAATAAATTTTAGATTTTTCTGGTTAAAATTGCTTTTTAAAATTCACAGAATACACACATACACACACACATAAATGTTTCCAATAATAATGAACATCAGGTTTATTGTGCCTTATAGGCATAGGCTATGTGCAGTGCTGGATAAAATAATAATAACAATAAATAACCTATAGCAGCCTATAAATCTTCCAAAATATTTCAGTAACAACTAAGCTAGAGAAAAATATATTGATTATCATGTTACTTCAAATGTTTCCATTCGTTATGATGATATGAAATGAGATAATAGTAAAAACATGAAGCCGTTTGGTGCTTTTCAAACGCGATCGCGATCCAAATATGATACATTCAAACGCGATCGCGCTCTGTTATGACTTGGTTGAAGCAGAGGAGGAAGCAGGATCCAAGTGCAGTAGTCATTTATTAAATGAACTCAAAACTTCTCCTACACAAACTCAGGACTAAGACTCGGGAACAGAACAACCACCATGGTGCAACAATATACAAGAACTGACAAAGACTGAACTAAACACAGAGCTTAAATACACAGACAGACAAGCTAAACAAGATAACAAGGGGGCGTGGCTAAACAGAAACACCTGGGAAGACTAATCAACATAACGGGAGACAGCTAAACATGAAAGGACAGGGGAACACATGACAGACAATAACAAAACACAAAACCCACACCGTGACATAGCCCCCCCTCTATGGGCGGCTCCTGACGCCCATTAAAACAAAAAAAAAACAATGGTTCAGGAGGGTGGTGGAGCGGAGGCGGACCTGGGGGCGGGATGGAGGACCAGGACCGTGGGCTGGAAGAGAACCTGGAGACTGCGGACAGGAACAGACACCGGCTCAGGGACAGGAACAGACACCGGCTCAGGAACAGGAACAGACACTGGCTCAGGGACAGGAACAGACACCGTGTCGGCGGCCATCTCTGCTGAGGGCTCAAGCGACGTGGCGGTGGTCATCTTGTACGGAGACACTGGCTCGGCAGCGGCCATCTTGTACGGAGACACTGGCTCGGCGGCGGCCATCTTGTACGGAGACACTGGCTTGGCGGCGGCCATCTTGTATGGAGACACTGGCTCGGCAGTGGCCATCTTGTCAAGAGACACAGCCGTGGAGTCGGCCATCTTGTCCGAAGACACAGGCGTGGAGTCGGCCATCTTGTCCGAAGACACAGGCGTGGAGTCGGCCATCTTGTCCGAAGACACAGGCGTCGGAAGAGGAAGAGGAACAGATTCAGGCTCAGTATCAGGATCCGATTCAGACTCAGGAACCGATTCAGTCTCGGCGGGATGAGACTCCTGACGGGCAGAAGTGACGTGAAGCTCAGTCTCTGGATCGGCAGAAGTGACGTGAAGCTCAGTCTCTGGATCGGCAGAAGTGACGACGTGAGGCTCTGGCTCGGCAGGACTGACGTGAAGCTCTGGCTCGGCAGGACTGACGTGAAGCTCCGGCTCTGGCTCGGCAGGACTGACGTGAAGCTCCGGCTCTGGCTCGGCAGGACTGACGTGAAGCTCCGGCTCTGGTTCGGCAGGACTGACGTGAAGCTTTGGCTCTGGCTCGTCAGGACTGACGTGAAGCTCCGGCTCTGGCTTGGCAGGACTGACGTGAAGCTCCGGCTCTGGCTCGGCAGGACTGACGTGAAGCTCTGGCTCTGGGTCGGAGGGACTGACGTGAAGCTCTGGCTCGGCAGGACTGACGTGAAGCTCTGGCTCTGGCTCGGCAGGACTGACGTGAAGCTCTGGCTCTGGGTCGGAGGGACTGACGTGAAGCTCTGGCTCGGCAGGACTGACGTGAAACTCTGGCTCTGGCTCGGCAGGACTGACGTGAAGCTCTGGCTCGGCAGGACTGACGTGAAGCTCTGGCTCTGGCTCGGCAGGAATGACGTGAAGCTCTGGCTCGGCAGGACTGACCTGAAGCTCCGGCTCTGGCTCGGCAGGACTGACGTGAAGCTCCGGCTCTGGCTCGGCAGGACTGACGTGAAGCTCTGGCTCTGGCTCTGCAGGACTGACGTGAAGCTCTGGCTCTGGCTCGGCAGGACTGACGTGAAGCTCTAGCTCGGCAGGACTGACGTGAAACTCTGGCTCTGGCTCGGCAGGACTGACGTGAAGCTCTGGCGCTGGCTCGGCAAGAATGACGTGAAGCTCAGGCTCTGGCTCGGCAGGACTGACATGAACAGGCTCGGGCTCTTGTCATCATCCAGCCCACTCCAAAACAGGTCCATGAGCTGGATGTCATATAACGCTCCCAGATGACAGCAAGATAAAAAATCCCTCGCATACCTCTCAATAGGCATGGCCATCTTGGAACAACGGAGAAAGGATTTCCTCAGGGCCTGGTTGCTAACCACTGCTGGATCCATTTTGTGGTCAGTTCTTCTGTTATGACTTGGTTGAAGCAGAGGAGGAAGCAGGATCCAAGTGCAGTAGTCATTTATTAAATGAACTCAAAACTTCTCCTACACAAACTCAGGACTGAGACTCGGGAACAGAACAACCACCATGGTGCAACCATATATAAGAACTGACAAAGACTGAACTAAACACAGAGCTTAAATACACAGACAGACAAGCTAAACAAGATAACAAGGGGGCGTGGCTAAACAGAAACACCTGGGAAGACTAATCAACATAACGGGAGACAGCTAAACATGAAAGGACAGGGGAACACATGACAGACAATAACAAAACACAAAACCCACACCGTGACACGCTCAAATATAAAACATCATGATTACCATATACATATCTACTTTTGAGCAGATATCCACAAACACATTAACAGTAAACACGGGTCTAAATATTATAATATTCACCATATATCTAGCAACAGTTTAACTGCAATGTGAAATTTATGCAACAATAACAAACTAATATGTAAGAATTTCTTACCTTACATCTTCCTTGTCTTCAAATTGCATTCTTCTTCTTCTGAGGTAATTCCAATGTAAACTCACTGGACGTCTTTCAAACTAGATGAAAAGCAGAGACTTGTGAAGTGTTTTTGGTGTTTTGTTGTTGAGGTAATGAGCGCGTTCGTGTCCCATGTGGAGATTTGCATGTGAATGTCTTTTGCGCGAGTGGGCGTGGCCAAATTAACTGTAATGAGCAAGCGTTTGAGAAGATGGACATCTTGTTGGTTTTATACAAATTACTTAAAAAGAGAATATTTGTTTTCAGTATGAATCCGATCATTTAAAAGTACACACTTAAATGTTTATAAAGGTATATGGCTCATAAATGTGTGACAAGTATTCGCTGAGTTTTGTTTCAGTTTATAGATGTGCTCAAGAAAAAAAAGTTCACACCCTGTTTATTTTCTTTATTTTACAAAAGCACCATGTTTTGATTTGATTGTAAGTGGATGCCTACAAAAGTAAAAATATCACAGATTCTTTTTTTATATTTCTTTTTTCTGTAAGACCATAAATGACGGAGTAATTTAAGTTTATAGTGCTACAGAAAATGCAGCAAAACGCGCCGACGCGTTTGCCGACCTCAGAGGGTTAAAATAGATCATAACCGGCTCTGCAGTTGTTGACCAGATTTGATGAGATTAAAATGACTATTGAACTCATCAGTGATCTTGACTTTGAGCTTCACTTTTCATTTCATATTTGTCTCTCATTTGAAATCTCACATGATATCATATTTTTTTTGTTTGTTTGTTTTTTAGACCTGATGGACGTGAACAAGAAAGGAAAAACAGAAGCCAAAAAATCTGTCTCCTGCCCTCAGTGTAAATCAAGTCTGAAGATTCACATGAGAGTTCAAACTGAGAAGAAGCGGCTCAGGCTTTCACTCTGAAATCACATCTTACATGATTATACTGTACTGGATGAGAACTCAAATACTGCTATACTTCACATTAGCATCCATTTTGTGTCATCACTCTTTTAACATCTCTATTCAGTAAACAACTAATCAATTCAGCTTGAGTAACAGTGAAATTTACAATACTCCCATTCTCTCTGGACACACACAACTTTAAACACTCAAAGGAACATAAGAATGATCATATAACTGCTTTCAGAGAGGGAATTGCATGGCTAGTTTAAGCTGAAGATGCCAGACTAGATCACACATAATGCTGTGAAGCGCTATGAGTCCCTGTGATCGGGAAGAGAGTGCTCTTATACATCCACGCCATAAATCAGTGTCATTAGTGAGACTTTCACACAACATCAGTGTGTGTTTCAGTGCTGGAAACTATGAAAGATTCTTGTAAAACTAATATGCTGCACAGCTATCAACATATCATATACACGATCATTTCAATCTTCCATGTACCAATTTATAGAGCCCAAACATGGTTCTATTATAAAACACACAGTATCAAAACAATAGTATTAAAATGGGACGATAGGTCCCAGAGTGAGTTAAATATAACAAATAATTGTGTCTGATTTGTCTCAGTTGTTACAACAGTAGGAGCAAAGACAGGCCCTAAGAAAAAGACCATCTTTAAACATTGGCTTAGAACCATACAAATGGACCGAGAACAGTAAGGAACATGTCCTAAATATCTCCTTATTCATCCAGGGAACTGTGCGCTCACAGTGGAAACTGCACCTGGAATAACAGCCAATGTAATCTCACCCACTAACACAGTAATGAGCATCTGTTATACCTCAACCAATTTACATCAAGTTTGGACTCTACGAGTTCAGAACGCTCCCGCAAGGGCTTTAAGAAAGGTTTGGAAAGGAAATAAAGCATTTCCAAGGTTCTAAAGACACACTTTCTTTTAACTTTCTTTAACTGGACAAATCCATAAGCTCCACAGGGTGGGAAGGTGGGACGTGATGGGCGGAAACTTGGAATGCAACGACCCAATTTGTCTCACTGTGAGGCAGGAGGAAGTAGGAAGGCGGGAATTAGTAATCGCCTTCCCAACTGGAAGGTTAGCTTATATTTATGTTTCACATGGTCGGGTGATCAGTCCGGCGATGGGCTACGTCTTCCACTGGTATCTTTCTGCTCGGAGTGGGGGAAAACTGGATCGCTTTCCACCAGTTGCAGAGACACACTGAGACTGAGAAACCTCTTCCCAAAGGCCTTAGCATTAGGTTGTTGCTATATTAGATTGGTATTTGTGTAGAGACTCTATCTAGGGTCAGCATATACAGATATATGCATTAGACATGTTATCTGTATTCACTGTACATTCATTGCTTCATCCAATCCGTTGCTCATCTACTTGGAATTCATTGTTATCGTTCATTTGTGTAGTTGTTTGTAGTTTCTGTTTGATTATTGATTCAATTTTCATAGTAGTATTTAGTGAGTGTGATATTTTTCTCATGTATATATTTTTTCATAAATTCATTCTTATAGCAACTGTGTCATTCTTGTGTTGATAATCAGAGGCTCTACAAGCTCACCAGAATCTCACTAAATCCTTCAGATTGATCAGATAATGAACTTCCTATCATGTATATAATTCTAATTCTTTCAACAATCTTCCATGATTGTTCTTCATTGTCAAGGTGAAATTCCTCAGTTGGTGCCCTTTAATATAGGTAGGAATTATTTGAAACTCTCACACTTGCCTTAGTGTGACCAAAAAATAAATGAATACTAATATAGATTATAAATCACTACAACACCAACATTTTCACTAGTGCACTGATGCATCTTTTCCATTGACTTGTATTCCAACCTGTCTCCTCATTATATATTGGTTGGTCAGATTGTGGCTCTTTTGATGTACCTAAAGCAGCTGAACTGCATCTACATATATGTGTATCTGTGGCTAGCAGCCCTTTCTGTGGATCACAGAGGTAAGTGCACTCCCTCAGACAAAATTAAAAAATTCAACCAGATGTGTTTCAATATATCAGGGATTTAAAAAAATCGTTGCAAGTTTGTTTTCATCATTTTTTAAGAAATTTATTTAATTAATCATTTCTTCAAACATAGGAAATGTTACTGCCTAAACCTGATGAGACTCTTTAAATAAAGAAACTGTAAGACCTCATGTCTTCACACCGAGGAACTGCAATGACTCCAGGTAAGGTGAGTGTGGTGTTACAAAATGTAAATGTGCTGTATACAACTCAATGATATCACAGAAACGTATTAAAAACAGAAAAAACATCAGATGGAGAAATATGCTTTGTGCCGATCCATTGTGTAATGCAAACACAGAATCAAATAATGGTAGTTTAACAGTCATGTATGGTGTACCATTTATTACTAGTTATAGCTAAATAATGACATTTTGGTTGGTCTTGAATAGTCCCAAAACAGGAGCTTTGGAATGCTTTGTTGGCACCACCTACAAGTCAAGAAATACAAAATAAATAAATAAAATCCATGTATTCTTTGGAGCATATAGAATCTGATTTTGCAACGGTCGGCTGTGATGCTGCTTTGTTGTATACATGGTGTAATGGATTGACCTAATTAATTGGGGTGCACAGCAGGTGATAAAACCTACTACATTTCTTTGAGTCAGTCAACCATACAAAAGATTCACACATTTAAAAATAAATAAAAAATAGGTACCCTCAATATGTGGATGAAGTATTATGTCATATAATGGTACATGCACTTTTACAAGTTGATTGTACTGAACTAAAAATCTAAAAATCCATCCAGTGTTTTTTTAATCTCCTTATACCCTCTCTGAAATCAAGCCGTTCGATTTTGTGACGACACCCCTCCCATGATTGTTGATTGACAGCAGCGTTTCAACACAGACCCGCCAGTCAATCATAGTCCACACGTCATTGTTAATACGCTGGAGCACTGCCTATGAGCAGAATGGCATCTAAGCGATTGTGGTGTTCTGTTCTTTGGTGTAATAATGAACACAGCAGTCATTTTGATGTTCCTAAATCCGAACCGCAGAAGACGCAGTGGCTGAGTTTTGTTTTCGAAGGGAATATTCCCCATGATCAATGTCAATACTTTCATGTTTGCGTGAATCATTTCACACACCAGACTGCTTTACAAACGAGGGTCAGTATAAGCCCATTTTGCTAAGAAGCTGCTCCTGAAAAAAGGATCGATATCCACTATTTGTGTTCCTGCTGCACCTCCAGAAGAAGAAGTGAGTGTAACGTTTTATTAACCTTTATATTAATCTTTGCAAATCGCTAGCACGCTTCACGATGAATGCAGCTAAGGTTTACACTCAGGGTACATTACAGCATGTTTTCTATGTACGACATTCTCAATATAATTCATAATCCCATGTTTATAATGAACAACGCGTTATGGTTGTTGTGTTTTTGTGTAACAAAATGTATACGCACAGAACAGAGGGGCAGGGTGAACAAAGCTCATTATCATTTAAAGACACATCCACCCAAGGAAACGACCTCAGAGTGAGGCAGCGAGGGGACCCTCACCACATTCTACAGCACCCCTCCACAACGAATGCCCTACTGTGGGGCTCTGCGGGTTTACCAGAGGACTGTACCTGAACTGTGTTGTTGATGGGCAGCCCTGCAGTGCCCTGGTGGATACGGGGTCCACCATTTGCTTGCTACGAAATGGACTGTTGTCAGGAACGCCCGGTTCTCTTCCAGAGGACTGGACCCCCACCAATACCAAACTTCTCACCGTCACGAGTGAAAGGACAGTAATGCCTGGAAAGAAGCTGTTGTCTGTGGTGGTGGGGATGAGCCAGACGAGCCACGAGTTCTGGCTCACTGATATTAGAGATGAGTTCATTGTTGGCTTGGATTTGTTGGCCCTCTGGGGAGCACGTGTCGACATGCCGGGGGCTGCCCTATGCCTAGGTAACGAGACTGCGCCGCTCCGATTGGGCCAGAGCCGTCTTGGAGGAGCTCCGGCCCCCAACCGCCACACAAGAGCTGCAGAGACGCGGGGGAGCCCCAGGGGAGTATTGCAGCTCAGACCAGTGCATCTCAGCCACTACCACCGCATGCTCCATCCGCCCCACGTCACCTGAAACTGTTGCTTCTGTTGAGGAGTTGGGGCTGCGACACAGTGAGCATCTGAGCGCACCGCAGCGGGAGCAGTTACAACGCCTATTGGGAGACTTTGTGGACATTTTTGCAGCCTGAGAGGAGGACTGTACCAGAACAGCTCTGGTGCAGCATCACATTGATACTGGTCCCGCTGCCCCCATTCACTTACGCCCCCATAGACTGCCTCTAGCCAAGCTCCAGGCTGCTGAAGGAATTATCCGAGAAATGGCAGCTTACGGCGTTATTGAGTCCTCGGACAGTCTCATACCTGCCAACCTTGATTTTTTTTTTGCGTACCGACGGGGGGCGGGGGGGTTGGTTACTATGATGATGCGGGGGGGGGGGGGGGGGAGGGGGGGCGACGACAACTACACACATGCATTATATTGCATTGCATTGCATAAAATGTGTGCTGGTCAACTAGTCTAAAATTAAGAAACCCCTATAAAACTGTAAAAAAAAAAAAGTACAATTAAGATAGGCTACTTAATTTATTATTCCAATATCCAAATATGATACTAAATACCATAGGGAAAAGGCTTCTATTTGTGACGTGCTGTCTTTGCATTTGAACATTGCGCATTTTAAACAGGACACGCATTAGCTGAATAAATGTTACCAATACATACATATTTATAGAAAACAGTTGACAATGATTAGACAGGAGTCCAATAATAGCATAACGAATCACTTACTTATTCTAAAAAGAATATCAAGTATACCGGTAAGTTAGACGAATCCGACATATAAAGGCTGTTAACAGTAAAACGTTCATCATTTAAAGAAATTTAAAAACAAGGATGGATAATACAAACTGCTTTCTGGTATTTTGACAGAAAAAAAAACAAACAAAAAAAAAACAAGCAAGAACAAAATTTAAACTTAGCCCGTCAAATTTAATTTTACAATTATCTTCTCTCTCTTTGAGCGCGCGTCTGTGTTTGTGAGAGAGCTCGCGCAGCACTGATACAACGCTAGCCTACTTTTTAATCCATAACTAACACGCTAGTTTTCATACAAAATAAATATGTAACATAATTAGGTACTTTAGTTATTATTAACACAATAACGGAACACATGAAGGCTACGTTTCTTAGCACTAAGAATTAATTAATAAACGCCTGTTTCTCCAGACTCGCGCTTATCCATAATATCACATCACATTCATAATCACTAAGCCATAGCGATTTCAAGTTTATTAAGATTTATTGTTCAGCATTTCTTGAGCCTTTTATTATTTGCATATCTGAATTATGTCTTCGTATTTTCTAAGTGACCATGAAGAACTGAGTATTTTAAAATAATCCATGCAATACATGTGATCATCGAATCCATAGGATTAGGTTAACTCAGTACAATATTTCAACTTTCCATATCGAGCCCAGCCCAGCCCGTTTACCTTCAGGAGTCAGATGTACAGTGACTACTGTACTGTCCTGTGTCCTCGCTTATGAAATCAGTCAGACTGCGGGCCGCGGGAGTGGAAGGCGGATCGAGCGGGATTTTTTATTGGTGTTGATTTTCAGTCTCTTTTTAATGATAGGCCTTACGCATCTGTCAATCATCCCCGCTTGCTATTTTGGGAATGAATCCAGCGCTATGATTGGTCGAACTCTTCTTCTTTTGCTGTTGCTTGATTTGAGGACTGCGCGTGCAGAGGCGTCGCCAGGTTTTTGCGTAGTTTAGACTAACAAATCGTACCAGCGTACTTTGAAGTCAAAATGCGTATCCGCTACGCAAAATGCGTACAGGTTGGCAGGTATGCAGTCTCTGGGCCGCACCAAGGGTCATGGAGCGGTAGAAAACCGGGGGGTGGCGCCCTTGCGTGGACTTTCGCCGACTAAATGCGGTCACCCGCAAGGACTTATACCCACTGCCGCGTATTGGCGATGCTTTGAATTATGTAGGAGGCTCTTGCTGGTTCAGCTCTTTGGGCAAGGACTGTGTCAGTTTAAAGTAATGCCCTTTGGACTGTATAATGCCCCAGTCACATTTGAAAGGCTGATGGAGCGGGTCCTTAAATACATTCCCCGCACCTGCTGTGTGGTTTACTTGGACGATCTGTTGGTCAATGCCAGAGACTTTAACCAGGCTGTCTCGAACTTACGGGAGGTCCTGACAGCCATCCGTAGCGCTCTTTAGGCCGCCGCCTAAGGCCAGGGTCCACGAAGAGCCTGGTAAGCACTTGGTGGTAGGAGGTTAGTGGACCGCTGCGCACCGGGCCTAGGGGCCTAGGGAGTCCAACGAATTTCGGCCCCTCGCTCGTAATCTGGGCAGCGGCCACAGGAGGGCGACCCCCGACCACCTGCAATCGTTTCGACACGCGTCGAACAGGTTTCAGGCCAGCAACCACGGAGCACACGAGCCTCCCCGACCGTCTTTTAGTGACAGCCCGTGGCCCCGCCCACTAACGATGAACAGCCTATTCGTCCCACTGACCGCCTAGGTGACCATGAACGGCCTATTCGTCCACGGCCAATCTTAGTGACAGCCTGTGGCCCTGCCCGCTGACAGCCTATTTGTCCCCCTGACTGCCTATATGACCACGAACGACCTGTTCGTCCACGGCCAATCTAAGTGACAGCCCGTGGCCGTGGCCCTGCCCACTGACCACGAACAGCCTATTTGTCCCCCTGACCGCCTAAGTGACCACGAATGGCCTGTTCGTCCATGGCCAATCTAAGTGACAGCCCGTGGCCCTGCCCACTGACCACGAACAGCCTATTCGTCCCTCTGGCCACCTATGTGAACACAAATGACCTGTTCGTCCATGGCCAATCTAAGTGACAGCCCGTGGCCCTGCACACTGACCACAAACAGCCTAATCATCCACGTGGGCACAGGAAGGGCCCACCTGTAACTTATTTGATGTGACCTTTTTAGGCTGTCCGTGGTCAGTGCATTATTGGTCATATTTCATAACCCTAAACGTTTTATTGCTTAAATCATAGCCACCAGGCGCTGAGATATTGCCGGGTAAGTTGTTGGAAAGATACGGGTGAGTTTTCAGAAAGATATGGGTGAGTGCCCCCAATATCTTAAGTTAGGGAGTTGAAACTCGGTAAGTGTACTAACTGGTCCATGCGCAGTGGAATGGGCTCAGTCTCATCTCTCTAGCGCCACCAGGTGCCGAGAAATGGTAGTGCACCACCCTTATTTCTGCCCCTATTGAGCTCAAGTATTGTGGGCATAGCAATTGGGCCACAACTGGTCTATTGGACTTGGTCCCGTGTATCTAGCATTACGAGGCGTCGAGATATGGATGGGTGAGTTTTTGGAAAGATATGGGTGAGTGGCCCCCCTGAGTTAAGCCCCCCAATATCTTGAGTTTCATAGGTCCTAGTCAGGTCCGAATCTTCAAGATTGTGTAACCCTGTAGGCATTTTTGAGGAAAAGTTGTTATACCACATTTTTAGAAAGTTCAATGTCTCCTGAATAAGGATCCACCGTATAACATTGAAATAAGGGTCCCATTTTCTTGTAATTGTCATTGAAACAATAGGTGCATTATTCACAGCCAAAACACTACAGGTGGATAGGGTAAAAAATTTAAGTTATAGATATCACCATAAAACCTTTCCAGTTTTTCACTTACATAGAGACAGACATTTTTTGTATTACAAGTTTTCTGAAATGTCATGTTTACATATGCAAATGAGGCATACCAGTATATATATATATATATATATATATATATATATATATATATATATATATATATATATATATATATATATATATATATATAATTCGAGGGGCAGGCATACCAGTGCGCGGTTCTCCCTTTCGGGCTAGCCCTGTCTCTTCGCGTCTTCACAAAGGTTGTCGAGGTAGCCCTTGTTCCTCTCGACGACTGGCTGATCCTAGCTCACTCTCGAGACAAGGTTTGCGAACAGAGGGACCTAGTGCTGCGGCACCTAGCTTGTCTGGGCCTTTGGGTCAACTGGGAGAAGAGCAAACTCTGCTCCGTGCAGAGGATCTCTTTTCTCGGTATGGAGATCGACTCGGTCGCCATGTGCGTGCAGCTTATGAGCGTGCGCGCGCAGTTACTGCTAATTTGCCTTCGTCAGTTCGAGGGCAAGAGTGCGGTTCCACTGAAACTATTTCAGAGGCTCCTGGGGCATATGGCATCCGCAGCCGCAGTAACGTCGCTCGGCTTGCTTCATATGAGACCGCTTCAGCTTTGGCTTCGCGATCAAGTCCCGAGGTGGGCATGGCAACACGGCACGCTCCGAGTCCCAGTGACTGCCGTCAGACCTTCACCCCGTGGACGAACCTCAGTTTTCTATGGGCTGGAGTGCCCATAGAACGAGTTTCCTGGCATGTTGTTGTATCAACAGATGCCTCCATAATGGGCTAGGGCGCCATGTGCAATGGACATGCTGCCGCAGGCTCCTGGACAAGACCCCAGCGCCTTTGGCATGTCAATTGCCTCGAGTTGCTGGCTGTACGTCTCACCCTGCACCGCTTCTGTGCGTTGCTCAGGGGTCAGCACGTATTAGTCCGATCAGACAATACCGCCACAGTAGCGTACATCAACCGACAAGGTGGTCTGCGCTCCCGTCGTATGTCGCAACTCGCCCGTCACCTCCTCATATGGAGTCAGAAGCATCCGAGGTCGCTTCGAGCCATTTATATCCCGGGAGACCTGAACCGTGCAGCTGATATGTCTCGGTTTCGGCCTCTCGCTGGAGAATGGGGACTCCATCCCCAGTCGGTTCATCTGATTTGGGATCAGTTCGGGGACGCACAGGTAGATCTGTTTGCCTCCCACGACTCTTGCCACTGCGACCTGTTTTATTCTCTGACCGAGGGCACGCTCGGCACGGATGCACTGGCGCACAGCTGGCCGCGGGGCCTCTGCAAGTATGCGTTTTCCTCCAGTGAGCCTTCTTACGTAGACTTTGCGCAAGATCAGGGAGGACAAGGAGCAGGTAATTTTGGTTGCCCCGTATTGGCTCAACCGCACCTGGTTCCAAGAACTAGTACTCTTCGCGACAGCACCTCCCTGGCCAATTCCTCTGAGAAAGAACCTGCTTTCTCAGGGACGGGGCACCCTATGGCACCCTCGTCCCGATCTTTGAAACCTCCATGTGTGGTTCCTGGACGGGACGAGGCAGGTTTGAGTACCCTACCACCAGCGGTGGTGGCTACCATCACTTCCGCTAGACTAGAGCATCGTCCACGAGACATGCCTATGCGTTGAAGTGGAACCTCTTTGTCAACTGGTGTTCTTCTAAACTTAAAGAACCCACGAAAGGCCCGATCAGTGTCGTGCTTTCCTTCTTGCAAGAAGGGTTGGAGCGAAGGTTGTCTCCCTCCACCCTGAAAGTGTATGGTGCCGCCATTGCCACACATCATGATGCAGTTGATGGTAAGTCCATTGGAAAGCACGACCTGATCATCAGGTTCCTGAGAGGAGCGAGGAGACTGAATCCTCCTCGCCACCTCTCGTTCCCTCTTGGGACCTCTCTGTGGTTTTAACTGCTCTGCAGAGTGCTCCGTTTGAGCCTCTGCAATCAGTGGAGCTTAAGTTCCTGTCAATGAAGACAGTGCTCCTGGTTACATTGGCCTCCATCAAGAGGGTAGGGGACCTGCAGGCATTTTCGGGTGACGAAGCGTGCCTGGAATTTGGACCAGCTAACTCTTACGTGATCCTGAGACCCCGGCCTGGATATGTGCCCAAGGTTCCCACCACACCCTTTCGAGACCAGGTGGTGAACCTGCAAGCGCTGCCCTTGGAGGAGGCAGACCCAGCCTTGGCACTGCTCTGTCCAGTACGCACCCTCCATACTTACGTAGACAGGATGCATTGTTTCAGGACTTCAGACCAGCTCTTTGTCTGTCATGGTGGGAAGCTGAAGGGAAAGGCTCTCTCCAAGCAAAGGTTGTCTCACTGGATAGTGGATGCCATTGCTTTGGCTTACCAGCAGCAAGGTCGACCATGCCCCCTTGATGTGACGGCCTGCTCCACCCGGAGTGTGGCATCCTCTTGGGCTCTAGCGCATGGCGCCTCGCTAACAGACATATGTAGATCTGCAGGCTGGGCGACACCTAACACGGCCTCTGGGTGACCCCCACGTGTGTAGTCCACTGTAAGCCTCTCTGAGCATGTGTCTTTCCCTCGGCAAGCTACCTTGCCACCCCTGGGTTTGAAATATTCCCCCTGCAGCTGGACACCCCAGTGATTCTCAATATGCAGCCCCCTGGGGTCATGTGTATTCCAAGTCCCCCCCTTCGGGCTGGGCATAATTGCATATTTCCATTGATATATGCTTCCCAGTGTACCTTGGCATAATTCCAGCAGCCATTAAAAACTATCCCTTTCATGTTAATGTTGTTTTTTCATTGTTTACATGTTTAAATATTCTGAGAATGCATCGTTTTAGTTCTAATGTTTAAACTGCAATAAATGCATTCAACTTTTTTTTTTTTGGCAGCCATTTTGTTTTTATTGTTTATGCCAAAACAGTGATGTTTACAACTTGTTATACGGCAGAAATGGATTCAGCACCTAAAAATCATATAGAAACAACACTTGAAGTACTTTTCCTCAAAAATGCCTACTGCATCTTATCCAGGGCTATTTATCTATTTTGGGACCTGACTATCCACTTTTGCTGAATCGTATGAAACAGCTGAAAATTTCTAAAAGAGCACAGCGTCATCATTATGCCTGCTGCACTCATAGTATGGCAGCAAAGTTTCTTGATTATTAAGCAGGAATGAGAGTATAGTTCCTAGCCATATCCACCTAGAAAATCAAACCTTTTCATTTTCCGTCGGTCTTAGTACACAATGTAACTACAGAAGAGTCAAGTTTTAAATAGGAAAATTATCTAAACTCTTTGGTCATTTTTTTGAGAGATGCTAATGGTCTTGTCCGATTCAATGACCTATGCTAAGCTATGCTAAAAGTGGTACCGCCAGACCCGGAGATCGGCTGAATGGAATCGAAAATGGTAAAACTCAACTGTTTAACTCTGGGGGAGTAGTAAACTGAGCCTATTTCCCAAAAAAAGTGGAGTATCCCTTTAAACGTTAAAAGGATGACCCAACATATTTTGCTTTCCTTGGGCACAGCAACCTTTTCAGAAATTTATATGACTTGACCTCAAAGACAGACACAGGTAATCGCCCGCGCTAAGTCGATCACTCTCATTCACTGTCTGTTTAGGCTTAAGTGCAAATCCACAAAGCCTCTGTACAAATACCCATGATAAAAACAGTCTTGTTATCCTTATCAACTTATTTAACATTCAATACACATGCACAAAGTTCAAAACAAGAAGGATATTGCCTTATAAAAAAAGAAAACATGCAAATATCGCGGTTGCTGCGGTTACTTGCATTCCTCTGCGGATGGCTTGTCAGTAGCGCGGTACTGCAATATTGCGGTTATCGCGACAGTCCTACTCAGGCACAGGGGGCGCAGCTTTCTTCATTACCTCACACAAACACATTTCAAAAAAAAATTTGCCTTTGCAAACCAGAGACAGAGAATGATGGATAGACTCAAGAAGTGACCACATGTAGAATGCAACAGGACATTTCTAAATGGTTAGTTGATGAATTTTGGTGGCTTGTTATCTTCTAGTCAGTTATCTTCTCCTGTAGCTCAAACAGTGTGTGTTGGCGCTTGCAACGCTAATGTCGCTGGTACAGCAAAACAAATTCAACGCGCATGAGTGACAAATACAACAATAGAAATGGCTGTTTTAAGACATGAAAATACTGTTTGATGTTCTTTCTTGCCCGGTGCACATTGTAAGATTTTGGACAGTACAGTAATCACCATTATGTCATTACGTCCATGTCCATATTACATTACATCCAAAATGTCATACCAAGTTTGTTAGATACATATCGTACAGTGCGATTTATAATCTTATAGAAATGGCAAAAATTGCAGTCTGTAGCAAGCATGACAAGCAGGTGTCAGAAACAGAAAGTTGCTCAGCGTTGTTGTTTTTACACTTTTCCATGAGCGCCACCTACTGTCAGAAATTTACACTGCATTTACTGACATTTTTTTGCATTGGTCTGAACAGACAAATCTCATGTGAATTTTGTGCCGAACATTTGTGTTAATGTGAAAATGTCCTGTCGCTCATCGTGGCTGTTGGGAAACTAACTTAGAAAAAACATATTTCTCAGCACATAAAGATGAGCTACAGTGATCTCAGACTGTGGTGATGTGGTTTATCCACTGAATGGATCTTCATGTGTAGCTTCAGGTCACTTTTAAAAGAGAAACTCTTCCCACACTGATCACACGTGTGCGGCTTCTCTCTGCTGTGGATCCTCTCATGTTTTTTCAGATATGATGAGTGACTGAATGTCTTGTCACAGTGTGAACACTTGTAAGGTTTCTCTCCAGTGTGGATCACCTCATGTCTTTTCAGATCTTTTGACAGACTGAATCTCTTGTCACAGTGTGAACACTTGTAAGGTTTTTCTCCAGTGTGGATCCTCTCATGTGTTTTCAGATATGATGAGTCACTGAATCTCTTGTCACAGTGTGAACACTTGTAAGGTTTTCCTCCAGTGTGGATCCTCTCATGTGTTTTCAGATGTTCTGATCGACTGAATCTCTTGTCACAGTGTGAACACTTGTAAGGTTTCTCTCCAGTGTGGATCCTCTCATGTGTTTTCATAGATGATGACTGACTGAATCTCTTGTCACAGTGTGGACACTTGTAAGGTTTTTCTCCAGTGTGGATCCTCTCATGTGTTTTCAGATATGATGAGTCACTGAATCTCTTGTCACAGTGTGAACACTTGTAAGGTTTTCCTCCAGTGTGGAACATCTCATGTGTTTTCAGATCTGCTGACTGACTGAATCTCTTGTCACAGTGTGAACACTTGTAAGGTTTCTCTCCAGTGTGGATCCTCTCATGTGTTTTCATAGATGCTGACAGACTGAATCTCTTGTCACAGTGTGAACACTTGTAAGGTTTTTCTCCAGTGTGGATCATCTCATGTGCTTTCAGATCTGCTGACAGACTGAATCTCTTGTCACAGTGTGAACACTTGTAAGGTTTTTCTCCAGTGTGGATCCTCTCATGTGTTTTCAGAGATGCTGACAGACTGAATCTCTTGTCACAGTGTGAACACTTGTAAGGTTTTTCTCCAGTGTGGATCCTCTCATGTGTTTTCAGAGATGCTGACAGACTGAATCTCTTGTCACAATGTAAACACTTGTAAGGTTTTTCTCCAGTGTGAATTCTCTGGTGCCGTTTTAAACTGCTTGCTGTAGTAAAAGTCTTCTCACACTCAAAGCACATGTACTCTCTCACACCAGTGTGTATTTTCTCATGTCTATGTAAATATTGCAGCCATGAAAAACTCTTTTCACACACAGAACATGAATGCGGCCTCTCCTTCATATGAACTGTCAGGTGTGACTTCAGGTCTGATAACCTAAGAAATGTTTTTCCACACTGATCACACATGAACGGCTTCTCTCCAGTGTGGATCCTCATGTGAATCTCAAGATTTTGTTTGGTTGTGAAGCTCTTTCCACACTGAGTGCAGGTGAAAGATTTCTTGGCTCTTCTTTTCTTTGAGCGACTCAAGGGTTTTTCTCCAGGTTCCTCCTCCTGTTCACTCAGTTCTTCACGCTCCTCCGTCACTTCACTCAGTTCTTCACTCTCCTCCTTCACTTCTATCAGTTCTTCTCTCTCCTCCTTCACTTCACTCAGTTCATCATTCTCCTCCTTCACTTCACTCAGTTCTTCACTCTCCTCCGTCACTTCACTCAGTTCTTCACTCTCCTCCGTCACTTCACTCAGTTCTTCTCTCTCCTTCACTTCACTCAGTTCTTCACTCTCCTCCTTCACTTCACTCAGTTCTTCACTCTCCTCCTTCACTTCCATCAGTTCTTCACTCTCCTCCGTCACTTCACTCAGTTCTTCTCTCTCCTCCTTCACTTCACTCTCCTCCTTCACTTCACTCAGTTCTTCACTCTCCTTGCTCTCTTCCATCTGGTCTGAGAGGAAAAAGAAAATATTAAATTTAATTTCATTCATTACCACTTCATTCGCCATGAACTTGTTCGTTTCTTTTATTATTTTATGCAATCAGAAACACTCTAACTGGCTGCGCTTTGTATCTCTCTGTGAAAATCCTTCCTTCCCGCTCTGGGCGATATATCGCATGACATTGTTAGGCGCATCTCGTCAGTAAAACCGGTTCCTTGATTAGTAGTAAATCCCCATCACCTGCTTTCAGATGGAGTGGCATTTACTACACAGAGCCATAGTTAACTGACAAGCTGAGCCATATTGCATTAATTATCGCAGGCGATACGTCCGTGATAATTAATGCGGCTCTGTGCAGTAAATGCCGCTCCATCTGAAAGCAGGTGATGGCGATTTACTACTAATCAAGGAACCGGCTTTACTAATGAGATGCGCCTAACAGTGTCATGCGATATATTGCCCATCCCTACAATAACCGCAATAAAGCCGTATATTGCCGAAAAGCGCATGTTGTCTTTTTTAGGAGTAATTTGAATGGTTTTGATAGTGTAAACAGTTGAAGAGTTATGGTAAAATAAATACAGCTTGCTGGTTTGTGTCTGTGACGACACAGCCGGATTAAAAGGGTTAAAAGAGAGAAATATAAAGTGAAAAGACATGAAAGTGAGCCCTGATGTAATAGTAGAAAGTAGATAACTGCTATAAAATTTTATGATGATTTGATGCTTTTTTATACATTGATTATATGTCTTTATTCATCCATGAATGAGGTAAATTTATCTTCCAATTATTATTTTTGGGTGAAAAATAGCTGGGTGGGTTGATGAACTGAGAAATCAAATGTCCCTTGAGCTTTTGACATATAAGAGGTCCTCATATTATAAGAATATCCTGTAAGTTTCAGAGCTGAAAACTTCCTTGTTAGTTCAATAAATGCTTTTATTTACACCAGGCACAGCGAATGACAGGTTTTTCAAAGTAGGGATCTATGACATCAAAGGGTATCAAACCCCACCTCCACAGAAGATGATCAACGCCTGCTTCAACACTGCCGGTTTAGCCCCGCCCACCGACTTACATGTCCCCTCACATGTACTGACGGGTGTCAGTTGAAACTCATATGGAAAACTGTAACCCAATTATAGCAGTGGGCATTTACTTCCAAGTCTTCAATGCGGCACACCCATAAAAACTGAGCGTTTCAGGAGCCAGGCTCAAAACCAGGGTAGAAAATTGCATATTACTTATTCAGAAACACAAACTCTGTGAGAAATAACACAAGCGTTCAGCATTCAAGTGGAGTGGATTATTTTTAATTGTTTAGTTATTATTATTTGTAATATGTGACGTCATTTCACAACCGTTGCAGTGTCTGTAGAAACTTCAAAAGCTCAGTGTAAATTGGCCGCAGCTTTAACTAGATTTAAATTAACTATTTTCATTAGCATTATCTGTGTCCTACTGTACGTTTCACTCAACACTGTTACTCCTGACATGATTTCCTCCTTTCACAAACAGAAAATAAAAATTGACAATTCTTAAAAATTGTGACACTCAGGAAGTGACATCATCTGGGCTCTTTCTACTGCATGATAGGAAGACAAGAAAATAATCTCAATCCAATAGGTTTGTTTGAGATGCTTGCCTGAATTGTGCGAGACTAGGTGCTGGAGTGAGATGAGGAGTGAAGAAAGTTCAGGCGAGACGGAGAGATCTCTCTTCTCTTCTAGTAGTGGATTTGACACCTGTGAGATCAGGCGGATATCGAGGGATTGACGCTCGTTCATAGTGTTGCTAATAAACTGGATTTAATTTAAATTAGACATTTCTAACCAGCATGCATCTCGCGCTGATCACCGGTGATTGGTTCTGCTCAGATTTTGCACATCTCAAACAAGCCTACAGTCTCAGTTTTTACACAAACTGTACCGCGTTGATCTAGGGGTGTGCGATATACATCATTTGTGATAATATCATAATTGTTGTTTAAACGATATGCAAAATCTTATTATCGAGTAACCAATCAAAACGCTGGATCAATTGTTCAGGAATAGGCTTTATGCCCAACTCCACTACTTCCTGAACTTCAGCCAGCTCCTTTGTTTCCTGTCTGCCATTATTGGACAAACTGATTCATCCAGGTGTGTCTGATTATTGTTACTGAGGTCAGGCACACGTGGATTAATCAGTTTGTCCAATAATGGCAGACAGGAAACAAAGGAGCTGGCTGAAGTTCAGGAAGTGGTGGAGCTGGGCATAAAGCCTATTGACGGCGCGCAAGGCTGCACACGTGACACGTGCATTCAGAGCGTGTGGTGCTTGACAGAAGTTAAAATGAGCAAAGAAACTGTGAGAGAAGATATTTAAACACCAGCAAACTCACAGTCCGCGCTAGATTTAATTCCTAGACGTGGGTCGTCATCACTTGCATGGAGGTGGTTTGGTTTTGAAAGGTCAGATGTTAGTCAAAAGACGCCGATCTGCAAAATGTGCAGAAAGTTGGTTACAGTCAAAAGCAGCTCGACGACCAATCTCTTTCACCATCTTCCAACTACCCATCGCACTGAATATGAGGATTATGAAAAGCTTCGCGAGTCAGCCGAACACGACGCGCCTGCAGCTGACAGGGTAAAATAAAATAAAACACACACGCAACAAACTTTGGCCGATTCATTTACCAAGAAAGTTCCTTACGACAGAAAAAGCGACAGATGCCAAGATGGTGAACGTGATTTTACCAAGTACCACATGTTGATCCAGGAACAACTTTCCAATCAACCAATCAGATTTGAGGAACAAGTTTACTTTTTATGACAAGTTTAGGCTTAGACCCAGGGTGAGGTGCTTCAACATCAGTGTCATTCACCTATCATTTCCCTCTGATTTTAGGGAAAAGTTATGGGTAGGGTTAGGTTTAGGGGTAGGGATAGGGTAAGGACAAAATTTTGGGACAGGAATGTTATTCCAGGTAGAGGTCTTCACAGTGAACCCGAGACCCGTTGACCCGGGACCCGACCCAGGACCCGTACGGGTTCGGGTCTATATTTTAAATGATCAGCCAGGTCCGGGTCGGGTCCGAATCTATTACTTTGGGTTCTGGGTCTGTTTAACATTGTATGTAATACCCGTGCGATCAGAGTCATCAGATCAGACTCGGAGAAAACCCAGTTACCAAAGCTTCAGTGAGGGACCGCCAAACCGCGCTTTAGATTTTACAATATAAATTAACAACAGTCTTGTTTAATCTTAAAGTTTTAGTGGTCAGATTCAGACTCGATGCAGAGCAGAGATCACAGAGATGATAGCAAATAAATAACGTCAGCGGCCATGGCACTGAACGAGCAATCGTTATTATAGTTCAAAAGGGCAAACAGTCAAAGTTATTATGCGTGTTAACTCGAGTCAGAATGTAAGTTACATGTGCAAAGTTGCATTTGTCATCCGTCACCATGACATCAAGTGGACTTTTGAAGCTGAAATAATGAGTGGATTAAGCTTGGACTTGGAATAACAAGAGGAATAACATGGATAACTTTCTTGTCGGAGGATTGTAATGTATGATCACAGCCAGTTAGGTAATGTTCAGTCAGGTAATGTTCGGCTCCTTAAATTAAGACAAAAAGTTGTATTTTTCGCAACAGGTTTATTGACTTGTAATAGCAGTTTAAGGTGGAATATGTGACCATCGGGTCCAGTCGGGTCTGTGTCTTCCCAGCAGTTTCGGGTCCAGCTTTGAAATAATAGACAGGTCCGGGTCGGCTCCGGTTAGGCATTTCTCGGATCTGCACGGGTCCGGGTCCAGCTTTTGAAATAATAGACGGGTCCGGGTCAGTTCGTTGTAGCACATTACGGGTCTCTTTCGATAGATATAACAATTTATATAACAATATAACAATATAACGAAGATACACAGTGTGTATCTTGGGTCTAACGTCTTTAAAAGCTGTTTAAAAGCTTAAAAGTTTAAAATAACTGCCTGGACGAAAATACTTCAGTGAAACAGCGCCGCCTAAATTGTATGAATCATGTCGCCAGACTCTTGTGCATGAAGTGCAGAAGGTTTGACATTTTGCCACAACCACTGATTTGTGGACAAGCAGAACGTCAGAGCCATACCTCTCCCTGACGGCACATTTCATTAATGAAACTTGACAACTCCAAAGTTACTGTCTGCAGACATCTTACTTTCCAGATGACCACACAGGCGACATAATTGCTCAAGGTCTAAAATATGCGCTGGCATCATCATGGTTTTTGCCCGAAGATTGCATGACAACAGACAGCGGGGCTAACGTTGTCAGTGCACTACAGATTAACAACTGGCAGCGGCTTCCTTGTTTTGGCCACAGGCTTCATATTGCCATTGGTAAGCAATTTTGGTGCTTCTGTGAAATTAAATTTACGTAAAACAGAAGTCATTCATACCTTCACAATTTGAATGTTCAATGGACTCAAAATGTTTTAAGTCTATCTTGTGTTTTATTTTAAATGTTTTCCAGAGAGGAGCATGCGGGACCCTAGAATAGACAGAGCCACTGGAGTTTGCAAGAAAATTTCCAGCAGCTGGAAAAAAGAAAAAAGCTCTTGCTGATGCACAAGAGCAGCTGAAGCTTCCTCAACACAAACTGATCACAGAGTCACCAACGAGATGGGGCTCACTCAAGACAGTGCATGATTGAGAGGTTTCTTGAGCAAGAAAATACCATTTGTCATGTTTTAACTGCAGACAAAAAGCACAGGCACCTTGTGCCAACATGGCGAGATGTTGAGGTGCTGTAGGCGGTAAGCAACTTGTAACAGTTTCTTACTTAAAACCTGTCTTGGCCTTGTTCAACACTGAAGTTCAGACGGTGAAGTCTGATGACACAGAGCTAACCAAAAAATAAAATAAAAAAATCAAACAAACCATTTTGGAGTACCTGAACACCAAGAGTTGGTGAGTTTTCCATCCACACTTGACCCACGGTTCAAAAACCGCTATAACAACGATGACAGGATCAAAAGCACTGGGACAGCAGTGACTGCAGAACTCACAGCTAAGGTGACAGAGAAAGCCGGGCCCATCAACAGCTTCTGCTCAGGCTACAACAGCGGGACCTGAAGCAGGTGACGCCTAAATTATTAAAACTATTAAATTATTAAAAAAATTATTAAAACTAAATTATACATTTTATCATACGTATTTCAAAGTTAGGATTCATTAGTAGACGCCACTGAGCCAGCAAACAAGACAAAACAGGATTTTGGCTCAAAAGAGGACTCAGAGGCGAGTCTCTGCACAATGCTATAGAAAAGGTGATCCAGAGCTACTTAACCCTCTGGGGTCTGAGGTGTTTTTGGGGTCCTTGAGATGTTCTAACATTCCCTGACATTTGTTGTTTTTTTCAGTTGCTTATAAACATATTAATGGCAAAGGTGTAATTACACTATTTAGCACAAACAGGGCTACCATAATATGTGAGAAACATGCATGTACATGTTTGTATTTTTGAGAGAATAATGTTTATGCATGGTATGCAAAAAACTAAAAACTAAAGTTTCTGAAATAAGGCTACAAACACACATACTAAATATGTGTCAACAGGACTTCTGAATAATGCATTTTGTCGCCAAGAGTTTTTTTCTTCAAAATGATGTGAAAATCATCCTGCCTAATCATTCACATTAAACAATACATTGATTTAAATTTTGTAAGACACTTTTTATTTGGAAAGGCAATATGCGTCAACGATCCAACACCATCATGAATATTGAGTGGTTCACACCTGAGGAGACAATGTATACATAATGAGCCATTCATTCATGTGAGTCACTGAGCCACAAGAAGGAATGCAAGAGCAATATATATATATATATATATATATATATATATATATATATATATATATATATATATATGTGTGTGTGTGTGTGTGTGTGTGTATATATAACATTGGTTCACAGTTGGAAACACAGTTGTTGTTTTTTTTCACAAAGTATGCTTGCAAATTGTATAATAACCAAGGTAAACATTTCTAGTAATTGTGCAGGTAATTGTTCTCATACTGTATTTTCAGAAAGTGTATATATATATATTTTTTTTTTTTTCCTATTTTATTAAAAAGGTTATTCAATTACAACAACAATTAAAAATGTAACAATATTTCCAGTGTAATCTTTCTTTGTAAAAACTAAATTATACATTTTATCATACGTATTTCAAAGTTAGGATTCATTAGTTTGAATATAGCCTACATTGGAACAAACACTATAACAACATCTTAGTTGATTACTTTACGTTATTTCTGACAAAACATAATATATATATAAAAAAACAAACATATGAGCAGAAATTAGCAACATTATAAGCTTATTTGATGTGGCAGTATTTTACAGTAAAAACTTTATAATTTATCCGATTTTTGTAGTTGATTTTTACTCATCTCAGTATAGCAATAGAGTTTGGTAAAAGCTGTTCATTTATTCGCACACAAAAACTAGATTAATTTTTAAACAGTATTTGTGCCAGCTGTAGTAGCTCCACAACAGCGTGCATCTGTGCATTCATTCATTCACACACAGAAACGTGATTCATATTTAAACAGTCTTTTTGCGTGTACACATACATAGAACTGACCTATTCCTCAGCTGGATACGTTGCTCCTCGAAATGAAACTTCCAGCACTTCTGAGGTAGATTTTCCAGGATTATTATTAAGATATTATTATTCCTCACAGCGTCGTAAAGTACATGAGTCTGAAAGTGAACTTGCAGTGTGTGTTATCCAGCTGATGTGGGCGTTTCACAGGTTTGCCTCAGATCATTTGTGTTTGAATAGCGCACGCTCTCCATGGGCGGGGTCACATTAAAACTTAATGAGATGAGAACGACTGACATCTCTCTCTCTTCATACATATTACATAAACTGAGAATATATTTTTTTATATAAATTACTTAATTTAAAAGAGAATTCAAGCTTCATGCCTGTATGTCTGTATGCCTGTTTGACGGAGTATTCGCTGAGTTATGGTTCATTTTCGGAAGCGTTTCAGAATGGAATTCACTGACAGAGAGAAAGCAGAACTCGCATCATGTTTATTTTTCTTTATTTGGCAAAAAGCACAACACTTTGTTTTTATTGTGAGTATACACAAAAAAATACACACTTAACAGGATCGATTGATGTATGAAACTTGTATGGAAGATCAAAGTCAACAGAGTATTTTGAGTCTCTTTTACACTGATAAGAAAAAAAGCGAGCTGGTATCGCCGGCGATACCGCCAACCCCAGGGGGTTAATGATACCAGAGGTGAACAGTGATGTAAACACAAGAAATAAATTTTCCAAGACTTAGGAAACGAGGAAAAAAGTACCTATGCATCCCTGCCTCAAGCAGCCCTTCTGAGAGGGCTTTCAGCACAGGAAGTCTAGTATCTGTAAAACCACATTTTTCCATCTTAAAAATATATTTAAATTACGCCATATGCTCTCATTGACAAATGCAGAACAATTAATTAATGCGTTCATGACCTCAAGGCTAGATTATTGTAATGCTCTACTGGGTGGTTGCCCTGCACGCTTAATAAACAAACTACATCTGGTCCAAAACGCAGCAGCTCGAGTTCTTACCAGAACCAGGAAGTATGACCATATTAGCCCTGTTCTGTCAACACTGCATTGGCTCCCTATTAAACATTGTATAAATATTAACATATTGCTGATTACTTGAAAAGCACTAAATGGTTTAGCTCTGCAGTACTTGAGCAAGCTCTTAACGCATTATAGTCCTTCACGTCTATTGCGATCTCAAAATTCCGGCCAGCTGATAATACCTAGAATATCAAAATCGACTGCTGGTGGTAAATCCTTTTCCTATTTAGCATAAAAATTTTTGAACAGTCTTCCTACCATTGTCCGGGATGCAGTACCCAAACATAACGAGAATTATTGACTCTAACAGCCAGGCTTTATCACCCAAGCCTACCCTCAGCTCAAGGGATTACTCTACAACTGTACACTACAATGTAATGTATATTCATAATAGGGGTTGCACGACTACTGATTTCTGCTAGTCGATTTCTTATCAAAACAATACTCGAGTTACTCGACTACTCATCGTTTATGCTACTGTAAATTAAAAGAAATGAAATGAAATGAAATAGCTAGATCTTATCAATAAACATTTATTAATTCATAGCCTAATGCAACAATTACATAAGTAAACTCTCAAAACATTATACTTATGACATTTCATTTTTAAATTTTCATGTAACAGTCTAAAGCCAAATAAATAGCCTTTCATTTCTAGACGTCTGTTCACATATCGCGTCTTTTTCGCGCTCAAGGTCGTTATTTCAAATGTAGGCGCGCGGCAAGCGCGCTCATAATGAAAGCAACGGACGTGGTGCGCTAGTTTTTCCAGGCGGGTTTTTCCTTTTCATCTCCACAAATATATCTAGTAGTAAAGCTAATGTAAGGTCTAGAAATAAATGAATCCTTTGCTGAATGATACTTCTTCGTCGTCATCATGTAGAGCGCAGTTTGGTTGCATAGCAACGACAGACGCCACGGGAGCACAAGCGCTTGTAGGAGACAGCAGCACGGCCGCGCGCGCTTTCCACACGTTTTTAGAAGCAATATGTGAACAGCCTCTTGCAGAGTTGGCCAAATTACAATATTTTTGTCATCCTTGATGAAATACTTCCACACATCTGACGCGTGGTGTCTGTTGGTGACGTTAGCCATTTTTAATTCATTTGTTTAATGGACGCTCGAGTAGTCGATTGTTTCCGACAGCGTCGACTAGTGGTTGAAGTAGTCGATCTATCGACTACTCGACTAGTCTATGCAAGCCCTAATTCATAACAATAAAGCAACGCTTATGGAGATTCTCACTTTCAAAAACGTTTGAGCACATTTTCGATTCGCCATAAATTTTCGTGAAAATGTCAATATTTGAAATTCACAGTTAATTTCTCGCATCAAATGTTCTCAGAAGTAAATTTAGTGATGAAATAGCATACAAAATTGTAGAAAAACGCCTGCCTCTCTTTCCTCGAATTCCGAAATTAATGCTGGGATATTCCTGCCATCAAGTTCACACAAATTACCAACCGATGCATCCTCGGTAAAATGGGCGCGTCAAGAACACTTCCGGGTTTAACAGTTCTTGCCAAAATGCAAACTTGTGTATTGGGACAGTACTTGGGCAGCGACTGATGACGTTTCACAAGTCCACAAGAACACAAGTACAGACAAGAAAGCATATTGAGAAATGGCCAGAAAGTTGCGCAGCGCTGTTGTTTTTCCGTTTTCCCATGAGCGCCACCTACTGTCAGAGATTGACACAGCATTTACTGACTTTTTATGCATTGGTCTGAACAGACAAATCTCATGTGAATTTGGTGCCGAACATTCGTGTTAATGTGAAAATGTCCTGTCGCTCATCGTGGCTGTTGGGAAACTAACTTAGAAAAAGATCTCAGACTAGGGTGATGTGGTTTCTCCACTGTATGGATCTTCAGGTGTAGCTTCATGTCACTTTTAAAAGAGAAACTCTTTCCGCACTGATCACACGTGTGCGGCTTCTCTCCAGTGTGGATCCACTCATGTGATCTCAAATTTGATGACTGACTGAATCTCTTGTCACAGTGTGAACACTTGTAAGGTTTTTCTCCAGTGTGAATCCTCTGGTGCAGTTTTAAACCGTCCGCTGTAGTAAAAGTCTTCTCACACTCAAAGCACATGTACTCTCTCACACCAGTGTGAATTTTCTCATGTCTATGTACATATTGCAACAGTGAAAAACTCTTTCCACACACAGAACACGAATGTGGCTTCTCTCCAGTGTGAACTCTCAGGTGTCTCTTCAGGTCTGATGACCTGAGAAATGTTTTGCCACATTGATCACACTTAAATGGCTTTTCTCCGATGTGAACTGTCATGTGAACATCAAGAGTATGTTTGAATGTGAAATTGTTTCCACATTGATGGCATACATGTGACTTCTCTTCAGTGTGGATCATTTCATGTGATCTTAGATTTGCTGACTGATTGAATCTCTTGTCACAGTGTGAACACTTGTAAGGTTTTTCTCCAGTGTGAATTCTCTGGTGCAGTTTTAAACAGTTCGCTGTAGTAAAAGTCTTCTCACACTCAAAGCACATGTACTCTCTCACACCAGTGTGTATTTTCTGATGTGTACGTAAATTAGGCAGCAGTGAAAAACTCTTTCCACACACAGAACATGAATGTGGCTTCTCCTTCATATGAACTGTCAGGTGTCTCTTCAGGTCTGATGACCCAAGAAATGTTTTGCTGCATTGATGACATGAGAACGGCTTCTCGCCGGTGTGGATCCTCATGTGACTCTTAAGATTACTTTTGCATAAGAATCTCTTTCCACACTGATCGCATGTGAACGGCTTCTCTCCAGTGTGGATCCTCATGTGACGCTCAAGACTACATTTACTTGTGAAACTGTTTCCACACTGAGTGCAGGTGAAAGATTTCTTGGTTCTTCTTTTCTTTAAAAATGTCTTTTTAGTCTTTGAGCCACTCAAAGATTTTCCTCCAAGTTGGACATGATGTTCCTCCTCCACTTCACTCAGTTCTTCACTTTCCTCCTCCACTTCACTCAGTTCTTCACTCTCCTCCTTCACTTCACTCAGTTCTTCACTCTCCTCCTTCACTTCACTCAGTTCTTCACTCTCCTCCTTCACTTCACTCAGTTCTTCACTCTCCTCGCTCTCTTCCATCGGGTCTGACATGAAAGAAAAAAATATTAAATTTCATTTCATTCATTACTAGGGGTGTGACGAGATCTCGCGAGATTAAAACGCGACGAGATTTCTCGTCGAGGTGAAACTTTGCCTCGTGAGTTGTGATGTCAGCGTTATGGAGCATGAGGGTGAAATTAGTATTGAAGATGCCCCTGCCACTTTTAAATCATTTGTGTGCCGGGCCAATCACTCACACACACACACACACACACTCACTGTCCCTCGCTCACTCACTCACTCACGCGCGCAAACACACGCACATTCACTGTTGCTCGCACTCTCACTCACTCCTCGCGCACACTCCCTCTCGCTCACACTCAACCCGTCGTGGAGGACCGTTAAAATTAAACATGCTAGTTTTTCTGTCGTGATGTCCTGAAGCATCGCAGACGCGTAGGTTGTCGCCCAGTAGGCTATGACACACGAAATGAAACGATCGAATCTTGCGTCCCGACGCCCGTTGTCCTTCACGAATCTCCACGAAACGGATCGTGCCAAAATCGCGCTAAAATAGTGTAATCTGAACCAGGCATGGTAATAAACATTTGACCTATCTATCACGCAAAGAACCTATTAAAGCACTAAGACATGGGAACAGTATAGTTAACATTCACATATCACAAGTCATATCGACATCGTGCAATATCAATGATCGCACATCGCAGCTTTTCCTCATATCGTGCAGCCCAGTTACTGCCCAAAGGTCTCAACTGCTGCCAGAAATCGTCGACATGCTTATATTCTTGAAAAAGAACATGACCATAATCTTAGGCTGTTCTGTGTATCTCTTTTTCAAGGCCTGAAGAAAAAAATTGTTTCTGTTTGAACTTGTAGTTTTGAGAGAGCAGTAGGCTATACTTTGATTATGGATACACACTTACTGTTTTTACCCCTCCTTGAACTGCCACCTTACCGTGGTGGAGGGGTTTGAGTACCCGAATGAACCTAGGAGCTATGTTGTCTGGGGCTATATGCCCCTGGTAGGGTCTCCCAAGGCAAACAGGTCCTAGGCGACGGGTCAGACTAAGAGCGGTTCAACAACCCTTATGATGACAAAAAAAATGAGGACCGTGACGTCGCCCGGTATGGCGCAGCCGGGGCCCCACCCTGGAGCCAGGCCCAGGGTTGGGGCTCGTATGCGAGCGCCTGGTGGTCGGGCCTCCCCCCATGGGGTCCGGCCGGGCTCAGCCCGAAGGAGCGACGTGGGGCCACCCTCCCGTGGACCCACCACCTACAGGAGGGACCGTAAGGGGCCGGTGCAAAGTGGATCGGGTGGCAGTCGAAGGCGGGGGCCTAGACAACCCGATCCCTGGATGTGGAATCTAGCTCTAGGGACATGGAATGTCACCTCTCTGGCGAGGAAGGAGCCTGAGGTTGTGCGTGAGGTTCAGAGATTCCGACTAGAGATAGTTGGGATCACCTCTACGCACGGCTTGGGCTCTGGAACCACACTCCTCGAGAGAGGATGGACTCTTCACCACTCTGGAGTTGCCCATGGTGAGAGGCGGCGGGCTGGTGTGGGTTTGCTTATAGCCCCCCAGCTCAGCCGCCATGTGTTGGAGTTCACCCCGGTGAACGAGAGGGTCGCTTCCCTACGCCTTCGGGTCGGGGATAGGTCTCTCACTGTCGTTTGTGCTTACGGGCCGAACGGCAGTGCAGAGTACCCGGCCTTCTTGGAGTCTCTGGGAAGGGTGCTGGAAAGTGCTCCGACTGGGGACTCCGTCGTTCTACTGGGGGACTTCAACGCCCACGTGGGCAGCGACAGTGACACCTGGAGGGGCGTGATTGGGAGGAACGGCCCCCCTGATCTGAACCCGAGTGGTGTTCTGTTATTGGACTTCTGTGCTAGTTACAGCTTGTCCATAACGAACACCATGTTCAAGCATAAGGGTGTCCATCAGTGCACATGGCACCAGGACACCCTAGGCCGGAGGTCGATGATCGACTTTGTGGTCGTTTCATCTGACCTCCGGCCGTATGTCTTGGACACTCGGGTGAAGAGAGGGGCGGAGCTGTCAACTGATCACCACCTGGTGGTGAGTTGGATCCGATGGCGGGGGAGGAAGCTGGACAGACTCGGCAGACCCAAACGTACTGTGAGGGTCTGTTGGGAACGTTTGGCCGAATCTCCTGTCAGAGAGATCTTCAACTCCCACCTCCGGCAGAGCTTCGACCAGATCCCGAGGGAGTCTGGAGATATTGAGTCCGAGTGGACCATGTTCTCCACCTCCATTGTCAACGCGGCCACTCGGAGCTGTGGCCGTAAGGTCTCCGGTGCCTGTCGAGGCGGCAATCCCCGAACCCGGTGGTGGACACCGGAAGTAAGGGATGCCGTCAAGCTGAAGAAGGAGTCCTATCGGGCCTGGTTGGCTTGTGGGACTCCTGAGGCAGCTGATGGGTACCGACGGGCCAAGCGGACTGCAGCCCGGGTGGTTGTGGAGGCAAAAACTCGGGCCTGGGAGGAGTTCGGTGAGGCCATGGAGAAGGACTATCGGTCGGCCTCGAAGAGATTCTGGCAAACCGTCCGGCGCCTCAGGAGGGGGAAGCAGTGCCCTACCAACGCTGTTTACAGTGGAGGTGGGCAGCTGTTGACCTCGACTGGGGATATCACCGGACGGTGGAAGGAATACTTCGAGGATCTCCTCAATCCCGCCGTCACGTCTTCCATTGAGGAAGCAGAGGCTGAGGGCTCGGAGGCGGACTCATCCATCACCCAAGCTGAAGTCACCGAGGTAGTCAAGAAACTCCTCGGTGACAAGGCACCGGGGGTGGATGAGATCCGCCCTGAGTACCTCAAGTCTCTGGATGTTGTGGGGCTGTCTTGGCTGACACGCCTCTGCAGCATCGCGTGGCGGTCGGGGACAGTACCTTTGGACTGGCAGACCGGGGTGGTGGTCCCTCTTTTCAAGAAGGGGGACCGGAGGGTGTGCTCCAACTATAGGGGGATCACACTTCTCAGCCTCCCTGGGAAAGTCTATGCCAGGGTACTGGAGAGGAGAATCCGGCCGATGGTAGAACCTCGGATTCAGGAGGAACAGTGTGGTTTTCGTCCCGGTCGTGGAACACTGGACCAGCTCTATACCCTCTACAGGGTGCTGGAGGGCTCATGGGAGTTTGCCCAACCAATCCACATGTGCTTTGTGGATTTGGAGAAGGCATTCGACTGTGTCCCTCGCGGCGGCCTGTGGAGGGTGCTCCGGGAGTATGGGGTCCGGGGCCCTTTGCTAAGGGCTATCCGGTCCCTGTACGACCGGAGCAGGAGCTTGGTTCGTATTGCCAGCAGTAAGTCAGACTTGTTCCCGGTGCGTGTTGGACTCCGGCAGGGCTGCCCTTTGTCGCCGGTTCTGTTCATAATTTTTATGGACAGAATTTCTAGGCGCAGCCAGGGGCCGGAGGGGGTCAGGTTTGGGGACCACACGATTTCATCTCTGCTCTTTGCGGATGATGTTGTCGTGTTGGCCTCATCAAGCCAGGACCTCCAGCATGCACTGGGACGGTTTGCAGCCGAGTGTGAAGCGGCTGGGATGAGAATCAGCACCTCCAAATCCGAGGCCATGGTTCTCAGTCGGAAAAGGGTGGTTTGCCCGCTTCAGGTTGGTGGAGAGCTCCTGCCTCAAGTGGAGGAGTTTAAGTATCTTGGGGTCTTGTTCACGAGTGAGGGAAGGATGGAACGGGAGATTGACAGGCGGATCGGTGCAGCTTCTGCAGTAATGCGGTCCCTGTACCGGTCTGTCGTGGTGAAGAAGGAGCTGAGCCGCAAGGCGAAGCTCTCGATTTACCAGTCAATCTACGTTCCTACTCTCACCTATGGTCATGAGCTGTGGGTCATGACCGAAAGGACAAGATCCCGGATACAAGCGGCCGAAATGAGCTTTCTCCGCAGGGTGGCTGGGCGATCCCTTAGAGATAGGGTGAGAAGCTCGGTCACTCGGGAGGAGCTCAGAGTAGAGCCGCTGCTCCTCCACATCGAGAGGGGTCAGTTGAGGTGGCTCGGGCATCTTTTCCGGATGCCTCCTGGACGCCTTCCCGGGAAGGTGTTCCGGGCATGTCCCACCGGGAGGAGACCCCGGGGAAGACCTAGGACACGCTGGAGAGACTATGTCTCCCGGCTGGCCTGGGAACGCCTCGGTGTCCCCCCGGAAGAGCTGGAGGAAGTGTCTAGGGAGAGGGAAGTCTGGGCATCCCTGCTTAGACTGCTGCCCCCGCGACCCGGCCCCGGATAAGCGGTAGAAGATGGATGGATGGATGGACTTACTGTTTGCATTTAAAGTGTTATTTCAGTTATTAATATTTATTTTATTTATACTTTTTTTTTTATGTTCGATTTGTGGAAAGGAGTTAGATTTCTCATATGAAATCGTACAGGGGAGAAGCCAGACGGTAGAGTTTATAGCAAAACATTTAGCAGTGTTTGCATGTCCTTTACTGCATAGAATTCTTTCAAATAGAAGAAAAATAACATTCATTACAAGTTGATTTCAAAATGCACCTAAATTGTTTTGCATTTTGTGATTTTCAGTTGAATAAAAGACTATTTTCCATTCATATATTTCATCATTGAGGATTTCTTAAATTGTTTAAAAATCTCGTCTTGTCTCGTTCTCGTGAACCCAATCTCGTGTCTCGTCTCGTGGAGTAAGCGTCTCGTCACACCCCTATTCATTACCACTTCATTCGCCATGAACTTGTTTGTTTCTTTTATTAGGGCCCAAGCCCTGAAAGGGCGAAGGCCCTATTGTTTCAAATTCCATGCTGTGGAATTTGAAATACTCCTAGAAAATTCGCCCAATTGCAACCAAACGTTGTCAGCATGAAGTCAAGACATTGAGGATGATAAATTGCGGACGGATTTTTGATATCTCGAACGGTTTGGCCGTGGCGAGGAAATAAATTTTAGGGTGAATAACGGACACAAGAAATGTGTTATAACTTCTGCATACATTAACTGATCTTGATGAAACTTCAGCAGTGTGTTCGTGGTAAGAGGCCGATCACATGGATGTGACTATTGTGAGTCAAAGTTATAGTGCCACCAACTGGCAGCAGGAAGTGTGTCACTTTCAAAATGTTTTGAAATCACCCTCTTATTTTTACCCGATTTGCTTCAAACTTTGTGTAAAATGTAAACACGTCAGATGTAGACCTGTGAAAGGATTATTGATATCTTAGATACTGTTGCCGTGGCAACGCATCAAACTTGAATATTCTTTTTCTATACTTTTGAGACACTTGAAATTGGATGAAACTCGACAGACACAAAGTTTCAGAAACGGGCGTGGTGGAGGGGCTCAGTAGTGCCACCTTTAGTCAAAAATGGGGGCTTAGTTTTACATAGAGTCTCAGAACTTGGTACATATATTGTTCTCATCGAGCCGGACAACTTTCCAATTTACAGTCATTAGCTCCAACCAACAGGAAGTCAGATATTTTTGGTTGAATGTGGATTTTCTCCCTCTCTCTCTCTGCGTCTAAGTCTCTCTGTGTGTGTGAGGGGTGGGGGGGGGGTTTATCTTTTGAGTTTAATTATTGTTTTTCAAGGTTTGAGGGGCTTTTGGGGCCCTTAACGTGCTCGAAAACTCTTGAAACTTTGCACACAGGTCAGAACCTTTGGCCATCAGGGCCGGGCTGAAGCTGGTACCCGGGCGTGGCAGGGGGGCTCAACAGCGTCCCCTTGAACGGGGTCTGAAAACTTGGTCCATAGATAAAAAATGCTTCCATAAATTAATATGAAACTCAGTACACATATAGATCTCATCGGGCCGAACAACTTGCCAGCCCAACAGGAAGTCGGGTATTATGGGTTGTTTGGAAAACGCTTGCTGAGGAATGTGAAGTACTCCTCCTACAGAATTCATCCAATCCCCACCAAACTCGGTGGAAGTCAAGACATTGAGGATTCTAACTTGCGGACAGATTTTTTTATATCTCAAACGGTTTGGCCGTGGCGAGGAAACGCATTTATGGCGAGAAAAGAGAAACACGAAATGGTATAACTTCTGCAAAAATTAACTGATCTTGATGAAACTTCAGCAGTGTGTTCGTGGTAAGAGGCCGATCACATGTATGTAACTATTGTAAGTCAAAGTTATAGCGCCACCAACTGGCAGCAGGAAGTGTGTCACTTTCTAAATGCTTTTGACAAAAGTGAGGGGGTCACACGTACAGTTTTATGTACAGTCACAAAACTCAGTACACATATTGGTCTCATCGAGCCGGACAATTTTCTAATTTACAGTATTTAGCTCCGAGCAACAGGAAGTCAGATATTTTGGTTTGAATGTGGATTTCTTTGCAAAATCAGCCTCTGAATTTTTACCCACTTCTCTTAAGTGGTTTATTTTATTCCCACCAAACTTTTTCAACATGATGAAAATACATTAAAGATGCTAAATTGTAAACAGATAATAAATCTCAAACGGTTATGCTATGGCGAGGGATTAATGTAATGTCAAAAAAGGAAACACTAAAAACCTTCTGAAAATGTAATTATAAACCATTTATTTCTATATAAAAATGATACAAATATCAGAACTAAACCCATTTTTTTTTTCAATTTAATAATTGTTTAACCCTCTGGGGTCCTTCGTTTAAATAAAAAAATATTAAAAATCGTAGCTTCATCAGAATGGTCCGAAACTTGGTGACTTTGTTGGTACTTGGTATATGAACACCCAAAAAAATTGGGGACAGGATTTGAATAGTCTAAGTGGCTGTAAAAAAAAATAGTCACACTCAGGACCTTGGGGTCAAAAATGACCCCCATAGGAAATGAATGGGAAATTGGCAAAAATGTGACAATACAGAGTTTTTTTGTGCGTACAATCTACAAATCAGCCACAATCCAGAAAAAAAGTACACAACAGTGAAGGCGTGAATCTATAAAACATCAAGAGTGCAAAACAGACACATCCACACACACACACACACACACACAAACACACTTTTATACACATACACACTAATAAATTCAGATTACAAACATCTGTTTTGAATTTTTAAAAATCACAGCTTCATCGGAATGTTACGAAACTAGGTGACTTTTATGGTATTAGTTATGTGAACACACAAAAAATATTGAGGTCATGATCCAAGCATGCTAAGTGGTAGTCACACTTCTGCTCTTTGGTCAAAAATGACCCCATAGGAAATGAATGGGAAATTGTCAAAAATATGAAAACACCGAGGTTTTTTTGCGCATACAATCTACAAATCAGCCAGGATACAGAAAAAAAGGACTCAACAGTGAAGGGGTGAATCTCTAAAACATCAAGAGTGCAAAACAGACACATCCAGACACACACACAAACACACTTTTATACACATATACACTAATAAATTCAGATAACAAAAGTCTGTTATGAATATTTAAAAATCACAGCTTCATCGGAATGTTAGGAAACTAGGTGACTTTTATGGTATTAGGTATGTAAACACAAAAAATATTGAGGTCATGATCCAAGCATGCTAAGTGGTAGTCACACTTCTGCTCTTTGGTCAAAAATGACCCCCATAGGAAATGAATGGGAAATTGTCAAAAATATGAAAACACAGAGATGTTTTTGTGCATACAATCTACAAATAAGCCAGAATGCAGAAAAAAGGACTCAACAGTGAAGGGGTGAATCTCTAAAACATCAAGAGTGCAAAACAGACTAAATCTGTTCAGGCAAAAATCACTACAATTAGCAAGCCTTTCTACAGAGAGCTGTAAATCCACTAGTGGTAAAAATGTGCTATTGCGTGATAAAAATGCTCAATGTGTCCACCAGATGGCACCCATCTCATTTCAAAAATTGTTTTCATGAGGCCTAGGCTTGACTCTAAAATGAAATTCAGCTTTAATAAAAAAAAATAAAAAATAAATATAAATTTTCCATTATATTCAATGGGGAAAAATGGGTCATAATTATTGCATAAATATTAATTATAAATCATAAAATTCTCTCAAAACACCAAAAAAGAAAAGAAAAAATATTATTAAAAACAAGTAAAAAAAAATTTGTATAATTTTTTTTATATATATTAATTTTGCCCTCCGGGTCATTTTTGACCCGAAGGTCCTGAGTGTGAGTGTTAAATGAAGGACCCCAGAGGGTTAACCTGTTAACCATTGCCAGTGCGCCCGCACACTGAAGCGTTTTTTATTTAATTCAAAATTACTATCAGATTTCATGTTACACCTTGACAAATTATACATAATTAACCCTCTGAGGTCGACAAACGCGCCGGCGCGTTTTGCTGGATTTTCTCCACATTGTAGCACTATAAACTTAAATTACTCCGTCATTTATGGTCATACAGAAAAAAGAAATATAAAAAAAGAATCTGTGATATTTCTACTTTTGTATGTGTCCACTTACAATCAAATCAAAACATTGTGCTTTTGTAAAATAAATAAAATAGACATGGTTGTGCGTTCTGCCTCTCCGTCGCGGTGAACTTTTTGTTCTTGAGCACGTCTATAAACTGAAACAAAACTCAGCGAATACTTGTCACACATTTATGAGCCATATACCTTTATAAACATTTAAGTGTGTACTTTTAAATGATCGGATTCAAACTGAAAACAAATATTCTCTGTTTAAGTAATTTGCATAAAAACCAACAAGATGTCCAGCTTCTCAAACGCTTGCTCATTACAGATAATTTGAACACGCCCACTCGCGCAAAAGAGATTCACATGCAAATCTCCACGTGGAACGCGATCGCTCATTACCTCAGAAACAAAACACCAAAACACTTCACAAGTCTCTGCTTTTCGTCGAGCGCCGTGAGCTTACATTGGAATTACCTCAGAAGAACGCGAACGCGATTTGAAGACAAGAAAGATAACGTTACAGGTAAGAAATTCTTACATATTAGTTTGTTAATGTTGCATAAATTTCACATTGCAGTTGAACTGTTTCTAGATAGATGGTGAATATTATAATATTTAGACCCGTGGGTACTGTTACTGTGTTTGTGGATATCTGCTCAAATGTAGATATGTATATGGTAACCATAATGTTTTATATTTGAGCACGATCGCGTTTGAATGTATCATATTTGATACATTCGAAAAGCAAAACGCACCAAACGGCTTCATTTTTTTTTACTATTATCTCATTACATATCATCATAACGAATGGAAACATTTGAAGTAACATGATAATCAATATATTTTTCTCTAGCTTAGATGTTACTGAAATATTTAGGAAGATTTATAGGCTTGCTATGGTTATTGTTATTATTATTTTATGCAGCACTGCGCATAGCCTATGCCTACAAGGCACAACAAACCTGGTGTTCATTTATTATTGTTGGAAACATTTGTGTGTGTGTGTGTGTGTGTGTGTGTGTGTGTGTGTGTGTGTGTGTGTGTGTGTGTGTGTGTGTGTGTGTGTGTATTCTGTGAATTTTAAAAAGCAATTTTAACCAGAAAAATCTAAAATGTATTCCCAAAATCGTGCAGGCCTTTCTCTTGATATCAGTATGTTAAGTTTTTTTTTTCAGGGCCCAGATGCCACTCCTGCTGACTTCAACATTCACATGAGTCTCTACATGAACATGGTAAAGTGAAAATCAAACACCTTGGAAATGAAAGGTAGGCTATGTACAATGTTTTTAGGAATGGCACAAAGGTCTCTGTCTTTGGATCATTGGTTATCTTTGGATTATGTTGTGTTGTAAATAAATCAAACAATCTAAAACCATTCTTTTTTAAATCTCCTCATTCTTTGTGCAAGGTTGCTCAGAATGATAGGGGCCTGATAGCTCCTAATAGGGTCGTTAGGGGAGTGGTCTTTGTCTTTCTCAGGTGAGAAAATCCATACATATTTATGAGCTCTCGCATAAGGCTTATTCACACAAAACACGTCGTAAAAATTAAATCAATATATTGTCTTCTCTGAATGAGCAGTCAGGGTGATTTTCACAGTTTTAGAGCAAATATTCTAGGCTACGTCATACAATTTTCAAAAGTCTTGTGAAGAAATAATCAGTATGGGTTTCATGGCCTTATTTCAGTGAGAATTTTTTTTGTATTTTCACAAACCACGCATAAATGTCATTATCTCAAAACTGCAAACTTTTACATACATGCTGCTGATATATTATTGTAGCAGAGTTTGTGCTGAATACAGTGTAATTAGACTTTAGCCATGAAAATGTCACAAATAACAGAAATAACCAGAAATGTCAGAGCATGTCAGAACACCCCCAGGGCCCAGAAAACAGCTCAGACCCCAGAGGGTTAAAAAGATATAAGACTCAAGTTTCAGTATTTGACCACTATTGTATTCTGAGAAACTCATAGTGACAGTTATGTCTTAATTTGTGTCAGGAGTTATGAAATTAAAAAATTAGTCGATAACTTTAATATGAATTATGCGCGTCAGCCGCTTTCATTCATAAAAAACTGTCGTCATGTGCTGTCGTCATGACAGTGCTGTCGTCATGACAGCGATTCACAAAACAACGTCCCTCAGGGCTTTAGCTCAAAAATGTGCAGATTTGGAGAAATATTGATAGACTCTCATAGATTTACATCATATTTCTATAGACAGGAATAATACTCAATGAATTTATACCCAAATGCGTCGATGCAATCTTTATGAGCGTTTGGTACTCTGATACTGTGTTTTCAATTCATACCAATAGCCTGAGGGCGCTACATGCACAATAATAGCCCATATATGGAACATGAAGAAGAGCCATGATCATGTGACATTCCAGGACGTCACTGATACACACAAAGCTACAGAGATCGTGCTGTAACATGCAGATAAAGATGTTTTGAAGACAATAAACATGATTGCAATGATATTTGAGTTACCTCTGTTTTACAAGCCATGCCAGGTATTTTCATAATAACAGATTATATTTATAATGTAATGCTAATCTATATAGACTATCATTAAGCAGAATACTATCCCAATAGTATATTTTCTGTCTGATTTTTTTATCTGAAGCCAAATTAGATCACAGAAGATTATTTAAAATACTCGACTTATTTAAAATACAGACCCGAGAGGGTTAACAGGGTTCCCACTCTTTTCTTGAAATGATTTTCCAGGACTTTTCCAGGACATTTTCAAGACTTTTTCAGCTGCTACAGTGCGAGTCAAGTTATCACAACTAAGGCTGGGCGATATACCGATATTATCATATCGAGATATATTTTTAAACAGATGTGATATTGTACCTATACCGTATCTGTATTATAGTTGTGCAAAGATTGTTGTCTTTCACAATGCCACATGCTTTCCTATACTTGCAATGCCACTCTACTAAAACTGAAGTTATTCTCTACTTTAGTTCATACACTGCTATTTTACTTGCTGATATCAGTGCACATTTGCCACAGAACTCACATGTCCGTAGTTTAGAGGGGCAAGTCCTACAAGCGTAGCCTAGAAATCTAGACGCAGCCAGGGTAGTCTAGCAACTCTCCATTGACTTTTGAGCTGCAAAAACCTAAATTGGGTCAGGCCAAACACAACATATGTATAGAGTAGGCGGGGCGGGCTTAACATAATGATGACATAGTTGCAACAGTTCCCTGCTACTTGAAAACAAAGAATGACGGCTGCTGGAGAACAGTCTTTCGAATCGGCTTTGGCCGCGACTCTGGAGGACTTGGAGTTAAGTTATTCTTTGAGAAAAGAGCAAAGAACGGCACTTAAGTCATTCTTAAAAAAAGGAAGATGTGTTCGTAGATTTGCCGGCCAGATATGGCAAAAGTTGAATCTATCGACTAGCTCCGCTGTTGGGAAAACGCTCTGGTTGGTTGAAGCGCTGTCATATTGCGTGCAGAGGGAATTTGAAAGACAGCCGTTTATCCCGCCCCTCGGACGAGCCGTGTCTATGGTGAGTTGCCAGACCTAACATCTTGATGTAGGTCTGGCTTGCCAGGCTACTACCAGCGTACTGAGATGTCAAATTGCGTACTTGCTACACAAAATGCGTACATATTGGCAGGTTTGTGTCACGTGGGGCGCTGTGCTGGCTAAATGCAGAAATGAAAGCAGACAGCTCCAGCCCAATATTACAAGAGCCCGTCTACGGAGAGCCTTGGCACTTCCTATTAGCCCCATTGTATCGATCTTGGTTGCAGTTCCATTAGAATTCCACTGGAGGTGATCGCGGACGAGTGCAGACTGAATGGGAGTCTATTGGGCTAGACCATAGATATCATATAAAGGCAAGATGTCTTAATCTTATTTTTTTACAGTCTATGGTGCCAATTGACCTATGGCTAAGCCACGCCCCCTCCACTCACTCGGACAAACAATCAACATTCGGTAACAGGCGCTATGGCAGCTGTCACAGAAGGAGACATTTCACAGGAGGCAATTGATGATTTTTAGAGACAGAAATATTATATATCATCTCGAAGTCACCAAAAGGGCCTTAACTATGCATTGGAGGGTTTTATTAATCATTTTATTGTTGAGAAGGTAGATAAGCTTCAGCTCCATACAGAGATTTACAGGTGACAGTGTAAACGTTATAGTTTGGTGCCAGTAGCGGTTTTAGGCACGGGCGAACCGGGCAATCGCCCGGGGCGGCATTTTTGGGGGGGCGGCGCCGTCGGCACGAGCAGAAAAAAAAAAAATTGCGCCACGATGCAGTTTTCTATTATCTATCATTTCACTGTGTGGGGAATTGGCAAATTTGCGCCCCCTGAAGCTGCAGGCGCCCTGTGATGTGTGCTTGCTGAGAAGATGCCGTGCACAGCCACAGAAGCTGTTTGTTTGAGAAGGGGAAAGGGGAGGGGGCGCGGAGGCGCGGGCGCGGATGACAGTTCACCTCTGGGTCTCTCCCAAATGGAACGGACAAAGGGGGGGGATCCATATAGTTATCTAAGTCAGTCACACCTCGCCTTTCTTCCAAATAACGCACATTTCATTCATAATATTATAAATACAGGCCTCTATATTTCCTGCACATTTTTGTTTTTCTGAATGGTCTGAATGGCTAATAAAAATAGGTAATACAAATCAATTACTTGGTCACCACCACCAAGGTGAATTGGTTTAGTCTTGACTTCTGGTCGTGACTCGTGAGTGACAGTTGGTATGGGGGGATCAGGGGAAATCTGTTGATTGTCTATGTCGAGTGCCAAATATGGACAAGAAAGGTCAAGCCATCAGGTGCCCAATTTATAAACTAGCGAAAGATAAAGGTATGCAACTGTTTTCTCTGTATGATTACGGTATCCATGTCATGAATGAAGGGGAAATATTAATTGCTGGGTATAACTCTTATTTGTTAGCCTTTTTGCTATGATTCTTGCTATGCTTAATAATTCGTTTTAACTCTAACACGAAATCTAATTGCACCATAATATTGTTCTTTGCAAAAAAACTGTTACAAGTTCAGTTATTACACTGCAAAAAATGCTTTTCTTAGTATTTTTGTCTTGTTTCCAGTCCAAATATCAAACATTTACTTAAATAAAGATGCATAACGTTATTTTAACAAAGTGGTAAAATGGCATAAGATATTAAGTCATGTTTTCTGGGGAAATATTTTTTTTTAAATGGGGGGGGGGGGGGTTGGCGCTCGAAGGGGGTCTCGCCCAGGGTGTAATTCAATGAAGAACCGCCACTGTTTGGTGCTATTTCGATCCAAAAGCTTGCTTTAAACGCGCGTCTTATTCGTTTTTTTTTTTTTTTTTTTTTTTGGCCCGCCACCACCCCCCCTCTTCGGAGGACAACTTTATTGTTTAATAAAGCAAATTATACACACAATATATTACAATACTGACGACAGATTTATATACAGTGCGTGACCATTCAACCAATTTAGTAAGACCCTGGGTACATGAGGGGTGGGGGGGATTATAACACCACGAACAGAGTGTAACACATAACATATACTGTAAGACATGACAAGGTGATAGACAGACAACAGAGGGACAGGACAGTTGACAAACACAAAAACGTATTATTATTGATTAAGTAGAATGATCTTAAGCAAATTTTATTTGTTAATCTAAGATTTATATTAGTTGGTCATGGCTAGGGTGTTTGAAAGGGAAAAGGGTTTGGGAACGTGTTATGCATAAGTGTATGCCTATGTGTATATATGAAGTGATGGCTGCAAGAACAAAAGTTGGTAATGTACACGGCTTGTAGTTATGTTTGTGTGGTATTAAGAAATGTCAAAAATGGTGACCAGGTGTCTTCAAAGGCTGATGTTTGCTTCCTTCTGTGTGCATTGTGTTTTTCCATTGAAATGTATTCTGAGATTAAATTTGTCCAGTGTTTGATGTGGCAAGATTTTTTTGATTTCCAGTTTTGGAGAACTACTTTCTTAGCGACAGCTAGAGAGATGAGCAACGGATTCCTGTATTTTTGCGGGATATGGATTTCGGAAGAGTCGCCTATGAGACAAAGTGTTGGTGATGATGGGATTCTGTGGCTCAGGATAGTGGACAGTGTCTCAGTGACTGTAATCCAAAAAGAGTGAACTGGTTGGCAGTGCCACATGGCGTGGCACATGGCTAAAGCGTCTTATTCGCTTTAGACGCGCGAATGGATTCAAAATGTTCAAGCTTCGAACTAGACGCGATACACGCGAATTTGACGCTCTATTCACGTTTGGTGTGAACGCAGCATAATGAACAGGCTGCGATGTCAAGATTGCAATGCTGGAATGCGTGTGTGTGTGTGTGTGTGTGTGTGTGTGTGTCAGAGAGAGAGGCGCAGGCGCGATCGAACGTTCATACAGGACATTATTAAAACTGCAAAGTGTTTAGCCTACTTATATTTGTGTAAAACACAACATTGTGTTAGATACGTGAATGAAGCTAAGTGACATGATGTAACGTTACAACGCAGCTAGAAGCTAGGCTAAAGTTAGCCTAACATTACGTTAGAGATGTTAAAGATAACGTTTAAATACGTTGTTGACTTGCCTTAGAATAGATGTAGACATCCTTGTTTAACCCTCTGAGGTCGACAAACGCGCCGCCGCGTTTTGCTGGATTTTTTTCACATAGCAGCAACATAAACGTAAAAAAATCCGTAATTTGTGGTCATAAAAATAAAATAAATACATGATTATAAACTATAGAGTGTCTTCTTTTTTTTTGTGTACACTCACATTAACATCAAAACCTTGTTTTTATTTTTAAATAAATAAAATAAACAGGGTGCGCTTTCAGCTCACTCTGTCTCCGCAAAAATCTTTCTGAAACAAGTCTGGAAAATGAACTGAAACTCAGCTAATACTTATCACACAATCATGAAACATGAGTCTAAAGAAAGCTTTAAATTTCTACTTGTAAATAAAACAATTCACATTCAAAACAAATATTCTCCTGCAATGTAATCTGTATGAAACTAAATAGAAGTACAGTTTCTCCCGTCTCATCTAATTATCGATAATGAGTTCACACCCACTCGCAGAGCGCGCTATTCATAAGATAATGTGCTGAGGTGATCTATGCAAAATAAGGTAAACGCCTCCTGAAATGCCTTCAAACCAGCAAGTTTCATTCATTCACATTCCTGCGCTGTTGGAATATGACACGAGTTCAAATTTAGCTCAGAAGAAGACGAACGTTTGTATTTTGAGCGACGAACGTTGAGCGACTTGATGCCGTGGATAATATTTCGGGTGAGTAAGTCTTTTAAATTTACTTGCATTAGTTGACACGTGTTCGCATTTATGAGGAAAAAACAATATAACGTGACAGTTCTCCATTATGGACGCGAGCACTTTGAAAGCAGCAGACTTTCAAACTTTTACAGAGACCTCAAAACAGAAAGCACAAATCCTTTCTTTAAAACGAATTTCGTTTTGTATTAATTGTATCTTAATTTTAATATTATTTTCATTAACAAATTTAATACATAAAAAGCAATCACAACATAAGGTGCTTGAACTGGAGATCATCATTAACCAGACCGTAGTCTACTCGCCTCACATGTCTAAAAAATGTGAAATATATTTACAGAAAGCTGGTTCTAAACAAAACCATCCAAAACAAAAAACTATGTAGCCTAATAAATGTGCATTTCTCCGTGCGTTCACTACTGCTGAAGATCGCGAGTCAATAGCCTATCGTCAACTTAATCTTTGCCAGAAGTTAATAAACAATTACAATGTCTTATTGCAATATTTTACATATTCATAATCATTACTTTTGATGGATCTTTGAAGCAGCTTTTTAGGTTTATGGCGTTTTGGAAAAGAGCTTCACGTACAAACACTGTTTCACCAAGGCACAGCGGCCCTTCAGCACATAAGAAAAAAAAAGAGAAAAAGCACGGACTTACTCTTTACGAAACTTTGATGTGGTTGAACAGGTGAAACAGTCACAAATTCCTCTGCAACTCAAACTTTCTCAGTACAAGTTATGAAGGAAGAGAACAGCATTACAGTTTTCAGCGCGTCCTCCTCTGATTGCTGTGTTCTGACTGAAAAAGTGCGTGAAGGAGCACATGCGCAAAACGTAGGTTTGTAAAATGTGCTTTTTAAAAAAATGACATGATAAAATAAAAATAACATAATATAATATATCATTTTACAAAACGGTTTTGCGCATGTGCTTCTGCGCGCACTATTTCGAATTTATGTATACGTTTTTAATGAGCACATTTAGAACATTATGTTCCTCCACATAGAGGAATTACAATAAAACACACTGAAAAACAAAACCTCCTCTACTTCTTTGTTCAGGCTGTGATGGGCCATTAGTCATTGGGGGGGGGGGGGGGGGGGGGTCTATGTCACACCCTGGGGCCAGTTGCATAAACATAGCCATTATGTTAAGACCGTGTCTTAAGAACTAGTATGATCAACTAGAAGTTAGTTAGGGGTAATCAGTCTTACGGTTCGGTGTCAAATTAGACCAATCTACGTTTTTATGTTATTGACTTTAAAAAGTTATTAACAGTCTTAAAGAATAAAACTGGATGACTAACTTGTAAGACTAGTCTTAACAGTTTATGCAACTGGAACCTGGTCTGAATCTCATTAATATTTATAGCCATTACCACTCCCATGCATAAACCTCTTCTGACAAAAAAAAACTGTTTTACAACGTTTAAATCAATGTATTGTTTTATGAAAACGATTAGGCAGGATGATTTTCACATAATTTTGAAGAAAAAACACTAGGGAACAAGATCCATTAGTCAAAAGTCTTGTGGACACATATTTACTATATGTTTTGTGGTGTTATTTCAGCAACTTTCATTTTTATTTTTTCAAATAACCACGCATAAACATTTTCTTACAGTTTTTCTCGATTGTTTACACACATTTTCTGAAAGCATGCCTAATATTCTCAGAACTCTACACACAAATCCAAAAACACATACACAATGGGCAAAACCCTTCAATTCTCCTGCAAAATGAAACTTTACATTCAAAACAATGTTATTTCTTCTCAAAATGGTATTTTGTTTTCAAATGACAAACACAAACCATCACATGAATAGACATTTATAAGAACCAGTTGAACACTGATGTGCTCAGTGTAAAACACTATGATGAATGAAAAACACTTCTTCTCCATTCATCATTATGATTTAGGCCTTTTTTTGTTCAGTGTTACACTTTCTACAGACAGTACATAGATAAGTGTGTTGTAAAATATCTGAGAATATTGTTTTTATACTCAGAACACACAAATACACGGTAACAAATATATTTTATTTTTCCCACAAAAACAATGTACACAGTGTACATCCCAACCAACACAAAGTTGGACATACAGTGGTCTACTTACAAAACAACAGAAGAATTTACTGTATACAGTTACAGTAATAAAAAAAAAAATCCAATGTTGGCATCCATTGCCCCATTGAAGAGCTGACCTTTTGCCCTTTTATGCTAAAGCTCTGATTGCTGATTGTAAAACTGTGTGACGGGTGTTTGCCCATGTGATGAGTCAGTGTGCATATCTGAATGGCAGTGTGTTCCTTGTGAAAACAAGAGATTTTCTGCATGAAAATTGTGCCAAAAGCAGAGAATTGTGTGTAGTGTTTTGAAAAAAGTGTGTTTTAGAACTGCAATTTGAGTGTAAAGCAGGAATTGTGCTTGTAGTTTCGCAGAATTGGCTCAGGGGGTTGGTGAATGAGTTACATGTTGTGGTCATTGTGTCTCAAGTACCAGAAAATGTGTGTAAACAATCGAGAAAAACTGTAAAAACAAAAAGATTTACAAGCATGTTGATCAGATATAATGGTAGCCCTGTTTGTGCTTTATAGAGTGAATTTACACCTTTGCCATTAACATGTTTATGAATAACTGAAAAAACAACAAATGTCAGAGCATGTCAGAACACCTCCAGGGCCCAGAAAACAGCTCAGACTCCAGAGGGTTAATTTATCCACGTTTAGTTGGTGTTGTGGTCTACCGCATAACTTAATCCAGAGCAGACACTTATCTCGGTTGAGATGTGGTTTGGGAAAGAGTAAAAAAAATACACACCATCGCCCAGCCTCTCAGGATACCTAGTTTAGGAGTTGCATGTACCCCATGCACACCGTTTGACCATTTTAAACTTAAAATGACAAGAAAAAACATTAAAAACGAATGAAGACTGACTAACTGCAATGCATTTCAATGGACGTGGAAGCAGAAAATGTCTGAGTGTATTGGGTTAGCTATGCGCACTATGATTGGCTCATCGCGTTTGGGGGTGTGGCTTAGCCATAGGTCAATTCTCTTCCTATTAGACATTCTCTGATATTATTGAAGGCAGCTGAAAACAGACATTCATGCTTAAAATGTTTAACCCGTTTGCGTTCATCCACAAGGAGGAAAAATTATTTTCCAGGACAACACAAACGTTTCCAGGATATTTTACTTTTTTTCCCATTTTCCATGTGTTTTCCAGGACTGGAAAATTGGTCTTTCATTTTCCAGGTTTTCCAGGACACGTGGGAACCCTGAGTTAAGTCTGGAGCATCTGACCAGGTCTCGAATTATAGACCGATTTCAATTTTACCTGCACTCTCAAATGTTCTTGAAAAAACAGTTGCCAAACAACTTGTTGATTATATTGAAATTTATCATCTTCTACACGCCAAACAATTTGGGTTTAGACCACGGTACTCAACAGAGTTGGCAAACTGTTACCTCACTGAAATGCTAAAACGGTCATTAGATGAAGGTAATGTAGTGGGAGCAGTATTTCTGGACTTGATGCAATAACTTGGTTTAGATCATATCTAGAACACAGGCAGCAATGTGTTAAAATAAATTCCACCCAGTCATCGATTCAAACTTGTCGAATCGGAATTCAATTTTAGGCCCTTTACTTTTTAGCTTATATATAAATGATCTTCCAGACAGTTGCAAAAGGGTTAAATGCCAAATGTATGCAGATGACACAATTATATATGTCTCAGCAAAAACCCCTCAGATTGCAGCTGAGATGCTTTCAAAAGAACTGCATGGTGTATCACAGTGGCTCCGAAATAATCATCTGACCCTGAACTATGATAAGACATCTCTATGTGCTTTTCAATAAAAAGAAAGGTCAATGAAAATTTTTGAATAAAGTTTGATGAGAAGGAGATGGATGAGGTACATGAATTTAAATTTCTAGGGGTTACTTTAGATTCTCATCTTAAGTTTGATAGTCATGTAAAGAGACTGTGCAGAACTGTCAAGAAGACAATATATACCCATTAAGGCAGCACAGCAGTTTATGCATTCTATGATATTTTCTCATCTATCATATTGCATTACTGTTTGGGGACAGGCCAATCAAACAACAATTACACCCGTTAGATCATTATATAAACAGGCTTTAAAAGTAATGGACCAGAAACCTGTAAGATGGCACCATTGCCTAATTCTAAGGAAGCATAATGTTTTGAGTTTTGACAATTTTGTAAATTATTCATTTCTAAAACTACTTTTTAAGTGTGTGAACAACCTTGCACCAGATATATTCTGTCTAGAGCCCGACCGATATATCGGCAGGCCGATATTATCGGCCGATATTAGGCATTTTCAAAACTATCGGTATCGGCATTTATAACGGCCGATAAATGAATATTTCAAAAATAAAATAAAAACGGACGAAACACCCTTCAACCATGTTATGAGTGTTGGCGTTGTATAGTTTGTCCACCAGAGGGCACTCTACACCGTCCCTGTTGGCAACACTCGTGTATAACGCGCCACACATTCAGCAACCTGATCCAGCCCGAGTCGGGCAGAGAGAACCGCGAGTGAGATCAGCGGTGAAGTGTGTTCATGGTGAGTTGGTCACGACTCACGAGACATACATTGCTTGAATAACAATTAAAAGAACATCCCTATCAGTTCTCTTAACTCAAATAAGGATGACAAAATTCGTGACTCATGTCCAGTTTTGCTGCGGTTAAATAAGCCGAGAGTGAAGCGGAACAACGCGACGTAGGCTATATTCACATAAAATGTTAACACTGCAGTTCACAAAAGTTCATAATGTGCATGTGCTTTAATGCTTTGTCGGTTAAACATTTAATTTTAAATGCTGATGCGCTGTTCTAACGTGTGCGTTTCTCAGCGCGTACATGTGAAGCTCACATGCACTAAAAGCCTTTCTACCAGCGCCTGGATACTGGACTAAGTTATCTTTCGAGTATTATTGTGCTAATACTGTTAAATACACACAAGATTTACATAAACAAAGTCGGTTGTCTAAAGTGAAGGCAAAATTGAGAGAAAATCTGCTTGTCAAATGCGTGTACATTAGACGTGTCGTGCTCAGCTCTTAAAGAGACAGTAGCAATTGTAAACACATTGCCGCTTGTCCTTAAAGGGATAGTTCACCCAATAATAAAAATGATCTCATTATTTACAGGCACTCTAATGTTGTTCCAACTGTATTAATTTCCTTCTAATATTTTTCTAATATTAATAGTTTGAAGAATGTGGGTAACCAAACAGTTGCTGGTCCCCATTGACTTCCAAAGGAGAAAAATATACTATGGAAGTCACTGGGGTACATCAACTGTTTGGTTACCCACATTCATCCAAATAACTTATTTTCAACAGAAGAAAAAAACAACTTGAGAGAGTAAATTATGACAATTTGAATTTGTTGTCAATTTGAATGTGAAATTGTTGTTTTTGTTCAAAGGACTAAACAATTAGTCGTAAAAAAAACTTAAGTTTGTATTTTTATACATTTTATTTATCAGAACTTTAATATATTTTGATGTTCCTCTGTTCTGTTGTGACAATTAAAGAAACAAGTTTCTTTTTAAAATGCATTATCATATTATTTTAGTTAAAACTCATAAATAACTACAAATAACTAATGTTAAGGAAATTTGTTAATGTTTTGTTGCGCGTTTCTGAAAAAAAATTAAATATTTTAAAACCAACAAATATTTGTACCGGTATCGGCCTTCAAAATCCTTTATCGGTCGGGCTCTAGTAGCCATCAAAAGTTTGTACACACCAATTGTAAAGTGTGTCCAAACTTACTGTACCATAATACACATAAATAATATTGCTACTGTATTATAATATACACATAAATAATATCGGCCGATATATCGGTATCTGGCTTTTTTTTATCGGTATCGGCGCCCAAAAATCCATATCGGTCGGGCTCTAATTCTGTCAACTAGTAGTGAAACAAAAGAGCGGAATAAGAACTAGAGGCACAATAAGTGGAAACTGTATAGCCGCAAAATATTAATGTTTCTATCATGAATGTTCTTCAGCATCATGAATGAATGAAGAATAAACACCAACCTCTTTGTTCTTCAGGATCTTCAGTGTGTTTCATTCTGCAGGGTTCTGGATCACTCATGTTCTCTCTGTCCTCTTTAATAAACTCAGTCTTTGCAGATTTCAGCTCTTCCTGATGCTCTGATGCTCGTCTTCACTTGTTTTCCAGCATTTATTGGAGAATTGCAGTGGGAGGAGCTTCACTGATGACGAATTTCACGAGATCTAATAAATGAGGTGAAAACAGGAACTATTGTCATGAAATAAAGAGTGTTTTCAGCAGATCTGTTAATATTGATGAGCCTCAGACTATCAACACTCATTCAACAAGCCATTCAGGACCATCAGCAGATCATCTCACTTTATTCTGAGTGTTTGCTGTTAGAAACACATTATTTGAGTCAGGATACATGACAAAAGCCTGTAAAACTGCTCTACAGATAAATAATTACAGAAGAATAATATGTACATTTGAATCTAAATAGTTGATTTTATGACAATCACGAAGTACTTAAATCATTAAAATATTACATTTATGTGCGCTGAAACTGATAATGATCATAAAACGTTTAAAAATAAATAGCATCACAAAGCAATATTGTTCCAAAAGTAAAGCGCTATTCATTTATTATTAACATTTAATAGTTGATTTAAATGTCTGACGTTGCTCATTATAGGCTCAACTTAAAGTAACTTATCAGTATAACACTTGAGATCGATTCCCATCAATTCCCCTCACAAACCTTAACTCTTGATATTCAGTAACAGTTCTCACACAAACATCGAGTCAATCACACAAACGAACACAACATCGCTCAGGTCTGAATGAACTCAACATATTCTCCTCATGCTCGCTGCTGCTGCACTAAATGTTTATTTCAGAAGGAAGACACCAGAAAAGACGCACAAGTATCGCTGTGATCGATGAAAACAATACAGAAATGAGTCTGTCGCTTAATCAAACTGTATAAAGTGTGTGTGATGGTTGAGTAAATATGAGAAATACTGTGAACTGCTCTCCTCACCTCAGAAGACTCCACGCCGAAACTCTCAATGAGGGAAACAATGTTCTTCTTCTTTTGGTGTTTTATGGCGGTTGGCAAACCAAGTTCCGGTGCATTACCGCCACCAACTGGACTGGAGTGTGAAGCACTAATAAAAGAAAACAATAAGCATCTCAAAAAACAAAACAAAAAAAAAACCTTTTCCCCTATACTTCAAATTCTACAACCTACTCCTATTGCTTTGAGATACTTCATTATCGCAGTATATATTTTTACTTGTTCTACTTGCATTCCCAATAGACTTTCCATACTAAATACTACCACACCCAATTTTCTTACTTTCCTCTTAAGTACTAACCTTTCTTTTCCATATTTTAAACATTTTATTAAAACATGTTCTATTGTTTCTGCCTGATCACAATAATGACATTTTCCCGTATCATGTTTTCCTATCTTAAACAAGGAATGATTTAATCGTGTGTGCCCTATTCTAATACGAGAAACAATCGTATCCTCTTTCCTATTCCCAAAAACACTTCTTCCGTTTCCTACTTGCTTCTGAATATACAACTGTCTTCCCTTGACCTCATTATTCCATAGTTCTTGCCATTTATTGTTTATGAATTCTTTTATTTTACTTTTAATGTCATTTTTGCTTAATGTCACTTGCACATTTATCTCATTATGTTTTACTGCTTGCTTTGCTAGTCTATCTACCACTTCATTGGCCTCCAATCCCACATGAGCAGGAACCCACACAAACACTATTAAGCTTACACTATTTATTCTTAACAAACTTGCAAGTATTTCATATATAATGTCTTGCCTTGATACTTTATTTCCACTTACAAGGCTTGTGATTGCTGCAAACGAATCAGAACATATAGCTACTAATCTCAGTTTTACGTCCTCTACCCACTGAAGTGCAACCATCATGGCAACTAATTCTGCTGCAAATACTGAGATATGATCAGTTATTCTTTTCTTGATACTAATTTGAAACTTAGGAATAAATACAGCAGCTGCTGTTCTTCCAGAGATAGGATCCTTAGACCCATCAGTAAATATTTGCACCCATGATGAGTAAGTCTGATCTAAATACTGCTGTGCTATAATATTCTTTTGGATGTCTTTCTCATTCTTAATTTTCATTTGAATTTGTAGGTCAATTATTGGCATTGGAAAAATCCATGGTGGAATACTGGATAATATCACAGTAGGGCTAACATCACAATCTTCAATACCTGCTTCTTGTACTTCTCTTTGAACACTCCATCCCAAGCTTTTAATGTTTTTATTCCCATGTTCCCAGCATTCTTCTAGTACTCCCTTCACTGGATGATTCTTTTTATGACCTTTTATATTAACCCAATAATTCAGTCTTATTTTAAGTCTTCGAAGTTTTACCGGAGCAACCCCAACTTCTACCTGTAGAGCTGCTATGGGGGATGTTCTGACTGCACCACAACATATTCTTAGGGCTTGATTTTGTATTGCTTCAATCTTTTTGAGTGTAGTCTCGTTTGCAAAACCGTAAATTATACTTCCATAATCTAAACTTGATCTAATTAAAGTATTATATATTCTTTTCAATGATAATCTACAAGCTCCCCACTCAACCCCTGTCAAACATCTTAATATATTTACTCCTTTTTTACATTTCTTAATCAGATTTTTAGCATGTATAGCAAAAGTCATCCTGGAATCCATCCATACACCGAGATATTTGACTACTGGCACTTGCTCCAATTCCTGCTTATATAACTTTAACTTAACCTCTGGTATTTTTTTTTTCTTTTAGTAAAACATATAACCTGAGTTTTGGCCACAGATAATCTAAAGCTCCAATTATTTGCCCACCCCTCCACTTCATCTACTGCTTTTTGAATACTTTGTGTTACACGTGCAATATTACGTCCTCTTTTCCAAATTGCCCCGTCATCCGCAAATAATGCTCTTCCTACATCACCTTTTAAATTACAAAAAACATCATTTATCATAATATTAAATAAAACTGGGCTGCATACACTTCCTTGAGGAGTTCCGTTCTCTATCTTGTATGTCTCTGAATACTCTACTCCTATCCTAACTTGAATTGTTCTTTCAAGAAGAAAATCCATAATCCAATTATACATCTTTCCTCCAATTCCCATACATTTAATTTTTATTAAAAGTCCCTCTTTCCAAAGCATATCATAAGCTTTCTCTATGTCGAATAACACCCCTACCATTACTTCTTTATTAGCCTGCGCTTTCCTGATATCTGCTTCTAGGCTTAACACAGCGTCCATAGAATTCCAACCTGCCCTGAATCCACTTTGGTATGGTGACATAAATCCTTTAACTTCCAATATATAATTTAGTCTACGTACAATCATTTTTTCCATCAATTTACATAAATTAGAAGTTAATGCAATTGGCCTATAATTAATTGGATTGGATTTGTCCTTTCCAGGTTTGCCTATAGGTATTATTATTCCATGCTTCCATGAAGAAGGAAGCTTTCCTGCATTCCAGATCTTATTGAATAAATTTAGAACCACTTTCAATGATCTATCTGATAAATGTTGTATCATTGCATAACAAATATCATCTCTTCCAGGAGATGTATGTTTGACTCCTCCTAAAGCCATCTTTAATTCATAAATACTAAAATCTGCATCTAAGGTGTCTCCAGTAGGGTTCCTTTTCATCAACACGTCTGGATGCTGACTCTTATTCTTATTTCTATTCTTTTTAATATCCTCTGTTACATTATCATCACTATGGACTTTAACAAATACTTTAGCCAGCATTTCAGCCTTTTCTTTATCTGCCACAGCCATTTTTCCTACATCATTTTTTAAAACTGGTATAACGTTATTTCTATATATTCCTCCCATTTTTCTAATTGATCCCCACATTTCACTAATGTCAACATCTCCTCCTATTGAATTACACCAATCTCTCCAGTACTTCTTTTTAGCTGTTCTTACTATTCTTCTCACCTCAGCTAATGCTCTCTTATAATATATAAAATCTTCAAATAAATTAGTTTGTTTAATTTTCCTAAATGCTTTATTCCTATTTTTAACTGCGGTACTGCATTCTTCTGTCCACCACGGAACTGCTTTCCTTTTTTTACATGATCCCTTTTTACCTATAACTTTATCTGTTACCTCAAACAAAACTTTACATAATTTCTCATTACACTCCTCTACAGTATATCCTCTATTAGGTTTAGATCTAATGATGTTATTTCTACCTCGCTTAAATACTCATACACTTCCCAATTAGCTTTTTTAAATCTCCATCTTGGTGCTAAAAACACATTATGCTCCAATACACTTATCCCTAACTTACATAAAATTATATAATGATCACTACCCATAATATGTTCTTCCCACACATCCCATATACATTTATTTGCTATCTCTTCAGAAACCAATGTTAAATCAATTGCTGACCCAACTCCACGAACCAAATCTATTCTTGTGTTTCTGCCATCATTTAAACATACTAACCCATTACTGTCTAAAATTTCTTCTACTACCCCCCCATTATAATCATCACTACTACTTCCCCATAAAGTGCTATGTGCATTAAAATCTCCACACCAAATTACTTTAGTATTTCCTGACCCAATAACCTTCTCTAATTCCTTACTTAGTTTACTACACGGATTATAATAATTTATTATTCGAATAGTTTGATTCTCTGCAAATACTTCAATCACCACCAGCTCATATGCTTCAATCTCATTAATTACTCTGTAATCTATACCATTCTTAATAAAAGTGGCCACCCCACCTCCATTTCCTGCCCCTCTATCTCTCCTTACTATATTATATCCTTGCAGTACGAAATTTAGGTGAGGTTTTAACCACGTTTCTTGTATGCAAATTATATTAGGTTTCTTATCTTGTTGATCTATATACCTCTTAAATTCTGGTCCATTTGCAATAATACTTCTAGCATTCCATTGCAAAACCGTAAAAACCATAAATATTATGTACTTCCACATGAAGTTTGAACACTTGATTTGGTTATTAGCATGTCATTTATTTTTTCCAAAGTAACTCCAGCTACATTCAAGTATCTCTCTGCTGCCCTTATTATGATTTTAATTCTTTCTGTTCTACTTTCCGATTGAGCCGAACAATTAATCACTTCGGCCATAAATGACACGAATTCCATTTTTCCGATCACCAATTTATCCTCATTTGTCTTTTCCTGAACCAAAGAAATTTCATTGCCTTCCTTACTAACCACCTCTCCCTGTCTCTGCTCATGTCGTTTTGCTTTCTTTGCGGCTTCAGCATAAGTCAGCCCCTCCGCAATTCTCACATTCTGGATTTTCACCGCTTGTTTGTGAGCACTGCATCCCCCAAATCCAGCACTATGCTCATCACCGCAATTGCAGCATTTTGCCTTCACTCCTACGTCACATTTACCATATTCATGTTCGCCGCCACATCTCGCACATCGTAAATTTCCTCTGCAAACCGCACTAACATGTCCATACTTCTGACACTTGAAGCATCTTAGTGGGGGAGGAATGTAAGGTCTTACTTGATAACTTACATATCCTATTTTAATCCTCTCTGGCATTCATTCTTCATCAAACTGAAGCATCACTGACAGACTATCCTTCCTTTCTTTGTTTTTACCATATTGGAGCCTTTTTGCTCCAACGACCTTGCTCCCTTCAATGGCGCTTTTAATTTTATCAACAGGTACATCAGTTGGAATTCCATAAATGACACCTCTTAACCATGGTTTCCTAGTCATCACTGTGCTTGACACCGAATATCCAATCATTGAATTAATACCCAGTGCCTTCTTTTGTTGTTTTTCGTCTTTGCACATAATAATCACATTTCCATCTCTCAGGGTCTTTGCATTATTTATTTCTCCTAACACTCTTTTCAGAGCTTTGGTCAATTTAATTGGGTTTAATGTCACTCCGGGTTCTCCGAATTTCATCATTACTTTAAATTCTTCCACGTCAATCCTACTCACGTGATCCTCCTTTCCACTATCCATAAATGATCCTTGGCTATTGGTTTTCTTTCTTTTCCGCTTTGCTATTCTACTCCATTCATTCCCTCCAACACTCCCGCTACATGATTCATCCTCCATTTCCGGATCACTACCGGAGCTACCGTCATTTCCTGCCATCAGTGCTCCAGTCACAGTCCAGTGTTGCCAACCGCCAGCCTCCGTCCCAGCTGCTCCCGCCTGCCGGGAAACAATGTTGCAAATGATTTTCATTTTTCAATGGGAAAGTAGCGAACCCATTCTTCTTCTTTGTTACGTTTTTTTGGCGGGTGGCACTAGCATTATGGTGCATTACCGCCACCTACTATGTTGGAGTATGGGCCAGATTTTCCCACTGTTAAAAGAGGGGGAAAAAATTTATATAGGCTACATATTCCCTGCTTCCTAAACTCTATCAAATAAAGGAATAATTGCCCTACCTCTGTCACTAATAGCGCCTCTGTGGCCCTTTCCGACCGAACACAGCGGGAACCATCACCCGAATATTAGTTCCGCCCGGTAGTGATGTTACATATGACACTGAAGCTTCGATGCGCGTATCACATAAGCGAAACAATTTGTAGTGAAGCCCCGTATCGAGGCGTGTATTGGTTTACTAGAGTCACGTGATCGATGACAAACGAAGCCTCACTTTCTGTCCAATCACGTGCGCGTTTCGCTTTGGGTGTCAGAAGGCTCGAACTCCAAATCGTATTTAACGAGTCATTGTTGCCTCAGTCTGGTTGATGGGTTTTGTGAGGAGAGTACTGTACTGTGAAAGTTAATCAATATATTACGAGTAAACTAGCTACATTTATTTTTCACTACTTCTTTTTCATATTTTTTGTTGTTGTGTCTTTTTGCTTTTGTAAAATCTTTGCACTTTTTGGTGATTTCAGGTAATTTGGTGTTGGTATTTGGGTTTAGGGTGGGATTAGGGGAGAGGGGATTAGGGGATAGGGTGTTGGTGTTTGGTGAAGGGTTTGTATTTAGAGCAATGGCAACAGCCAAAAAAAGGAAGACTTCCCCTATCTGGGAATATTTTGAGCTTATAGCTTCCAATGTATGCATATATTATTTCAATATAATTTTTTTTATATATTGTTGTATGTTATTTCTTACTTTCATAACTTCTTTTAGAAGGTGAGATGCTTGGTGTGTGACAAACAGCTTGTCTATGGAAACAACACATCATCCATGCTAAGGCATTTCAGAGCTTTACATGAGACTGCACAGCCCCACAACAATCCAAGCACACAAAGTAGGACTGTTGCTTCATGATTTTTATTCATAATTGTGAATGCATTATCATGATTTCAATTAATGTATGTATAATATATATTACTTCTTTCATTATAGCATCTCGCAAGCAAATGGTTGATGAAGCATTGGTCAACATGGTCATAAAAGACTCGCAGCCATTTACAGTGGTTGAGGATGAGGGTTTCAAGGGCCTCATCCATGCCCTTGATCCTTCCTATATAATCCCAACCAGACAGGTGAGTAGCAGAGGTTGATTTTGATGTATACTCTATATAATAAATCTGTATAATAATATAATTGTACTAAAACTATGTTTTGTGAACTCAAAAAGGCTTTAAAGAAAATGGTGGCTTCAAAATATGAAGAAGCAAAGAGGACGGCCAAGGCAAACATGGAAAAAGCAACTGCTGTGTCTATAACATCAGACATGTGGACTTCTATCAACATGGATGCATATCTTGCAATAACCTGCCACTATATTGATGATAGTTATAAGCTGAATACAGTGTTGTTGGATGTTGAGAAGTTCCCAAACAGACACACAGCGGAAAATATGGCCCTGGTGAAAACGAATGTCATGAACGAGTGGGCAATCAAGGACAAAGTGAAGTGTCTTGTCACAGATGCAGCAGCAAACATGATTGCTTGTGCAAGAATTCTGCAAGTGAGACATTCAGTTTGCATTGCACATGCACTTAACACCATGGTTAAGAAGTCTTTTGATCAGGTACCAGCTCTGTGTGACATTCGAAACAAAGCAAAGAAAGTTGTCACCTATTTTCGAAGCAGCACCTCTGCCAAAGAAATGTTGACCCAGGTGCAGCAAAAGATGAACAGGCCAGCACTGAAACTAGTGAATGAAGTGGAAACACGCTGGAATAGCACTTTTCACATGCTTCAACGGCTGCATGACGAAAGACAAACTGTGGGAGCATCCCTTGCCTCACTGAAAACTGATATTGCTCCACTTCATGCACAGGACTATGAAGCCATACAGCAAATTCTGTGTGTTCTCGCCCCATTCCACCAGGCCACAGTAGAGCTGTCCGAGGAAAAACGAGTGTCTGGCTCCAAAGTAATTCCATTGCTAAAAATGATTCACCATTCATTACAGGTTGAACAACTAAGGTATTTATTTGTATTTACAGTATGTAGAATTCTAGTTAGCAAATTTTGATGTTTTTTATATATTTTTTTATTATGCATGGAGTAAATCATTTTGTATTTCATAGGTTAACCATGCCAATCACAAAAGAATTAACTGAAAACCTCATCAGGCGTCTGAGGGAACATCTCTGGAATATGGAGTCACTCAGCATAATGACCATGGCAACTCTACTGGACCCAAGGTTTAAAAAGTTGGGTTTCCTTAACCAAACTAAAATGACCGAGGCTGTGAAACGTCTAAAAATAGAATGTGGCAATGTCATCAGGGCCGAAGATGAAAGACCATCCACATCAAGACCATCCACATCATCAAGCACTCAGTCGACAGAAGTGCCATCATCAACCCAACAGCCCAAACCAAGCTCAAGTATGTATTTATTATTATTTTATTTTTTATTATTGTATTTTATAATTGTTGACCGTTGATGTGTTATATACAATTTCTCCTCACACTTCTAAGGTGGAAACCTTTGGCTTCTTTTGGACAGTGCTGTGGACCAACACAAACAAAGCTCAAATGCCACTTCTGATGCGATTGTAGAAGTGGATAAATACCTTTCAGAGACAAACATACAAAGAACTCAAGATCCACTTGAATACTGGAGAATGCAGAAACAAGTCTACCCCCACCTATATACACTGGCATTACAGTTTCTTTGTACCCCGGCCTCCTCTGTACCATGTGAAAGAGTGTTCTCTAAGGCTGGGGAAGTACTGTCCAAGAGGAGAAATAGACTCAGCCCTAACACTGTGAAACAACTTTTATTTCTTAATAAAAATAATTAAAAACTTTATCACCTTTCTGTCATTCCTACAGTTACATAAGCACTATCAGTAACAAGTGTCATAAGCACAATTACTAACAGATGATCCTATCAGACAATGTCCTTATTCATTGTGTGTGTGTGTGTGTGTGTGTGTGTGTGTGTGTGTGTGTGTGTGTGTGTGTGTGTGTGTGTGTGTGTGTGTGTGTGTGTGTGTGTGTGTGTGTGGAGAGAGAGAGTGAGTAGGCCATTAAATCTTATTGAATCAAATAATCATATATAAGCTTATATTATATTTTATTGTGACACTTTAATGGGAAAATGAATTTATTTAATGAACAAATCAAACATGTAAGGCTTTTATTTGTACACATATCATTGAAACTATGGAGTGTGTTGTGGTTGCTTCATCTGCCAGAGCTTCTAACACAGGCTTCTGGCTGCTTTATTTTAAATAACCACCAGATGGCGCTGTTCTCGGCGCTGTTCTCGACACTCTCGAAGCTTTGAATCTTTTCCCGGAACAGTCAAGGGAAAGCCTCAGTGATTCATGAGGCTTCATTTCCCCATCCCTACCGCCCGGACTCTTTTCTCACACGGACCCAGTACTTTTCCGTCTCAGCTGTGGCTCATCATCCAATTAGTTATTGCCTTTATAAGGCACAGACTTTCTCTTGTTCATTGCGAAGTCTTATCGTTCCCTATGGTCGTAATTCTGAGCGTTTATCTCTGTGTTGGATTTTCTGTGTATGACTCTGGACTGTGTACCCCGTTGACGATTCCTGCTACCTGCCATTGCGACCATTGCCTGTCTATTGAACTGTGTCCCGGATTACCTACGTTGGTCCTGTTTTCTGGTGATTATTCCTGCCTGTTGACGATTCTTAATAAAGCCTTGCAGATGGATTTGAATGTCTCTGACTCCGTGTTACAACCTCAATGTCAAATAAATTTTTTAGACTTAATTCTTCCTGTCCAAGCTTTTCCCTCCTTAATGTTTCTTGCTCTCGAGTGTATTTTTGACAGTAAAGAATTACATGTTCTACTGATTCCTCTATTTGGCAGTGTTCACATAATCCTGAATGGTGCTTATTTATTAAGTGCAATGTTTTATTAAGTCTAGTATGCCCTACCCTCAGCCTTGTCAATATGTTCTCCTCTTTATTATTTCTTCTTGCTATCCTTCCCGTGCCCACAACCTTCTGTAGTATATAGAGATGTCGCCCTGTTTTTCCAGTATCCCAACTGTTCTGCCACTCATTAACGATGTTTCTTTTGATTATTCCTTTGGCTTCAGATTTACTGAGTGGTACACACAAGATCTCCTCATGCTTCAAAGCCTGTTTCGCTAATTCATCCACATCCTCATTTCCCTTAATCCCTCTGTGAGCTGGGGTCCACATAAATACTATCAACATATTCATATTTTAAATTTTGTATAACATTTCATAAATCTTGTTTACTATATCTTGCCTACTGTGAGATGTAAATGACTGCAGTGACATTAATGCAGAACATGAGTCTGTACAAAGAATAACTTTTTTTAAATTTGTAATTCTTCAATGTGCTGTAATGCTGTTACAATTGCCAACATCTCTACTGTATACGGATAAATAATCTGAAGTCCTTCTTTTAACAGAAACATGTAAGGCAGGAATACTGGAAAACCTGTTTGCCCTGTATTAGGATCCTTGGATCCATCTGTATATACTTGAACAAATGATTGATATATTGTATGTAACCAATATATTAATGTATGGTGTTGTATGTATGGACTTTGTACGTTGTCCAAGACAAATTTCCCAGTGATGGGACTAATAAAGTATAAAGTAAACCTATCTTCAACCTACTGCAATATTTCCACAACCTTTTTGTCACTGTCAGTTTTTGCTGCCGATCCATAAGCAATATACCCATGATCTAATACTGATCTAATCAATGCTGTACACAAATTTTTACTAGCAACCCCTACTTGCCCCCAATTCTGTCCCTGTTAAGCATCTCATCACATTCAGTATCTTTTTACACTTAGTATTTATCTTACTAATATGTTTATTCCATGTCAACTTTTCATCAAACCACATACCCAAAAACCTAAAGACTTTTACTTGCTCTATCTTTTGCCCATACATCTTTACCTGAAAATTGACCCCTCTCTTTTTAGTGAAGACTGCTATCTTAGTTTTTCCAATTGAAAACTTGAATCCCCATGCAAATTTACATTTAGTCATTTAGCAGACGCTTTTATCCAAAGCGACTTACAAATTAGGCCTAAATTAAGCGAGTCATCAAGAAGAGACAAAAACAAAAACACAAATGACCATCTTTCCACCACATGAATTGCCTCTTGTATTTTACCCTTAAAGGGGCTATGTGTAGGTTTTTACTCACTTAATCTCTATCTTAATCTTTAAGATAGTTTTCTTTTGTTCATGTATGAGCCAACCATGATGTAATAAAAATAATGACACCATGACTGTCCACCACGGTTGCCTCTATCAGCCTGTAGGCTCAATTGTGTGTGGAGGAGTCGGGCCCGAATCGGCGCGAAAATTCTCAAAATGTGACATCATGCGCATTCTCGTCTACTTGGGCTTACATCCGTACAGCACAGCAAAAAATGATGTTATTTCAGCCAGCGCTCATACCTGTATTTACATCCTGTTTACGGTCGAAGTCCACAGTAATCGATTGTCGAGTTCACGCGCGTGATCATACGTACTAAACCTATGTGCGTGAACTCGACAATCAACTACTGTGGACTTCGACCGTAAACAGGAAATAAATACAGGTATGAGTGCTGGCCGAATTAATTTTTATTCACCGTGTTCACTCTAAAGGAATCACTCACGTGACCTGTGCACTTGTAATGACACATCAAGGATGTTAAGAGCCTAAAAGCAGGTTTAAAAGTTGCCCCATTGAAGTCAACAGGGTGCAAATTTTAAAAAGAGGATAACACGGTGTAGGCAATACCGATTTTTGTCGTTGTTCTCTGTATTGACAGCCAGGGCTTGCCATTAACACCCGCCAACCCGCCAAATGCGGGTGGATTTTGCTTGTGGCGGGTAACATAGTCACTCCAACTAGCCTCTTTGGCGGGTTGAATAATTGTAGTCTTTTCAAAAGGCATCTGAAATAAGTGTGACACTACGACACTACAACTCCCATGAGTATTAGGGCTGTCGAATATATATTGGAATAGTTTTAAAAAAACAGAATTTCGAAGGTGAAAATTAATATTCGAATTTGGAAAAACGCCCACGGTAGCAGAGGCACGGCTGTCTGCTTTGCGAGTGGGCGCTGCCTGAGGGGTCAGGGACAGGTAACAGGAAGAAGCTCAACGTTAAACAGAAACATTACTAAAGTGTAGGCTACTGTACTGACTGAATAGATATTGCATGAATAAGGTAGGTTAAATACAGCAGTTTCATGCACTGAGTGTGAGCGAGAGTGAGGTCTGTGGTCTTGGCAATTAGTTGATTTACCTGTTTTTGTGTAGGTAATACGTTGTCAAACCAACTCTATACAGTTGATATTTCTATAGAGTTGGTTGGGTCCATAGCCCATCTTTTCCAAAACGTTTTCTCAGGAAGGCTACCGCGGCACCACCTACCGATAGCTGGGCCGGCCCTACCGTAAACGGTACACATCAGGGAGGATGGATGGATGGGAGGAAGAGGCCAGGAGGTATGGAAGCTTGTTTCCACCACAGAATAAAACATTTTAAAAGATAATTATAGTCAGAAGATTATAGTCAAAAGCTTCTTATAGTCAGAAATTGCAAGATATAAAGTCAGAACTGCGTGAAATAAAGTTGCAATTGCTTCTTATAAAGTCTAAGTGAATTATTATTTAACCTTTACATTATTTGTTGAACCATTACAAACTAAACAATAGTTAGAGCTTAACTGTTGCTTAATTTATGCAATTTGGAAAAAGTGCTAATTTGGAATTCCACCATGGAAAAAGTGGGCCGGTCTTGGGCCTGAAACTCCCGGGCTGAAAAGTGGCCCCACTCCGGCCTTGCCTTTGCACGGGAATCTCTTTCCACAGTGATCACATGTAAACGGCTTCTCTCCTGTGTGAATTATCATGTGACACTCAAGACCTTGTTTGGTTGTGAAACTCTTTCCACACTGATCACATGTGTGCGGCTTCTCTCTGCTGTTGATCCTCTCATGTGATCTCAGATGTCCTGACTGACTGAATCTCTTGTCACAGTGTGAACACTTGTAAGGTTTTTCTCCAGTGTGAATTCTCTGGTGCAGTTTTAAACCGTCCGCTGTAGTAAAAGTCTTCTCACACTCAAAGCACATGTACTCTCTCACTCCAGTGTGAGTTTTCTCATGTGTATGTACATGAACAAGCTGTGAAAAACTCTTTCCACACACAGAACATGAATGCGGCTTCTCCTTCGTATGAACTGTCAGGTGTGTCTTCAGGTGTGATGCCATAAGAAATGTTCTGCTACATTGATCAAATGAGAACGGCTTCTCTCCAGTGTGGATCATCATGTGATGCTCAAGACTATGTTTGTTTGTGAAACTCTTTCCACACTGAGTGCAGGTGAAAGATTTCTTGTCTCTTTTCTTTAAAAATGTATTTTTAGTCTTTGAGCAACTCAAAGGTTTTCCTCCAGGTTTGACATGATGTTCCTCCTTCACTTCACTCAGTTCTTCACTCTCCTCCTTCACTTCACTCAGTTCTTCACTCTCCTCCTTCACTTCACTCAGTTCTTCACTCTCCTCCTTCACTTCACTCAGTTCTTCTCTCTCCTCCTCCACTTCACTCAGTTCTTCACTCTCCTCCTTCACTTCACTCAGTTCTTCACTCTCCTCCTTCACTTCACTCAGTTCTTCACTCTCCTCCTCCACTTCACTCAGTTCTTCACTCTCCTCCTTCACTTCACTCAGTTCTTCACTCTCCTCCTTCACTTCACTCAGTTCTTCACTCTCCTCCTTCACTTCACTCAGTTCTTCTCTCTCCTCCTTCACTTCACTCAGTTCTTCTCTCTCCTCCTTCACTTCACTCAGTTCTTCACTCTCCTCCTCCACTTCACTCAGTTCTTCACTCTCCTCCTTCACTTCAATCAGTTCTTCACTCTCCTCCTTCACTTCACTCAGTTCTTCTCTCTCCTCCTTCACTTCACTCAGTTCTTCACTCTCCTCCTTCACTTCACTCAGTTCTTCACTCTCCTCCTTCACTTCACTCAGTTCTTCACTCTCCTCCTTCACTTCACTCAGTTCTTCACTCTCCTCCTTCACTTCACTCAGTTCTTCTCTCTCCTCCTTCACTTCACTCAGTTCTTCACTCTCCTCCTTCACTTCACTCAGTTCTTCACTCTCCTCCTCCACTTCACTCAGTTCTTCACTCTCCTCCTTCACTTCACTCAGTTCTTCACTCTCCTCCTTCACTTCACTCAGTTCTTATCTCTCCTCCTTCACTTCACTCAGTTCTTCACTCTCCTCCTCCACTTCACTCAGTTCTTCACTCTCCTCCTTCACTTCAATCAGTTCTTCACTCTCCTCCTTCACTTCACTCAGTTCTTCTCTCTCCTCCTTCACTTCACTCAGTTCTTCACTCTCCTCCTCCACTTCACTCAGTTCTTCACTCTCCTCCTTCACTTCACTCAGTTCTTCTCTCTCCTCCTTCACTTCACTCAGTTCTTCACTCTCCTCCTTCACTTCACTCAGTTCTTCACTCTCCTCCTCCACTTCACTCAGTTCTTCACTCTCCTCCTCCACTTCACTCAGTTCTTCAGTCTCCTCCTCCACTTCACTCAGTTCTTCACTCTCCTCCTTCACTTCACTCAGTTCTTATCTCTCCTCCTTCACTTCACTCAGTTCTTCACTCTCCTCCTCCACTTCACTCAGTTCTTCACTCTCCTCCTTCACTTCAATCAGTTCTTCACTCTCCTCCTTCACTTCACTCAGTTCTTATCTCTCCTCCTTCACTTCACTCAGTTCTTCACTCTCCTCCTCCACTTCACTCAGTTCTTCACTCTCCTCCTTCACTTCAATCAGTTCTTCACTCTCCTCCTTCACTTCACTCAGTTCTTCTCTCTCCTCCTTCACTTCACTCAGTTCTTCACTCTCCTCCTTCACTTCACTCAGTTCTTCTCTCTCCTCCTCCACTTCACTCAGTTCTTCACTCTCCTCCTTCACTTCACTCAGTTCTTCACTCTCCTCCTCCACTTCACTCAGTTCTTCACTCTCCTCCTTCACTTCAATCAGTTCTTCACTCTCCTCCTTCACTTCACTCAGTTCTTCTCTCTCCTCCTTCACTTCACTCAGTTCTTCACTCTCCTCCTCCACTTCACTCAGTTCTTCACTCTCCTCCTTCACTTCACTCAGTTCTTCTCTCTCCTCCTTCACTTCACTCAGTTCTTCACTCTCCTCCTTCACTTCACTCAGTTCTTCACTCTCCTCCTCCACTTCACTCAGTTCTTCACTCTCCTCCTCCACTTCACTCAGTTCTTCACTCTCCTCCTTCACTTCACTCAGTTCTTATCTCTCCTCCTTCACTTCACTCAGTTCTTCACTCTCCTCCTCCACTTCACTCAGTTCTTCACTCTCCTCCTTCACTTCAATCAGTTCTTCACTCTCCTCCTTCACTTCACTCAGTTCTTATCTCTCCTCCTTCACTTCACTCAGTTCTTCACTCTCCTCCTCCACTTCACTCAGTTCTTCACTCTCCTCCTTCACTTCAATCAGTTCTTCACTCTCCTCCTTCACTTCACTCAGTTCTTCTCTCTCCTCCTTCACTTCACTCAGTTCTTCACTCTCCTCCTTCACTTCACTCAGTTCTTCTCTCTCCTCCTCCACTTCACTCAGTTCTTCACTCTCCTCCTTCACTTCACTCAGTTCTTCACTCTCCTCCTTCACTTCACTCAGTTCTTCACTCTCCTCCTTCACTTCACTCAGTTCTTCTCTCTCCTCCTTCACTTCACTCAGTTCTTCACTCTCCTCCTTCACTTCACTCAGTTCTTCACTCTCCTCCTTCACTTCACTCAGTTCTTCAGTCTCCTCCTTCACTTCACTCAGTTCTTCACTCTCCTCCTTCACTTCACTCAGTTCTTCACTCTCCTCCTTCACTTCACTCAGTTCTTCTCTCTCCTCCTTCACTTCACTCAGTTCTTCACTCTCCTCCTTCACTTCACTCAGTTCTTCACTCTCCTCCTTCACTTCACTCAGTTCTTCACTCTCCTCCTTCACTTCACTCAGTTCTTCACTCTCCTCCTCCACTTCACTCAGTTCTTCACTCTCCTCCTCCACTTCACTCAGTTCTTCACTCAGTTCTTCACTCTCCTCCTTCACTTCACTCAGTTCTTCTCTCTCCTCCTTCACTTCACTCAGTTCTTCACTCTCCTCCTTCACTTCACTCAGTTCTTCACTCTCCTCCTTCACTTCACTCAGTTCTTCTCTCTCCTCCTTCACTTCACTCAGTTCTTCACTCTCCTCCTTCACTTCACTCAGTTCTTCACTCTCCTCCTTCACTTCACTCAGTTCTTCAGTCTCCTCCTTCACTTCACTCAGTTCTTCACTCTCCTCCTTCACTTCACTCAGTTCTTCACTCTCCTCCTTCACTTCACTCAGTTCTTCTCTCTCCTCCTTCACTTCACTCAGTTCTTCACTCTCCTCCTTCACTTCACTCAGTTCTTCACTCTCCTCCTTCACTTCACTCAGTTCTTCACTCTCCTCCTTCACTTCACTCAGTTCTTCACTCTCCTCCTTCACTTCACTCAGTTCTTCACTCTCCTCCTTCACTTCACTCAGTTCTTCTCTCTCCTCCTTCACTTCACTCAGTTCTTCACTCTCCTCCTTCACTTCACTCAGTTCTTCACTCTCCTCCTTCACTTCACTCAGTTCTTCACTCTCCTCCTTCACTTCACTCAGTTCTTCACTCTCCTCCTTCACTTCACTCAGTTCTTCTCTCTCCTCCTTCACTTCACTCAGTTCTTCACTCTCCTCCTTCACTTCACTCAGTTCTTCACTCTCCTCCTCCACTTCACTCAGTTCTTCACTCTCCTCCTTCACTTCACTCAGTTCTTCTCTCTCCTTCACTTCACTCAGTTCTTCTCTCTCCTCCTTCACTTCACTCAGTTCTTCACTCTCCTCCTTCACTTCACTCAGTTCTTCTCTCTCCTCCTTCACTTCACTCAGTTCTTCACTCTCCTCCTTCACTTCACTCAGTTCTTCACTCTCCTCCTCCACTTCACTCAGTTCTTCACTCTCCTCCTTCACTTCACTCAGTTCTTCACTCTCCTCCTTCACTTCACTCAGTTCTTCACTCTCCTCCTCCACTTCACTCAGTTCTTCACTCTCCTCCTTCACTTCACTCAGTTCTTCTCTCTCCTTCACTTCACTCAGTTCTTCTCTCTCCTCCTTCACTTCACTCAGTTCTTCACTCTCCTCCTTCACTTCACTCAGTTCTTCTCTCTCCTCCTTCACTTCACTCAGTTCTTCACTCTCCTCCTTCACTTCACTCAGTTCTTCACTCTCCTCCTCCACTTCACTCAGTTCTTCTCTCTCCTCCTTCACTTCACTCAGTTCTTCACTCTCCTCCTCCACTTCTCTCAGTTCTTCACTCTCCTCCTTCACTTCACTCAGTTCTTCACTCTCCTCCTTCACTTCACTCAGTTCTTCACTCTCCTCCTCCACTTCACTCAGTTCTTCACTCTCCTCCTTCACTTCACTCAGTTCTTCACTCAGTTCTTCTCTCTCCTCCTCCACTTCACTCAGTTCTTCTCTCTCCTCCTTCACTTCACTCAGTTCTTCACTCTCCTCCTCCACTTCACTCAGTTCTTCACTCTCCTCCTCCACTTCACTCAGTTCTTCACTCTCCTCCTTCACTTCACTCAGTTCTTCTCTCTCCTCCTTCACTTCACTCAGTTCTTCACTCTCCTCCTCCACTGCACTCAGTTCTTCACTCTCCTCCTTCACTTCACTCAGTTCTTCACTCTCCTCCTTCACTTCACTCAGTTCTTCACTCAGTTCTTCACTCTCCTCCTTCACTTCACTCAGTTCTTCACTCAGTTCTTCACTCTCCTCCTCCACTTCACTCAGTTCTTCACTCTCCTCCTTCACTTCACTCAGTTCTTCTCTCTCCTCCTTCACTTCACTCAGTTCTTCACTCTCCTCCTTCACTTCACTCAGTTCTTCACTCTCCTCCTTCACTTCACTCAGTTCTTCTCTCTCCTCCTTCACTTCACTCAGTTCTTCACTCTCCTCCTTCACTTCACTCAGTTCTTCTCTCTCCTCCTTCACTTCACTCAGTTCTTCACTCTCCTCCTCGACATCACTCAGTTCTTCTCTCTCCTCCTTCACTTCACTCAGTTCTTCACTCTCCTCCTTCACTTCACTCAGTTCTTCACTCTCCTCCTTCACTTCACTCAGTTCTTCTCTCTCCTCCTTCACTTCACTCAGTCTTTCTCTCTCCTCCTTCACTTCACTCAGTTCTTCTCTCTCCTTCACTTCACTCAGTTCTTCACTCTCCTCCTTCACTTCACTCAGTTCTTCTCTCTCCTCCTTCACTTCACTCAGTTCTTCTCTCTCCTCCTTCACTTCACTCAGTTCTTCTCTCTCCTCCTTCACTTCACTCAGTTCTTCACTCTCCTCCTTCACTTCACTCAGTTCTTCACTCTCCTCCTCCACTTCACTCAGTTCTTCTCTCTCCTCCTCCACTTCACTCAGTTCTTCACTCTCCTCCTTCACTTCACTCAGTTCTTCACTCTCCTCCTCCACTTCACTCAGTTCTTCTCTCTCCTCCTTCACTTCACTCAGTTCTTCTCTCTCCTCCTTCACTTCACTCAGTTCTTCACTCTCCTCCTTCACTTCACTCAGTTCTTCACTCTCCTCCTTCACTTCACTCAGTTCTTCACTCTCCTCCTCCACTTCACTCAGTTCTTCTCTCTCCTCCTCCATTTCACTCAGTTCTTCACTCTCCTTCACTTCACTCAGTTCTTCTCTCTCCTCCTTCACTTCACTCAGTTCTTCTCTCTCCTCCTTCACTTCACTCAGTTCTTCTCTCTCCTCCTTCACTTCACTCAGTTCTTCACTCTCCTCCTTCACTTCACTCAGTTCTTCTCTCTCCTCCTCCACTTCACTCAGTTCTTCACTCTCCTCCTCCACTTCACTCAGTTCTTCTCTCTCCTCCTTCACTTCACTCAGTTCTTCTCTCTCCTCCTTCACTTCACTCAGTTCTTCACTCTCCTCCTTCACTTCACTCAGTTCTTCACTCTCCTCCTCCACTTCACTCAGTTCTTCTCTCTCCTCCTCCACTTCACTCAGTTCTTCACTCTCCTCCTTCACTTCACTCAGTTCTTCACTCTCCTCCTTCACTTCACTCAGTTCTTCTCTCTCCTCCTCCACTTCACTCAGTTCTTCACTCTCCTCCTCCACTTCACTCAGTTCTTCTCTCTCCTCCTCCACTTCACTCAGTTCTTCTCTCTCCTCCTTCACTTCACTCAGTTCTTCTCTCTCCTCCTTCACTTCACTCAGTTCTTCACTCTCCTCCTTCACTTCACTCAGTTCTTCACTCTCCTCCTTCACTTCACTCAGTTCTTCACTCTCCTCCTCCACTTCACTCAGTTCTTCTCTCTCCTCCTCCATTTCACTCAGTTCTTCACTCTCCTCCTTCACTTCACTCAGTTCTTCTCTCTCCTTCACTTCACTCAGTTCTTCTCTCTCCTCCTTCACTTCACTCAGTTCTTCTCTCTCCTCCTTCACTTCACTCAGTTCTTCTCTCTCCTCCTTCACTTCACTCAGTTCTTCACTCTCCTCCTTCACTTCACTCAGTTCTTCACTCTCCTCCTTCACTTCACTTCTTCACTCTCCTCCTCCACTTCTCTCAGTTCTTCACTCTCCTCCTTCACTTCACTCAGTTCTTCACTCCTCCTCCACTTCACTCAGTTCTTCTCTCTCCTCCTTCACTTCACTCAGTTCTTCACTCTCCTCCTTCACTTCACTCAGTTCTTCTCTCTCCTCCTTCACTTCACTCAGTTCTTCTCTCTCCTCCTTCACTTCACTCTGTTCTTCACTCTCCTCCTTCACTTCACTCAGTTCTTCTCTCTCCTTCACTTCACTCAGTTCTTCACTCTCCTCCTTCACTTCACTCAGTTCTTCTCTCTCCTCCTTCACTTCACTCAGTTCTTCTCTCTCCTCCTTCACTTCACTCAGTTCTTCACTCTCCTCCTTCACTTCACTCAGTTCTTCACTCTCCTCCTCCACTTCACTCAGTACTTCACTCTCCTCCTTCACTTCACTCAGTTCTTCTCTCTCCTTCACTTCACTCAGTTCTTCACTCTCCTCCTTCACTTCACTCAGTTCTTCTCTCTCCTCCTTCACTTCACTCAGTTCTTCACTCTCCTCCTTCACTTCACTCAGTTCTTCACTCTCCTCCTTCACTTCACTCAGTTCTTCTCTCTCCTCCTTCACTTCACTCAGTTCTTCACTCTCCTCCTCCACTTCACTCAGTTCTTCACTCTCCTCCTTCACTTCACTCAGTTCTTCACTCTCCTCCTTCACTTCACTCAGTTCTTCACTCTCCTCCTTCACTTCACTCAGTTCTTCACTCTCCTCCTCCACTTCACTCAGTTCTTCTCTCTCCTCCTTCACTTCACTCAGTTCTTCACTCTCCTCCTTCACTTCACTCAGTTCTTCTCTCTCCTCCTTCACTTCACTCAGTTCTTCACTCTCCTCCTTCACTTCACTCAGTTCTTCACTCTCCTCCTCCACTTCACTCAGTTCTTCACTCTCCTCCTTCACTTCACTCAGTTCTTCACTCTCCTCCTTCACTTCACTCAGTTCTTCACTCTCCTCCTCCACTTCACTCAGTTCTTCACTCTCCTCCTCCACTTCTCTCAGTTCTTCACTCTCCTCCTTCACTTCACTCAGTTCTTCACTCTCCTCCTTCACTTCACTCAGTTCTTCACTCTCCTCCTTCACTTCACTTGGTTCTTCACTCTCCTCCTTCACTTCACTCAGTTCTTCACTCTCCTCCTCCACTTCACTCAGTTCTTCACTCTCCTCCTTCACTTCACTCAGTTCTTCACTCTCCTCCTTCACTTCACTCAGTTCTTCACTCTCCTCCTTCACTTCACTCAGTTCTTCACTCTCCTCCTTCACTTCACTCAGTTCTTTACTCTCCTCCTTCACTTCACTCAGTTCTTCACTCTCCTCCTCCACTTCACTCAGTTCTTCACTCTCCTCCTCCACTTCTCTCAGTTCTTCACTCTCCTCCTTCACTTCACTCAGTTCTTCACTCTCCTCCTTCACTTCACTCAGTTCTTCACTCTCCTCCTCCACTTCACTCAGTTCTTCACTCTCCTCCTTCACTTCACTCAGTTCTTCACTCTCCTCCTTCACTTCACTCAGTTCTTCACTCAGTTCTTCTCTCTCCTCCTCCACTTCACTCAGTTCTTCTCTCTCCTCCTTCACTTCACTCAGTTCTTCACTCTCCTCCTCCACTTCACTCAGTTCTTCACTCTCCTCCTCCACTTCACTCAGTTCTTCACTCTCCTCCTCCACTTCACTCAGTTCTTCACTCAGTTCTTCTCTCTCCTCCTCCACTTCACTCAGTTCTTCACTCTCCTCCTTCACTTCACTCAGTTCTTCTCTCTCCTCCTTCACTTCACTCAGTTCTTCACTCTCCTCCTCCACTTCACTCAGTTCTTCACTCTCCTCCTCCACTTCACTCAGTTCTTCACTCTCCTCCTTCACTTCACTCAGTTCTTCACTCAGTTCTTCACTCTCCTCCTTCACTTCACTCAGTTCTTCTCTCTCCTCCTTCACTTCACTCAGTTCTTCACTCTCCTCCTCCACTTCACTCAGTTCTTCACTCTCCTCCTCCACTTCACTCAGTTCTTCACTCTCCTCCTTCACTTCACTCAGTTCTTCTCTCTCCTCCTTCACTTCACTCAGTTCTTCACTCTCCTCCTTCACTTCACTCAGTTCTTCTCTCTCCTCCTTCACTTCACTCAGTTCTTCTCTCTCCTCCTTCACTTCACTCAGTTCTTCACTCTCCTCCTTCACTTCACTCAGTTCTTCTCTCTCCTTCACTTCACTCAGTTCTTCTCTCTCCTCCTTCACTTCACTCAGTTCTTCTCTCTCCTCCTTCACTTCACTCAGTTCTTCACTCTCCTCCTTCACTTCACTCAGTTCTTCACTCTCCTCCTCCACTTCACTCAGTTCTTCACTCTCCTCCTTCACTTCACTCAGTTCTTCTCTCTCCTTCACTTCACTCAGTTCTTCACTCTCCTCCTTCACTTCACTCAGTTCTTCTCTCTCCTCCTTCACTTCACTCAGTTCTTCTCTCTCCACCTTCACTTCACTCAGTTCTTCTCTCTCCTCCTTCACTTCACTCAGTTCTTCACTCTCCTCCTTCACTTCACTCAGTTCTTCACTCTCCTCCTTCACTTCACTCAGTTCTTCACTCTCCTCCTCCACTTCACTCAGTTCTTCACTCAGTTCTTCTCTCTCCTCCTCCACTTCACTCAGTTCTTCACTCTCCTCCTCCACTTCACTCAGTTCTTCACTCTCCTCCTTCACTTCTCTCAGTTCTTCTCTCTCCTCCTTCACTTCACTCGGTTCTTCTCTCTCCTCCTTCACTTCACTCAGTTCTTCACTCTCCTCCTTCACTTCACTCAGTTCTTCACTCTCCTCCTTCACTTCTCTCAGTTCTTCTCTCTCCTCCTTCACTTCACTCAGTTCTTCTCTCTCCTCCTTCACTTCACTCAGTTCTTCTCTCTCCTCCTCCACTTCACTCAGTTCTTCACTCTCCTCCTTCACTTCACTCAGTTCTTCTCTCTCCTTCACTTCACTCAGTTCTTCACTCTCCTCCTTCACTTCACTCAGTTCTTCTCTCTCCTCCTTCACTTCACTCAGTTCTTCTCTCTCCTCCTTCACTTCACTCAGTTCTTCACTCTCCTCCTTCACTTCACTCAGTTCTTCTCTCTCCTCCTCCACTTCACTCAGTTGTTCACTCTCCTCCTTCACTTCACTCAGTTCTTCTCTCTCCTCCTCCACTTCACTCAGTTCTTCACTCTCCTCCTTCACTTCACTCAGTTCTTCTCTCTCCTTCACTTCACTCAGTTCTTCTCTCCTCCTTCACTTCACTCAGTTCTTCTCTCTCCTCCTTCACTTCACTCAGTTCTTCACTCTCCTCCTTCACTTCACTCAGTTCTTCTCTCTCCTCCTTCACTTCACTCAGTTCTTCTCTCTCCTCCTTCACTTCACTCAGTTCTTCACTCTCCTCCTTCACTTCACTCAGTTCTTCACTCTCCTCCTCCACTTCTCTCAGTTCTTCACTCTCCTCCTTCACTTCACTCAGTTCTTCACTCCTCCTCCACTTCACTCAGTTCTTCTCTCTCCTCCTTCACTTCACTCAGTTCTTCTCTCTCCTCCTTCACTTCACTCAGTTCTTCTCTCTCCTCCTTCACTTCACTCTGTTCTTCACTCTCCTCCTTCACTTCACTCAGTTCTTCTCTCTCCTTCACTTCACTCAGTTATTCACTCTCCTCCTTCACTTCACTCAGTTCTTCTCTCTCCTCCTTCACTTCACTCAGTTCTTCACTCTCCTCCTCCACTTCACTCAGTTCTTCACTCTCCTCCTTCACTTCACTCAGTTCTTCTCTCTCCTTCACTTCACTCAGTTCTTCACTCTCCTCCTTCACTTCACTCAGTTCTTCTCTCTCCTCCTTCACTTCACTCAGTTCTTCTCTCTCCTCCTTCACTTCACTCAGTTCTTCTCTCTCCTCCTTCACTTCACTCAGTTCTTCACTCTCCTCCTTCACTTCACTCAGTTCTTCACTCTCCTCCTCCACTTCACTCAGTTCTTCACTCAGTTCTTCTCTCTCCTCCTTCACTTCACTCAGTTCTTCACTCTCCTCCTCCACTTCACTCAGTTCTTCACTCTCCTCCTTCACTTCACTCAGTTCTTCACTCTCCTCCTTCACTTCCCTCAGTTCTTCACTCTCCTCCTTCACTTCTCTCAGTTCTTCTCTCTCCTCCTTCACTTCACTCAGTTCTTCTCTCTCCTCCTCCACTTCACTCAGTTCTTCACTCTCCTCCTTCACTTCACTCAGTTCTTCTCTCTCCTTCACTTCACTCAGTTCTTCACTCTCCTCCTTCACTTCACTCAGTTCTTCTCTCTCCTCCTTCACTTCACTCAGTTCTTCTCTCTCCTCCTTCACTTCACTCAGTTCTTCACTCTCCTCCTTCACTTCACTCAGTTCTTCTCTCTCCTCCTCCACTTCACTCAGTTGTTCACTCTCCTCCTTCACTTCACTCAGTTCTTCTCTCTCCTCCTCCACTTCACTCAGTTCTTCACTCTCCTCCTTCACTTCACTCAGTTCTTCTCTCTCCTTCACTTCACTCAGTTCTTCTCTCCTCCTTCACTTCACTCAGTTCTTCTCTCTCCTCCTTCACTTCACTCAGTTCTTCACTCTCCTCCTTCACTTCACTCAGTTCTTCTCTCTCCTCCTTCACTTCACTCAGTTCTTCTCTCTCCTCCTTCACTTCACTCAGTTCTTCACTCTCCTCCTTCACTTCACTCAGTTCTTCACTCTCCTCCTCCACTTCTCTCAGTTCTTCACTCTCCTCCTTCACTTCACTCAGTTCTTCACTCCTCCTCCACTTCACTCAGTTCTTCTCTCTCCTCCTTCACTTCACTCAGTTCTTCTCTCTCCTCCTTCACTTCACTCAGTTCTTCTCTCTCCTCCTTCACTTCACTCTGTTCTTCACTCTCCTCCTTCACTTCACTCAGTTCTTCTCTCTCCTTCACTTCACTCAGTTATTCACTCTCCTCCTTCACTTCACTCAGTTCTTCTCTCTCCTCCTTCACTTCACTCAGTTCTTCACTCTCCTCCTCCACTTCACTCAGTTCTTCACTCTCCTCCTTCACTTCACTCAGTTCTTCTCTCTCCTTCACTTCACTCAGTTCTTCACTCTCCTCCTTCACTTCACTCAGTTCTTCTCTCTCCTCCTTCACTTCACTCAGTTCTTCTCTCTCCTCCTTCACTTCACTCAGTTCTTCTCTCTCCTCCTTCACTTCACTCAGTTCTTCACTCTCCTCCTTCACTTCACTCAGTTCTTCACTCTCCTCCTCCACTTCACTCAGTTCTTCACTCAGTTCTTCTCTCTCCTCCTTCACTTCACTCAGTTCTTCACTCTCCTCCTCCACTTCACTCAGTTCTTCACTCTCCTCCTTCACTTCACTCAGTTCTTCACTCTCCTCCTTCACTTCTCTCAGTTCTTCTCTCTCCTCCTTCACTTCACTCAGTTCTTCTCTCTCCTCCTCCACTTCACTCAGTTCTTCACTCTCCTCCTTCACTTCACTCAGTTCTTCTCTCTCCTTCACTTCACTCAGTTCTTCACTCTCCTCCTTCACTTCACTCAGTTCTTCTCTCTCCTCCTTCACTTCACTCAGTTCTTCTCTCTCCTCCTTCACTTCACTCAGTTCTTCACTCTCCTCCTTCACTTCACTCAGTTCTTCTCTCTCCTCCTCCACTTCACTCAGTTGTTCACTCTCCTCCTTCACTTCACTCAGTTCTTCTCTCTCCTCCTCCACTTCACTCAGTTCTTCACTCTCCTCCTTCACTTCACTCAGTTCTTCTCTCTCCTTCACTTCACTCAGTTCTTCTCTCCTCCTTCACTTCACTCAGTTCTTCTCTCTCCTCCTTCACTTCACTCAGTTCTTCACTCTCCTCCTTCACTTCACTCAGTTCTTCTCTCTCCTCCTTCACTTCACTCAGTTCTTCTCTCTCCTCCTTCACTTCACTCAGTTCTTCACTCTCCTCCTTCACTTCACTCAGTTCTTCACTCTCCTCCTCCACTTCTCTCAGTTCTTCACTCTCCTCCTTCACTTCACTCAGTTCTTCACTCCTCCTCCACTTCACTCAGTTCTTCTCTCTCCTCCTTCACTTCACTCAGTTCTTCTCTCTCCTCCTTCACTTCACTCAGTTCTTCTCTCTCCTCCTTCACTTCACTCTGTTCTTCACTCTCCTCCTTCACTTCACTCAGTTCTTCTCTCTCCTTCACTTCACTCAGTTATTCACTCTCCTCCTTCACTTCACTCAGTTCTTCTCTCTCCTCCTTCACTTCACTCAGTTCTTCACTCTCCTCCTCCACTTCACTCAGTTCTTCACTCTCCTCCTTCACTTCACTCAGTTCTTCTCTCTCCTTCACTTCACTCAGTTCTTCACTCTCCTCCTTCACTTCACTCAGTTCTTCTCTCTCCTCCTTCACTTCACTCAGTTCTTCTCTCTCCTCCTTCACTTCACTCAGTTCTTCTCTCTCCTCCTTCACTTCACTCAGTTCTTCACTCTCCTCCTTCACTTCACTCAGTTCTTCACTCTCCTCCTCCACTTCACTCAGTTCTTCACTCAGTTCTTCTCTCTCCTCCTTCACTTCACTCAGTTCTTCACTCTCCTCCTCCACTTCACTCAGTTCTTCACTCTCCTCCTTCACTTCACTCAGTTCTTCACTCTCCTCCTTCACTTCCCTCAGTTCTTCACTCTCCTCCTTCACTTCTCTCAGTTCTTCTCTCTCCTCCTTCACTTCACTCAGTTCTTCTCTCTCCTCCTTCACTTCACTCAGTTCTTCTCTCTCCTCCTCCACTTCACTCAGTTCTTCACTCTCCTCCTTCACTTCACTCAGTTCTTCTCTCTCCTTCACTTCACTCAGTTCTTCACTCTCCTCCTTCACTTCACTCAGTTCTTCTCTCTCCTCCTTCACTTCACTCAGTTCTTCTCTCTCCTCCTTCACTTCACTCAGTTCTTCACTCTCCTCCTTCACTTCACTCAGTTCTTCAGTCTCCTCCTTCACTTCACTCAGTTCTTCACTCTCCTCCTTCACTTCACTCAGTTCTTCATTCTTCTTCACTTCACTCAGTTCTTCACTCTCCTCCTTCACTTCACTCAGTTCTTCACTCTCCTCCTTCACTTCACTCAGTTCTTCACTCTCCTCCTTCACTTCACTCAGTTCTTCACTCTCCTCCTCCACTTCACTCAGTTCTTCTCTCTCCTCCTCCACTTCACTCAGTTCTTCACTCTCCTCCTCCACTTCACTCAGTTCTTCACTCAGTTCTTCACTCTCCTCCTCCACTTCACTCAGTTCTTCACTCTCCTCCTCCACTTCACTCAGTTCTTCACTCTCCTCCTTCACTTCACTCAGTTCTTCTCTCTCCTCCTTCACTTCACTCAGTTCTTCACTCTCCTCCTCCACTTCACTCAGTTCTTCACTCTCCTCCTTCACTTCTCTCAGTTCTTCACTCTCCTCCTCCACTTCACTCAGTTCTTCTCTCTCCTCCTTCACTTCACTCAGTTCTTCACTCTCCTCCTCCACTTCTCTCAGTTCTTCACTCTCCTCCTTCACTTCACTCAGTTCTTCACTCTCCTCCTTCACTTCTCTCAGTTCTTCACTCTCCTCCTCCACTTCACTCAGTTCTTCACTCAGTTCTTCACTCTCCTCCTCCACTTCTCTCAGTTCTTCACTCTCCTCCTTCACTTCACTCAGTTCTTCTCTCTCCTCCTCCACTTCACTCAGTTCTTCACTCTCCTCCTCCACTTCACTCAGTTCTTCACTCTCCTCCTTCACTTCTCTCAGTTCTTCACTCTCCTCCTCCACTTCACTCAGTTCTTCTCTCTCCTCCTTCACTTCACTCAGTTCTTCACTCTCCTCCTTCACTTCTCTCAGTTCTTCACTCTCCTCCTTCACTTCACTCAGTTCTTCACTCTCCTCCTCCACTTCACTCAGTTCTTCACTCTCCTCCTCCACTTCACTCAGTTCTTCACTCTCCTCCTTCACTTCTCTCAGTTCTTCACTCTCCTCCTTCACTTCACTCAGTTCTTCACTCTCCTCCTTCACTTCACTCAGTTCTTCACTCTCCTCGCTCTCTTCCATCGGGTCTGACATGAAAGAAAAAATATTACATTTCATTTCATTTCATTCATTACCACTTCATTCGCCATGAACTTGTTTCTTTTATTATTTTATGCAATCAGAAACCCTCAAACCGGTCGCGCTTTGTATCTCTCTGTGCATATCCATCCTTCCCGCTCTGCCAGAAAGCAGCTGTCATTTACTGATGGAAAGCATGACAATAACCGCAATAAAGCCGTGTAGCATTTATACGCCCATATAAATATAATTAATTATTATTCATAACGGATTATGATAGATAATTAATAATTTAATTATTTTCAGAATTTACTGTAGCAGAATCAATAGTATGATAATTTTATCAATTCATCCAATGAACAGAAAGCATAAACCATTATTTAACTCTAGGAAATATAATATATTCCTGGCCAAGAAAGAATAATCCCCAGCTAACAGTAAATTAAGAAATAAATCAAAGGTAAAAGCATCGGTAACTTAGTTTGCAGTTCAAGACAATAAATTTGTAAGCACATAACACAACTAATACTTCTCTTTTCAAATACAAACAATACTTTATTGATTATATGCTAACACATAAAACTAATATCTAACACAAACACACCCACACGCATACACACACATTCATACAAGTTGCTGAAAAAAGAGAGTGAGAAAGAGTTTGGAAAGAATCAGTTTAAGAGTGAGATGAGGAAATCTCAAGATTCTATATGCACTTATAAGACATGACCTGGAACGAACCATCAATCATTAATTAACCCTTCTATCGTTTCTTAGACAGGTTATTAAATTTATATCAATACACCAGTTCAGCTTAAGAGTCTGGAGGTACTTGCTCGTTTTTGCTTTTGGGGATTCCCTTCTGTCGTGGTAACAAGGGGGTTTCCCATTCGTTGGCTATGGTCTCCTTGTGCCTGAATAGATGTCTGTGGCGTGGATAGCAGATGGTTGAAGCGTCTTTGAAGTTGGAAGCGTGCGTTGCAGCCGTGAATCGTGGACCGAAACTTTGCAGCAAAACTAAACTTAAAACCGAGACTTTCAATGGAAAAGAAAGGAAAACTCAGAAAATTGAGACGAGAGTAGCAAGATGGCTTGAATGAAGCTGTTGAACCCGTTCTTCTGATCTTGATATGGGTTCTTTCGTATGCGCGCTTACATGGTTACTATAACCATCGTCTGCCTTCTCCGTCTTTGTTCTGCCACCCTCCGAACTCTTAGAACGCTTAACTAACGGTCTGCACTGTTTTTTTTTAAAGGGTTATTAAAACAAATACAGGGTTTGTTACTCCTACAAAAGTGAAATTGACTATTTACTTCCCCATACCTAGAGATTGGCATTGTTTTATTTCAGTTAGCCTAATAGCTGGTTTGATTTGCATTGAGAGATGATCTTATGGAAAGTTATCCATGCCAATCTCTAGGTATGGTGAAGGCTATGTGACGATGTGGGGCTATTTTAATTCCAAAGGCCAAGGGAACTTTATCAGGATGTATAGTATCCTGGAAAAAAATACCCTAAAAATCTGCCTGCCTCTATGGGAATTTAACATAGGGATGTCCAGACTTATGCACCCTGTATTTTAAGGAAAAAACATTTATTTATTTACGATACGTTATTCATTCACAAAGAAAATTGGTGTCCTTAAAGGTTGGATTTTTCTTAATTTTTTTAATTAATGCATTAAGTGTCTAAACTTATGCATAGCACTGTATATGTGACTGTGCCAACCCATGTTGAGAGGAGCAGAAAAATGTGATTATGTGTGTGCGCTAGAGGACTCCTAGAACTGTAAATGAACTCAGCCATCTTAGTTGAGTTTACTGTAGTTCAAGGGCATGAAGAGGTGGACCGCTTGCACCTGCCTGGAGAAGGATCTGGGAAACTTTGGAGGAGTGTCAACCTAATGCCTGTTGTAAACAACAGGAGTATAAAAGACTGATGAACTGACTGCCTCTCGGGATACTGATACACCAGAGCCCCCGACACCTAGAAGCCCAGAGCTGAGGACAAGAAACCCCAAGCAGAAGATAAGAAGCCCAGAGCTTACTACACCTTTGATTCAAAACTTGATTATTGTATTTTATACTTAAACGATAAAGTTCTATTTGCCTTTATATTTTTGTTTATTATAAAAAGAAAAGTAACCAATTAAAATAAATTTAATTGATTACAAAATCTGCCTACTGAGACTTAGATTAATGATGCTGGAAAACTTTTAATGAGAACATACCACAGAGGAGTCTTCTGACCAAATTGTAAGTACCTTTTGAATGCTTACGGTTTAGGTCAGATTTGACTTTCTTTACCTTACCTGAGAATAATAAATAAATAGGTAAAAGATGTTAAGAGTAAAGTACACACCGTAACACAATATATTAAAAATAGGGGAAAAAAAGAATATACATTCTTTAGAAATGTTGGCCCATATTGATAGGATAGCATCTTGCAGATGATGGAGATTTGTGGGATGCACATCCAGGGCACGAAGCTCCCGTTCCACCACATCCCAAAGATGCTCTATTGTGTTGAGATCTGGTGACTATGGGGGCCATTTTAGTACAGTGAACTCATTGTCATTGTTCAAGAAACCAATTTGAAATGATTCGAGCTTTGTGACATGGTGCATTATCCTGCTGGAAGTAGCCATCAGAGGATGGGTACATGGTGGTCATAAAGGGATGGACATGGTCAGAAACAATGCTCAGGTAGGCTGTGGCATTTAAACGATGCCCAATTGGCACTAAGGGGCCTAAAGTGTGCCAAGAAAACATCCCCCACACCATTACACCACCACCACCAGCCTGCACAGTGGTGACAAGGCATGATGGATCCATGTTCTCATTCTGTTTACGCCAAATTCTGACTCGACCATCTGAATGACTCAACAGAAATTGAGACTCATCAGACAAGGCAACATTTTTCCAGTCTTCAACTGTCCAATTTTGGTGAGCTTGTGCAAATTGTAGCCTCTTTTTCCTATTTGTAGTGGAGATGAGTGGTACCCGGTGAGGTCTTCTGCTGTTGTAGCCCATCCGCTGTAAAAGATTTATTACGATTAATACCGTTCCAAATTATTTTACATCCTACCAGGACATATAAATAATCCCGCGGTAACTAAGGAGCCTATCCCTTAGTCGTTCTTTTAAGAGTTAGGTGAATCAGTCTCTACAAATTCGTATTTTATTATAAAGATAATAAGGATTATAAATATAATAAATGTCCCCTTCGTAGTTTAAGTCTACCTTTTTAGGTACTCTTCAACCGTGTTCGCTATACAACAATAACCCTGTCGTAAGCTAGGCTATTAATCAATCAATCAAACAGTGCATACATTAGGGATGCGCGGTATACCGGTACTGCAAAAATACCGGTATATATTATATTTCAAACGGTACAATATCATGATTTTGCTCAATTCGGTATTTGATGCACTGCCGTTTCGAAGTTCACCACTAGGCGGCAGTGCGCTACCCAAACTGACGCGGGTCACGCAAAACCGGCAAACGGTGACAACGGAGGAACACGATGGATCAAACAGATGAAGCTCATTCTACACGCCCGAAATTAATAAATAAAGAGAGCAGTAGGAGTGAAATATTGCATTACTTTTTAGTAATATATACTTGCATTACTTTTGCCTACAAAAGTAATGAGAAAGGTGAAGCAACAGACCTCAATGCACCACTCTACAAACGCTGCTTTAAATTAGCCACGGAAGGCAACACAATCTGGCTAAGCGTCTTTTGCTCATCCTGACTTGTTCAAAGTGTTCAGAGATCGACAGGTGAGCATCATTCAACTGATTTAATTTAGACTTCTATTCACAACACCGATCAGTGCACATACACAAGAGCTTATCAATTAAATATGATACGCTAAACACGAAAGCTCAAATGTGCTTGAATGACACGCTAGAACCAATGAAATTTAGGTCTCATAATTTTTGCATATATATATATATATTAATTGAATTGAATAAATAAAGAGATTAGTAATATTAATTTTAGTATTAATGATAGTAAAATGAATGGCATATCACTGCCGCTGTGGCTACCCTAGGAATCAGCCGAGAGAGATAAAAAAGTAACTTAATTGTAGAAATATGGATATTACTAATATATATGTTAGAATAACACTTTACAATTAAGCTACATTTGTCAACATTCATTAGGTAACCTGACCTAACAGTATTATAACATGTATTAATCAGGATCAATCAGTAATTATTATTTATACTAATGCATGTTTAGCATGTTAACATTAGCCTACTTTATGCAATGCATTAAACTTTTTTTTTTTTAATAAACCTTTATTAACAACAAGGCGTTACAGAAAGTAAAATATCAAAGCACAGAAAAATGCTATGTAGAACAGTACAGAGTAGCACAAATCCTTTCAACATTTATATATATATATGAAAAAGGAATAAGTAAATATAAGAATACATATATAAAATAAAAGAAATAAAATATGAAAATATGAGCACATATCAATAGATTAAACAGTTATTAAAGTACTACTAAAATAAAATCTCTTAGCAGCCGGGCTTTAGAAAATTAGCATTTTTCCAATGCACTATTAAACAAAGTTAACTCGTTTTTGAAAGCTTCAAAGATAGGATGCATTTTCAAAAACCGACATTTATGAATAAAAAATGTTGCCAATAAAAGAAGATTATTGTTTTCCAAATTCTGTAGATTTATCTTCCAACTGGAAACCATATTTGATAATATCAAAAGTTAGAACTGGAAAAAAAGTTTTACAGGCTAACCAATTCTGGAGAGTTGACCAAAATAATTTGGTGTGAGCGCATGAAAAGAAGAGATGTTCCACAGTTTCAATTTGAGAATGACAGAAAGTACATGTATTAATATCGATATTGAATCTATTGTGTAGGAAATCATTTGAAGGATAAATGTCATTCAGTAATTTAAAGTGAATTTCCTTAACTTTCGGTGAGACTGGATAAGAGAGATAACTAGTTCTTATCTTTGAAATTGTTTTCGGAGTGAAATTCTTGAGAAGAAAATGCCTCTTTAGTTGAGCTGGAAAGTAAGTAGCTGTAAGGAGAGACCTTAACAATTTGTTATTACATTTTTTGTCAACAAATTGGACACCATCCAAAGACAGACTAGGTACTTGTACTTCAGGTGATGTATACAGTAATGTCCCTCTAATTAACTGAATTAGTGCTGTAGGGATAGCCTTAATTATTTTGTCATATTTGGTTCTAGAACATAAAATGTTGTATTTAACAATAAAGTCATTATATCCTAGTAGGTTACCACTGCAGTCAAATAAATGTAACAGTGACCACACTCCCTGATCCATCCAGTCTTTATAAAAAATTGACTTTCTATTAATCAAAATGTATCTGTTGTTCCATATTGAAGTTGTATGTGGCGAAAAGTTATGTTTGTATAACATCTTCCAGTATTGGAGAGCCTGTTTATGAAAATCAGCCAATTTGAGGGGTAATTTAGAAATATCAAAATCACATTTAAGTAAAAAATCTATTCCGCCAACACTCTCAAAGATCATTTTGGGGAAAGAAAACCAAAAACCATTACTATTTTTCAAAAAAGACTGCAGCCATTTAAGTTTAATGGTACCGTTCATTGATTCAAAATCAATCACATTCAAGCCTCCATCTTGAAGAGATTTCACTATATCATTTTTCCTAATGTAATGATATTTATTTTTCCAAATAAAATTGTAATGATTTTGATTGATTTTTTTCATCATATTGTCCGACACCGGTAAACAAAATGAAGGGTAAATAAGTCTGGAAAGACTTTCCATTTTAGTTAAGAGAATGCGTCCAAAAATAGAAAGATCCCTCTGAAGCCAGCTATTCAAAATAGTTTTAGATTTGGTCACATTATTTTCAATGTTCAGAAGTTCTCTTGATTTTTTTAGTTTGGAAATTCTAATTCCTAAATACTTAACTTCAGTTTTGATCGGAATATTAGCTACAACCACATGTGACTGGTCATGAATAGTTAATACTTCACATTTATTTTTATTCAGATTCAAACCCGAGGCTTTTGAGAACAGTGAAATCTCAGACAAGGCAGGAGGAATTTGTGAAATGTCTTTTAGGAAAAGAGTGGTGTCGTCTGCTAGCTGACTAATGATCAATGAAGTTCCCATCACAGACAAAGGTTTTATATTTTGATTATGTTTTAAGAATATTGCCAAAACCTCAGCAACTATAATGAAGAGTAGCGGAGATGTGGGACATCCTTGACGAATACCTCTTTTAATCATAAAACGTTGTGTAGTCCCAAATGGCAAGGAAATTGAGCTATTGATGTCATAATAGAGGGTAGAAATTAATTTCAAAAATTTATCGCCAAATCCAAAATATTTCAGAGCTTGTAAAATAAAAGGATGTTCAACAGTATCAAACGCTTTGTAGAAATCTAAAAAGAGAATAGCTCCGTCATCTTTAATGAGGTGATTATAATCTAGTAGATCCAATACAAGCCTAATATTGTTATAAATAGATCGATTTTTTAGAAAACCTGATTGTGTCTCACTGATTACTTGCGGTAAAACCTCCTTTAATCTGTCTGCTATAACATGAGAGAGTATCTTGTAATCAGTGTTTAGCAAAGTAATTGGACGTAAATTATCTACAATCCTCTTATCTTTCCCTGCTTTTGGAATAAGAATAATAAGACCCTGCTTCATTGTGGATGTCAACGTTTCATTATTAATAACGTCGTTTATGGCTTTAAATAGAAAGTCTCTTAAGTCCTCCCAGAAAAATTTGTAAAAAGCAGCAGTTAAACCATCCTGACCGGGAGCTTTACCAGTTTTTAATTTCTTAATCACTCTATCTAGATCATCAATAGTTGTGTCAGAATCACAAATATCTTTACTGATGGAATCAATCTTTGGGATGTGTTTTTTAAATATCTTAAAAAAATTAGATGAGTCAGTAGAAGAGTACACAGAGGTATACAATGTAGAATAATATTTGTAAATTTCTTCTGATATGATCGCTTCTTTTGTACATTCATGACCGTCAATAATTAGAGCATTTAAAGATTTTTGTTCCTGCCTTCTTTTTTCTAAATTGCTAAAATAGGAGGTACTTTTCTCTCCTTCCTCCAACCACTTAGCTCTGGATCTAATGAAAGCTCCATGTGCTTTTTTCTTGTACAGTAAGTCTAATTGAGAATGTAAATTTAAAAAAGTTTTTTTTTTCCATCTCTGTGGTATTAGTCTTAAAAGAGTAGCTATTTATATCTTGGATCAATTTATACTCATATTCCTTTTGTTGTTTAATTCTCTGTTTACCAAATGCAATGGCAAATTCTCTGATCTTATATTTTAAATATTCCTATCTTTTCATGTATGTACCAATACTGACCTCATTATAAATCTTTTTAATCAAACCCTTAACAGTGCTTACAAATTCATCACAGTTCAAAAGATCTGCATTCAATTTCCAATAATCCTTTTTGAAGGTTGGTTTGTTTTCAGGACTCAACTGCAGGACCAAAACACTGTGATCAGTTAAAGGAGCTGTAGAGATAGAAATATTAGAGCTGCAGTTCAATATATCTGAAGTACCTAACCACAAGTCAATTCTAGACTTATAATTCCCATTTGGTTTTATCCAAGAGAATTGAGTGGACTGTAAATTTCTTTCCCTCCACAGGTCAATTAAGCTATTAGAATTTAAGAAATCAAAGATTATTGGATTCCACTGATCAACATTGTGTCTGGGAGGACTTCTATCCAGCCATTCATTGGGCACTAGATTAAAATCCCCACCTAATAAAATGTTACTGGTATGGTATTGCTGTTTTAATTCAAATAAAACATCAGATATTTTCTCTAGCATGTTCTTATTTTGAGAGGGTACAGCATAGCCATAAACATTAACCAAAATCAAGTAAGAACCTTCAATATTTAGCACTACTGCCAACCAGTGACCGGACTCATCACTTTGAGAAGTCACCACATTTCCTGGACATCCATTAAAACAAATAGCCACCCCGGCAGAATAATTAGTGCCATGGCTGAATAACATTTTTCCACCCCACTGGTTTGACCAAAACGTGGCATCAGCAACAACAGAGTGTGTTTCTTGAAACAAAGTGCAATGAGCTTTTAGCCCTTTACAAAACAAAAATAATGCTTTTCTTTTTATATTGTCTCTAATACCTCTTACATTTAAAGATATGAAGGATAGACTTGTGCTCAACATTAATAGAAAACAGAACCAAGTAGAACAATGCAAACAAATATGTAAAGATGAATACCAATGGGAAGTAGAAAAATACTGCTTTCTCTTTAAAACAGAAATAATTGGTGTAGACACCTCTAACTTATATTCTTAAAATCAATCCAACCCTCTTATCTATTTTAGACCAAAGGAGAAAAAAAAAAAAACTTACGAAGAATAATCCGTTTAGTGAAACAATCACATTTAAATCTCTTCAGTTATCAGCAAGAATGCGGCGGCCGTCGATATAACCGTAGGCACCTCTGTAGTATGCTTTTTGTCCCGCGTTTCTGGCCTGAGAAATCTTTGGCCAAAGTTTCTCTCTTTCAAGGCGATCTTCCTTGGACAGGTCTTCAGCAAAACGGATGCCTTCCGTTTTGCAGATGGATGATTCCTTGGATTTTCTCCATATTCCGTCACGATGTAGGCGTCTGGTGAATTGGACAATCACCTGACGATTCCTCCCGTCTTCCTGTCTTCCAAGCCGATGCACTGTGTCCACAGAGTGCTCCATAACATCTGCCCATTCGGGAGCGATCCTACCGAGGAGTTTAACGACAGCATTCCTGATATCTTCTCCCATGGCCTCCTTCAATCCTTTAATCCTTAAATTCCATCTCCGGGAGTAACGGTCCTTCTCTCTCGCTTTCTCTTTCAGCATATCAACTTCTTTACGCAGGAGAAGGGCCTCATTCTCCAAGCCGGCTATCTTTCCTTTGCATTCTTTTACTTCCCCAGCTTGGAATTCTAGAGACTTTGCCAGACTTGCTATCATCACAGAGTTGTCGGTAAGCTTTTTGTTTAAATCCGCCATCTTGTCATCTTGTTGATCGAATCTTACGTGAAGAGCTTGAACGGCATTCAATATATCAGTTGCAGTTGGACTCTGTTTGGACAATTTCCTCTGATGCTCACCTTTCGAAGGAGTTAGAGGTGGAGAATCAGATGTATCCTCAAAACTCCTCTTTCCTCCGCTGCCATTCTCCGTCTCCATATCTGACCCGCAGTAACCATGTTCAGCATGGGTTAGGGAATTCCCTTCCTTTCCTTCTTCATTTGGCCTCTTGTCGTTTTTGTCTTTCTTTTTTTGTTCCTTTGGCATTTTCTAAAACCACCGTCACGTTTTGAGGGTATCACAGTTCAATTACCACTTAGAGGTATCTTTAGCACCGGAGCTTCGACGAGTGTGACTACTCAGTACGCCATCTTGCCGGAAAACCCAATGCATTAAACTAATATGTACCAACAAATTAACAAATCAAACCAAGATGAATAAATGCTATAAATGTTGATAATTCTCTGTTGATGCATGACAGCTAATGGTTTACATGTCATTTCATTATTCTATATTAATCTATTATTATAGATATTAACCTATTTTAATTGTATCATTTCAGGTTTTTTTTTTTTCTTTACAAAAATCAAAATGTAACCTTCTGTATGTTCCCTGACTGTTTTTTTGTTGTTTTTTTTTGTACATTTTGATACTTATGTTTGCACATTCAGGGCAGAGTTTCAAGCAGTGTTTTTTTTTTTAATAAAATTTTTCAATTCACTTAAATTTTGAGGCCGGTTATTTGTCACCTGTGGTATCGATTTAGTATCAATACCGAGGTATTACATTCTGGTATCGTACCGAAACCAAAATTGTGGTATCGAGCCATCCCTAGCATACATCTTCTTTATCAGAAATGAATGCTCACCCTCTTGTAGTTTCTCCTGGTTGGGATCCTTCTGGTCCAGCGAAGAAAAGTGAAAACGTACTCAAGAATTCCAAGTTCCAGTCAGATGATTGTAATAAATGTTTAACAATATTTATTAAAAGAATCAAAATGAAAAGAATACTTGTTACAGAATAGAGTACTGAACTAACAGAGAAGTTTTAGCCAGGCTTTTAGCTTCTTGCTACCCGAAAACTGCTGGAATTCCGGGCTGGAGATTTGCAAGGAAGAGCGATCCGTTTGTCCAGATTTCTTCCTTTTATATCCTGAATTGAGGTGTCTACATCATATTTACTGTAAGCACAAATAGACTAAACATCACATGCACAACAGATGATCCCAGCTAGCGTAGTCTATTTTCTATACCCGCATGACTGTCCCTCTGAAAATACAATAGCTCCTTTGTATGTGTGGACACAGACCCTTGTCACTGCTCTCTCATGTGACTTGGGAGAAACAGGGATGGACAGACTACTCTTTATTCAAAACAATGTTTAGATTGTCATGTGTCTTAGCAAACCAGGAAGTTCCCCGGCAGCTTTTACAGGTTTTTTATTGTGACCCTTTCTGCATTGACGTCGAGTTTGAGTTGAGATTGAAGCGAGTGCAATGACACTCTCAGGTGGAGCCTCGTCACCTTTCTCCACACCGCCTCAAGGCTGTGTGTGTTGTGGCTTCACAAATGCTTTGCTGCATACCTCGGTTGTTGTCAAGTTCTCAGGGTTTCTTTGCCTTAATGTCTGCCCAAACTTGAAAAGGCTTCAATAAACTTTAAGAGGAGGGTGTATGGAATTACTCAAAGCACTGAATTCTTCTTCATCAAATTAATTTATTGAAAATCTTTCAACAATGACTTGATCTTCATGTTTCAATGAATATCTCAGATGCTTAGCTTAATAACCTATATAGAAAATCATATATAAATATATGAGTCACTACACACAGTATAAATACATGTACATTCAGAGATGTTAAAAGTACAAACAATATTGTTAAACTATTTGCGGTTTATATAGCAGTTTGTAAACAGCAACAACAATGTAAAATCAAAAACACCTAGTGCACATGTCCAGTTAGCATGCTAGATGCTAAAATGCTACCATCAAAAAACTTTCAAACACAATGAATATTTGTCCTACCAGTAGCACTCCAAGTTGATGAACACATTTTGGCTTTTCCCAGCAGTCTTTGAACAAACTCAATTGACTCGATGGTGATTACCAATCTTTCTCATTTGGTTGTATAATCTCCAAAATCCACCAGTTTAGGTAGGATAAGCACATCCACTGCTCAAAGAACTCAGCATGCTGACAATCACACACACCAGGGGCCGTATTCACATAACATTTTATCTTACCACTAGGAGTACTCCTAAATCGTACTAAAAGATTTTAGCTAGTAGTTTTCATTTAAAAGTTATTCACAACGCCTTTCAGACCTACTCTTAGTAAAGAAAAATTACAACTCCTAAACTAAGAGTGAGTCTTCATTGCTCTGGATGACGTCATTACTCATGCACAAGCTTGACTGAAGTGACCACCTTGATTGGTTCAGAGATTCCGACTAGAGATAGTTGGGATCACCTCTATGCACGGCTTGGGCTCTGGAACCACACTCCTCGAGAGAGGATGGACTCTTCACCACTCTGGAGTTGCCCATGGTGAGAGGCGGCGGGCTGGTGTGGGTTTGCTTATAGCCCCCCAGCTCAGCCGCCATGTGTTGGAGTTCACCCCGGTGAACGAGAGGGTCGCTTCCCTGCACCTTCGGGTCGGGGATAGGTCTCTCACTGTCGTTTGTGCTTAAGGGCCGAACGGCAGTGTAGAGTACCCGGCCTTCTTGGAGTCTCTGGGAGGGGTGCTGGAAAGTGCTCCGACTGGGGACTCCGTCGTTCTACTGGGGGACTACAACGCCCACGTGGGCAGCGACAGTGACACCTGGAGGGGCGTGATTGGGAGGAACGGCCCCCCCTGATCTGAACCCGAGTGGTGTTCTGTTATTGGACTTCTGTGCTAGTTACAGCTTGTCCATAACGAACACCATGTTCAAGCATAAGGGTGTCCATCAGTGAACATGGCACCAGGACACCCTAGGCCGGAGGTCGATGATCGACTTTGTGGTCGTTTCATCCGACCTCCGGCCGTATGTCTTGGACACTCGGGTGAAGAGAGGGGCGGAGCTGTCAACCGATCACCACCTGGTGGTGAGTTGGATCCGATGGCGGGGGAGGAAGCTGGACAGACTCGGCAGACCCAAACGTACTGTGAGGGTCTGTTGGGAACGTTTGGCCGAATCTCCTGTCAGAGAGATCTTCAACTCCCACCTCCGGCAGAGCTTCGACCAGATCCCGAGGGAGTCTGGAGATATTGAGTCCGAGTGGACCATGTTCTCCACCTCCATTGTCAACACGGCCACTCGGAGCTGTGGCCGTAAGGTCTCCGGTGCCTGTCGAGGCGGCAATCCCCGAACCCGGTGGTGGACACCGGAAGTAAGGGATGCCGTCAAGCTGAAGAAGGAGTCCTATCGGGCCTGGCTGGCTTGTGGGACTCCTGAGGCAGCTGATGGGTGCCGACGGGCCAAGCGGACTGCAGCCCGGGTGGTTGTGGAGGCAAAAACTCGGGCCTGGAAGGAGTTCGGTAAGGCCATGGAGAAGGACTATCGGTCGGCCTCAAAGAGATTCTGGCAAACCATCCGGCGCCTTAGGAGGGGGAAGCAGTGCCCTACCAACGCTGTTTACAGTGGAGGTGGGGAGCTGTTGACCTCGACTGGGGATATCACCGGACGGTGGAAGGAATACTTCGAGGATCTCCTCAATCCCGCCATCACGTCTTCCATTGAGAAAGCAAAGGCTGAGGGCTCGGAGGCGGACTCGTCCATCACCCAAGCTGAAGTCACAGAGGTGGTCAAGAAACTCCTCAGTGGCAAGGCACCGGGGGTGGATGAGATCCGCCCTGAGTACCTCAAGTCTCTGGATGTTGTGGGGCTGTCTTGGTTGACATGCCTCTGCAACATCGCGTGGCGGTCGGGGACAGTGCCTTTGGACTGGCAGACTGGGGTGGTGGTCCCTCTTTTCAAGAAGGGGGATCGGAGGGTGTGCTCCAACTATAGGGGGATCACACTTCTCAGCCTCCCTGGGAAAGTCTATGGGTACTGGAGAGGAGAATCCGGCCGATAGTAGAATCTCGGATTCAGGAGGAACAGTGTGGTTTTTTGTGTGGATTTGGAGAAGGCATTCGACTGTGTCCCTCGCGGCGGCCTGTGGAGGGTTCTTCGGGAGTATGGGGTCCGGGGCCCTTTGCCAAGGGCTATCCGGTCCCTGTACGACCGGAGCAGGAGCTTGGTTCGTATTGCCAGCAGTAAGTCAGACTTGTTCCCGGTGCGTGTTGGACTCCGGCAGGGCTGCCCTTTGTCGCCGGTTCTGTTCATAATTTTTATGGACAGAATTTCTAGGCGCAGTCAGGGGCCGGAGGGGGTCAGGTTTGGGGACCACACGATTTCATCTCTGCTCTTTGCGGATGATGTTGTCGTGTTGGCCTCATCAGGCCAGGACCTCCAGCATGCACTGGGATGGTTTTGCAGCAGAGTGTGAAGCGGCTGGGATGAAAATCAACACCTCCAAATCCGAGGCCATGGTTCTCAGTCGGAAAAGGGTGGTTTGCCCGCTTCAGGTTGGTGAAGAGTTCCTGCCTCAAGTGGAGGAGTTCAAGTATCTTTGGGTCTTGTTCACGAGTGAGGGAAGGATGGAACGGGAGATTGACAGGCGGATCGGTGCAGCTTCTGCAGTAATGCGGTTCCTGTACTGGTCTGTCGTGGTGAAGAAGGAGCTGAGCCGCAAGGCGAAGCTCTCGATTTACCAGTCAATCTACGTTCCTACTCTCACCTATGGTCATGAGCTGTGGGTCATGACCGAAAGGACAAGATCCCGGATACAAGCGGCCGAAATGAGCTTTCTCCGCTGGGTGGCTGGGCGATCCCTTAGAGATAGGGTGAGAAGCTCGGTCACTCGGGAGGAGCTCAGAGTAGAGCCGCTGCTCCTCCACATCGAGAGGGGTCAGTTGAGGTGGCTCGGGCATCTTTTCCGGATGCCTCCTGGACGCCTTCCTGGGAAGGTGTTCCGGGCATGTCCCACCGGGAGGAGCCCCCCGGGGAAGACCTAGGACACGCTGGAGAGACTATGTCTCCCGGCTGGCCTGGGAAAGCCTCGGTGTCCCCCCGGAAGAGCTGGAGGAAGTGTCTAGGGAGAGGGAAGTCTGGGCATCCCTGCTTAGACTGCTGCCCCCGCAACCCTGCCCCGGATAAGCGGAAGAAGATGGATGGATGGATGGACGGACAACGCACCATATGGTAGCGGTAACGGAGTTAATTTATTTAAAAAGTAATGCGTACATATCGTATGTTAGATACATATCGTACAGTGTGATTTATAATCTTATAGAAATGCCAAAAATTGCAGTGTGTAGCAAGTATGACAAGCGGGAGTCAGAAACAGACCTTGTTTCTCAAAACCAAGAATGCAAAGAACGGACTTGTGTTCTTGGGGAGAACGCTCTTGCTAGTTGTTCTTGGAAGAATGAACTCACAAGGTGACGAGCACACAGAATGCTGCTGACAGTTTGAGACGATGTGTTCTTGCTGGTATTGCGCAATAATACCCCCGCACAGACGCTGTCTGCAATACCCAAACATAACGAGAATTATTGACGCTAACAGCCAGGCTTTATCGCCCAAGCCTACCCTCAGCTCAAGGGATTACTCTACAACTGTACATTACAATGTAATGTACAGTAGAGATCAAAATTAAAGAACAACATACTATTTCCTAAATTTCAAGGTCACTGCTTAGTCGTAGTTAAAGTTAAACAAACAAGAGCAGGTTTTTTTTGCATATTTCATAAATTAAATGTATTTAGAACTACAGTATATAAAAATTAATCGAGAACTCTTTTAGATACCTCCAAGTTATTGGTGATAATGTAGCACCTGGTGCTAATTTCCTTGATTATCTGGCACACCTTATTTAAGCAAACTTTCCAATTTTAACTTACTTTGCAAGATGGCAAGCCGCTCTAAGATGACTGAAACCCTACGACACCAGGTTGTCCAGATGAAGGCCAAAGGGATGACCCTTTCAGCTATTGCAACAGAAATTGGTCGTTCAAAATCTGTGATTTCTAGAATATTGAAGCTTTACAAAGATACTCGTTCATTCAAGTCCCCCAAAAAGGCTGGTTGTCCACGTAAGACAAATGCACGAGAGGACAGGACGATGCAGAGACTTTCAATGGGGAATCGGTTCAACACTGCAGCTGGAATTGCTCGCCAGTTCAGAGCTGAACATGGTAAGGTTCTGTCTCGGCATACAGTGTCTCGTCGTTTAAGAGGATTTGGACTGAAAGCTAACTCTGCAGTGACCAAGCCTCTCATCAGCAGAAAGAATCAAAAGGCTAGACTAACCTTTGCGGAGGAGCATGTTGTGTGGACAGAGGAGAACTGGTCAAAAGTTCACTTTAGTGATGAAAGTAAGTTCCATTTATTTGAGTCCGATGGGAAACATTATGTTCGGCGTCAAACTGGGGAAAGGTTGACTGACTTCTTTACGCACTTTGGGTTCAGAGGTGGAGGAGGAAGTGTCATGGTTTGGGGGATGTTTTCTGCAGCAGGAGTTGGGCCTATTATACAGCTGCATGGCAGGGTAAATGCAAATGTTTATCAGAACCTCCATCGGCAACATACGGTTCCTTCCCTGCAAGCATCTCCCTATCAGCCTGCAATTTTCATGCAAAATGAGTGAAGCAGTACCTTGAAACTCAGAAAATTTAAATAATGAAATGGCCAGCCCAGAGTCCTGATCTAAACCCGATTGAAAATCTTTGGAAAATCCTTGGTGACAAAGTTATGGCTAAAAAACCCACTAGAGTTACCGAACTTTGGAAGAGACTAGAAGACGAGTGGACCAAGATCACACCAGAAAAGTGTGAGAATCTAGTGATGTCCTGTGGCCGCAGATGTGCTCAGGTCATTCAAAGCAAGGGCCTCTACACTTCCTACTAAATTGTGACTGCTGTAAGCCTCAAATTTGAGTTGTAATGCTTTCTTTTGTGCTGCAATGGTTATTGTTCTCTAATTTTGATCGCAGTGTTTTCCACAAAATAAAGGTTTTTGGTGAACTACCTTGGTTATTTTGTAAATAAATGCTAGTAGAACAATGGTATACCCACAGCTAATAATCCTTCAAATTTCAAGCAATGAAGATTAACAACATTTCTGAAAATAATCAAGTGTTTCTTAATTGTTCTCTAATTTTGGTCTCTACTGTATATTCATAACAATAAAGCAACACTTATGGAGATTCTTACTTCCGAATACATTTGCGCACATTTTCAATTCGCCATACATTTTCGTGAAAATGCCAATATTTGAAATGTACACAGTTGATTTCTCACATCAAATGTTCTCAGAAGTGAATTTAGTGATGAAAAACGGCTTGCTGTATTAACCTGCCTCTCTTTCCTCGAATGCCGAAATGGATGCTGGGATATTTCTGCCATCAAGTTCACACAAGTTACCAACCGATGCATCCTCTGTAAAATGGGCATGTCAAAAACACTTCCGGGATTTTTAACCGTTCTTGCCAAAATGCAAACTTGTGTATTGGGACAGTACTTGGGGAGCGACTGATGACGTTTCACAAGTCCACAAGAACACAAGTACAGTCACATATTGAGAAACGGCCAGAAAGTTGCGCAGCGCTGTTGTTTTTCCGTTTTTCCATGAGCGCCACCTACTGTCAGAGATTGACACTGCATTTACTGACATTTTTTATTTTTTGCATTGCACTGAACAGACAAATCTCATGTGAATTTGGTGCCGAACATTCGTGTTAATGTGAAAATGTCCTGCCGCTCATCGTGGCTGTTGGGAAACTAACTTAGAAAAAACATGTTTCTCAGCACATAAAGATGAGCTACTGTGATCTCAGACTGAGGTGATGTGGTTTCTCCACTGCATGGATCTTCATGTGTAGCTTCAGGTCACTTTTAAAAGAGAAACTCTTCCCACACTGATCACACGTGTGCGGCTTCTCTCTGTTGTGCATCCTCTCATGTGATCTCAGATGTGATGACTGACTGAATCTCTTGTCACAGTGTGAACACTTGTAAGGTTTCTCTCCAGTGTGGATCCTCTCATGTGTTTTCAGATCTGCTGACTGACTGAATCTCTTGTCACAGTGTGAACACTTGTAAGGTTTTTCTCCAGTGTGGATCCTCTCATGTGTTTTTAGATGTGATAACACATTGAATCTCTTGTCACAGTGTAAACACTTGTAAGGTTTTTCTCCAGTGTGGATCCTCTCATGTGTTTTCAGAGATGATGGCTGACTGAATCTCTTGTCACAGTGTGAACACTTGTAAGGTTTTTCTCCAGTGTGGATCCTCTTATGTGTTTTCAGATATGATTAGTGACTGAATCTCTTGTCACAGTGTGAACACTTGTAAGGTTTTTCTCCAGGGTGAATTGTCTGGTGCAGTTTTAACTTGGCCGCTGTAATAAAAGTCTTCTCACACTCAAAGCACATGTACTCTCTTACACCAGTGTGAATTTTCTCATGTGTATGTAAAGATTGTCGCCGTGAAAAACTCTTTCCACACACAGAACATGAATGTGGCTTCTCCTTTATATGAACTGTCAGGTGTTTCTTCAGCTCTGAAGACCTAAGAAATGTTTTGCCACATTGATGACATGAGAACGGCTTCTCTCCGGTGTGGATCCTCATGTGACTCTTAAGACTATTTTCGCATAAGAATCTCTTTCCACACTGATCACATGTGAACGGCTTCTCTCCGGTGTGGATCCTCATGTGACGCTCAAGACCTCGTTTGGTTGTGAAACTCGTCCCGCACTGATCACACGTGAACGGCTTCTTTCGGCTGTGGATCCTCTCATGTATTTTCAGATGTGCTGATCGACTGAATCTCTTGTCATAGTGTGAACACTTGTAAGGTTTTTCTCCAGTGTGGATCCTCTCATGTGTTTTCAGATCTGCTGACTGACTAAATCTCTTGTCAAAGTGTGAACACATGTAAGGTTTTTCTCCATTGTGAATTCTCTGGTGCAGTTTTAACTTGGCCGCTGTAATAAAAGTCTTCTCACACTCAAAGCACATGTACTCTCTTACACCAGTGTGAATTTTCTCATGTGTATGTAAAGATTGCCGCCGTGAAAAACTCTTTCCACACACAGAACATGAATGCGGCTTCTCCTTCGTATGAACTGCCAGGTGTGACTTCAGCTCTGATGACCTAAGAAATGTTTTGCCACATTGATCACATGAGAACGTCTTCTCTCCGGTGTGGATCCTCATGTGACTCTTAAGACTATTTTCGCATAAGAATCTCTTTCCACACTGATCACATGTGAACGGCTTCTCTCCGGTGTGGATCCTCATGTGAATCTCAAGACCTCGTTTGGTTGTGAGACTCTTTCCACACTGAGTGCAGATGAAAGATTACTTGGCTCTTCTTTTCTTTAAAAATTTATTTTTAGTCTTTGAGCGACTCAAAGGTTTTCCTCCAGGTTTGACATGATGTTCCTCCTCCACTTCACTCAGTTCTTCACTCTCCTCGCTCTCTTCCATCGGGTCTGACATGAAAGAAAAAAATATTACATTTCATTTCATTTATTAGCACTTCATTCCTCTCCTCGCTCTCTTCCATCGGGTCTGACATGAAAGAAAAAAATATTACATTTCATTTCATTTATTAGCACTTCATTCGCCATGAACTTGTTGGTTTCTTTTATTATTTTATGCAATCAGAAACCCTCAAACCGGTCGCACTTTGTATCTCTCTGTGCAAATACTTCCTTCCCGCTCTGCCAGAATGCAGCTGTCATTTACTGACGGAAAGCATGACAATAACCGCAATAAAGCCGTATATTGCCGAAAAGCGCATGTTGTCTTTTTTAGGAGCAATTTGAATGGTTTTGATAGGAATCGATGACAACGCAGTGCTGAAGTGCCAACTAGTCTCTCCCTATGGAGGATCTTTTTACCACTCTACAGATAAAGTGTTGTTGGGAAAATTCGTTTCGCGTACCTACCCCGAAGTGACAGTGAAGTGAAGTGAAAATAAAATAAAGGAAAAAATAAAGGAAAGACCAGTACTTTGTTTAGGCTTGGTTTGTAGGGAATTACAAACCTGCGCACATATATTCAAATGCACATAACTATAGAACCAATTCTTAATGCGCATGTGAACGCCATCAGTGTTCACATGTACATAAAGATTTCAGTGTACATAAAGCTTTCAGTGCATTTGCCAGTTTTTAAAAATTTTGTATGCACATATAGACTAGACACCTGCACTCCCGCGGGACCCAACGAAACAGATTTCAGCGCGGAAATAGATCTAATGGCTTTTTTTTTTTTTTTCAGGGTGATAGGGGAAGACTCATGAATATTCATTAGGGAACTCATCCCTGACAGGCTCGCCGATACTCCAACGTTCTGAGACACCATGGTAACCGCAAACAATGAGATATCAGATCGCTGTGTGTCACCAGAGGTGGGGACATTCCCGATTAAAGTTATGATTTAAGTGGATTAGCGGTGAAAATCACGAACACAAATGGTTATAGGAATATAGTATAGTAGGCCTAATTGCATGGGATGCAGTTCTAATGTTGTGCTAATTGCATGGGATCACGGTCAAAATCCCCAATATAGTAGCCTGGGTTTCCCCATGCTGCCTTGCTGACAGCGCGATTTTATTGACCATGGACCAGATTTTGAGCACATTTTCCAGATTCCCCAGACAGGGGAACCAATCACAGAACGGGGAGCAGCAAGATGATGATGACGTCTATGCGACACACTGAAACAGTTTGTTTATATCAATGGATCCAACATAAGTTACCTTTCAGTGCAGCCTTAAATAGTGATAGCTGAACGCCATCATGTACACATAAATCTCTGACCCAACGTCTTCTTCCTCATCGAATTTCTGTCGCTCTACATACGTCATCTGGTATAATTGAAACGATTGGCTATGAGCTATACGTACAGGCGCATTTGATAGACATTCGTAGCGCCCAATATACGGCTCTGGGCATTCGTAAACCACGCCTCAAATACGAGAAAATGAACATGTGGTTCCCAGACCACGCATTAGCCAGGCTACCAATATAGGCTATCACACCAGAAATCATGTAATTGTAGCAAACCATGAATAATTATTATATTATGGTAGTCTTTTCTCCCTGTTTTGCATGCATCATCATCATCATTATTATTATAATTTATTTATTTTTGGCTCTTGTCACTGTGTATAGGCTACTTAGCCTGAATTAGCACTGTTTATAGAGGTACGGTAGGCAACACCATTAGGATCATGTAACACAAAATAAATGTTTTTTTTTCTTCATGATACAGGAAATAATCTTTTTTTGTTTTTTTTTCTGTTACCATAAGATCTGCGGACATCACTGGGTTTTAATTTGAGGTATAAGAACCTGACGATACATATCGTGACATAGCCAACACATATTGAAACATAATATTATATTTATTCATATAACATAAATTGCACCATTTTCTTAATTTCTAAGTCAAAATGTATGCTAAATTAATAAATGTAGTGTAAATGTATTAATGAAACAAATTTCCATTCAAAAGTTTGGGGTCAGTAGTTTTTCAAAACAAATTAATACTTTCTTTCAGCAATGAAGCATTAAATGGATAAAAAATTGAAAGTAAAACTTTAACATTGTTTAAAAAAATCTATATATGAACTTTCTGTTCAAAGAATCCTTTAAAAATCTATCACAGTTTCCCAAAAAATATTAAGCACCACTACTGATTTCAACATCATAATAATAATAATAATAATAATAATAATAATAATAATAATAATAATAATAGGCATAATAATAATAATAATAATAATAATAATAATAATAATAGGCATAATAATAATTGTAATGCTAAAATTAAAGGAGAAGTTCACTTTTAAAATGACAATTCTGTCATCATATACTCACCCTCATGTTGTTTCAAACCTGTATGAATTTCTTTCTTCTGCTGAACAGAAAAGAAGATATTTAGAAGATTATCAGTAACCAGACAGTTTTTGGGTCCCAATGACTTCCATAGTAGGAAAAAAATATACTATGGAAGTCAAATATGTCCAAATAGAAACTTATTTAAAATCGATTTGTGGGACTTCCGCAAAATAGAATTATATATAAATTGAACATCTAAAAACAAATAAATGATCATTCATCTGTTGCACAAAAGCAACAAGAACAACTAAACAAAAAAGAAACAATTTACAGGCCAGAGTTTCTATCTATTTATAACATGTTTGCAGCGTTAAACAATGTAGCCAATCACAGACATATGTGTTGATTTCTTGAACGCCAATCAGATGCAGATGCAGAGCGTGATGGATTATAGGGCGATAGAAGATCCGTTAAATAGACTGGAGCTAAGCCGTTTAGGGCTTTATAAGTCAGTAGCAATACCTTTTAGTTAATACGGGACCTTATAGGTAACCAATGTAGTAATGATAAAATCGATGTTATATGATCATATTTTCTAGATCCAGTAAGAACTCTAGCGGCGGCATTTTGGACTAACTGTAGCTTGTTTATTGAGGATGCAGGACAACCAGCTAATAAAGCATTACAGTAATCTAGTCTCGAGGTCATGAATGCATGAACTAACTTTTCTGCATCAGAAACAGATTACGTTGCATATTACATACATATGCATATTACGTAGCTTAGCAATGTTTCTAAGGTGGAAAAAGGCTGTTTTTGTAACATATGAAATATGATTTTCAAAATACAGGTTGCAATAATGTATAACACCCAGGTCTTTTACTGTAGAGGATGAAGTAACAGGACATCCTACTATATTAAAGTTGTATTTTGAGAGGTTTTGTGGGCGTTTTTTTCAACCGATAAGTATTACCTCTTTGTCTGGATTTAATAAAAGAAAATTGCACGTCATCCAGTCTTTTATATCTTTAACACACTCTGTCAATTTGGATAATTTAGCGTTTTCATCCGGCCGTGATGAAATATATATTTGAGTGTCATCAGCATAACAATGGAAACTAATTCCATGTTTCCTTATAATACTTCCAAGTGGCAGCATATATATTGAGAATAACAGAGGGCCTAACACAGATCCCTGCGGCACTCCATAGTTTACTGGAGTTATGATCTATTTTTCTCCATTTAAATAAACAAAATGGTATCGGTCAGATAAATACGATCTAAACCAGCTTAATGCTTGTCCTTGAACACCAGTATAATTTTGTAGTCGATCTAAGAGTATTGTGTGATCTATAGTATCGAACACAGCATTTAGCTCAAGTAAAACTAGTATTGAGATACAGCCTTGGTCAGAAGCTAAGAGTAAATCATTTGTGATTTTAACAAGCGCAGTTTCAGTGCTATGATGCGGCCTGAACCCAGACTGAAACTTTTCATAGGTGTCATTTTCTTGCAAGAAAGAGCCCAGTTGGGCAGACACAACTTTTTCTAGTATTTTAGACATAAAAGGAATATTTGAAATGGGTCTATAATTTGCTAGGTTATTATGATCTAATTGTGGTTTCTTAATGAGTGGTTTTATAACTGCCAGTTTAAATGTTCTTGGAACATAACCTAAAGATAAAGATGAGTTAATAATATTGAGGAGAGGCTCTTCCACTACAGGTAACACTTCTTTCAGTAGTTTAGTTGATATAGAATCTAATAAACATGTTGTTTAAGAGGAAGTGATAAGTTTATTTAACTATTTTTGTTCTATAGTTGTAAAGCACTGTAATTGTTCTTGCGGGGGGATAATTGAAGCTGAATTATAAGGCACGATTGAAGATTGAACTAAATTGATTGTTTACCAAATTGTTATTTTTGTTAGGAGTAATCAGTAAACACCAAGTTTCTGGTGAAGTTGTATCTCTATTATCAATGAAACTGGCTTCACAATGAATCTTTCATAATATCTACACTTTGTTTGCTATAATCAGATGATTTGCCAGTATGCAGAATTCAGCACTGAACAAAAGTCCATTTTGAGCGGTGAGGGAATTCTATCTTAAATATATTTCACTCAGTTTTGATTAGCTTATGACACTGATTCATGCTAAAATACTGCATTATGCATAATGTAGATTGTTTGCGAATATCTGCTTATAGGTTATATGTGGTTTAGTGCAACTATAGTATTTCAGCCTCTGGTAAAATATGTAATACTGTCTAAATACATTATATTTTTATATAAATGTTCTGGTTTTGGTTGGCCTATGACAGTATTTATCATGCTGCATATGTTTTTGAATACAGACTGTGTAAATATTTTAGTGATGTGTCGTTCGCGAACGATCCGTTTATTGCGTGCTTCAATAAATGCGTGCGGTCTATATGGCCCATCAATGGTCCATAACCATCAATTGCTCATCAGTTTACTTTGAATAATGTATGCTAACAGTTTTATTTTAATTTTATTTTTTTTAGGAATGTGTCTGCTTCAAGCTCTCCTTCTCCAGCACCTCGCAGAGGGGCACGCAGGTGTCGTTCAGTTCTCAGTGCTATCGAGAATGATACTGAGTAAGTACATATACGTAATATTTTACAGATGAAATGTAGCCTAATTGTGTTTACATCATAATAATATAAAAGTAGCCTATACCTATTCTTGAGTGAAATGACAAAACCGTTGTCTTTTTTTATAGTGATTGATAATGATAATACAAGTTCTTTTATTGTGTTATCAGCATGCTCATGTGTTTTTTTTTTTTTTACAGATGTGACAATGAACATGGGGGGTGTGGACCTGTCTGACCAGCTGATACAGTACTACACAACACAGCACAAAACCATGAAGTGGTACAGAAAGATCTTTCTACACTTCTTGGACATTGCTTCCACCAACTCTTTCATTGTGCACAAAGAGCTACATGGTAACTTGTCCCATAAAGAGTTTATGGAGCAACTTATAACAGAGCTCTGTGGTGTGTCACAGAAAACAGCACCAAAACGGACCAATAGTGACCATGTACCAGTTCCAGGAGCTGAGCTGGCATCAGATGACAGGGATGCTGCCACAGTTGGTCGCCGCAATTGTGTGCATTGCACAGCAGTGCGCGGTAAAAGACAATTAACACCATGGAAATGCCAGGCATGCAATGTTCACTTATGTCTTCAGTTAAACAGGAACTGTTTTCAGGAGTGGCATAAAGATGTGTGACTGTGTTCAGATGTGTGTGCTCTGCTGACCACCTTCCACTAACCATCAGCCTTCAGAAATCATTCTGATATGATGACTATTTTTTAAAATCAATGTTGGAAACTGTTGTACTGCTTAATATATATTTTTTATAACCTGTGATAGTTTTTTCAGGATTCTTTATTTTGCTCATTTGATTTACTTGTAGCCCGCATATAAACGGGGCACAGGAATTTACTGTGAGATACCTGCCTTTACTTTTGTTTATCGCTCACAATTGCTCACATTTGATTTGCTTAGAGCAAATTTAGAACATTTAGTTCCTCCACATAGAGGAATTACAATAAAACAGATTGAAAAACAAAACCTTTGAATCTCCTCTTCTTTGTTCAGGCACTTGATGGCCCATTAGTCACTGGAAGAGTGTATGTCACACCCCTGGTCTGAATCTCATTAATATTGATGGACCATTGGCCCATTAATATTGATGGGCCACCCCTCCCATGCATAAACCTCTTCTGACAAAAAAACTGTTTTAGAAAGTTCAAATCAATGTACTGTTTTATGAGAACGATAAGGCTGGATAATTTTCACATCATTTTGAAGCCAGAACTCAAAGCTACACAATTCATTGGTCAAAAGTCTTATTTACACATATTTAGTATGTGTTTTGTGGTCTTATTTCTGCAACTTTCATTTTTATTTTTTCCAATAACCACGCATAAACATTATTCTCTTAAAAATTCAAACATATACATGCATGTTGATCAGATATTTTGGTAGTCCTGTTTGTGCTATATAGAGTGAATTTACACCTTTGCCATTAATATGTTTATAAATAACTGAAAAAAGCACAAATGTCAGAGCATGTCAGAACACCTCCAGGGCCCAGAACACAGCTCAGACTCCAGAGGGTTAAATACATTCCCCGCACCCGCTGTGTGGTTTACTTGGACGATCTGTTGGTCGATGCCAGAGACTTTGACTAGGCTGTCCAAAAATTACGGGAGGTCCTGACAGCCATCCGTAGCGCTCTTTAGGCCGCCGCCTAAGGCCAGGGGTCCGCGAAGAGCCTGGTAGGCACTTGGTGGTAGGTTAGTGGACCGCTAAGCGTGGCCCTGCCCACTGACCACGAACAGCCTATTCGTCCCCCTGACCGCCTATGTGACCACGAATGGCCTGTTCGTCCACGGCCAATCTAAGTGACAGCCCGTGGCCCTGCCCACTGACCACGAACAGCCTATTCGTCCCTCTGGCCACCTATGTGACCACGAACGGCCTGTTCATCCACGGCCAATCTAAGTGACAGCCCATGGCCCTGCACACTGACCACAAACAGCCTAATCATCCACGTAGGCACAGGAAGGGCCCACCTGTAACTTATTTGATGGGACCTCTTTAGGCTGTCCGTGGTTAGTGCATTATTAGTCATATTTCATAACTATAAACGTTTTATTGCATAAATCATAGCCAACATGCGCTGAGATATGGCCGGGTAAGTTGTTGGAAAGATACGGGGGAGTTTTCAGAAAGATATGGGTGAGTGCCCCCAATATCTTAAGTTAGGGAGTTGAAACTCGGTAAGTGTACAGACTGTGTTGATGTGGTTTCTCCACTGCATGGATCTTCATGTGTAGCTTCAGGTGACTTTTAAAAGAGAAACTCTTTCCACACTGATCACATCTGTGCGGCTTCTCTCTGCTGTGGATCCTCTCATGTTTTTTCAGATATGATGAGTGACTGAATCTCTTGTCACAGTGTGAACACTTGTAAGGTTTTTCTCCAGTGTGGATCACCTCATGTCTTTTCAGAGATGCTGACAGACTGAATCTCTTGTCACAGTGTGAACACTTGTAAGGTTTTCCTCCAGTGTGGAACATCTCATGTGTTTTCAGATGTTCTGATCGACTGAATCTCTTGTCACAGTGTGAACACTTGTAAGGTTTCTCTCCAGTGTGGATCCTCTCATGTGTTTTCATAGATGATGACTGACAGAATCTCTTGTCACAGTGTGAACACTTGTAAGGTTTTTCTCCAGTGTGGATCCTCTCATGTGTTTTCAGATATGATGAGTCACTGAATCTCTTGTCACAGTGTGAACACTTGTAAGGTTTTTCTCCAGTGTGGATCATCTCATGTGTTTTCAGATCTGCTGACTGACTGAATCGCTTGTCACAGTGTGAACACTTGTAAGGTGTTTCTCCAGTGTGGATTCTCTCATGTGTTTTCAGAGATGCTGACAGACTGAATCTCTTGTCACAGTGTGAACACTTGTAAGGTTTCTCTCCAGTGTGAATCCTCTCATGTTTTTTCAGATCTGCTGACTGACTGAATCTCTTGTCACAATGTAAACACTTGTAAGGTTTTTCTCCAGTGTGAATTTTCTGGTGCTGTTTTAAACTGCTTGATGTAGTAAAAGTCTTCTCACACTCAAAGCACATGTACTCTCTCACACCAGTGTGTATTTTCTCATGTCTATGTAAATATTGCAGCCATGAAAAACTCTTTCCACACACAGAACATGAATGTGGCCTCTCCTTCATATGAACTGTCAGGTGTGACTTCAGGTCTGATAACCTAAGAAATGTTTTTCCACACTGATCACACATGAACGGCTTCTCTCCAGTGTGGATCCTCATGTGAATCTCAAGATTTTGTTTGGTTGTGAAGCTCTTTCCACACTGAGTGCAGGTGAAAGATTTCTTGGCTCTTCTTTTCTTTGAGCGACTCAAGGGTTTTTCTCCAGGTTCCTCCTCCACTTCACTCAGTTCTTCACTCTCCTCCTCCACTTCACTCAGTTCTTCGCTCTCCTCCGTCACTTCACTCAGTTCATCACTCTCCTCCTTCACTTCCATCAGTTCTTCGCTCTCCTCCTTCACTTCACTCAGTTCTTCACTCTCCTCCTTCACTTCCATCAGATCTTCGCTCTCCTCCTTCACTTCACTCAGTTCTTCACTCTCCTCCTTCACTTCACTCAGTTCTTCACTCTCCTCCTTCACTTCACTCAGTTCTTCACTCTCCTTGCTCTCTTCCATCAGGTCTGAGAGGAAAGAAAAAAAATATTAAATTTAATTTCATTCATTACCACTTCATTCGCCATGAACTTGTTCGTTTCTTTTATTATTTTATGCAATCAGAAACACTCTAACTGGCTGCGCTTTGTATCTCTGTGAAAATCCTTCCTTCCCGCTCTGCCAGAAAGTAGCTGTCATTTACTGACAGGAAGCATGACAATAACCTAGGGATGGGCGCTATATCGCATGACATTGTTAGGCGCATCTCGTCAGTAAAACCGGTTCCTTGATTAGTAGTAAATCCCCATCACCTGCTATCAGATGGAGTTGCATTTACTACACAGAGCCATAGTTAACTGACAAGCTGAGCCATATTGCATTAATTATCGCAGGCGATAAGTCCGTGATAATTAATGCGGCTCTGTGTAGTAAACGCCGCTCCATCTGAAAGCAGGTGATGGCGATTTACTACTAATCAAGGAACCGGCTTTACTGATGAGATGCGCCTAACAGTGTCATGCGATATTGAGACAATATCCTGTAAGTTTCAGAACTGAAAACTTCCTTGTTAGTCCAATAAAAGCTTTTATTGACACCAGGTACAGCGAATGACAGGTTTTTCAAAGTGGGGATCTATGACGTCAAAGGGTATGAAACCCCGCCTCCACAGAAGATGATCAACGCCTGCTTCAACACTGCCGGTTTAGCCCCGCCCACCGACTTACATGTCCCCTCACGTTTACTGACAGGTGTCAGTTGAAACTCATGTGGAAAACTGTAACCCAATTATATCAGTGGGCATTTACTTCCAAGTCTTCAATGCGGCACGCCCATAAAAACAGAGCGTTTCAGGAGCTAGGCTCAAAACCAGGGTAGAAAATTGCATATTACTTATTTAGAAACACAAACTCTGTGAGAAATAACACAAGCGTTCAGCATTCAAGTGGAGTGAATTGTTTATTTTTAATTGTTTAGTTATTATTATTTGTAATGTGATGTCATTTCACAACCGTTGCAGTGTCTGTAGAAACTCCAAAAGCTCAAAGTGTAAATTGGCCGCAGCATTAACTAGATTTAAATTAAGTATTTTTATTAGCATTATCTGTTTCCTACTGTACGTTTCACTCAACACTGTTACTCCAGACATGATTTCCTCCTTTCACAAACAGAAAATAAAATTTGACAATTCTTAAAATTGTGACACTCAGGAAGTGACATCATCTGGGCTCTTTCTACTGCATGATAGGAAGACAAGAAAATAATCTCAATCCAATAGGCTTGTTTGAGATGCTTTGGCTGAATTGTGCGAGACTAGGTGCTGGAGTGAGAGGAGGAGTGAAGAAAGTTCAGGCGAGACGGACAGATCTCTCTTCTCTTCTAGTAGTGGATTTGACACCTGTGAGATCAGGCAGATATCGAGGGATTGACGCTCGTTCATAGTGTTACTAATAAACTGGATCTAATTTAAGTTAGACACATTTCTAACCAGCATGCATCTCGTGCTGATCACTGGTGATTGATTCTGCTCAGATTTTGCACATCACAAACAAGCCTACAGTCTCAGTTTTTACACAAATTGTACCGCGTTGATCTAGGGGTGTGCGATATACATCGTTTGTGATGATATCATAATTGTTGTTTAAACAATATGCAAAATCTTATTGAGTAACCAATCAAAATGCTGGATCAATTGTTCAGGAATAGGCTTTATGCCCAGCTCCACTACTTCCTGAACTTCAGCCAGCTCCTTTGTTTCCTGTCTGCCATTATTGGACAAACTGATTCATCCATGTGTGTCTGATTATTGTTACTGAGGTCAGGCACACCTGGATTAATCAGTTTGTCCAATAATGGCAGACAGGAAACAAAGGAGCTGGCTGAAGTTCAGGAAGTAGTGGAGCTGGGCATAAAGCCTATTGACCGCGCGCAAGGCTGCATACGTGACACGTGCATTCAGAGCGTGTGGTGCTTGACAGAAGTTAAAATAAGCAAAGAAACTGTGAGAGAAGATATTCAAACACCAGCAAACTCACAATCCACGCTAGATTTAATTCCTAGATGTGGGTCGTCATCACTTGCATGGAGGTGGTTTGGTTTTGAAAGGTCAAATGTTGGTCAAAAGACACCGATCTGTAAAATGTGCCGAAAGTCGGTTACAGTCAAAAGCAGCTCGACGACCAATCTCTTTCACCATCTTCCAACTACCCATCGCACTGAATATGAGGATTATGAAAAGCTTTGCGAGTCAGCCGAACACGATGTGCCCGCAGCTGACAGGGTAAAATAAAATAAAAAACACACGCAACAAACTTTGGCCGATTCATTTACCAAGAAAGTTCCTTACGACAGAAAAAGCGACAGATGCCAAGATGGTGAACGTGATTTTACCAAGTACCACATGTTGATCCAGGAACAACTTTCCAATCAACCAATCAGATTTGAGGAACAAGTTTACTTTTTATGACAAGTTTAGGCTTAGACCCAGGGTGAGGTGCTTCAACATCAGTGTCATTCACCTATCATTTCCCTCTGATTTTAGGGAAAAGTTATGGGTAGGGTTAGGTTTAGGGGTAGGGATAGGGTAAGGACAAAATTTTGGGACAGGAATGTTATTCCAGGTAGAGGTCTTCACAGTGAACCCGAGACCCGTTGACCCGGGACCCGACCCAGGACCCGTGCGGGTTCGGGTCTATATTTTAAATGATCAGCCAGGTCCGGGTCGGGTCCGAATCTATTACTTTGGGTCCCGGGTCTGTTTAACATTGTGTGTAATACCCGTGCGATCAGAGTCATCAGATCAGACTCGGAGAAAACCCAGTTACCAAAGCTTCAGTGAGGGACCGCCAAACCGCACTTTAGATTTTACAAAATAAATGAACAACAGTCTTTACAACAGCGTTTAATCTTAAAGTTTTAGTGGTCAGATTCAGACTCGATGCAGAGCAGAGAGCACGGAGATGATAGCAAATAAATAACGTCAGCGGCCATGGCACTGAACGAGCAATCGTTATTATAGTTCAAAAGGGCAAACAGTCAAAGTTATTATGCGAGTTAACTCGAGTCAGAATGTAAGTTACATGTGCAAAGTTGCATTTGTCATCCGTCACCATTACATCAAGTGGACTTTTGAAGCTGAAATAATGAGTGGATTAAGCTTGGACTTGGAATAACGAGAGGAATAACATGGATAACTTTCTTGTCGGAGGATTGTAATGTATGATCACAGCCAGTTAGGTAATGTTCAGTCAGGTAATTTTCGGCACCTTAAATTAAGACAAAAAGTTGTATTTTTCGCAACAGGTTTATTGACTTGTAATAGCAGTTTAAGGTGGAATATGTGACCATCGGGTCCAGTCGGGTCTGTGTCTTCCCAGCAGTTTCGGGTCCATCTTTGAAATAATAGACGGGTCCGGGTCGGGTCCGGTTAGGCATTTCTCGGATCTGCACGGGTCCGGGTCCAGCTTTTGAAATAATAGACGGGTCCGGGTCAGTTCATTGTAGCACATTACGGGTCTCTTTCGATAGATATAACAATTTATATAACAATATGACGAAGATACACAGTGTGTATCTTGGGTCTAACGTTGTAGCGACTGGGCTATTTGAATCATTCGTTCGTTTGATTCCGAATTAACAAATTCGGACTCTCTGTGTTTTCTAAGCACATTCCTGCCCAAAATGTTCTTTGCTCAGCTTATCAGAGCTTGTAACCTCCTGACTTCGAAATTACGAAATTACAGAGAGACTGGAGCAAATGGACTTTTACGACATTTTATTGCACCCTGGGGGAAAGGACAAGAGTTCACAAAAGCAGCCTGAATTCTGAATGACCCACACACACACACATACACACACACACACACACACACACACACACACACACACACACACACACACACAAACAAACATCCGTTGTGTTTAACTTAATATCCTTTTAATGTATGTAACTCAGACTTGTATCTGAACTTCCTGTATGTATGTGTGATTAATGTTGTTGTGATCGTATAGTTATGATCTTCGAGTGTTGGCTCTGAAATCTATTTGTCTCTGAAGAATGTTCTCCCAGTAGAATCGCATCCTGTAACCCGATCTCATTGATAACAGGGGCGCAACATTCCAACGCACACACATCCCAAAACTCACAGATACACACAGACACGCACATTAACATATATGGACTTCCACTAGTAAAATTTCATTTTACCAACTGTTACAACTGTATAAAGAGTGCTCTGGGTGATTTGCATGATCCCCAGAATGATATTAGAGTAGTTGTGTTTTTGAATTACAGTAATGTAATCTTAAAGTGCCTTTATGTCAACAAAATAATGTATCTCTATGTTGCTATCTTTGCCAATATTCGTCCTTAGTATTGTTTGGATCCCCTCGGCATGACGAAGAAGATTTTTGATAAGAGACTGTGATAAACGTTATGGTTCCATGCGTTTTAATTCCCCGAGCATAATATCATACTTTGCCCCCTCGTGATCCCACACGAGGGTCGGGAAGCATTAACACACCCAGACGATCTTCCTGCTCGGAATGCCCTAAACTGATTCGTCATCCACGAAAAAGGAGGCGTACACAGGACACTGATAAAAAGTCCAAACCCTCCTTCTCTCTCTCGTTCCTACGCTCTTCTTCCTCCTCCAAAACCCAAGTCCGGACCGGCTCCGGCCTGCTTCTCTTTTCTTTCTTTCGTTTTCCTATTCGCCTCTGCTCATTCACGAGCTGAATGAACTTAGCCTGAATCATTCCCGGCAACTTCACCTCGAAAGAAAGAGACTCTTTGAAGCTCCCGCGCTCGCGCCCGAAGACACAGCACGCGCACACCTCCCCTCAGACGACTCACGCTGCTTGAAAGACACGCAGAACCCTGCCTTCCTCCCTCATACAAAGAGAACCATGTGCCATGCAAGTATCGATTATTGAATTGAAACTTACAATGTGATTTTCTTTGTTGGCTCTTAAGGGTTACTCTCTGTGATTTTGCCATGCTGAGATCATCTCGGTGATCTCTCTCTCTTTTTAGAGAGACTTTTAAACTTTAGTTTCATTTTCTCCCTTCCATCCTCTCCCTCTCTCATTCTGTTATCCGTTTAGTCCTTGTATTTGTCTTTTACTGTTTGTATTGTTATATGCATACTCCATGTAAAATTGTAGAAACTTGTATTCCTTAGTTTCGATGTAGTATTAGTCTAATTATTAAAATTCCATATGTCCTTGACTGACTCTGTTTTAATTGCCCATGTTACTTAGTCCCTGAAAATGTTCGATCTTAGCTATATGCTTTATCTTGGTAAGCCTACGATTTAAGTAAGCTAATTTTTACAAACATAGAAAAGTTTGTCCT